>NC_134083.1:123105427-124364927 GCF_000715075.1 Nicotiana tabacum | reverse complement strand
TGCCAGCGTCTCCCATGAATGCCCGCCTCACCCTGGCAGAAAGCACATTAAGGTGCCTTCAACACCTCTACCCTCCTTATATATGTCTTAAAAAATAACCAAGTGACAGGAGTAGACATGTTTTGGCGAGAGAATCATAATAGCCATGTACAACACCAAATTGCACAAACCAAAGTACAACTTAGCTAATACATTCAAAAAAGACTTTTAAACATTATAAATGATATTTCTTTCCAAAAATAATATTTTGTTATAAAATATTTATTATAAAATGAAAATTATATAATAAAATACTAAAAATTAAGAAAGATATTATAAATATAGAAAGAACAATGGAGAAAATTTTCAATGCACCTAGTAATAATATAACACATAAAAGAGGAAATCTATATATATATCTATATATAATTGAGGGACATCAAAGAGGTGATGTGACATGCTCTAAAGCCAGAATTTGTATTTATCGTTTTTTTCAATTTTTTTGTTATTTTCTCCTTATGTTGATTTTTAAAATACCCATAAACTACCTCTGTAACGTTTGGTACATACTAAAGACCGAAAAGTCACGTCTATTACACATCAATTCCTCATAAATAAATCAATGTGTAAAGATCAGTTTCAATAAAACAATCGTTTTCACCTATTCAAAACCGATCGAAATGCCTCATTAATAAAGAACCGTTTCCCTTTTGTTAGAACTTTAAAAGCCTCACAAATTTTTCTATTAACTATAAATCCCACAAGCCACCATCAGAAAAATAAGAAAGAAATTTGAAAAAGAATAAAGAAGCAGAGGAACTGTTTTGAAGAGGACTTGGAATTACATTCACATTTTCCCATTTTTCTTACATTTTTGAATGTGGTATGTCTGCTTCGATTATTTCGTCCCTTTCGGTTTGATTCTTTCGTTTGAACTTTTGCTATTTAATTTTCTGTTTATAAATTAGGATGTGTCTTGAGTTAACACATTGCTAATACTGATGGGTTTTAATTAATTTTCTACTTTCCCTTTCGGTTTGATCTTTGGTAGAATGTTTTGCTTTACTGATGGGTTTTTAATTAATTTTGTTCTTTTGTGTTTGATGGATTTTCATATTATGTTGTTCTTCTGCTAATGATTATGGATATATATGGAAAGAGCAATAACCATAAAATTAGTATTAAATGTTATGATAAAGTATCCAAAAAAAAAAGTGTTTGCCGTTCTCTCTTTCTTCTTTTTCATGCAACTCTTGCCATTTTGAGTTTACACTTTACATCTTACCCTCTAATAACTAGCACATGTTTAAAGTAAAGAAAAAAATTGCAGAACTGTTTCCTCTTTATAAGATCTCATGCAATTAGTTTTTTATTTTTTCTTTGGGTATAATTATTTGATAGTTATCATTTGTCAATAATATAAAATTATTTTCTTCTAGGTGCCGCGTCGGTGTACATTTTAGTTATAAAAAGTATTGCTCTTTTTAAAAAAGAATAATAGAAGTATAAACTGACTGAAATCGATTGTTCTATTGGATTAGATATGATGTAGAACTTGCAAGGAAATATGATCTTTCTTTTCAGGAACAATTATGGCACAGATTGGGAAAGAAAGGGAAGAGCAAAAGGGTGGCTGCTCAACGAGTTTTTTCTATAATTGTATTAACTTTCTTGATACTATTAACCGAAAGGAAAGAAAAATAACTGAGTGTGTATCAATGTGACATGACAACTTTCTTATCTCTTTTTAACCGTTTCGTGTCATATTTTTTCATTTATCTAATTTTTAAAATTGTAAAGTCTAAGATTATTCAATTTTGTCCTTCTCTATAATTGTTAATTTGTTATACATTTTGACATTCATATGCTCTTCCACGATTTCAAACTTTTCATCTCCCCTACAGTTATTTCTTTGCTTGATAGTTGATATATTGACAAATGATCAACCAGAGGAAATATTAGAACTTCATGTTTTATATATATTTGTTGTTGTGATTTCTCCTTATTTTTCCCAATTTGGAAGAGTGAGAAGGTAAACTATAAGACGAGCCTGATGACAACCTTTGTAATTTGTTTGTGAAAATCTCTTTTATTAGAATATGTGAACTCTTTGTGAATTCCTCTTGTACACGCATCTTTTTGATACTAATTGTCGCAAAATTTACTCATACTATTTTCAAGTATTTATATTTAGAATCTTGATTATATTATGCTCATGTAATTAACTAATGCATCAAGATCTTTTAGTATACCCTTAAATAACGTTTTTCTTTACAAAAATGAAAATAAAATAGAAATATGAGTGTACATAGACACTTTTATTATGAGCAACTTATAAAATGGTTATTCATTTTACTCAATGTATAGAAAAACTTACAATTACTCCGAAGATGTTAATTAAAGAGAGACAATTTTACCTTTTCTTTGCATAATTAATTTTATTATAGTATTATTAATATTATTTACTCCCTCCATTTACTTTTAGTTGTCCACTTTTGACTTTATACCCTCTTTAAGAAAAAATAAATGAAACATGTATTTTATAATTTTACCCATAATAATGATAGCATTTCCAAAAGTTTTGGGTAATGAGGGAATGAGTAGTTAATGATAAGGGTAAAAAAAAGAAAAAAAAAATGGTCTTTCTCATGATTTAGTATAGTGGAGAAATAAAAGTAAAAATATATTTTTAGTATAATAAGAGTGAACGAAGGGAGTATGAACAATATTTAATTAGAAATAGAACGTAAAAAGACATAACAATTTTCTCCTTATTCAATAGATTATTTAGTGAGGAATAAACGTGTATGCATGCGTGTGTTACATTTTTTTTTTTAATGTATGTTTTATATAATACCCCCTTCATCTATTTTACTATATTAGCGCTAATTAATATTTTTTTAGACACACCTTGATCTATGGTATAGATATAAATGGTAGAGTGTCTTGATTTCAAAATATTAGACTGGACAAGTAAAAATAGATATTTTTTTCATTATAGTATACAAGTAAAAATGATACATTTATTTCTTATTTATGATACTATAAAATTTTCTTATTCTTCTATATCAACTATCAATTAAATTCAAATAAAAAAAATATTTGACCGCGCGAAGCGCGTACTAATTAACTAGTATTTTAATAAAAAGGTAACATAGAAAACTATTTAAAATTATAAAAAATGCATAAGAATTAATAAAAATAGGTAAAATATATAATATTATTATAAAAACATAACCACGAGGAACCACCAATAACCATGACGCATCTCCATCGTCATAACCACCATAAGTGATTCCAACCGCCAACAACCAAGCATCAACTAACCGTCGTCGTACACTACCGCACGAACCAGCACAACGTTCCACCACCGCCGCCCAATTTCGAACTACCGCCGTCAACCACCACGCACAATTACTCTTGACATGTTGCTAAGCATTGGGCTAACACTAGGCATGGTGCCGCATGGTGCGACGTGGTGCGACATGGTGCGACATGGTGCGACATGGTGCGACTTGGTGCAACGTATTTCCATGGCCACGTCCTGCGTCGTGTCATGGCCTTGTCCTGCGTCGTGCCATTGCCACGCTCGACGTCCTTCCATGGCCATGCCATGCATCATGCCATGGCTATACCCTGCCATGCCCTGCATCATGCCATGGCCACGCCCTGCGTCATGCCATGTCCAGGTCCTGCGTTGTGCCATGGCCTCGCCCTACCACGGCCGACGTCCTGTCCATGCCATGCATCACGCCATGGCCTTGTCCTGTGTCATGCTATGGCCATGCCCAGCCACGCCCTGCGTCTGGCCATGGCCACGCCCTGCCACCTCCGACGCATGCCATGTCTACGCCCTGCCATGCCTTGCGTTTTGCCATGGACACACCCTTCCATGCCTTGCATCGTGCCATGGCCACGCCCTGACCACCCAACGTCCTGGCCATGCCTTACGTTGTTCCATGGCCTTGTCCTGCGTCGTTCCATGGCCACGCCCTGCCACGCCCGATGTCCTGGCCATGCCTTGCGTCGGGCCATGGCCACGCCCTGCATCGTGCCACGGACACGCCCTGCGTCGTGACATTGTACTGGCATATCAAACTATCCGAGGCCAAGCCGTTGATGCCCCCAATGCCTACACCGCATGCCAGCGTCCCCCATGAATGCCCGCCTCACCCTGGCAGAAAGCACATTGAGGTGCCTTCAACACCTCTACCCTCCTTATATATGTCTTAAAAAATAACCAAGTGACAGGAGTAGACATGTTTTGGCGAGAGAATCATAATAGCCATGTACAACACCAAATTGCACAAACCAAAGTACAACTTAGCTAATACATTCAAAAAAGACTTTTAAACATTATAAATGATATTTCTTTCCAAAAATAATATTTTGTTATAAAATATTTATTATAAAATGAAAATTATATAATAAAATACTAAAAATTAAGAAAGATATTATAAATATAGAAAGAACAATGGAGAAAAATTCCAATACACCTAGTAATAATATAACACATAAAAGAGGAAATATTTTAATAAAAAAGTAACATGGAAAACTATTTAAAATTACAAAAATGCATAAGAATTAATAAAAAATAGGTAAAATACATAATATTATTATAAAAACATAACCACGAGGAACCACCAATAACCATGACGCACCTCCATCGTCATAACCACCATAAGTGATTCCAACCGCCAACAACCAAGCATCAACTAACCGTCGTCGTACACTACCGCACGAACCAGCATAACGTTCCACCACCGTCGCCCAATTTCGAACCACCGCCGTCAACCACCACGCACAATTACTCTTGACATGTTGCTATGCATTGGGCTAACACTAGGCATGGTGTGGAATGGTGCGACGTGGTGCAATATGGTACGACATGGTGCGACATGGTTCGACATGGTGCGACTTGGTGCAACGTATTTACATGGCCACGTCCTGCGTCGTGCCATGGCCTTGTCCTGCATTGTGCCATTGCCACGCTCGACGTCCTTCCATGGCCATGCCATGCATCATGCCATGGCTATGCCCTGCCATGCCTTACGTCATGCCATGTCCAGGTCCTGCATCGTGCCATGGCCTCTCCCTGCCACGCCCGACGTCCTGTCCATGCCATGTGTCACGCCATGGCCTTGTCCTGTGTCATGCTATGTCCACGCCCTGCCATGCCCTGTCGTGCCATGGACACGCCCTGCCATGCCATGCACTGCTTCGTGCCATATCCACGCCCTGCCATGCCCTGTCGTGCCATGGACACGCCCTGCCATGCCATGCACTTCTTCGTGCCATGTCCATGCCCTGTGTCATGCCATGGCCTTATCCTGCATCGTGCCATTACCACGCTCGACGTCCTTCCATGGCTATGCCCTTCCAGGCCATGCATCATGCCATGGCCAGGCCTTGCGTCGTGCCATGGCCAGGCCCTGCGTCGTGCCTTGGCCTCGCCCTGCCACGCCCGACATCCTGTCCATGCCCTGCCTCATGCCATGGCCTTGTCCTGTGTCATGCTATGGCCACACCCAGCCACGCCCTGTGTCGGGCCATGGCCACGTCCTGCCACCCCTACGTCGTGCCATGTCCACACCCTGCCATGCCCTGCCTCATGCCATGGACATGCCCTGCCATGCCATGCACTGCTTGTTCTATGGCCATGCCCGATGTCATGCCATGGTCATGCCCGACGTCCTGGGCATGCCCTGCATTGGGTCATGGCCACGCCCTACGTTGTCCCATGGCCACGCCTTGCCTCGCTCGACGTCCTGGCCATGCCTTGTGTCGGGCCATGTCCACGCCCTGCGTCGTGCCATGGCCATGCCCTACATTGTGCCATGGCCACGCCCTGCCATGTTCGACGTCGTGCCATGGCCCAGCCTGCCACGCTTGAATTTGTACAACTGGCATAGGAATGACAGGGCGGACCTCGGCCCATTAACATAGGCCTTGGCCTCGCACCCGATGCCTCAAAAAACCTCTACTTGTGACAATGTATTGGCATATCACTCTTGGCTTGTGCCATGTCCGAAAATCCCCTTGTTGTGACATTTTATTGGCCGACTAATGCCGTTTGTTTTCCCGTAAATGGTGGGAGTAACTATGACTCTCTTAAGGTAGCCAAATGCCTCATGATCTAATTAAACCTTTCCAAGCTCGTACTTATCAACCAGACGCCAGAACCCGTTGCACCCCCACGTGAGCAACTGAATGATCTTTCAATACATCCACATCCTCAGTCTGGATGACACGTTGAGACATTGTTTGAGCATCCCTGGCTCCCTCGTAGCCCATCCATCTCTGTACCGATCTGCAAGACTCTACCAAATCTGCTTATGACTCGTAGCACCTATGAACCTAGAGCTCTAATACCAAGTTGTCACGACCTCAATTTCCCACCTTAGGATGTTGTGATGGCACCTAGTCTTTAAGACTAGGTAAGCATAACACATACTGATTATTAATGAAATTTAACTAACTTAACTGCAATACATTAAATAATAAATGTAACAACATAGCTAAACCTACATCAGTTGCATAACCCCAAAACCAGTCGTACAAGTCATAAGGTTTTATAAGAGTAACTAGAAATAACAAGTACATCACTGTCTCGGATTGATATTAGGCAGTGGATATAAAATACAATAGAAGGTGACTTCGGGGCATGCGGATGTTGAGCATGTATACCTTGAAGTCTCCAGCCGCGCAGACATAAGTCTCAAAACCCACTCGATCAGAAGTACTTGGATTTGTACAAAAATGTGCAGAAGCATAGCCTGAGTTCACCACAGCGGTACCCAGTAAGTATCAAGCCTAACCTTGGTAGAGTAGTGATGAGGACATGTCAAGACACCTACCAGACATGTAAACTTGTGCAGGATAAAACATAAAGCTAATAATGGAAAGAACATCAGTGTAAGACCAATAGCAGAAGGATTACAAATTTACAATCAACAATGAAAATAATGGAAGCACGAATGGCAACAATAAACAACCAAGTAATAAGCAACAACATAGTTAGAATACAGATGAAATATGAATGAATTCAAGTAAGGAGAACCGATGACAACTCAATCAATCAAATCATTCCTAAAGCACGAATTACAACAAGAATTACCCGAGGTACCACTCGTCGTGATCTCAAATCATAAGTCACAACTTTCAAATCTTACACGTATGACACCTCATACCCACATTTTCCATATCACTTTCGCACAGCAAAATCCAACAGCTACCATGTACATCGTATTCGTATCAATATCAACTAAGATGATCGATGAATAAATTTAACACAATAAAACACAATTTCAAACTAGAATAAAGTAAAGCATCAAATGAGATATTATTCTAAATTTAGGATTCAAATAAAGTAAAATAAAGGAGAGGTTGTGCAAATGGAGTATTAGATGAGCTTAGTTTAGAAATAAATGAGATGAAGTAGAATATTGTATTTAAACAAAGTAAAACATCAGTTAAATTTAACGAGTTAAATATAGAATTTGTTAAAATAAAACGTGATAACAATTTTAAGTAAATTACACAACAATAAGGTAATGAGTAGAATTTAAGAAACCAATTAAAGTGAAAATGTGATCACCATTTAAATTAGTAAAGCGCCGAATGAGATACGAGTTTTATTTTTGAAAGACACACAAGTAAAATACCTTAAGAATTCTTTCATTTAAATCCGCTAAATTTTCAACAACTCAATCGGATATAAGATAATGACCCCGTGCACATATATTCACCTTGAAAATCAATTTTTCAAGAAATAATGGAGGCACAAATTGGCATGTTGAAGCAACACAACATATCACGTAGAATGCCTGACTCACACAAGAAGTCAAAATCGTTCCATTATTAGAATACTGGCGGTTAACAAAATACCATCAAAATACAATGAAGTGATTTAAAAAATAAAAACCGTCCTAACCATAAAATGTACCATGTGAATCACAACCGGGAATAACCTTAACATAACAACAATTACAACATGTACATCAGTTGCGGCGTGCAACCCGACCCCACATAATAATAACAATATCCGTTGCGGCGTGCAACCCACCATATCATCATTTATCAATATCATAATCCTCCCTTATTCTACCATATCAACATTATCAATATTGTTGCGGCGTGAAACCCACTCCCCAAGCAATATAAATTAAGCAAATAAATTACACCAACTACGGTATGTCACAAAATCAACGCAATAACGAAGCTACACAAAGAAATCACAATGGATAAAAAGGTTACACGATAACTCACAAAATCAAATAGCAAGAAATGACGATTCATAAACCAAGACACAATTTTCGAGAATTAATTAACAATGAAGGCATGTGATAGACAAGGCATGTATTCGACAAGTGATTGCAATTAACAATTAAAACATATAAGGGTGAACTTGACAAACGAAAGATAGAACATGTACTAACAACTTTAAGTAAAGCACGTAAGGGCAAGCCTAACAACAAAAGATATAACATGAAACTATAATTTCAATTAAGTGCATGAAAGAAGCCTAATAGTCTAAACCGGTCAAATACCACATATAAGCCTATGTACACATTCGTCACCTTGCGTACACGCCCTCCACATAATTCAAATAATACCATCAATCCAAAACCTAAGGGGTAGTTTTCCTCATACAAAGTTATGCAAGATACTTACCTCAATTTGGCCAAATCAATACTCAAATTAGCGTTTCCTTCATAAATTCACCTCCGCTCGGCTCAATCTAGACAAAGACGACTTAAATACATCAAACAATGTAAGAGGAAAGAATTTCAATTAACAAAGCTATGATCTTTATACAACTGTCGAACCATCTGCTTCATAAATATTGATTTCCCCTCTACTTAGTCGCCGCTTAACCTGAAACCCCTGCAAAAAAGTGCAGACATGATTAGTGCAGACATGGTTGAAACAACCACTAAAAAGATTTCAACGATAAGTAGATGTAAATCACCTGGTTTATTATTCATCTTGGTCAGATAAGTCGGACAGTTTTTCTTATGATGCCCAAACTTCTTGCAGTGATTACACTTACCCTTAGGCTTTTTCACACCATCAGTTGCACCTCCAACAGAAGGTTTTTGAGTCTTTTTCTTAACTACCCGCCTCTCGGCTTAGAAGAAGAAACTATCTCAAAATTCAGTGACACAGGGGAGCTTGTTGCTTGATAATAGTCTCTGCCGACTGCAGCTCATTCAGCAATTTCACAAGTGACAAATCCATTTTGTTCAAATTATAATTAAGGTGAAACTGCTGAAAGCTGTCAGGCAGAGTCTGTAGGATCATCTCAACCTGCGTATCCTTATCCATATTAGCTCCAAGGACCTCTAGTCCATTCAGAAGTCTCATCATCTTCAGAACATGGTCCGTAACAGATGAACCTTCAACCATTTTTATATTCAGAAGAGCTTTCATGAAAGTCTGCTTAGCCGCACAATTCTGATCTCCAAACATCTCTTTGAGATTTACCAGAATGTCATAAACAGACTCCATAGACTGATGTTGATGTTGCAGAAGATTCGACATAGATGCCAGAATGTAACAGTGCACCATCTTATCAGCCTTAACCCATTTTCGGTTAGCTTTTTATTCATCATCTGTAGCATCTACTCCAGGGTTTTTTGGACACACCTCATAAATCACAAATTTGGACTCTTCAGCAATTAGGACAATATCCAAGTTTCGTTTCCAATCAACATAATGCGGACCCTCAAGTTTGTTTTGAGTAAGAATAGCAGTAAGGGGATTGAAAGCAGTCATGGTTAATCTGCAAGACAATTACACAAATAGATCAAAGTCAGTCATGTTTCATTGAATATTAAAATTCAAACACACTATATACATATAATCCATGCACCTTGAACAACAAGTTTCGATGAGAAAAGAGCTATTCTTGCAATATACATATGTAATGACATATTGTAACAACCCGACTTGTTATTTTGAGAATTCACATTCCGTTCAGTGAATTATGGTCCTGGTCAACTTTGTAATATGTATTATGGCCTGCGTGTGTGGTTGAGTTTGGTTTTCGGAAGATTCGAAATTAAATTGAAAGAACAATTCTTATTTTTGAAGCTTAAATGAAAAGAGTTGACCGGAGTTTGACATTTGAGCAAACGACTCCGGAATTGAATTTTGATGATGTCAATAGATTCATATGGTGATTTCAAACTTAGGCGTATATCCGGATTTGGATTTGAAAGTCCGTAGGACGATTCGGCACATTTCGGCAAAAAGTTGGAAAATCAAGTTCTTGAAATATTCATAAATCCGACCGTAAGTTGATTGGTTGATAACGAGGTCGGATTTCGATTACGAAAATTAGAACAATCCCATTGTATAATTTATGACTTGTGTGCAAAATGTGAAGTCGTTCCGGATTGATTTGATATGCTTCGGCACAAATTATAGAAGTTGGAAGATTTGAAATCTCATAATTTGATTCGATGCGCGATTCGCAATTTCGGCATTGTTTGTCATGGTTTGAAGCCTCGAATAAGTTTGTATTATTTTTTGTGACATGTTGGCATAATTGGTTAAGGCCCGAGTGCCTCGGGTTGATTCCGGATGGTTAACAGAGCAATTTGGACTTGAAGAAATATTGCTGGAAAATGGGCAGCAACTGGTGGAATCACTTTTGCGATGCCTTGGTCGTAGAAGCAACATCGCAGAGGCATGAAGCACTTCAAAGAAGCGTCTGGGAGAGTACTGGGCAGAGGATGCAGGTGCGAAGCAATTCACGCACCTGCGTGACCGCAAAAGCGCAAAGAGGGAACGCAGAAGCGGCTCGCCCGCATATGCGCGTATGACCATTGCAGAAGCACAATTCTTTCCAAAAATGCGAGTTTTTGGCTAGGCAGTGAGGATCACAAATGCTAGTTTTGTCATGCAAAAGAGAGACCACAGATGCATCATAGGTGTCCGCAGAAGTGAGAATGGATAGAAACATAAGGGGTCAAAAATCAGTCATTTCTTCATTTCGATTGGAATATTTTGAGCTCGGTTCTTGGGTGATTTTGAGAATTTATTCACAAGCTTGGTTGCAGTAAGTGTTCTATATCTAAAAGTATTTATATTTCATGAATCTATGGTTATATTCACCGTTTAATTCGAGTTTTAATGGAGGAAATTGGGATTTTTGTAAAACTTTTCAAACATGGAAATTCAAGATTTTGGAAGACGATTTGTTATTGGAATTCGATAAAATCGGTATGGTTGGACTCGTATCAGAATGGGTGTTTGGATTTCGTGAAAGATTTATCGGGTTCCGAGAGGTGGGCCCCACATTGACTTTTATTGTTCGAAATTATTTTTGATGAATTTTAATGAAGTTATATAATTAATTTGGATAGATTTGAGCTGCCTGGAGGTCAATTCAAGCAAGAAGGCTATTTTGGAATATTGGCCTAACTTCAAAGAGGTAAGTATCTTGCCTAACCTTGCGTGGGGGAATTACACCTTTGGCATTAAGTCGTATATGCCATTTGAGTAATGTGAAAGCCGTGTACGTGAGGTGACGAGCACGTACTCGGGCTTATATGTGCAAATTGTATTGGTTTAAAGTCGTAGGAATTCTTAAGTATTAAATTGGAAATTTACTGGCGCTTATTAAATCCTTATTTGTCATGCCTCGCTCTTTGTTTCTCGAATTTGTTTTATATGATAATTTGGTATGATTGCTACTTTGATCCTTATGTGGATTTCGTGTGCTGGTAGAGTTGACATTGTCTAGAAATAATTACATTTTGGATTATTCCATCTGCAAATAAGTATTAAATAAGTTTAATTGGAGACGTTAATATATTTATCAGAAATTTGGATTTTTGAGAAGAGGCTGTTCTTGCTGAGTGATTCTCCCGTCTTTGCTTCTACATATTTACTTTGGGACTACGAGGTGTTTATTCGGGAGATCCCCCTGTACTGTATATTTACTTTGGAACTACGAGGCGTTTACTCGGGAGATCCCTCTGTACTGCATATTTACTTTGGGACTATGAGGCATTTACTCGGGAGATCCCCCTGTACTGCATATTTACTTTGGGACTACGAGGCGGTACCTCGGGAGATCCCCCTTGTTGAGCATTTACATTTGGGTTTACGAGGCGATATCTCGGGAGCTCCTCCTGTCTTGCATATTTACTTTGGGAGTACGATGTGGTACCTCAGGAGATTCCCCCCTGCTGGCATATTTACTTTTGGGAATACGAGGTGGTACCTCGGGAGATCCCCATGTTGAGCATTTACATTTGAATTTACGAGGCGATACCTCGGGAGCGCCCCTGTTATTTACCTCTATGTGCTGTGTTATTACTTTTCTATAAATTTCTCGTCGTTCACTCCTCAGTCATTTCATTAATTTATTGTGTCTTTTGTCTTATGAATAGCCCGTACGATTAGGATAGAAATATGGGCACGAGGTGTCGTGAGATATGAAAGTGGGCTGAGACCCGAGATTTTTAGGATTTTGAATTGAGGTGTCAACCCGTGATTTCACTTGAAAGGATTATATTCAAAATGTTTTATTTGAAAGAATTATATTCGAAAGGTTTTTATTTGAAAGAATTATATTCGAAAGGTTTTTATTTGAAAGAATTATATTCGAAAAGAAAGGTATTTATTTAAAAGAATTACATTCAAAAGGCTTTTATTTGAAAGAATTATATTCTAAAGGAAAGGTTTTAAAGGAAAGAATTTTATTCGAAAGGTTTTATTGAAAAGAATTATAATCTAAAGGTTTTTATTTGAAATAATTATATTCGAAAGGAAAGGTTTTTATTTGAAAGAATTATATTCGAAAGGTTTTATTTAAGAGAATTATATACGAAAGATAATTATTTGAAATAGTCATATTGGGAGATATTTATTTGAATGATTTAAATTCGTAAGATATTTATTTGGAGAAAGTATATTCGGGATATATTTAATTGATAGGATTACCTTCGAAAGATTATTAATTGGAAAACTTATAGAGAAAAAATATATATTTTGAAGGACTTGATTAATTGGTTGTAGCAATATTTATGGTGTTCTTCATGCCTTGCTGTTTATGTCACTAGTTGTAACGACTCGGCCGGTCGTTTTGAGAGTAATATCCCCGATCCCCTATTAAATGCTTCCCCCGTATCGTTTTCTGCTTATGTGACTTGATGGAAGGTTTTGTTTTGGGTTTCGGAGTGTTTTGGGACACTTAGTCCCTAAACGGAAGCTTAAGCCTTAGAATTTTGACCGTAGTCAGAACTGTGTGAAGATGACTCCGGGATAGAATTTCGTCGGTTCCGTTAGCTCCGTTGGGTGATTTTGGACTTAGGGGCGTGTCCAGATTGTGTTTCGGAGGTCTTAAGCTCATTTAGGCTTGAAATGGAGAAAGTCAAATTTTTAGAGATTTGACCGGTACTGGAGTAGGTCCGTAAGGTTGAATATGACTTTTGTGCAAAATTTGGGGTAAATCGGACGTGGTTTGATAGGTTTCGGCATAGGTTGTAGAAATTGGATGTTTCAAGTTCATTAAGTTTGAACCGGAGGGTGATTCGTGTTTTTAGCATTGTTTGATGTGATTTGAGGGCTCAACTAAGTTTGTATGGTGTTTTAGGACCTGTTGGTATCTTTGGGTGAGGTCCCGGGGGCCTCGGGTATGTTTCAAATCATTATCGGATGCGTTTTGGACTTAGAGAAATGGCTGAAGTTTTGTGATCTGGTGCATCTGGTTTCCTTATACGCGATCGCGCCGTATAGGCTCAGCTGGGCAGAGGAAGTTTTGTTCTTCGAGTTCGCGGGCATAAGGATGCGAAAGCGTAGTGGTGTGAAGTGGTGCTTCGCGAACGTGTGGCCAAGGTCGCGTTCGCGTAGAGTTAAGGAGGCTAAAGCTGGGCCACGCGCTTTGCTCATCGCGAACGCGTGAGGACGTTCACGATCACGTTACTCTGAAAGCCAGCACATCGCGTTCACTTGGTGTTTTGCGCATTCGCGTAGGGGTAAATCCTGGGGCAGCGAAGTGGTTCTTCGTGATCGCAAGGCTATTTCCGCGATCGCGATTAAGGAATCAGTGGGTAGACTTAAATCATTTCAAAACGAGGGTTTTTCCAGTTTTATCAAAAACTTGAGTTGGAAGCTTGGATTTGGACGCTATTTTGAGGGATTTTCAGAGACATCAATTGGGTAATGATTCTTCACTTATTTTTGGTTATATCCCACTAATCTATCATTAATTTCATCATTTAATTTCGGATTTGGGGTGAAAATTTGGGGAAAATGGAAAGACGTTCTTTAACCAATATTTTGGGTTTTGATTGGGATTTTGACATCAGATTTGGATAATTTTGGTACGAGTGAACTCGTGAGTAAATGGGTGTTCATATTTTGTGACTTTTACCTTGTTCCGAGACGTGGACCCAGGTCGACTTTTTGGGGTAATTTTCTAATTTCTTACTTTAGTTTTGATTTCATTAAATAGATTAATTTCTTATAGTTATATTTATGGTATGTAATTGATTTTGGCTAGATTTGGGCAATTCAGAGTCGGATATTCATGGAAAAGACATTGTTACCGATTGATTGAGCTTGGTTCGAGGTAAGTGGCTTGCCTAACCTTGTGTGGGGGAAATCCCCTTAGGATTTGGTACTGTTGTGATATGTGAGCGCCGTGTACGTGAGGTGACGAGTACGTACACGGGCTATTTGTTGTAAAAACCCGATTTATTTTACTGAATAGTAATATGTTTTCCTTTAATTTGAGTTATACCATTTAAATGAGTATTAGTCTATTTTCATTTTTAATTGAGCTATTCCAATATGTGTAGCTATCTTGTTTAGTCTAATATCGCATGTCTACGTGCTTTAATTGCTTATTTGAACTCTGTGAAGCATGCCTAGTTCATTTCCTGCTTTTCCTTGTCTTTTATCAGTATAACTGTAGAAATCGTGTTTTTAACTGTTGTATTTATCGGTTTGAGCTGTGTGTTTACTTTTGAGACTACGAGGCGGTTCCTCGGGAGTTCTCCCTTCATATTTACTTTTGAGACTACGAGGCGGTTCCGTTCCTCGGGAGTTCTCCCTGCATATTTACTTTTGAGACTACGAGACAGTTCCTCGGGAGTTCTCCTTGCACATTTACTTTTGAGACTACGAGATGGTACCTCGGGAATTCTCCCTGTACATTTACTTTTGAGACTATGAGGCGGTACCTCGGGAGATCTCCTCGCACATTTACTTTTGAGATTACGAGACGGTATCTCCGGAGCGCCCCTATTGTTATCACATTGTTTGTGTGTTGTTATTCCTCTGTGAATTCTTTCTATTAAATTCTCCGTTTTACTTCATTTTCTTATATCATCTGTCTTGTTATTATATCCTAGTAGGGACCAGACCTGACCTTTTCACTACTCTACGACGGTTATGCTTGGCGCTTACTGAGTACCGTTATGGTGTACTCATGCTACTCTTCTGCACATGTTTTATATGCAGATCCAGGTACTTCTCATTAGCCCAGCTACTAGCTGAGAGTGGTTGCTGTTGTACGGAGTCTTCAAGGTACATTTGTCACGTCCGCAGACCTCGGAGTCCCCCTCTATTCTCTCCTATGTCATTTACCTTTCGTACTTCTTTTATTAGACTCTGGTGAATAGAGATACTAGTTTTCCTTTTGTAGCTTGTGACTCATGATGTTCCGGGTTTTGGGAAGCTGTGTGCGTCTAGCATTTTGATTGTTGTACATGCCGAGCATTGTTATTGGTTATTCAGTATCTATTGCAGTTAGTTGATAAGTTTTACTTTCGTACTGTTATTTCCGTAATTTGTTAGTCTTACCTAGTCGTAGAGACTAGGTGCCGTCAAGACGTTATACGGAGGGAGTTGGGCCGTGACAAGTTGTTATCAGAGCTTTAGGTTCTTAGGTGTCATGAGTCACAAACCGGTTTATTAGAGTCTCGCGGATCGGTACGGAGACGTCTGTACTTTTTTCGGGAGGCTATGGAACTGTTAGGAAAAAAATTATGGATTTCGTTGTTGGACTCCCACGGTCCCAGCGGAGGTTTGATGCAGTTTGGGTGATTGTGGATAGGCTAACCAAGTCGGCTCATTTCCTTCCTGTGATGACTACCTATTCTTCCGAGCAGCTGGCTTGAATTTATATCCGCGAGATTGCCAGGCTTCATGGCATACCAGTATCTATCATCTCTAATCGGGGTATGCAGTTTACATCATGATTCTGGAGGGCCGTACAACATGAGTTGGGTACTCGAGTGGAGCTGAGCACATCATTTCATCCTCAAACGGACGGACAGTCCAAGCGTGCTATTCAGTTATTAGAGGATATGCTCCGTGCATGTGTGATAGATTTTGGAGGTTCTTGGGATCAGTTCTTTCCACTTGCGAAGTTTGCCTACAACAATAGTTATCCGTCGAGCATGCAGATGGCACTGTATGAGGCTTTGTATGGTAGGCGGCATAGGTCTCCAGTGGGTTGGTTCGAGCCGGGGGAGGCTAGATTATTGGGTACAGACTTGGTTCAGGATGCCCTGGATAAGGTGAAGATGATTCAGGATCGACTTCGCACAGCCCAGTCCAGACAAAAGAGTTATGCGGATCGGAAGGTTTGCGATGTTGCATTCATGGTTGGAGAGCGGGTCTTGCTCCGAGTTTCGCCTATGAAGGGCGTTATGAGGTTAGGGAAGAAGGGAAAGCTGATCCCAAGGTTCATTGGTCCATTTGAGGTGTTGCGGCGAGTTGGAGAGGCTGCTTATGAGCTTGCCTTACCTCCCAGTCTAGCAGGAGTTCATCAGGTATTCCATTTTTCTATGCTCCGAAATATCACGGTGATCCGTCTCATGTGCTGGATTTTAGCTCAGTCCAATTGGACAATGATCTATCTTATGTTGAGGAGCCAGTAGCTATTTTGGACATGCAGGTTCAAAAACTGAGGTCAAAGAACAGTGCTTCCATGAAGGTTCGGCGAAGGGGTCAGCCGGTCGAGGAGGCGACTTGGGAGACCAAGCAGGATATGCGCAGCTGTTATCCTCATCTATTCACCGCTTCAGGTATGTCTCTATGCTCGTTCGAGGATGAACTATTGTTTTAAGAGGGGGAGGATGTAACGACCCGTCCGGTTGTTTTGAGAGAAATAGCCCTGATTCCCTATTAACTGCTTCCCCAGTATCTTTTTCTACTTATGTGACTTGCTGAGAGGTTTTGTTTTTGGTTTCAGAGTGTTTTGGGACACTTAGTCCCTAAACGGAAGCTTAAACCTTAGGATCTTGATCGTAGTCGGAACTATGTGAAGACGACTCTGGAATGGAGTTTCGTTAGTTTTGTTAGCTCCGTTGGGTGATTTTGGACATAGGGGCATGTCCGGATTGTGTTTCGGAGGTTTGAAGCTCATTTAGGCTTGAAATGGCGAAAGTCGAATTTTTGGAGATTTGACTGGTAGTGGACTTTTTGATATCGAGGTCAGATTCCGATTTCGGAGGTTGGAGTACGTTTGTAGGGTTGAATATGACTTGTGTGCAAAATTTGGGGTCAATCGGGCGTGGTTTGATAGGTTTCAGCATCGGTTGTAGAAATTGAAAGTTTCAAGTTCATTAAGTTTGAACCGGAGGGTGATTCATGTTTTTAGAATTGTTTGATGTGATTTGAGGGCTCGACTAAGTTCATACGGTGTTTTAGGACTTGTTGGTATCTTTGGTTGAGGTCCCGGGGGCCTCGGGTGTGTTTCGGATCATTATCGGATGCGTTTTGGACTTAGAGAAATGGCTAAAGTTCTGTGATCTGGTGCATCTGGTTTCCTTATACGCGATCGCGAGAGAGGGGCCGCAATAGCGTAGGCTCAGCTGGGCAGAGGATGTTGTGTTCTTCGCGTTCGCGGGCATAAGGATGCGAAAGCCTAGTGGTGTGAAGTGGTGCTTCGTGAACACGTGGCCAAGGTCGCGTTCACGTAGAGTTAAGGAGGCTAAAATTGGGCCACGCTCTTTGCTCATCGCCAACGCGTGAGGACGTTCGCGATCGCGTAAGTCTGAGAGCCAACACATCTCGTTCGCTTGGTGTTTTGCCTATTCGCGTAGGGTTAAATCCTGGATCAGCGAAGTTGTTCTTCGCGATCGCGAGGCTATTTTCGCGATCGCGATTAAGGAATCACTGGGCAGACTTATATCATTTCAAAACGAGGGCTTTTCCATTATTATCAAAAACTTGAGTTGGGAGCTCGGATTTGGACGAGATTTTGAGGGACTTTCAGAGACATCGATTGGCTAATGATTCTTCACTTGTTTTTGGTTATATCCCACTAATCTATCATTAATTTCATCATTTAATTTCGAATTTGGGGTGAAAATTTGAGAAAAATAAAAAGAAGTTCTTCAACCAATATTTTGGGTTTTGATTGGGATTTTGACATCGGATTTGGATAATTGTGGTACGTGTGAACTCGTGAGTGGGTGTTCATATTTTGTAACTTTTACCCGACTTCGAGACGTGGGCCCGGGTTGACTTTTTAGGGCGATGTTCCAATATCTTGCTTTAGTTTTGATTTCAATAATTAGATTACTTCTTATAGTTGTATTTATGGTATGTAATTGATTTTGGCTAGATTTGGGCCATTCAGAGTCGGATATTCGTGGAAAAGGCATTGTTACCGATTGATTGAGCATGGTTCGAGGTAAGTGGCTTGCCTAACCTTATGTGGGGGAAATACCCTAAGGATTTGGTACTGTTGTGATATGTGAGTGCTGTGTACGTGAGGTGACGAGTATGTACACGGGCTATTTGTCTGTAAAAACCCGATTTATTTTACTGAATAGTAATTTGTTTTATTTTAATTTGAGTTATACTGTTTAAATGAGTATTAGTCTATTTTTCATTATTAATTGAGCTATTCCAATATGTGTAGCTATCATGTTTAGTCTAATATCGCATGTCTACGTGCTTTAATTGCTTATTTGAACTCTTTGAAGAATGCCTAGTTTATTTCCTGCTTTTCTTTGTTCTTTATCAGTATAACTATAGAAATCGTGTTGTTAACTGTTGTATTTATCGGTTTGAGCTGTGTGTTTACTTTTGAGACTACGAGGCAGTTCCTCGGGAGTTCTCCCTTCATATTTACTTTTGAGACTACGAGGCGGTTCCTCGGGAGTTCTCCCTGCATATTTACTTTTGAGACTACGAAGCGGTTCCTCGGGAGTTCTTCCTGCACATTTACTTTTGAGACTACGAGGCGGTACCTCGGGAGTTCTCCCTGTACATTTACTTTTGAGACTACGAGGCGGTACCTTGGGATATCTCCTCGCATATTTACTTTTGGGACTACGAGACGGTATCTCGAGAGCGTTCCTATTGTTATCATATTGTTTGTGTGTTATTATTCCTCTGTGAATTCTTTCTGTTAAATTCTCCATTTTACTTCAATTTATTATATCATCTGTCTTTTTATTATATCCCAGTAGGGCCCGGACGTGACCTCGTCACTACTCTACCAAGGTTAGGCTTGGCACTGACTGGGTACCGTTGTGGTGTACAAATGCTACTCTTCTACACATGTTTTTGAGTGCAGATCCAAGTACTTCTTATCAGCTCCGCTATTAGGTGAGAGTGCTTGTTGCAATACGGAGACTTTAAGGTACATCTGTCACGTCCGCAGACCTCGGAGTCCCCCTATATTCTCTCCTATGTCATTTACCTTCCATACTTCTTTTATTAGACTCTGGTGTATTGAGATACTAGGTTTCCTTCTGTATCTTGTGACTCATGATGTTCCGGGTTTTGGGATGCTGTGTACGTCTAGCGTTTTGATTGAAGTACATGCCGAGCGACATTGTTAATGGTTATTCAATATCTATTGTAGTTAGTTGATAAGTTTTACTTTTGTACTGTTATTTATGCAATTTGTTAGGCTTACCCAGTCGTAGAGACTAGGTGCCGTCATGACGTTATACGGAGGGAGTTTGGGTTGTGACACTAGTTGATTATTGTTACTATCAATGCTATCTGTTCCTATTATATTTTGTATGATATGTTGCACAAGTTATTAGACTAGTGAGTGTCTTGACCGTACCTTGTTACTTTTCCACCGAGGTTAGTCTTGATACTTACTAGGTACCGACTATGGTGTACTCATACTACACTTCTGCATATTTTTGTGCAGAGCCAGGTATTGAAGATCTCAGATTCGGGCAGAGATTAGGGTGTTGATCGCAAGGATTCAGGGTATAGCTACTTGGTCATCACAGTCCCTTGGAGTCTTGTTGAACAGTATTGTATATTCGATCCTTGAGATCATTGCATGTATTCAGTTAGAGTTCGTGACTCAGTATTATCAGTCTTGGGAGGCTGTTATAATTATTTCCGCTGTTGGTTTCGATTATCTATATATATAAAAAAGGGCTCGAAATGTAATTGTAATCGGCTTACCTAGTCTTAAAGACTAAGTGCCATCACGGCGCCTATGGTGAGATTTTGGGTCGTGACAAGTTGGTGTCAGAGCTCTAGGTTCATAGGTTCTACGAGTCACGAGCAAGTTTAGTAGAGTCTTGCGGATCGGTACAGAGCATCTGTACTTATCTTTGAGAGGCTGCAGAATTGTTAGGAAATTTCCACTTCTTTCATTCATATCGTGCGGAAATTGTTGATTTTGGAATTTGAGTCCTTGTATCTCTATTCCCTCACATATGGTGAGGACACGTGCTACCGGGTCAGCTGAGCAGACACCCGCACAATTTGCTAAGGCCGCAAGAAGCTGGGGCCAAGGTAGAGGCCGAGGTAAGGCACACGCTGTAGCTAGAGCACCTGTTAGAGCACCAGGAGAGGAGCCGCCAGTAGCTCCAATTGGGAAACAGGCACCAGAGACACATGTTGTTACCCCCGGACTTCAGGAGACTTTAGTACAGTTCCTGAAAATGTTTAGTACATTAACTTAGGCGGTATTGATCTCCGTTTCACCAAATATTTCATAGATTGGGGGAGGAGTTCAGACTCCTACCGCCCGTACTCCAAAGAAGCAAGTTCACATTGGTCAGGTTCCGGGTATAGTACCGGCACAACATGTTATTTCGGTTCAGCCTGAGTTCGGGCC
The DNA here is from genome assembly GCF_000715075.1 of Nicotiana tabacum. Lineage (NCBI taxonomy): Eukaryota > Viridiplantae > Streptophyta > Magnoliopsida > Solanales > Solanaceae > Nicotiana > Nicotiana tabacum. The sequence continues at coordinate 124,343,875 of NC_134083.1, read as the reverse complement.
AGAGGCATCAAAATAAGAACAAAAGAGACTTGAGAGATTTAAGAGGTATAGTCCACCTACCTTCAGTGGCACAACTACCGAGGATGCCCAGGGATTTCTAGAAAAGTGTCACTGTATTCTCCGCACCATGGGTATTGTGGAAGTGAGCGGAGTTGCCTTTACTATATTTCAGCTATCAGGAGTAGCGTATCAATGGTGGCAAGCTTATGAAGAGGGAAGACCAGCCGATGCAACACCGCCAACTTGCGCTCAGTTTTCGAAAATGTTTTTGAAAGAGTTTGTTCCCTAGACTCTCCGGGATGCGTGACGTACAGAGTTTGAACGGTTGTGTCAGGGCATCATGACAGTGTTAGAATATGCTATCAGGTTCAGTGAGTTAGCCGTCATGCAAATATCTTGGTTCCTACAGTTAGAGAGCAAGTCCGTAGATTCATCGAAGGGATCGATTATGATTTTAAAATATGTATGGCTCGAGAGTTGTAGACTAACATTCCATTTTAACATGTAGTAGAGATTGCCAGAATGTTATAACGTGTTCGAAGTGAGGAAAAGGAGTCTAAGGAGGTCAAACGTTCTCGGAACTCTGGAGGATTTAGTGGATTGTACTCTGCAGCTATGACTCATCATGGTGGAGGCTCGGGCAGTCGGTCAGCCAGTCCGCAATTTAGAGTACTCGTAGTGCTCCAGTTAATACTTTTAGTACACCACTGACACAAGGTTCTTATAGTGGTTATTCCCGTTATTCGACACAAACTCAGTACGAGCAGTCGCGACCTCAGAGGGGTTATTATGAGTGTGGTGATACCAGGCACGTCATGAGAGATTGTCCCAGACTTGGGAAAGACAAATTTCGTCAAAACACTGAGGCTACATGCTTTATTCCAGTTAATACTCCACGTGCACAGCTAGTTAGGGGTGGAGGACATGCGGGTAGAGGGCGCCCAAGAGGGGGAGGCCCGACCCGTTGATATAATTGCTATGAATTGGCTGAGGCCAATACACCAGATAGTGTCATTACATGTAGGATTTAATTTATAGTAAAAGGAACACTATTCTTATTTTGATTCGATTCTGATTATCGAGGTGAGGACTCCTTTCATGCTCCTTATATGGTGGATTTGTAAATTTGTACTCCACTCCCGTATTTATCCCTCTTGGCAGATTTGATGGTGTTAGCCCATGCCTATCATTTTGTTTTGTACATTATTGAGGGCTATGAGTACAAAGCTGACTTTATATTACTCATTACGATGAATTTTGAGGTGATTTTTAGGATAACTAATTTCAATTTTATGAATTATATTCCCTACCGGTATGGGGGTTCATTATGTGTTGTGAAATTATTTATCGAAAATTTATTTAAAGAAGAAAAAGATATGAAAAATTTCAGTTTGACACAATGTGCAAAGTACTTGTGATTCAGAGCTGAGGACGAGATCCTCCTATTTTAATACGATGTGAAATGTTTAAACCAGGCTATAAGCCGCGGTGGAAGTTATATAAGGACGAGATCCTTGTGATGAAAATTTATGTGTTTTAAATTCTCCCTTTGTGAAATTTAATTTGTACTATAGTACTAATAGGGAGCCATGCCTGTTAGGCTTATTTGATAATTCTTCTATGTGTTTCTGTGCATATTTAGCCATATTTGTGCTATAACTATTGAGTTTTAGCCCACGAGGTGAGTGCCCAGGTGGCGTTAAATGTGACTCGTTAATCCAGGTAAATAGTTATGAGGTCTTCATGCCTCGCGTGTTGCTGTCAGTGTTATGCAAATTTGAAACAAGGTTTTGGATAATGTGAGGTTAATTGACGATGCTGGAATTAATTATGAACATCTATTATGATCAGAGATGTGGTTATGGGGATACGTATGATGTGTGCGTGGGCACGAGTTGCTACAGTCGGTTGAGACTAATACCGTATGTTGATGTGAAAAACCATGCCTTTTGAAAATATTTGGAGTGTAAGAAATTGGTTTTAAAGTTTATAAATGTTGATAAAAGAGGTAATCGCAACTGAGATGGTATTGTCAGACCATATTAAAATTTCGGTGACGTGGACTCACCGTTTTGAGATAATACACTCAGTAATTTAATGTCCTCAGAATAATTTTGAGAATTCACGTTCTGTTCAGTCAATTAAGTCTCGGACAACTTCGTAATATGTATTATGTCCTGCGTGTGTGGTTGAGTTTGGTTTTCGGAAGATTAGAAATTAAATTGAAAAAACAATTCTTATTTTTGAAGCTTAAATAAAAAGAGTTGACCGGAGTTTGACGTTTGAGCAAACGACTCCGGAATGGAATTTTGATGATGTCAATAGCTTCGTATGGTAATTTTGGACTTAGGCGTATATCCGTATTTGGATTTGGAAGTCCGTAGGACAATTCGGCACATTTCGGTGAAAAGTTGGAAAATGAAGTTGTTGAAATATTCATAAATTCGATCGTAAGCTGATTGGTTGATAATGAGGCCAAATTTTGATTCCGAAAATTAGAATAGCCCATTGTGTCATTTATTAATTGTGTGCAAAATTTGAAGTCATTCCGGATTGATTTGATATATTTCGGCGCAAATTATAGAAGTTGGAAGATTTGAAAACTTATAATTTGATTCGATGCGCGATTCACAATTTTGGCATTGTTTGATGTGAGTTGAAGCCTCAACTAAGTTCGTATTGTATTTTGGGACATGTTGTCATAATTAGTTAAGGACCCGAGGGCCTCAGGTAGATTCCGTATGGTTAACGGAGCAATTTGGACTTGAAGAAAAACTGCTGGAAAATGGGCAGCAACTGGTGAAATCGCTTCTGCGATGCCTTGGTCGCACAAGCGACACCGCAAAAGTGTGAAGCTCTTTGCAGAAGAGGTTGGGAGAGTACTGGGCAATTCCCACACCTGCATGAGCGCAGAAGTGCAAAAGCGGCTCGCCCGCATGTGCGCGTATGGCCATCGCAGAAGCGCTTGTGCAGAACAACAATTCTTTCCGCAAATGCGAGTTTTTGGTTGGGCAGTGAGGATTGCAAATGCGAGTTTTGTCTTGAAAAAGCGAGACCGCAGATGCGGCATATGTGTCCGCAGAAGCGAAAATGGACAGAAACATAAAGGGCCGAAAATCATTCATTTCTTCATTTCAATTGGAATTTTTGGAGCTCGGTTCTTGGGTGATTTTGAGGATTTCTTCACAAGCTTGATTGGGGTAAGTATTCTATATCCGAAAGTATTTATATTTCATGACTCTATGGTTATATTCAACCTTTAATTCGAGTTTTAATGGAGGAAATTTGGATTTTTGTAAAACTTTTCAAAAACGGAAATTCAAGATTTGGAAGTTGATTTGTTATTGGAATTCGATAAAATTGGTATGGTTGGACTAGTATCAGAATGTGTGCTTGGATTTCGTGAAAACGTTTTCGGGTTCCGAGAGGCGGGCCCTGCGCTGACTTTTGGTTGACTTTTTAATGTAAAATTTTAAGTCGATATTTTATAATCCGGAATTATTTTTGATGAATTTTAATGAAGTTATACAATTAATTTGGATAGATTTGAGTTGTCCGGGGGTCAATTCAAGAAAGAAGGCTATTTAGGAATGTCGGCCTAACTTCAAAGAGGTAAGTATCTTGCCTAACCTTGTGTGGGGGAAATTACCCCTTAGGCATTGAGTCGTATGTGCCATTTGAGTAATGTGAAAGCAGTGTACATGAGGTGACGAGTACGTACTCGGGCTTATATGTGCAAATTGTATTTGTTTTATACGATAATTTGGTGTGATTGCTACTTTGATCCTTATGTGGATTCCGTGTGCTGGTAGAGTTGACATTGTCTAGGAATAATTACATTTTGGATTTTTCCATCTGCAAATAAGTATTAAATAAGTTTAAATGTAGACGTTAATATATTTATCAGAAATTTGAATTTTTGAGAAGAGGTTATTCTTGCTGAGTTATTCTCCTGTCTTTGCTTCTGCATATTTACTTTGGGACTATGAAGCGTTTACTCGGGAGATACCCTTGTACTGCATATTTACTTTGGGACTACGAGCTATTTACTCGGGAGATCGCCCTGTACTGCATATGTACTTTGGGACTATGAGGCGGTACCTCGGGAGATCCCCCTGTACTGCATATTTACTTTGGGACTACGAGGCTGTAGCTCGGGAGATCACCCTGTCTTGCATATTTACTTTGGGACTACAAGGCGGTACCTCTGGAGATTCCCCCTGCTGGCATATTTACTTTTGGGACTACGAGACGGTACCTCGGGAGATCCTCCTGTTGAGCATTTACATTTGAGTTTATGAGTTGATACCTCGGGAGCGCCCCTGTTGTTTACTTCTATGTGTTGTGTTGTTACTTTTCTATAAATTTCTCGTCGTTCACTCCTTAGTCATTTCATTAAATTAGTGTGTCTTCTGTCTTGTGAATTGCCCATACGGTTAGGATAGAAATATGGGCATGAGGTGCCGTGAGATATGAAAGTGGGTTGAGACCCGAGATTTTTAGGATTTTGAAGTGAGGTGTCAACCGGTTTCACTTGAAAGGATTATATTCGAAATATTTTATTTGAAAGAATTATATTCGAAAGGAAAGGTATTTATTTAAAAGAATTATATTCGTAAGGCTTTTATTTGAAAGAATTATATTCAAAAGGAAAGTTTTTATATGGAAGAATTTTATTCGAAAGGTTATATTTAAAAGAATTATATTAGAAAAGGTTTATATTTGAAAGAATTATATTCAAAAGGAAAGGTTTTTATTTGAAAGTATTATATTTGAAAGGTTTTATTTAAGAGAATTAAATACGAAATATAATCATTTGAAAGAGTCATATTGGGAGATATTTATTTGAAAGATTTAAATTCGTAAGATATTTATTTGGAGAAAGTATATTCGGGATATATTTAATTGATAGAATAACCTTCAAAATATTTTTATTTGGAAAACTTAAAGAGAAAAGATGTATATTTTGAAGGACTTGATTAATTGGTTGTACTTGTCTTTATTATTCGTGTGAGCAATATTTATGATGTTCTTCATGCCTTGCTGTTTATGTCACTAGTTGATTATTGTTGTTATCACTGCTATCTGTTCCTATTATATTTTGTATGATATGTTGCACAGGTTATTAGACTAGTGAGTGTCTTGACTGTACCTCATCACTACTCCACCGAGATTAGTCTTGATACTTATTGGGTACTGACTGTGGTGTACTCATACTACACTTCTGCACATTTTTGTGCAGAGCCAGGTATTGGAGATATCGGACTCAGGCAGAGTTAGTTTGTTGATCGCAATGATTCAAGGTAGAGCTGCTTGATCGCCGCATTCCCTTGGAGTCTTTTCCTTATTGTACTGTCAATTCTTATTTGAATAGTATTGTATATTCGATCCTTAAGATCATTACATGTATTCAGTTAGAGTTCGTGACTCAGTATTACCAGTCTTGGGAGGTTGTTATAATTATTTTCGCTGTTGGTTTTGATTATCTATATAAAAATATGGCTCAAAATGTAATTGTAATCAGTTTACGTAGTTTTAGAGACTAAGTGCCATCACGACGCCTATGGTGGGATTTTGGGTCGTGACACAGATTATTCACTCCATGAATTTAAAAAGGCCTTACTCAGATGGAGAGTAAACTGTTAAAATAAGTCAAGTGAATATCAACATTCAAGATACTAGTCCCATTGAACCAACACGCATACTCAGATGGAGAGTAAATACAAGTAAACAACAACTAGTATTACCTAGTGATTACCTATAATGAGTTTATCCGATATGGAAGAAGACCTACGTCAACGTGTAAATTCATTATATCACCAGAATTTAACCATGATGACCATAGGGAATGATCCCTACCACTACTGGATTAAAACAACTTTAAAAGTGTTTTTGAAAAACTTCTAGAAAATTAGAAAAGAGCCCAAAACACCATCTAAATGACATCGAATGCAAAAACGGCTTACATCATGAGCAAAGCTAATGAATATTGATCACTGGGCCGTTTTCCATGGACCTACCAAATTTCATGTCAATAGGAGTTCGTCAACATGTTGATCTCCGATTTTCTGACCAATTCGGCCAAAAATGAGTTTTTTATTTTTTTTCAGATTAACAAAATTTTTAGATTATTCTTATCAAATATCATAAAAATAAACAGATATTACACGATTTACCGAATAATCAAAAATTCTCGGAACAAATATTCACGCATAGAGCAATGTAGTTTTTCAGAAAAACAATCTTTGCATGTATTTCAAAATTTGCATATTAACAAGATGTTCCTTTTTCATGATCATCCTAATTATCTAATGAGACGTGAGTAGGATCTGATACAAATTGTTGGATTATATATCACAACGGAAGCAATTCCAATACCATATTCAGGTGTAAATTAAACAATTAGCACATATGGAGATTATACGAGTTACCTCTTGAAGCGTGAACAAAGTAGATCAATCTCGGTCTCCAGTTCCAGAGTAGCAAGACCACGACCTCCAGAAAATGTTCCACAGTCTTCTAATGTGTTACCCAAATAATATCTGGAAAGAGAAAATTTTGGGTGGGCGAAATTCCAAGGAAAAATGTGTGTAACAAACATTACATGATTTACAGAATAATCAAAATTTCTCGGAATAAATATTCATGCATAGAGCAGTGCAGCTTTTCAGAAAATCAATCTTTGCATGTAATTCAAAACATGCATATTAACATGATGTTCTTTTTTCGTGATCATCCTAATTATCTAATTAGACGTGAGTAGACTCTGATACCAATTGTTGGATTATATATCACAGTGGAAACAATTCCAGTATCATATTCACAAGTAAATTAAACAATTAGTATATATGGAGATTATACAAGTTACCTCTTGAAGCGTGAACAAAGTAGATCAATCTCGGTCTCCAGTTCCAGAGTAGCAAGACCATGACCTCCAGAAAATATTCCACAGTCTTCTACTGTGTTACCCAAATAATATCCAGAAAGAGTGAATTTCGGGTGGGCAAAATTCCAAGGAAAAACGTGTGTAAAAACGGTGAGCCCTATACCATGTATATATAGCTACGTTCTTTTTTAGAGTAAAACCCTTTTCCAAAATCTGTTGGATTTCTTTTTCCACAAAGGAAAGGTTTCCTTTATTTCCTATTATTTACGCACAGTAGGGACCACATAATTTAATTAACAAGGCCCCCTATTATGAAATTAATTTTAAATTTTGAAATTAAATTTTACCATAATAAATTATGAATTATTTCACTAAAAATTTGTAATTACACTCCTTAGTTCAATACCTTAGACTTTCAAATTAAATTACTGACAACTTAATTTATTAATTACTTCCTTTAGACTATCGCTTAAATTATTTCATGTGTCGGATACGAAGTCCACCGGCCGGGTTTACACACGAAAACTTATAAGCTTTCTGTCACAATCTCAATATAGGCCGTGATGGCAACCAACGTCGCTGTTAGGCAAGCCAACGGTGAACTACCAACTTAATTATTCATTTTATTATTTTTGAAATCTTGAATCTTATGTCACGCCCCAAACCTGGGGGGCGAGACCGGCACCCGGTGCCTCACTTAACCGAGCGTACCAACTTGAGACTGAGGGACTCTGAACATACAATGTCATACTTTGGCCATAGGGCCACATTGCAAGATACTTTGTGAAACAAAATATAAAGCTGAGCGGAAACTAGCTCTCACTGAACATCAATAAAAATTTGGGCCTACAAGGCCGTCATAACTACTAGGTGACAAACCAACAAAAATATACATACAAGGCCTACAAGCCCAACATATTGCACTGACTGACAGGATATGTCTACAAGCCTCTACTGATGGATGTACTGTGGTCGGTACAGGGCCCCGACCTATCCATAATATATATACATATATACATAATATATACTCAAAACTCTTGACCCGGCAACTCCGAAGGACGTCGAGCTTACCGATCAAGCTGAACACGGACAACACCTATGGAGGAGGTCTACAAGTCTGTCTATCCGAACCTGCATGCATTAAATGCAGCGTCCCCAGGAAAGGGACGTCAGTACAAAATAATGTACCGAGTATGTAAGGTAATAGAATAACTTAAAGCTGAAAATAAACTGATAATGTAATAACTGAAAGTAAACTGGGAGTTAAAGATGATCTGGAGATATACTTACTTTCTAGTACTGACTTAACTCTCTCAATATAGTAATTAAAATAGTTATCCGTCCCTATAAGGCTCGAAACGTGTAACTGCTCGGCCGTAGCAGGGTCACTCATAGGTGCCCGGACATAGTAGGATCGATATCTCGGCCGTTCTTGGCTCGCTCATAGGCGCTCGGCCACAATAGGCTTGGTATATAACTTACCATCTGATCTGAGGTTGCCCAATAGGGGCCTATATATATATATATATATATATATATATATATATATATATATATATATATATATATATATATATATATATATATATATATATATATATATATATATATATATATATATATATATATATATATATATATATATATATATATATATATATATATATATCCTTACTGAAAGAAGACAATACTTAACTGAATATAAAGTCCCGATAAGGGAGAATACTGTAACTTATGAGACTAGGATAATGCACATAAATTTCTCTTTATGACTTGTTATCAAACTTGGGATCATGCCAAAATGATGGAAAGGTTTATCCTTAACATATATTATTACAATCTTTCCAATAACCATGTTAAACTCGTCTCTTCGTATCTTAATCTACAACAACGATAATAATACAATTATTAAGTTACGAAAGGTACAACTATCGCATAACGAACGACAAACTTATTTTATATTAAAATGGAAGCCTCATTGTGATTCTTGTTGTTATTTCATGTTGCAAAGTGTTTTTGGTGAGAATATATCTTGTCGTTTCACTCTTAATTGTTCTAGTAGTGATAGACCGTACATGATCATTGTAGACCTTTAGTTGCTTCTTTTTATGCTATTTCCGTTGTTGGTTTCTGGTACTAGTTCTTGTTATTATCTTGGTTTCATTTCAGTTGTTCTTCATTTTCCTTTAAATGCATGTGTTACACTCTCATACTGTCTATTTTATATCCTAGTAGGTATCTTGACTACTCTACTGAGGTTATGCTTGGCTTGATACTTACTGGTACTGTTGTGGTGTACTCATACTACGCTTCTGCACATCTTTTTGTGCAGATCCAGGTACGTCTGCTCGTGCTGGTTGTTAGAGATTGTTGTATTTGCTACTTGGGAGACTTCAAGGTATACCTGCTCCACGTCTACAGGCCTCGGAGTTTACGAGAATAGGTACGAGAAGTATTAAATGATTAGCTAAAAGAAAAACATTCAACTTTCTCATACCACAACCAGACCTTCTTTAACAGCTCAAGTCATGTGGTTGAAATAATAACCACTAGTCAACGTAGTAAACCCACAAAATTTCATAATGAGAGGGATGTGTTCAAGATAACAAATCAAATGGCACGGCAACACCCTTCGTGCATTTATCTCATCCTCACCAAACACATGCGTGTATGTCAAATCAAATGGCACGGCAACACCCTTCGTGCATTTATCTCATCCTCACCAAATATATGAATGTATGTATTAGTACCAACCAGGTAGAAGTAATGCCAATAATAGTAACTACGGAGTACAAAGTACACAGATAGCATCAATAAACAAGTCGAAAGCATATGGAAAATGGTAGCAGACGAGATAGGAGGCACAAAATTAGTGACAACAAGTAAGGTAGGAGAACATAGATTTCAACAGCTAGTGATGTACAAGGTTTAGATGAAACCACAACAAACGAGAAAAAGACATAGATGTACATATAACAAACAAGAAGGTACACATAAATGTAACAATAATTAACTAATAGAAGGCACGGATAGAACAATAGCAAATAAGGAAAAAGGCAAAGACGTGACAACCACAAGCATCATAGAAAACATAGGTGCAACAGTAACAACTCAGGATAAAGGCATAAACATATACGCAAGGAAAAGATATCATATTATAATGCATGTCTCTCATCCTCGCCTGCACGAAAATACCCTTTGTGCCATGAACACATGATAATATAAAAACAATGACACGGTATCACCCTTCGTGCTTTTACTCTCGTCCTCACATAATAATGTAAATGCAATGGCACGTCATCACCCTTTGTTCTTTTACTCTCGTCCTCACATGATAATGTTAATGAAATGGCACGACATTATCGCGTTCGCAGGTGATGCTCTTTGTTCGTGTAGTGGCATGGGCTGGGGCTTTACGTTTGCATGGGGAGGTACGCGTTCACGTTGGGTTGAAGCCGGACTGGGGTAACTTAGTCTTCGCGAACGTGAAAAGGTCCCGCGTTTGCGGTTGAGTGGATGTTTGTGCTTCGCGATCGCAGATGGTCAGATGTGATCACATAGGCTATTTTGGTCAACATGAGTGCTCTTGCTTCCCGATCGCGAGGCTTTTGACCGTGATACCTATGTGTAATGTCTGGGCAGTGTATAAGATTGCAAATTGGGACTTAACTCATTTTTATCTAATTTCTCTCATTAGAGCCGATGTTGGGGCTATTTTGAAGGGGCATTTTCATCATCTATCACTAGGTAAGTGATTCCTACTCATTTTGAGCTAAATACATGGATTATATATGGATTTTAACATGGAAATCGATAGAAATTGCAGGATTTTGGAAGAAAACATAAAAATAATATATTTGAGTTTTGACCATGAAATTGGACACGAAATTGGGAGTAAATTATATATTTGAGTTCATGGTGCTATGGATAGTATTTATCATCGAGCATTTTCGGAATTCGGATGCGTGGGCCTAGCCAGGGGTTAACTTTGCTGACTTTTCGTGTGGAGTTGGGAATTATTTCTGATTGATTAAATTACGAGTCTTTGAGTATATTTTGATTGGTTTGCATGTTCTTTGACTAGTTTCGGACCGTTAGGCATTGATTTAAGGTGTTAGAGAGGCATTGGAGCCAGTTATCAGATTTCAGAGCGACGTAAGTCTTCTGTCTAACCTTATAAGAGGAAATTTACCCTGTAGGTATTATATTTGTTATCTGCTACATGTTATGGGAGCTATGCACGTATGAGGTGACAAGTGTCCTTGCGTATGCTAGATTCTTGATCATGTCCTGGTAGACTTAGACTAACCCCATGTTTTAACTGTATTACTTGAGTTATCCTTGCCTGTTTAAATGCCATAATTTATATTTTAGCCTGATACTAGACTTGCGTAGATTATCCGATTTGCTATTTCAGATACTTGATGAGCTACTTGATTAGTCATGGAAGTTATACTTCCTTTTACGTATTTCTCCTACGTTGTACGTAATTGTCCATACGACCTCGGCAGTATTATGAGATGCATCCACTGATCGGGTTGGACGACCTCGGTAGTGTACACTATTTTATGGATCGAGTCGAACGACCTCTACAGAATCGTGCATAATATTCGATCGAGAGTCAGCGTACCTATGAGTCTTTTGACTTAAGGTTTGGCATTTTATTTGTTATTGATCATATACATGTCCCATTCGAGGGAGTATTTGGTACTTGAGGATTTCATATTTAATTTTCTACTGAGGATCGTGTTATGCACATATAGCTATATTCGTTGCTTTTACCTGCTATGATTCATACCTGTCTACCTTTATTGTATTTTGATTATTGTACCACTAGTAAGTGTCGATGTCGATCCATCATCACTATTTCTTTAAGGTTAGGCTAGATACTTACTGGGTACGCATTGATTTACGTACTCATACTATATTTTTGCACTAATTGTGCAGGTACTGAGACAGGTTCGTTTGATGGTCATACCGGCACATAGTCACAATTACTGAGGAGACTTGTGGTGAGCTGCTCTCTATGCTACGATACGCAGCACATGGATTCCCCTTCCTATTCATTTATTGTACTCTGTCTATTTTCCATTACAGAAAATTATTGTGACACCGGGCTTTGGGGATTTAGACTATTGTTGTTCGGTGTATTTCTGTTACTACATTCGGTCTAGCATTTTGATCATATTATAATCTTGAAACGATGTTAGTATTTTCTATAAAAATAGAAAACTTCTGCTTAATTATTTTACCAATATGTTAAAATATGTTATGAACCGCTGATTTTTGTGTTGTTAAATTGTTGTCTTGCCTAACGGCAGCGTTGGGCGCCAACACGGCCTATGATGGGTTTTGGGTCATGATAACTTTGTATTAGAGCACTATGTTCACTTAGATCTCATTAGCATGAGCAAGTCTAGTAGAGTCTTACCGATCGGTACAGAAACGTCTGTACTTATCTTCGAGAGACTACAGAGCCGTTAGGAGAACTTCCCTCTTTTGATTCCTTGTCATGCGATTGTACTTTCGGTTGATCCTTATATCTTCAGTTCCTTCCTTTTCATTCGTACGCGATGTCGATCATTCAATATCATTTTGGCATCGATGAGTTATGGTGATGCTAGAGATGTGGTGCAAGATGTTGTTTCCATGCTTATGCGGGCAGAGTACTATCGTCGCCTTGTGGAGGGGTGTTCAGTCATTTTAGTCCAGGGTTGGTGTTGCCCACGGGTTCAGGGCTATACACATTGAATTGTGTTGTTTCTCGCATTGTTATCACGCAGTGTTGGTGTGAATAGTAGGGTGTTTACTTATGTGTTGCGGCAGTGAATGCTTCGGGAGGAGGATTACTCAATTCGTGATTGGGATATTGGTGTTTATTCCAGCGCGTGAGAGGAATTTGGGCTATAAATATTCAAGATTTGACCGACGGGGTTACGAGATTGGATATTTCCAAACTTGGTGGAATTTTTGTCTGTGTTGTTATGTTGTCATCCTTTATGTATGCATTAAGGTTCGTCGGTATGATGGTATTCATTTGTTTTTCTTTGGGGACATAGTGCTGCAAAGCGGTACTTAAGAAGTGGTTGTCAGAGATAACAGTGTGTTGTAACTTCAGGGTCGAATCGATGTTTCCTATGTTGATGGTTTGAGGGAGATGATCCTTGCGGAGGCTTAGAGTTGATCGCATTCTAGTTATCCGGGTTCTACATAGATGGATCATGATTTGGGGGGACATTATTAGTGGCAGAGGATGAAAAATGACATTATTGGATAAGTCTTGTGGTAGTTAAATTGTTAGAAGTGCAAGTATGACCAACAAAGATCGAATAGTTGCTTCGGAAGATAGCTAAACCGGAGTGGCAATGGTAGCGTATTGTATGGAATTTATGGTAGGATAGCCACATGCTGCTTATTGTGAGGTCATGGTGGACAAATGACTAAGTCTGTGTATTTCGTATGAGATGGTGGAATTTATACTTGGGAAGTTCGAATGTGACGAAAGGAGTTGTTCGGAATGCAGAAGGAATGTGAATGCTTAATTACCATTTTGGGATGCAATATGGTCTCGGTCTTTGAACGTGTTGTTGGATCTTCAATTGATGTTAATGGAATGAACATATTCTTATGGAAGGTGGACGAGTGTGGATTCAAGAGGGTTAACTAATTTTGTAGTGGTTATAGCCATGGCAATGCCATTGGAAGATGTCGATGTGAGGTTACACAAGTGGGCTATCTCATGCGAGGAAGTTAGGGGTTGAATGATTTTTGATGAAGTTCCCATTAAAAGTTTTACCTTCTAACCATAGGAGGCATGTATTGCGATGTGGGTCTGGATCACCTGAGGAAGATGGCGCGACCATCATGAAGGTGAGTGTAAATTGGGACTGATCATTGGGATAGTATTATGATTTGTGAAACATGAACTTACGAGGAATTCATCTAGGTAACAATGTGGGATCATGGTAATTGAGGATGAGAAGTCATTGCGGGTTCTTGTTTTATATAATTGTGCCTTAAAGCCAAGTGGGGTATCCTACCGTCGGTGATTAGGTCACGTGGTCATATGTCTTTGCAGTTTCAGGATTTTAATACATTGGATTAGTTATGACCGAGGAAGAGCACATCAGGGGTAATTCGATCAAGGAAACTGATGGATGTGTGCTACATTTTGCCTTATCGATTCATGTGAAAATTGTGGGATGACTCAACAACAACAACAACAACAACCCAGTAAAATCTCACTAATGGGATCTGGGGAGGGTAGTGTGTATGCAGACCTTACCCCTACCCCGAAGGGATAGAGAGGTTGTTTCCGAAAGACCCTCGACTCAAGAAAATAAAAGGAGACAATGTTAGTAACACCACAACAATCATAGGAAAAATAGGAACACCATGAAATACAGAAGAAAGATGCAAAGCAAACAGAGATAATATTAATATCACCACAGCAATCATAAGAAAAGTAGGAACACCATGAAATCCAGAAGAAAGATGCAAAGCAAAAGCGATAGCTAGTAAATAGGACCTGCATTGAAAAGCGAAATAGTAAAACACAACATGTCACTAGCTATCTTAGACAAAAACCCTACATGGCTAGTCCCATAATGGTACGAAGTAAGGCACGACTCAACTACCTCCTAACCTACAATCCTAATACTTGACCTCCACATCTTCCTATCAAGTGTCATGTCCTCGGAAATCTAGAGCCTCGCCATATCCTACCTAATCACCTCTCCCCAATACTTCTTAGGTCGCCCTCTACCTCTTCTCGTGCCATCCACAACCAACTGCTCACACCTCCGTACCGGAGCATCTGGGCTTCTCCTCTGAACATGTCCGAACCATCTAAGCCTCGCTTCTCGCATCTTGTCATCAATGGGAGCCACATGCACCTTCTCCCAAATATCGTCATTCCTAATATTATCTATCCTAATGTGCCCGCATATCGACCGCAACATCCTCATTTTTGCTACTTTCATCTTTTGGATATGTGAGTTCTTAACGGGCCAACACTCAGCCCCAAACATCATGGCCGGTCTAACCACCGCTTTATATAACTTACCTTTGAGTATCAGTGGCACTCTCTTCTCACACAGATTTTGTATTTCTTTGTGAATGTGATATGCAAGGGAAGGGATTCATTTGGTTGCTTCTTTGGAGTATTCATGTGCTAACAGAGCACTAGTTGTTTGGTTATATAATCAGGACTGGCTTAGAGGGGTAGACTCTCACCAATGGTTCTAATGGGTTCAAGATTTAAAGTGTGGTGCGAAGGATTTTTGGGTTCGTTGTGTAAATAAGGATTGAGTATTGCAACGGATTTTGGAAAAGTACTTGGAGGATTTAAATATCATTATCGGGTCTGCGAGTAGTGTTAGAGAGTTGGAAAGAAAAAAGAACAGTTTTGGATTCGTAGAAGGTCTCTTCAGAATGGGTGTATTAGTTGGAGGTACTACAAATACATGATAGAGTATAAAATGGCTTATGGGTATTAAGACGATGTGGTCTTGTGATTTGGGGTCACTCGGAATAAGTGTTGATTGAAATCCAATATGTTCGGGGAAGAGGTGTTATTTTGAAGGCAAGTCAAGAGGAAATCTGAAGAAGTGGGGTCAGCTTAGTAGTGGCTTGGGTCAGTACGATAAGGAAAATGATCGATTCCTTCGATATGATAAAGCTATACAGGTGTTTTGTGGCTATACTTATAGGTTTGGTAGTCTGTGTGCCTCAGTTCATTTAGAAGACCCAGTTTTAATGGTTCGATTATGTGCAAACGGGTCCCGAAAAGTTATGATGGTTTTGACCATAATTTGAGGTTTGTATCTTTTGCGTTTATGGAAAGTTGGTTGCGTATTGCAAATTTCTTCTTAAATGAGTTAAGCGAAAGTTTTTTAGTTGATGGAGTTTTTATTCTACTAGTGGTTCAAGAGTTATGATGAAATTCTTGTACTCTCACGTAATAGCATGATAAGTGCAGTGGGCGGTGTGGAATTGGGATTGAAGGGTCAAGGTTGTGGTTCAGTTTTAGCAGGGATGTCACGAGCTCGAAGGAGCGGGAAGGGGGGGAGGGTAAGATTTCAGATATTTAGAGTATACTGGTGCTACTTTAGTGTTGCCTGGTAATGGTGTGTTTTATTAAAAGAGGCATTTGTGTTTTAATTTGTGCATTCTTGTTTAGCACTATAGAAATAGCTTGTTGATAGCCATGGATGTATAGATTTTGCTACTTTGTGTAGAAGGTTATGTGAGTATCTCCCATGGGATGGTGGTGTAGGTGTGACGCGTCAGTTATTTAAGTAGGAGAGATCGAGACTAAGTATGGAGATTTCAGTATTGTTGTAGATTTGAGAGTTTATTTCTGATAGGCGGACTATTCCTCTAGTTGCGAATTATGTAAGTTTGTTCAGGATTTAACAGTTGATTGAATGCGTCATGGATATGGTCATTTTGGATCTTGGAAGGCTATTGACCTATTTTGAGATTATCGGAATTAGTTGAGGTCCATTAGTAGGCCTCACGTGAATGTATATTCTACACCATATCGAATATGTTTATTCAGTACAACATTTATCTATAGATGAGCCTTCGGGCATGGCGAATATTATTCTTGTCATCATCTATTTCCTTTTTATGCTATATGGGCTGTGAGGCGACTTTATTTTTTCACATGCGTGTTGTGGTCCTGTATAAGCTCTGTGGTGTTATATGCGCAGACACCGCTCGATATGTTGGTTTGTTTATTTCACCTTATTCGTGCTTGTCCTTTTTTGTAAGCACATTATGTTATCCGTCTTCCCAGGATTATTTTTATGCACTTGACATTCTTGTGGTTGATATACGTGTGTCTAGTGAGTATGAGAATTTATGGATCGGCAGGTATTCCTATGCAGATTATTATGTATGGATCGGATGGCACACTGCCACAGGTATGATGTTTGGATCGGTTTGCACGCTGCGACGGTATCATGTGTGGATCGGGTTACATGCTGCAACGGTGAGATATTGAGTATGATTCCTTATACTTGTTTTGTGTGATTTTCTTCTCCTCTATGGGGTAGGTCCATATCATTTTGTTGGTTGTTATATGTATTACGTGTGTTGGGTAGTTATGTACTTGGGTTTCTTTTCCTTATTGGCCATATTCGAGTTGTAGCTTGTTGGCACATGGATGATGTCGTATGAGATTTTAGAAGGTGTTTGATGTGGCTTGTCGACGAAGCAGCTATTACTGGGTGAGATGAGGTTATTGGACCTAGAATCAGTGCAATTGGGTTTGCATAATGTATGTTTGGAAGGAGAATGTCGCTAATCAGTTCAAAATGCGGCAATGGATCTTGTCGAGCAGAAGAGCTCCATGATTTATTTATTTGATGGGTGCCTATGAGTTTCTGCACATCTCTTTCATCATCGCAATGTTTCAAGGGTTGGAACAAGGCTTTTATGTGTCATGAGGTATATTATGGGTGCCGAATTCGAAGATTTCCAGCTATTGTGGTAGGAAGCTATGGGAATATGAACTATGTCGTACGTCGTATGATTACAAATTGGATGTATGTTTATGCTTTGGTACAACTTGTTGAGGTTTATACAGTATATGTATGCAAGAATTAGACCTTATTAGAGATTTCAGATGTTGGAATCTAGTTCTAAGGCTTGGGGGCTGAGGTCGCAGGAAGGACACTTTTTTAAAAAAAATACTTTTTTTAAATCAACGTTTGGCCATGAAATTTTCAATTTTCATTTGAAGATGAATTTCAGAATTTTTTGAAAATTTGAAAAATTCTAAAAAATTATTTTTCAAAATTTTCACTTCAAATCACTCACAGAAATTCAAAAATAGCCCAAAATTATATTCATATTCAAACACAATTCTAACTTTCAAATATCATTTTCACTTGAAAAATAATTTACTTTTTTCCGCAATTTTAAACGCCCACTAAAAAACCCAACCCAAATTGGGGAAAAGAGGCATGATAAAAAAGTTATTAGAAAATAATTGAATAAGTTTACGAGCGGTTAAAGATAATTCAATTATACAAAGTTAGATTAAAACATTCTTTTCTTGAAAAATTAAATCCAACCATTTATCTTTGACATCAGATTAAATGTCATTGTTTTCTATTTTATAAAACTGTATAAGTAGCATCAATTGTTTTTACAAAACACTATTTTTTTAAAATACTTAGGATGGTCTTGTTGGTGAACACAAGTTATATCGCCATTTTTGTCATGACCCAAAATCCATTAAAGGTCGTGATGGCGCCGGACACCGCTGTCAGGCAAGCCAAAAATAAATACTTAACTTGGTTCTCATTTTTAATATTTCTGAAATCATATTTCCTTTAATTAAATAGTAAAAGATGGAGTTCACAAAATAAATAATAATATATTTAAAAATTCCAACACAGTGCAGCTCATAATTGCCCATAACCCGATGTCACAAGTGCATGAGCATCAATTAGGAATATAAAATAAATTACAGTATCTGTCCGGAATACAAATTGGACAAAAAAATATAAATACTCTGAAGGAGACTCTGTTGGCTGCGGACTCGTAACGTGGAATGCAGCTCACCTAAGTCCCAGCAATAATCGCGCCTCTGAGCCCATGAGACCACTAGACATATATGCAACTGCACAAAAACGTGCAACAAGTGTAGCATGAGTACGTAAATCAACACGTACCCAGTAAGCATCTCGCCTAACCCCGAAGAAGTAGTGACGAGGGGTCGACTTTGACACTTACTAAGGGCCAACAATATGATAATATGAAATTCTAATTAAGCATGATATATATAACAATAAAACTCAGAACAAGAAATAACTAAACAATTAATCGCCCTATTTAAGGACCCATATCACTTTCTTCATTTAAAACAAATAATCTTTCAAATAATGAATTTATACCAATTATAAAATGAACTTCCAGTTCTATTATCACACACGAATACTACCGAAGACGTTCGGCCCGATCCAACATAAATGTAAATTGTGCACTGCCGAGGGTCGAATGTCGTGAACCATAGATGCATCTATTACCCCGCCCACGGATCATACATGTGACGCGGTCAAATATACATTTATGAATAAATCATAACCCTTTCTTGATTCTTTTGAAAATAAAGACAATTCGACTTGAAGCTTTTAAATCCTTAATAATCCTCAACTCAGTTCCATTTGATACAGTTAATAAATATAATCAAATAACGGTGTCCACAAGCATGGTGTAAACCTAAAACTACCCGGACATAAACAAGAATAGTAGCTACGTACGGACTCTCGTCATTTCTTGCGTACGTAGCCCCCACAAATAACAACACATATTAATTAAGTTTACCTATGGGGTAAGTTCTCTCTTACAAGGTTAGAAAGGAGATTTATCTCGCTCCTAAATTCCATAACCGGCTCCCAAGCCCTTCTAATAACTCAAACCGATGCCCAACGCTTCAAAACTAGTCAATAAACGTGCAAATCCATAAATACACACTCTAATACTCATTATAATCCAATTTATAAGAATTCTTAACTCCACCCTCGGGCCCACGTGCTCGGATTCCGAAAATATTTGAAGATAAACTTTACCAATGACACCACGAACTCAAAAATATAATTTATTCCAAATTTTATGTCCAATTTCGTGGTCAAAATCCAAAATATCCATTTCGAGTTTCCTACAAAAAATCCCAAATTTTTACAAATTTTCAAGTTTAAATTCTTATATAAACTATGTATTTAACTAACAATATGTGAGAATCACTTACCTTGACATAGATGACGAAAATTCCCCTTCCAAGAGCTCAAAACATTGCCCATCCAAAAGACAAATGGAGGAAAATGGCCAAATCTCGCCTTAAAATGACACTGCCCATCCCGACTTCTCGCTTCTGCGGTCCAACAGCCGCTCCTGCGGCTCCGCACCTATGGAAATTCCATCGTAGGTGCGGTTCAAGCTCGGCCCAACAACCCTCGCATCTGCGGCCCTTACGCGCTTCTGCGCATTCGCTTTTACGGTCCCGCTTCTGCGGAAATTCCATCGCAGGTGTGGTCCCGCTTCTGTGGAACTCGACTGCATCTGCGGTCCCAGCCTACCTCAGCCAGAACCGCTTTTGCGACCCTCTTGGCCGCTTCTGCAGCTCCGCACCTGCGGCCAAAACCTCGCAGGTGCGGTTACACCAGAAGACAAATGCTTCAGTCTTCCTTTCAAGTCCAAACTCGATCCATTAACCATCCAGAAACTACCCGAGGTCCTCGGGACCTCAACCAAATTTACCAACACATCCCAAAACACATTACAAACCTAGTCGAGGCTTCAAATCATGTCAAACAATATCGAAACTACAAATCACCCTCCAATCCAAACTTAATGAACTTTGAAATTTCAAACTTCTCCAATCGATGTCGAAACGTATCAAATCACGTCCGGTTGACCTCAAATTTTGCACAGAAGTAATAATTGACATTATGGACCTACTCTAACTTTTGGAATCGAAATCCGACCCCTATACCAAAATGTCCACTTCCGGTCAAACTTTTCAAAAGCCTTCAAATTTCTAACTTTCGCCAAATAAACCCAAAATGACCTACGAACCTACGAATCCACTTCTGGACATGCTCCCAACACCAGAATTGCCATACGGAGATATTTCCAGTCTCGGAATCCCAAATGGACATCGACAATATTGAAATGCACTTCAACCCAAATTTATAAAATTCTTTTAAAATGCCAACTTCCACAATAAACGCCGAAACGTTCCCGGGTCATCCAAAACCCGATCCGGACACATGCCCAAGTCCAAAATCATCTTATGAACCTGTTGGAGCCTTCAAATCCCAATTTTGAGGTCGTTTACTCAAAAATCACCCTTTAGTCAATTCCTCTAACTTAAAGCTTCCGAAATTAGAATTTTCTTTCCAAATCAACTCCGAACTTCCCAAAATTAAATTCCGACCATGCGTACAAGTCATAATACTTGAAGTGAAGCTGCTCATAGCCCCAAACCACCGAAAGATATGCTAGAGCTCAAAACGACCGGTTGGATCGTTACAATTTTAATGGCGAGATTATAATACGAGTATTAAAAAGTGACAGTTATTTAATGGATACAGTTTTATTGGTACATTTGGTTCATGAGACTCAAAATAGGATAAGGTATGTAATACATACTAACAAGATTAGAAGCATAAGGACCTAGCGGCAATATACTAGGGACCTACGTGTAGTTAGTCAAACTTGAGGATTTAATTTGTAAAATCAGTTAGAGAAGGAAAGTGATGGTTAGTTAAATAGAAGGTTGTTAGTGTTGTATAGTTCGTTATAACAGAAAAACAGAAATGGAAAATTTCCTTCCTTCTCTTCCTTCTCTCTAGTTTTCTCTCTCTAGAGTTGTTAATTGTTAATCTCTTCACCTAGATTGCATAATTTGACATGGTATCAGAGCGGAGATCACTGTAATTGCACAGATATACAGTGTAATTTTGTCAATTAAAGATCGATTGAAGTTTAACATAGGCGGACAATGAGATCGATTAGTTGCCTCATAATCATCCTCTATTCCTTAGAGATTCTGACATGCTTGAAACAACATTGATATCACTGAAACTCACAAGGCCAAACAATTATGCCCTGTGTAGTAGGGCGATGAAAGTAGCACTCATGTTGAATAAAAGATTAGGATTTATGGATAGTACTTGCCTCAAGAGTTCTTATAGAGGTGAGTTAGCAACACATTGGGATATGTGTAACGCAGTGGTGCTATCGTGACTCAATAACACAGTGTCAAACGAATTGGTCCCAAGTATCATGTATGTTTCGAGTGCGAGGAAAGTGTGGGATGAGTTTAAGGAGAGATTTGATAAGGACAATTTGACTAGAATATATCAACTGATTATAATGATTCGTTCGGTTGTTTTGATAGAATTAGCCCCGAACCCCTATTTATTGCTCCCTCTAATTCATTTTTTGGTTTTGTGACTTGCCGGGGTGCTCGGTGTCGGTTTTGGGAGAGTTTCAGAGTGGAATGGGACCCGTAGTCCCTAGATTGGAAGTTTAAGTTCTAGGATTTTACCGTAGTTTAAATTGTATGAAGACAACTGTAGAATGGAGTTTCAACAGTTCCAGTAGCTCCGTAGGATGATTTTTGTCTTAGGAGCGCATCCGGATGTTGATTTAGAGGTCCGTAGGTCATTTCGGCGTTAATTGGCGAAAGTTGGAAAATGGGATGAGTTTTGAAAAGTTTGACCGGGAGTGGACTTTTTTATTTCGGGGTCGAATTCCGATTTCAGAAGTTGGAGTTGGTCCGTAATGTCAATTGTGACTTGTGTGCAAAATTTGAGGTCAATCGGACTTGATTTGATAGGTTTCGGCGTCGAATGTTGAAGTTAGAACTTCTAAAGTTCATTAGGCTTGAATGGATATGCAATTCATGTTTTTAGCATTGTTTGATGTGATTTGAAGGCTTGACTAAATTCGTATGATATTTTAAGACTTGTTGGAATATTCGAACGGGCCCTGGGGGCCCTGGGTGTGATTCGGATTAGAACCGGAACAATTTAAGACTTGTGAAATCTACTGAGTGGTGGGTTGTTCTGGTGTTTTCGCACATGCGGAGGATTTGACCGCAGGTGCGGGCTCGCAAAAGCGAGCTCTTGGTCGCAGATGTGGAACTAGGCATGCCCAGCTGGGGGCGCAGGAGCCGAAAATGTTCCGCAGAAGCGGTGTTGAGGAACGCAGGTGCGACAATGTTCCGCAGGTGCGTCGCTTGGGCAGCAGGTGCGCATGTGCAAATGCGAACCACTTTCCGCAGAAGTAGATTATTTGGACTTAAGTGAAGTCCGCACCTGCAATATTTTTCCGCAGGTGCGGATACACAGATGCGGCAACAAGGTCGCATGTGCGGTTTAACTGGCAGAAAAGGGGAATTTTTGAGGGTTTTGATTCATATCCTATTTTAGTATTTTGGGAGGTCGGTGGGAGACGAAATATTGAGGGATTTTCAGATGAAACATTTGGGTAAGGATTCTTGACTCGTTTTTGATTAATTCCCACGAATCTATTATTGTTTCCATCATTTAATTAGTGTTTTTAGTTGGAAATTTGGGGAAAATTTGGAAAGACTTCTTAGGCTAATATTTGGGGATTTGAAAGGCGATTTGAAGTCGGATTTGAGTAATTCTTGTATGGTTGGACTCGATATCGAATGAGTGTTCTGATTTTATAATTTTGGTCGGGTTCCGATACGTGGGCCCGGGTCGACTTTTTTGGGGCGATTTTTCAATTCTTTGCTAAAGTTGTAGTTTCATTATTTAAATTAGTTTCTTATAGTTATATTTATAGTATGTAATTTGGCTAGATTAGAGCCGGTCGGAGTTCAAAAGTCGAGGGAAAGGCATTCTTATTCATTGATTGAGTGAGATTTGAGGTAAGTGACTTGTCTAACCTTGTGTGGGGGAAATTCCCCTTAGGATTTGGTACTGTTATGGTAAATTGCAATACGTGAAGGTCGTGTACGCGAGGTGACAAGTGCGTACTCGGGCTAAATGTTGAAAATACGATTTTTGCTGACTAGTTCCTTTTTATTCCCTTAATTGAGTTACTCTAGCACGTGTAGTCATCATGTTTAACCCAATCTCACATGTCTACGTGTCTTATCTCTTACTTGCAATTTGTGCAACATGCTTAGTTGAATTACCTATTTCATTGAGTGATTTGAGGCCTCGAGTAGGTTCGTGTTATGTTATTGGACTAGTTGGTATATTCGGACAGGGTCCCGAGTGGCTCGGAAGAGTTTTGGACGAGCTTCGGATCGTCTGGATCAATTTTGGCTAAGGCTGCTGGTGGCAGGATCTGGTGTGATCACACCTTCGGCTGGTTTTGCACAGGTGTGATGGTCGCAGAAGCGACAAAGGAGTCGCAGAAGCGAGGTGTGATCTGGGTGAGGAAGATAGCAGAAGCGGAGATTTGGGGCGCATGTACCGATGCGCAGATGCGAAGTGATGGAGCGTAGGAGCGAGTTCTTGCACAAATGCGGATGAGGGCTCGCACCTGCGATGTCGTAGAAGCGGATAATTTGTCCGCAAGTGCGAGGGTCGAGTTCTCAGCTGGTTCCATAGAAGCGGAGGTCCTGTCGCAAAAGCAACGCCGCATAAGTGGCTAATTTGTCCGCAAAAGCAAAGATGCCTGGGCAGAAGCTATATATCGAGGGTTTGGCTATTTTATTCATATTTGGAGCTATGGCACTCAGATTGAGGTTATTATTGAAGTAATTTTCACCATGTGGATTAGGTTAAGTGTTCTCTACTCATTTTTTATTTTATATCACGAATTTATCTTCGTTTTTCTTGGAATTTGATCGAGAGTTTCAAGAGAGAGATTGGGGGTTTTAGCCTAAAGTTTCATAGAGTGAGTTTTTGAGTTTTGAACATAGATTCAGAGTCTGATTTGGGTGAAACTAGTATGGTTGGACTCGTAATTGAATGGGTTGTTGTATTTTATAAGTTTCGTGGAGTTCCGAGGTGCGGGCCCGAGTTGGACTTTTGGGATGATTTTGGGCGTTTGATTAAAGATTTGACCTTTATCGATTGGGTTTGCTTACTTTGGAATTAATTGATGTATTAGAGTTGCTTTTGGCTAGTTTTGAGACGTTTTGAGGTCGGTACGCATGGGATGGCATTTTTGGAGCATCGTTTGGCTTGCTCGGTATTAGATTTGACTTGTTCGAGGTAAGTAACACTTCTAAACTTGGTGTTGAGGGTATGAAACCCCAAATTAAGTGTGTGTGATTGATGTTGAGGTAACGCGCATGCTAGGTGACGGGCATGTGGGCGTGCACCATGTAAATTGTGATTTAGTTGATTCCATGGAACTGTGTAGCTATTTTATCTGAACATTTTTATTGTACTCTATGTGTTAGAGCACTTGAGCTATAATTTATGTTAGATATCATATTTGGGCTATATGCTGGTACTATTAGGACCCACAATAGTCGTTCTTTGTTGTTGAGTTATTTGCTTAAATTACAGTTACATACTAAGTCATACTCATTCATTTACATATCATATCTCAGTATCTGATGCTATTTATTAATACATCATATCATTATTTTTGAGTTGATCTTCATGACATTGTGAGCCCGAGAGACTGGAGATATTGATGACTGAGTGATGCCAGTGTTCATCAAATATATGAATGCTACTGGGGCATTAGTCAAGACAAAAGGCATCACAAAAAACTCATAGTACCTATAACAAGTCTGAAGCCCTGATCTTTTGTTGATGGTACCCCAATCTCAAGTCAATCTTGGAGAACACTCTAGTGCCGTGAAGCTGATCAAATAAATCATCAATGCAAGGTAGTGGATACTTATTCTTGATGGTAACCTTGTTCAATTGCCTATAGTCAATGCACATCCTCATGGAACCATCTTTCTCCTTCACAAATACCATTGGTGCACCTCACGGCGAAACACTCGGCCTGATAAAACCTTTATCTAATTATTCATGCAATTGTTCCTTTAATTCTTCAGTTCTTCTAGAGCCATGCGATACTGTAGAATAGATATGGGTTGAGTGTGTGGTGCCAAGTCAATACCAAAATCAATATTCCTATGGGATGGTATGCCAGGTAGGTCTACATGGAAAACATCCAGAAACTCTCTCACAACGGGGACTGAATCAACTGTAGAAGTATCAACACCAACATTTCTAACAAAGGCTTTATACTCCAAATATCTCTTCTCAACCATCCGTTAGGCCTTCAGAAAAGAGACCACCCTACTAGGATTATGACCCAAAGAACCTCTCCATTCGAACCCCGACATAGCCAATGTCACAGTCTTAGCATGACAATCAAGAATAGCATAGTGCGGAGATAACTAATTCATACCCAAAATAACATCAAAATACATCATATTAAGTAACAAAAGATCAACTATCATCTTATAGCCCCCCAATATTTACCAAACAAGAATGATAGACACGGTCCACCACGATAGAATCCCCAATGGGTGTAGACACATAAACATGAGTAACCAAAGAATCACGAGTCATATCTGAATATGAAGCAAAGTAGGACGACATATACGAATTATTAGAACCCGAATCAAATAAAACTGAAGCATCTCTGTGACATGCCAGAACAATACCTATAATGACTTCATCTAATATGACTACCTCGTTCCTATATGGAAAGCATGACAATGGGTCTGGCTATGTAGATGGAGTAGCATATGGAGCAGAAATCATAGCCTAAGTACCCTATTGAGTTCCACCCATCCAAAGTCTAGGACAATCTCTAACAATGTGCCTAGTATCACCACACTCAAAACAACCTCTCTACGGGCGTGGCTGCTAGTACTGAATCTGCCATGGATGATTGAAATAATCAGTGTAGGAACCCCGTGCAGAAGGTGCACTAAAAGATGGTTGTCCGGTGCGAGTGTGTCACGACCCAAAATCTTAACCCGCCGTTATGGCATTTAACACACTTGCTAGGCAAGCTAGACATAAGAATAAAGAACCAAAATAATGGAATTTATAGACTTAACATAAGTCTGAAATTTCAATATAGCAAAATACTGCTAATACATGATAAATCCTCCAGAAACTGGTAAATACAAAGTCAAGAGTCTAATACAGAAATACAAGTCTAAAATGACCAAATACAATACTTTTTGAAATAAAGACAACAGTGTATAAGAAAAGAGACACCAAGACTACGAACAAGAATGCAGCTCTACCTCGTCTCTTGATACTCAGCTAAACAAGCAACTCTGCTATTGATAACTCGTTCCCACACCTGGATCTGCACAATTAAGTTCAGAGTGTAGCATGAGTATAATCGATCTAATGTACTCAGCAAGTATCATAACTAACCTCAGCGAGGTAAAAGTAGCAAGAATTATAAATGATACTCGCTATAACCTACACAGTTTCATAAATCCAACAAGTATAGAAATAATGTGATCAAGTATAAAGTACAAAAATAACTATATGTGTGTTTGTGCACAATTACTCAAGTACTCTTCTCAGTCAATGTCACAGCATATAAAGATGATATGCAATCAAATCAGGTAATTAACCATGGAAATTGCAAGTAAAGATGAAATGCAAAATCCAAAACAAACACTGGCCAGAATTTCATCAATATTTCCATATATGTATCAAACCACTAATCAGCTTTCCTCAATATCCGCGTGTACACCATCAAGAGAGAAACATGAGAGGGTGTCCCTATGGGGATGGATCCATATTGACACATGCTAAAAATCATAATCCGCCTAGCGTGGTCACATGCATAACAACACAATTCGCCCGGCATATTCACATGCATCCAGTCCAAATCATATCACATAGAAGCAAATATTCAAGTATATATGTATATGATGAATGAACAACATATCTCATGCTCCTGGACTGCTATAAATGACATTCTAAAGTGTAGGCATATGTAAAGTGTGTTATCATAGCTCAAATCGGTAAATTCATCACAGAAATAGCAGTTATCAAGTTCATTCAGGGAATTAGCCTCAATGTAACCTCAAACATGGCTCAAATAGTTCACAACAAGGTTACAAATATGAGAAATATTATAGCATAAAGTTTAACAGTCAATTCTAGGCATATCATAGCCATAGGAAACAATTTCAAAATGATAAAGCTATAGTCTCGAATAAATTATGCAAAGTCAACCCAAAATGTCAACCCTGGGCTTGCACCCCCGAACCCGATAAAATTAACATATTCCGAATACCCATTCAATTACGAGTCTAACCATACTATTTTCATCCAATTCTATCCACAAATCGACCCTCAAATCACCAAATCTTGCTCTCCATTACCATGGTCTAAAATCTCCAAATGTTACTTCAAATTCACATAAACTAGGTGAAATAATCAATGGGTAATCAATATTTATCAACAAAAGTGATTAAACTTCACTTACTATTCAATTGTAGCAAAACCCCCCTAAACATCACCCTTAGCCGAGTTCAAAATATCCCAAAATGAGAAAACATTGAAAACCTTCGAATATAAGAACCTACCAGTGATCTCACACCTGCGCTCCAAATATCCGCTTCTGCGGTCAAAAGTGCTAATTTGTGCACTTTACATAAGTCCCTACCTACCGCTTCTGCGGTCCAATTCCCACTTATGCGGGTCCGCACCTGCGGAACCCTTCCACATCTGACGTCCTAGCTCTGCCAGCCTTTCTCCGCTTCTGAAACCCTTGTTGGCTTCTGCGAGCTCGCAGATGCGGTCGATCCTTCGCACCTACTCAGGTAATTGAGTGTGTGCACAATCACTCAAGTACTCTACTCAGTCAATGTCACAGCATATAAAGATGATATGCAATCAAATCAGGTAATTAACAACGGAAATCGCAAGTAAAGATGTAATGCAAAATCCAAAACAAATAATGGCCAGAGTTTCCTCAATATTTTCATATCTGTATCAAACCACTGATCAGCTTTCCTCAATATCTGTGTGTACACCATAAAGAGAGAAACATGAAAGGTTGACCCTAGGGGAATGGATCCATATCCATACGTATGTACGGCCAATTCAACATGCTACCAGCCTGGCGTGGTCACAAGCTAAATATCATAATATGCTTGGTGTGGTCACAGGCATAATAGTACAATCCATTCGATGTGGGCATAGACATAACAACACAATTCGCTCGGCGTGGTCACAGGCATAATAACACAATCCGTTTGGTATAGTCACAAGCATAACAACACAATCTTCCCTGCGTGGTCACAGGCATAACAACACAATCTGCCCGGTGTGTTCGCGGGCATCCAGTCAAAATCATATCACACAGAAGCAAATATTCAATTATACATGTATATGATGAATTAATAATAGATCTCATGCTCCTGGAGTGGTATAAATGACATGTTGTAGTGTAGGCATATGCAAAGTGTGCTATCATAGCTCAAATCGGCAATTTCATCACAGAAATAGCAGTTATCAAGTTCATTCAGGGAATTAACCTCTATGAAACCTCAAACATGGCTCAGATAGTTCACAATAAGGTTGCAATATGAGAAACATTATAGCTTAAAGCTTAACAGTCAATTCTAGGCATATCATAGCCTAAGCACTACCCTAAGCATGAATAAATATCCCGGTGCTCGCACATGGACTCAAACCCCACACATATGTGCACCCATAGCATGTAGCTATCACAAATAATTCAGGCAACAAGTGCCTCAACCAAGTTTAGGTAAGATACTTACCTCAAGCAAGTCAAATCACTTCTCTAACAAGCCCAACCTGCATGTATCAATCTCCGAACGGCTTGAATCTAGTCAAAATAACTTAATACCATCAATAATAGCCATAGGAAACAAGTCCAAATGATAAAGCTAAAGTCTTGAATCAAATATGCAAAGCCAACCCAAAATGTCAACAATGAGCCTGCACCTCGTAACCCGACAAAATTCATAAATTCTGAATACCCATTCAATTTCGAGTCCAACCATACTAATTTCATCCAATTTCATCCATAAATCGACCCTCAAATCACTAAATCTCACTCTCCAGTACCATGATCAAGAATTTCCAAATTTCACTTTAAATTCACATAAACAAGGTATAATAATCAATGGGTAATCAATATTTACCAACAAAAGTGATTAAACTTCACTTACCTCTTCAATTATTGCAAAACACCCCTAAAAAATCTCCCTTATCCGAGTTCCAAATCTCCCATAATGAGAAAACATTCAAACCCTTCAAATATAAGAACATGCCAGTGATCTCGCACCTGCGCTCCAAATGTCCGCTTCTGCGGGACCACTTCCACGGTAAAAAATGTGCATCTGCGCACTTTACTTAAGTTTGGACCTACAGCTTCTGCGGGTCCGCACCTACGGAAACCTTCCGCATCTACAGTCCTAGCTTTGCTAGCCTTTCTCCACTTCTGCACCCCTTGTCTGCATCTGCGAGCTCAAAGATGCGGTTGATCCTTCGCACCTGTGACCTTCCTCAACCCCACCCAAACCTGCACCTGCTATCACATGGCTGCTTCTGCGACATCGCACCTACAGCAAATCCCTCGTAGGTGGAATTGCACCAGAACTCCCAGGCTTCAGCAATCCTTCAAGGTCCAAAATGATCCGCTAAACACCGGAATCACACCCGAAGCCCTCGGGACCCCATCCAAACATACCAACAAGTCCTAAAAAATAATACGAACTCGCTCGAAACCTCAAATAACATCAAACAATACCAAAATCATGAATCATGCATCAATTCAACCCTAATTGGTATTTGATTGAACCATTAGATACGTATCGTAATTATGGCATCATAGCAACAAAAATCATCGAATTCTGATGTCGTATGAGAGAATTATGCTCATTTCCGTGTCAGAAAAGATTGATGGCGTTGCTGGTGCTCAGGTATCGCAAATGCAAAGTCTCTAGATTTTTGCCTTGGTTTGCAATTGCGAGAACTTGTTTGCAAATTCAAACCCAGTGTCGCAAATGCGACATCTGCACCTGGTAAAAGGGCTTGGAGACGGTATTTTGGAGATATTCTCTCATTTTTGGAACCCTAGGCTCGGTAGGAGGCGATTTTGAAGAGGGATTTTCATCTACAATATTTGGGTAAGTTATTTCATTCGATTTCCAACTATTTTACATGCATTATATATAGATTTTAACATGGAATTGGTGGAAATTGTGAGATTTT
The DNA here is from genome assembly GCF_000715075.1 of Nicotiana tabacum. Taxonomy (NCBI): domain Eukaryota; kingdom Viridiplantae; phylum Streptophyta; class Magnoliopsida; order Solanales; family Solanaceae; genus Nicotiana; species Nicotiana tabacum. Next base: position 124,313,290 of record NC_134083.1, on the reverse strand, counting down.
TGAAGAAAAACCTAGAAATCGTATTTTTGTATTTTGACCACGAAATTTGACATGGAATTTGGAATAAATTATATTTTTGAGTTTGTGATGTTATGGGTAAAGTTTATCTTCGAAAATTTTTGGAATCCGGGCATGTGGGACCGAGGGTTGACTTTTCGACTAGAGTTAGGAATTGTTATAAATTGATTAATTATAAGCCTTAGAGTATATTTTGATTGATTTGCACATTGTTTGACTAGTTTCAGATCGTTTGGCTTTGAGTCGAGGTGTTAGAGAGGCATTGGGATATGGAACTTTGGAGCGAGGTAATAAGTCTCTTGTCTAACCCTGTGAGAGAGAATTTACTTCGGAGGTGTTATATTCTTATGTGCTACATGTTGTGGGCTACGCACATATGAGGTGACGAGTGTCCCTGCGTATGCTAGGATTCCTGATTTGTCCGGGTAGACTTAGGTTTATGCCATGCTTTAAATTGTACTATTTGAGTTATCCTTGCCTGTTTAATTCCTTTATTTTGTGTTACGACTTGAGACTAGGCTTGCGTACAGTGATAGACTTGCTATTGTAAGAGATTTGACGAGCTACTTGATTAGCCGCAGAATAATTGTGCTTCCCTTACGAATTTCTCTCGCGTTGTGCGTTTTTATGGAAAAGCTTCTTTAAATTTCATAACTCACACATATATTTGTGAGTTGGGTCAAGGACCCGTTAAAGCTTCTTATTCTTATGGGATCGGGTCGTTCGCCTCGGCAGGATTATGTACTACATTCTTATGGGATCGGGTCGTTCGCCCCGGCAGGATTATGTACCACACTCTTATGGGATCGGGTCGTTCGCCTTCAGCAATATTATGTACCAGACTCTTATGGGATCGGGCAGTTTGCCTCGGTAGTATCATATTCTTATGGGATCAGGTCGTTCGCCTTGGCAATATCATATTTTTATGGGATTGGGCCGTTCGCCTTGGCAGCATTATATTCTAATGGGATCGGGTTGTTGGCCTCAGCATTTCTATAAATACTCTTATGGGATCAGGCCGTTCGGCTCAGCTTCTTCATGAAATACTCTTATGGGATCGGGTCATTCGCCTCGGCAGCCTCGTGCGTAATATTTGATAAGAAGCCATCGTATCCATGAGTTTTCGTGATTTGAGGTGTGACGACATATATTCGTGAGTTGGGTCAAGGACCCGTTAAAGCTTCTTATTCTTATGGGATCAGGTCGTTCGCCTCGCTAGGATTATGTACCACATTCTTATGGAATCGGGTCGTTCTCCTCGGCAGGATTATGTACCACACTCTTATGGGATCAAGTCGTTCGCCTCAGCAGGATTATATATCACTCTTATGGGATCGGGTCGTTCGCCTTCAGAAAGATTATGTACCATACTCTTATGAGATCGGGTCGTTCGCCTCGGCAGCATCATATTCTTTTGGGATCAGGCCGTTCACCTCGGCAGTATCATATTTTTATGAGGTTGGGCCGTTTGCCTTGGCAGCATCATATTCTAATGGGATCAGGTTGTTCGCCTTGGCATTTCTATAAATACTCTTATGGGTTCGGGCCGTTCGGCTCAACATCTTCATGAAACACTCTTATGGGATCGGGTCGTTCGCCTCGGCAGCGTCGTGCGTAATATTTGACAAGAAGCCATCGTATCCATGAGTTTTCGTGATTTGAGTTGTGACGACCTATCTGGTGGGAACCAATTTACATATATACTTCGGTTGAGGAGATGGCCGATAATTGAGAGCTTGTGTTTACTGTTCAGAGGAGGATTATACCACGTACCTATATTTATTTATACTGTTTATTTACCCTGCCTCGTATTTGTTTACTTCCTACTGTATTTGATTTATTAGACCACTAGTAAATGTCGATGTCGACCCTTCGTCACTACTTCTCCGGAGTTAGGCTAGATACTTACTGGTACGCGTTGATTTACGTACTCATGCTACACTTGTTCCACTTATTGTGCAAGTCTATATATGTCTGGTGGTCTTTGGGGCACAAAGGCGTGGCTATTGCGGGGACTTCACGGTGAGCTGCATTATATGTTACGGCCCGCAGCATACGGAGTCTCCATCTTAATTAGTTACATTATCCTGTCTATTTTGTACTCCAGACATATGTTGTATTGTTATTGTACCTTCTAGTAGATGTTCATGCACTTGTGACATCGGGTTTTGGGGGTTCCTAGTGGATGTTCATTATTGTAGTTCATGTTATTATTATCATTTCACCTTGTAATTTATATTTTATACGGGATTTAGTAAAGAAAATCACAGGTTTCTACGAGTACCAGATTTCACTCTATTTATTTAATGAGATTTATGATATTAAAAATAACGAAATGAGTAATTAAGTTGATAATTCACCGTTGGCTTGTCTGACGGTGACGTTGGACGTCATCATGCGCCTATAGTGGATTTTGGGTCGTGACAGTGTTGAACCATCACAACCTTTAAAGACACATTTTGTTAATTAGTTTTCTGCTTTAAAAATTTTAATCAAAGAGAGAATGAACATAATACTAACCTTCATTGACTCCATGCACCCAAAACATACCGTTTCAAGTAATTTAGGACTTTTTCTCTAGCTTTTCTTTCTTCTTTAACCTCTCCACCCGATCACCTATCTGAATATGCTATTTAACTACAACCACGTGTAGTTATTTCCCCGTTGTTTTCAAAAGTTATTTTTATTGCATAATCTTCCTCATTTCTCTCACTTACGTTACCACAGTTAACTCCTCCTTTCCAACCATAAAGGCTTTTATTCATACCACCGATTCAATGTGCTAATGTTCTACTATTCTATACGGCCAACAATATTCTTTTAAAATTAGTCTGCCTTTTTATACTCATTGATTGAGGATTACAGACTTACAATATTCCATGAATTGAAACATTGCCAAAATGAAATTGTCGAGAAACTATATTCAACGAGGTGCGTGTTTGCAACATTGTAACATGGTTAATGCTGATAAGAATGATGCATGCAGAGGAAAATGTAGATCCATATGGACGATTGTCTGATAGTGAACAAACTTTATTTTATACAACTAAAGAAAAACTTGAACGTCAACTACAAATATATTTTAAGGAGTAATCTTTTCTCAAAAGTTTCTTCAAATAAAGCAGATATGAATATTACACATTCCAAGCTCTGATGGTGAGTTTCTTTTTCTTAAAAAATAACATTTATGTTGTGTTATTTGTTACAATTAAGATACTTTCTAGATTGAAAGTTTTGTTAGAAAACTAATTTTGGAAAGCAAGGAAATGTTGTTTTGGTTATAGTGCTGATAATAGTAACTATTTTTGTATTGTATTAATTATTGAACCTTTATCCAGTGACGAATGTTCATATATCGTTGAGTTTGACTTTTGAGCAAGTACTCCAACTTGAGTCCGTGATTATTATCTATGTGATTTTGGTTCTTTCTCTTCCCTATTTAACGTGCTTTGACAGTAGCTGCTAAAAGTAAATTAAATGAGATAAAGAAAAAAGAGCAATTGTGGGAAGCGAGAGAATGAACAAAAAACGAAATGAATGTTCTAAATGAACGAGTAATAATAGAAAAGAGGAGAAAAAGAAAAAGAAAAAGAAAAAATTTATAACATAAAAGGTAATTCCCGAAAACATCAGTATGCTTGCTATCATAGACTCTCTTCCAAAAGTCCCTCTAATCTCTTTCTTTTTTATTAAGCCATGACCTCCATTAATCTCTTCCAGAACTACTATTTTTCTCTTTTCCTAAAATCTTACGACTTCTTTTGAGTTCCTTTTTCCTATCCTAAATTTGGTGTTGGTCATAATTGCATGCATGGTTGGTAGAAGAAAAAGACAAGAAAGAAAATTATGGTCTCAACCAATTTGGAAACGGGGACGTGAACACTATATGGTATATTTGTTTAGTTATAATGTTTATCATTGTTTAGTGACTAAAATATGAAGTAAAAGTTGTAGAAAGATTCTGAAATGCCGTGAAGTTACTATTTTTTTTATTTTTGAAATGTTGTGAAATTACTATGTTTTATTTTAGAAGTGTATCTTTTAATCAATTTAATAAATCTGCTGCTTAATAGTTGTTGCACTTGGCAATTGGCATTCGATTTCTAAATGATAAAAAAAACAAATACGAACAAGATTTTGTAAAATTCATTTAGAAACCTTTAGCTTCCCTTAATTTTTTTCGTCTCTTAAACTAATCACAGAAACACAATATATAACTGAAAAAATGACCAAAGCAACAAGTACGTGCCTCTTCATTTTGCAGGAGAGTTTGAATGCAGTCGATTTAATATCCTATTCCACTTTCTAATAAAATTTATAACTAGAACTTTTATGAATCATATAATTGATTCTGCTCTTTGATAAATTTTCCCTATAAATTGAGTATTTAACTTCACATCTCAAATTGAGAGAACTGCTTTTTGAGAACTCTGTAATTATGAAACTACAAAAAAAAGTAGTCAATGGTATATTTGCTTTGATTTGCTTTTCTGTCTGATTTTTCTGTTTTTAATTTTCGTTATATATATATATATATATATATATATATATATATATATATATATATACACTTTTTTGTATCCATTTTTTATTTCCGTTATATCAATTAAATAGCAGAAAAAATTATTTAACCGAGCGAAGCTAGCGAAGCTCGAGTTAATTAACTAGTTTAATTAAAATAAGGAGGTGTGAATGAGAAATGGAGGGAAACAATTTGGAGGAAAACGAAATGTTTGAAGTGTTCCTTTTACTAAGACACTTTGTCCCTCATCGGAAAATGGAAAGAAAATCTTTGTGCTTATACAGAGAAGCACATCTTCTAGCTCTAAAAGAGTTGAGAAGAAGTGGTGTCTCCCGCCGTCGTCCTCACTTGCTTGGCTCGGATTTGGATTCGGATTCGGTCAATTGATATGATTGATTGATAATATTTTGGACCAAACTTATTTTCCGTTTTCCGTTATTTATTTTCTTTTTTACCGATATTTTCCTGCGCAGATTTTATTTCGCGATTAATTTCCTAACGGTCGTTTTCGAATTTATAATTCGCGACCAAACAAAAATATTTTCTGCCAAAATGGTACCTCATGTGAACAGGTACCTTCACACCTATTCAACCCAGACTGTTTGGCTATAAATTCAGAGGCTTGGCCACACTTTTCCACCACCGAAAATATGCATACTTTCCCCTCTCTCTTCTGCATTTATGCATTGTTTTCAAAAGTAAAACGTAAGCATTAGTGTGGTTTATTGTCGTTTGTTGAGTTCAACAAAATTCTGTAATTTTCATTGCCGGTATTACAGAATAGTTGTTCTGTTCTATCTTGGGAGTAATTAATCCAACAACCTTGGGCAACAGTGAGGGGGTTAAATTCCTTAAGGAAACACAGTTTTCTGTTGGGCTCGAAACTTTTATTCTTCTGATTTTATTTCTGTTTTATTTCTGCTTTCGTATTTATTTTGCAGAAATTAATTTTCAAATACACATTGATAACAAGCTTAAGGAATTTATTTTATATTTTGTGTTCATCTTACTTTCGGCTTTGGGAGACTAAAATCCTAGCATTTTTGTACTCCCGTTTTGGAGATTAAACTCTTTGGATTTTTTACTCCACTTTGAGATTAAAGTCCTTGTGACTTTCTACTCAATCCGAGATTAAAATTCTTGTAATTTTTTACTCGGTTATTTGTATCCGGTTTGAAGAAATAAAAACTTCACTGACTTACTAATTCTGGTTGTGTCAATTTCTTTTACGAAAAAAATGACAACAATTACGGAACAACAGAATGGTACTGTTGGGACTACTACTGCTGCAATGGCTACTACGTCTTCAAGTCGCACAACGTCTGCACCGGCGATGGCACCGGCAGAAAAGCCTGGAAAGATTTCTGGCGTGGACTTCAACCGCTGGCAGTAGAAAATATTCTTCTACTTGACTACACACAGTTTGCAGCACTTTATCAGCGAGGACGTTCCAGTCTTGGGAGAAGAAACTCCCGAAAATGAGCGATTTGTGGTCACGAAGGCATGAAAGCATTCTGACTTCTTATGCAAAAACTATATTTTAAGTTGTTTGAAAGAAGGCTTGTACAATGGTTATAGAGTCATGAAAACATCAAGAGAGTTGTGGAAGGCTCTTGAAAAGAAGTGCAAGACTGAAGATGGTGGACTTAAGAAGTTTGTGGCAGCCAAATTTCTGGATTTCAAAATGATTGATTACAAATCTGTCATAACGTAAGTCCAAGAATTGCAAGTTATTGTACATGACCTCTATAACGACCTGACCGGTCGTTTTACTTTCTAGAACCATGTTCCTCTAAATAAGACTCTTCGTATGTGCTTTTACTATTTTATAACTTGCGGGGATAGGTAGTTCGGGATATGGAAGGGTTCGGGTTGAAATCAGAACACTTGGTTCCTTAATGTTGGCCAAAAAGGCTCAGTTTGACTTCGGTCAATATTTTGAGTAAATAACCTCGGAATCGGAATTGAACAGTTCCAATAGGTTTGTATGATGATTTCGGACTTAGGCGTATGTTCGGATCAGGTTTTGGATGAACCGGGGGCATTTTAGTTTTGAAGATTTTAAAGTTCTTTAAATTTGGGTTGGAGTAGGTTTTGGTATTATCGAGGTCAAATTAGGATTTTGAGACTGGGAATAGTTCCGTATGGTGATTTAAGACTTGATCGCAAAATTTGGTGTCATTCCGAGTAGTCTATGTATGATTCGGTGCGGTCAGAGCAATTTGGAAACTTGAAGTTCATAACTTGATTCGATTTGATTTTGGGGTGTGATTCTTGATTGTTTTGTTGTTTTACGCATTTCGAGAGTTCAAGTAGGTCTGTATCACTTTTATGGACTTGTTGGTATGTTTGGACGGAGCCTCGGAGGCCCCGGACGCCATTCGGACGATGCACGGATTGAGTTAATACTCAATAAGGGATGTTGGTGCATCAGTTCTGGTGTGCCCACACGTGTGAGCTCTTGGATGCAGATGCGTCCTCTTGGCCATAGAAGAGGCTTTGGAGCCTTGGCCAGTGGTCTGCAGAAGCGAAGGGTTGAGCGTAGAAGCAACCTCGCTTCTGCGATGAGGAGCCGCAGAAGCGAGACTGCAAAAGCGGAAACTCGTCTGCAGATGCGGCCTACGCTAGGCCTGTGGAGTTCTGCAGAAGTGGGCCTTGTGCCGAAAAAGCGATACCGCAAATGCGGCCCAGTGACCATAGATGCGGAAGTTCAGTTGGGCAGAATCCTCATTTAATGTCGGGATGCAACCCTTTTGGGTTCATTTATTTCATTCTTTGGGCGATTTTTGGAGCTCTTAGAGAGGGGTTTCCACCTATCACTTTGAGGTAAGTAATTTTATTACAATGTGAGTTAAATACATAGATTATGGGTAGATTTAACATGAAATATTTGTGAAATCATGGGTTTAGATGAAAAACCTTGGTCTTCATAAAAATGAGATTTAACCACGAAAACGGTTATGGAATTTAATGAAAGTCATATACTTGAGTTCATGAGGTTATGGGTACCAACTTTTTTCAAAACTTTCCGGAATCCGGGCACGTGGGCTCGGGGGTGAATTTTTTCAATTAGGGTTGGGAAATCACTTAAATAGTTAGGATACGAACTTTTGAACATGTATTGACTATCTTATATAATATTTGACTAGTTTCGAGTCGTTTGGCGCTGAGTTGAAGGTTTAAAGGACAATTGTGGACTGGAAAATAAGCTTTGAGATGAGGTAAGTCTCTTGCCTAACCTTGTAAGAGGGATCTCTTCCCCTTAGGTGTATTTTTGCTGTGAATTTTATGCGTGGGGAGCTACATACGCACTAGGTGACGAGAGTCCATGCGTAGCTGTATTATATGTGATGTCCGGGTAGACTTAGGCTTACACCATCCCTTGTTTGCACTGTTATGTTGGTTATGCATATTAACTGCTTTGAAATGAGCTGAGATTAAGGAATTAGATATTTAAAGTCTCTAGTTTATATTTCTTGTGTTTGGAAAGAATTTAAGGATTTTTTGAGAACTCTGACAATTTTATGTTCACTCGCGTCGCAAGTATTTTCGCGAGCAAGGTAAACTTTCCTCTACTCTCATGGGAGTGGGTCGTTTGCCTCGGCAGGTTAATAGATGCATCTATTGTTCGTGTCGTTCGACCCTCGGCAGTGCACAATATATTTCTGGATCGGGCCGTACGACCTCGGCATAAATCGTGCGTGATAATACTCGGGGCCTAACTTTTATTTGATATTAATTTATGACTTGAGCAGTCACTATTATTTAAAGGACATGAATTAATTTGAAGTTATTGTTAGTAAAGGGAATTATTATTCACTGCTTGTTACTGTGTGGTATTAATTGCTTACATAATTCATGCTTATTTATGATTTTCGCATTTTATTTATAGCCCATAGTAAGTGTCGATGTCGACCCCTCGTTACTTCTTCTTCTAGGTTAGACTTGATACTTACTGGGTACATGTTGTTTATGTACTCACACTACACTTCTGTATTGACCGTGCAGGATCTGAGGAAGGTGCATCTGGTGGGCATACCGGCGCACACCCCCGTTACCCGGAGGCCTAATGGTGAGCTGCATCCTGAGTCCTCTTGCAGCACCTAGAGCCTTTCTTTTGTACTTATTTTCTATCTATGTTATTTCAGACAGTAGCTAGAGTTTTGTATGTTCTATTAGTGCTCATACAATTATGATATCGGATCTTGGCACACATTCTAGTAGACTTTACAGTTTTGGGGTAGATACATATTTATGCTTGCATTCAGTTATCTTCATTTTTAACCATTTGAATTTCTATCTCTCAAAACTCTAAACAAATGGGATTTAATTACTTGGAAACTAGTTAAAAGAAGAAATTACGTAGTAACTTCCCCGTAGGCTTGCCTAGCAGCGACATTAGGTGCCATCACGACCTATAGGAGAAATTGGGTCGTGAGAACATGGTATCAGAGCACTAGGTTCATGTAGGTCTCACAAGTTATGAGAAGCCCTAATAGAATCTAGCAGATCGGTGCGGAGACGTCTGTACTCATCTTCGAGAGGCTATAGGGTGTTAGGAAACTACTCTTTCTTCATCTCCTATCATGCATTTGATGCAGTGCTAAGTATTTTTTTTCTCTCATTCTCTCACAGATGGTGAGAACGCGCACATCAGATGTACCAGACCATGGAGGAGCTGCTCCTCCTGTCGCTAGAGGCCGAGGGAGGGCTCCAGTTTGTGGTAAAGGACGAGGGCGTCCTAGAGTTGCTCCAGTTACACCACCAGTGGATCTAGTAGAGGTTCCCATTGTTGAGTAGCAGAGTGAGGTGGCTGCACCAGCACCAGCCTCGGTGGATTTCATGTACGCGCTGGGATTCCACGAGGTCATGGGTCGTATGCTACGGTTCATGGATTCTATGACTCAGGCTGGTTTAATTCGAGAAAACCCTGCAACATCTCAGACGGGAGGGGGAGCACAGACCCCTACCACTCTAGCTCCAGGGCACGCAGCTGCCGTATATCATACCCAGGGCACACTACCCGTGGGCGGAGCTCAGCCAGTTGCAGTAGCCATACCCGAGCCCATACCAGCTGCGGCTGGCGATCTGCATAGGCTATTAGATAGATGGACCCGGCTACAGCCTCCTGTCTTTGGAGGTGAGCGACACGAGGACCCCCAGGACTTTATTGACCGGTGCAGGGACTGGCTGCACAACATGAGGATATTAGAGTTTCATGGGGTGGATTTTACTATTTTCTAGCTGGAGGGTGGGGCCCGTAGATGGTGGCAGTCTTATCTTCTTGGCAGACCAGTAGGTTCTCCTCCCATGACTTGGGGCCAGTTCACATGCCACTTCTTGGACAGATATATTCCGCCCTCTCATAGGGAAGAGTTGCGACTTCAGTTTGAGTAGCTCCAGCAGGGCCATATGTCAGTGACCGACTATGAGGTGAGATTCTCTGAGTTGTCTCGTTATGCACTTATGATACTTCCGACTGATGCTAAGAGAGTGCAGAGGTTTGTTACGGGATTTCACTCTACCAGTCAGGCCACTACGGCCCAAGAGGTTGAGATGGGGACTTCTTACGAGCTAGTTGTAGAGATAACTTGGAGGATCGAGGGTGCACGCCAGCATGCTCGGGAGCAGGCTACGAGGGATAAGTGGTTCCGGTATTCTGGAGAGTTTAGTGGAGCCCCGGCTGGGGGCAGGGGTTAGTTCGTGAGGGGTCAGTCTAGCAGGACTACATATCCAGCACTGTCGCCTTCTCGGGGTGCTCTAGTGCGACCTTATTTAAGTGCCATGCCAGAGAGTTCTTACCATCTGCCAGCTATTCAGGGATCCTCTAGTCGGTATTTAGGTCATCACGGTCAGGCTTCCGGTCAGCAGTCCGCCGTTCTAAGAGGTTGTTATGAATGTGGGGATCCTGGCCACATGAAGAGGTTTTGTCCTAGACTTCGGGGCAAGGCAGTGTAGCATAGACACCAGTCTATGATTATAGCACCAGCCGCCCCACCACCCAGAGGCGGAGGGCGGGTGGGTAGGGGTTTTCCTAGAGGTGGAGATCAAACAGAAGGAGGCCAGTCAGGTGGCGCTCCAGCTAGATTCTATGCTTTTCTGGCCAGACCAGATGTAGTGGCCTCAGATGCCGTGATCACATGTATTATTTATGTCTGCGGTAGGGATGCTTCGGTACTATTTGATCCAGGGTCTACCTATTTGTATGTTTCACCTTTGTTTGCTCATTTCCTGGGTGTTTCTCGGGAGTCCTTGGGTACTCATGTTTATGTGTCCACTCCAGTGGGCGATTTTGTTGTTGTGGATCGGATCTACCGGTCCCACATTATTATTTTCTATGGTTATGAGACCCGAGTGGATCTTCTGTTGCTTGATATGACCGACTTTGAGGTCATCCTAACATGGATTGTTTATCTCAATATCACGCCATCCTTTATTGCCATGCCAAGACCGTTACCTTGGCGATGCCAGAGTTGCGTAGATTAGAGTGGAAGAGTTCGTCTATCAGTACACTTAGTCGGGTTATCTCATTTCTAAAGGCTCGACACATGGTCGAGAAGGGGTGCTTGGCTTATCTAGCCTATGTTCGAGATACTACCACAGAGACTCCGGCGATTGATTCAGTGCCCGTGGTCCGGGAGTTCTTCGATGTGTTTCCTTCTGATCTTCCAGGCATGCCACCAGATAGTGAAATCGATTTCTGTATTGATTTGGCTCTAGGTACCCAGCTCATATCTATTCCACCATACCGCATGGCTCTGAGAGAGCTCAAGGAGCAATTTGAGGAGTTGCTAGCAAAAGGGTTCGTCAGGCCGAGTGTATCACCTTGGGGTGCACCGGTGTTATTTGTGAAGAAGAAAGATGGGACTATGCGGATGTGCATTGATTACTGCCAGTTGGACAAGGTTACCATTAAGAACAAGTACCGTTATCGCATATTGTTGACTTGTTTGACCAGTTGCAGGGTGCTAGGGTGTTCTCTAACATCGACTTGAGATTGGGGTACCATCAGCTGAAGATTCGGGATTCCAATCTCCCAAAGACGGCTTTCCGGACTAGATATAGCCATTATGAGTTTTTAGTGATGTCCTTTGTCTTGACTAATGCCCCGGCAGCGTTTATGGATTTGATGAATAGGGTGTTCAGGCCGTATATTGATTTGTTTGTCATTGTCTTCTTTGATGACAATTTGATGTACTCGCGGAGCATGGAGGAGCACGAGCAGCATCTGAGAGTGGTACTCAGACCTTGCGAAAACAGAAGTTATATGCTAAGTTATCCAAGTGTGAGTTCTGTCTAGATTCTGTGGCATTCTTGGGACATGTTGCATCGGGAGAGGGTATTAAGGTTGATTCCAAGAAGATCGAGACAGTTCAGAGTTGGCCTCGTCCTACTACAGCTACTGAGATCAGGAGCTTCCTGGGGTTAGCAGGTTATTATCGTCGGTTTGTGGAGGGATTTTCATTTATTGCAGCACCTTTGACGAGATTGACCCCGAAGGGTGCTCTGTTCCGATAGTACGACGATTATGAGGCAAGCTTTCAGAAGCTCAAGACTGCCTTGACCTCAGCACTGGTGTTAGTGTTTCCTTCCTGTTCAGGGATGCATACTATGTATTGTGATGCTTCATGCGTTAGCTTGGGTTGTGTATTGATACAGGAGGGGCGAGTTATTTTATATGCTTCACGTCAGCTGAAGACCCACAAGAAGAATTACCTTGCACACAATTTGGAGTTGGCCACGATTGTTCATGCTCTTAAGATCTTGAGGCATTATCCTTATGGGGTGTCCTGTGAGGTTTACACCGATCATCGCAGCCTGTAGCATTTGTTCAAGCAGAGGGATCTCAATTTGAGGCAGTTGAGGTGGCTTGAGTTACTGAAGGATTATGATATCACCATCATTTATCACCCGGGCAAGGTGAATATAGTTGTAGATGCCTTGAGAAGAAAGGCGGAGAGTATGGGTAGTTTGGCATTCATTTCAGCGGAGGAGAGGCCACTAGCTTTAGGCATTCAGTCCTTGGATAACAAACTTGTGAGGTTGGATATTTCATAGCACAGCCGAGTCCTTGCATGTGTCATCGCCCAGTCTTCACTATTCGAGCAGATCAAGGCTCGCCTGTTTGATGATCCGCACTTGTTGGTTCTCAGTGAGACGATATTATAGGGTGGTGCCAGGGAGGTTACTATCCGTGAGGACGGTGTTTTGCGACTTCAAGGTCACCTATGTGTTCCTAATGTTGATGGTTTGAGGGAGAAGATCCTAGAGGGAGCACACAGTTCTCGGTATTCTATTCATCCAGGTGCAACAAAGATGTATCGCGACCTGAGGTAGCATTATTGGTGGCATCAAATGAAGAAGTACATAGTTGAGTATGTTACGAGGTGTCTAAATTGCCAGCAGGTCAAGTATGAGTGTCAGAGGCCAGGTGGCCTACTTCGGCGGATGACTATACCTGAGTGGAAATGGGAGCGCATTACTATGGACTTCGTAGTTGGGTTGCCGCGGACCTTGCAGAAGTTTGATGCAGTTTGGATCATTGTCGACTGGTTGACCAAGTCGGCACACTTCATTCCGGTTGTGACCACGTATACTTTAGAGAGGTTGGCCCAGATTTATATTCAGGAGATAGTTCGGTTGCATGATGTACCTGTTTCCATCATATCAGATAGAGGCCCTCAGATTACTTCACATTTCTGGAGAGCAGTACGGAGTGAGTTGGGGACCCGAGTAGAGCTCATGACAGTTTTTCATCCGCAGACCGACGGGCAGTCGGAGCGAACAATTTAGATCTTGGAGGATATTCTCAGATCATGTGTGATTGACTTTGGAGGGAAGTGGGATCGGTTCTTGCCTTTGGCCGAGTTTTCTTACAACAACAGTTATTAGTCCAGCATCGAGATGGCTCCATTTGAGGCATTATATGGTCGGCGACGTCGTTCACCCATCGGATAGTTTGAACCCGGTGAGGCTAAGTTATATGGTACTGATTTGGTGAAGGATGCCTTGTAAAAGGTAAAGTTGATTTAAGAGCGACTTCGTACAGCACAGTCCAGACATAAGAGTTACGCGGATCAGAAGGCACATGATTTATCATTTATGGTGGGCGAGAAAGTTCTCTTGAAGGTCTCACCAATGAAGGGATCATGAGGTTCGGGAAGAAAGGCAAGTTGATCCCAAGGTTTATAGGCACCTTTGAGGTGTTGAGGCGAGTTGGGGAGGTTGCTTATGAGCTTGCCTTGCCCCCGGTCTATCGGGAGTTCATCCGATTTTCCACTTGTCTATGCTTCGGAGGTATCATGCCGGCAGGTCGCATGTGTTAGACTTCAACACGGTTCAATTAGATAAGAGCCTGGGTTATGACGAGGAGCTAGTTGCCATTGTTGACAGGCAGGTTCGCCAGTTGAGGTCCAAAATGATTTCTGCGGTAAAAGTTTAGTGGAGAGGACAACCAGTCAAGGAGGCGACTTGGGAGGCCGAGGAGGACGTGCGGAGCAGATATCCACACTTATTCAGCACTCCAAGTATGATTCAAGACCCGTTTGCGGATGAATGTTTGTTTAAGAAGTAGAGAATGTAACGACCCGACCGGTCATTTTGCTTTCTAGAACCTTGTTCCCCTAAATAAGACTCCTTGTATGTGCTTTTACTGTTTTGAAATCGGAACACTTGGTTCCTTAAGGTTGGCCAAAAGGCTAAGTTTGACTTCGGTCAACGTTTTGAGTAAACGACCTCGGAATCAGGATTTGACGGTTCCAATAGGTTTGTATGATTATTTCAGACTTAGGCGTATGTTCGTATCGGGTTTAGGATGACCCGGGAGCGTTTCGGCGCCTAATAGTGAAAGATGGCTCCTTTAAGGTTTTAAAGTTCTTTAAATTTGGTTTGGAATAGGTTTTGGTGTTATCTGGGTCAAATTGGGATTTCGAGATAGGTAATAGTTCCGTATGGTGATTTAAGACTTTCCCGCAAAATTTGGTGTCATTCCGAGTAGTCTAAGTATGTTTCGGCGCGTTCGGGGCGATTTGGAAACTTGAAGTTCATAACTTGATTCGATTTGGTTTTGGGTTGTGATTCTTGGTTTTGTTGTTGTTTTATGCATTTCGAGAGTTTGAGCAGGTCCGTATCATATTTATGGACTTGTTGGTATATTTGGACGGGGCCTCAGGGGCCCCGGACGCCATTCGGACGATGCGCGGATTGAGTTAAGACTCAATAAGGGCAGCTGGTGCACCAGTTCTGGTGTGCCCACACCTCCGAGCTCTTGGCCGCAGGTGCGAGCCCGCAGATGCGTCCTCTTGTCCGCAGAAGCGGCTTTGGAGCCTTGTCCATTGGTCCGCAGAAGCGAAAGGTTGAGCGCAGAAGCGACCCCGCTTCTGCGATGAGGAGTCGCAGAAGCGAGACCACAAAAGCTGAAACACGTCCGCATATGTGGCCTACGCTGGGGCTGTGGAGTTCCGTAGAAGCGGGTCTTGTGCCAAAAAAGCGGTACTGTAAATGCGGCCTAGTGACCGCAGATGCGGAAGTTCTGCTGGGCAGAACCCTCATTTAATGTCGGGACTCAACCCTTTTGGGTTCATTTATTTCATTCTTTGGGCGATTTTTGGAGTTCTTAGAGAGGGGTTTCCACCTATCACTTTGAGGTAACTAATTTCCTTACAATGTGAGTTAAATACATAGATTATGGGTAGATTTAACATGAAAAATTTTTGAAATCATGGGTTTAGATGAAAAACCTAGGTCTTGATAAAAATGGGATTTAACCACGAAAACAATTATGGAATTTAATGAAAATCATATACTTGAGTTCATGAGGTTTTGGGTAACAGCTTTCTTTAAAAATTTTCGGAATCCGGGCACTTGGGCCCGGGGGTGAATTTTAGGAATTCTTCAATTAGGGTTGGGAAATTACTTTAATAGTTAGGATATAAACTTTTGAACATGTATTGACTATCTAATATAATATTTAACTAGTTTCGAGTTGTTTGGCGCTGAGTTAAGGGTTTAAAGCACAATTGTGGAACGTAAAATAAGCTTTGAGATGAGGTAAGTCTCTTGCCTAACCTTGTAAGAGGGATCTCTTCCCCTTAGGTGTATTTTTGCTATGAATTTTATGCGTGGGGAGCTACATACGCACTAGGTGATGAGAGTCCGTGCGTAGCTGTATTATATGTGATGTCCGGGTAGACTTAGGCTTATACCATACCTTGTTTGCACTGTTATGTTGGTTATGCACATTAACTGCTTTGAAATGAGCTGATATTAAGGAATTAAATATTTAAAGTCTCTAGTTTAGATTTCTTGTGTTTGGAAAGAATTTAAGGATTTTATGAGAACTCTGACAATTTTATGTTCACTCGCGTCGCAAGTATTTCCGCGAGCGAGGTAAACTTTCCTCTACTCTCATGGGAGAGGGTCGTTCGCCTCGGCAGGTTAATAGATGCATCTATTGTTCATGTCGTTCGACCCTCGGCAGTGCACAATATATTTCTAGATCGGGCCGTACGACCTCGGCATAAATCGTGCGTGATAATACTCGGGGCCTAACTTTTATTTGATATTAATTTATGGCTTGAGCGGTCACTATTATTTAAGGGACAGGAATTAATTTGAAGTTATTGTTAGTAAAGAGAATTATTATTCACTGCTTGTTACTGTGTGGTATTAATTGCTTACATAATCCATGCTTATTTATGATTTTTGCACTTTATTTATAGCCCATAGTAAGTGTCGATGTCGACCCCTCGTCACTACTTTTTCGAGGTTAGACTTGATACTTACTGGGTACATGTTGTTTATATACTCATTCTACACTTTTACACTAACCATGCAGGCAGGGACGGATGTAGTGCATTGTCGACGGGTTCAATTGAACCCATAATTTTCGACGCGGAGTAAAAATTTATATGTAAAACTTTATTTTGTACTTATTTTCTGTCTATGTTATTTCAGATAGTAGTTAGAGTTTTGTATATTCTATTAGTGCTCATACACTTGTGACACCGAATCTTGGCACACACTCTAGTAGACTTTACTGTTTTGAGGTAGTTACATATTTATGCTTGCATTCAGTTGTCTTCATTTTTAGCCATTTGAATCTCTATCTCTCAAAACTCTAAACAAATGGGATTTAATAACTTGGAAATTGGTTAAAATAAGAAATCATGTAGTAACTTCCCCGTAGGCTTTCCAAGCGACGACCTTAGGCGCCATCACTGCCTATAGGAGAAATTGGGTCATGACAACCTCCTTGTTGAATGTATAAATCGAGTCAATATTTTTATTCAAGATATTGATTATTTTACAAATTATAAATTTATGATTGAAGGTATGTTCATAAATGAAGCATTTCAAGTTGCGGCATTTATTGAAAAGTTGTCTCTACTGTGTAAGGACTTTAAGAATTACTTGAAACATAAGCGCAAGGAGATGATGCTTGAAGACCTTATTGTTCGTCCACGGATTGAAGAGGACAATAAGGCTGCTGAGAAGAAGTCCGGTTGAAATTCAACAATAATGGAAGTAAATATTGTTGAGGAAGCGTCTACAAGCAACAAAAAGAGAAAGAAGCCGTCTGGACCAAAGAATTACCCGAGCAAGAAGATGTTCAAAGGTAATTGGCACAACTGTGGAAAGGTTGGACATAAGGTTGTGGACTGCCGTGCACCGAAGAAGGACAAGAAGAAGAGTCAAGCAAACATGGTTCAAAAGAATGATGAAATAGAGGATATATATGCCATGCTATCTGAATGTAGCTTGGTAGGAAATCCTAAGGAGTGGTGGATTGATTCTAGAGCCACTCACCATGTTTGTGCTAACAAAGAGTTATTTACCTCTTATGTTCCCGTAGGGCCCGACGAGACTATCTTTATGGGAAACTCCGCAACAGAAAAAATTGAAGCATTTGGAAAGACATCTTTGAAGATGACTTCGTGCAAAGTTGTGACTCTAAACAATGTTTTTCATGTTCCTGAAATTTGAAAGAATTTGGTCTCTGCTGGATTTCTTATCAAGAATGGATTTAAGTGTGTGTTTGTTTCTGAAAAATTGTGATAAGTAAGAATGATGTGTATGTAGGAAAAGATTACCTAACTGGGGGCCTTTTCAAGTTGAATGTAATAACTATTGATATCAATAAAGTTCAAGTTTCTTATTATTTACTTGAGTCAAATAATTTATGGTATGCATGTTTAGGTCACATCAACTTCAAAACTATACGAAAAATGATTAACTTGGAAGTATTGCCTAAATTTGAATGCTATAATTTGAAATGTCAAATATGTATGGAATCTAAGTATGTTAAACATCCTTATAAGTCAGTTGAAAAGAATTCAAATCCTTTAAACTTAATTCACACAAATATTTGCGATATGAAGTCAATACCATCTCGCGGTGCAAAAAAGTATTTTAACTTTTATTGATGACAGTACTAGATATTGCTATATATACTTACTTAATAATAAAGATGATGCAATTAAGGCATTCAAGCAATGCAAAAATAAAGTTGAAATGCAACTAAACAAAAAGATCAAAATGATAAGAAGTGATAAGGGTGGCGAATATGAATCTCCTTTTTAAGAAATATGTTTGGAATATAGAATTATTCACTAAATAATTGCCCCTTACTCACTGCAATCTAATGAAATTGCGAAAATAAATAATAGAACGTTAAATGAGATGATGAATGTCGCGTTGATAACTTCGGGTTTACCCAGAACTTGTGGGGGGAAGCTATTCTTACAGTTAACCAAATACTCAATTGAGTTCTCCCACAGCAAACCGCAATCCATTCCATATGAAAAATAGAAAGGTAGGAAATCCCAATTAAAAATATTTTATAGTGTGGGGGTGTTTGGCTAAAGTGCAAGTTCCCAACCCCAAAAAGGGTGAAGACTGGACTAAAAACAGTTGATTGTGTTTTCATAGGATATGCACGAAATAGTAAGGCATATCATTTTCTGGTTCATAAATCAAAAAATCCCGATATTCATATTAATACGGTAATCGAATTCGTAATGTTGAATTCTTTGAGAATATTTATCCGCATAAAAATGAATGTGAGTCATCTAGTAAAAAATCTAAGTGACCTCAAGAAGAAGCAAAAGAAAGTACGTTTAATGAGGAAAATCTAAGACGTAGTAAACGTCAAAGAACAACTACTTCCTTTGGACCATGCTTTCTAGCATTTTTGTTGGAAAATGAGCCTCAAACGTTTAAAGAAGCAATGTCTTACTCGGAAGCACAATATTGGAACAAGGCAGTCAATAGTGAGATAGAATCCATATTAAGTAATTATACTTAGAAATTAGTTGACCTTCCTCCAGGAAATAACCTTTTGGGTTCTAAGTTAATTTTCAAAAGAAAAATGAAAACCCGGGGAAAATCCCCAACATCCACTTAAATTTACCTCTAGCACCCCATTTCTCTCCCACCCGACAAAATAAATTTCAAAACTGTCGCGTCGGAAATGGCCACATTTCAGTCGTTCGGTGGTGGAAAGCCACTGGACCAGTCTCAAAACATGTGTTTCATAAATTCACACACACCACTTTTGGCCTCTTCCCAAAATTCATTCCCATCCGTTGCAGATCTCAAAAAAGGCGTTGGAGCTACTATAGCAAAAAATCGCCTGGGTTCCAAAAAAATTTCCTCGACGAATTCTGGGTCAAATCGAGTGGTTCCAGTTGGAAAATCATCTTCTCCAGGTCAAATACCATCTACAAGAAAAAATTTGGATCATTCCACTGTGGAAATTGAGAGCTTCGATCAATTGCAGACCTCCGACGAGCTACAGTTGGTCTGACATGGAGTTCCAGCGGTCCAAATAATGCATAACTCAATGCCAATCTCTTTATCTTGATGCGAAGAACACAACCACCACCTCAATTGAGCATGGGAACAAATCAAATGTTTTAATTTTACAATCAAAGGCCACAATTGAGTTTAGCACTCCAATTGTTCGATGAAATGACACTAACAGTTCTAGGCCAATTCAACCTGTCACAAGTATTGGAGATGTCTCTAGGAATCATGATGAACGTATGGGCAAAGTTTCAGACCAAATCATCGAGGAAATTGACTCCACTGAATTTTCCAAAAATCCTGTGGCACACCAGATGGTCGAGCTTGGTGATCCATAGTTTGAAATGATCCCCAGCCAATTGCAAAATCTTCCTACTATCATGGAGATGGATCAGGAAAATTCCAACCATATTGAGCTTCAACAACTTCATATGGCCCTTGATGCCACTCACTCGGGTACTTCAGTTGTCGTAGTTGTCCCTGCTGATACACAACAACCTGAACCTACAACTTTAAGCCAAGATAAGCAGACCAACCACAATAACCATGAAAGTTCTCTTGTAGGTCCACAATAGTTGAAATACAAAGGCTCTCAGTCTATCCCCACGGCCCAGGCACATCCCAATAATCAAACAGTTATCAATAAAAATATCTTACCTAAATGTGTCATCCAACTTTGACAAACCTATCCACACAAAGCCTACAAACCAACAGTCTACACCCAAGCAAACATCTAATAATGTCAACACCAGTAACCAACCAAAGGAAACCAACACTAAACCAAAACATCCACTCAACACTCCTGCACCACCTCCACCCACAGTTAAACACTCCTATGTCACCAAATTAAGAGCCAGGTGTGAAGCTGAATTGGAACCTATTAAATTCACACCACCCAAATTCACCACTAAGCAAGGTCAACCTGCAGTCATCTTTGACATACATGATTACATGGTTAAACTAGCAACCAGATATAGGTTCACAGTGGTTGGGAAATATTCTAACACAATGCCAAGAATAAAGATCATTAGAAGAAGCTTTGTGGCACAAACTGAGCTTAAGGGAGGGGTCAAGATAGCACATTTCAATGCTAGAACAATATCCATAGACTTGGACAATGAGTATGATAATGTCACAATATGGACTAGGCAGTTCATGTACATACATGGGCAAATGATGAAACTGGAAGCATGGACACCTACTTTCAATCCCACTGAAGATTCACCAATTGTTCCTTTATGGGTGGTGGTACCAGAATTACCTTGGGATTTATACTACATGGAAATTTTGGCTGTCTTACTATCTCCAGTAGGAAAGGCTTTACATTTGGATCTGGCTTCTTTCCAAAAAACCAGAGGAAGTGTGGCTAAGAATAAGATGCAAATTGACTTGACAAAGCCAAGACCCTACTATGTGTGGTTGGTGTATGATGAAGATTAAAATAGTAATGAAAGGTGGCTTGAAGTACATTATGAAAATATCCTTGAGTATTGCCTCTATTGCAAATACCTGGATCACAACTCATATCATTGCCCAATTAGAATGAAAGATGAGGAGAATAAGAAAAAGAAAGAACAAAATGCAGCTGAAAGCAACCAGGAAAATAACCAAAAGCAACTCACTAGTGGTCAATTATCATCTCATAATCAAGGTAATCAGAAGGAGAATCAGGGCAAGGAAACCAAAGTAAGAGAGCAATAACACCTAATTAGATCACAAAAACATGGAGGTAAAATAACCAGTCAAAATAAGGAAACCAAAACTTATGAGAATTCAAAAGGAAAAGATCACCAACAATCTGACACAGTCAATGAAAAGGAAGGATGGAAAACATAGAGAAAAAGACAATATAAAGGGCAAAACAATAAAAGGCAGCACCAAAATTCCACATCAAAGCAAGATACATGAGCACAAAAGGTTATTGAAACCTCACAAGTTGAAACCCAAGCCTAATCAAGCATAGAGACATAACAGAAAACTAAAGATACAACCACAATGCCAAAGCAGTCCTCGGGTATAATCTCTAATACTCTTAATGTTCCTCCAGCTTCACTGGAGAGGGGTTCTCACCCAGTATCCTCTTCCCACTCCCCCCTAAATTGATTTCTACTAATGAAGTTGAAGGAGGAAAGGTGAACTGCCAGGAGGAACCTAGATCTGTTGGGAATGGGGATCTAAAAGGGGGTGGGATTCCTCATGTTTTGCATGAGTGTGCCCAGGCACATAGGCTTCAACCTAGGATGGACCATATCACTCTTGATACCACTACTTACCCTTCAGAAACTCACACAGTTGATGAGACCAATATTGATATCAGTAGTTTTGAGGAAGATCAGTCAACTATGATTAAACAGTTGGCCAAAGGCAAAGCAAAAGTTGCTTCTGACTTCTCCATTCAGATTCCAAAATCAAAGAATAATCCAAGTCAAAAGAAAAGAAGAGCAATGAGAAGGAAAAATGAAAAACTGGCATCATCTGAGCAAAGTCAATTGTAAGACTCTAGTGTTCCCCGAAAAAGGGATTTCTGGAGATGAGATGTTTAATATTGATTGTGGTACCAGATACCCTGATGATAATGAATACAGACTCATCCAATTTGAAGATGAACATGTGGAATTTTCTAAAGAAGAGAATGATCACAATGATCAACTTTGTGATCTTCTTATTGAAGCTGTAAATGGATCAACTGATCAACAGGAATTCATTATGACACAGAACCTATCACCCAGAATGGGACCCTCACCAAGAGTCACCAGAAGTAAAGCGGTTGTTGCCAGCAATATACCACCAAAATCCACAACCCCATCAAAACCTTAATTATTAGTACACTCATAAGGAATGCAAGAGGTATTTGGACCTCAGGAGTTATTGAAAGACTCAAAATCCTAAAGCAACTTCACCAACTATCTTTTATTGCTATCCTTGAAGCCTTCCTAGATAACACATACATCAACCAATTCAAACTCTAACTTTCTATGCACCAAGCAACTTCAAATGTCAATAACAAAATTTGGGTATTCTGGGACAAAGAATTCACAACTAAGGTTCTAGATACTGATGATCAATAGATATCTATGGAGATGAAACATGTTGAGGATGGAAATACTTTTAATCTCACAGTTGTTTATGTCAAACGCAAGCCAATGCTGAGGAGAACTTTATGGGATGCTCTAAGACATAAATCTTCTATATACACTATTCCTTGGTGTGTCATCGGGGATGTCAATGTTATAGCATTAGTAAAGGAGAATATTAGAGGTATTCCTTATCAGATGAGTAAATGTATGGACTTTTTAAGCATGATTGAGGATAGTGGGCTTGTGGATCTTGGATACTATGGTCACAAATACACTTGGTCAAATGGTAGGGGACCAAGTTCTATTATTTGAAAGAGACTGGATAGAGGTCTAGTGAATGATCAACGGTTGGATGTCTTCTCTGCTACCATTATTTCCCATCTAGCTTCAGCAAGTTCAGACCATAATCCACTTTTTATGGAAAGCAATATAAGGCAAGATAATGACAAGAGATATTTCAAATTTCTCAGATGTTGGGTGGACAATGATAAATTCATGACACTTGTGGAGAAGGTATGGAGTAGAGAAGTTACAAGCAATACAATGTGGACCTTCCATCAGAAACTCAAAGCACTCAGCAATGCTCGGAGTATCTGGTCTAGACAGGAATACAGAGACATTTTCCAGAAAGCCAAACAGTTTGAACAGCAAGTCAAAGATGAAGAGATGTTCTGGGCATAGAGTAACTCTGAGAATGACAGAGTTATACTTTATGAACTCAAAGCTCAATATCTTAGGTACATGAAATTTGAAGAGTCAATCCTTAAGCAGAAAACTCAACTACATTGGTTCAAAGAATAGGATGTAAATTTCAGATACTTTCACAGCTTAATGAGGGGTAGAAGAAGGAAGTTATACATTCACAAAATCAAGGATAAAGAAGAAAATTGGGTACAATGTGATGAGGCTATTGGCCAAGCAGCTTGTGACTACTTTCAAGACCTTTTTTCGATCCAGGAGAAATCATCAGAGAAGATCTACTCTCATGTATCCCATCCATGATCACTTCAGAAGACAACTCTGTTCTTTCCACATACCCTACTATGAATGAACTAAAAGAAGTAGTTTTCTCCATGAACCCCACAAGTGCAGCAAGCCCTGATGGCATGAATGGTAAGTTCTACCAAGCTTATTGAGAAGTCATCAAGTTTGATCTGCTATAGGTTGTCCTGGCTTTCTTTGGAGGATGCACCATGCCCAGATATATGACAAGTGCATGTCTTGTCCTATTACCAAAAGTGGAGTTTTCTAATTCCTTAACATAATTTAGACCAATCAGCCTTAGCAATTTCATCAACAAGATCATTTTCAAGATTATCTGTTCAAGGTTGGCTCCTATCCTCCCTAGAATCATCTCAGCCAATCAGTCAAGCTTTGTTAAAGGGAGAAACATTTCTGAAAACATCATGCTTGCCTAGGAAATTGTCCGTGGAATCAAAAAGCCTAATGTTGGTTCCAATATTGTTATTAAATTAGACATGGCCAAAGCCTATGATAGAGTCTCATGGAGCTTAACATGTATCATACTGAGAAGAATGGGATTTTATAAAAGAATCATTGACATGATTTGGAGGACCATGTCCAATAATTGGTACTCTGTCATTGTTAATGGCACCAGATGGGGCTTCTTTCAGTCTACTAGAGGTCTAAAGCAAGGAAATCCCCTAGCTCCTTCTCCGTTCATTATTGAAGTTGAATTGCTGTCTAAGATGCTTAATAATCTCAACCATGATCAGTCTTTTAATGGTTTCTATATGCAAAGGAGTGGACCACAGATTAATCACTTCAGTTTTGCTGATGACATTATCATATTTACCTCAGGAGGCAGAGTATCACTTCAAAAAATTATAAAGATCTTGAGCAGTTTTGAAGACAGTTTAGGCCAGAAAATTAACAAGGATAAAAGTCATTTCATGACTTCACCTGGTGCCTTTCAGTCTGTTGTCAGAAGGATTAGAGCAGAAACTGGTTTTTCCAGGAGGGAATCTCCACTAACCAACCTGGGATACCCTTTGTATACTAGTAGAAATAGGATCATTCACTTCAATAATCTAACTGCTAAGATAGTTGGTAGAATCAAGGGCTGGCATGGCAAAATGTTATCCTATGGTGGTAGGGCTATTTATATTGAGTATTCCATTATATTTATTCTGGTTAGCCCATAACGGCCCGTTTGGCCCATTTTCTAATGATAGTACGATAAGAAGGATACGTTACGTTGGTACTCGGTTGAGTAAGGCACCGGGAGCCCGTCACGGCCTATCGGTTTGGGTCGTGACAATAAGTTAACCTGTGCTTCTTCTTGGGAACTCATCCGAAAGAAGAAACAATCTAACTTATCCAACAGAACAACCTGGCACAAGAAAATTCCTTTTAAATGGTCTTTCTACGTGTGGAGAGCTCTAAGAAATAAATTGCCAACTGATGATAGGGTAATTTTATTTAGCAACCCTACTATATCTAAATGTATCTACTGCTCCAAACCTACTAATGAAACTGTTGATCACATTTTTAGAAGGAGTCTTTTTGCCAGTTTTGTTTGGAGAAAATATGGTGGAATTGCAAGAATACAAACTGACAACAAGCCTCCCAAACTGCTCTTAATGACCTGGTGGATGCAGAAAAGTCATAATGAAGTCCAAAAACTAGTTCTAGACACCATGCCAATTATTATCTGTTGGAACCTTTGAAAGAACAGATGTAGTGCAAAGTATGGAGGAAAGTCATCCTACATGGCCAAGGTCTTGATCTCTATCAAATCAGATGTTTCACTAATGCTGAGAACCGATTTCCCTCATATCACGTGGCCTTTGAACTGGAATGAACTATATCCAATAGTTGAACAAATTAAGCACCACACCTCTGTCATTCAAGTCATCTGGCAAAGACTTGAAACAAATTTTGTAAAGGTCAATAGTGATGGGAGTGCTTTGAGTAATCTAGCTAGAATTGGGGCAGGGGTCATCATCAGAGATCGTTCTAGTGAATTCATCCATGCCATTGCTATTCCCCTTGGGGGAGGCACTAACAATCTTGCTGAAATAGAAGCAACCATTATGGGAGTGCAATGGTGCTTGAACAATGGACTTAACAAAGTCCACCTTGAAGCAGATTCAACTCTTCTTATCCAGTGGCTTAGTAGTAACAATGAATACCCCTGGACATTAAAGATAAAGCTGTATAAACTTAAGGACCTATGCTCACAGTGTGAGGGATTCAGATCCTCACATGTGTATAGAGAAGCTAATTGCCCAGTTGATTCCTTATCTAAATTAAGCCATGAGCTGCCATCATTGACCTATTTCCACACTCTATTAGCTCTACCTAACCACATCTAGGACAGATCTTGCAGACTCCGACAATACCCCATCTTTCAGGCATAAGAGAACAAGCAGAATCACTGCACCACCACACTTAGCCTCATCTTCCTCTCATGGTTATGTTTAACACAAGTTGTTGTAGGGGAGCTGACCTAATTGTCCAATTCCTAGTGTTCATACTGACAAGCCAAATGAAGATCCTTCACAAAGATCTTATCTACAGCACCACAAGTAGGAAAATGCAAAATCACATATTTCAAATCCAATTAGAGTAGAATATCGGTGAGGTTCTTAACACTAACTTGGGTTTCTTTTTTGCAGGTATCTTAACTAGTGGTACACACAATTCATTGGCATTCCCTCTGAGTGTGGTATAAGCAACCCTGATGCTCAACCTACTGAGTGATTGTCAATGTATATTTGTAAATCATTACCAATTTAAAGCCTCAAGAACCACCTTGCCTAAAAACCTAAATAGCAGGAGACTTATACTGCCAGCACAAGCCATATATCTCACAGGTCCTCACCTAACCAAACACCCTACCCCCTTGATCCACATCACACTCAACCATCACCACAACATACTAACAACAAATGCGATCCACCACCACTGCCTACAATCTCCACCATAACTCATCACCACAACAACAACCACCTTCAATCTCCAAAGCACCAATCCAAGAAGACAAAAATCATGCTAATAATTTATTAATTAGAGTTAGCTCATCAACTTGGGTCATCATAAAATAATTTATATCTTCACCTACACCTTGCTACAGAACCCACAAGAACCTGACAACAAAGCTTCCTTGGCACACCTTCATGAAAATGAATAGCAACCACCTATCTTTCCATGTTCCTCCATTCTACCCTCTCACTGACAACCTACTCAACTCACCTTCATCTGTCTTCAGAAGCCACAAGAACATGGGGGACACCCACTCTTACTCGCAAAAAAAAGTACAGTTATTTCACTAACTTTGCTTTCTTTTTTGTAGGTACTAACTCTTATGGTATACTTAATCACTTGGCCTACACTCAGTGTGTGGTATTAGCATTCACAATGCTTATTCTACTGAGTGTAGGACAAGGGTACAAAGTACCATAATTCCATAATCACACAAAGATATTATCATCTAACAACATATAGGAAGGATCTATTAGCCAATGTTGTCTACCAATGTTACACATCAGAGCATGGTAGTAACAATTTGGCAACACTCAAAGGTCCAATTGTCCAATCCAAAATTAATAGCAGACAGATAAAAATGCAACAACCTCCACCTCAAAACAGTAGATCACCACACGCAATACACAATGACTCATATGCCTACAAGCTTTCACAACTGAAGCACCAACATTTCTCCAGCAGTAACCAATTCCACAAATAGCCCACTCACATCTACAGCTACAATTCAAAACCCCCCATCATTTTTCAGTAGACACAAGAACCTGAGAACGGTAAACCACCTCCTGCATTACTGTTTCATTGACTACAGAGCCACAGTCATCCATTGGAAGCAGAGCAATGGTGTACTCTTATTACTAACATGTTTGCTCATTTTTGCAGGTACATTGGACAAATCTAGACCATTGATGTACATTCAATGTGTGGTATTAGCACTGTTGCTCAGTCTATTGAAAGTATATCAACTGGATTGGGTTTATCTTTCTAACCATGACAACTGGGCACATACATCAATATCGTGCATCACTGATAGGATCCAAGGGAACATTCTTAGGGATTGAAACCTAACTGATCACTATGTTACAACAACAAGCAGCCTCCAGCTCCAGTTGATTATTTCTGCACGCTCTAAGGGCAGCCTTCAACATATCTGACTGCAATCATCAGCAGCTTGCCTTGCTTTGTCTGGTGCATCTGTTCACACACTATATGGACACAATGTTAAGATTTCTTTTGGGACATTTCAGAGGCTCAATAACAAACAGCCACACTCACAGCTACAATTGCACTTGCAGTGCTCCATCTCTTCTGTTACCCAAAGACAACTCACTGCTCCCTATTTATTCGATGCTCACATGCTTCTCTTTAACTTGGCTTTCTTTCATGACATTTTTTAAGCCATGGTAAAGATAGGTTTCTGTTACAATGGAACTTTTCCCCATACATATTTGTCACTTTATTTGGGATTAATTTACTCAATCTCTAGATATAGCACCTCTTGTAAATGGAAGAAGTCCTTCCATTCTTTTTGCATAGTTGACCTAGGTTTCTTTTATTTTGGGGGACCAATTGTAAATCCAATAGTGGATTGGCATATGGTACTATCTTATAGGTCTAACTTCACATATTGTACAGGATCCAATTGATTGTAATTTTGACAATCAGCTGGTTATCCATCATAGGATTAGAGGTAAGGTTCATTCCCTCCTCCATTGATGTAATTTTCTATTTTATGTTTAAAAACCAACCCTAGGCACAATGCCTAGTGGATTTGACAAAAAAAAATGAAAGCTGATAGTAATATTGACAAATATAAGGCAAGATTAGTTGTCAAAGGGTTTAGACAACAAAAAAGTCTTGATTATTTTGATACATACTCGTCGGTAACGAGAATTACATCTATTCGGGTGTTAATAGCTTTAGTCACCGTGTATAGTCTTGAAATCCATCAGATGGATGTGAAGACAGCCTTCTTAAATGAAGATTTGGAGGAAGAAATTTATATGGAACAACCTGAAGGGTTCGTGGTTTTCAGAAAAAAAAAAGGTATGCCGACTTGTTAAGTCACTTTACAGATTGAAACAAGCACCCAAACAATGGCATACGAAATTTGACCAAATAATGTTGGCAAAAAGATTATAGTTTAATGAGTGTGATAAATGTGTTTATATTAAAAATACTCCAAATCATATAGTCATTGTATGTTTATATGTTGATGATATGTTAATAATGAGCAAAGATATTGCGGATATAAATACTACTAAGCATATGCTTGCTAGCAAGTTTGATATGAAAGACTTAGGAGTTGTTGATTTAATTGTAGGAATTAAAATCCATAGGACTCCTCAAGGACTGGCATTGTCTCAATCTCATTACGTTAAAATGGTACTTGAAAAATTCAAGTATCTAGATTTTAAAGTCACAAAGACCCTGATTGATGTAAATGTTGCTCTTACAAAGAATTTAAGTCAGAGCAAATCTCAATTGGATTATGCTCGAGTGTTGGGAAGTTTAATGTACATCATAAATTGTACACGACCTGATATAACTTGTGCAGTAAGTAAACTGATTCGTTATACAAGTAATCCCGACCAAACTCATTGGATAGCAATTAAACAGGTTTTGGGGTATCTAAAACATACCTAAGATTATGCTTTACACTACAAAAAGTATCCTGCGGTAATTGAAGGATATAGTGATGCAAATTGGATCACATGGTCATCAGAAACAAAGTCCACAAGTGGATACGTGTTTACTAGTGGTAGAGGAGCAATGTCTTGAAAATCATCCAAACAGACATACATCGCTCGCTCTACAAGGCTGAGTTTATAGCTTTAGATAAGGCTAGAGAAGAAGCTGAATGGCTGCAGAATTTCTTGAAAGATATTCCATTTTGGCCCAAACCAGTGGCTCTAATATGCAGGCATTGCGATACCCAAGCGACAATAGGAAGGGCTGGAAGTGTTATGTATAATGGAAAATCTCGTCACATAACAAAGACATAATATTGTTAGACAACTACTCTCTAGTGAAATTATCACAATTGACTACGTAAAGTCAAAAGATAATGTGTTTGATCTTCTTACAAAAGGCCTAAATAGAGAGGCAGTTGATAAATCATCGAAGGAAATTAGACTATGGCCGAGGACAAGTCATTGTAGCGGTAATTCTACCTAGAAGACTGGAGATCCCAAGATCTAGGTTCAAGGAGATCAAACAAATTCACTAATGACGGTTCAACATTGTCAAATAAAACTTTGATCCATTCTCGTGATGAAGATAATGTTTAGTACCAGGATAAACCATTAAGGCTTTTTAATGGTTTCTACGTTTGATGCGAAGTATATCAAATAGTGTATCTACGGGATAATACGTTTAGGAATCACCTATGTAAGTATGAAGTGTAAGCCTCTTCAAGGAGAATTCTGTAAGGCCAGTTCTCTACGCACTTATGAACCAGGTGGTATTCATGGTTGAAACGAACACAACAATGAGAATCAAAGACAGTTAAAGGGTTAATTGTGTGACTTATGGCTGTCTAGGTATACACAAAAGTTCAATGATTCAAAGATATCAAATCTACCGATTGACCGAGTATATCCGACATAAGTTCACTACGGAAAGTTCAAAGGAAAACTGACTTGTTCAGATACGATTAATCCTTGCTTGTAAATCACACAGTTTTTCAGGCATGCATATTTTCACATAGCCATTCCCCATTCATGTGGGGGATTGTTGGGGTTTTATTTAATTAAAATAAGGAGGTGTGAATGAGAAATTGAGGGAAACAAATTGGAGGAAAAAGAAATGTTTGAAGTGTTTCTTTTACTCAGACACTTTATCCCTCATCGGAAAATGGAAAGAAAATCGTTGTGCCTATATAGAGAAGCACATCTTTTAGCTCTTAAAGAGTTGAGAAGAAGTGGCGCATCGCGCCGTCGTCGTCGCTCATTCGGCTTCGGCTTCAGATTAGGATTTAGATTCAGATTCAGATTCGATCAATTGATATGATTGATTGATTATTTTTTGGATCAAACTTATTTTCCATTTTCCTTTATTTATTTTCTTTTTCCCGATATTTTTGGCGTGGATTTTATTTCGCGGTTAATTTCCTAACGGTCGTTTTCAAATTTAAAATTCGTGACCAAGCAGAAATATTTTCTGCCGAAATGGTACCTCATGTGAACAGATACCTTCGCACCTATTCAACCCAGACTGCTTGGCTATAAATTCAGAGGCTTGGCCTCACTTTTCCACCACCAAAAATCTACATACTCTCCCCTCTATCTTCTGCATTTCTGTATTATTTTCAAAATCAAAACGTAAGCATCAGTGTGGTTTACTGTCGTTTGTTGAGTTCGACGAAGTTCTGTAATTTTCATTGTCGGTATTACAGAATAGTTGTTCTGTTCTATCCTGGAAGGAATTAATCCAACAATCTTGGGAAACAATGATGAGGTTAAATTCATTAAGGAAACACAATTTTTTGTTGGGCTCTGAACTTTTATTCTTCGGATTCTATTTCTGTTTTGTTTCTACTTTCGTATTTATTTTGCAGAAATTATTTTTCAAACACAGATTGATAACAAAAGAATGTTCTAGAAAGATTCGAAACACTTAACCAAGAAAACATCCTAGCAAGTGAGAATCCATGGAAGGTAAGTTCGTATATCGAAAGTATCGCCAGAAAAAAAAAAGTTTTATGTGATGTGATAAAGAGTAAGATAAGCCATTGAATCCATTGGACCCTATGAATTCACTAGGAGAAAATTGGATATCATCCTAAGAATGACTTCAAACATAAGGTTACTTTCAGTTCACTCAGTATTTGATGTGTAGGTACTACAAAATATATGCGCAACTCTTCACACTTTATCTTTTTGGACACCATTGAAATTAATGCAGGCTTGATAAATGAGGAGTAACTTTATTGTCATTCTTGATAGGCATGTTCAGAGAACTAAATCACAACTCTGAAGAAACTATATGGAAAGAAGAAAAATACACGAAAAATAGATACCCTCTTTTATTTTAACAACAAGTTTACAATGTGTAAAGTTAATGAAAAAGTTTTTATTTTGGCTTATGATTATGTTTTCGTCTAAGAGACTGTATATATATTGATGTGTTGAATGTGATGAAAAAGCCTTAATGATGTATTATGTTTTTAAAGCTCATTAACTCTTCATCCTTAAAAGTATCCCTTTTACCCATAAAATAAAATGCTTGAGCCATTTTCTCTTAAAAAAGACTTAAGTAAGTACCATATCCTTTAGAGTTCTATTTGTTTTCTACAACACCATTTTGCTGTAATGTTGTAACGACTCAGCTGCTTGTGTTTGAGTATTTGCATTTGCATTCAGCTATTTGAAGTCTTGAGCAGCAATGTATGATGTATTATGACTTGTGTGAATCGTCGGTTTTGGTTTTCAGGTTATTCAGAATTGATTTGGAAGAATGAATTTCATGATTGAAGCTTTAAAGTTGGAAGAGTTGACCAAGTTTGACTTTTTCATATTTGACCTTGGTTCGGAATTTTGATGGTTCCGTTAGGTCCGGATGGTGATTTTCGACTCAGGCGTATGCCTATATTTGCATTTGGATATTTCTAGAAGGTTTCGGCACTAATTGGCGAAAGTTGGAAATTTGAAGGTTTGGAATGTTCATGAGTTTGACAGGGAGTTGACTTTGATGATATCGGGTTCGGATTGTGGTTTTGGGAATGGGAATAGCTTCATTATGTCATTTGGGAGTTTTGCACAAAATTTGAGTTCATGCCGAGTTGATTTGATATGATTCGGCACGTGTTTTGGAAGTTGAAAGTTTAAAAGTTCATTAAGTTCAATTTGAGGTGTGATTCATGATTTTGAGGTTGTTATGCGTGATTTGAGGCCTCGAGTAGGTCCGTGTTATGTTATGAGACTTATTGGTATGTTCAGACGGGGTCCCGAGGGGCTCAGACATGTTTCGGATTGATTTCAGATCATTTTTCTTCATGTTTTCATTGCTGGTTGTTGCTGGTTTCGGGTTCCTTGGTTGTCCTTCGTGATCGCGAAGATGGGTATATTTTCGCGTAGAGAAAATCTGGAGCTGAGGCATTTTCTTCATCGCGGTCATGATTGGATGGCTGCGTTCGCGTAGGGCTGTGTGGGTTACTGTTCGCATTCACATGATGGGCACCGCGATCGCGTAGAACAGAGATGAGAAACTGGGAGCTGGAATTTCTTCAACGCGTTCATGAAGCTTGGTCGCCTGTGTGCTTCACATTCGCATGGCTATTTGAGCGATCACATAGCGTATTATTGGAGGCAGTGTTGTTTGTTCTTCACGATAGCAAAAGTTGTTCCATAATCGCATAGGTTAATTCTGGGCAATACATTTTCTTCTTCGCGATCGCGATGGTATATCCGCAATCGCGGTTCATTCATTCGTCTAGTGATTATAAAGTACTTTATTTCAGAGGTTTCTGCCATTTTTGCATATTTGGAGCTATGGAGCTCGGATTAAGATGATGTTTGAAGCGATTTTTCACCATATGGATTGGGGTAAGTGTTCTCGACTCGGTTTTGATTTTATTTCATGAATCTATCTTCATTTTTTGCATTTGATTGAGGATTTCAAAAGAGAAATTGGGGGGGGGGGGGGGTTTGTCTAAAGTTTTATAGAGTAAAATTTTGAGTTTTGAACATCGATTCGGAGTCGGATTTGAGTGGAACTATTATGGTTGGACTCGTAATTGAATGGGTTGTCGGATTTTGTGAGTTTTGTCGGGTTTCGAGATGCAAGCCCGGATTTGACTTTTTGGTTGAGTTTGGGCTTTAGATTAAAGATTCCACCTTTATTGATTGGGTTTGTTTCCTTTGGCATTATTTGATGTTCTTGAGTTGCTTTTGGCTAGTTTTGAGCCGTTCGGAGATCGGTACGCGCGGGATGGTATTTTTGAAGTATCGTTTGGCTTGCTCGGAATTAGAATTCGGCTTGTTTGAGGTAAGTAACACTTTTAAACTTGGTGCTAAGGTTATGAATCCCTGAATATACATACTATGTATTTGGTGTGGAGGCGACGCACATGCTAGGTAACAGGCGTGTGGGCATGCACTGTGTAAATTATGACTCGATTGATTCTGTGGTACTATGTTGTGACCTAGTCTTATTTCTATTCATGAAATTTCTACGTGCTAGGGTAATTGAGTTGTGATCCATCTTAGAAACCATATCTAGGCTATATGCTTATCCTGTTGGGACCCACTGGGGTCATTTCTGCTATTGAGTTATTTACTTATATTGCAATTACATACTCAGTCATACTCATTCATTTGCATATCATATCTCAGTCTCTGTTGCCATTTATTGATGCATCATATCATCATTTTTGGGCTGATTTTCATGACATTGTGAGCCCGAGAGACTAGAGAGATTGATGACTAAGTTGGGTCCTGAGAGCCGGATTGTGAGTGATATTGATGGGATCGGGTTATATGCCGTAGCAGGTATTATTGATTTATGATGGGATCGGGCTGCACGCCACAACAGGTATTATTGATTCATAATGGGATCAGGCTGCACGCCGCAGCAGGTATTATTGATTCACAATGGGATCGGGATGCGCGCCGTAGCGGGATTTATTAGCGCTTGGGCTAGATCTACCCCTCTGGAGTCTGCACACCCACAGTGAGCGCAAATGCTATTGATTCATAATGGGATCAGGCTGCACACCGCAGCGGGTACTGTATAGTGCTGAGTGATTGAGCGTGATGAGCGGGAGTATGAGACTGTGATATTGAGTACTCTGAGAGTGTGAGTACATGAGTTCATCACTGTGACGCATTGCATCTGACATGAATACTTGACATATATGCATATAGATGCATTTTCTCATGCTACATTGTTTTGTGACATTCATGATTTCACGTGCACATTGACATATAGGCGTAGAGAAGTACTTTCCTCATGCTATCTAATAATCAAACATCTTACTTATTGTTGAAATATTTTGGGAAACATCACAGTTTTTCTGACTTACTCATACTTTGGTGATTTCGGTAAAAAAATTGGGTTTTACTGTTATACCTAAAAAGCATGAGTATTTTTCGTAACTGTGAACGAGCTGAGCATCATATTTTTGAGTCATTACTTGTACTACTTTTCTTATATTGTTACAAATTATTCTTGGCTATTGGTGTTGGACTCTGACCTTTGTCCAAGCTCGTCACTGCTTTAACCTAAGGTTAGGGTTGTTACTTATTGAGTACATGTGATCGGTTGTACTCATATTACACTTCTGCACCTTGCATGCAAATTTTGGATGTTGATATTGATGTGTATGGTGGGAGCTAGCATTGAAGATGTACCTGCGTTTCGGTCATAACTGCCTCTTGTTCTTGGTAGCTTTAGAATTATTAATTTGTTCATGTATATTTCAAACAAATGATATATTTATTTCATACCAGCTTTGTAAGCTCTAAATCCTAAAAGCTCATGATTTTTACTACCAGTCCTTGGGAATTCTTTGTATAGAAGTTCCGTTATATTATCATTACATTTCTCAGTAAATCTCAATGAACTGGATTATTGTTGCTAATTGGCTTACCTAACGGGTTGGGTTAGGTACCATCACTATTAGTTGGACTTTGGGTCGTGACAAGTTGGTATCAGAGCCCTAGGTTCATAGGTTCTACGAGTCATTAGAAAGTGTGTAGTAGAGTCTTGTGAATCGGTATGATGACGTCCATACCTATCTTCGAGAGGCTATAGAACATTTAGGATAAACTTCTTATCTTTCTTTCCTTATCATGCGGCATTGATCCAGCTTGAAGCGTAACTCTTTAAATTCTTTCCACTCACTCGTATGCGTAGGTGGGTGCTTGGTATCAGTTGTGCATCGACGACTTATGGATTCCATGGATGAGGTGCGAGATATGTTTTCTATGTGCTGAGGATGGGCCAGTCTGGAGGACTTAAGGTCGGGTTTTGACTATAGCTTGAGCACGGTGATTTCGGTTGAGTGAGCATGTGCTTTTGGACTTTTATGTCCGATAGTGTCCCTATAAGTGGAGTTATGGCTCGATGAGTGGTTGGATGGCTATATAATGAGTATGATGTGACTACGGGATGTGTTCAGATGGTTTGAATGTGACAGGAAGAGTTTACTTGAGATGTAAAAAGGACTATTAGATTCTCAATTTCTGTAGATGTGTCATACGGTCGTGATTTATGAAGGTTTTGAGAGATTCTTTCGTGTTATTTCATTTGTGGACCAAAGTAGATTTTTATGTCTTGTTGATGAGTTCAGACTCAGGAAGATTAAGTGATTGCGTAGTAGTTGTGGCTATGAAAGGGTATAGAGAGATGTCAGTTTGAGGCTAAAAAGGTGGGTTATCACATGTGAGGTAATCTACAGATGTGTGACCCTTATGATGGTTGTGTAGAGAGTTTCTCGCTACTAGTGGGTTATATGTGTTGCGATTTGGTTTGGATCGCTTTAGGAGGTTGACCTGGCCGTCATGAGGATGCGAGCTTAGCAGATGATTTGAGGTATTATATGGTTTGTATTACATGAGCTTATGAAGGATTTAGTTGAATCTCACTGCGGTATTATGGTAGTAATAGAGTATGGGCATTGTGAGTTATCTAGTATATTTATCTATGGCTTTGAGCCAAGTGAGGGAGTCTTCTATTGACGATTTGATTGCATAGTTACGTGTTGTATTGGTTTTTCGGTCTGAGGCATACTTGTGGATCGGTTATGACTTGTAGAGGCTTGTTTTGAGGATGAATTAAGCAAGGAAATTTCAGGATGCATGGTGTACTACATGTTATGAATATATAGTAATCATATAATGATTGAATTGTTATTCATAAAGGATGTAGTGCACATTGAATAGGAATTTGCTTGGTTGTGTTAAGCCGGGGTTACTTCTTTGGGTGTTGTCGTGCTAATGGGGCAGAGGTCGTTCGGCCCGTTTGGGTGGTGCAATTGAGATTTGAGCAGAGTGGATGACTCTCGAGAAGGTTCTCATGGATTCAAGATTTGTATGTAGCAATTAAGAATTTTTCGGATTTGTATATGGCTAGAATCTGAGAGCTTCATTGGATGGTGTCGAGACTCGCGGTATTCCTATATCATTATGGATTCTACATTTCAATATTAGGAAGGTAAAAGAAACACCTTTAGATTCACAGAAGGTCTCTTTAGAGTAGGTGTCTCGAATGTGGTACTTTTGGGGTGTTAAGAGTAACTGAGTGTGCTGAGTGATTGAGCGTGATGAGTGGGAGTGTGAGACTGTGATATTGAGTACTCTGAGAGTGTGAGTACATGAGTTCATCACTGTGACGCATTGCATCTGACATGCATACTTGACATACAGGTATAGAGATGCATTTTCTCATGCTACACTATTTTGTGACATTCATGATTTCATGTGCACATTGACATGTAGGTATAGAGAAGTACTTTCCTCGCTATCTTATAATGAAACATCTTACTTATTGTTGAAAGGTTTGGGGAAAATCACAGTTTTTCTTACTTACTCATACTTTGGTGATTTCGATAAAAGATTTGGGTTTTACTGTTATACCTAAAAAACATGACTATTTTCCGTAACTGTGAACGAGCTGAGCATAATATTTTTGAGTCATTACTTGTACTGCTTTTCTTATATTGTTACGAATTGTTCTTGGCTATTGGTGTTGGACTCTGACCTTTGTCCAAGCTCGTCACTGCTTTCAACCTAAGGTTAGGGTTGTTACTTATTGACATGGGGTCAATTGTACTCACACTACATTTCTGCACCTTGCGTGCAGATTTTGGATGTTGATATTGATGTGTATGGCGGGAGCTAGCATTGAAGATGTACCTGCGTTCCGATCATAACTGCCTCTTGTTCTTGGTAGCTTTAGAATTATTAATCTGTTCATGTATATTTCAAACAGATGATGTATTTCTTTCATACCATCTTTGTAAACTCTAAGTCCTAGAAGCTCATGATTTGTACTACCAGTCCTTGGGAATTCTTTGTATAGAAGTTTCGTTATATTATCATTACATTTCTCAGTAAATCTCAATGAATTGGATTATTGTTGCTAATTGGCTTACCTAGCAGGTTGGGTTAGGTGCCATCACGACTAGTTGGACTTTGGGTCGTGACAAATATCTTAGGTGCAAAGAAATTATGATCTATACCGTTGCTAGCACAGAACTCAAGAAAGTTAACATTTTCAAATTTAGTTCCATGCTCAGATCTAATGCCAACTACTTGATTGTTCAATTTTCTTCAAAAGTCACAAACATATCATATGTTTCATCCTTAGTTGTCAGAAGTATAGTCCAGATAAACCTACAATAATCATCAATAGTTACTAATACATACCTCTTTTCATCTCTACTTTGAACCCTCATTGGTCCACATAAGTCCATGTGAAGTAGTTCTAGAGGTCGAGAGGTACTTACCACTTTCTTGGATTTGAATGATGATCTGACATGCTTACATTTAGCAAAAGCATCACTAATTTTATCTTTTGTGAATTTTGACTTTGGTAAGCCAAGGACCAGGTCCATGGAAATTAATTTGTTCAATATAGAAAAACTAACATGCCATATTCTCTTATGCCATGGAAAGGAGTCAGTATCAGCTTTATAATTATTTTTGTTCCTTTTTCCTTGGAGAACCAGGTTGACAAAAATTTCATTTGTAATCATACAGTTTTTAGAAGTGAAGAGGAAATGGTTACCTTTATCACACATTTGGGAAACACTCAACAAGCTGTACTTCAGACCTTTAACATAATACACATTTTCAATAGCATGAGAGTGAGACTTACCATTCTTACCTATACCGATTATATTTTTCTTTTTGTCATTGCCAAAGCCCACACTCCTTTAACATGCTCTCAATGAGAGAAAATTATCTGTATTTTCAGTCATGTGGCGGGAGCAAACACTATCCACATACTACCAATTCTTGCGTCCTCTCACCTTAACTTGCAAACATATTCAGGGGTTAGCTTTAGGAACCCAGACAAGCTTGGGTCCCCTTTTTGAGTAAAATGATGAATTACATTCTTCTTAGTCCATCCTAGTAGTTTTTCACTTTTCAGTGAAGAACCAGGTTTCATCACTTTTCTTTTTTCAACATATGCAATATTTTTCAGGCATGCTTGAATTCTAGCTATGCATGTTTCTTAAGTGTTCACTATTACCACAGTGAGTGCAAAAGCGATTATTAGGAATGTCTACATACTTGCTATGAGGATTATATGGAATTTTAACCTTAGTATGTCCTAGACCTTTTTTGTTGCAACGGTGGTTTCCATGTATCTTAAACATTATTTGGGAAGAGCTGGTCCATTTTAAGTTCTTATCTAATTCAAACTTGGCCTTATCCAAATTTTTTTGAAGCATCCTAACCTTTTCAGATTCAACTAGCAGATTTTTATTAGCTTATTTTAGTTCACTCTCTAGTTTTTCCTGAATATCAGTGGCTGGGTCTTTAACCTTATTGGGAGTATTGAACAATTTATTGTTCTCAATTTCTAAGGTAACCTTTTCATCTTCCAACACAAGAATCTAGTCCTTTCAAATAGAAAGACTTCAAGGTTTTCTCTACTTATTTTCAAATCTGTTTATTCAAACCTAAGTGATGCATAATCATTCATCAACCGTTCCTTTTCATCAGAAACCTTTTGATATGCATCAATCAAGATAACATACAAGAAAATTAATTTATGTTTAGAGTAGGGATGTATTTTATTTTTGATGTCTTGAAAACTTACCTCGTGTTCTTCTTCCTCATCAGCATTAGAGTCTGAGTTTTGCCATCAATTCCAGGAGATCTTCTGATTTTGAATCACTGTCTTCCTTATCCATCAATGATTGATCTTCATTGTCACTTTCATCATCATCATCATTAGACTCATTGACTGAAGATGATTGCATGGCAGCCATTTTTCATAATTTTGTCCATAGCCTTATTTGTCATCCTTCATCCAGGAACCTGGTTTCTTTTCTGTTGTTTTCCCTTTTCAAAATTGTTCCTCTTCCACTCAGTTTCCCATAATGGACAATCTTTGATGAAGTAATATTTCTTTCCATACTTGTAGCATCCATCATTGTTGTTTTTTCTCTATACTCTTAGGTTTGGATGAACTACCTTTCTTCAGAAATTCACCTTTCCTTATTGCTCGCTCGAAGATTCTAGTAAGCAGTGCCATATCATCTTCTCCAGTGTCCTACTTCTGAGTGGTCTTGAAAACCAAGTTGTTGGCCTTGCAAGGTTCAGCAGATTGTCGATCTAGAGGATCCTGATTGAGTTTTAACTCATAAGAATCCAGATTTCCAATGAGATCATCAAAAGTCATTGTGTTCAAGCTTCTTTCTTCAGTAATTACATTGACCTTGCTATCCCATGAGGAGGGTAGTATGCTCAGTAGTTTCCTCACAGTTTTGTTACGAGGGACAACTTCTCCAAGAGATATCAGCTCATTAATAATCGATGTGAGCCTTGTATGCATCTCCAAGATGGTTTCCCCCTCTTTCATCTCAAACAGTTCATATTGCCTGTTAGCATATCAATTTTTGACTGTGTTTCACTTGAGAAGTACCTTCATGAGCATACTACAAAGCATCCTATATATTGATTTTGCTTCTCTATATGTTGAGATCCTACTATATTCATCCGGACCAATTTCACATATCAGAATCTTCTTGGCTTTGGCCTTCTTTTGGACTCCTTTTACATCTTCTTCTGAATATTTTTCTCTTGGCTTTCGTCCATTGGGGATACCTTTGTCATCAACCAGCATGGGAATCTTTGGTCCCTTCTCAACAATATCCCAAAACTCCAGGTCTTCTCCTTCCAAGAAATCATGCATCCTTTCCTTCTATCGGCCATAGTATTTTTCATTAAACAGTGGTGGCCTGCTAGTTGATTGTCCTTCTTGAGCATCTGGTGGTGCAACCATTATAGATCCTTTCAAGGTATTAGCCTCTTATAAAAGAACCTGCTCTGATATGAATTGTTATTTTAGGATACACATAGACACAAGAAGGGGGGTTGAATTGTCTTACCTGATTTTCGTGATTTCAAAGAACCTGATTGTTTGAACTATCCAAACAGACACAAACAAAAATAATTGCAAAAAATTACTCAATACAAAGATTTTTACGTGAAAAACCTCCTGCTTAAAGGACTAAAAACTACGACCTACCTAGTAGAATTTTCCTCAAACCTCCGCTAAACTTCAAAGAATAATTTTTAGGTTACAACTCTATAACCAAGGGGACTAACTCTAGTACCCTAACCTCTACAATCAACTCAATTGTAGCAACCCCTTCCCAAACTAAGCTCTAGTCTAGGAAGCTTACAAAAACTGAAGTTTCAGTAATAACCTACTATGACACTTCTCAAAAAGCATTTAAGCAGCTTCATTTTCAGGAAATGTTTCTTCACTCAATTGCTGTGATTGTTATTGTCAGAAGTTATTTTATGCGATTTTTTCAATAGCAGTAGTCTTGAACTATGACAAAAAGTCTTCTTTTATAGTTGCAAGGTTGGCCGAAAATCTTTTTAATTAATACTCCAAAACCTAAAATATTTCGGTTAAGAAAAATCTCTCCTATTTAGATTTGGTTTCCTTATTTGTTTCCAACTCCTCAACCTTCTCTTTCTACACAAGACTTTCCCATAAATACAAAATCCTTTTTTATCCACGAACTCCTCCAATTGACATATTTCTTTTAGGGTACGGACAAAAGCTTCCAAAGATTCCAACTTACATGGGTATACTAACCATCCAATCAGCATTCTGCCACTGGTATGCTACGAACTTGGTTCACTTGGTATTCGTATTTCTTATCTGCATACCGGTCTAATAGCACACCAACCTAGAACATAAAATCTAGTTCTTTCAACATAATCAATCCGAATTTGTTAATCATCAAAGCGTAGCACGAGCTCAGCTCAACCCATTTAAAGAAAAGGAAAAAACTGTAGATACTACTTTGCAAAAGTATAAAATTGACTGGTACAACGAGTCTTACTCCTCCCTCTTACTTTTTAGAGCCCGTTTGGATTAACTGATTTGAAGTAGCTGATAAGCATTAGGGGTTGAAAAGCACTTTTAAGTGTTAAAACTTATTTAATAAATAAGCAGTTACGTGTTTGGATACAAGTGCTGAAATTGATAATAAACTACTGCAGTATTTGATAAAAAAAATGCTAATAAGTTCTTTTTGTATAAGAGCGTAATTTCTTCAAAATTTTAGATTCCAGATCGATTCAAATACAAAATATTATATTTGTCATTTTATTTTAAATATAACTGTGCTTAGATAAGATAATTATTATGATAAATATAATACATTTTATGATAAGCATATAATCATAAGTTATAATAACTAATAAATTGAAAAAAGTTTCTCAGTAAAAAATAAACCTAAATAGGACAAAATATTTGAAGAGAAACAAACATTGTCTTCATCACCACAACACTTAGAAAGCAATACACTAAAAATTTGATATGTTCTCATTTATTACATACAGTTTAAAGATTAATACAAAATCACATAGATACAAATATATAAAGGAATAGAGAATTTACTTATCTTAAATAATCAATAAGAATTCAAGACTCAAAGAAGGTTTAGGTTGAAATAATACTTGAGGCAATGAGTATTGATGTAAGAGTTTTGTTTTAAAAAAGAATATTTTAAGGATAAATAATAAAAATCTTGGTCAAAATTAAAGTGATTTGTAAGCTAAGCTTAGCCAAAGATTCTCATTTTTCACCATCTCACCTCCAATTGACAAATCAAACGGCAACCGCATCAGCCAAGAGATACCAGAGTGAAGACGATGCAGCAGCAAAGGCAAAGGCCATGGGATAATCTACCAAGCTCAGCTCTTGTCAATATATTCTCCAAATCCTCCCTCAAAGATCGTCTCTGCAATCTCCCCTTTGTCTGTAAATCATGGGCTAACTCCTCTCGCCATCCTCACTGTTGGGCCTCCTTCATCCCCGACTCTTACTACTCATTTCCTCCGCCGCCGCTATCTTCCTCTGTTGTTGCTGTCGATGCCT
This sequence comes from Nicotiana tabacum, assembly GCF_000715075.1. NCBI lineage: Eukaryota > Viridiplantae > Streptophyta > Magnoliopsida > Solanales > Solanaceae > Nicotiana > Nicotiana tabacum. The sequence goes on along the minus strand of NC_134083.1, from coordinate 124,270,783 downwards.
TTGTTAAATCTTCCTTCCCTTATGACGCAGCTTTTTTGGACCCTTTTGATGGTAGACGCAACAGCGATCCTCAATGTGGAGTTCTTGTCCTTCAATCTCTCATCGCTAAAGCTGGTGGTGGAGCCGCCGTGACCTCTGTCTATTTCCTCCCTTTTCTCACTTCTCTTGATGGCCCTCCCAATGATGACGCCCTTCTTTCCCTCATCGCTCGATCGTAAGCCCTCTTATTTTCATTTTAAATTATCTGCCTAAACTAATTGTTTGAGTTATAAAGAGTTATTCAAATATTTGACATTTTATTCATTCATTATAAGTAATCAACATGTCCAAAGTCACGTACTAATTCGTATGAATCGACTCAACTGAAAAGCTTAAATTGATTGAGATAGTGCATTTTAAATTTATTTATTTTAAGTAGGATAAAGGTACAAATTTGTACCTCTTCTGTACAAAAATGATTTTAATCTTTGCCATCCCTTTTATTTTGGAGGCATTCATACCCTGCGTTAGCAGATTGTCCCTTGACTTTAACTAGCTCCATCTTGAACTGTGTGTCTGTGTGGACAGCACGTTCCAAAACACTTTCGGTAAAGGTCCAAATTGATACATCTACTTTTGACTATAATTTAACATAAACACCGGTTGGAACGAATGACCTCCAAAGTCTAATGAAGGATAAAACCAGGATACATTAAATAGATGAGTATTTTTGGTCCTTATCCCTTTAAGTATGCAACACATCTCATCACACCGATCTAATTCTCCTTCTTGAACCAAACACATGGAAAATTGTTGATGGCTGGTGAGACCTTTGAAGAACCTATTACCTGCTTTTGATAATTTGTTGTAATGTGTGATGCGGACCACTTTAACTAAAAACTTAAACAGAGATTTCTGCAACATTGTACTCTTGGATTTGCTCAATCCACAAGACTTCTAATGTCCGTCTTATTTTTTCATAGATGTCCCAATTTGAAGCATCTATCATTTCATGGATCCTTCAATGCCTCTGAAGAAGTCTTATTGGAAGTTGTACGTAGCTGTCCCTGTCTGGAACTTGTCGACTTCTCTGATTCGCCATACATGATCCCCTTGATTTTAGAAAAGATGGGGATCCACTGTCCTAGTATCAGAGGCATTAGACAAAATGGAAATCTGCAACCTTTTTGCTCATTCAGCCTCGTGAAATGCTTCCCAAGTTTGAAGCTTTTAAACCTTTCTGATTCAAGCATTGGTGACAAAGATCTGCTGACCCTTGTTACTGGTGATTCAAGACTTGAGTATTTGGATATCATGCGCTGTCAAAGGTTGATACGCTACATGTACCTAATTAAGGGAGCTCATAATCGAATTGCTGAAATTCGCTATGATTGAGTCACTGGTCATTTTGATGGTTCTCCAATTCTGCTGATACGGAGCTCATTTTGCTCAGATAAGTTCTATTGCTATCATTCTGCATGACAGCATGATTTTTGTTTTTTGTACACTTTCTGCCAACTGCTAAATTTTCTAGCCTATCTATATTTGGGAAAAGGTCTGTGTTCGAGATTGTATTGTAAGAAGCTTATGTTTTACTTTTTATAAGCCTAAATAAAGAACAGCGTTTAAGTTCAAACAGAAAAGACAACTAGTTGCAGTTCTTAAAACATCCTACTACAGAGAGATTTCTACTGTAGCAACAAAATGTTTAAATATTCTAAAATTGCACCTAATGATAGATTCTAGCAACCTGGAAATAGAAAGTGTGAGTTTGCTGCTTTCTTAAATATTTGCATGGTCTAGTGTTATATTTGATTTCCTAAAAGAGCCAATAAGAGAGGTGGGTCCATTTCAGGAGATTCGTGCTGATACCTTACTTCTGGTATTCTATGCCAGTTTCTGTAACCAGACTTGAAGGCATAAAGAGATTTACATTCTTTGCACTGGTCAATCTGCTCATCAGCAAACAAGTTGGTGTTCATGTATATGGTCGTACTGTTTACAGATAGATTATTGACTTGCACTTCACGCATTTTGCACAAGCAATCATGTATCATGGATGTGAGGAACTAGATGAACTCTTGGGATGAAGCCAGTGGAGAGTTGAACATGCTGCCTTAAGATATATATCCCTTTATTTTAAGTTTTTATGTCAACTCTAAGTCTCAAGCTTCCGACACTGAAACCTGCTGAAGCTTGAGGTTGAAATAAGTTTTGCAGAGGTAAGAGTACAAATTTGCAATGAGTTTCTGATTTGGACAAAACTGATGGAATCTTTGTTGATCAGTTACTTCAATCTTTTCTTAGAGGGATCCTTTTGTGTGTTTTGGCTTATTTTACACCAGTTTCGTGGTTCATAAATTGGGAAACTGAGTAAAATGGTCCCTCATGTATAGGGATTGGACTATTTTAGTCCTTGATATATGTTACTTAAAATAATTAGTCCTTAATGTATACAAAAAGCAGACAACTTTGGCCTCAACCCTAAAACTGACTGTTCCCCTCAAAGGATCTGTTAAAAACTTACCAGGGTAAACAGTAAAAGAAAACTCTTTATGCTTGTGCAATACCAATTGCCTCCAAACAACCTCGTGCACAGATTTATGAGTGTGAGGAATTACGTGTACGCTAATTCATGGGTGGCTCATCCCCTCTTCTAAAGAGCAACTGTAAGGATTTCAGCTCTTATAGGTTTACTTCTGCATCTTTGAGATGAATTCCGTTTCCTATTCCTAAGGCAAGGGTTGGCTGAATAAGAAAAGTGTTGGACACATCTTCTTTTTACAACTAAAAAAGATGTAAAAAATTGAGTCCCTGCCTATTAAGTTATTAAGCATTTAAGGATGTAAACTTAGAATAGCTTGGCTGAAGGGCGAGTTTAAGATCAGAGACATAGCCGTGTTACTGAGAGAAAAAATGCACAGAAGAGATTGAGAGAGAAGCACACATAGCTAGCCACTCTGCACCCGTCAGTCCAAACGCCCTACAGTAGAGAACATCAAATGCCTCATCTTCTGCTATTTTTTCAGCAAAAAAGTTCATCTAAAAAGCACAGACTCATCCTGTTAGTTTAACGGATTCTGCGACTTCTTCCATTAATTTTAGTGTTTACGACCAATAATGTCCACCTTTTGTATATATTATGAACTATTTCTTTAGGTAATATATATATCAAGGACTAGAATAGTCCAACCTCCATACATTAAGGACCATTTTGATCATTTTCTCTTCATAAATCACGTGTATTTGCTGTGCCAGTCAACAACAAAACAAAAGAGACCTGTTATGAGAAATCATAACAGCTGGTAGTAATTTAGCTGGTGTAACTTAGATAGCAATAGCGGATTAAAAAAAATATTCATTGAAGTGGAGCGATTACAACAACTATAGTTGACAAAAACAATTCTCACTAAAGAGGAACGTGTTTCAGTTACACTAGAATGAGAGAAAGCGCATTCCAAGCGATTCTGCAAGAAGTGGCAAAATATCTTCTTGCAAAATCGTCTCTATGGGATGTTCTAATAGGGTTCTCATCTTTGGCTTTTCATCCCACACAAAGTTATATATACTACTGCTGTTGTTACTGTCTTGAGATGAGAGGAATTGTCTTTATCATTGCACTGGGAATAATGGCTATCAACTGCACACACGGAAAACACAAAATTCACCCGCGCTATCCGATAAATAGACTTAGAAACTAGAAGATCGCAGCCAGTTTTTGGGTTGTTAAATAGCTCTCGATCGGGAACACCCCCTCATACTAAGTAATTTTCACTTTTCAGATTGAAATCATTGGCTTGTTTATAAATGTACTTACCCAAGCAAGGCCAATGCACAGGATGCTAAAGCCAGGGTATGGAAATGGAGCTTTCTCTGAAAGGAACAAGGCTGGAAAACCAAATGGTAAGAGTTAGGTTCATACGGAGAGAGAAAATATTTTGCTATAGCGGACATAGCACTTTGATTTACCTGTTAGAGGACTATACATTAATGGGGAGAGAATATTAGCTACGGAACTTATACTTGAAATGCAACCTTGAGCAATTCCCTAGTACGAGAACAAGAGACATTGATACTTCTCAGAATGCATTTTTAGTAAAATTTGATGTCGGTGTATATCCACCCAATAATTAGTCTGATTCTCAGATTAGTGCAACTAAGTACCTGTTCATTAGGCCCAACTTGTTTTGAGACAATGCTTTGAAGCTACACGTCACAAAACATCCATCAACCATCATAGCAGTAGAGGAAAGAAAAAGACAAAGTGAAAGTAAGTCTGAAAAACTCACAGAGGGTTTCACAAGGGAGGTGAAAATAGGCAGCAATGCAGCAGTATAAGGGATCTGAAAATCATGCCATTATGGAGTCAACATGCTTGAAGCATGAATTCACAAATAGAAAATTTGAGCACAATGTTTGAACGCTTACCCAAATTGACCGTGCTATACTGTCAATAAGCAGCTGCAGAATTAGGTAAAAACAGACTGAAAATTAGTCTTTGCCCTCCTCTAAAGGAGGGCGGATCAAATCTATGCCTATGTGCTTAGTGTATTCCATAGTAAGCATTGGATCATGAGGGTGACTTGAACACAAAAATTCCTGAAAAAGTACATGTTAAGTGTTCACATACGTTTGTAAATCCAGCAGTCAGTCCTAAGCATAGCAGGACCTCCTCTCCTATAAGAGGAGCCAACATAGGCATGAGGAGCAACTGCATGATTTTGCAAACTTCCAAAAGTTAATACACAAAATATAACCGTCTGAAGCGTAGAAATAAATAAGTAAAAAAAAAAAAAAATACTAGCACCAAAACTTAATGGAATATAAACAATAAAAAAAAAAAATTAACTAGAAATACCTGAGAACTTGCAGAGCAAATGTTGGCTATAAGCATCACATCAGCAAAGTTATCTTTCTTGAAGTGAAATCGAGCCTTTAAGAAGTACTGCAGGGAACAATTAAAGACGCTATCATATGATTGAAAGAAGTTAGAGTGGCCTTCCAGAAGCTCCATTTGCTCATGAAACTTCATATTATCATGTACCCAACCTTATTCTCAAGATGAGCCAGTTTTCAACATGTTTAAGTTTCAAGGACTTACTTTATTCTGAATATATGAAATGCTTATACCTTACCTTTCATCAATGAATGACCAACTAACACTTGAGAAAGTAAAAAGAAAAAATACCTGAAAGGGAGCTTGTTCTCCACCTTCTGCAACACTATTCAAGAAAGCAACAGATGCTGCAAGTGAAAATGTAGCACTGCAACAAGACAGCCAACAATTGCCATCATATTTCTTCACATGGTTCTATACTTTAATGAATGATGGCAAAGTTAATTGAAAACAGACTAAACCTAGAGGAATACCTTTTTTTTTCACAGAGTACTCGCAACATATATCCTAATGCAGATAACACAGAAGATGGAAGCTAAAATGGAATGGTACTCCATTTGGTACAAAATCTTTAGTTCTTGCAGAAACTCAGTCTCTATATCAAACCTGCTCCTTTGGGAAGAAGGTCAGGGGAGATTTGGGTTGAATAATTGACTGTAGCTGAGGGTTTTTTAGCTGCATACGTTTCTTAACACTTAATATTTAGCTAGATGACTCAACACCTAATAGCGCTTCTATTGATAATAGAAGAAATGATGATATAATTGTGTACTATCTTACCTCTTCTTAAGAAAGCAAATGATATCCTTCAGGGATGGAACTTTCTTGAACACCTTTATAATCTTTGCTGTCTCGCAATCCAATTCGTCATTTTCCATCTCACTTTTCAAAATTGGCTGCTCAGTAGAATCTTCAAAGCAAGCTGTATCCTCTAAAAATATTTGCATGTATACAGAAGCAACTGTTGATGCAATTGCTGCTACCTTTATCAATAAAGAGTAGCATAAGGTCAGAGTCAGACTAACCAGAACTATATTCCCAGAACACAACCAAACTAAATATAAGGATTTAAAAATTTAGAGAAGGACCAGAAATATCTGAGAAGTGGAGAGAAAGTGATCAGCTAAGGTTCCACAGACAAATGCAGCAGATCCAACACCAGCCAAAATTCCAATAGCAGAGGCACGCTTTGCTCGAGACATGTTGTCTGCCTGAAAGGGAAGAAACAAAAGATTGAGACAAAGTCTTTATCATAACATTGTCAGCTAAGACTATGTTATGGGGATAAAGTAGAAAACTTAGGGTACATATTAGTTTTCATGACATACTTGATTTTGTCCAGTTATTTTTTACTGCGACCTACTACATACATAACATTTTTTATTCTGCGCGTACATACAAGCTGGCTGATTTAACTCATTTTTATCTGCTAAGTCTTAGAGATCATTGGATACACTAATAGCCTGTTTGGCCAAGCTTCTCCAATTCTAGAAGCACTTTTTTTCAAAAAAAACATGTTTTTTTCTCAAAGTTGAAGAGTTTGGCCACGCTTTTTGAACGAAAAAAAAGTGCTTTTGAAGAGAAGTAGAAAAGTAGCTTTTCTCCAAAAGCATTTTTTTTTAAAAGTACTTTTGAGAAAAATACACTTAGAAACAGTTTTTAAAAGTTTGGCCAAACACTAATTGCTGCTCAGAAGTGCTTTTCAAATTAATTGGCCAAACACAAATTTGAAAATTACTTTTGAGAAAAAACACTTTCTCAGAATAAGTTAGATTCAACGGTAATATCCATTTCAAGATAAATGTCCCAAATCAACCTCTAATGGACTTGCCTTGATTCAAGGTTCACCAAGGGAAAAAAGTAAATTATATGAGGCAAGTTGACTAAAAAAAAAAGTGAAATAGAATGTACTGAACAAAATAATTACCACATAAGCAAGGGCCACACACTGAATACCACCATCACATATCATGCCAGTGAGCGTCCGGAGCACATAGTACACATAGTAAAAGTTGTTGGTCCTCCTATATGCCAATATGACTGCCAATAGTGACTTCAGTTAGTATTTGTAGTTTAGTACAAAGAAACTGCTTCAGAAACAGCACGAATGAAGAAAGACGAATTGAAGTAGAACCTGGGGGAATGATGGACAGAGTAACGGGGATTGTGAGCAAAGCTTTCCTTCCATAGACATCACACAAATTCCCAATTATTGGCATCATTAACACTAAACCAATTCCTATTATCTGCATGTACAAGGTCAAATGGAGAAAGTCACCACATCAGATATCAACACCATATCACTAGAGATGATCCTCCAACAATAGACCAAACCAGCTGGGTTAGGGCCTCCAAATTGAGCAAAAATAAGATAAATGACACAGAACAGGACTTGAAGTTTCCTCATTCAATTTTTACTGCTCTTAATATTTAAATTTTCTTCTCAAGGCATAGATGCAAATAGTGGATGACTACGCCAGGAGTGAAGTTCTGAGTCAGGAAAACTGTTAAGTAGATATGTAAAATCAGATAGCTTGTCTTTTTTATTTCCCCAAAAGTTAGATAACTAGTCAGAAGAAGTAATTTGCTATCCCCCCCCCCCCCCCCAATCCAAGAAAAAAGAAGGAAAAAAAAAAACTCCAACCCTTGAAAAAGGGTAAATTGACTATCAAATTCTAACAAGAATTATTAACTCGTAGAAGGGGTAAGCTAAATTTGAAAGTTTTGAACAAAGAAGCTGATTACTGGAAACCTAATTTCTTTTTATGTAAGATTTGCAAGATTTTCCATGAACACCATAAAAAAAGCATTTTCAACTGTGTAAGAAAGATTTAGAGTGCTAACAGTTCAATAAGTAAATGGAACAAATGGGAATAATCATACGCTATCATAGGCGATACAATAAAAAAACAGTTCAGTATAATTCCAAAATATTACTCTCTATCTTTCATTTTATATATATAGCGGTGGTTGTCTGGGTACAAAATTTCAGAAAAAAATTCTCTATTAAACTTGTAATCTTAAATATATCATGATATTTATATGGCTATAAGAACATGTTACTGAGGGTAAAATATGAAGTTTAAACTTGATGAGTTTCTAAATACAAAAATATATCAATCTTTTTGGAATATGCCAAAAACAAAAAGAGAATGACATATAAAATATAGTAATAGATAGAGTACTTTTTTTTGCCGTGTTGTGTGATGATCATAATGTTTACATATTAGATAAGTGAAAAATACAAAATACTCTTTGCTAGTTTTGTGTGACACTCTTTTTAATCTATATAAAAAAGAATAACATATCTCATACTTGAAAACTATGTAGATTTACAATTCCCATTTTATCCTAAATAAAATAACTTGTTTGGATTCACGTTGGGTGTGTGCGAACAAAGTCCCACACGAAGAGTAGAAAAGAAAAATAAGCTATTTATAGGGAGTTGGATACTTTTAATAGTGTGAGCTTTTTGGGGAAACTCGTGTGAGTTTGGCCCAAATTGGACAATATCACATCATGTTAAGAATATCTTTGAGCCGTTTTAGCCGAACAATTGGTATCAAAGCCAATAGTTGGGGGGAGGGGGGAGGGAGGGGGCAAGTATGGAGATGGTGGAGTGATGGCGTAAGACCCGGCTTATTGCCTTTCCCCCTCCGTCTATGGTTCATGTCGAACTTAAGGAGAGATTGTTGGGTGTGTGTGGACAAAGTCCCACATGGAAAGTTAAAAAAGAAAAATAATCTACTTATAAGGAGTTGAATACTCTTAATAGTGTGAGGCCTTTTGGGAAAAATCGTGCGGGTTTGGCCCAAAACAAACAATATCATACCATATTAAAAATATATTTTGGCAGTTTTAACCCAACATTCACTTGGTATAAAATTTCATTCTTTACTAAGAGAGGGAAAAAAAAGATATGTGTAACTCTCACACCACACGTTTAATTGTTGCTAGTAGCTAGTTAGAGGAATTTTGATACTTTTCATATTACCTTATCCTTATGTATTGAAAATTCCATTTATTTCTTATATTTTGTGTCCATTCATACAATAGTTGGAATAATAGTTGAAAAATTAGTTTGATAGAAAAATTCCACTTGAAAGTTTAACATGGGATAGTTTGAATGCTTAAAGATTAATCTGGAAAGTTATTAGAGAAAGCGTAAAAAACATTAAAAGTTTCATAAAGAAAATAGTTTACTTAAAATAGAAGTACATGAAATATTAAAACAAAAAAGGTTATGAAACTGGTGTTCACCAGAAAGAAAGAAAAATTATATTATGGCTAAAAGAAAGAAAAAATTTCCAATTTTCCTCTCATGCGCTGTAAAAACCAGTTACTAATAGTTTGGCGATTACGTAATAGAATTCGATGTTTTTCCCGATAGAACCTGAAATATCAAAACTACCATAGTACCCTTCACATTGGGTGCGGCAAAACGCTTAACGGATATCTATAAGTTTGTCACGCATATCCACGTGTAACTTTCATGCAAACCAAACAGATTTTTTCTTTTTCCGACTCCAAAATCCTTTCTTTATTTTTCAGAATTTTAAAACAAACAGAAGTCTCAAGAATGCGTCACACATATGGATAGACATACATTCCTCATGACTTGATCAGCCATGAATTGATACACTCAAGTCTAAAATGATAAATTAAGGAAAATAAAGAATATATGGTAGTATCAGTCTTGGAATTGATTGGCGACATGAATAATCTAGTGCTCTTACAAAACAAACTCCACTCCCACGCCAAAAGAAAATGGTACATGGATGTTTCGCACTTAGCCCTCTTTTCTATATTCCTTTGGCATCTGGTATTTGAAATTAATTGCTCCACACTAATTTGGATTTGTCTCGACTAGATTTAAAGGGGGTAAAAGACTTTTTATCAAAAACTTTATTTCAGGGTTTCATCACACCTTTTTCGTCGTGCTCACTGCTCTGCTCGGGAAAAAAATCGTAAATTTGAAAAAGTAAAATGAAATAACAAGGAATAAACTTTTAAAGGAATGTAGGACATGATTTATGAACAGTAGTTCACCAAACATAAGACTTGAGTAAACGGTCATCAACCTAAATTATCATGTAAATTGATACTAGTAGCAGACTAGCAGTAACTCAAATGGCTACGAGAGAGATATATACTACTCCTGGTTAAAGTAGTGGAAGATGAAGCATATATGTAGAATGATGATAAGGATGTAAAGAGTAGAGACAGACCGCTTGTTGGAAACCAGAGAGGTAAATGGCGAGAGAACACTGGTCTTGACCAGGGCACAGAGCCATCATAGTTACATCAGGCATGGCCGGAGTTACCAGGAACGTCGCCAACTGCGACATAAATACCGTCACAAACAGGTGCTTCAAACTTCCCAACTTATCCATCTTTCTGTATTTCTCTTTTCTAATTTACTAAGCTTCTGTTTTGTGATTTGTTGTCTCGAGCTGAAATTATGGGAATATAATACGTGAATGAAGATATAGTAAATAATGAAAAGGGTAATGGGGCAGGGCGGTGGACACTTGTTTAGCAGCCACAAGGTGACCAACTCATCAATTTGTTTGGGTGACGATGCATCGATCTGTTATATCAATTCTTGAATTTATTAAGGGATCTTTTACTTTTTACGGAGTATTATTTTTCTTACCTAGTACTAGTTCGATTTCCCAGCCAAACACAAAGGCGACCAAAGAAAAATTTTGGTACTACTATTTTTAAAGCAGAAAATTAAAGAGTATTGACAAGGTGAGTATGACTTAGTAGCAAGTGGTCTCTTGAACTGGTGAGGTATGAGTTTGAATTACTAAATTAGGAGACACTGTAGATCATTTGGAGCGATGCCACCATTTCTTGTAGTGCGTGCCGTTAAATTGCCTTCTTAATCAGGAGCATGGAACCAAAGTAGCATAAAATTTTAACTCGATGAACCAAAGTAACGTCAAAAAAAAAAAATTAAAAAAAAATACTATCTATAGTGCATGCCTGTCATGCGGCTATACCTTTCTGGCCAAACATCTCATGCGAACAGACGTTAGGGTATAGCGCATGGTAGGCATGCACTATAGGTAGTCCACCCATCATGTGTCAACACTACTAGAAATTCGGCCAAAACTGATTGCTTTGACCGTTCGTAGTCGATCGATTTTTTAAAATATTTAATTTTTTTTTGTTTTAATGAAACCGACCAACTTCGATCGGTTTTATTTTTGCGCAAAATGCGAGAAACTATTTTAGTGTCCCGTGAAATTTATTTTTTAAGAAACCGACCCAAATCGGTCGGTTTTTCATATAAAATAAATTAAAATTAATATTCAACAAACCGACCGATTTATTTCAGTCAATAATTTTTAAAAACCGACCGAAGAAAAATAAATTAAAATTAATATTCAAAAAACCGATCGAAATCGGTCGGTTATTTCAGTCAGTCATTTTAAACAACTAACCGACTTCGGTCGGTAATTTTATATTTTTAATAAAACCAACCGAAATCGCTCGGTTATTTTCGCACGAAAATGCAATTAAAGAGTACAAATAAAATAAAATAAAGTCTTAGACAAAAATGTACCAATGGTCTAGTGGTAGAATAGTATCATGCCATAGTACATACTCTGGCTCGATTCCAAAACTGTGCATTTTTGAATTGCATAATTAAAAATACCGACCGAATTCGGTCGGAAAATACCAACCGACTTCGGTCGATTTTTTCGGCAGATTTTTTCTTTTTGGGTCGTTTGTGAAATTTAGTTGACCGACCGAACTCGATTGGAAATTGCGACTGACTTCGGTCGCTTTTTATTACCGACCAGCATAATTTCGACGGATTAAAATCGGTCGAAAATCGGTCGGTTTTTCAGTTTTTTGACAGATTTCGGTTCGTAAATCTGGACGGTTTTAGGCAGTTTTCTAGTAGTGCAACCTTATATTTAACGATTCCCTTGTCCTTTCAATTATATATGTGTTATAAATAATATTAAGAGTGAATGTTCATGTATTATGAAATTACTTTGGAGCAAATTATGGCCAAGTGGCATTGCCTTGAACAAGTTGCAAGGCCTTTCAACAAATGTCAAGACTTTCAACAAGTGGCAAAGCCTTTTCAACAAATGTCAAGACTTTGTACAAGTGACCAAATCCTTTCATGCAAAAGTGCCTATAAATAGGCCTAAACACTTAAGAATATCAATGAAAGAAAAGTTTATTAATTATCTCCCTCTAAATTCCTCTTGTTTTACTTTATTTTCTATTATTCCATAACACGTTATCAGCATGAGATTCTACCGTCTCAAGAAGCTTTTTGAGAAGACTAAGGTATAATTTTTCTCCTCTTTTAATTATCACTGATATTATAAAAAAAAATTTTGTTGCCCTTGAAATTTCGGGCAAGAACTATATGTCATGGGTGTTGGATGCTGAAATCCATTTAGATGCAATGGGTCTTGGATACGTCATTAAAGATAAAAATAAAGCATCTACACAAGACTGTGCTAAGGCCTTGATTTTCTTGCGCCATCACCTTGATGAAGGATTGCAAATAGAATATCTCATAGTCAATGATCCACTTGTCTTGTGGAATGTCTTAAAGGAAAGATATGACAATTTAAAATTGGTCACACTTCCACAAGCACGATATGATTGGGCTCATCTGAGGCTCCAAGACTTTAAATCTGTTTATGAATATAATTCTGCGATGTTCAGAATTACATCTAAATTGAAACTCTGTGGAGATAGTATCGCTGACTATGATATGCTTGAAAAAACGTTCACAACGTTTCATGCCTCCAATATGGTCCTGCAACAACAGTACAAAGAGAAAGGTTTCAAGAAGTGCTCTGAGTTGATTTCTCTTCTCCTTGTGGCTGAACGAAATAATGCTTGCTCATGAGAAATAACGATAATCGACCCACTGGGTCTACACCATTGCCTGAAGTGGATGAGGTGTATTCCCATTATGCTAAGCATGGAAACGGTCGTGGCCATGTTCGTGGTCGTGGCCGTAGCCAAGGAAGAAATCTTCCTGGTGTTAATCATCCCCCAAGAAAAATAACCACCAAAAGTGGAAAGGAAAAAATGAGAAGCCAAAGGCAACGGGTTCAGAAACTGAATGATATCGTTGCGGCGGAAAAGGGCATTGGGAAAATATTTATCGTACGCCAAAATATTTGGTTGAGTTTTATCAAGTATCTCTAAAGAATAAAAGCCCAGAAGCCAATTTTGTCTCTGACAATGAATTTGACATCACCCACTTGGATGTGGCAGACTTATTTGAGCACCCTGATAGAAAAATAGACCACTTGATCGGTGATGCATCCATGGTTAAAGATGATTTAGTAGTTTGATTTTTATTTTTTGTCTATTTATAGTAGCTAGTGAATAAACATCATGTAATTGTAGTTCTTTACATGAGTAGTAGTTATTAGTATCATAATTAGAGTTGCTCAAAATTGCATTAAAAGGTCATTATTGAATCATTAATTTAACTTTGTTTCTTTTCCCTTTTTCTCTGAAAATGCTAATGTTTATTCGTATATTTCTTTTGTATGTCAAATCATGGGAAGAAAATATGGATACCTCACAAAGCAAACTTGAATAAAAGTTTAATTGTAGAAATATTTGTTTAATGGATTCATGTACGACACATACAGTATTCAAAGAGAAGAAGTATTTTTCTCATTTAAGTATGTGTAAGGCAGATGTTACTATAATTTCTGGTTGTAGTAATCTAATTGAATGTTATGGAAAGAGCTACTATAACTCTGCCTAGGAGAACAATACTTATCATAGATAATGCAATGTTCTCCTCCAAGTCTAAGAGGAACTTGTTGAGTTATAAAATTATCCGCCGAAATTGATATCATATTGAGACAATAGATGAGAATAATCTTGAATATCTCATCGTTACCAAGAATGTCTCTGGAAAGAAAAGGGTTATTGAGAAGTTCCCATCTTTATCTTGTGGCCTGTATTGGACAAGAATTAGTACAATTGAGGCATATTATATCGTAAACCAAAAGGTTACTGATCCCAATACTTTTGTACCTTGGCATGATCGATTGAGACATCCTGGATCAATTATGATGAGACGAATTATAGAGAACTCAAATGGGCATTCCTTAAAGAACTTAAAGATTCTTTTAAATAATGAATTTTCTTGCACTTCTTGTTATCAAGGCAAGTTAATTATTAGACCATCACCAACAAGGGTTGGGATTGAGTCCCCTGCATTTTTGAAACGTATACAATGAGAAATTTGTGGACCTATTCACCCACCTAGTGGGTCATTTAGATATTTTATGGTCTTAATAGATACATCTTCTAGATAGTCTCATGTGTGCCTATTATCATCTCGCAACCTGGCATTTGAAAAATTAATGGCACAAATTAATGGCTTATCAATTGTGATAAAAGTCGAATATCTTGTAAGTCATGTTCACACTCAAAATGGCCTTGCAGAGTCTTTGATTAAACGTCTGCAATTGATAGCAAGACAGTTACTCATGAAAATGAGGTTACCCACTTCTATTTGGGGTCATGTCATTTTTCATGCAGCAATGTTAAGTCGTCTCAGACCGATAAATTATCATAAATATTCCTCGGTGCAATTAGTTTTGGGTCATGAACCTAATATATCTTATTTAAGAATTTTTGAGTGCACAATATATTTGCCTATATCACAACTATATTTCACCAAGATGGGTCCCCAAAGAATGTTAGGAATATATGTTGGGTTTGAATCGCCCTCCATTATTCGCTACCTCAAAACATTAACAGGAGATTTGTTCACTGCTCAATTTGCAGATTGTCGATTCAATGAGACATTTTTTTCCAAAATTAGGGGGAGAAAATTATGAAACCATTCAAGAAATTTTGTGAAAAAATACATGATTGTCTCATCTTGATCCACGTGCCTCTATTTGTGAAAAAGATGTGCAAAAGATTATCCATTTGCAGAAAATAGCAAATCAAATGCCGGATACGTTTACTGATCTGAAAAGGATAACAAAATCACATATCCCTGCAGAGAATGTTCCAATCCGTATTGATGTCCATTTTGGACAATCTTCTAGTGTCATAGATAATGAGTCAAAAGCACACCTAAAGTGTGGTAGACCATTGGGTTCTAAGGATCGAAATCCTACAAAAAGGAAAATACATTATCAAGGTGACACTACGAATGAGTCTCATAAAGAATCCAATGATTTAACCAATCCTGAGATTCGTGAGGAAATCAATGAGCCTGAGACTCAAGAAAATAAGGAACTATCAATAAATCCAATCGATATTGAGATAGATTTGAATCGATTGAATATAGTGGTGGATTATGTCTTTGCATACAATATTGCATCTAGTATTATGCAAGATAATGAGGATATTGAATCTGAATATGTTGGAGAATGTCGACAAAGACGTGATTGGTCAAAATGACAAGAAGCAATTTAATCTGAGTTGCATTCACTTGTGAAACGTGAAGTTTTTGGGCCTGTAGTCCAAACACCTAATGGTGTTAAGCCTATTGGTATAAATGGGTCTTTGTACGTAAGAAAAATAAGAGAAATGAGGTACAGAGATATAAGGCATGCCTTGTTGCACAAGGATTTTCACAAAGGCTTGGTGTCGATTATGAAGAGACATATTCACCTATTATGGATGCAATAAAATTTCGTTATCTCATTAATTTTGATGTCCATGAAAAGCTCGGAATGTATTTAATGGATGTGGTTACAACCTACCTTTATGGCACACTTGATAAAGAAATATACATAAAAATTCCCGATGGATTTAAAATGCCTGGCACGCATGACTCAAAGTCCCAGGAAATATTTTCAATCAAATTGCAAAGATCTTTGTATGGTCTAAAGCAATCAGGAAGAATGTGGTATAATCGCCTTAGTAAGTATTTATTAAAAGAAGGTTATATAAATGATGACATTTGTCTATGTGTTTTTATAAAGAAAATAACATCAGAGTTTGTTGTACTTGCCGTATATATTGATGACATAAACCTTATTGGAACTCCTACAGAACTCCAAAAGGCAATTGATTATTTAAAGAAGGAATTCGAGATGAAAGATCATGGAAAGACAAAATTATGTCTCTATTTGCAAATTGAACATTTGGCTAACGGGATTTTTGTTAATAAATCTACCTACATAGAAAAGATATTGAAACGGTTTTACATAGATGGAGCACATCCATTAAATACTCCGATGGTTGTTCGATCACTTGATGTGAATAAGGACCCGTTTCGACCTCAAGAAAAGAATGAAGAGCTTCTTGGTCCTGAAGTACCGTATCTTAGTGCAATTGGTGCACTAATGTATCTTTCTAACACTACAAAACCTGATGTAAAATTTTCAGTTAAGCAAGATATGTCTCTGCTCCTACAAGGCAACATTGGAAAGGAATCAAACACATATTGCGGTATCTAAAAGGGACTACCGATATGAGCTTATTTTATGGCAATGATTGCAGTCCCGACCTTGTTGGTTATGCCGATGCTGGGTATTTATCTGACCCACACAAGGCTCAATCTTAAATAAGCTATGTGTTTACAGGTGGAGGCACTACCATATCTTGCCGGTCGACTAAGCAATCAATCGTGGCTACTTCATCTAATCATGTGGAGATAATTTCTATTTATGAAGCAAGTAGAGAATGTGTGTGATTGAGGTCTATAATACATCTTATTCGTGAAAAATATGGTTTTAAATGTGTCAAATTACCCACGATTTTGTATGAAGATAATGCAGTATGCATAGACCAATTGAAAGAAGGATTCATAAGAGGAGATAAGACAACGCACATTTCACCAAAGTTATTTTTCACACATGATCTTCAAAAGAAAGGCGATATCAATGTGCAACAAATTCGTTCAAGTGATAATATGGTTTATTTCTTCACCAAATCTCTACTGACGTCAACCTTCAAGAAGCTAGCGTACAAGATTGAGATGCGAAGGCTCAAAGATGTGAATTGATGCTCTTATCAGGGGAGTCAATACGCGTTTTACTCTTTTTCCCTTATAAGGTTTTGTCCCACTGGATTTTTCTTACAAGGTTTTTAATGAGGCAACCAAAAGGTGTATTATTAAACATGTGTACTCTTTTTCCTTCACTAGAATATTTTTCCACTGGGTTTTTTCTAGTATGGTTTTAACGAGGCACATTATCTACTAATGAACATTCAAGGGGTGGGGGAGTGTTATAAATAATATTAAGAGTGAATGTCCATGTATTATGAAATTACTTGGGAGCAAATTATGGCCAAGTGGCATGGCCTTCAATAAGTGGCAAGGCCTTTCAACAAATGTCAAGACTTTTAACAAGTGGCAATGCCTTTTCAACAAATGTCAAGACTTTCAATAATTGTCAAGACTTCGGACAAGTGGCCAAATCCTTTCATGCAAAAGTGCCTATAAATAGGCCCAAACACTTGAAGAATATAAATGAAAGAAAAGTTTATTAATTATCTCCCTCTAAATTCCTCTTGTTTTACTTTATTTTCTATTATTCCATAACAATCTGTGAAATTTCACATCTACTTAAACCACTTTATGTTACATTAAGAACTCACATTTTACCATTTTGATACAAAGTCTTCCTTTGTAATTCATCTTCATTCATTTTTTTAATATTCCAACAATGACGGATGAGAGAGACATATTAGAATTGCGTTATATTGGGGTGATGAGATTGTGTTGGAGAATAACTCGGTGCAATATAGTTGTTCCTGCTACTAGTGTGAAGTTGCCACTTTCAATGGACTACCACACACTAATCACTCTGTTATGTAAAAAATATGGGTGTTAATAGGTGTTCAATGAGACTTAAGGTAGCTGGAAGATTTCCATATTCAGTTACTCCACAAGGTGTCGCTTGTTATGTCGAGTTTTATATTCACGATAGTGAAAATTTGCAAGATTTTTTAAGGACTCCAGACAATCATAGGGATTTGATTTCAATAAAAATGCTTGAAATGTACGTAAGCTTAGAAAATTTGAGTCGGAATGAAATTTCACCTACTCCGACTAACACTCAACCCTCTGAGGGTGTTATTGGAGTTGTTTTATCATAACAAGTACCACACCAAAGAGTCTAGCCTGATCTGAACCTATCTCCACTAGATGAGCAACCAAAATAAAGCTTATCACTAATGCATGAACAATCAAATTACGGTAGGACGATAAATTGGTAGACTTCACAATGCGATAAGTAAAGGCTTATTCATTGTCAGTAATTTGTTTTGTTTACTTTTTTTTATTAATAATGTATTTTTTTTATCGTAGGTATCGACCCGTTATTGATTTTTCAAAAGAAGACTTTGTAAGTTATAGACAAACGTATAAGGTTGGGACTTTCTCGAGTAGAAGAACGGATTGTGCTAGTACTTCCACTAGCCAACAACAAGCGCACAATTCGATGATGCATACAAATACTAAATGGTAGGTTCAAATCCCATAAGCCACATAAGTTAAATTTTATAGTTGCAGACTATTTATTATTTGATTGTTTGTGTAGGAAAAATAATCAACAAGATAATCATGTTCTAATATATTTGGAAGAACAACTCACTAGGGATATCACATATGCACAGAGTGAAAAGGATTATAGTGGCTATGATAACAAAGCCAATGAGTTAGGCGAGGAATTACTTTTACCAATGACAAGGATGATGATCACGAAGAGGAATAGGTGTTGACAATGGAGCATAATATCACCACCGCGATGATTAAGACTACACACCCTGGTAAGACCATACGGCCACCGGTGTACACGACGCGTGTGCAATATCGTTCTAAGGAGATTCCTTTTCTTGATCACCTTCAAGGTTACCTCAATGATAATGCTTTAACCAAAGATACAAAAGAGATTCAAACAAAAATATGGGATGAAGAAAGACCGCTTGATATTAAAAAAAGTATGCTTTTCAACAGCAAGCATATCCTGCAAAGGGTTGTAAGAAATTTTAGAGTTCTCGGCAATTTGAGGTTGCTCTGTCGACAAAAACAATTTTGAAGGTGGTTTGTCGTCGTTAGAAGCAAAGCTATAGTTGGATGCTTCGTGCAATTCGATGTGAAAACAATACGTAGGTGATTGACAAATACCTCGATGAACATACTTGTAATATGGACACATTCAAAGGTAATTATTTTAACCTGGATATTGATATAATTGCCCATGTGGTAATTTCACACATTGAAGAGTCTATACGGTATAAGGTAAGGCAGTGTATAATATTAGTACATTAAATTGATGGTTGTATTATTATAAAAAGGCATTTCTTAGGCGTAAATGTGCATCTGAGATAGTATTTGGTAACTGAGACACATTATTTGGGCTTTACTGAGGTACATGAGTTCTTTGCAACACTACAATCCTGATACAGTTGTTGAATGGGTACACAATCAACATTTTGAAATTCAAAAAAAACATCTTTAGATATGTGTTTTGGGCCTTTAAACAATCTATTGATGGTTTCGTGCACTGTAGGCCGGTCATCTTGATAGACACACATATGTATGGGAAGTACGACATAAAATTATTGATTACAGTTGGAGTGGATGCAAATGGTTAAATATTCCCTATTGCGTTTGCTATTTTCGCTAATGATTGTACTCAGACTTGGACATGCTTTTTGAACCATTTAAAGATGCATGTTGTGAAGCAGCATTAAGGTATTTGTCTAATATTTGATCGACATCAACATTGTGGTATTTTGGATAGTATTCGTGCTTTGGATAAATTAAATAAGCTCTATGGCTACCACCGTTACCGTATTAGGCATTTAAGGGTAGATTTTCAGAGGGCATATCCCAACCCGAGCCTACACAACCTTATGTAACAAGCTGTAACAGATCAGCATGAAAATATATTCTTATTACAGAGCAATTGATTAAAGAGACAGACGATGAAGCATATGATTGGTTGTCAAGTATAGAAGTGGAGAAATGGACGTTGCATAAGGGTGATGGTAAAAGATGAGGAACACTAACAACAAATATGTCAGAGTCCTTTAATGGGTTATTAAAGACTTCTAGGGGACTGCAGTTGCTGCGATGGTTAGGATATCATTCAAACAACTTGTAGAGAAACTTGTGGGTAGATCGTGTACTACATCAGTTCTTGTTGAAAGGAACATACAACATATGCCAAATTTGATGAAACACTTTGGGAAATACAAAAAGTGAGCATTATGGAATACATATGTTGCATACTGCAATAATCGTCATACTTTTTTAAGTTCGTACAATGCTGAGTGACTATGTGTGATGAGTGGGAGTTTAAGACAGACAGATTGAGTACTCTAAGAGTGTGAGTACCTGGGATTATCGCTGTGATGCATTACATTAAACATGCATATTAGACATGTAGTCAAAGAGATGAAACATTCCCCATGCTCGCTGTACTTGGCATATTTTATTAGTGTTTAACTTACATTATTGAATGTGAAAGCATACCTGAACTTATGCACTGTGTACCAGCTGAATATGGAAGTTCTCTGAGTTATTACTGTCATTATCTTGTTATATCTGTGTTGTTATTATTTTGATTTGGACTATATCTTTCTGAGCTCGTCACTGATTTCAGCCCAAGGTTAGTCCCGTTACTTATTGAGTACATGGGTCGGTTGTACTCATATTATACTTCTGCACCTTGTGTGCAGATTTTGGAGCTGGCGTTGCTTTGTATGGCGGGAGCTGGCATTGAAGATGTATTTGCGTTTCGGTTATAGTTGCCTCTTGTTCTTAGTAGCTTTAGATATATAAATCTGTTTATGTATATCTCGAACAGGTGATGTATTTATTTCATACCAGCTTGTAAACTCCAATTCTTAGAAGCTCATGATTTATACTACCAGTCTATGGGTTATTATATAAGAATTCAGTTGCTTCATCATTTATTCCCTGTTAATCTCATTTGAATTGGATTATTATTAATTGGATTACCTAGCAGGTTGGGTTAGGTGCCATCACGACTAGTGGATTTTTGGTCGTGACAAATTGGTATCAGAGCTCTAGGTTCTTAGGTTCTACGAGTCATGAGAAAGTGTCTAGTGGAGTTTTGCGGTCGGTATGATGACGTCCATACCTATCTTCGAGAGGCTACATGGCATTTAGGATAAATTTTCCATCTTTCTTACCTTATTGTGCCACATTGATTCAGCTTGAAGCGTATCTCTTTGAATTCATTCCACTCACTTGCATTCTTGTGTGAGTGCTCGGTATCAGTTATGCATCGACGACTTGTGATTCCATGGATGAGGTGCGAGATATGTTTGTGTGTTTTGGTGATGGGCCAGTCTGGAGGACTTAAGGTCAGGTTCAGACCGCAGTTTGGGCTCAGTGGTTTCGGTTGCGTGAGTATGTGCTTTTGGACCCATACGTACGGTAGAGTCCCTAGAAGTGGGACTTATAGCTCGGTGAATGGTTGGATAGCTATATGATGTGTATCATGTGACTATGGGATGTGTTCAGATGGCTTTGATGTTACGAGAAGGGTTGCTTGGGATGTGAAAAGGACTATTGGATGCTTGATTTCTGTCTTGATGTGTTGTACAGTCTCGATTTATGATCGTGTTGAGCGATCTTTCATGTAGTTTATTTGTGGAATTAAGTAGATTCTCATGTCTTGTTGATGAGTTCAGACTCAGGAAGGTAAGTGAATGCATGATGGTTGTGGCCATGGTAGGGCGTAGTGAAATGCCAATTTAAGGCTAAGTAGGTGGGTTATCTCCTACGGGGTGGTCTACGAATGTGTGATCCTTATGATGATTGTGTGGAGAGTTTCTCTCTACCAGTGGGTTATATGTGTTGTGATTTGAGTTTGGGTCGGTTGAGAAAGTTTACTTGATTGTCACAAGGATGAATGCGAGCTTAGCAGTTGATTTTAGGCATTTTATGGTTTATGTTGCATAAGCTTATGAAGAATTTAGTTGAATATCACTGCGAGATTATGATAGTAATAGAGTATGGGTATTTTGAGTTATCAGATGTTTTATTCTATGGCTTTGAGCCAAGTGGAGGAGTCTTCCATCGACGATTTGATTTCTTGGTTATGTGTTGTATTGGTTTCGGCCTGAGGCATACTTCTGGATCAGTTATGACTTGCAGAGGTTGGTTTTGAGGATGACTTGAGCAAGGAGATTTCTGGATGCATGATGTATTACACCTTATGGATATATGGAAGTCTTGGGAATGATTTAGGGTTTCTGTTCGTGATGGATGTAATGTACTAAGGAAAGGGATTCACTCGGTTGCTTAGGGGTGTGGATTACTTCTTTGGGTGTTATTGTGCTAATGGGGCACAGGTCGTTCGACCCGTTTGGGTGGTGTAATTGAGATTTGACTAGAGTGGATGACTCTCGAGAAAGTTCTAATGGATTCAAGATTATATGCGGCAATTGAAAATTTTTCAAATTTGTGTATGGCTATGATATGAGATTTGCATTGGATGGTGCCAGAACTTGCGGTATTTCTGTATCACAATGGATTCTACATTTCAGTATCATAAAGGTAAAAAGGAATAACCTTAAATTCACAGAAAGTCTCTTCAGAGTGGGTGTCTCGGTTATGGTACTTTTTGGGTTCTTAAGAGGAAATACAACGACTTATGGGCCTTAGGGCGGTGTGGTGTTTTGCTAGGATCTCTTGTGGTGGGCTTTGGGAAGGATCGCGGTGTTCTGGTAATGATAAGTTCAACTTGAGGGTAATTCAGAAGGAACTCGGAGAAATATGACAACTTAGTTGTAGGTTGGATCAACACGGTAATGGATATGATCGGTTATTTGGGCACTTATTATGTGTTGAGTCGTTGAATGTGTTTTATGGCAATACTCTTGGGTTTGGCAACCTGCGTGGCTTGGCTGAGTTAGAGGGATTCAGTTCTAATGGCTTGGTTATGTGCAAATGGGTTTCTAAGTGTTCTCGATGATTTCTGCCACAACTTGAGATGTATATTATCTACAGGTATATGGAGTTTGTTGTACGTTGTGACTTTCTCCTGAATAGGATTAG
This sequence comes from Nicotiana tabacum, assembly GCF_000715075.1. Taxonomy (NCBI): domain Eukaryota; kingdom Viridiplantae; phylum Streptophyta; class Magnoliopsida; order Solanales; family Solanaceae; genus Nicotiana; species Nicotiana tabacum. The sequence continues at coordinate 124,247,888 of NC_134083.1, read as the reverse complement.
GTGGAAGGTTTCTAGCTAATAGAGTATGTAATATGCTTGTGACTCACGATCGATAATATAGTTCTCGTATTTTCATATGATGGCCTAATAGATACGGTGCGTTGTGTGGGATTAATATTTGCATGTGCAAGATCGCGGTTCAGCTTTGAAGGGAAGATCATGAATTCTTAGACAATATGGAATGTTCCATATGTTTAGATGAATACTAGTACTACTTGGTATTACCTGAGAAGGGCGCACATTTTAAAAGGCGCATTGTGTTTTGACTTACGGGTGCTTCATTGGTATTGCGGTGCTCGCTTGGTCGGTCGACTACTGATGTTCAAATTTTCCCATGTGGCACGGAAGAATTTTGGAAGTATTTCTCGTGGAATTATTGTGTATGAAAGATGTATTAGTCATTCGAGTGATGGATTTAGGATCGGCTATGGGGATTCATGTGTTCTAGGGATTTGGAGACTGGAAGTTCTCAAAGGCAAATTGTTCCTTGGTTGCGGACTGTGAAGGTGTGGCCAAAGTTGGATAGTTATAAGTATGTGTTATGATCATTGTGGACTTTTGGAGAGTTATCTATCTATCTGTGAACCTGAGTTCATTTAGGGGCCCATTGGTTGGCCCAATGAGGATGTGTGTTCTACACCGGGTTGGATTTGTTGACTCAGAACTGTTAGTGTTGGGGGCTATCATTCGGTTAGATTTGAGTGTGTTCGTGTTCTGATATGTACTATGTGTTACTCTTCTATGCTACGACAGGTTGTGGATTTGTTGGTTATATGCACACATGATGCGGTTCCATTTGGGCCCTATAGCAAAATTCGAGCGAGATGGTTATTGGGGTGTCGAATGGTTGATTGCGCCTTGATTATGGTATTTTCGGGCTGTGGTATATTGTGTTGTTCGATTCTCCATGGTTATGGTCATGCACTTTGTGTACTTGATGTCGAATTGTGCGTGGTTGTTGACTTTGAGGATTGTGGCTTAAGGTATTTCACATGGACCGGTGTTTGGATGGGTCACGCATTGCAGCGGGGTTACGTTGGGATATGATCATTGTGATAGATTTGTGTGTCTTGGTTCTACTATGTGTGATGGGTTCATAACATTGCGTTTGTGGTGGTACTTGTTGAGCTTGCAGGGTTGTTCTCTCATTTGAATCATTTTTCATATTGAGTACATTTGAATTGTTGCTTATTGGTGCACAAATTGCACGGTTTGTGGCTATAGGTTGTATTGGTGTGGTATGTCAGTAGAATAGCTGTGTTTGATAAGATAAGGTCATTGGACCTAGAATGGGTGCTATCTTATTTGATTACAGTATGTTTAGAAGAATAATATCGGAAGTCGGCTTAGAATTTGGCTTAGGTTCTTGCCGAACGAGAGAGGGCTCCATGACTTGTTGATCTGATGGGTGGTTATGAGTTTTTGCGTGTTTCTTTTATCATCGGCAGTGTACGAAGGTTTTGAACGAGGTTTTATTTGATATGAAGTTTATTACCGGTACCGGGTTTGTTTTTAAGCAGCTACCGTGATAAAAAATTATTGCTACGAGTATGTGAGTTATGTAGTATATCATGTGATTTCAGATGGGGTTATGGTTATGGCTTGATACAACTTGTTCAGACTTATACAGTGTGTAGGTGAGAGATTCGGGTCTTGTAAGGACTTCTAGATGTTGGAAAAATTGGGTTCTAAGGTTTACGGACTAAGGTTGACGTAATGATCTTCAGCTATGTTGGGTAGTCAAGCTTATATAGATTAGGGTAACGTGGGATAACCCCCGGGGTATATGCATGGTAAGGTTACATAGTGAATTGATGACTTTGGAACGACTCTAGGCACGTTCGAGGACGAACGTATGTTTAAGTGGTGGAGAATGTAACGACCCACCCGGTCGTTTTGAGCATTTGCATTCCCTTTAGCTATTTTGTCTTGAGTAGCTTCGTATGACTTGTGTGAATCATCGGTTTTGGTTTCACGTGATTCAGGATTGATTTTGAATAATGATTCTCAACTAGGAAGCTTTTAAGATTGACTTTTGTGTATTTGACCTCGGATCTTAGTCTTGATGATTCCGTTAGGTCCGGATGGTTATTTTGGACTTGGGCGTATTCCCGGATTTTCATTTGGATGTTTCTTGAAGGTTTTGGCACTAATTGGCGAAAGTTAGAAATTTGAAGGTTTGGAATATTCATAAGTTTGACCAAAAGTTAACTTTGATGATATCGGGTTCGAAATATTGTTTCGGGAGTTGTAATAGGTTCGTTATGTCATTTGGAACTTGTGTGCAAAATTTGAGGTCATTCCGGGTTGGTTTGATATGATTCGGCACGAGTTTTGAAAATTGAATGTTCAAAAGTTCATTAAGTTCGATTTGAAATGCAATTCGTGATTTTGATGTTGCTATTTGTGATTTGAGGCCCCGAGTAGGTCCGTTTTATGTTTTGAGACTTGTTGTTATGTTCGGACGGTGTCCCGAGGAGCTTGCGTGTTTCAGATTGATTTTGGACCATTTTTCTTCATGTTTTCATTGCTCGTTTTTGCTAGTTTCTGATGTCTCAATTGTTCTTCGCGATCGCAAAGATGAATATACAATCAGGTAAGGTAAAGTCTTGAGCTAGGAATTTTTTGCTTCGCGTTTGCGAGGTATTTACCGCATTCGCGTAGTTATGGGAACTTGAGTACCGCGTTCGCAAATGAAGAATCGCAGTCGCGGTGTTGAGACGGGGCAGCTGGGAACTGGTGATTTCTCTTTGCATTCGTGTTGGGTTGTCCGTGTTCGTAGAGAGTTGGCATAGGTGGTCATAGAGTTCGCATGAGTAGGTTTGCGAATGCTTAGAGTGTTTTGGGGCGGTGTGATTATTCTTCTTCACGATCGCGATTCATATATTTGTTTAGTGATTATAATTACTCTATTTTCGATGGTTTCAGACTTTTTATCATATTTTTAGCTAAGGAGCTCGAATTTGAGCGATATTGGAGGCAAATTTCACTACATGGATTGGGGCAAGTGTTTTCTACTCGGTATTGATTTTATTCTATGATTCCATCTTCGTTTTAGGCATTTGATTGATGATTTCAAAAGAGAAATTAGGGGATTTTTGTCTAAACTTTCCTAAAGTAAGTTTTTGAGTTTTGAACATCGATTTAGAGTCGGATTTGAGTAAAATTAGTATGGTTGGACTCATAATTGAATGAGTTATCGGATTTTATGAATTTTGTCGGGTTCCGAGGTGCGGGTCCGGGTTTGACTTTTTGGTTGACTTTGGACTTTTGATTAAAGATTCAACTTTTATCGATTGAATTCATTTCCTTTGGCATTATTTGAAATTTTTGAGTTGTTTTTGGCTAGTTTCGAGCCGTTCGGAGGTCGATACGCGCGGGATGGGATTTCTAGAGTATTGTTTGGCTTGCTTGGTATTGAATTTGGCTTCTTCGAGGTAAGTAACACTTCTAAACTTGGTACTGAGGGTAAGAATCCCTGGAATACGTATTATATGGTTGGTGTTGGGGTGACGCACATGCTAGCTGACTGGCGTGTGGGCATGCACCGTGGTGATTATGACTCGGTTGATTCTGTGGTACCGTGTATTTATCTAGTCTTATTTCTATCCATTTAATTCCTACGTGTTAGAATAATTGAGGTGTGATCCATGTTAGAAATCATGTTTAGGCTATGAGCTTATGATGTTGGGACACTGAAGTCATCTCTGTTGTTGAGTTCTTTGCTTAAGTTGCAATTATGTACTCAGTCATATTCATTCATTTGCATATCATATCTTAGTCCCTGTTATCATTTACTGTTACATCATGTTATCATTGTTTGGGCTGAGTGGTGTGAGATTTGTGAGCCCGTGAGACTAGAGAGATTGATGACTGAGTTGGGGCCTGAGAGCGGGATTGTGAGTGATATTGGGGATCGGGATGAATGATAAGTGCGGATTTTGACCGCTTATTTGCTCTCTTTTACTTATGGTTTAGCTAAAAAATACTTAAAGGTATTCCCAAAAACTAATGAAATGTGCTTTCTTGCAGGAATATTGGGAAATGAGCCAAAGAAGTAAAAATTAACTCAAAAAGGAGTAAAATTGGACAAGAACCAAAACAAGGAAAAAAAGGGCTACAGTGTGGACCGCACAATACTGTGTGCGGCCGCAAACTCTGAAGATGCACTGATAGAATTCATTCACAGAGTGCGGACCGCACAATTATTGTGCGGCCACAGACGAATAGATTCAAAGACTTGTAGTTTGGGAGCTTGAAGATGTGCATACCACACTATTATTGTGCGACCGCACTCATAAATGTGCGGTCTGCATAATGAAGCCCAGATCCAGTACAAGAGCAAGAGTGCGGCCGCACTCAGAAATGTGTGGTCCGCACAATTAGAGGAAGTGCGATCACATCTCACTTTTATGCGACCGCAGAAAGCCAACCTGACCAGTCAGTCTCAAAGTACGGACCACACATAGAATTGTGCGGTTGCACAACCTTCGCAGGGGAAATTTTTTCAGATATTTTCAGCTGGGTATAAATAGATCTTTTTCTCATTTTCAGGTTAAGTTGGGTGCACCTGAACACTTAGAGCCACTTTTATTTACTGTATTGGGTAACTTTGTACTAGTTTAGCATTTAAACATTAGATTTTCTTTCCTTAATCAATTATTATGCATTTTATCTTAGTTTCTTCTTTAAATTCTTCATTTTCCATGAGTAGCTAAACCCTTAGCTAGGGTTGTGACCCAACTCTAGTAAGGGTACTTAATGGGTGATTGATTTAGGGCTTATTTATGATTGGGTATATGATATTTGGCCTAGTTCTTGCTTGAATTTGAGAATTGACGGTTGTAAAAATTGATTCATGCCTAATTGACTTAGTCTATACTTGAGAAGTGAGACTAAGTCTAGGAAAACTTGGCCAACAAGAAATTGGGGTGAACTCAAAAAATTGATAGCCCCAATTAAAGAATCGAATCTAAAGATAGTAAGACCCGACTTGAGCATTCATCACTTGTTTCGTGAGATACCCATTTGGACTTGAGAAAGCCAAATTGGGCAAAATCACTCAAACTACCGAGAGGTATAGAGTGAGTAATTGTGTGTGATTGCTATATTGTATCCCGATCAACCAAACATGCCCTAAAGATCTAAATCTGTTAGGTAACCAACTAGGTGGAAGGCGCAACCCTAGATCTTTTATAACTTGAAAAACAACCAAAACCAAAAACATTGTCTCTTAGCTTTACAATTACAAGCATTAACGTAAAAGTAGAAGTAGAAACAATAATTGCAAATGTGGAAGTGTAATCTTAAGCACGTCATACATTCACACTAGGTATATACCTAATCCTATATCAATCTCCATGTGGAATCGACCCCGGCTCGCGTTGGGTTTTTATTATTGCATCGACCGCCTTGCAACCTAAATTAGTGGTGTGAGTTTGGGCGACACCAATTTTTGGGGACGTTGCCGGGGAGCAAAACAGATTTAGCTATATATTTGGTTCTGTGTGTGATTTGTCTTCTTTTCCTTCCTGGTTACTAACCATTTTGTGAATCGATTGTAGGTACAAAAATGGCTCTCAACAATGATCCTCTCGGAAATATGCCTTTGGGGGATGTGGACGTGGAAGATGACCCAGTTGAAGAGGTTCCTCTTGAACTTCAAGCAAATAGACGAGGTCGACCATCTCAAGACAACATTCCCGTTCCTCTCCCAAATCCACCAAGAGTGGCTTCACACCGGGTGTTGGCGAATGAAGGGTACACAAGTACCATAGTATCGCCCCGCATTAGGGCGGGCAACATTCAAATCACAAATGTTATGCTTACATTGCTTGAGCAATGAGGATTCTTCACCGGGGCTCCGAATCAAAATGCATACAAGCACTTGAAAGGATTTGTGGACACATGATGGGGGAGTAAACAGACCAACGTTTTCGAGGATGCTTTAAGGTTGAGACTCTTTCCCTTTTATCTGCGGGGGAAAATGTTGGACTGGTCAGAAAGATTGCCAAACCATTCTATCCATACATGGGATGAATTGGCAGAAAACTTCATTACCAAATTCTTTTCTCCCGGGCATATGACTATTCTTAGAGACGAGATTCTAGCATTCAAACAAGAATCCAATGAGCTTGTACACGAGATATGGGAGAGGTACCACACTATGGTGAAAGAGTGCCCGAATAATGACATGATCGAAGTTATGATTCAACAAACCTTCTATAGGGGGATTAATACTACCAATCAATGCGTGGTCAACCGACTTGCCGGTGGAAATTTCATGACAACACCATATACCATAGCTTGTGAAATCTTAGATGAAATGGAAGATACTTCATCGGCATGGCAAAGTAGAGCAAATGTTCCTCAAGGTGATCCAAATGTGATTCACCTACACAAAGAATTGCATGATCATGGGCAAGCAATTGCCGAGTTGACCACTATAATGAATCAATTGGCCAAAGCTCAACTTCAACAGGTTTAAGGTCCTAAGCAAGTAAACGTAATGGAATGTGTCAATATGATGGTGAACAAGCGAAGGCAAAAGGGTCAACAAGTGCAAAACCGTGTGGAACAATTTGTGCAATATGAATCATACAATGAGCAAAAGGAAGAAGTGCAATATGTGAATAACTACCAAGGGAAAAGGAACAACTCTCAAGGTCCGAATCAACAACAATTGCGATCTCAAGGAAATCAAGGAAATTGGAACAATCAAAACCACCAAGGCTGTTGGAGTGGTGGTACCAATAATCAAGGTAGTTGGAACAATAACATTAATCAAGGCAATTGGAACAATCAATACAACCAAAGAAATTGGGGTGGCAACAATCAAGGATATTAGGGAGGCAACAACCAAGGGGGTTGGAATGGTAACCAAGGGAATCGGGGGACCGGGCTCTCAAAGGCCCCCGATGTATTAACAACCAAACAACTCGCCTCCTTATCCGTCTCAAGGTTCTAATTCTTCCAACAATGAGATGGGACAGATTGAAAATATGTTCAAACAAATGATGGAGAAAAATGCTAACTCTGATGCTCAATTAGCCTCTCACAACACTTCAATCCACAATTTGGAAGTTCAATTGGGGCAAATCTCGCAAGCTTTAAACACTCATCCTAAGGGGGAACTACCTAGTGATACGGTGGTTAACCCAAAAGGTGGGAATAACACGGGACATGCCATGGCCGTAACAACAAGGAGTGGAAGAGGTGGAGATGCAACCACCTCAAATCAAATAAGAATTATAGATAATGATGTAGTGGTGCAAGAAGATGAGATTCCAAGCCATATGGTTCAAGCTAATGAAGAGGTGAGAATTGATATTGATGAAAATGTGGAGGAGACCCAAGAAGAAGTGAACCCGTCTAGGGAACACGTGATTGACATACTGGAACCAGTAGTGCCAAAAGCCAAGACACCAATGCCAAGGACTCCTCCTCCATACCCTCAAAGGCTCGCCAAGCAAAATAGTGAGAACCAATTCAAGAAGTTTATTGACATGATGAAGAGCTTATCCATTAATGTGACATTGTTTGAGGAGTTGGAACAAATGTCCGGTTATGCAAAGGTCATGAAAGATTTGGTGACAAAGAAAAGATCAATGAATTGTGAGACTATCAAGATGACACATCAAGTGAGTGCTATCGTGCACTCAATGGCTTCGAAATTGGAAGATCTCGGCGCTTTCACAATCCCTTGCACTATTGGAAGCACCGACTTTGTCAAAGCTCTATGTTATCTAGGGGTGAGTATCAACTTGATGCCCTACTCGGTGTTCAAAACTTTGGGAATTGGTTAACCAAGACCCATATCTATGAGGTTACAAATGGCGGATCGTACTATGAAGAGACCATTGGGTATTATTGATGATGTGTTGGTTCGTGTTGATACGTTCATCCTTCCAGCAGACTTTGTGATTCTTGATTGCGAAGTGGACTATGATGTACCTATTATCTTGGGTAGACCTTTTCTTGCTACATGGAAGGCTCTTGTTGATGTGGAAGCTGGTGAGCTCACCTTTCGGGTGGGCGATGAAAGGATGTTTTTCCATGTGTGCAAATCTATGAGGCAACCGAATAGCAAAGAAGTTTGTTCGTTTGTGGACTTAGTGACCGAGGTAATTGTTGATGATGCTAGTGACATGATGAATGTTGATGATACTTTGGAGGCCGTATTGCTTAATTATGATGATGATGAGAAGGATGGCTATGTGGAATGTGTAAATGCATTACAAGGAATGGGGTGCTCCAAAAGAGGAAGAAAGCTATAGGATGGACATTGGCGGATATTCGGGGTATAAGCCCCATATTTTGCATGCACAAGATTATTTTGGAGGAGGACGCCAAACTCTTAGTTGAACATTAAAGAAGATTAAATGAATCAATGCAAGAGGTAGTGAAGAAGGAGATCATTAAATGGTTAGATGTCGGGGTTGTTTATCCCATTTTCGATAGATCGTGGACCTCTCCGGTGCAAAGTGTCCAAAAGAAAGGGGGCATGACTGTGGTAACAAATGACAAGAACGAGTTGATCCCCACAAGGACGGTCACCGGGTGGAGAGTTTTCATGGACTATCGAAAGCTCAACAAAGTCACTCGAAAAGATCATTTTCCACTTCCATTTCTTGATCAAATGCTTGATTGGTTGGGCAGACGTGCTTTTTATTGTTTGATACTCCGGCAACAATCAAATTATTATTGCTCCTAAGGACCAAAAGAAGACTACTTTCACCTGTACCTATGGTACTTTCGCATTCTCGCGGATGTTATTTGGGTTATGCAATGCACCGATAACTTTTCAACGGTGTATGATGGTCATCTTCACCGATATGGTGGAGGATTTTCTTGAGGTCATCATGGATGACTTTTCCGTTGTGTGGAATTCTTTTGATGAGTGCTTGGACAATTTGGACAAGGTATTGGCAAGATGTGATGAAACAAACTTGGTTTTGAATTGGGAAAAATGTCACTTCATAGTCAAGGAAGGCATAGTCCTCGGCCACAAAATTTCAAAGCATGGTATTGAGGTCGATAAGGCCAAAATTGAGGTGATCTCAAAACTCCCTCCCCTACATCCGTGAAGGGAGTGAGGAGATTTTTGGGTCATGTGGGGTTCTATCGCCGATTCATCAAGGACTTTTCTAAGGTGGTACACCCCTTGTGCAAACGTTTAGAGAAGGATGCCAAGTTCCATTTCAATGAAGATTGTATGAAGGCATTCGAATTGCTCAAGTTTAAGTTGACTACTACTCCTATTATCACCGTACCGGATTGGAGCTTACCTTTTGAGCTCATGCGTGATACAAGTGATGTGGCGGTTGGAGTGGTGTTAGGGCAACGTATCAACAAAATCTTCCATCCGGTCTACTATGCTAGTAAGACCATGAATGATGCCCAACTCAACTACACAGTGACCAAAAAAGAGCTTATTGCTATTATCATTTCTATGGAGAAGTTCCGCCCGTACTTGATGGGTACAAAGGTGATTGTTCACACCGACCATGCGACGCTTTGATATTTGATGAGCAATAAAGATTCTAAAGCAAGACTAATGCGGTGGGTGCTTCTTTTGCAAGAGTTTGATCTAGAGATTCAAGACCGCAAAGGTAGTGAAAACCAAGTATCGAACCACTTATCTCGCTTGGAAGAGGAGGGGAGGCCACATGATGGCCTTGAGTTAAATGATTCATTTCCAGACGAGCAACTCCTAGCCATTTCTATGACCGAGATGCCATGGTTCGCCGACTTAGCCAATTATCTTGTGAGTGGCATTGTACCGAATGAGTTCTCTTCAAACCAAAGGAAGAAGCTCAAACGGGATTGCGTTGACTATTATTGGGATGAGCCTTATCTCTTTCAAATTTGTGCCGATGGTGTGATTCGATGATGTGTACCTAAGGAGGAACAAATGGAAATTCTTGCGGCTTTCCACTTTTCGCCATATGGTGGTCACCATGGTGGAGCTAGAACGTCTACAAAAGTGTTGAGTTATGGATTCTATTGGCCTACTCTTTACAAGGACGCTAGCAATCTAATCAAGCATTGTGATGAATGTCAAAGGGCCGGTTGGATTTCTAAGAAGAATGAGATACCCCTCACCAACATCTTGGAGATTGACATTTTTGATGTGTGGGGTATTGATTTCATGGGTCTGTTCGTAAGCTCTTGCGGGAACACTTATATATTGGTAGTTGTGGATTATGTGTCAAAATGGGTTGAAGTCGTGGCTTTACCCAACAATGAAGCTCGAAGTGTGGTGGTAGTTTTGAAAAAGAACATCTTCACGAGATTTGGTACTCCAAGGGCCATTATTAGTAATGGGGGATCACACTTTTGTAACAAAGCATGCTAAACAAAGTGTTCTCGTGAATGACTATATGTCAAATATGATCCTTGTGATAGCTTCGTTTGTCTTGGTTCTACTATGTGTGATGGATTCATAACATTGCGTTTGTGGTGGTACTTGTTGAGCTTGCAGGGCGGTTCCCTCATTTGAGTCATTTTCCACATTGAGTACATTTGAATTGTTGCTTATTATGCAAAGATTGCACGGTTTGTGGCTTTAGGTTGTATTGGTGTGGTATGTGAGTAGAATAGCTGTGTTTGATAAGATAAGGTCATTGGACCTAGAATGTGTGCTATCTTATTTGATTACAGTATGTTTGGAAGAATAATATCGGAAGTCGGCTTAGAATTTGGCTTAGGTTCTTGTCGAACGAGAGAGGGCTCCATGACTTGTTGATTTGATGGGTGGTTATGAGTTTATGCGTGTTTCTTTTATCATTGGAATTGTACTAAGGTTTTGAATGAGGTTTTATTTGATATGAAGTTTATTACCGGTACCGAGTTTGTTTTTAAGCAGCTACTGTGATCGAAAATTATTGCTACGAGTATGTGAGTTATGTAGTATATCATGCGATTTCAGCTGGGGTTATGGTTATGGCCTGAAACAACTTGTTCAGACTTATACAGTGTGTAGGTGCGAGATTCAGGTCTTGTAAGGACTTCTGGATATTGGATAAATTGGGTTCTAAGGTTTACGGACTAAGGTTGACGAAATTATCTTCAGTTATGTTGGAATTAGTTCGAAAGAATGAATTTCATGTTTGAAGCTTAAGTTGGAAGAATTGACCAAGTTTGACTTTTTAGTATTCGACCTCGGATCGGAGTTTTGATGATTCCGTTAGGTCCGAATGGTGATTTTGGACTTGGGCGTATGCCCGGAATTTCATTTGGATATTCCTAGAAAGTTGGAAATTTGAAGGTTTGGAATGTTCATAAGTTTGACCGGGAGTTGACTTTAATGATATCGGGTTCAAATTGTGGTTCCAAAAATTTTAGTAGCTTCGTTATGTTTTTTATGACTTGTGTGAAAAATTTGAAGTCATTCCGGATTGATTTGATACGTTTCGACACGCGTTTTGGAAGTTGGAAGATTCAAAGTTCATTAAATTTGATTTGAGGTGCGATTCATGATTTTGATGTTGTTAGGTGTGATTTGAGGCCTCGAGTAGGTCTGTGTTTTGTTACGGGACTTGTTGGTATATTTGGACTGCGTCCCAAGTGGCTCGGGTGTGTTTCAGAGTGAGTTTTGAATGAGTTTTGACATTTCGGCACTTTGATGATGTCCTGGAGCAGTTGAAGTGCGGAGGGAACATTTTTGGAGTGCGGATGAGCGGCCACAAACTCCCAAAGTGCGGAGGCAGTGAAAAATGTGCGTACCGCATAAATCCTCCTGCTGCCACAGAAAGGGGGATCTGCAGGTTTGCTAGTATGACTTCGGAAGCTTATATCTTTTAATCTACAAGGAATTTGGAGATAATCTAAAAATGAGAGTTATAGCCCTTTGAGTCTATTTTTCTTAAAGGTAAACCATTCATAATTTGGACATTAGTACTGAAGGTTATGGCCAAATTACTGAAGCCTAGTAGTACAGTCACTACTGAAGTGCGACCGCACAATTTGGATTGCGGCCGCGGAATTTGGAATGTGCGATCAGCACAATGTGAGATCCGATTGTTGTACTCTATAAGTGAGGGTTAGAGTATTATTTCTTATTTGGACTTTGAGCGCTCGGTTTGTGGCAATATTTTGTGGAATTGTCAAGAAATTCATCGGGGTAAGTGATTCTAACTCGGATTTGGTTAATATACATGAATATATCATTATGTTCATCATTTAATTAGTATTTTGAGATGAACATTTGGGGAAAATTGTAAAAATTTCATAAAATGATTTTTTTGAGATTTCAATGTCGATTCGGAGTCGGATTTGAGTGAAACCAGTATGGGTGGACCCAGATTTCGAGATGTGGGCCCCACTATTTATTTTTGGAGTTGAATTTCGGATTTTTATTGAAAAATTTAGTATTTTCATATGGAATTGATTCCTATAATTAGTGTTTACTATATCGAATTAATTGTGATTTGATTCGAGGCGTTCAGAGGTCAATTCGTGAGGCAAATGCTTATTGGAATAAAGAATTGCACAATTTGAAGTAAGTAACATTTCTAAACTTGGAGCTGAGGGTAAAAACCCCAAAAATACGTGTTATATGATTTTTTTTGGGGTGACGGACGTGTGTGCGTGCACCGTAGAAACTGTGACGTAATTGATTCCGTGGAATGGTGTAGTCATCATCTTTAGCCTAATATCACATGTCTACGTGTTTTAACTCTTACTTGAAATTTGTGCAACATGCTTAGTTGAATTACCTGTTTCCTTGATTTCGTATTCAGTCTTTAACTGTAGGACTCCTTGCTGTAAATTCATTGTTTCATAGGTTATCTGTGGTGTATTTATTTTAGGAACTACGAGGCGGTACCTCGAGAGCTCCCCTGTTGCATATTTTCTTTTGGGACTATGAGATGGTACCTCGGCAGCACCCTTGTTATTTATTATACAGATATTGATACTATAGCACGTGAGTTATTCGTGCAGCACGTTATTTGTTCGTGCAACACGTGAGTTGTCTGTGCGGATTATAACGCTTGGGTTGAAGGAGACCCTCCGGAGTCTGCACCCCCCACAATGAGCACAATTGATTTTATATTGAGGAATGGATTTTCCCTGGGCATGGAGTTGCCCGAATGATTTTATATTTTTGAGATGGACCTCCGTGGGCATGGATCTTGCCCGAATCATTTATTATATTTGGGATGGAGTTCCCTGGGCTGGATTGGCACTGTACAGTACTGAGTGACTGAATGTCAGTTATTATGTATATATATATGGGATGGATCTTCCCTGTGCTGGATTGACCATATACAGTATTGAGTGATTGAGTACTCTGAGAGTGTGAGTACATGAGTTCATCAATGTGCTGTATTGCATTAGACATGCATACTTGATATGTAGGCATAGAGAAGTATGTTTTCCTCATTCCATCTGATAATGAAATTTCTTATCTGTCGTTAAAGTTTTTGAGAAAAATCACATATCTCAGACTTACTCATATTTCGGTGACTTTCGGTAAAAGATTTGAGTTTTACTGTTATACTTGAAAAGAAAATATTTATTTTCCAGAACTGTATACGAACTGAGCATTTTATTATTGAGTTATTACTTATGCTGCTTTAAATTGAATTGTTATGAGATGTTATTGGTTATTGGTGTGGACTCCGATCTTGTTCCAGCTCGTCACTACTTTCAACCTAAGGTTAGGTTTGTTACTTGTTGAGTACATGGGGTCGGTTGTACTCATAATACACTTCTGCACCTTGCGTGCAAATTTTGGATGTTAATGCCGCTGTACATGGCGAGAGTTGGCATTGAGGATGTACCTGTGATCTCCAGAATTATTAATCTGTTCATATATATTTCAAACAGATGATGTATTTTTATTTCACACCACCTTTGTAAATTCTAATTTTAGAAGCTTATAATTTATACTACCAGTCCTTGGGGAATGTATTTGAGTCAGTTAAATATTTATTGAATGGGATTGTTGTTATTTGGCTTACCTAGTGGGTAAGGTTAGGTGCCATCATGGCTAGTTGGATTTTGGGCCGTGACAAAGCGTAGCATGATTACACTACAACGGTACCCAATAAGTATCAACCATAACCTCGATAGAGTAGTGTTGAGGTCAAGTCAAGACACCTACTAGACATAGAAACCTGTGTAGAATATTAATATAATCTAACAACGGGAAAAATGAAGGAAATAAATGACAATACAAAAATTTATCAATACAAGGCTAACAACAAAAATAAGAGCAACAAATGACAACAAAGAGTGTACGTATAATAAAAATAACAAGCAACCAATTACAATCAAAATATGAATGGAATGAGGTAAGAAAAACAAAGGAATAACCGTTAAAATCAACAAGCTTTTCCAACATAGAACGTACTACAAGAATCACACCAAGGTACACAATCTCATATTCATATTTCATAAGTCACAATCACAATATTCCTTATATCGCCTCTTGAGCCTTGTATTTATTTTAAAAATATTTCTCCCGAAATAGCTTCACGCGATTTAGCTTCCTTATCTCGCCGCGTAGCTTCAAGTAATTCCCTTACTAGCAACACACGCATAAATCCCATCTTATTTTGCCGCATGCGCATCAATACACCACCATTATACTGCCGCATGTGCATCAATATCACAATACAATAATCAACTCAAACCATACGTGCCCATATGCCACAATATTTCCAAAATCAACAATACCAATATCACCACAACACATAGCCAACGGCTCAACCACAATGTATACAAAAATTTCAATAACAACAAAATGAACGGGAAAGTAACTCAACAAGGAAAGATATTCCAATAATCAACAATTTCAACCACAACATATGTTAATAGCTCTCAATAACTACAACTTCGATAAATATGGCATTCTATGAAATGCAGTGAACTTTGTGAGGAATTAGACATAACTAATCTAAGATAAAGTTAAGAAGAGAGAAAATGAAAGAGAAGTTGAATATAGGGCAATAGACTCACTGCATGCGATGTTAAATGGGTGGAGTACCTATGGTACATAATGGTTGTTAGCATGGGACGTTTGGCCAGGAATACACGCATGGCAGGTGTCGCACGGTTGATTTTTGTTCGTCTAAAGTCACACATGTACAACAGTCAAATGTAGACTTGATTCAGCCTTTTTCAACACTTAGCTAAATTTTTGAGTCTTTGGCCTTAAATTATTTTTAGCAGTGAAAGTAAAGAGAACACAACCCAAATACGAGAAGATTCCCAATCTTTGTATTAATCAACAAAACTTACAAAGGGACCCTCACTTTTCTATGAACACAAATTGTTCACAATCCACTTCGACTAGAAAAGAACACAAGTCATTTGTTTGCCAACACTAAGACATGACCATGCCCAGTCTTAGCCCCTTAAGAACACTCTTAGAAATCCTCACGTTTTCTTTTTAGTTTTCTTTCTTTCTGAATTTCACCTGAAACCCAGTCTTAGACCCTTAGGAACACTCTTAGAAACCTTTATATTTTCTTTCTTGTTTACTTTATTTCTTAATTTCACCTGAATTTCCCACATAAGGCTGACTAAGTCCAAAGGCACCTATTTATAGCTCATAGGCAACATTTGGTACTTGACAACACAATGACACTTATTGTCTACAACTTTTGTCACTTGGTAGGCTAAGGCAAATCAGTTCCTAACTTGTATTTAATATCCCCAACTACTTAGAAAATGATATACACGAAATATAATCGCTACAAGAATAAGCAAAACGGTTACAAACAGTAATAAATGAGAAACCGCCAACTGCTTTGGCATGTGCACTGCATGCGCGTCTTTTGCTAGTCATCCGCTGCACACCCAAGGCTGGCATTACGCCCAGCCTTGGTACTTTGACACTACTCCGCTCCAATGGTATGTCCGCAACCTATCATATATAACTTAGCCGTACACGCCCGATGATGCTGCCACCCACACATTTCTTGGCTGAATTTCTATCTTGTGTGTTCCAACCCTTGTCTTTTCTTTCGTTTAGCCTTGCCTTGGATATTCTTAGCCTTTTCCATCAATCCACACTTATTTTCCTTAGCTTACCCCGCCTTTGGCACTGTCACAAGTTAAAGTATCACTGCCATGTCGTCCGACGCCCATGCCATGCCATGGCGCACCATCTACCCACATTGTTTATTGTCAACTTGGCGATGTCGCCTATATTTCCCACATGATTGATTCATCCTACACATAGGCTCAAGACAAGGTCATTCATGCCAACCCTTTGCCGCCACCATTTCATATGTCGAGTCAAATAGTCAATCCCCTAACAAACCAACCACATCCTTTGAAACTCGAAGTCCTCGTCAAGATAGATTCACTTCAGATGAGTATTTTGATTGGGCACAAAAAATACCCCAATTTTCGGTTCCCCTACTTCCACCACTACTATGGCATTTACTCCCGCTCCTGCATTCTTTTATTTGTTCACCTATTCATCAAGAATAGCATCCACCCGCGCTTGCAATGGGAAGTCTTTCCTCAATTGTGGCCCGCCACATGTAAAGTGCTATTTAAACTTGCCACCCTTCTCTATACCATAGGAAGTCATTGTTTGTCTTTCTTTTCTAGTACTCCCTTCATCTACGACATCATGGTACTTCCCCTTTTTCTTCTATTCCTTTTCTTTGTCTTTAGACTTGGAATACAGATTTTCCTTAGGGTCGTCACCCTTATCGAAATCAGCCAACCCATCTGCCCCGCAAGAGTAGAGGAGAGATTTTGGACATTCTGTCATCTTAACTCTCTTTGCGCGCACGACTTTAACCCGCTCATAAAATAGTACAACTTGTCTTCCTATGTCGTGTTTCCTATGTTGAGAATCAAGGAAACAAACTCCTTTTGCATACGTCCTCACAGTGCCGCTTTGCTTCAACCACCACACCCATCTCTTGAAACCCATGATGAGTTACTTGGAAGAAATTGGCATTTTAATTTATTCTTAAACATATCCCATGTTTCAATCTTGGGCAGTCCGACACTTTCCGCTACCATAAATCGTGTCCGCCACCACACCTTTGCATCATCATTCAAGTTTATAGTTGTGATGGTCACCTTCTCTTCGTCTAGCACACGAGTAGCTTGAAAATACTGCTCCATGTCCCACAAGAAACTTTCCAACTTTTTAGCACTTCTCGTTCCACCATAAGCCTTTGGCTCCAGAAACTTTATTTTGGTGCGGACATCACCTCTAAGGACAGTTACACTCAACGTCCTTCGAAGTGTGAGCACCACGCAAATCCTCCTTATCTTTGCGTATGATTAACATTTCAGTCTTGGAAACATCTTGAGATGCTGCATGTTCTGCCTCAAGACATATTATTCTCGCAAAATCTAAAAGCATCTCGCCTGATTTTGGACCTTGCCTCATCAACGCCTCCAATTGCTCCACCCTTTGGCGGAGTCCAGCTTTTGTGCCACTGGCCATCTTGTCCCATCCTCAACCGCAACCTAGCGCATATGACTTAGCCACACACGTCTGACGCTATCGCTACTCCCACATGTCTTGGCTAAATTTCTGCCATGTTTGTGCCAACCCTTGTTTTTGCTTCTGTTTATCTTTGCTTTGACTATTCTTATCCTTTTTCATCAAACACATTGCTTTGCCTTAGCTTAGGCCGCCCTTGGCACTGTCACAAGCTAAAGTACCATTTCCTTACCGTCTGGCGCTTTTTCCATGCCATGACACACCATCTGCCCACATTCACTACTAAAAACAGTAAATTTACGATTGAATAATTCCGACAGATTTAATTCAGCCGCAATTTTTGACTGATTCGGTCGGAAACTTTATTAAAAATACATGTTAATATATTTTTAATTTTAGGCTCAAAATTGATTACGCGAAAAATATTGCGAAAATATTTTTTATGGTTTGTGACTGAATAATTCGCAAAAATTAAAATTAAAAAAAACTTAAATTAAATGTTTCGACCGATTTGGTCAAAATCTGCACTATAAATGAGGTGTGACTGGTCAACGGGGTTTGCGACCGAATCAGTCAAATTTCAAATTTGCGACCGATTCGGTCGCAAATCTATTTTTAATACAACTCTAACCCGTTTTTTCTTCTTTCTTCTTTCTTCTTTCTTCTCCAGTTTTTTTCCCTCTCCTCTTCTGCCCTCACCCGCTCTATTTCTTGATTTTCTCCTCTAATTTAAGCATATAAGGTACGATTTTCCTCTCTTTCACTCTCCCTCACCCGCTCCATCCCCCCTCCCCCCCCCCCCCAAATATTTTGTTCCCAAGTTGCTTAACTCGTTTTTAGTGAAGGAATCTGGCGGCTCATCTCCCCTCTGGTGGTGGTTCGGCAGTAGATCCGTTGGTCGTTTTTCCAGGTTATTTCTTTTGCATTAGTTTAGCAAAATAGTATGTATAAATTAGCTATATAATTTTCAATATAGTATAGATAAATTAGCAATAATTTTTGCAATATAATATGTATATAGTGACTTGTTAAAAATTTACTTGTTTAGATTAATTAGCAATTTATTTTCTTTTTAGTTAGATGTCCTTGTGTAAATGGCTAGTATACTTGTATGTATCCAATAGTAAATCAAGAAAAAAATTTAGAATAATTTGGGTATGTTCTATATGTATGGATTCTTGTTTATATAAAAAATAAATAAAGAAATAACTTAAGTGCTAATACTTCTTATAATTTAGGTTATAATAGTTAGAGTTGAACAATATTTTAAAGAGTTAGAATTTTTATACATTCAAGTTATGTTAGTTAAGAAACAACTTAAGTGTTAATACTTCTCTGTTTCTGCTTTTCGTTGGGAAATTCTCCATGCTCTATCTATGTGTTAATTATATTATCTATTATTGAAACGAAATGAAGAAAATGCAATCAATTACGTATTAGAGCGCTATCATATGCTAATTTGAAATAAATTAGATTAATTTTTATGTTTTAAGACTTTTTTGTCTTACAATTGTTTAATGTACATATTAATATTGAAACCATTGGGAGAATATAACTTTGTAACTTTAGATATATAATTAAACTATTTAGATAACCTTTGGGAGAATATAACTTTGTAAGTAGTACAAATAAAATAAATATGTCAACTTATAGTTTTTGTTTGTTTGTGTAGATGGCATTTGCGCCTCGTAGATGGATGTATAATAGGAATCATCCTAATCGTGTGGGGTTAAGGGATGAATTTAAAGAAGGGGTTGCTAGATTTATTGCTAAGGCAAGGACACTTGATGATTTTTGTATTGAAGGAACACCCGTGAGTGGAAGAAGAAGAAGAGTAAACAGGTAAAGTTAAACAGAGTTCTACTAAGGGTGGAGCATTGCTTACTCGAGGTTCTATTAGTTTTGTAGCCCATCGTTTGAGAATGGTAATTTCATTATAAAATATTCTTAGTTTTACAAGTATGCAAATTGAACACACACACACACACACACACACACACACACACACACACACACACACACACACACACACACACACATATATATATATATATATATATATAAAATTACTTTGCTTCAGGATCTTCAAACACCTGCTCTGAATATTCAGAAATCAAAGAGGAAGCTTAAGAAGAAGAAGAAGAAGAAGAAGAAGAAGAAGAAGAAGAAGAAGAAGAAGAAGAAGAAGAAGAAGAAGAAGAAGAAAAAGAAGAAGAAGAATCGCGTGCTACAGATACATTTGTATGATCCCAATACCAACACTATATTATTTTTCTCTCTTGGTTTATTTTATTTATATAACATGTATTATTTTTATTTCAGGACAAATATCATATTGATCTTGATGCATGGCGACAAACTCATTCTCAAGGAACTCAGCCGACCCTGGAGGATATGACTGCAATTTGACACATGTTTAATTTATTTTGTTTGATAGTTGGTTGTTTGATTAGTTGGTTGAATTGTTATAAATATTACTATTAGTTTTGTAGTAAATATTGAATTTGGATTATTATATTAGGTTTTTGGTTGGTTGTTAGGTGTTTAGAATTGGTTGTTAAGTGTTTGGAATTGGTTGTTAGGTGTTTTGTTGGCTGTTTCATTTGGCAGGTAATGTAATTAAAAATACAGCAGAATTCTGCTTAAAACTGCCTAGATTTGCGACTAAATCAGTCGCAAATTTCACCAGGAATTACCCAGATTTGCGACTGATTCAGTCGCAAATTGAAATTTTCTAATAAAATCTAATTAAGATTTGCGATTGAATCAGTCGCAAATGAAGAATTTTTGAAATCTTTAATTAATGCCAACCCCTTACTGCCACTGTGCCATATGTCGAGTCAAAGAGCCAAGCCCCTAACAGCTGGCTTGCTCTATAGGTAGTATGGTTCTTCCTTCTTCTTTTTTTTTTATTTTTTATGTTAGTTTAGTTCATCGAGTTGGTTTTCAAGATTTTTTTAAAAGCTCAACTTCTAGCCCAATCTTCGAATTAGAAATTGTGACTCAAATACTAGTTCAACAACCAAATCCATAAGTGGGTTTAAATTTTGAATCTGATTTTATGACAAATTCGAAGTGGGTGTTGTTTAGATTTGTTAGAAATAGTCTAAAGAGAGTTGTATACAAAATTTAAAATCATTTAATGGAGATTTGAACAGCTTTTGAACAATAATTGCAACTGAAAATCATAGAAGAAGTTCGTCTACAAATGCCAATACACGTTTATACAAGGTAGGTGTAGTATGTATATATGTGTATTAAATTGTATAATAGTGTATCAGAGGTGTTTATACACATATATACACTATTTTACACAATCTATACAAAAACTAACTTCGTCATTTTCCTTGAACCTCTTTTGAAATTTAACTAAAATCTCGCTCAAATATACTCCAAATCACTTCACATTTACGTTTTGAACTCCTCTCGATGTTTCCAATCGATTGGATAATACCCAATCCAAATAATTAATAAAGTCAAAAAATTAAACTCAATTTTCAAAATTGAAGCTTCGAGTTGGCTTTTGAGGTTTTCCAATTCTATAGCAAAAGGAACGAGTTATCAACTTCAAGAAAAGATAGCAAGTTAGGAGAGGCCATGGAATTATTCAAAATCTAATAACCAGCAACAATACCATCAGTGGAATTCTTCAAAGTTCCATAATCATTGACAACAACATCATAGGATTGCGCCTGCTGTGATTCTTATTGAAATAATAGTTGTTGTCGTAAATAACACAGCAATTGACAATTCCCCCGCATAACATGGTCCATATTCGTACAAATCAAACGACATATACACCGCACCAAAGCAAACCTCGAACAGAGAAATTTGGGGTGGGAAATCGTCCACAATGAAGGAGAAGAAAGAAAAAAAAATTATATATATATATTAGAAGCAGATATTTAATGTCGAGCTAAGGAATGAATTTTTATTTTCAAGTTATATACAAAGTAGGTCAAACTAGATAAGAAGGTAAAACATAAGCCAATTTTGATAGAATTATTGCCTCGACGGATAGAAAGAGTAACTTTTTCTAAATATATTTCACTTGTTAAAATTTCTAAGAATAAAATAGGAAAAAATATTGCATCTCCAACGTAAACTAAAATATTTCTCAAAGAAAGTACTGCCCTCTTTTACTTTTGCATAGACGTACTAGAAAAATTAATATGATTAGTATAAAAGATATATATTAGCAGTATATCCAGTTTGATTGAAAAATCTTCAAAAAAAATAAAAGTTCAACCTTCAACAACCAATCATAGATAATGATAATCTGTTGCAAACATGCTCTAAAACGATCGAGGAACAATGATACTTTCGAAATATCCAAATATGCGGCAAAGAGCACCTCAGATCCTCGCTTTTCAAAGAAAATATTTTGGTTTGTGCAGTTTAGCATAAGAGAAATATATAAGCAAATATATTCACTTTTTGAAATTTCTAAGAATTGCATAGGAAAAGAGTTGCACACTAACGGTGTGGTTGGGATTTAATTTTTTCATGTTTGATTAACCCCCACCCTCACCCCCCCCCCTATCCACACACTGGCCACCCCACCCCCAGATCCCCGATCTCACCCTGAGCCCCTTCCCCAGGACCTACACCCACCACGGCACCCCACCCTCTAAACCCCCCAATCCCGACCCTAAAACCCAATTCCAACCCCGACTTAGACCCCGATCCCCACCCCAACCACCGACTTCGACCCTAGAATCAGACCCCTACCGTTCCGCTCCTTCCCCTGCCCTCACCCAATTTGTCTCCCATAGTATTTGCTTAGATTATACTTTTTTTAAAAAAATATTTTCTGCTAGCTAACTAAATCCTAGAAAATAGGTAGGAAAATTACTTATTTTTCAGAAAAATATTTTCCTTCATATCAAACGCACCCTAAATAGTTAAATGTTACTTCCCCAAGGTACAATTAAATTATTTCTCTTCGGAGGAAGAACTATATTTTAAATCAAAATGGAAATGAACATTCATTTTATTGTTTGCACAGGTGATTATTTAGTAGGAATAAATTAATATGCTCCTAGATTTTCAATAGTCCTCAACATAATGGGGAAAAAGCATATAAAAAATGATACAAATATACTTGACGTATCTTACAGCCATATATTTACCACAAAATATGGGAATTGATCGACATTCAAAACTAAGTTAGTAATAAATTATTATTACTCTGTTTTAAGTTATGCGACGATATTTTCTTTTTAGTCTGTTTAAAAAAAAAAGCTTTTGAAATTTAGAAATAATTTAATTTAAAGTTTTCTATATTATTCTTAATAAAAAGCTTTTATAGTCACATAAATATATATGGCTCGACTTGTTTTAGAATACAAGTTTCAAATATTTTCTTTGTTTTAAACTCTGTGTCAATTCAAACTTTACCATATAATATGAAATGGAAAGAGTAATAGAAACACATGACGTGTTTTTTTTAATATAAATCACTTAGCATGATCAATTAATATGTATATAAAAAATGTTTTTAAGTACAATATTGGGAGATATAACATAGTTGTAAATATGGTGTAATATTATTTTGTGTTTATTTTAGGAAGTTGTATATTTAGGAGACTATAGTAGTGGTTGCCTTATTTTCTACGATAGCTTTCTTAGTTAACAAGACATAGGTTTTGTATATATTAACACCTGATTATTCAATAGAAGGGACAAAACTTCATTCTCTCTTAAATTCTTCATGGTATCAGAGTCATAACCTAGAAGGAATTGGGTGAGATGGTCGGCGACGACATGAAGAAGGACGGAGACAGAGTCAGGGGATCAGGATGCATCAAAACTCCCATGAATGATCCAACATCGTCATATTTCTTGCTTTCAGCAGACCACACAGGAATATGCATAACTCATGCGGTTTTAAAAGGCGACAATTATAACGAATGGCCTAAGGCCGTGAGAAACTCTTTTAGAGCCAAAAAGAAATTGGGTTTTATCGATGGAATGATTACAAAGCCCAAGGAAGAAGGATTTGAACTCGATGATTGATATGCCATCAATTCAATGATGGTTGCTTGGGTCTTTAACATCATAGAGCCGCCACTTTGTTCTACGATCTTTTACATGGAAACTGTTAAAGAACTATAGGAAAACTTGAGAGAACGATTCTCAATTGGTAATGACATGAGAATACACCAGTTGAAAAATGAACTTGCATCTTGTAAACAAGGAGGACAGACTGTTGCTGCGTACTATGGTAAACTGAAGAACTTATTGGTTACACAAAGAATACGATATGTACATGTGCTGGGTGTAGGTGTGGGGCAACAAATAAACTGGTACAAGAATGCGAAAAAGAAAAAGTACATCAGTTCTTAATGGGACTTGATGATGATGTGTTTGGAACTACACGTTCCAACATATTAAGCATGGAACCCCTACCTACGTTGAATCGAGTTTATGTCATGATTATACAATAGGAGCGACATCGGAACGTTACTCGAGCTAAGCATGAGCGTGCAAACTCAATTGCATTTGTTGTGCAGTCCTTGTCTAGTGCTCGCATCAACTACAATGGCAGAACATCTAATAATTCGGATAAACCAATATGTGGTACTTGCGGGAAAGTTGGGCATGAAAAGAAGATTGTTTTCTATTGATCGGTTATCCTGAATAGTGGAGGACATGACGAGGAGGAGGAAGGACTACTGAACGTGGTCGTGGTGGACGATCCGAAAACTTTGGTAATTATGGACGTGGTGGCACTGGACGTGGGATTACAGCAGTTGCTAATGTTGCACAAGCAACTGAGTCTAATAGTAAAACAGAGGCAGATGTTAATGCTTGGACGTGATTATCTAATGACCAGTGGAGTGCACTGGTATCCATGCTTAATTTCCACAATAAGAACCATGATAAATTGTCAGGTAGCGTTTTTGGAATTCATTGGATTGTCGACTCTAGGGCATCTCACCATATAAGTGGTGATGCCAAGTTATTTACAGATTTATGTGATGTGACACCATATCTAGTAGGCCTTCCAAACGGTTCCACGACTACGACTTCGAAGACAGGGATTGTTATATTAGAAAATAATCTGAAATTGCATCATGTTATTTATGTACCTCAATTAAAATGGAATTTAATTTTTGTGTCTAAGCTCGCTAATGAAAATAATTGCTTAGTCATATTTGCTGACATGCTTTGTGTGATACAGGACCGGACTTTGAGGACAGTGACTGATGTGGGTGAACAATGCGATGGGGTATATTATTTGAAGTCAGTGGAACGAGCATAAGTAAATAGCACCCATAAGGTGGATAATTTTGATTTATGGCATCGTCGTTTTGGTCATCCCTCAATAAGATAGTTTCTCTTCTTCGTAGAATTAGTAGTCATAGTAGAACATATGAGTTATGTAATGTTTGTTTATGTCACGACCCAAACTAACCCATATCGTGATGGCGCCTATCGTGGAACTAGGCAACCCAACTCATTTCCAAAACAAATCGATATTTTTATTTTAAAGAAAATTTTAATGTTATTTAACATAAAAACCTTCGTAAAGGAGTTCCAATCAAAATAAAAGTGCGAAAGGAAAGTCCGACATCGGGGTGTCACTAGTCATGAGCATCTACTACAATCTGTCTAACAATATCAAGATTAAATCAGTCTGGAAAATAGCTAAATACAACTAAAGGAAGATAAGAGGGAGAAGATCAGGGCTGCGATCGCCAGGCAGCTACCTTACTATCCCCGAAAAAATCTGCAATCAGAACATTCAACAACCGCTACCGTGTCTAGCTACACCTGGATCTGCACACAAGGTACAGGGAGTAACGTGAGTACGCCAACTCAGTAAGTAACAATATTAAATAAAGACTGAGCAGTAGTGACGAGCAATAAAGCATATAACATTCATATCAGGAAATCTCAGTAAAATACCACATGCTTTAAAAATCAGGATTTGAATCAAAACATCTCGTTTAAACCCAGTTCCAGTAAAAATTATTTAAAGATATTTTTCAACAGTTTTCAGACAGAGGAAAAATGCAAAGGTGAGCAAAAATGATGAAATCATAAACAGCCTCTCGGGCAAAATATCACTCATATACAGCCCCTTGGGCAAACCTCACGATCACTCGTGTCACTCGAGCATACCTCACAATCACTCTTTGCCACTCGGGCATACCTCACAGTCACTCGTGCCACTCAGGCATACCTCACAATCACTCATGCCTCCTAGTCACTCAACACTCGGCACTCGGCACTCTCACTCAGTAGGTACCTGCGCTCATTGGGAGTGTGTACAAACTCTGGAGGGGCTCATTCAGCCCAAGTTCTATATCAAGCCAAATCATGGCATAAATCACTCAGGCCCTCGGCCGATATCAAACATGCTGCGGCGTGCAGTCCGATCCCATAAATATACAACATGCTGCGGCGTGCAGTCCGATCCCATAAATATCCTCACAAATAAAGCCCTCGGCTCACTCAGTCATAAACCTCTCAAGCCACTCGGGCATTTCAGTAAAAACAGGGTGATCAGCCCAAAACAACATTTATATGCATCAAAATAGAGTAATAAAACTGAGTATAGATTTTCAATCAAAAACAGTGAGAGGATAATAAAAATAAAATAAAACCCCTAAGGGTCTAAACAGCACTGGCACAAGGCCTAAACATGGCATTCAGCCCAATTTACAGAAACTCTTTCTAAAACATATAAGTATCATATAGTTTCAACAAAATATGCAACTTTACAGTTGCTACGGGACGGACCAAGTCACAAATGCCCAATGGTGCACGCCCACACGCCCGTCACCTAGCGTGTGTCTCACCTCAAAATAGTAGAATGATATGAAATTCAGGGTTTCATACCCTCAGGACTAGATTTACAATCGTTACTTACCTCAAACCGGTCAAATCTCTACCCCGCAATGCCCTTGCCTCTCGACTCGACTTCCAAATGCTCCAAATCTATTCACAATCAGTACAATACCATCAATATACGCTAATGGAATGAATTCCACAAGAGAAGTTACAAAATTAGACCAAAACCCGAAATTCGCTTAAACCCGGCCCACGGGACCACGTCTTGAAATCCGATAAAATTCATAACACTAGAAACCTCATGCACTCACAAATCTAACCATACCAAATTCATAAAAATCCGACATCGTTTGGTCCTTCAAATCCTTAAATTACTCTCCAAAACTTCCTAGCCCTAACCCCTCATTTTCACTAATTACATGAATAAACAACGGGAAATCACCATATATACTAGTAGTGGGGAACAAGCAACTTACCTCACTGATAGCCCTTGAATCACCCTTCAAAAATCACTCCAAAAGCTCCATAAACCGACTTGAAAATAGTGGAAATGAACCGAATTCGCGAAGTGTTCTATTTATGGTTTCTTCCCAGGTTTTCGCACCTGCGGGCTTTTTTTTCGCCCCTGTGGGACCGCACCTGCAGTCAAGGCGCCGCATCCGCGAACTCCACTTAATTCCCCAGCTTCCGCACCTGCGCTCCAGGCCTCGCACATGCGGGCTCGCAGGTGCGGCCAAATCCTTTGTGCCTGCGTTCCAGCCTTGACCTCACATTTTTCCGCATCTATGCAGAAAATTCTCGTGCCTGCGAAAGCGCACCTGCGCATTTGTTCCGCTTCTGCAAAGCCTGCCCATCGTCCCCCTTTCCGCATCTGCGCCCCAGGTCTCGCACCTGCGGGCTCGCCGATGCGACAGACTTCTCGCACATGCGCATCCTGCCTAGCCCAGAACTGTCCGCACCTGCGAACTCCCCACGCGCACCAGCGGCCTCGCACCTGAGACTCTTTCTTCCGCAGGTGCGAAAATAGCAGTAGCAGCAGCTTCAGCTGCATTTTCCAACTTCGATAAATCTGTTAACCACACGGAATCACCCCGAGGCCTTCGGGACCTCAACCAAAAATACCAACAAGTCATATATCAATATACCAACTTAGTCAAACCTTCGAATCACTCAAAACAACATCAAA
This sequence comes from Nicotiana tabacum, assembly GCF_000715075.1. Lineage (NCBI taxonomy): Eukaryota > Viridiplantae > Streptophyta > Magnoliopsida > Solanales > Solanaceae > Nicotiana > Nicotiana tabacum. The sequence goes on along the minus strand of NC_134083.1, from coordinate 124,220,472 downwards.
TCATCAAATTACCCTCGGATTCAAGCCTAAGAACTTCTAAATTTCTAAATTCGGTAACCGATGCCGAAACCAACCAAACCACGTCTGAATGACCTAAAATTTTGCACACACGTCACAAATGACACTACGAACCTACTCCAACTTCCTGAATTCCATTCCGACCCCAATATCAAACTTTCCACTGCCGACCGAAATTGCCAAATTTTCAATTTCGCCAATTCAAGCCTAATTCTACCACGGACCTCCAAATCACATTCCGAACGCACTCTTAAGTCCAATATCACCTAACAGAGCTAAAGGAACCATCAGAATTCAAATCTGAGATCGTTTACACATAGGTCAATATCCGGTTGACTTTTCCAACTTAAATTTCTACTTAAGAGACTAAGTGTCTCAATTCACTCTGAAACCACTCCGGTCCCAAACCAACTAACCCGATATAACATAATATAGCTGAATAACACAAAAAGAAATACAAATCGGAGAGACGGGGCTATAACTCTTAAAACGATCGGCCGTGTCGTTACATCCTCCCCTTCTTAAACATTCGTTCGTCCTCGAACGGGTCTAGAAACATACATGGAGTCTCGAATAGGAGTGGATATCTATTCCGCATCTCCCGCTCAATCTCCCAGGTGGCCTCCTCCACCGGCTGACCTCTCTATTGCACCTTCACTGAAGCTATATCCTTTGACCTCAACCTTCGAACCTGCCGATCCAAAATAGCCACCGGCTCCACATCATAAGTCATATCACCCTCCAACTAAACCATGCTGAAATCCAACAAATGGGACGGATCTTGAATATACTTCCGGAGCATGGAAACATGAAACACTAGATGCACACTCAACAAGCTGGGTGGCAAGGCAAGCTTATAAGCCACCTCCCCTATCCTTTGAAGCACCTTAAAAGGCCCAATGAACCGGGGACTCAACTTGCCCCTCTTCCCAAACCTCATAACACCCTTCATGGGTGATACCTTCAGCAAAACCTTCTCCCCAACCATAAAAGACACATCACGGACCTTCCTATCCGCGTAGCTCTTCTGCCTAGACTGCGCCGTGCGAAGCCGCTCCTGAATCAATTTCACCTTATCTAATGCGTCCTGGACCAAGTCTGTACCTAAGAGCCTAGCCTCACCCGGCTCAAACCATCCAGCCGGAGATCTACACCTCCTCCCATATAAAGCCTCGTACGGAGCCATCTGAATACTTGGCTGATAACTACTGTTATATGCAAACTCCGCGAGTGGCAGAAACTGGTCCCATGAAACCCCAAAGTCAATTACACAAGCACGCAACATGTCCTCCAATATATGTATAGTGCGCTCGGACTGCCCGTCAGTCTGAGGGTAAAAAGTTGTGCTCAACTCAACCTGAGTACCTAACTCTCGCTGTACGGCCCTCCAAAACTGCGATGTGAACTGAGTACCCCTATCTGAAATGATGGAAACTGGGACACCATGCAGGCGAACGATCTCTCGGATGTAAATCTCAACCAACCGCTCTGAAGAGTAAGTAGTACCAACTGGAATGAAGTGCGCGGACTTAGTCAGCCGATCCACAATAACCCAAATAGCATCGAACTTCCTCGAAGTCCATAGGAGCCCAACTACAAAGTCCATGGTGATCCGCTCCCACTTCCACTCTGGGATCTCTAATCTCTGAAGTAAGCCACCCAGTCTCTGATGCTCATACTTAACCTGCTGATAGTTGAGACACCGAGCCACAAACCCAACTATATCCTTATTCATCCGCCTCCACCAATAGTGCTGCCTCAAATCCTGGTACATCTTCGCGGCACCCAGATGGATGGAATACCGCGAGCTGTGGGCCTCCTCAAGAATCAACTCTCGAAGCCCATCTACATTATGCACATATATCCGGCCCTGCATTCTCAGCACGCCGTCATCACCAATAGTCACATCCCTAGCATCACCTCTCTGAACCTTGTCCTAAAGAATGAGCAAGTGGGGGTCATCATACTGACGCTCCCTGATACGGTCATAAGGAGACCTGGAGACCACACAAGACAATACCCAACTAGGCTTCGAAATATTCAATCTGACAAGATGGCCCGCCAAGGCTTGAACATCCAATGCCAAAGGTCTCTCTGCTACTGGAAGATATGCTAAACTCCCCAAACTCTCTGCCCGGCGACTCAAAGCATCGACCACCACATTGGCCTTCCCTGGATGGTACAGGATAATGATATCATAGTCCTTAAGAAGTTTCAACCATCTCCGCTGACGCAAATTAAGATCCGTTTGCTTTAACAGATACTGTAGACTCCGATGATCAGTATAGATCTCACAATGAACCCCATACAAATAATGGCGCCAAATCTTCAAGGCATGAAAAATGACTGCTAACTCAAGATCATGGACAGGATAGTTCTTCTCATGGGTCTCCAACTAGCGTGAGGCATAGGCGATCACCTTACCCTCCTGCATCAGAACATAACCAATCCTATCATCGAGGCATCACAATACACGGCGTAAGAACCTGAAGCTGATGGCAGAACTAACACTGGAGTTGTGGTTAAAGCAGTCTTGAGCTTCTGAAAGCTCTCCTCACACTCATCCGACCACATGAATGGAGCACCCTTTTGGGTCAATTTGGTCAAGGGCGATGCAATAGATGAAAAACCCTCCACCAAACCAAGGAAGCTCCTAATCTCCGTGGCTGAGGACAGTCTAGGTCAACTCTACACTGCCTCTATCTTCTTCGGATCCACTTGAATACCCTCACTGGACACCACGTGTCCCAAGAATGCTACTAAACTGAACCAAAACTCACACTTGGAGAACTGTGCATAAAGCTTCTCCTCCCTCAATCTCTGTAATACAATCCTCAAACGCTGAGCGTGCTCCTCCTGGCTACGAGAGTACACCAGGATATCATCAATGAATACAACAACGAATGAGTCCAAATAGTGCTGGAATACACTATTCATCCAATGCATAAATGTTGCTGGGGAATTGGTCAGCCCAAAAGACATCACCAAGAACTCATAATGGCCATATCGGGTCCTGAAAGCTGTCTTAAGAATATCTGAATCCCGAATCTTCAGCTGGTAATAGCCGGACCTCAAATCAATCTTGGAGAACACCCTCGCTCCCTGAAGCTGGTCGAATAAATCATCAATACGAGGCAAAGGATACTTGTTCTTGAATGTGACCTTGTTCAACTGCCTGTAATCAATACACATTCTCATGGAACCATCCTTCTTCTTCACAAATAGAACCGGTGCACCCCAAGGTGACACACTAGGCCAAATAAACCCCTTATCAAGGAATTCCTAAAGCTGTTCTTTCAATTCCTTCAACTCCGCCGGTGCCATACGATACGGTAGAATAGAAATGGGCTGAGTTCCCGGAACCAAATCAATACCAAAGTCAATATCCCTGTCAGGCAGCATGCCTGACAGGTCTGCAGGAAACACATCTGGAAAATCACGTACAACCGGAACAGAATCAATGACAGGAGTCTCTACACTAACATTCCTCACAAAAACCAAATAAGATATGCAACCCTTCTCAATCATGCGCTAAGCCTTAAAATATAAAATCACCCTACTTGGTACATAATCGACAGAACCGCTCCACTCAACCCTCGGAATTCCCGGCATAGCTAATGTCACCGTCTTAGCGTGACAATCTAGAATAGTATGACATGGAGATAACCAATCCATACCCAATATCACATCAAAGTCGACCATACTGAGCAGCAAAAGGTCCACTTGGGTCCCCAGACCCCCAATAGTCACCACACATGACCGATATATGCGGTCCACAATAATAGTATCGCCCACAGTAGTAGATACATGAACAAAAGAAACTAGAGACTCACGGGGCATATCCAAAAAATGGGCGAAATACGAGGAAACATATGAATACATGGAACCAGGGTCAAATAATACGGAGGCATCTTGGTGACAAACTGAGACAATACCTGTAATCACAGCATCTGAAGCAATAGCATCTGGTCTAGCAGGGAGGGCATATAAATGGGCCTGGCCACCCCCTGATCTTCCTCCCCCTCTAGGGCGACCCCTAGCTGACCGACCTCCACCCCAAGCTAACTGGGCGGGTGGTGAGGTAACTTTTGCTGAAGTCGGAGGCTGACTCCTCTTCTGAGATACAACTCCATGATGACGAGGACAATGCCTCCACATATGCCCAAGCTCCCCACACTCAAAACAACTCCCTGGTGCTGGTGGTGGAAACTGAAGGGAACCCCTAGCACCGGGATGACTGGTAGAAGAACCTGGCATGGAAGAGCCCTGAACAGGTGGAGCACGGGACGAACTCTGAGCTGGAAGGGCACTACGTGATGAGTGGCCCTAATGAGAACTGTGAGAACCATGGCCAGATGATGCACTCCGATGAAATGGCCGAGCTGACTGAGCCTGTCTGAAATGACGACCTCTACCGTGCTGGAACTGACCCCCAAAAGGAGCACCACAGAATCCACCCTGACCACGAGTCCTCTTGGCCTCCCTCTCAACCCTCTCCTGACCGCAAACCATCTCGATCTAATGAGCAATGTCGACAACTTCATCAAAAGTAGCACCTGAAACCCTCTCTCTGGTCATGAGCAACTGTAGCTGATAAGTGAGACCATCAATAAACCTCATGATCCTCTCCCTGTTCGTGGGAACCAACTAGATAGCATGATGGGCCAACTTAGAGAACCGCATCTCATACTGTGTCACAGATATATCACCCTGGCGAAGCCGCTCAAACTGTCTGCGCAGCTCCTCTCTGCGGGATCGAGGCACGAACTTCTCCAAAAAGACCATGGAGAACTGCTCCCAAGTAAGGGGTGATGCGCCAACAGGCCTACACCTCTCGTAAGTCTCCCACCATCTGAGTGCAGCCCCAAAAAACTGAAAGGTAGTGAATGAGACCCCAAAAGTCTCCAAAATACCAACAGTACGGAGTATCCTCTGACATTTGTCCAAGAAGTCCTGAGCACCCTCTCTCTCTGTTCTACTGAAAGGTGGTGGCTGGAGTCTCCCAAACCTTTCCAACCTACGCTGATCATCCTCGGGCATAGCAGGAATCACAAAATCCTGAGCAACTGCAACCGGCTGAGTTGGTGGTGCCTCCGGTGTCTGAAGTCCCTGAATAACCTTCTCGGGTGTGCGAGCAACGGGGGTCTAAGTGCCTCCCCTGGCCTGAGAAGTGGCTGCAGTCATCGAAATAGAGACCGCCTAAGCAAGGCCGGTACAGGCTGTCAGAATCTGAGCTAGGGCCTCCTGAAGGCCCGGAATCACAATAGGCACAAGTGGTGCCTGAGCTGGTGCACCAACAACTGGAACCTGGTCCTGATCTGGGACAACTGGTGGATCTGCAGGTACTGCCTCAGCTGCTATTCGGGCTGCACCTCTGCCCCTACCACGGCCTCGGCCTCTCGCGACCCTGGCTAGTGCTACTGGTGGCTGGCCCTCCTAACCGGTAGCACGAGTCCTCACCATCTGTGAGAGAATGAAACAATAGATGTTTAGTTAGTAGAATCAACAGATTCGCACGACAAGAATTCAAGAATGTGGAGTTTCCTAAAGGTTCTGCAACCTCTCAAAGATAAGTGCAGACGCCTCCGTACCGATCCGCAAGACTCTACTAAACCCGCTCATGACTCGTGAGACCTATGTAACCTAGGCTCGGATACCAATCTGTCATGACCCAAATAAACCCCTATCGTGATGGCGCCTATCGTGGAACTAGGCAAACCGACTCATTTCCAATCAAAATAAAAGTGCGAAAGGAAAAGCCCGACATCGGGGTTTCACTAGTCATGAGCATCTACTATAATCTGTCTAACAATATCAAGACTAAATCAGTCTGGAAAATAGCTAAATACAACTAAAGGAAGATAAGAGGGAGAAGAGCAAGGTTGCGATCGCCAGGCAGCTACCTTGCTATCCCCGGGAAAATCTGTAATCAGAACAATCAACAACCGCTACCGTGTCCAGCTACACTTGGATCTGCACACAAGGAGCAGAGAATAACATGAGTACGCCAACTCAGTAAGTAACAACAATAAATAAAGACTGAGCAGTAGTGATGAGCAATAAAGCATATAACATTCATATCAGGAAATCTCAGTAAAATACCACATGCTTTAAAAATCCGAATTTGAATCAAAACATCTCGTTTAAACCCAGTTCCAGTAAAACTCATTTAAAGATATTTTTCAACAGTTTTTAGACAGAGGAAAAATGCAAAGGTAAGCAAAAATAATAAAATCATAAACAGCCCCTCGGGCAAAGCATCACTCATATACAGCCCCTCGGGCAAACCTCACAGTCACTCATGCCACTCGGGCATACCTCACAATCACTCTTTGCCACTCGGCCATACCTCACAGTCACTCGTGCCACTCAGGCATACCTCACAATCACTCATGCCTCCCAGTCACTCAGCACTCGGCACTCGGCACTCGACACTAGCACTCAGTAGGTACTTGTGCTCACTGGGGGTGTGTACAGACTGCGGAGGGGCTCCTTCAGCCCAAGTGCTATATCAAGCCAAATCATGGCATAAATCACTCAGGCCCTCGGCCGATATCAAACATGCTGCGGCGTGCAGCCCGATCCCATAAATATGCAACATACTGCGGCGTGCAGCCCGATCTCATAAATATCCTCACAAATCAGGCCCTCGGCCTCACTCAGTCATAAACCTCTCAAGCCACTCGGGCATTTCAGCAAAAACAAGGTGCTCAGCCCAAAACAACATTTATATGCATCAAAATCGAATAATAAAACTGAGTTATGCAGTAAACAGGTATAACTATGACTGAGTATGGTTTTTTCAATCGAAAACAGTGAGAGGATAATAAAAATAAAATAAAACCCCTAAGGGTCCAAACAGCACTGGCACAAGGCCCAAACATGGCATTCAGGCCAATTTACAGAAACTCTTTCTAAAATATATAAGTATCATATAGTTTCAACAAAATATGCAACTTTACAGTTGCTACGTGACGGACCAAGTCACAAATCCCCAACAGTGCATGCCCACACGCCTGTCACCTAGCATGTGTGTCACCTCAAAATAGTAGAATGATACGAAATTCAGGGTTTCATACCCTCAGGACTACATTTACAATCGTTACTTACCTCAAACCGGTCAAATCTCTACCCCCAAATGCTCCAAATTTATTCACAATCAGTACAATAGCATCAATATACGCTAATGGAATGAATTCCACAAGAGAAGTTACAAAATTAGACCAAAACCCGAAATTCGCTCAAACCCGGCCTCCGGGCCCACATCTAGAAATCCAAAAAAATTCACAAAAATAGAAACCTCATGAGCTCACGAATCTAACCATACCCAATTCATCAAAATCAGACATCGTTTGCTCCTTCAAATCCTTAAATTACTCTCCAAACATTCCAAGCCCTAACCCCTCATTTTCACTAATTACATGATTAAATAACGGTAAATCACCATATATATGAGTATTGGGGCTCAAGCAACTTACCTCACTGATAGCCCATGAATCACCCTTCACAAAATCACTCCAAAAGCTCCACAAACCGACTTGAAAATGGTGAAAATGAACCAAATTCGCGAAGTGTTCTATTTATGGTTTCTGCCCAGGTTTTAGCACATGCGGGCTCTTTTTGCACGCTTGCGGGACCGCACCTGCGGTCAAGGCACCGCATCGGCGAACTCCACTTAATTCCCCATCTTCCGCACCTGCGCTCCAGGCCTCGCACATGCGGGCTCGCAGGTGCGGCCAAATCCTTCGCGCCTGCGCTCCAGCCTTGGCCTCACATTTTTCCGCGTCTGCGCATAAAATTCTCGCGCCTGCGAAAGTGCACTTGCACATTTGCTCCACTTCTGTGAAGCCTGCCCAGCATCCCCCTTTCCGCATCTGCGCCCCAGGTCTCGCATCTGCGGGCTCGCAGATGCGACAGACTTCTCGCACCTACGGGCTCGCAGATGCGACAGACTTCTCGCACCTGCGCATCCTGCCTAGCCCACAACTGTCCACACTTTCGAACTCCCCACGCGCACCACCAGCCTCACACCTGCGACTCTTTCTTCCGCATATGCTAAAATAGCAGTAGCAGCAGCTTCAACTGCATTTTCCAACTTCGACAAATCCGTTAACCACCCGGAATTACCCCGAGACCCTCGGGACCTCAACCAAAAATACCAACAAGTCATATATCAACATACCAACTTAGTCAAACCTTCGAATCACTCTAAACAACATCAAATCATCAAATTACCCTCGGATTCAAGCCTAAGAACTTCTAAATTTCTAAATTCGGCAACCGATGCCGAAACCAACCAAACCACTTCCGAATGACCTCAAATTTTGCACACACTTCACAAATGACACTAAAAATCTACTCCAACTTCCGGAATTCCATTCCGACCCCGATATCAAATTTTCCAAGGCCGACCGAAATCGCCAAATTTCCAATTTCGCCAATTCAAGCCTAATTCTACCACGGACTTCCAAATCATATTCCGGATGCACTCCTAAGTCCAAAATTACCTAACGGAGCTAACAGAACCATCAAAATTCAAATTCGAGATCGTTTACATATAGGTCAATATCCGGTTAACTTTTCCAACTTAAATTTCTACTTAAGAGACTAAGTGTCTCAATTCACTCTGAAACCACTTCGATCCCGAACCAACTAACCCAATATAGCATAATATAGCTGAATAACACAAAAAGAAATAGAAATGTGGGAGACGGGGCTATAACTCTCGAAACGACCGGCTGGGTCGTTACAGTTTAAGAGGAAAACAAAAAGGGAAATTTTTCCTTATAGTTTGAATTAATTCATTGTGATGTGTGGGGCCCCTATCGTGTTCCTTCTTCTTGAGGCTCTGTATATTTCCTTACTATTGTGGTTGTTTTTTCTCGTGGTATGTGGGTCGACTTAATGGCCGAGAAAAGTGAGGTTAAACATAAAATATAATAATTTTATTTCATGGTTATGACTCAGTTTCAGAAAAGGGTAAAAATACTTAGATGCGACAATGGTAAGGAGTTCACTTGTCTTCATACTTTTTATGCGGATTAGGGAATAGTCCATCAAATAACTTATGTTGATACACCTTAGCAAAATGGACGAGTGGAAAGGAAGCATCATCATATATTGAATGTTGCTTGTGCACTCCGTTTCCAAGCTAATTTGCCAATCTCATTTTGGGGAGAAGGTGTTTTGACTGCAGTTTATCTTATTATTCGTACTCCTACTTTCATATTTGATGGAAAGACTCCTTATGAGTTAATTTTTAGAAAAGAACCTTCCTATAAGCCTCTAAAAGTATTTGGATGTCTATGCTTTGCTCATCTTAAGTTCCGCGAAAAAGATAAGTTTAGCTCTAGGAGTCATTGATATATTTTTGTTGGATATCCTTTCGGGAAGAAGGGATGGCGTATCTATGATTTAGAGACTCGAGATTGTTTTGTGTCTTGTGATGTTATTTTTTATGAAAAAGTCTTCCCTTATGTTAGTTCAGTGTTTGACTCTAAGCCTACCACTCCGTTGGATTCCTCTGGTGCTTTCCCCACTAATGATCATATTATGCAACATGATCACTCACTCTCTGTTCACTCAAGGGGGAGTTTTGATATTGAGCCTAACGTAAATGAAGAAATGAGGGTAGATGTTACTTCTCCTAGTCCCATTCAGGAGGAAAATATGAACACAAGTTCTACCATTGTGGATACAGAGACTCTTCCTACTACTATTACTACTGTGGGTGAAGCTCTTGGTTTGGGACATCGGGAACATAAAGTGTCCACCAGATTAAAAGATTATGTATGTTACACAACTAAGTGTCATACTACTATGTGCATAGATACCCCAACGCAAAGCTCATCACCCACTCATTCACAGTCCTAAGGTACGCCGTATCTCATAGCTAACTATGTGACTTGCAATATTTTTTCTTCTAGATACAAGAGCTTTCTGGCAGCTGTTACTGCAGGTATTGAACCCACAAGGTTTTATGATGTTGTGTGACCCTCTTTGGCGACGTACTATGAAAGAAGAAATTGACACATTGGAAAAGAATGGTACATGGACATTAGAGTTTCTTCCCCCGGGAAAGAAGACTATCGGATGCAAGTGGGTATATAAGATCAAATATAATTCTGATGGTACAGTTGAGTGATTTAAAGCTCGTCTTGTGGTTCTTGGTAACAAGCAGGTGGATGGAATTGATTACAATGAAACTTTCGCTTCGGTGGTGAAAATGGTAACTATACGCATTTTTCTTAGCATTGATGTGGCTAAAAAATGGGAGTTGCATCAAATGGATGTTCATAATGCATTCTTGTATGGGGATCTAGATGAAGAAGTTTATATGCAACTTCCACCCGGATTTGAGACCTCGACTCAAGGGAAAGTGTGCCGCCTTCGCAAATCCTTATATGGATTGCGACAAGCTCCAAAAAATTAGTTTGCTAAACTTGCTACTGCCTTAAGGACATTTGGTTTAGTGTAATCATTTGCAGATTATTCTTTATTCTCTTATATAAAGAATGGTTTAATATTACATGTTTTTGTTTATGTCGACGATCTGATTATTGCCGGAGACGATTCTGGTGCTATTGCTAATTTCAAACAATATTTGCATCGTTGCTTTCACATGAAAGATCTTGGGCCATTAAATTATTTTTTTCGAGATAGAAGTGGCCAGAGGAATAAATGGTCTGTTTCTTTGTAAGAGAAAATATGCACTTGATATTTTCAATGAAACTAGACTTTTTGGAGCCAAACCTGCTAGCTTTCCTATGGAGCAGAATCATAAGCTCGCATTGGACAATGGTAATGATTTTGCTGAACCTGACAAATATAGACGATTGGTTGGTCGACTAATTTATTTGACCATCACTCGTCTCGAGCTCTGCTATTCAGTTTATATATTAGCTTAGTTCATGCATTGTCCAAAAGAGAGATATTGGGAGGAAGCATTGCGTGTACTGAGATATTTGAAGGGCAATTCAGGTCAGGGAATTTTCTTACGATCTGATAGCAATTTGCTCTTACATGCATATTGTGATTCTGATTATGGAAGTTGTCCGATGACACGGCGTTCTTTAACTGGTTATTTTATTCTACTGGAAAATTTACCTATCTCTTGGAAAACCAAGAAACAACATATTGTCTCTCGCTCCTCGGCCAAAGTAGAATATAGTTCTATAGCGATTGCGATGTGTGAGTTAAAATGTCTCAAATCTCTGTTATGATCCTTAGGTGTCTTTCACAAGGATCCTATTCGTTTGTATTGTGATAGTCAAGCTACTCTACATATATCTGCAAATCTAGTTTTTCATGAGCGTACAAAGCACATTGAGGTTGATTGTCACTTCGTACGTGATGAATTAACAGCTGGTAACATTGTTGCATCTCATGTGTGCACTTATGAACAACTAGCAAACATATTTACTAAAGCACTTGGGAAACAACACTTTTGTATCTACTTCGCAGGTTGGGCATTCGCGATCTTCATGCTCCAACTTGAGGGGGATTATTGGGATATAATATAGTTATAAATATGGTGTAATATTATTTTATGTTTATTTTAGGAAATTGTATATGTTTAGGAGACTATAGCAGTGGTTGCCTTATTTTCTACGATAGCTTTCTTAGTTAACAAGACATAGATTTTATATATATTAACACATGATTATTCAATTGAAGGGACAGAACTTCATTCTCTCTTAAATTCTTCCTACAAGGATACAATTAATTACTACATAGATTTTTCCTTAATCTCGAACTAATTGGATCAGCAATATGAATTGTTATATTCTGTCTTATCAATCATATTTCAGTCAAATACTTGTAAAGTAATCTTTCTTTTATGTAAATAAGCCGTTTTTAGGAAGGGAAAAAAATTAGTACTGTAGTTTTCTGAATTCACAAATTCCCTCGCATCTCGTGCTTATTCCTTCTAGGACGTAACGTGAATATACTTACTTCCAACGACAATATCGACGATATGGATTTTTACCCTTGTATTTTATAACCAAATTCATGGAGTAAATTATTAATGATAATATTTTTTTAAGAAATCAAAATCAATTTTTATGTGTATTAAACGCATTATTCTATGACGTTAATAGTAATATCCTAAACTAAATCTTTAAATCTGGCATTAATAGCGTAGGAGGATGTATCCTCCCGAATTGCAATGCCATGAATCCCGTCGTTACGCTCTTGTCATTATGCCCATTGTACCCCCCTATGACTCTTTCAAAACCCCTCAAAAAGATCCCCAAAGAGAAGCTCACCATAAAAACCCCACTCCCTTCTCACCCATCTTCTATGCTCTCACTTTCTCATGGTTTTTCTTACTCTCTTTTTTACTGCCTCCCTTCTCGCCGGCGGCGGCCTTTACTGGTTCGTTTGCATCCTTGGCTCTGCCGAGCAAAAGGGTAAACGTACCATCCAACTTTCCTTTGGTTCTTTAGCCAAAGAGAAAGTTCAAGAAGGTTACACACAGTACTGGTCTTTCTTTTGCCGCCCTAAAGAGATTATTAACACCGCCGATAAAGTCCATGCCGTTGTTGAAACTTTCTATAACCTCGTCACTGATATATACGAGCGGGGTTGGGGTCAATCTTTTCACTTCTCGCCTTCTATCCCTGGAAAATCCCATCGGGATGCCACCCGCATGCATGAGGAAATGGCCAACGATCTCTTGGGGGTAAAACCCGGAGCCCGCATTCTCGATGCGGATTGTGGGGTTGGCGGGCCGATGCGGACTATCGCAGCCCATTCAGGTGCTAATATTGTTGGGCATCACCATTAATGAGTACCAGGTGAAACGGGCTCGAGCCCACAACAAGAAAGCCAGGCTTGACTCCCTCTGCGAGGTGGTTTGTGGCAACTTTTTGGAAATGCCTTTTGCTGACAACAGTTTCGATGGAGTTTATTCCATTGAAGCCACATGTCATGCCCCAAAGCTCGAAAAGTGTACAAAGAGATCTATCGGGTGTTAAAGCCCGGATCTTTTTACGTCTCCTACGAGTGGGTTACGACCGAATTGTACAATTCGAATAATCCGGAACACGTGGAGATAATTCAAGGGATTGAAAGGGGTGATGCATTACCCGGGTTGAGAAGCTACAAGGATATTGGTGGAATTGCTAGGAAAGTGGGGTTCGAGGTGGTGAAGGAGAAAGATTTGGCTAAGCCACCAGCGAAGCCGTGGTGGACAAGGCTGAAAATGGGGAAGATTGCTTACTGGAGGAATCACATTTTGGTGACATTGCTTGCATGGCTTGGTATTGCACCAAAAGGTACAGTTGATGTGCACGAGATGTTGTTCGTGACTGCTGATTATTTGTCTAAAGGTGGTGAAAAAGGCATTTTCTCTCCTATGCATATGATTCTCTGCAGAAAACCTGAAGAGTTAACATGCCATTTACCAACGTAGCAACTAGACATTTCAATAGATGTTACTGGTTATTTCAGCTCTGTTGCTCCCTTTGGTTATTATCTACTTGTTTTTTGGCCTTATTATTGGATTTAATTTGTTGTTGTTATTTCCTCCATTTTTTAAAAATCAATTTGTAGTTTGAATATCTCATCTTCTTCTGATATAGTTTAAGATCGCTAGTTATTTCTTACTTATTGTTAGTATTGCGAGGTCTAAAGCAGAAAAGATCCTTTCTTTAGTTTCGTTTGTTGGAAGTTTGACAATGGTCCCCTAACTTGTGTTAAAATTGTATACGGGTGAAACCGAGCCCATGGGACGCCTCGACTTCCGATAAAGTAAACGGAGCAAGAGACGTGACGCCAAGGAACCAGAATCGAGACAAGGAGCCCCTCGAGCTGGGGTCCGGGCAAAACTCCCGTCCCCGGGAGTATCGGGGTCAAGACCCCGAGTTTGGTTCGAATCCCAAAGGCCTCGGAAAGCACTACCGGGTAATCAAGCGCGACCAACAAAAGGCCGTGATGTCCGTGACCAGCCGGATATCACGGCGTGGATCTCGGCACATATCGGCAGAGAACCGGTGATTGATTAAACAGAAGATAGTTTACCTTTTATAGAATTGTATTTAGAGTAAAACTCTCCTACTATATAAAGGGGGTCTTATTATTCATTAAACACAGTGTAGCATGCATATCAAAGCAATACACTCTTATTTTCTCTGTTATTCAAAGTTCTTACTCTTGTTCATCAGTGCTTCATTATTGTGAGCCCGGGATCAAGGGCAGTCACCTCCTTAAGTGGTTTGACAATCTATTACGTCATTTATCTGTTTAATCTAACGTAATTTATTATTTGTATTGAACTAATACACGTCTCCTTAAAATCACATACAAATTTAATTATTACCCTTTTTTAGGTTAAACAGTTTGGTGCCCACCGTGGGGCTAAGGATAATAATGGCAATTTGATACAAATTTCCATAACACACTCTATTTTACACTTATTCTTTAAGTTATTAATTTAAGGTCAGATTAAAAATGTCGAACTCCTAATCTGTCCATTTGAACGTGGATGCTGAGTCCGGCAACCATGGCGAAAACAACATGTTACCCAGCAACGAGGTGCCCTCTGCTGACCCAGCCCTCTGCTGACCCCAACGGAGTCCCGGTCGCTGATCCGATCGATGCTAACTCACATGTGTCTATCGAAGCAAACCTGCTTACTGGCCCCGAAATAGCATTCGCGGGGGAGCCCGGTCGATAGCCTGGAATACACACGACGACGAAGGTGACGGGATCAACTTGGGCATGATTTTCAAAATATTACAGGCCCAACAGGCAACGATAGCCCAGTTGCAGAACCAAAGTCGAGCCCCCAGCAGAGTTGAGCCCGAATCGTCACGGGAAAACTCCCACAGAAATGAACCGGCCACGAAAAGGCCGAGTGAAGCAGAACTCGGGACCAACCCCGGGATAATAAAGATGCTCGAGAAACTGACAAAGCGGGTGGAATCGGGAGAAAAGAAAATTGAAGCCAACGACAAAAAAGTGGAAACCTATAACTCCAGGTTGACCAAATCCCGGGAGCGCCACCGATACTGAAGGGTCTGGATTCCAAAAGTTCAAAAACCTTTCCCTCCGAGCGCAGCTCTGAAGCCGATCCCAAAGAAGTTCTGCATGCCCGAAATTCCTAAGATAATGGGACAACCGATCCCAACGAACATGTGACCTCTTATACATGTGCCATCAAAGGAAATGACTTGGAAGATGATGAAATCGAATCCGTTCTGCTGAAAACGTTCGGAGAGACCTTGTCGAAAGGAGTTATGATATGATATCACAACTTACCCCCTAATTCTATTGACTCGTTTGCTATGCTCGTAGATGCGTTTGTAAAAGCGCACGCCGGGTCCATCAAGGTCGAGACCGGGAAATCAGACCTTTTCAAGGTAAAGCAAAAAGATAACGAGATGCTCAGGGAATTCGTATCAAGGTTTCAAATAGAACGGATGGACCTGCCTCTGGTTGCAGATGATTGGGCCGTTCAGGCCTTCACTTAAGGATTCAATCCCCGAAGCTCATTGGCTTCACAGCAGTTGAAGCAAAATCTGATAGAATACCCAACGGTAACTTGGGCCGACGTCTATAACCGATACCAATCAAAAATCAAGGTCGAAGACGATCAGCTCGGGGCCCCTTCTGGGTCCGTTTATCTCGTCAGAGCTGGTGACAAATCCAAGAGAGACATTGATCGTGAATCAATATTGAATAGAGATCGGTATCAACCATATAATGGAGATCGTAGGGGTAATGGATCCCGACGCAACACTGTAAGAAGTGAAAAATGGAGCGACCGAGGTCAGAATAACCCGGGACTCATGGGCAAAAGCGATTTTGACAGACCCATTGGGTCTAAGGAAGCACCAAGGTTATCGGAGTACAACTTCAACGTCGACGTTGCCACCATCGTACGGGACATCGGACGTATCAAAGACACTAAGTGGCCTCGACCATTGCAATCTGATCCTGCTCAAAGGGACCCCAACCTAATGTGTAAATATCATGGCACTCACGGCCATAGAACTGAAGACTACCGACAACTGAGAGAGGAAGTAGCCCGATTATTCAACAACGAACACCTCCGAGAGTTTCTAAGTGATCGAGCCAAAAATTACTTCAGTAATAGGGACTCCAACAAGTAGATTGAGCAAGAGGAACCTCAGCACGTCATAAACATGATCATTGGTGGGGTTGACGTCCCTCAGGGGCCAATGTTAAAAAGTACCAAAATGTCCATCACAAGGGAAAAATGGACTCAAGATTATGTGCCAGAAGGAACCATATCTTTCAATGACGAGGACACTGAAGGCATCGTGCAACCACACAATGACACACTGGTAATATCTATACTCATAAATAAATCTCGAGTTAAGCATGTATTAATTGATCCAGCTAGCTCGGCCAATATCATCAGATCGAGGGTCGTAGAGCAGCTGGGTCTACAAGACCAAATTGTGCCTGCAATTCGAGTTCTAAACTGATTCAATATGGCATGTGAGACCACTAAAATTGTGCCTAGTGAATACCGCCGGAACCGTTCAAGAAATAAAGTTCTACATGATCGAAGGAGATATGAGGTACAATGCTTTGTTCGGAAGGCCATGGATTCACAACATAAGGGCAGTGCCCTCGATGTTACACCAGGTGTTGAAATTCCTCACACTAGGAGGAGTAAAAATAGTTTACGGAGAGCAACCGGCCGCAAAAGAGATGTTCGCGGTCAATGAGGTGGTCCTGATATCCGCACTCTCGACATCAAAGAACCCGAGTTTGGTCACCAAGGAAGAAACCAAATAGCAATCACCGACACCGACCCCGACCGAACCAGGAAAGCAGGAGACGAGCGAGGACGATGACTACGGGGTTTCCAGGTCTTTCATAGCCCCTGACGATTCCAATGCCACCAAGTCAACGGTCGAGGAGTTGGAGCAAGTCATACAGATTGAGCACCTGCCCGATCGGAAGGTATACCTAGGCACGGGATTATATCCCGAGCTCAGAAAAAAACTCATTGAATTTCTTATATCTAACATAGATTGTTTCGCTTGGTCCCATCATGACATGACAGGGATCCCACCGGAAATCACCACCCACAAGCTGAGCTTGGATCCAAAGTTTCGCCTTGTTAAACAGAAGATGAGGCCTCAGTTCGAAGTCAAGCACGCATTAATCAAAGATGAGGTATCTAAACTCCTTAAAATAGGCTTCATTCGAGAATTTAAGTACTCGGATTGGTTAGCAAATGTAGTAGTGGTCCCTAAAAAGGGAAATAAGTTAAGAATGTGTGTAGACTACAAAGACCAGAACAGGGCATGCCTCAATGACTCTTTTCCTCTCCCTAACATCGATCGCATGATCGATGTGATGGTCGGACACAAGATCCTCTATTTTCTCGACGCTTATTCCGGGTACAACCAAATTCGTATGGACCCAGGTGATCAGAAAAAACTTCCTTCATCACTAAATACGACACATATTGTTATAATGTAATGTCGTCCGGATTAAAAAACACCGGTGCCACTTACCAACGCCTAGTAAACCGTATGTTCGAAGAACAAATAGGAAAACCAATGGAGATTTACATTGATAACATGTTAGTAAAGTCCCTACGAGCATAGGACCATTTGGAACATTTGCATAAAACCTTCAATATACTAAAGAAATACAATATGAAGCTGAACCCGGAGAAATGTGCATTCGGGGTCGGATCCGAAAATTTCCTCGGGTTTATGGTGTCCAACTGGGAAATCAAGATCAATCCCGATAAGATCAAGGCCATAGAAGACATCACCGTCGTGGATAGACATATAAAGCCCACCTTTGCTTCATACTCTGAAGACAGATGAGCAGATGTACCTGTACTTAGCGGTATCTAAGATAGCGGTAAGTGAGGTCCTAGTCCAGGAAGAGGAAGGTACGCAATTTCCTATCTATTATGTTAGCGGGACTTTAGGCGAGGCCAAAACTAGGTATCCTCACCTGGAGAAGTTAGCGCTCACTTTGCTAAGTGCCCCTCGGAAGTTAAAGCTGTATTTTCAATGCCATCCCATGTTTTGTAACTATTTACCCATTAATAAACATAATGCATAAACCCGAGATCTTGGGATGATTGGCCAAATGGTCCGTGGAAATTAGCGAGTACGATATAGAATATCGACCCCGAACCGCCATCAAATCCCAATGTTGAAAGAGAATTGTTGTTGAACTCGGGGACTTCCTCGGGAATCTGGACCCTCTTTACGGACGGTGCCTCAAATGCAAAAGGGTCCGGGCTTGGCATTGTGTTAAATTCACCCACGGGTAACATGGTTAGACAATCTATTAGAACTGTTAAATTGACTAACAATGAGGCCGAGTATGAGGCCATGATTGCAGGTCTCAAATTGGCCAAAAGCCTGGGGCCGAAGTGATCGAAGCTAAATGCGATTCCCTTCTTGTGGTGAATCAAGTCAATGGGACGTTTAAAGTGAAAGAGGAACGAATGAGGAGATACCTAGATAATGCTACATCGATTCAAGGAATGGACCCTGCAGTACGTACCCCAGGATCAAAATAGCGAAGCTGATGCTCTACCTAACTTGGGGTCATCCGTTGATGACGATGAGTTCAACTCAAGAACGGTCGTACAACTCATGAAATCGGTAGTGGAAGAAGGCCACGCCGAGAAAAACTCGACAAGCTTAACCTTGGACTAGAGAAACAAGTATATAGATTGCCTGAAGACCGGAAAGCTACCCTTGGATCCTAAAGAATCAAGAGTTATGCGTACGAAGGCAGCCAGATTCAGCATGTCCTAAGATAACACCCTATTCAGAAGAAAATTTAATGGCCCACTTGCTGGATGCCTAGGGTCGAGAGACACCAAATACATTTTGAGGGAAGTTCATGAAGGCACCTGCAGAAACCTCTCAGGGGGGAATCGTTAGTCCGTAAAATAATTAGAGCCAGCTATTACTGGATCGATATTGAGAAAGATGCTAAGGAGTTCGTACGTAGATGTGACGGCTGTTAGAGGCACGCACCGATGATCCACCATCTCGTGGAACTACTGCATTCGGTCTTGTCACCTTGGCCATTCATGAAATGAGGAATGGACATCGTCGGTCCCCTGCCATGGGCACCTGGTAAGGCTCAATTTATATTATTTATGACCGATTATTTTTCTAAATGAGTTGAAGCTCAGACATTTGAGAAAGTCAGGGAGAAAGAAGTTATTGATTTTATTTGGGACCACATAATATGTCGGTTTGGAATGCCGGCCAAAATCGTATGTGACAACGGAAAGAAGTTCATTGGTAGTAAGGTGAGCAAATATTTCAAGGACCATAAGATCAAGAGGATCCTATCAACACCCTATCACCCTAGTGGGAACGGGTAGGCAGAGTCTACAAACAAGACCATACTCCAAAACCTTAAGAAGAGACTGACCGACGCTAAAGGAAAATGGAAGGAAAGTTTTCCTGAAGTACTGTGGGTGTACCGTACGACCTCAAAATCTAGTAACGGGACCACCCTTTCTCGTAGGTCTACGGCACCGAAGCACTAATACCTGTCGAGGTAGGAGAACCAAGTTTCAGGTTCCTATATGCAACTGAAGTATTAAATGGTGAGGCCATGAGCACGAGCCTAGAACTATTGGACGAGAGGCGCGACGCCGCCCTCATCTGGTTGGCCGCCCAACAATAACTGATCGAAAGGTATTACAACCGGAGAGCTAACCTCCGATGCTTCAATATCGAGGACTTAATGTTAAGAAAGGTGACATTAAATACCCGGAACCCAAACGAAGGGAAGATGGGACCAAACTGGGAAGGTCCATATCAAATTATCGAGATTACCGATAAAGGTTCATACAAGCTCGAAGCAGGGAACAGTGAGCAACTTCCAAACAACTGGAACGTGACCCACTTAAAATGATACTACTGCTAAGGTACGATACCATTCTTTCTTTTCTTTACATATATTACGAATTGGACTAACACTTGCAGGCAGCAACCAAAGAATGGCGCAGCTGTTAGTCCTAAAAGCACGCGTTGCACTCTTTTTCCCTTGAATCGGTTTTGTCCCAAATGGGTTTTCCGGCAAGGTTTTTAACGAGGCAACAGTGGATCATTCTAACTTAGAATCAAAGACTGGTTATGAACCAGAATTGATGGTCGCATCAACAGTATCCAAGCCCTCTCGACGATCGACCTCGAATACTGGGGGCCATCACCCTAAGGTAATGATATTAGCAAGAAAGGAAATTTTGTGCTTGAACAATCTGGGCTCGGTGGATAGGATTTATTGTAAGGGCCAAACGGTCAAGTGAGTCGTGCCCGCATAGACCACCTAAGCCATAACATGAAGCTTGTACTCACTTACAATCTTGTATATTGCACACAGGAATGAAAGAAATTTTCTACTTTGCAGATACATATTTTGCCCCTTAAGACTATTATATTTTGTTCCTTAAGAATATCGAGCCCAAGGGCCGCCTCTATCCAGATCCAACAGATCACCCCCACTCGGGGACTGTCGTCCAAGACAAACTCGGACGGCTCGGGGTATCGAATCCCGGAGGCGCAAAAGCCTATTAGGCAGTGCCTAAACTTAAAAGGCTACGGCCACCCCCACTCAAGGACTATCGTCCAAGACAGGTTCGGACGGCTCGGGTATCAAAGTCCGGAGGTACAAAGCCTATTAGGCAGTACCCAAACTTAAAAGGCTACCGTCACCCCAGAAATGGCTCAGAGACATTCGAAACCCGTAATCAAAACATAAAGGCCTTCAAAATTTCCAAACCGGTTCAAAGGCTACCCTCGGCAAAATAATAATCTAAAAACATCTAAACAAACACTTCGGGGAAAGCTTCTGGTCATGCCGAGCCCCGCACAAAATTCAAACAAAATTTACATCGAGAACGAGTCTCGTTTGAACTTACGAGCAAGACCTTATTTCTACGTTTTATTCCATGCTAAGGCATTTGAAAACTTTGCAATCGTAAAGAAGAAGCCAAAAGAAACGAACTCAAAATTGCCAAAGGGAAAAACTCCTTATATACATTACAATAAAAGTCTTTTACAAAGGTCAACGATAACTGCCTCAAAAAAATGAACAAAGTACAAGAACAAAGAAAAATCCCTAAGGCACCTAAGCCTGATCTTCACCAGAACTCACCTTGTCACCGGAGCTGTCGGGGTCTTCTCCATCATCGGGTTAGTCGGAGGCCTCAGAGCCTTCCTCACCCTCGGGGTCAGCTAACTTCTTGGCCTCGGCCTCAAGCCTTTTCGCATCTTTGATCTCGAATGACAGGTCGAAACCCCTAGCAAGGACCTCCTCAAGAGCCTCCCTTTGGGACAACCATTTTACATACTCGATAGTGACTTTCAGGCACTCCAGGGCTACCTCAGCATTAGCCATGTACTAGACCACCATCTCTGCAGCATCGACCCTGGTTATTTTCGACGCAGACTTCGATGTTTCGAGCTCCTTGCCGAGGGCATCCCGCTCAGCAATGGCCGAGACCAGTTGGGACTGGAGGTCTTTGATTCATTGATCTCGTTCTCCGGCCTTCTCTCTCTCTATCGGAGTTGGACCTCCATTGATGTCAGCTGCTCCCGGGCAGTCTCTTTCTCCGAAGCCAATCGATCCATTTTTCCTTTCCACCCTTTGGCCATGGCATTGACCTCGTCCATCTCGGCTTGGAGTTGGTAGATATTTTCAACTTTCTGCTAAACCTGTGGGGTTTGGCCGTTAGTCGCCATGTCTAACTCTTCATCATTAACTTCAAAAATCTTTACCTGGTCTACCAGGTCGGCATGCTTCTTCTGAGCCACGTCCAACTCAGCCCGGAGATTCTTGGCTTCCTCTTTACGTTGCTCGTTAAGAAGCTTATACATGTCCCTCTTCTCAGCAAGCTCCTTGACATCAGCCTCGAGTTGGTTAACCTCAGCCCGGTACCGGAGAAAACTTTCATGATGAAGTACCGAGGCCTGCCAAAATATAAACAAAAAAAAAGATATGAGAGATATCAAAAACTATATCCGAAGATGAAAAAATATAATGACGCCTTACCCGGTTCAGCGCCTGTTGTGCTTCATTAAACAAACACGGCATATCTACCTCGTTCATTTTTGCCTGGTCGTCTTTGGTTACCAGGAACCGGAGGTAGCTAGCTACTCCAACAGGGGAGGAAAGAACCCGGGCATCCTCTAGGACGGTGATGATTATTGACCATTTTCGGTCGGGATCCATGCTCGAGGCAGGGAACCGGTTGATTAATTTTGGACTCGAGTTCAGCCAGCGGACCTCCAAAGATGGGTCTTTCCTCAGCACCTCCAAATCAACCAACCCATAGAAGTCTTCCAGGGCGGTTGAGTCCACACCTTTGAAAAAGGAACGGAGGGGATCGTCCACACCATGAGCCCCTTCGTTAGATCTCTCTTTTGTCATTCGAGCCTCTTCGAGCATAGACTCGGTATAAGAAGGCGACCTTGAAATGTCTATTACACCAGGTGTCTCCTTCGGGGCATGGCCGACAACCCGGGAAGTCTCGGCTCCGGTCTCCTCATCGACTTTCCTAATCTAAGGGAGATCAGCCTTATGAACCTCCCGTTCAACAACCACCTGCTCTTCGGGGAATATCGGTCTATGGGCCACGAGAATATCATCCTCCTCGTGCTCATCCCAGAGCCAATAAAGCAAGTCTGATTCAGGAGCTCGAGAGCCAGAACTCTCCTTTGGCTTGCGGGCCAATCTTCTCCTTGGTTTCTTCTTCTCCGAGCTCGGAAAACTCAAAGCCTTTCTTTTATTCTTCTCTCCTGCAACAACCCCGGGTTTTCCCGAGGCGGTGAGATCAATGGACAAGTCCTCATCCCCTACTGAAGGCCTAAGCTCAATGGTCTTAGGCAAGCCTGCAAAAAAAAACAGAAAGGAAATGAGAATGTGATGCTAAAAGGGGAGCCTAATGTTAATTATTCGGGAAAGAGATCTTACCATGAGAACGAGCCTCCCAACGACCTTTCGAAAGCTCGCGCCATGAGCGCTCAAAATAAGGCATCTGCGAGCAAATTCCCTCGATCCACTCCTTGAGCTGAGGAATAGCGTTTGGGACTCGAGCAAGGGCTGCACCACAACAAATACCGATGAGAAGAAGGGAGATAAAACATAAAATCAACATATAAAAGAGAGTTATGCTTACGTGATACATTCCACTTCTCGGGGAATGTCCTGAACTCGACAGGGATCAAGTCTGCAGTCCTCACCTGGATAAAGCGTTCCTGCTAGCCCCGATACCGATCCTTGTCGATGCTTGAAAATGGGGCTTTGTTGGCCTGGCGTACGAGCTTTATCAGTCCCCCCGGAAGATTTGAGGACTGTACATGCGAAGTAGATGACCGATGGTGAACAAGCAAGAGTCGATTTTGTTCACAAACAATCGGAGGAGGATTACGATCCTCCATAGTGATGGGTGGATCTGGCCGAGGCACACTTCATACCTCCTACAGAAGTCTAGAATAACCGGGTCCATCGAGCCCAGTGTGAAGGGGTAAGTGTAAACACTAAGATACCCCTCCATATGGGTAGTAATGTCATTATCGGGCCCGGGGATTACTATGTCCTTATCCGCCCAGTCGTAGTCCAACAAACCGCAGACAGGACAGCCTCGGTGATGGAGCAAATGTACCTAGATACCGCCTCGCATCGGCCTAGCATCGATGAGGGTTTTTCGACCTTAAATTCATCCACGACCAAACAGCCCCCGGGGATGAACATTTTCAAGGGAAGCTCGGCTACCGGTTCATTGGTAGCCAAGCCTGGAGCGGATCTCTCGAGGTCAACTACATCGGTAGTGGTCTCCTCGACTTTGGCGGTCAACCGTGAAGAAGAAGTTGCAATGTTTTGGGGAACAGTCTTAGAAGTCTTTGCCATTGTTATCTAGAAACAAAGTTAGAATAAGTAAAAAAGGAAGGATGGGAGATGAAGGGTAAAAGCTTCCTGAGAAAATCAAACGCGCTGGTTTGGGTAAAAGATAAACGAAAACTTGCAATTTGCTGAAAACTCTTGATGAACGAAGGTAAAAATATTGGGGTATGAAGAGAGTCAGTGATATCCTGAAGGTATGAGGGTAGACGCTTGGTCAAAAAGTGAAAAATGAACGAAGGAGGGGAGTATCATAGAGGCTTCGCATCGTTCGTATCCAGAGATGGCTTGCCGACGGCTGACACGCATTTATAGTCATTATGACACGACTGCCGGGACGTTTAGAATCTTTTGTCATTTCTGTTACGGCATATTGGAGAAGGAAACAAGGTCCTCATGTCGTTTCTCGTCGTTTCCATAAACTTACTCTCTAGAAAATGAGGGGACTATCTATATACGGGTGAAACCGAGCCCTTTGGACGCCCCGGCTTCCGATAAAGCAAACGGTGCAAGAGACGTGATGGAAAGGAACCAGAATCGAGGCAAAGAGCCCCTAGAGCTGGAATCTGGGCAAAACGCCTGGCCCCGGGTTTATCGGGGTCATGACCCCGAGTTCGGTTCAAATCCCAAAGGCCTCGGAGAGCACTACCGGGTAATCGAGCGTGACTAACATAAGGTCGTGATGTCCGTGACCAGTCAGATATCACGGCATGGATCTCAACACGTATCGACAGAGAACCATTAATTGGTTTAACAGAAGATCTTTTACCTTTTATAGAATTGTACATAGGGTAAAAAAACCTACTATATAAAGGGGGTTTATTATTCATTAAACACATTGTAACACGTATATCAAAGCAATACACTCTTATTTTCTCTGTTATTCAAAGTCCTTACTCTTGTTCATCAGTGATTTATTATTGTGAGCCCAGGATTGAGGGCAGATATCTCATTAAGGTTGTTATTGAGTCCGGAATCACCCTCCTTAAGTGGTTTGACAATCTATTACATCCTTTATCTGTTTAATCTAACGCAATTTATTGCTCGTATTGAATTAATCCATGTATCACTAAAACCACATACAAATTTAATTGTTACCTATTTTGGAGGGTAAACAGAAATATATATAGTTTTGTTTACCAGTTCTATAATTTCTGATTTCCCAATGATGATACTGATTTTTCGCAGCTGAATTTGTATTTTGAAAAAGTGAGAGATCTTGAGACTATTATCAGTGGCGGAGCCACATGCACTTAAGGGGTGTCAACCGACAACCCTTTGTTGGAAAATTACACTGTGTAGTTAGGTAATGTTTTATAAAATATGTATATATACTATGTATTGACACCGCTTGACTTTTTGGTGAGTTTATTTTTTTATATTATGACCCCCTTGACGAAAATTCTGGCTCCGCCACTGATTATGATGAAAGTAGGGCATATGATATTCTGTGTTCCAGTTCATTTTAATATTGGCCGATTAGTTTTGAGGTTGAGAATCTGAATGTTGTTGTTGCATGGCTCTCTCTTCTCTGTAGATGTCTCGTGCTTGTGTTATTGAATGAACACTACACATGATTTGTTAAGCTTAATAGGTTATTACTCTCCCCATTTCAATTTAAATGATATAATTTCCTTATTAGTTTGTTCCAAAAAGAATGACACTATAAACATCAAAATTTTAATGGATCAAGCCTATATGCAATTTCGGCTAAATCCTAAATTTAAGACACTACTCTTGAAATTCTAGGAGTCTACTAGGGTTTCTTGGAGGCTACTCTATCAAAATCCTAACTTGGAGGCTACTCTACCCTAACCCTTGGTCACTCCTATAAAAAGGGTTACATATTTCTTTAAAAAAATATCTCAAAAATCGAGATCATCTCGAATATCACATAAACTCACAGGATACTCACAAAGATATCAAGATGTAGCCGGATAATTCTTGATAATCAAATAGTTCAAGAAGATCCACAACATACTTTCATGGATATTAGTTACATTCAAGAAAGTCTGCATTATCCTACATTCGAGAAACACGATGCTCCAGCCCGCAAATCACAAAAATAATCATGAGAGAAGAATCAACAGAGAAACAGAATTGTACTCACAATTGATTGATAAAATTACTTTATTCTTTTTTTATTGTAGTTATTTTTCGTGTGTCAAAAATTCATTGCAAACAAATTGGAACGTCTAGTGGGACTAGTTCTACCCTTCTTCTCTTTCTCCTGCAAATTAAAAATTAAAAGTTCCAAAATTATCTGTAGCGATGGTCGAGTACTTCAAGTCTTGTCTTCAAGTTTCGGCAAGCCTATACCTCGACAAACTTGAAGTAAGGGGCATTTGTAGATATCAAAATTTTAATGGATCAAGCCTATATGAAATTTGGGCTAAATCCTAAATTCAAGACACTACTCTTGAAATTCTAGGAGTCTATTAGGGTTACTTGGAGGTTACTCTATCAAAATCCTAACTAGCAGGCTACTCTACCCTAACCCTAGGTCACTCCTATAAAAAGTATTACATATTCCTTTAAAAAGCAACGAAAAATGGAGATCATCTCGAATATCCCATAAACTCACGGGATACTCACAAAGAGATCAAGATGTGGCCAGATATTTCTTAATAATCAAATACTTCAAGATGAACCAAAACATACTTTCATGGATATCAGTTACATCCAAGAAAGTCTGCATCATCATATATTTGAGAAACACGATGTTGCAGCCCACGAATCACGAAAATAATTAGGAGAGAAGAATCAAGGGAGAAGTAGAATTGTACTCATAATTGATTGATAAAATTACTTTATTCTTTTGTGATTGCAGTCATTTTCATGTGTCGAAAATTCGTTGCAAACAAACACATTTCTATATTTAGAAAAAATTTAACTTTAAACTTTTTATTTTACCCTTAATGAGAAGCTTTTATAGTCACACAAATATCACGACCCCACAAAGATTTTGTCCCTTAAACTTTTAGGACCACATGTTTCAAAAAACAATCTTAAGCTTTGTGCCAAGTCAAACTACATCATCTAAATTGAAACGGAATGAGTACTTTCTTTATTACAAAAATTTGTCATAAATGCTATGTAATTTAGTAAAAGTTGTTTTGAGGCCCCAACAAATCATCCAACTAGGCAACTACGTACTAATGTAAGAAATAGATCGTGGGTGCACCCTATACTCTAGTTAATTATGACAATTTTTATTAGTTTGATAATTGTATAGGTCAAAATCTGCCTCAGTGGGATTTAACGTAGATCGATATTATGGAAAGCGATGTGGCCAAGGTCGACTAGTAGATAACAAGGCTCGTAGCCGAGCAGTCAATAACGACCGAGGTCGAGTATCAAGGGCAGTGCTAACTGCTAGGTTTTGTAATAGGATATTTAATAGAATATTCCACTGAATATTCTTTGTACTTGTACTTTTAGGGTTGACTGGGATATGTCCCATATAAATAGAAAAAGAGATAGGGGAAAGGGGAGGTAACATTCTCTGATTAGAATACTTTTTGACAAGAAGACTTTCTCTCTAGAAAAGTTACAAACATTACCTTTCTAAGAAGATTCGATTATCTATTATTCTACACTTTTCCATCAGATCCGAGAATAGTTCCAATATTATAACATTTGTCTATCACTCATCACTGTCAGAAGAAGGAATCATACACCTCATTCAATATTTGGTGAATCATTCTCCTTATTTACATTAATGTCATATATTCTTATTTATTGCTTGATATTCTTCCATCATTAATCATCTTGAAATATTGAATGTACACGACATTTAATCCTCCACCAACACTATCTGGTTTTATTTGAGTTGACTAGTTTTAAATCTGGGGATATTATTATTAATTAGGTTTAATCCCTTTTCATATAAAATTAATTAATTTAATCAAAGATTTACACTTTTTGGTCAAACAATTTGGCGTCGTCTATGGAGATTTCTTAGTTAAGTTTTTAGTTTCTTCTAGATCTATAACTGGCACAGTTCACAAAAAACGAAGAAAAACTCCCACTTCCTTGTACACATGGATCTGACATGACAGGTAACGGAGAATAAAGAATAAAGGCAGTGGTCGATATCACTGTCAACCTCTTAAACACCATCAATGAGGTTAGGGGTGGCATGTGGGCCGGGCCCGGTCCTAAGTGGGCTTCGCGGGCCCGGTCCTAAGTGGTCCGGTCCTAAGTGGGTTGGTCCTAGGCGGGCTGGTCCTAAGCGGTCCCGAGCTTCACGGGCTTCTTGTTGGAACCGGTCCGGGACCGGGACCACGAACTAATGGTCCCGTGTTAAGTAGGCCGGTTCCGGGCCTAAACGGGCCCAAACAGTCCTAAGCGGGCCCAACGGATACTTTCTATTTTTTAAATTATTTTTATACAAGTTAGAGAAAAAAATGGTAATAAAAATATCTAAGGCAATTCCTAGTAAATTATATTATAGAATTGTCACCTAAATTTTTTAATTCAAATTTAAAGACAAAAATATTGTAAAGAGATATTCAAAGCAATGCGTTATAATATATATATTATACTATACTATATATACATCTTAAGATATATAAGCTATATTCAATTTACTATATATACATCTTAAGATTTATACATTAATATTCGATTTATATACTATATATACATCTTAAGATATCTCTCTCTCTCTCTCTCTCTCTCTCTCTCTCTCTCTCTCTCTCTCTCTCTCTCTCTCTCTCTCTCTCTCTCTCTCTCTCTCTCTCTCTCTCTATATATATATATATATATATATATATATATATATATATATATATATATATATATATATATATATATATATATATATATATATATATATATATATATATATATATATATATATATATATATATATATATATATATATATATATATATATATATATATATATATATATATATATATATATATATATATTTTAATTCAAATTTAAAGACAAAAATATTGTAAAGAAATATTCAAAGCAATACGTTATAATTAACTATAATATTAAAAAAAATATGGCAATATCTTTCTTAGTCTTCCTCCCCCTATGGAATGAGCACAACAAGGTGTTAATACCACCATTGAGAAGAAAAAGAAACTAATCAAGATGTTCCAAAATACAAGTTACATATTAATTTACATGGTATCTCTTACAAATTTCATAAATCCTTCAAGATCCGGAGGAATTTCCGTTGGTGGTGGCGGAAATGAAGCTTGGTCATCACCGCTTCCAGGCGAAGCATCATCCTCCGCAAGTTCAGCTAGCATTTCTTCATAAGCTTCGTCTACCTCTGGTTGTGATTCAGCAAGTCCAAAATTTCTTCTTTCAGAACGGATCCAATCTCTGAAAAGTACTGATTTTTCCAAGCTCTCACTCATAGACGCTCTATAATCACTGAGTTGAAGTCTTGCTTGACTGAAAGCGCTCTCTGATGCCACTGTTGAAGCTTGAATAGTTAAAATGCCTCGGGCCATCCTTGAAAGAATCGGAAAGTATTTTTCTTTGTCCTTCCACCATTCCAAAATATTAAAGGAGCTGTCGGGATTCACTTCCTCAATTCCCAGTGACAAATAAATTTCAAGCTCATTTAGTTGTGAAAAATTACTAGTACTAGAACCTTGAGAACCCCTGAACCCTGCCCAAGCACTAAGTGCTCTTACTCCCGCAGTTCTTTTAGATGATTGAGAACTAGAAGAAGAAGGAGTTGGAACATTTGGTCTAGCATGATCTAATGCAACTTGATAAGCATTATAAATAGTTTAAACATTTATTTTAATTGAGGCTATTGCGTCCGCAAGTTTAGACAACTCCTCATCTTCAAGTGCTAAACCATTATAAACAGTTTCATATCAAAATTAAGGACCTCCTAATTTCATAGTAGGATTTAACAATGCAGCAACACCATAAATAGGGGGAATAGGGAAAAAATATTTTTAAAATTTTTTTCTCATGGAATCAATAGCAAGTTGATAAATTTCCCCACCCTCTGAAAAATGATCAAACAAATTTGTAAGTTCTGCAATATAAACTAAACAATTAGAAATAGTAGGATAATATTGCCCAGAAAATTCATTTGTAGCAATATAAAATTTTTCTAAAAAATCTACAAGCATTTTAACATTAGCCCAATCCGCATTTGTAAGGTGCTCATCATCATCACTTACATGAGCATTAAACGTTGAGTTTATGGGGTTTCTATATTCATATGCAACAACTAAACTTTCATACATGTAATTCCATCTAGTTGGACAAGGTTTAGGAACCTTTCTTTCTCTTAGGCCAAATTCATCGCATCTTTTAAAATATTCTCTAAGTCTACTTTTACGGTTTGAATAAAAAAGCCAATTAAGAGCCATTTTAACCTTTTCAATTTCAACATTTAAAATTCACATATCATCACCCACAATTAAATGATAAATATGACAAATACATCTAACATGAAAAATGTTACTAAATGCAGGACTTAATGTAGTGGTAAGCAAGGCTACATCATTTGTGTTACTAGTAGCATTATCCATTGAAACTGACATTATTTTATAACTTATGCAAAAATATCTACAAATATCCATAATCGTGCTAGAAATAAACTGCCCTGTGTGACGTGAATTAATTATTCTATAAGCAATAATGCGCTTTTGCATTATCCAATCCTCATCAATCCAATGACTGGTAACAGTAAGGTAATCACAGTCATTACCACTTCTACCAATATCAGTTGTAATAGCAACACGATAATTTATATGAGTAAATAAATAGCGCAAATATTGTTCATATTCATGTTTATATTTATAAATATCACTCTTTACGGTTGTGCGAGAAAAACCTTTATAAGTAGGATTATAAACTTTTCTAATATAATGCACAAAGTGAGGGTTAGAAGGAAAACTATAGGGTAAGCACATAACAGTAACCATTTTTGCCAATTCTTCCCGATCTTTTTTTGGATCATAATATAAAATACCACCGGTAACAGTGTTAATTCCCGGTTGAAATTGATTTGACCCGGTACTAAGGTCAGCCTGACTAGGTGCACTTGTCCCCTCAGCCAAAGCTTTCATACGAAAATATCTAGCTTTATCTTGAGAGTGTAGCAATATGTGTCTAGTCAAACTCCCCCCCCCCCCCCGACTTCCAACATATTTAAAAACTAACTCTTTGCCACAAGTTTTACACTTAGCCCTATTTTTTTCTCTTAGTTGAGTAAAAAATGGCCAAACAAGAGATGTTTCTACCCGTTTAGAAGGTTGTCTAGAAAAAGTAGGGGAAGTAACAGAAAGGTCAGACTGGGGATCATTTGGATTATTATTAGTTGGGTTAACTTCAGGAGCAGGACTAGTGGGTGTATCATCATCCGGTTGCGTTTCATCAAAATCTATTTCTTCATCATCATTTTCATCAATAGTTGGATTACCATAAAGAGCATTCATATATTCATGGTTTAATTGTTCACCGGGTGCAATATTATGGCAAAATTGACTCTCGATAAATTGTAATAAACTATTATCGCTATCAAGAATAGGAGGTGTAGGACGGGTAACAGGTTTCGGCCGGGGAGCCTAGGGAAGTGGAGGAGGAACAGACTGGCCACTAGATTCACCACTCTTGGATTTTTCCTTATTTTTACTAAACATTTTTTAGGGAATAAGCCATCTTAATTAATCAAGCAAAGTAAATAAAACAAACAAAACTATAATATTAAAACTTAAGAGTTAGAACGAGTTTACCAAATTGACGAACAACTTGTTGAAAAATAATTATCGTTGAAGACTTCAATTCACCAACTTCACAATTTTGCACAAATTGTAACAATTAAGTAAGCAATTATAGAAGAATATTAGAGAGATATTGATGATTTATTGAGAAAAATAAAAGAATGAGGGGGTATTTATAGTTGAAAATAGGGAAAAAGTATAATTATAAAACGTTTGGGGTTAAAACAAAATTTGGGGGGTTAAATGGCTATTTTGCAAATAGCCAACGGCTATTTTGGCAGACCAAACGGCTAGTTTTTAAATGGCCAAACGGTCAAATTTTTTTTTAAAAAAAAATTATCCGTTGGGCCCGTTTAGGACCGCTTGAACCGGCCCACTTCTCAGCCGGTCCCGGTCCTAAACGGTCACGGTCTCGCGGGCCTCCCCTATGAGACCGACCCACTACCCGGCCCACCACCCCACGGTCCCGGTCCTATCCGGTTAGGACCGTTTAGGCCCACCGCCTATGTGGCCTTGCGGTCTTGGGCCGGTCCCGGTCCTATCCGGCCCACATGCCACCCTTAAATGAGGTCTCTGAAATAGAAGGCGAAGATATAACGCCTAACGCCTCTCCCAGGCAGAGTGGGTCGCCCCTCCCTCACGGCAGCATTACAACATCCCACAGTAAAGGAGCTTCCACGTCCACAACGGAAGAGGCGTCACCAGCAGTGAAAAAACTACTTGAGACTTGGCTGACAAACACGCTGACCAGCATCCTCGACAAGCTCGCTCAGGAGGCAGTTAGAGAAAATGCAGACTTGCATTACACCAACAACGGCCGAGCAGCACGACCCTTTCCCTCCAGTAACATGTATCACTCACAATGTTAATAATGCTGGTAACGACACCCTCACGGCCATTCTGAGGAACCTGGAAGAAATGGAAAATGAAAACAAAATGCTTCGGGACCAAATGAGAGAGCACCAAGAAAGAGTCGACAAAATACTGGGTGCCCCAAAACTCTTGCCAAAAAGAGATGCTGGTCGGTTCGTTGAGCAACCCTACAGTGATGAAGCCGCCCCACATGCCATACCCAAGACCTTCAAGATGCCGCCTTATCTGATAATATATGACGGTACGACCGACCCCGAAGATCATATGACTCATTGTGTCACTGCGGTAAAGGGCAATGATCTCGCCAAAGAACAAGTGTCCTACATCTTGTTGAAAAATTTCGGCGAGACCCTCACCGGAGGAGCATTAACTTGGTATTCACAGCTGCTCGCGTGCTCCATTGAAACATTCGAAGAGATGGCCAGCAAGTTCGTATCAGCCCATGCTGGGGCTAAAAAGGCAGAAGCAAGAGTGAACGATATATTTACCATCAAACAATCACTCGGAGAGGGACTGGGGGAATTCCTCGCTCGATTCAACCGAGTTAGGATGACCTTACCAAATGTATCGGAAGGCATGGTTTTAGCAGCTTTCCAAAACGGGCTAAACAGGAATGGATCAAGGGCAACCAGAAAGTTATTAAATCAGCTTATGAAATATCCTCCAACCACTTGGGATGAAATACACAATGCCTACTGCGCCGATGTTCGTGCTAACGAAGACGACCTGAATGGGCCAACCCAGTGGTTGACCTCGGTACATGCCGAATCCAAAAAGGATCGAAGAAATGATGCCAGGAGGGATATTGCAGCTCCACGACCCAACAGAGAAAGGCATCGGCCATAAATCAGAAGTGCCATCATGACCCCATCCGCAACGAAGAGGGCCCATCTAGGCCAAGGACAGGGACTCACCGAAACGAGAGAGGTATGCCCCATTTATTATCCGCTCATAATTTTTGTGTATCACCCTCAGAAATAGTCTATGCATTGGAGAAGCTCGGACCAAAAGTGAAGTGGCCACAAAAGATGAGGTCATACCCAAGCACCAGAAAGTCATACGCCCTCTGCGAGTTCCACCAAGAGCGAGGACACAAAGCTGAGGATTGCATCGCTCTAAGGCAGGAGGTCGTGAACATGCTTCACCAAGGATACCTCAATGAATTGTTGAGCGACCGAGGAAGGACCAACTTCACCTGAGGACGTGAACAACACTAGGGACCGCCAAAACCACACTCACTGACTCGCACCATTGAAATGATCATCGAAGGCAGCGACGGCGCCTCGATCAACAGCGTAAAATTCACCACAACCCACAAGCTCAAACGGTCGATCACTCATGAACGGTATGACGAGCTCGAAAAAAGTATCATCTTCGATAAGTCAGATACCCACGGTTTGATTTTCCCTTACTAAGATGCCCTTGTTATCACTTTAAGAATTTTAGATACAGATGTAAGACGCATTATGGTGGATGGTGGAAGCGGCAAGTGCATTATCAACCCTCGAGTACTTGCACAAATGAAACTCGAGGATAAGATAGTGTCGCACTGCATCATGCTTATGGGTTTTAACAATACAGTTGAACGAACGTCCAAAGAAATCACACTCCCCATCCTGGCCGGCGGCATCACTCTGGAAACCACATTCCACATCATGGACCAGGATACGACGTACAACGCCATTATAGGTTGATCCTGGATACACGCTATGAGGTCCATCCCCTCCAACTTGTACCAAGTTATCAAATTTCCAACCCCATGGGGAGTATTCAGCATACGAGGAGAACAACACACATCTCGAGAATGCTACCGCATCGCCCAGGATTGTATATATACCCAACAAATGAAGGACAAAGCAAAAGATGTATAGCAATTAACAGGGTCGAGGTCGAGCTGTGATAAAACAACGGGCGTCATCAGAGATCCCGAAACAATAGAGGCCACAGGATCAACCGTAGAAGGTTTAGACCCCGTCCAACTTGATAATAACGACCACAGCAAGAAAGCCTACGCCAGCTACAAGCTTCAAGAACCAAGTAAATTCTATCAATTCTTAACTGCTAACGCAGACTTGTTTGCTTTTTCCCATGCAGACATGCCAGGTATCCCGAAGGAGGTCACCATACGCAAGTTGAACATCGACCCGTTCTACCCCCCGGTAAGGCAAGTTAGGTGAAAGTTCAATTCTACAATAAACGATGCAGTCCGTGAGGAGGTCAAAAGATTGCTGGAAAATGGCTCCATCAGGGAATCAAAATACCCCCAATGGGTCTCCAATATGGTCATAGTGAAAATGAAGAACGGAAAGTGGCGGATGTGTGTAGACTTTACAGATTTAAACAAAGCATGCCCCAAAGATTCATTCCTGCTACCTCATATCGACCAGCTCATTGACGCAACGGCCGGGCATGAACTGCTGAGCTTCTTGGATGCCTACTCGGGCTACAATCAGATCCTCATGGAAGAGGAGGACCAGGAGAAGACCACCTTCATCACCCACTAAAGAACGTACTGCTATGGAGTGATGCCTTTCGGACTGAAAAATGCGGGGCGACATACCAAAGGTTGGTGACCAAAATGTTCAAAAACCAACTCGGCAAGACCATGGAAGTCTACATAGACGATATGTTGGTCAAGTACAAAAGGAAAGAAGATCACATCAACCACCTAAAGGAATCCTTCGATATACCCAGGCGGTACGGAATGAAGCTAAATCCTAAAAAGTATGCATTCGGCGTGAGCTCAGGAAACTTCTTGGGCTTCCTAGTATCACAAAGAGGTATCGAGGTCAACCCCGACCAAATCGAAGCCATAGAAGGAACACCAGAGCACTTAACCAACAAAAAATAGGTTCAGAGGCTGACCGCCCGTATCGCCGCCCTATCGAGATTCATCTCGCGATCATCGGACAGATTCCATAAGTTTTTTGGCGTACTCAAGAAAGACAACGGCCTCTAGTGGACTTTCGAGTGCGTTCAAGCCCTGAAGGAGTTAAATACCTATCTGTCGTCACCGTCATTGCTTTCCAAAGCAGAACCAGGGGAACGCCTTCTCATCTACCTCATCGTATCTTAAGTAGCGGTGAGTGCAGTCCTGGTCTGAGAAGATAAAGGTACGCAATCTTCCATCTATTACATTAGCAAAACCTTAATCAACTCCGAGACGAGGTACCCCTACCTCGAAAAATTGGCCCTGGCCTTGGTCGTAGCTTCATGAAAGCTTAGACCCTACTTTCAGTGCCACCCCATCTTGGTAGTCACAACTTTCCCCTTGAGACGTATTTTGCATTAGCCCGAGTATCAGGCAAGTTAGCCAAGTGGGCCATAGAATTAAGTGAACATGATATTACATATCAACCGCGGACGGTGATAAAGTCACAAGTCCTTGATGACTTCGTCACCGACTTTAACGCAAAAATAATGCCCGGAGTCAAAAAAGAAGCCGCCCACGCTTCTCCACAAACACAAGATCTATGGATTTTGTACACCGACGGTGCTTCTAATGTGTCAAGGTCCGGACTGGGACTTGTGCTCGAAGTCCCGACAGGTGAAGTGATTCTCCAATCCATAAGGTGCCCTAACATAACTAATAACGAGGCCGAGTATGAGGCTGTAATTGCAGGATTAAGGCTAGCACTAAAGTACGGGGCGAGACGGGTCATCCTACGCTGCGACTCGCAACTTGTCGTCAACCAAGTCACAAGGACTTTCCAGATCAAGGAGCAAAGGTTGAAAAAAATAGCAGGTCGAGATCTGCAAACTACTGCCCGGATTTGATGAATGCTAGCTCGACCAAATCCCTCGAGCACAAAACATTGAAGCAGACGGCCTTGCCAAATTAGCGGAAGCCACTAAAAGAATAACTGGAGAAGGGAACGTGGTCACCCTCCTCCACTCATCGATAGATCAAATCGAGGTAAGGATTATAAATCTAACTTGGGACTGGCGCAACCGTATTGTTACACACTTGAAGGATGGCGTACTCCCAGATGATAAAAAGGAAGCCAAGAAGCTTTGGATGCAAGCGGCCAGGTACAACATCATTCACAACGACCTATACAAGAGGACGTATGCGGCCCCCTAGAGAAATGCTTAGGTCCGAATCAAACGTGGCGCGTCCTAAAAGAAGTCCACGAAGGCCACTGTGGGGCTCATTCCAGCAATCGAGCTCTAGTCAGATGTCTCACACGGACAGGTTACTATTGGCTTACTATGAAAAACGACGCCGCAGACTTCGTGAAAATCAAGCGTGCGAGCACCTCCGCTCGGTCACTTCCCCTTAGACTTTCATCAAGTGGAGAATGGACATCGTCGGCCCCCTCCCTGCGGGGCGAGGTAACGTACAATTTCTTTTGGTTCTAACTGACTATTTTTCTAAATGGGTAGAAGCAGGAGCATTCGCCCAGATACACGAACAGGAAGTGATCACCTTCATATGGAAAACCATTGTGTGCCGTTTTGGCCTCCCTAGAGAGATCAGTTGCGGCAACGGACCCCAATTTATTGGAAAAAAGTTCGTTGAATTCTTTGAGAAGTGGCATATCAAAAGAATACTCTCCACACCGTACCACCTCGCGGGCAATGGGCAAGCGGAATCCTCCAATAAATCAATACTGCTTTCATGAAGAAAAAGCTTGAGGATGCCAAGGGATTATGGACGGAGCTATTACCAGAAGTGCTTTGGGCCTACCGCACAATGCCAAAGATGAGCACAAGAGAGACACCCTTCTCATTAGTCTATGGGACCGATGCAGTAACACCAGTCGGAGAGCCCAGTTTGAGATACTCCCATGAGAGCGAGCCGAGGAACGATGAAAGCAGAAGGCAAGAGCTCGACGAAGCACAAGAACGGAGAGATATGGCCTACATAAGGATGATCACCAAAACACAGCAGGCAGAACGCTATTATAACAAAAAGGCCAATATCAGACCACTCAAAGTCGGGGACTACGTGCTCAAGGCCAAAACACAAGAAAGCAAAGACCTGCGGGAAGGCAAACAAGGAACAAATTGGGACGGCCCATACAAAATCATGACAACAGCAAATAAAGGGTCATTTCAACTAGAAACGATGGAAGGAAAACTACTACCAAACAACTGGAACGTCGCCAACCTCAAGTACTTCAACTTTTAAGAAAAAGCGTCCTCCTAGTCGTACTCTTTTTCCCTCACTTGATTTTTGTCCCAATTGGGTTTTTCTCAAGGAGGTTTTTAACGAGGCGACAAGTGGGACACTTCAAAGTCGAAATACGAACGGAAAAGGGCACCGGACGGTCAGTTCATTGCCCAACCTCTCAACACGTCTCTAGGTCGCCCAATGAAGGGACTAGATAGACTGGGACTGGAATGCCAACCCGAAAAACATGTAAATTTCTCCAAGTATGTGAGCAGTACACAAATGTATGAAGTTCGCCCATGTTTTCGCCAGAGCAACATTGCCTCAATATCTACTCGGCCCCCAGTCATAATTAAGTAATTCATATTCGACATCATTCGAATTAACACGCATTCGACCTCAATCGAATTAACTGACATTCGACCCTTCTCGAATCAACTAAGTACGGGTTACATTCAACCTCGTTCGAATCAACACCCGCTCGTCCCCCGGCCATAATTAAGTAATTCACATTCAACCTCGTTCAAATTAACTCACATTCGACCTCGTTCGAATTAACTCACATTCGACCTCGCTCGAATTAACTCACATTTGACCTCGTTCGAATTAAATCACATTCGACCTCGCTCGAATTAACCCACATTCAACCTCGCTCGAATTAACCCACATTCGACCTTGCTCGAATTAACTAAGTACGGGTTACATTCGACCTCATTCGAATCAACACCCGCTCGGCCCCTGGCCATAATTAAATAATTCACATTCGACATCGCTCGAATTAACTCAAATTTGACTTTGTTTGAATTAACTGACATTCAACCTCGTTCGAATTAACACCCACTGGTCCCCGGCCATGACCAAAACCATTTTTTTTACGATTGAAGCGACCAAGCGGCAAAACAAAAGAAGGAAGCATGCAAGCCCGAACAGAAAGAAAAGAATCAGATACAAAACAAAGAAAACGGCATTTTATACTTCAAATATGTTTCTTACAAAGGCTAAAGCATATGCCAGCAAAAGTATGTACAAAAGTTACAACCAAAAGAAAGAAAAGCAACTACTCGCTGCCTAACCCAGCAGCACCATCTCCACCTGTCTCTCCACTATCGTTGTCGCCGTCAAGATACTCATCCTCGTACCAGGCATCCTATTCAATCCCTTCCACGTCGTCCTCATCATCACCGGCCTATGGTGTTGCGGGGTCATAGCCACAAGAAAACCGAGCTTTACGTGCCTTAGAACGTGCATTCTCTAAATCGGCTTCTGAAACAGACCTCGCACCCATCAGATCCCTGAATATATCCAGATAGGCCTCGGCGTGAATCCATTCCTCGTACAGATCCCAAGGAATATCAGGAAAAGCAGAAGTGCAGGATGAGGACGGCTGAGCCAGTAACTGTGCCTTTTCGGCCTCAAGGGCAACAACTCGATCACTAAGGCCAGCAGCCTCTTTTTCTAACTCCCTATCCGCTCATCAAGCCGCTTCTCTCTGAGCCTAGCCATCTCCAAAGCACAATCTCATTTAGAATGGAGAATGCGAATCATGTCCTCTTAAGCTTCCGCTTTACGCGCAGCTAATAACTGGGCTGACTCCGCCTTCTCCAAACTCGCCATCTTCTAGGCGACCTCGCCACTCAAAGCGGCCACTCAAAGTTGACACTTCTCCAGCTTGGCACACAATGAGACCACTTGGGCCTGAAGGTCGGCGCATTGGGCCTCGACCCCCCTGCTCACCTCGAGCTTCTCTTCTTTGTCCTTCAACGCCCCCTCAAGCTCACTACATTTTTCGATGACTTTCACCAATTCGTCATCCTTCTCCTTTAGCTCGTTTCGGAGAGCCCGAAAGTTGCTACTACCACCAAGCCAACGGTAAAGCTCGCGTTACTCATCACAATACTCGCGATATTTCCGCTCCATCTTTTGGAAGATGGCCTTACGCCACTCCTCTCGTCGGGAACTTTCAATCTCCAAGATCACGGTCTGAAAAGAAAATCGTAGCGAGTACGAACAAAGCCGAATTAGACATGAAAAATGAATATAGAAATGGAATACCAAACTTACCCTAAGAGCAAGGCCGGCTATGCTCTTCGACAAAGTGGAATCCTTCAGTTTCTCGAGGGTCTTACCCTCCACATCAGAACAAAGTGGACCAAGAGAAGGGACCACGTCCTCCGTATTAACTAATAAATCCCGGTCCAGAGGGAACAAAATAGTCCGTGTGGACCCCTCCAATTTCACCTCGAGCCGGGTGAATTCTTCCCCCATCATCCTAACGGTGTCCATGTCGGAGCCCATCTCATAATCCTCTTCGTCTACACTTTTGCCCTTCGTATCAACCCGAGAGGAAGGATCCTCAGTTGGTAACGAGGTCGATGGCTCACCCCCTTGTAAGGCGTCAGGGACTCGCACCAACGGCCCTTCAAAACCCTTTTCGGCCTCAGGGGGCAACGTACATCCCTCGACCCCCGATGACGATGGAATTGTGGGTTGCAGCTCGAATCATATCTGAGGTCTATGGTTGCCATTTCTCTGACGACGAAATCCTCCATCACTGAACTCCCCACGCGGGACAGCTCCCTCGCCGATATCTATAAATCGCCTCTTACGGGGAAGCCGATTATCATCATTTGGCGACGATCCTTCCTCATCATCCTCGTCGATTAGATGATGCATAGGGGAAGTAGAAACCCCCGCTGCAGAAGTAGTCGACGACCGAGAGCAGGCCTCACCGCAGCAGCAGCAGGAATAGAAACGACGTTCCTCTTATGAAATGCTGGAGCAGGAGCTTTCTGCCTCCTCGAAGACCCTCGACCTACAAAAGAGATTAGAACGTCAACCCTTAAAGTCATAATGAGCAAGCGACCACAAGGTCAGAACGGCATAGGTAAAAGATCATTGTATAGATGAATATGGATGGACAAACTCACCGGTCGTTGAAAGCTTGGGCCTGAACTTCTTTATAAAGGTCGACCATTCATAAACCTCCACTGTGTGAGGCAAGACCTGGCTAACCCAGTCGTGAATATCCACAACCAAAGGAGGGGAGAAGTCTCAGCTGAACAAGGAAAAGATAGAATTATAAGGCTACGACCAAAGCAAGCAAAATGAGCACTTAGTAAAAGTACTTACGGGCATAATTCCACGCCTTAGAAAATCCATTTGCATTTGCCACCACGTCCTCGGTCTTGACGTAGAAGTAACTAAGCTAGAATCGACGATTTGCTTTATCGTCCATCTTCACTACCAAGCTCTTACTTCCATGGTGATGAAGGTACAACATCGTCCCCCTATAGAAACTGGGCGCGAAGAGGTGCATCAGGTGGCGAAGAGAGATCCCGCGGCCAGCTAATTCCCCGTACTTCGTCAGCATGTGGATGATCTTGTAGATATAAGGAGAAAGTTAGGTCGGGCAGACGCCGTAGTAGCGGCATAATTCCTCCGCCAATGGAAGGGAAAAAAGTAGACCACATAGAACGGATATGCGTAGAATGCGCAATATCTAGGGTGATGAATCTGCACCACATCGCGACCAGCCGGGACCAGATCGATGTGGGCTGGAATTTTGAACTTCGCCCTGAAATTAGCAAGGGAAGCCGCATCCATCTCAGATTCCACGGCCTCAGGGTCGTCCTCGGGCAGCTTTGAGAAGTCAGATCTAGCCTTCTCGTTACGAGGAATTATTTCCTCCACCGTAGGAAAGCTTTCATCTTCTGCAATAATGGCAGCCCCATCGTGGTGAGGCATGCGTACTGCCAAGGGAACAGGGTCAGGTACCCCCCCCCCCCCCAGAGCTGGAAGACACGTTGACCATCTTTGTTTATGAAAAAAAGAGGTGTAAACACAGAAGAGTCGAGTAGCAGGAGCCACCGAGATCAGTGAAAGCAAGAATATGAAGTAAGATCAAGAAAACAGGGACTCTGAATGAGGAAGAAATAAGAAGATATGAAGGTCCAATTTTTAGAATGCAAAAAGTGAATCAAAGGATTGTGTATCCCTATTTATAAGAGTTCAGTCATCAATATCAAGAAAACAAATTGTCGTTACCCAACGTCACTTTGAATCGATGTGACCCTAGGTTGCGGCTCACGAAAGGCCACGCTTCCATCCCGTCCGAAACGCTACTACTTGACCTTCTCGCCTAAAACTTCTCAACCATCACTAACAGAGTCCGCTCATCGAGATCGCCCAGGGTCGACATCAATAAGCGGAGAGACTAACTGTATAGGTCAAAATCTTCCTCAGTAGGATTTAGCATGGAGTGATATTATGGAAAGCGACGTGGCCGAGGTCGACTAGTAGATAACAGGACTCGTAGCCGAGCAGTCAATAACGACCGAGGTCGAGTATCAAGGGCGGTGCTAACGGCTAGTTTTTGTAATAGGATATTTAAGAGAATATTCCACTGAATATTCTTTGTACTTATACTTTTTGGTTTGAGTAAGATATGTCCCATATAAATAGAAAAAGAGATAGGGGAAAGGGGAGGTAACATTCTCTAATTAGAACACTTTTTGAGAAGAAGACTTTCTCTCTAGAAAAGTTACAAACATTACCTTTCTAAGAAGATTCGATTATCTATTATTCCACATTTTTCCATTAGAACCGAGAGTAGTTCCAATATTATAGCATTTGTCTATCGCTCATTACTGTCAGAAGAAGGAATCATCCACCTCATTCAATATTGAGTGAATCGTTCTCCTTATTTACGTTAATGTCATTTAATCTTATTTATTGCTTGATATTCTTCCATCATTAATCATCTTGAAACATTAAATGTACATGGCATTTAATCATATACCAACACTATCCGATTTTATTTGAGTTGACTAGTTATAAATCTGAGGGATATTATTATTAACAAGGTTTAATCCCTTTTCATATAAAAATAATTAATTTAATCAAAGATTTAGACTTTTTGGTTAAACAATAATGTGAGCTCCGAGATAGTAAAACGTAGGATTTTCCATTGTAAGCAGGGGCGATGTAACTTGTCAACAGTAGCCTATGCATATATACATTAACTTCGGTGTGAATTAATGTGATACATTTCACGCAGTTTTCGAGTTCAAACTATGTAAGTTTGACCAATATTTTGAAAAATATATTTTTATCAAGAAGAATTACGATGTACAGCACTTTTTATTTAGTTTTTGAAAATTTAAATTTTAGTTTTAAAATATTGAGTTGAACTAATTTAATTTAGCTTTAAAAATTAGTCAAATTAACTCTCGATAAACAAATACGTATCATATAAATTAAAACAAGGGAGTAGTATTATAGTAGAAGGGTGCATCCAAAACTGGGTTGATTTGGAAAAGTTTAGTTTGAAAAAGTGAACTCCGACGTGGTAAAACGTAGGATCCACTATAAGCAGGAGGGGACGATGCTTGTTGATAATTGTCGAGGTAAATTTGTTGACTTTGGTTCGAACTTTATAGGTTCTTTCACCTAATTTGATCTTTCTCTAGGTGGTAAGGGAGAGATTTGCCATCCCTTCTATTGAGCTTTTGGTTGAAGATAAGATTTGAAACGTGCTTTTAGGTGTTAGAATAGGTGTATACGGTGAAACCGAGCCCGTTAGACACTTCGATTCTCGATGAAGTTAACGGAGCAGAGACATGATCGTAAGTAATCGGAATCGGAATCGAAATCGGGGCAAGGAGCCCCTCGAGTCGGGGTCTAGGAAAAATACCTGCCCTCGGAAGAATCGGGGCCACATCTCCCAGGTCCGATTCGTATCCCAAAACTTCGGAGAACATTACCAGATAATCGAGCACGAATAGCGAAGGGCTGTGATATCCGCGTCTAGCCGGATGTCACGACGTGAATCTCGGCACGTATCGACAAAAAATCTGTGATTAGCGAAACGGAAGATTTTCACCTTTTATGGAATTGTACTTAGGGTAAAACTCCCCTACTATATAAATGGGAGTGTGACTAATTATTAGAGACATTGTAACACGCATGTCAAGGCAATATATTATTATTTTCTCTGTTATTCAAAGTTTTTACTTTTGTTCATCAGTTCTTCATTGTTGTGAGCCTGGGATCGAAGGCAGGCATTACATTAAGTTGTTACTGACTCCGGGATCACTTCCCTTAATTTGACAATTTTTTACATCCTTTATCTA
Source organism: Nicotiana tabacum (assembly GCF_000715075.1). Classification (NCBI taxonomy): domain Eukaryota; kingdom Viridiplantae; phylum Streptophyta; class Magnoliopsida; order Solanales; family Solanaceae; genus Nicotiana; species Nicotiana tabacum. The sequence goes on along the minus strand of NC_134083.1, from coordinate 124,176,735 downwards.
TTTAATCTAATATATTTATCATTTGTATTGAATTAAGCCGCAAATCCTTAAAACTACATATAAATTTAATTGTTATCCATTTTTTAGGGTAAACAGTTTGGCGCCCACCGTGGGGCTAAGGATAATAGTGGCAATTTGATACAAATTTTAATTACACACTCTATTTTACACTTGTTCTTTGAGCTTTTAATTTCAGGTCAATTAAAAAATGTCAAACTCCCAATCTACCCATATGAACATTGATATTGAGTCCGGCCACCATGGCGAGAACAACAACGTGGTGCCCAGTAACGAGGTGCCCCATGTTGACCCTAACGGAGTCCCAGTCACGGATCCGATCGATGCTAACTCACACATGGCTATCGAAGCAAACTTGCCGACTGACCCCGAAAACAGCATTCGCGGGGGAGCCCGGTCGATAACCCGAAGTACTCACGACGGCGAAGGTGATGGGATCAACTTGCGGGTGACCTTCGAAATGTTATAGGCTCAACAAGCAGCGATAGCCCAGTTGTAGAACCAAAGCCGCGCCCCCAGCAGAGTTGAGCTTGAACCATCCCGGGAAAACGCTCGCAGAAATGAACCGGCCATAGAAAGGCCGGGTAAAGCAGAACCCGGGACCAACCCCTAGATAATAAAGATTCTTGAGGAACTGACAAAACGGGTGGAATCGGGAAAAAAGAAAATCGAAGCCAACGACAAAAAAGTGGAGACCTATAACTCCAGGGTCAATCTATTCCCAGGAGCACCACCGAGCGCAGCTCCGAAGAAATCTAAAGGGCCTGGATTCCAAGAAATTTGTCCAAAAGCCTTTTCCTCCGAGCGTAGCTCCGAAGCCGATCCCAAAGAAGTTTTGTATGCCCAAAATTCTGAAGTATAATGGAATAACTGATCCAAATGAACATGTGACCTCCTACACGTGCGCCATCAAGGGGAACAACTTGGAAGATGACGAAATCGAATTCGTTCTACTGAAAAGGTTCGGAGAGACCTTGTCAAAAGGAGCTATGATATGGTATCACAACTTACCCTCTAATTCTATTGACTCATATGCTATGCTTGCAGATGCCTTTGTGAAAGCGCACGCCATGGCCATTAAGGTCGAGACTAGGAAGTCAGGCCTTTTCAAAGTAAAGCAAAGAGATAACGAGATGCTCAGGGAATTCGTGTCAAGGTTTCAAATGGAACGGATGGATCTGCCTCTGGTCGCGGACGATTGGGCCGTTCAACCATTCACCCAAGGACTCAACCCCCAAATCTCTTTGGCTTCACAGCAGTTGAAATAAAATTTGATAGAATACCCGGCAGTAACTTGGGTCGACGTCCATAACAGGTACCAGTCAAAAATTAGGGTTGAAGACGATCAGCTCGGGGCCCCTTCGAGGTCCGTTTATCCCGTCAGAACTAGTGATAGATCCAAAAGAGCCATTGATCATGAACCAAGATCAAACAGAGATCGGTATCAACCATACAATGGGGATCGAAGGGGTAATGGGTCCGGGCACAACTCTGCGAGGAGTGAAAGAAGAAGCGATCGAGATCATAATAACCGGGGACTCATGAGCAAAAACGGTTTCGACAGACCCATCGGTTCTAAGGAGGCGCCAAGGTTATCAGAGTACAACTTCATCGTCGATGCTGCTAGCATCGTATCAGCCATTAGACATATCAAAGATACTAAGTGGCCTCGACCATTGCAATCTGATCCTGCCCAAAGGGACCCCAACCTAATGTGTAAGTTTCATGGTAGTCACGGCCAAAGAATCGAAGACTGCCTACAACTGAGAGAAGAAGTAACCCGATTATAGAATAACGGACATCTCCAAGAATTTCTGAGTGATCGAGCCAAAAATCACTTCAGGAATAGGGACTCCAATAACCAGATCGAGCAAGAGGAACCTCAGCATGTCATTAACATGATCATTGGTGGAGTTGACGTCCCCCAAGGGCCAATGTTAAAGCGCACTAAGGTGTCCATTATAAGGGGAAAATGGACTCGAGATTATGTATCGAAGGGAACTATGTGTTTCAACGACGAGGATGCTGAAGGCATCGTGCAACCACATAATGATGCACTGGTAATATCTGTACTCATAAATAAATCTCGAGTTAAACATGTGTTAATTGATCTAGGTAGCTCAGCCAACATCATCAGATCGAGGGTCGTGGAGCAGCTGGGTCTACAAGATCAAATAGTGCCTGCAATCCGAGTTTGAACGGATTTAACATGGCATGCAAAAATACTAAAGGGGAGATAACCTAGCTAGTGAACATCGTCGGAACCGTTCGAGAAACAAAGTTCTACGTGATCAAAGGAGATATGAGATACAATGCTCTATTCGGAAGGCCATGGATTCACAATATGAGGGCAGTACCCTCAATACTACATCAGGAGTTGAAATTCCCCACACCAGGAGGGATCAAGACTTTTTACGGAGAACATCCAGCCGCAAAAGAAATATTCGCGGTAGCTAAGGTGATCCCGATATCCGCACTCCCGACACCAAAGGACCTGAGTTTGGTTGAATAGAAAGAAACCAAATAGCAATCATCGACACTAGCCCCGACCGAACCATAGAAGCAGGAGACAGGCGAGGATGATGATTACAGAGTTCCTAGGTCGTACATAGCCCCTAAGGATTCCCATGCCACCAAGTCAACGGTTGAGGAGCTGGAGCAAGTTGTACTGGTCGAACACTTTCCCGATCGGAAGGTATACCTGGGCATGGGGATAACTCCTGAGCTCAGGAAAAAACTCATTAAATTCCTTATATCTAACATAGATTGTTTCGCCTGGTCCCATCTTGATATGACAGGAATCCCGCCAGAAATAACTACTCACAAGCTGATCCTCGATCCGAAGTTCCACCCAGTTAAAAAGAAGATGAGGCCTTAGTCCAGAGTCAAGCATGTATTCATCAAAGACGAGGTATCCAAACTCCTTATGTGAGGTTTGGTCTTTAGTCTCCATGGCTAAGTATTCATTGCTAACTTCGAAAACCTTTACCTTTTTTACCAAGTCAGCATGCTCTTTCTAAGCCGCATCCAACTCGGCCTGGAGATTCTTGATGGCCCCTTCGTGTTGCTCGTTGAGAAGCTTATACATGTCTCTTTTCTCGGCAAGCTCCTTGATCTCAGCCTCGAGCTGGTTAACCTCGGTCTGATACCAAAAAATGCTTTCGTGATAGAGTACTGAGGCCTGTGAAAGGGTAAAAGAAAGAAGACATGAGAAATATCAAGGGCTAAGTCAAAGGTCAAAAGATCTTAAAGATACCGTACCCGATTCAGTGCCTGCTGCTCCTCGCTGAACAGGCACGGTATGCCCACCTCGTTCATTTTTGCCTGGCCTTCCTCGGTCACCAGGCATCAAAGGTAGCTCTCTACTCCCACGGGAGTGGAAAGAACCCGAGCATCCTCCGAGATAGTGATGACTATCGACCTCTTACGGACGGGATCTACACTCGAGGCAGGGAATTGGTTGACTAACTACGAGCACGAATTCAGCCCGCCAACTTCTGAAGATGACTCTTTTCTCGGCACTTCCAAGTCGCCCATCCTAGAAAACTCTTCCAAGACGGACGAGTCCACATCGTTCGCGTCATGTGTCCCATCGTTAGACCTCTCCTTTCCTGCTCGGGCTTCATCGAGCATCGACTCGGTATAAAAAGGTGACCCTGAAATATCTATTACATTGGGTGCCTTCTTCGGGGCGTGGATGGCATCCCGGGAAGTCTCGGCCCTGGTCTCCTCATCGACCCCCCGAACCTGAGAGGGATCAACCTCATGGATCTCCTCTTCAATGGCTTCTTGCTCCTCGGGGGATGTTAGCCCGTGGGCCACGAAACAATCATCTTCTTCGGTCTCATCCCTGAGCCGATAAAGTGAATCTGAGTCGGGTGCTCGAGAGCTAGAACTTTCCTTTGGCTTACGGTCCAACCTTTTATTTGGCTTCTTCTTTAAGCTCGGGGAGCCCAGAGCCTTCCTTTTCATCTTTTCTCTTGCTGCAGCCCTGAGCTGCCCCAAAGCAGAGGGTCAACGGATGGATCCTCATCCCCTTCTAAATGCCTAAGCTCAATGGTCTTAGGCAAACCTGAAAAAGGAAAGGTGAAGAAGTGAGGGTAAGTATGATACGAATGGGAGAGCCAAATGTTGCCTATTCGAGGAAGGGTCTTACCGTGAGAATGGGCCTCCCAGCGGCCCCTCGAGAGTTTGCACCATGAGCACTCGGAATAAGGCATCTATGAACAAATGCCCTCGATCCACTCCTTGAACTGAGGGATAGCATTTGGAACTCGGGCGATGGCTGCACCACCACAAATACCAGTAAGAAAAGAGGAGATGAAGGTAAAATGGTGTTCAAAGGGAAACCATACTTATGAGATGCATTCCACTTCTCGGGGAATGGCATGAGATCGGAGGGAACCAAGTCTTCGGTCTTCACCCGAACAAAACGCCCTTGCCAGCCCCGGTCCCGGTCCACATTGATGCTCGAGAATGGGGCTTTGCTGGCCCGGCATGTGAGCTTTATTAGTCCCCCTCGGAAGATTCGGGGACTGTATAGGTGGAGTAAGTGATCGATGGTGAACCGACAGGATTCGGTCTTGTTCACGAAAAAACAAAGAAGGATCACAATCCTCCACAGCGACAGATGGATTTGACCAAGGCATACTTCGTACCTCTTGCAAAAATCCAAGATAACCGGGTCCACCGGGTCCACCGGGCCCAATGTGAAGGGATAAGTGTAAACACTTAGATACCCCTCCACGTGGGTAGTGATGGCGTCTGTAGGCTCGGGGACTACTACATCCTTACCGCCCAATTATAGTCCTCTCGGACTGCTGGGAGGACGTCTTCGGTAATGGAGCATATATATCTTGATACTCCTTTACCCCGGCCCTGCACCGACGAGGGCTTCTCAACCTTAAAGTCATCGGCAATCAAACAACAATCGGGAACGAACATTTTCAAGTGAGACTCGGCAGTCGGTCCATCGGTAGCCATGGCAGGAGCATACCTCTCGAGGACAACCACATCGGCAGTGATCTCCTCGATATCAACGATCGGTTGCGAAGAATAAGAAGAAGTGGCTTGTTGGGGAACTGATTTGAAAGTTTTAGCCATTGTTATCTGGAAAAAGCTTGAAAAATATGAAGAAAGTTTGAAAGATGAAAAGTCAGGTGCGCTGATTTGGGTAAAAACTTGCAACTTACTGAGAAAGTCTTGAAGAACGGAGATAAAAATATTAGAGTTTGAAGAAGGGTAGTGATATCCTAAAAACTCGAAGGTAGAAGCTTGGCCAAAAGGTAAAAAATGACCAAAATAGGAAAGTATTTATAGAGATTTGGCGTTGTTTCGCATTCAGGGATGAACCGCCGATGACTGACGCGTGTTTGAAATCATGACGACACGAATGACGGGATATTTTGGATTCTTTGTCGTTTCTGTCACGGCATATAGAAGAAGGTATCGAAGTGCATATGTCATTTCTCGTCGTTTCAGTAAACTTACTCTCCGAGAAACGAGGGGACTATATGTATATGGGTGAAACCGAGCACGTTGGACACCTTGGTTCTTGATGGAATAAACGGAGCAGAGACATGATCGTAAGGAATCGGAATCTGGGCAAGGAGCCCCTCGAGTCAGGATCCGGGAAAAACACCTACCCTCGGAAGAATCAGGGCCACATCCCTGAGGTCCGATTCATATCCCAAAACTTCAGAGAACATCACTAGATAATTGAGCACGACTATCGAAGGGTCGTGATATCCGCGTCCAGCCAGATGTCACGGCGTGAATCTCGACACGTATCGGCAGAAAATCTGTGATTAGCAAAATGGAAGATTTTTACCTTTTATGGAATTGAAGTTAGGGTAAATCTCCCCTACTATATAAAGGGGGTATGACTATTCATTAGACACATTGTAACACGCATATCAAGGCAATATATTCTTATTTTCTCTGTTATTCAAAGTTCTTACTTTTGTTCATTAGTTCTTCATTGTTGTGAGCCTGGGATCGAAGGCAGGCAATACATTAAGTTGTTGCTGAGTCCGGGATCATTCCCCTTAATTGATTTGATAATTTATTACATTCTTTATTTGTTTAATCTAACGATATTTATCATTCGTATTGAATTAATCTGCATATCCTTAAAACCACATATGAAATTAATTGTTATCCATTTTTGAATGTAAATGATAGGTTTTATATTATTGTTGTTTCACTATAAGAAAAGTGTGGATTACCTGGGGAATTATTTGGGGAATCTAATTTACAAATCATTTTTATGCGTAAATCTGCAAGTAGTGAATAAAAATATTTCTTTGTCAATTCGCAAGTAAAACCCTCGAGTAAAGCTACTTGGGGATACTTACCTGGGGATTTACCTAGAGATATTCTTACCTAGGGTATTACTTGGGGATTTTGGTTTTGCGAATTTAGCTAAGATTTTCTTTTTGAGGATTTTCTTACCTAGAGAATTACTTGATGATTTTATTTTTGAGGATTTAGCTAGGAATTAATATTTGGGGATTAACTTAGGGATCTGCATACTGCAATTTTAGCTGAGAATGTTTTCTTTGAGATTTACCTAGGAATTTTCTTACGTTGAGATTTAACAGGAAATTTTTTCTTAAAATCATAATTAAGAAATTAAAATTATAATAACATAGAAAATGTGACGACCCGATTGGTCGTTTTGAGTACTAGCTCTTTTTCCTATATTCCGAGACCTCCCGTAGCTTTATTTGATGATTTATGACTTGGGTGCATAGTCCGTGTTGATTTTTGAAAAGTCTATATTTGAAATTTAAAAAAAATGTAATTTTTGTCCTTAAATGTAGCTAGAGTTGACTACGGTCAATTCTTTTGGTAAACGACCCTGGATCGGTCCTTTGACGATTCTGGTAGGTTCGTATGATATTTTTGGACTTGTACGCATGTTTGGTTGGGGGTCCCGGGGTGACCCGAGGCCGTTTCGACGCATTTTGTGAAAAGTTGAAAAATGAGTTTCAAAGTTGAAAATTTTAAGACTTGATGATCAATTCTTGATATTTGAAGCTATTTTAATGATTTGAGACAGCGAGCGAGTTTGTATAATATTATTACACTCGTGTGAATGTTTGGATTGATGCCCGATGGGCTCATATGAGTTTCAAAGGTGCTTTGGAATGTTTTTGGACTGTTGAGGAAATCTGGTGTAGTTGGTCTGCAGGTCTCGCAAATGTGAGCTTCCCTTTTGCAAAGTCAGGCTCGCATTTGCGAGGGGGTGTGGGAACTAAAGGCTTCTCATATGATCGTGTATTGTCCCCAATGCACACAAATAAAATAAGTAGGGTGTACAGGAACTTTCCTAAACTGTCACATCAATAGTGGCTCCATCCTCTAACCTCGAGCCAGTAGCAATGTTGCTAAGAGATGCAGTAGCAGCAAAAGTGGTAGCAGTGATCACATCTCAACATAGAATAACCAAGGACATGGAATTGGGAGTGAGAAATTGCAGCAGGGGAGAGAAAACCTACACCACGTGGTCAACGAGCATTCTTACACTACTGCTCCTGCTACTTTCAATGCACTTTTCTCTCCACTTAGAGGATATGAATTGGGAGCCTAACTTGGACTCAAGTTTGTGACCACGAGCGGTGGGGAGTGGTAAGTAGATGAAAAAGTCGAACGCCTTTTGCTTCATTTTGCATTTCTTGGCTTTCATATGAGGAATCTCATTTTTTCATCTTGCGCCTTCAATCCTCAAAGTGTACAGCTCTTTCCTTTCCTCTTTGCAATCCCTCATTAATTCATGTGTTTCAATTCCCATATCACCACACAACTCCAATGTTGAAAAATACTTGGAAAGAGACATCAAGCCTCCACATTGTAATTTTGCCTGAATCTTGACATTCTCTTTTTCCCCCGAACTAGAGTCAATTTCAACCATACGTTCAATTATGCATGTTGACTCTAATTCTAATTTTTTCCGGCATCGCCAACAAGTATGGAGTCGGTTGGTGGATGTTCAATTCTTGATTCAAGCTCTTAACTATTTTGGAGACTATTTTTCAAGAACTCCTCTAAGGCTTTTTTCTCTTGGTTTCCTTCTTCACATAGGCACTTCATCATGAGTTTGAACTCTCTATTTTGCCCCTGCTCATTTTCTTCCATATTCAACGCCCTATATATGTTAAAACAAAAAGTAGAATTGTCATAGTGGGGCTTCGGGGAAGGGAAGGACAAACACGCACAATTGCCCAAATAACCATTTTGACCACCACACTTATCGCATATACTCCACTCATAGGTTTGAGATTGTGCGCACAATCCGCCCTCGGGAGAATTTAAACAAATTTTCCATGAGTATGATCCTCCATAATAAGGACATGGGTCATCAAAGTATGAACAACTATCATCCGACCAATTTTCATTATGTGATGCCATTTTCAAAAAACTAAGAAAATAAACAAGAAAAATAAAAAATAAAACAAACAAAGATAAGAAAAATGACAACACAAATATTCACAAGCTTGGACCAAAGCACATATGCTTACTTCCCAAACAACCTAAACACTTGGCAATTTAAAATAAAAATTCAGCTGTGAACACATAACAATTTTATTTTAACAACTAAAACTTAAATTGTTAGCTCCCCGGCAACGGCGCCAAAAATGATGACGTCCAAAACACACCTCGATAAGAGATATGCTACTATCATATGTAATATAATTTACCCAACTATGAGTCGGGGTCGAATCCCACAAGGAGCTATGAAGAGTTCCAGTTGACTCAATTACTAAATAATCTAAGTTGAACAAAGAGGGACAAATATACTTGGATTTTTGTGGCTATTAAATAATGAATTAGATTCGACTAACTAACAACAACTAAACTAGAAGTCGAGAATAACTTAAGAAAGTTATAGATGATAAAAAGGCCTAAGATAGAGAATCTCCCAATTGTCGGGCTAACTCTAAGGGAAGTCTTGAAACTTTGTTTGACATTATTCTATCACCCTTGGACCTAAAGTTGTTCGCTAGAGTTTCCCAACTACTAGCGACAACTATTTTTGAACTATTTTTCCCAAAATAATCAAGATAATAAACTTGTCCAATTCTAGGTCACAGTCGAATCATGATGTCCCCATAACGATTCTACATCGGGTTAAGTAATTCCTTAATTCAACCCGAAGTCCTGTTATTTGACTGACCCAACCTTGTCAATCTTTTTCCGAGAATAACAAGAAATAGGGCATAAACAATTGCGAGCTCAAACAATTGAATTCATTAAAATCGCAACCAAACAAATAGAATAAGTATCAACGATTCAGGAATATTTACTCAAAATCGCCTAACAACGGGTTCATCAATACCCTAGCTAGGGAATTTAGCTACTCTTATTTATACTAAAAAAACATAATGACTATTCTCAAAAAAATCTCCATAATAAACGAAAAATAGAAAAGTTGAGATAAACTCTTCAAATCTTCGATTAAGATGGTTTTTGGACTCTTCCAAGCCTTTATTGCTTCGAAAGTTGTGTTCTCTTCTTTTCAGGTCGAGATTGTAGCTGAGGAGGCAAAAAGAAGATTTTATATCGTGTAAAATTTGCTCCAAAGACCAAAATATCCTTATAATTTTCGCCTAGAAATTTCTGCTCTCGCGCCGCGCGCGCGCGCGCACCGTGCGCTCTGCATTTGATCTTGTCCAGATGAGCGCACATTAGAGGGAAAATGCGTTGTTTTTGCACTTTGTCATTTTCTTCAATTTGAGTAGATTTTCGTCCCAAAACTTCGAATATTCCTTCAATTCTTCTTTCAACTCCTTATCAACCTAAGATCATCAATTAGGCACAATCATGGTGAGTTTTAACCACTAAAGTATTCAAGAACACTTGAGAATGAGGTTAAACTACTATCAAAATATAGAGAATTATGCCAAATATCACTATCCCCACACTTAAGCTTTTGATCGTCCTCGAGCATAGAAGAGAATAGTTCAATCTTAACACATAAGCAATCAAAACCAGTTCAAAACTTCTCAACAAGCAGATTCTGCTGAGATCAACCATGAAATTCAGAGGTCCTTTTTTTTACTCATACTCACACATTGAAAATCGAAACTTTGTGACCACATAAATTCCAATGTACCTCACAAGCAAAGAAGTGCCCAAAAACTCACACATCATGTAATTAGTCACATAACAATGGGATAATTAGCAATCAAGAACCCTCACACTCAGCAATGAATTTTGACATGCACATGAAACAATACCACAAGCTTGCCCATTTTATTGCTATCCACTAATGTAGGCATCTCAAGTAAAGATCAAGTAGGACTTTTCTATGATTGTGATGTAGGCTCAGGGACATGTCGGATAATATGGGCAACAATGACTCAACTCCCTCTGGCACTACCACCACATGATACTTAAGTACATTTCCTTTCTTTTTTTCTTTTTTTTTTTTGGTTTTTCTTCCCTTTTTTTTTTTTGAATAACATTCTCCCTTTTTAAATTACACACCAAAGCTAATAACTTCTCAATATAACCATGTATTGTCAAGACATTGATCATAGTATTCCAAATATAACCATCTTTGTATGGTAACTTCAAAACCAACAATTCCTCCTTGATGCACCCTACCTTGCATACATATCTCTTAAGGTTTTGCATATCTTCAATAATTTTTTAGGCATGTTCATAAAATTCACAATTTAGTTACACATCAACAACACAAGATCTGCCATTTATATTTCTTTTATTTTGCACTAAAAAGTACAATTGACATCCCTTTTCTTTTGTTTCTCACACTACTTCCTTCACGCACTAAGTACTTTCACAATGTTCAAGCGACGTGTGCCATTAGGGACTATAGTAAGAATTTATGCAATTAACTTCACAAGCTAAGGGGCATCATTAGGCTATCAAAGAAAGAAGGTGAACATGTCATTAGGCATAAAGGGGTTATCTAGGGATAATTTACAATTGTATATAGGTCAATTTTGGCTCGTATGGATAGACAAAGATGGCCTACAATCATTTTCTACTTGAGAACATCCTACGACTTCGCCTCAAATAATACGCTGGGCAAGTTCTAGACTAACATGTGAACATGAAAATGCTCAATTAGAACTCACCACTCTATGTACATGGAGTTCAGAGTTGACTCAATTTCAACCCTCAATATGCAAGCATGAGATGAAAAAGAAAACTCAAGCATACTTGGTGACTCTCAGAGAAGGCTACAAGGTTCCGAACTTTCTTTAAAATAAACAATTTTTTTTTTCTTTTTTTTTTAATATTCTAAGAATGCCCGATTCAAAAAATAGCTCCTTGGGAAAGAACCATGGCAAAGAAAACCTAAGAAGAATAAAATAATAAAAATTAAAAATTATATTCATAAACATAGCAGACTCCCACCCCACACTTATGATCGTGCATTGTACCCAATGCACACAAATAAAATAAGTAGGGTGTAGAGGAACTTCCCTAAACTGTCACATCAATAGTGGCTCCAAACTCTGGCCTCGAGCCAGTAGCAATGTCGCCAAGAGAAGCAGTAGCAGCAAACGTGGTAGCAGCGATCACATCTTAGCATAGAATAACCAGGGACATGGAATTGGGAGTGAGAAATTGCAGCAGGGGAGTGAAACCCTGCACTGCGAGGTCAACGAGCGTTCTTACACTGCTGCTCCTACTACTTTTACTGTACTTTTCTTTCCACTTAGAGGATATGAATTAGGGTCCTAACTTGGACTCAAGTTTGTGACCACGAGTGGCTGGGGTGGTAAGTAGATGAAAAAGTCGAACGCCTTTTGCTTCATTTTGCATTTCTTGGCTTTCATATGAGGAATCTCATTTTGTCGTCTTGCGCCTTCAATCCTCAAAGTGTACAGCTCTTGCCTTTCCTCTTCGTAATCCCTCATTGATTCATGTGTTTCAATTCTCATATCACCACACAACTCCAATGTCGAAAAATAATTGGAATGAGACATCAAGCCTCCACATTGCAATTTTGCCTGAATCTTGACATTCTCTTTTTCCTCCGAACTAGAGTCAATTTTAACCATATGTTCAATTATGCATGTTGACTCTAATTCTAATTTTTTTCTGGCATCGCCAATAAGTATGGAGTCGGTTGGTGGATGTTCAATTCTTGATTCAAGCTTCAAACTATTTTGGAGACTATTTTCCAAGAACTCCTCTAAGGCTTTTTGCTCTTGGTTTCCTTCTTCACATAGGCACTTCATCATGAGTTTGAACTCTCCATTTTGACCCTGCTCATTTTCTTCCATATTCAACGCCCTATATATGTCAAAACAAAAAGTAGAATCGTCATAGTGGGGCTTCGGGGAATGGAAGGACAAACACGCATAATTGGCTAAATGACCAATTTGACCACCACACTTATCGCATATACTTCTCTCATAGGTTTGAGATTGTGCGCACAATCCGCCCTCGAGAGAATTTAAATAAATTTTTCATGAGTATGGTCCTCCATAATAAGGACATGGGTCATCAAAATATGAACAACTACCATCCGACTAATTTTCATTAAGTGATACCATTTTCAAAAAACTAAAAAAATAAACAAGAAAAATAAAAAATAAAACAAACAAAGATATGAAAAATGACGATACAAATATTCACAAATTTGAACCAAAGCACGTATGCTTACTTTCCAAACAACCTAAACACTTGGCAATTTAAAATAAAAAATTCAGCTTTGAACACTTAGCAATTTTATTTTATCAACTAAAACTTAAATTGTTAGCTCCCCGGCAACGGCGCCAAAATTGATGACGTCCAAAACACACCTCGATAAGAGATATGCTACGGTCGTATGCAATATAATTTACCCAACTATGAGTCGGGGTCGAATCCCACAGGGAGTTATGAAGCGTTCTAGTTGACTCAATTACTAAATAATCTAAGTTGAACAAAGAGGGACAAATATACTTGGATTTTTGTGGCTATTAACTAATGAATTAGATTCGACTAACTAGCAACAACTAAACTAGAAGTCGAGAATAACTTAAGAAAGTTGTAGATGATAAAAAGGCCCTAAGGTAGAGAATCCCCCAATTGCCGGGCTAACTCTAAGTGAAGTCTTGAAACTTTGTTTGACATTATTCTATCACCCTTGGACCTAAAGTTGTTCGCTAGAGTTTCCCAACTACTAGCGACACCATTTTTGAACTATTTTCCCCAAAATAATCAAGATAATAAACTTGTCCAATTCTAGGTCACAGTCGAATCATGATGTCCCCATAACGATTCTACATCGGGTTAAGTAATTCCTTAATTCAACCCGAAGTCCTGTTATTTGACTGACCCAACCTTGTCAATCTTTTTCCGAGAATAACAAGAAATAGGGCATAAACAATTGCGAGCTCAAACAATTGAATTCATTAAAACTGCAACCAAACAAATAGAATAAGTATCAACGATTCAGGAATATTTACTCAAAACCACCCAACAAGGGGTTCATCAATACCCTAGCTAGGGAATTTAGCTACTCATATTTATACTAAAAAAATATAATGACTATTCTCAAAACAATCTCCATAATAAACGAAAAATAGAAAAGTTGATATAAACTCTTCAAATCTTCGATTAAGATGGTTTTTGGACTCTTCCAAGCCCTTACTTGCTTCGAAAGTAGTGTTCTCTTCTTTTCAGGTCGAGATTGTAGCTGGGGAGGCAAAAAGAAGCTTTTATATCGTGTAAAATTTGCTCCAAAGATCAAAATATCCTTATAATTTTCGCCCAGAAATTTCTGCTCTCGCGCCGCGCGCGCGCACCATGCGCTCTGCATTTGATCTTGTCCAGATGAGCGCACATTAGAGGGAAAATGCGTTATTTTTGCACTTTGTCCTTTTCTTCAATTTGAGTAGATTTTCATCCCAAAACTTCAAATATTCCTTCAATTCTTCTTTCAATTCCATATCAACCAAAGAGCATCAATTAGGCACAATTTTGGTGAGTTTTAACCATTAAACTATTCAAGAACACTTGAGAATGAGGTTAAATTACTATCAAAATATAGCGAATTACGCCAAATATCATGCACCTCTCTAAGTGAGGTACGGAGTTTAATCTTATTTTTATCTTGTTGTTTTTCCTTTTTTAAGAATTTGGCCGAGCTACAAGGATGTACATGTCTAGTATCACTTCTTGCATTTTAATTAAGTATTCTTTTTCTTTTTTTTGTTTGGTTTATTTTTTTTAAATGTTGACACATTGAAATCTATATCCTCATTTTGTCACCGTAAAATTTTTATATAATCAAATCAAATATAAATATTAAAACTAGCTAGCCGTGGATGATGTAGAATATAATCAATGGGTCCAATTAATACCAGCATTTTACATATATACATGCTCTAGAGATCTTGGATTTGCCTTTATATTAGGGATAAACTTTTGGTAACCTTTGTTCTATGTACACTGAAGAGCCCAATTTCAACTCTTGGCACATTCTTTTTTTTTGGAACTCTTTGTCCTCTAATTTTCTCGGCATATTCATCTAGGACATCATCAGAATCATCTTCACTCGAGAAAAAACTCCAAATTGTTTTATTGAACTCCTTTTCTAACGTATAGCCATATCTTGGTATAAAGAGTGGTGTTGATGTGTTAAAGGGTGACCTTACGGTCTAAAGGTTATATTGTTTTCCAAGATTATTATGCAGGTAATAACGGTAAATTGTCCGATAGAAGTAATTCGACCAACAATTGCACAGGCTTGATCGTTTGCTGACGATTGCTTAGTAGGTACAAGTTCCATATGCTCTGACATAGTTAGTTATTCATAAAGCCTTGAGATGTATCATTGGTCTCCGCACGTACTAATTGTCTCTTGCCATTTGTGGTCGACTCTAACGTACATCAACGGACCATGACTTTAATTTTATGGTTTACCTTTTTACTCCATCCATTTCTATTTAGATAACACATTTTACTTATCAAGAGTTAAACCAGGTAAAATTTGATTAATATTTTAAAATATATTTGTTATTATATTGACATGATGAAAAAAATTGCAACTTATAATATTTTTCGTATAATTTCTGAATTTCTAACTTTTAGTTTTAAAATACTAAATACTGAATTGAACTAATCTAATTCAGATTTTAAGTTTAGTCAAATTGACTCTCGATAAACAAAATGTGTCATCTAAATTAAAGTAAGAAAGTAATTTTATGTTGTAAAATTAAGCAAGTGGGACTCATGATTCCACTTCTCAAGCAGTAGGAAGCCTTACATAAGTAGTGTTGGTTATACGACACATAAAATAAAATTCTAGACCTATGAATCGTAATCTTTTCCACCAAAGAATTTCTCATGAAGCATTATTAATTGAGACAAAGGGTGACCTAGTCATATGGAGCACCCCAAAACCAACTATGTGTAACATTCTTTTGTCCATTAGACCAAAACATTTATTATCAAACAAGAAATAGACATTAGCAAATGTCACGAAATCGATATGTTTAGAGTAATAACATAAACATACTGTCGCTCTCTGTAATATCTTTACCACATTAATTAATTAAAGTAACAAACAGCCTATTTGATGTTGTCAAAATGAAAACTAGATAGTTACATTCTCCGTGTTTCTCTGCATTAGACCTTTTAAACCAAACGATAACACATTACACATGGCTGGCTATCGCAACATCTTCCACCCCAAAGTGTAAATAAGATGATTAAGTGTAAACCAGTGAAAACCGTACTAATATTTTAAAAATATATAACTACTCCATCTGGCCATATATATAATTTAAAAAATGTGACCGTCGTTTGAATTATAGATGTATTTAGACATTGATCTTTAAATTTTATGAAATATAACTTGTATTTTAAAAACTACATGAAATTACAATGAGTCATAATTTCATATCAAGCAATTCATCACTTATGCACTAACCTTAGCTGGTTGAGATGAGTTTATTTGAATTAATTATATTCATTCTATTCAATTCTATTCGAGTCCATTTTATTTTAATATTTTGATCTTCTATTCATTTAACACTAAACGGAGCACTTTAATACATTCCTAGGTCAGTACGTCCATCGAGAGTTCGAGACTAAATTTGATATATACTCTCTCCGTCCTATTTTAACTATCGCTTTAACTTTTTCCACGCTCATTAACAAAATAATAAACATAAGGTTTAATTTACTTTGCTAACCCTATTAAATATTTTTTGAGAATTGAACAAGTATTAAAAAGAACTACTACTTCTTTAATATTAAGGGTAAAGTTGAAGATAATTATTTGGAATAAATTAAGGTAAAGTTAAAATGGGACGGCGGGAGTATAACTGACAGATGCTCGGAAAAAGAAAAAAAGAAAAAATAATCGACCTCTCAACCTTCTCTATACAAATTTTGAGCTAGCTTATGCTTTGTTTACACAAGGGAAGTTGCAAATCACGAAATTTAAAAGCTGCGAATTGTCTCTTGTCTGAATAGTAATAACCTCATCTTTCTTAAGAGAAAAGAAAGGAGTACAATTTTCCTATTATATAATTACACATCTCCAAACCATTCACTCCCCCCCGGAAAGAGGCAAGTACTGTATACTTCAGTAACTTATTAAGAAAATCAATTATATTAGGAAATTAAACATACAATTACTATGCTTATCACCCCGAACAAGTTGGCTCATATATATATATATATAACTCGCTGACCATGCTATTCCATTCAAACCCATTGTTAATATTACGAGAATACAAACATTTAAAGTCAACGCAGAAATTTTATGTACATGAAAGAGAACCCTTATCAACCCATCAAACACAGAAGCTTAAAAAATGGCAGCTTTTGCGAAATCGTAATCTGTAATTATCAGTCAAGTTTTTAACTTTTTCTTCTTTCCAGCCATAGAAAACCAGCTCCTGAAAATCACGACAAGGGCGTCGCTGAGGCACCCAAACAACCAAAAGCACTTCTCTTTGACCTTGATCAACAAACTCCGGTCGGCCTCCGGGATTTCGATAGGCTGTAGATACGCCCACGCCGCCTGCTGTAAGAGCGGGTCCTTCATCGGAATCTCTCTCCAGCTTTCCTTGCGATTAATCATTGGTGATATAACCGACGGCGGTGATTCCGGCATGATATCCTTAAGGCTGATGTAGGCCAGTGATTGAAGAGTATCCATCTCTATGTCCGAGAATTCGAATTGCACACTGGACTTATTATGGAAGCCGTCGCAGTGAAAATCAGAGAATGACTTTATTAAACTAGTTTCCATATTCCCAAAGGACTAATAAAAAAAAGGTACCTGCAGCAGCTAGCTTTGTGTACCGAAGAGGGGTACTAATTCTGTAAACTGAGCTGTTGCTGAACTGAAGGAGAAGGGTAATTTTGCTAGTGAAAAGCTAAGAAAATGGAAGAAATGAGGTAGAATGAAGTTTTTAGGTGACTTATGTGCAGTGAAGTGGGGTCCATGCGCAGAGACGAAAATTGGTCTTTAGATGGACAAGTGTACTGTTTAGTCGTGTGAACTCGTGTCTTGTCTGTACTTTCTCTCGCTTCTTGCTGTTGTTACACTTGCACTCTCACTCATCCACAGGAATCACCTTCACATCAGGATCTAAAGAGTCACAAGGTTTCCAACTTTAGAACTCTGAAAAAGACACTCGAAGACAATTACTATCACCCGTCCTCTAACGTTGTCTGCTTTGGTTTTTGACCAACGTAAGAAGAGTACAAGCTATTCTTAGTTCCCGTCTCCTTGCGCACTAAGCCTTAAGGAATGCAAGTTTACGGCATGCAGTTACCTATTGGGTACCTCAAATTGCGAGAGAGCCTAAGCTTGGCGAACTTAAAAACACTGACCTGTGAGAAATTGCATGATGGGATTCTGCTTACAAAACAATTGCAAAAACTGGTAAATACTGCAGGTTCCAGCTATGTAAGGAACTAACCCTTCCTCTGTGCACCCCAATTATACTGTTTCAGCAGTAGGAACTCAAGAGGCAAAAATAAATGATTCCTTCTAATTGTGTAAAGAAAGAATAAATTACTACACTTTATGATAATAAAGATCCATTTAACAAATAACGTTACCACTCGCTATGTTGCTCTGGAGTTTGGTTGGAGTAACAAATGCATGGGATAGTCTCCTAGTGTTCTGATTTTAGATGCTGAACTCGCATAATACGCATGGAATAATGAAAAAAACTGCAACATGGCATAGAAGCAATGGAGAAGGAATTTCCAGGTCATGTAGAAGGGTGGAGAAGAAACTAATGCAGCGTCGCAGTAGAAACTGAATCTTCTGCATTGCATCACTCTTAGATTTATATTCCAAATGTTAATAAACATTGTTAACTATGTGACTATTGGCCGTTACCATCAGCGAGCACATCAGACACGTCATTCACCGAAACATTCAAATGAAAACAAAATCCACATACATTTGTACCACAGTCAATAATTCCCCGAGTATTGGCTAAATCTAATAACCATGGAAATTCTTAATGTACCTTCCCCATGAAAGCAGATCAAATAAGAAAGAATGTCAAACATACTTCAAGAAAAGAAATTACTTCCTTTTTGAACCCGATGAATTTCTCCTCCTTTTTTTTTAAGAATTATATATAATAGGTGCAGAAACTACTGCTGGACAAAAGTACAAATGGAAATTTACACTCAGAATTATGATACAGCATTCTCCATACAACATACACTTTAGGCATCACGTCACAACTCTGACTGTCAAAATTTCAATTACTATAAACGGTGACAAATTATGGCAGGATAAAAAGATGCACATTTTACCTTTTTGAATAGACACAATTCGAACCCCTCCATCCAATGAACTACTAAGGTGCAATTACTATTACTGCTCTCTCTCATCACCCATCTTACTAAACAATATCTCATTCCCTCCTAACAGACCATCAATTCGTAACCTCCTAAAAGAAAAGGTAGATCATTAAATTATGAGACACCTAGCTGTCGTGGGTGCTGAATTAATCCAACCCAATGGAACCTTACCAAGAAAACTTTAAAATGAGGAAAAATTACTTCTCGACCCAAGAAGCAAATGGTGAAACCTAACTACCCAAGACAAATGCCATCATGCCTTTTCAGGACCCAGACAGAAAAACTAAAATATGGATGTCATAAAGCAACCTGTGCAGTAGATGTCTCAAACCTTTGCTTCTCTGCTCCTCCAAACAACGGCTATGCAGACAAACCAGCTCACCGGAAATTTGGAGAAGTATAGCAAGCTTCAACCTTCAAAGAGCATGTTTCTCCAGGATGAAAATTCAACTGCAAACTTGTGCTTGCTCCAACATGCATTGTTCAACAACAATCAGACATTGGTAAACTGGCACCAATATAAATCGGAGAGATGCATGGCTCTGAAGCAACAGAGGAGCGATGAGCTCTAGCATTGAACACATTATACTTTTTATACTTGATACTTTAACAGCTTGCCCTTCACAGAGGGCTCCAAGGCAGACATGCACTGTTCCCAAGCACCATTCTTGAGCATCTGACCAATCCCAGAATAATGCATTAGATATCTTTGTATGGAAGCAATCTTTCCACTGCACGCAAACGACTAACAAATAATTCAACTACTGACCCCCCCCCCCCGAACCCCACAAAAGTGCCCTTCCCTCCGTTTTTCTCCATGCATTATCAAACCCAACGTCAAACAACACAAAGATAGAAAAAGCGTGCAAGCAATAAAAAATCAACTTCATCAAGCTCAGTTGCTCAACTAGTGATCTAAAAGGAAAATATGTACTGTCAAAATCCCTCGAAATATCCCACAATTTTCTGATGCTCGCAGCTAAACTATAGAAGCAAGTTGTAAACAAGTTAGAAATGATGATATCATGTAAAGTTCTAATGATGACAGGAAAGAACTGCAGAAGCCCTTACTTGCTTATATCCATGCAAAACCTGGCAGATTTCATTGTGTAGATCTTCACTTTTTATTTCCTGAAAAAGGATCATAACATCAAGACCAATACAAAATAATCTCCAAATTTCTTTCCACTGTCGGAATACAGCATTGAAAACGGAGTACTTACATGCCAACTTGCAATGGCTTTGCACATGAAGACAAGTGAATTCAAAGCACCAGATGGATTGGCCTTAACCTGCAACAATCAAAAGAACCAAGTAAAGTTCTGGACAGTAGCTAACAACAAAAGTTGTAACTGTGTGCAAGTTAGGGTTGCTTGTTTTTCTAGAAAAATCATATTAATTTTATATAACACCATAGCTTGAGATTTGCCATTCGTTGGTTTTGCAAATGCCAGCGCATCTTTACGTAGACATTTTTCTGATTATATAAATGATAAAGCACTTCTGTCTTGACATCTTTTGTTGATAATACAACTCATAGAGCACTTCTAGTACAAACTTCCATTTTACATAAGTCGCCTGCCCTTTTCAGAGTTAATGAGCATATAGACGGTGCAGTAGATTGATCCTTTTAGGTGACTGCCATGCATAAATGGTCAAGTTAAGAGGAAACACAAGTTTAACTTAATGAACTTCAGGATTCAGTTTTGTCAATCAAATCCAGCCTGTGAAGTTGAATAATCAAATTTTTCAGTTCCTAACACGAAAGAAACTTATTCATATACCAATATCAAGTTTATGATGACCTGAACCAATGGGTAAAATAGGAAAAGACAGAAAATACCACTGCACATAAACCGCGAAAAGCCTCCTCCTTTTCAATATCATCACGTATCCTGCCACAAAATGACCACCAATTGTTGGTTATCAGGCAGAGGCACTTTTTATATTGGGATAAGCTGAACCCAGATGGCACATCAATGTTCAATGTTGAAAACCATGACTAACACAACAGCGACTAGGATTGCAGTGGAAGAAACAGTGATGCTTTACTCAAAGAATCAGACACTAACTATTGCTTTCATGAATTAAAAAGCAAGACCTGGTAATAATTTTCAGAATGTTAAAACTTAAACGATAACACCATCTTGTTCAACGACTTCTTCCACCTTACACCTTTATCTTTTAAAATTCAATGAAACTTAGAAAAGGAAAAATCCAAAACAATCAAACCACCTGGTCTTCGACCTCCATAAGTGAATACATTCCTGGTAAGGTATAAAAAATACAAAGAAACGCAGTAGCAGCTTTGAAGAATACATTCTCACATTTTACTAAGAGCTCTCAATCATCCAAATCATTCAATTTAATCCAAATCATATTATCTTGGTACTTGGAACAATGAAGCAGATTTTTTCACTGGTGCATCTTTGGGGAATCAACGCCTACTTTACTTCCAATAACTGCCTTTAATTGCGTTTACTCTCATTCGAATATATCCATGTTCACTCTCATTCAACAAGTGCCTTTAATGGGTTAGAGTACATTGGTAAAACATTATTTATTAGTTAATAAATAAATCATAACGTTGTTTATAGAATCTCTCTTTTGTGTGAAAATATGACAGTTTTATACTTCAGCGCGTAGGGAAAGCTAGAAGAAGAGCAGGTGGAAGTCACTTACATTGACAGAGCAATACACCAAGCTTGCATGAAATGTTCCATATGGGGTGATACAAGCTCTGGACAAACCCATGCAAGTCTTCCAAGGGTGATAGCACTGTTTTCTATCAGTGACTTGTTGAGCCCCTTCTCACCATAAATATATTCAATGAGAATGACAATCCACAACAAAAGGTCGGGCACATAAACAAGTAACTTTGGGTTATCATTTAAAAAAAAAAAACTCTGATCAATCACATCAACAGTGATAATACATATCTGAGTCATGCACATATGACTAAATTAATATCATTTAGAAACCAAAAAATGTTCAACAGATAATTACCTCAGCATGTTGAAGAATTGGCACTAAGCATGATACTACAGTCAAGACTATTGGAGATATCTCCTTGGGAACCTGAAATTATGACATCCCATATAAGATCAAATTCTAAGTGATTCAAAAAAAAATACAAGAAAGTTCAAGTTATAAATGTGGGGTTAAACAGGGAGCGCAATTACAGTCAAATCAGAATAGTTGCAGCCAAAGATACATAAATTACTTCATACTCATTATCATTTGTGAGAAACCAAAACGCTAGAGAACAAGCAATAGCAGCACTAGTGAATCCAAACAGCACCTTGTGTTGCAGAATAATGAGATACAAGGGGCTCTCATCTGTCTCCTAACATTCTTCTGTGATAGGCATATAAGCGCATTTCAAAAGTACGGATTATAATGGCGCAGTGCCAACTAGACTTAAAAGGTAAGTTTTACAGAGTGGTTGTTAGACCGACTATGTTGTATGGGGCAGAGTGTTGGTCAGTCATTAATTCTCATGTGCATAAGATGAAAGTGGCGTAAATGATGATACTGATATAGATGTGTGGGCATACTAAGAGAGATAAGATCAGGAATGAAGATATTCGGGATAGAAAGGGAGTGACATCCGTGGTGGACAAGATGCAGAAAGCGAGGCTCAGATGGTTCGGGCATGTGAAGAGGAGAGACCCAAATGCCCCAGTACGGATGTGTGAGGTTAGCTATGGTGGGTCTTAGGAGAGGTAGAGATAGGCCGAAGAAGTATTGGGGAGAGGTGATTAGGCAGAACATTGCACATTGTCAGCTTACCAAGGACATGACCCTCGATAGGAGGGTGTGGAGGTCGAGAATTAGGGTAGGAGGTTAGTAGGTAGTTGCGCATTCTTCTTTTCCATACCAGTAGTATTAGTATGTATTCTCGTTTTTTCTTATTCTTAAATTTCTATTACTACTTGTTGTTTCTTTCGCTTCGATTATCTTATTAACTTATTGTCGTTACTGCTTCTTTTGCATGGCTTCTACCGTATTTCTTTTTCATTACTGTTATGCTTATGCTTTCCTTGAACTGAGAGTCTATTGAAAACAATCTCTCTACCTCTACAAGATAGGGGTAAGGTCTGCATATATACTACCCCAAAACTCTACACTATGTGAGATTACATTGGGTATGTTGTTGTAGTGTAATGGCGAAGAGCGAATGCGTTGGGCAAGACCTTCCTCCATAATGTTGCCGTACCCTGCTCCTACTTGTTGTCAAAGGCGAAAAGCTTTAAAAAGCGCCTTAGGTCTATTTGGGCTGTAAGCGCACTTAAAGTGTGGTTTTTAGTTTAAAAAAAGGCGCAATGAAGGAAATAAATAAAAATTTATATGTAATTCAAGAACAAAGTAACAAATTCATTCATAATGTTTCCCTTAGCAGCTAATACACCTATTTCTGATTATAGTTGTTATTTAGTGCTGCTTGATTCAAGAGAGAACTCATGGGCAATGAAGCACACGCCTTAGTACCTTGCCTTACACTGAAGCGCAACTAAAGCGAGGCGAAGCGCCCTCCCTGAGCTTCAGGGCATAAGCGCGACTTAAATGAGCCTTTGACAATATTGCCTGCTCTGCTCAACTCTTTTTCCTATTTACACCAGAGCCACCTTGCCTCGTCCCCCCTTTTCGGCCCATAATCATCTTCTCTTTCCATACTAATTTTTTTCTTTTCATTGTTTTTTTAGAAGGGGACCTTTGGAGTAAAGATAATGTTGTCTCCATGTGACCTATAGGTCACGGGTTTGAGTCGTGAAATCATCCCCTGATGCTTGCATCAAGGTAGGCTACCTACATTACACCCGTTGGGGTGAAACCTTTCCCCAGATCTTGCGTTATTACACCCGTTGGGGTGCGACCTTTCCCCAGATCTTGCGTGAACGCAGGATGCTTTGTGCATTAGGCTGCCCTTCATTGGTTTTTGATACTTGTTTCATCATTATATTTTTCAACCCTTATCTTTATTTTTTTTCTTTTTGGTGAAGTATGTTATGCAGTGGTTTACTAAGTTAAGAAACAGCAACTAGAAGTATATACATGAAGATGTAATAACAGTCAAAAAGTGATGCCGGAAATTGTCTAATTTTTAACAATAAGAATATGGAAGTTGGAGAAAACGAATTTCTCAAACAATTTACCTATTAACGAATTTAAAGAGAATGATTAAGTGTGACTTAACTCCTCTGATGGTAACCCCTAGATCATCCATAATTGTCAATTACTTTGATAAATGTAGAAATTCTCCGATCCATTTGTGTTACTCAACAATGAGATCAGTTGAAATGTTTTAGGCTTTCAGTAAATATGTGTTAGTCTACATTGCAGAACAACTCATAACTGTACATTCTGTATTGGAGAGATCGCTTTAGTAATAAGATATTCTCTATTGGAGAACTATTAAATGGAGAGTTGAAATTTTTGAAAAGAAAATTTATATGTAACTAATAAAGAAGTCCTAAATGGAAATTGAGAAATATGGGAAATTAGAAGTTAGTAAATTGAAAACAAAACTTTTGTAAAAAAAAAAAAGAGCTAAAAAGTTCTGATAGTCCCCCCCCCCCAACCTTTCCGGTCCCACCTCGCCTCACTAAGGCTTCAGGCTACCCCATTGGCATCCCTAAATTTTCAAAAACTCAAACAGATAACATTCTCTTGTCTTCATGTATAACTCACATTCTATTTACATTCATAACTTAAGCTTATCTAAATCATATGACCTTAGGAAGCAATGCAATTTGCCGAAACCTACCTTGATAGCTAACTCTCCAATTGCCCAGCATGCATTGTTGACCACAGAAATTGTTTCCTTCTCAACTGGCTTGGAAGTGTTCTGTACAAGCATACCATAGATAAAATACAAGAAATTGAAATGTTGAGAGCTAATTAAAGATCGACATAAATATTACACACACCAGTTGCTTAGCAGCAGCATCAAGAAATTCGGCCAAACGAGGATGTAAATGAACAGGACAAACCTACTTGCAATCACCAAAGATAGCAGTGAATTAAAATGCAAGACTGCATTTCCAAAGCAGTCGACTTGTCATTGAAATTCAATGTAACCACCCTATAATCGGTATTGGTGAATTACAATAACTTACCTTTGCAAGGTCACCAAGCAATGCAAAGGCACTCTGCCGAACATCTGGAGCATCATTAAAGCAACATTGCAGAAGCAAATCCCTTAAATTACTTTGTGAAACCTGCAAAGTTATTCCTCATTGAGCATAATGTTAAAATGTACAGGCCGCTTATTATCTAAATGCTGACAGTACAGAAGTGTCAAAGATCAACATTGGCATGTATTATGAACGGAAAGAAGATAGCATCAAATGCTTAATCAGAGTTGGCATCAAAAGATCTGTTCATTAAACAATACCCTGATATATTTTTTCCCAAAGGTACACATTAATCAAATAGCCACTACACTAGATACACCTCAGTTTATCAAATAATAATCCTGCGTAAATAACAAAGCAACTTCAAACTCAAAGGCATCACATAAACCCTCTTTGTGAACTTTAGAGTCCCTTCCTCTCACCTCCAATAATTTGTGATAACAACCAGCAACAATAAAACACACAGAAAGACATCTATAGTCAGTTTAATAGGAAAAGGAATTACCAGGCTTTCTATACTACTACCAAGACCTTCAGCAAGTCCAGAGAGCAGGTCCAAAGAACAAACAATGAATTCTTTATCATATTGAAAACCAGCTGAAACAGGATCAACCTGCAATTGGAATTTAAAAAGTGAAGAGAGAATATCTCATAAAACAAAATATAAGCAAATTGATTATCAAACACATGCAGCAAACAGTTGAAAGAAGCATGGCTACCCTCCGACCTTGAAAAGAAAGGCTAAACCCAACCGTTAATGTAACAAAACGTTCAATCCTAAACCAAACACAGAACTCCGAACAGGATGACGAAGTTCCAGGAAACTTGGAAAATCCAGAGAGTAATAGAAACAAACACGAGAAGATGGAGATCACAGTTACAATACTCCCTCCCCTCTCCCAGTGTGTCTCTGTCCATGTTTTCATGCATGCAGGAGAGGCTGCGTGAATTGGACCATTAAACAGAAACAATTCTAACAGCAACTCACCATTAGTGCTAAGAAACTTACCTTTGCTACGAAGCAATGGCTAATGGTTATCACGGGATAAAAAATAAAAAATAAAAAAAAACCAGAGCCTCAAAAAGCAACTAAGACATCATATCAAGAAAAACCTTTGCCAATTGTTGTGACTGAATGATGGTTATGCACCTCAGAAATACGGGCTGAGCAAATGGTGCAAATCCAGTACCCAAAGCCTGAAAGAAGAAAAATGTATTATCTATACCATAGCATTCCATAGCAGATTACTTCCATCAATACTTTTTAAAAAGAGTCTGACAAAGCTACATTCAGTGCTACTCACATAATAAATTAAAGCAAATGTCACTGTTTGAAATTTAGCAAGTCTGGTTAGGATTCAGCACTTACTGAGAAGTTGAGATTTCTGGTGATTATAATGTATACCTATATTACCTTATTCAAGTCATTAGATTGATGAACATCCTACCACCTAGGCGCAAAATTAGCTTTAAAATGTATTCAAACTTTATCAGCTAGATTCTTTAAGTAATGTTCCCCTTTCTTCTTTCTACACTGGTGAAGTTCCTGAAACACCCAAACAATAAAATACTAAAGGCCACTCTGAAGCATACATAGGATGAAAGGAAGATAAGACTTAAAGAAATGCTTCTAATAATTCTCCGCAGCTTAAGAGGCAAATGTGACTCAGAGGCATAGTAGATTCACTATCAATGACCTACGATACTTCACTATTCAATGACCTACAATTAAAAAAATTACCCTAAAAAGGAACATATTAAACAACTTCTATCAGGTTAAAACTTGTGAAAGGAAAGCATCATAACAGCTAATCCACCAAATATTAATCTCCAAGAAACAAAAGCAGCAGGAGTATCAAGACCAAATGCATGCTACGTATCCAAGAGTGGCAGTTATGTAATCCCGTCACGCCACGAGAGTTAATGTCCTATATGTTGGCAAATACAGTATTTACAGCAGTGCGTTCTCTTGATGCTCAAAGAGCCCTTGAATGAACCTAATGTCTCAAACTCAACTATCCCACAGGAATACTCAAAACACAGATCAGACAGGTAGTACTCCACGGGAACAATGTTTCTAAATCCAAATGCCTCAATTCAACATATCCCATAAGTAGCAACTCAGGCACAAACCAGAAAATCATAAGTTCCATAAACCAAACTCTTAAATTCAAATATCCATCTAAATCTGCATGGAAAACTTCAAACCATGGATTCGTATAATGTAAGTGCAACAAGCAGCCATATAGTTCAAACTTCAAACAATGGAAAAACTGTTAAATGGAGAGCATAACTTTCTTAAAGATTACCACTTCGGTGGTATTAAGCCACCCACCATGGGAGTTTCAAACTGCCATTTGGGTTGCGCTGGCTTTAAAATCAAAGATTAACACGAAGACTGCCCTTGGTGATCGAGCTACCCACCATGGGTGGGTTAGCATTGCCAATTGAATCACCACTCTGCCCTTGTGCAACCGAGCCACCCACCATGGGTGTTCTAGCTTTAAGTTAACTATTGGATTAAGCCAAGGATTGCGGTAAAAAAAAAAAAAAAAAAAAATTATTATACCAGAGGAAAATACTCAAGTAATTTGTACATTATACTCAAGTCACATAAACAAGTAGTGCCTCGAACTTCATTTTCCTAAATCTCTGATTCTCCTGGGGTAATTACCCCAAATTTCATGTCCACTGTGATGTGGGTAAAAGAGAACACAAACGAGACGGTTTTATATTATCTATCACTGATATATCAGCTCACAAGGAGAAATTAACCATAAAATGTACTACATTGACTCGATAAAGTTAAATGTCCATAAGCAGTTACAACTACCTGAGCTATCGAGGTAAAACACTCCAGCAGTGGAAAGAGATCTTTGTCTGAATTTGGAAGTTGCTGCCACTTTTCAATTAATGGGGGCATTAAAATCTCAAGGTACCTGGGCTGTAATTACCACCGAATGAACAATTAATAAGGAACAATAAACTATCACAATCCTACCAAATTTCTGTACGCAAAAGCTTTACGGAGAAGAACTTGTGATCATGAAACAAGAGAACCACCAACATTTCTATTATATAGAAAAGCCATGATTGGTCGACCAAGGATAGAATTGTCATTTTATTTTTCACACACTACCACATAATTCTAGAACCGTCCACACTTTCATCTCCTTTCCTAACTCTCTCACTTTCCCTTCATCTTCTCGGCTTGGGGTTTTACCACAATTTTTTCTTAAATCTTCTTCCACTTTTTTCAGTTCATCCTCCTCTCTTTCAATCTTCTGTTCATTACTTTTTTTTAAGGGATTTCTTCCTATTTTATCAGTTTCTTGCTTGAAGTATCTACATTTATGGGTCTTCTACTTTGGGTGTTACAAGGTTCAGGTTAGTGTGTCAGCTATTCTTTTTTTCAATTTTTCTTCTATTTTATTTCATTTTTTTGTCTGCTATTATCCGTTGTTATTGTTGTTATTTATTTTGGATTTTCTCTTCTGTTGTTCTGCATTTTTGTCTTCATATGCAACCTGTATCAATATAATACTTCTGCTTTAATTTGTGGTCTAAACGATTGGTTAAATCTTCAGTTAAATTTGATTTAAGTTTTTTTTTTCATTTGGTTTTCTTGCTTTTTCTTTTTGCCTCTTCTTGGTAGAAGAACACTTCTAATAGAACTGGGTTTAATATGGGGCATGCGGGTGCTGCTACCTGAAACCTAAGTTAGTTTTAATTGGGTTTTGTTACATTTTTAGGTAACACTTTTTGTGCCACAAGTGTTTGATGAATTTATTGAAAGAAATTACTTCTACATTGAACTTCTAGATTCTCCCTTTTTGAAGCTTAAGTTTTGATAGATTATGGCTATACAGTTTGTGCGTTCAAAAGCAATGTAATCTGTTTGACAGACAACTTTCTATCCTTATGGTCTCTCCATCTCGAGGAGTTAATCACTTGCAATATACATCGCGTCTTCTTTCACCGGAAAAGGACAATCCAGAAGAACTTTATATCTCTGCCACAAAATCCAGTCGTATCTCAAAAAATTGAATATAGCCTATTAGTCTATCTTTCTTTCCTTTTTGTTATAATGGTGGTGATAACAACTTCTCATTTCTCCCGTTTTTTCTCTATTTATTTAGATGAACCGACAAAGATAATGTATTTTTCACGTGTTGTGGGAAGACTTTACATTGATTAATAATTATAGGAAGATCACCTACCGCATTGCTTTGTCGTCATTTGGTATTTTCAAATTTAATAACTACCGAAGCAGAACAAGAATTAGAAAATTGTTAATTTTGTGTTAAACTTAAAACACATAACCTCTCCAACCATCATAATTCATCTAACTTATTATATAAATGAGTATGATTGCAATCGCTTACTATCATTTCTCCTTTATCTATCTTCTTTTCAATTTCTTACCTTGCAGAGAATGTTCAAGTTTTGTTCTCACTTTGAATTTATCTTATTGAAACAGGTTTGTACTCAAAAGATAGAAATATATTTACTTGCCATGGTCATGGAAGACTCAATACTCCTCCTCCATCACTCTCAGAAAGGTTATGAATTATCTATATTGGTACACTTTCTTCTCCACGTATTATGTTTATCTTTATGACGGTAATTCTAAATCTCTGCACGTTGTTTGTTGGACGTGCTTGCTTTTGTGCTTTAATTTAAAGTTAAACTCTTTCTAAATAAAGAAGTATGACATTCTTTTTGGAACTGATTAAAAAGAAATATAACACATAAATTGGGACAGAGAAATTATGTTTTATTTGTGAATTACAACACAATTACTCTACCACACTGCACTATTTCCATGAGATACTTTTGTTCTATGAGTTTATGCACTAAGATTGAGTACAAACAGAGAAAGGATGGTTTAGCATGATTAATGTGGAGTTATTTAATAACTGTTATATGGTATAACTTGTTATTTTCTTTGTTCATAAAACACATCTTGATGCCAAGGACAAACCAAAAAATTGAGAAAGAAAAATTTATTACCTGGACTGAGTCCGTTTCAAACATCTTGTGCTCTTGCGTATAGAATAACACAAAAGAGTTATTGATGTTACTTGGTTTATCAAGCATTCAAATTCCATGTTGATTAACTTCTAATCGGAAGTGTCAGGATTAAGCATTATTTTGCAATGACTATATCTTGAGGACATTTTTTATTTGATTACATCTTCTATGGTATTTTGTGAAATCTTAATTGTTTTTATTAGTTGATTTTGTTATAGACTGATTATTCATTAAAGATAAGTTTAAGGAAGTCATCCGTTTAAAGAAGTCTGATGACTAAGGTATAAATTGGGTCATGAGCAACACCAACTTGATGAGTAAATAAAATAAGTTTATTGCCAAGCACATAATAATGTTGAGATGATATAAAAAAATGCCATGTCAGTCCATATTTTATTCTTTTAGTGGTGATAGGAATTGTATCAATGAATCTACGTCACAACTGTATATTTTAATGGACTTTTTAGACATTTGCTAATCATGTGATTGGGCTTACTTCTTTCTTTTGTTTGAGGGTAAGTAAAATTGTAGACAATCTTTTCTGGAGATTGTTTGCATTAAATTTTCAGTATATTTATATAGTTGTTAGCATTAGCTTATTAAAAAAATAAGAATTAGCATTTCTTCGATTGTAGTAACGACGTCTTTGCTTTTAAATACATTATTATTATTATTATTCCATCTTTTCTAAAGGAGCGTGACTAAGACACTTATAGTACTCTAGAGTAATTTAGTTGCACAGATACTTGGCTTGTGTCTATGTTCTCTCTTTCTAGCTTATTTTTGTATCATGATATATTTCAAATTCTTGGTGTGGGACTTGTAGTAGTAAATATTTTCTATTAAGAATATTTAATATCTTATTCTTGTCTCAGAATAGGAGCAAGCTCTCATGAAGAATACAAAGTAGTGGATGTTTTTAGCAAGGTGCAAATACTTGCAATACTCTATATGACTCGTAATTAGACTATGTAATTTCTATTGTTCATAGGTGGTATAGCAGTGATAGCAACATAATACGTCTGGTTAATCATGTGGTATAGAATGATAGGTAGGAAATGAACAAGTAGTCATATGCTTGGATTTGATTTTGTAAATGATTTTAAAAGAAAAGCACAACAAAATACAATATTTTGCTCGGTTCTACACATGCCGGGCCCCTGGGGAGGTAAATATGAATTTCTACGTCTCTCACTATTTACTGAGAATGGAACTGTTCTTTTTGTTGGTGATATGGTTATTCTAAATTATTTATTGCTATTTATAATTGCAATCAAGTATAAATATGCGTTCATACACAGTTAAAATTATATCACAACTCAAATTATTAGACTCTCGATCAAAATTATAGACTCAAATTATTGATCTCTTGTATAATTATTGGGCCCGTGCTATGCACGGGAAATACTCATCTAGTATATATTACAAGCAAGACAAACACGAGGTAGCATATTTGTGATCATGAAACAAGAGAACCACCAACATTTCAAAAGGTAAGAAAACACAAACACGAGGTAGCATATTAGTTATACCTGATTTAGTTCCTCTCCAACAGCATCCGCCAATGTTCCAATGGCATCATAAACAATTCTAAGGTTCCGTCTCTATGAACACCACAAAGATGTCAGACACTATCCGGAGACTGAAATGACAATTTAGTCATAATGAGATAGCACATAAGCACCTGGTATTTTTTAAATGCACACATCAGGTGCTGCAAAATGATATCCAAGCATGGTGCCAACTCTTCCGCAGCCTCCTGCAATCATCAAAACATTATTATGGCATAAATTTTAGGCCAAATGCATATGGGGCCCCTTAATGTTGCCGTGAATTTTCATTTAGGCACCTTAACTAGGGCTTGTTCCTACACTTCAGCATGTTCCAAAGTGTTCTGATTAAACACAAAATTTTAAGTCCCAAAAATTACTCAGGTGCACGTTAACGAATGCTTTCGATGTGTAAAAGCAAACAAATAAAAAACTACCACGTGTCTTTTTAATTCCACGTAATACCAACTTGGATTAAAACTAAATATCATCTATTTCAATGAAAAGCCCCCACTTTATTAATGACTAGGATTCCAGCGATGAAACTTTCTTCGGCAACCTATTCTCCATCATAATAGTCACTAGGGTAACTATTTGATCTATAACATTTCCTTATCAAAAATAGTCACTAGGGTAAAAGACCTTATGTCTCTGTTCTTAGTGGAGTCAAACACAAGAAAGTGAAGCAAATTCTTTTGCTGTAAGAAATAGGTGATAAAGAAAGAACCATGGCTGGTGAAAAAAAATGAAGGAATTGAAGGAGTTTTCTGAACTTGTTCCAGGACCCAAATGGAAGAACTCTATAAAGAAGACCGGAAAGTAGTGCTAACAATTTGCTGGGGTGAAAAAATCTTCACATAAGAAGTGCTAACAATTTGCTGGGCTGAAGAAATTGCTTCCTGGATAAATTTTGATTTCTGGGCTCACTTATTGTTTTTTGTTAAATTGCTTGATTTTGAGGTGAAGACTCAATTTTGATTTTTGGGTAAGTGGAATTCAGTGTTTTTCTTACTGGGTTTCTTTATATTTTCTTGAATTGGTTGTCTGTTTTCTGAATCCTTAACCCAACTAGGTTGATGTCTATTTGCTGTTGAAATTGCTTGATTGAGGTCAGAAACTTTAACCCTTACTACTCTTTTGTCTGCAAAAACACGAGCCCGGCTCTCAGGTGGTGGTGGCGAAGATGAAGGAGAAAGATAAGAAACGAAAAATTGTTTGGAAAAAAGGGGAAAAAGTGTTATTTGGATCGGTTCATGCGCTTAAGGAAGTTTGGACCACTTATTTTGCCATATCAATATTTTGTGTTTAATTGGCACACTTTGGAGCATGTCGGAGTGTCTCGGAACAAGCCCTAGTTAAGGTGCCTAAATGAAAATTGCAACTTTAAGGGGGACCCTATGTATTTGGCCTAAATTTAAGAAAACATTAAGCTATAAACAGCTTTAGCTTTAATACCTCTTCAAGGGTAGCAAAAGCTGAACAAGCAGCCTCTTGCACTCGTTTATTATCATCCAATACTCTTCGCAGAATACCCATTAGAATATTGTTGAATTGTTCACGTCCTTCTTGATGATCTGTCACCTGAAAGAAAGTAAATTAAATGGCGGAAAAACTGGAACATTACCTAATGACAACAAAATCATTTTGGAAGAATGTTTAGTTACCAAAAAAGGATACTGAAAGAAATAACTCAAATAGCCACTTAAACTTATGATAGTCGGACAAGATGGGTAAGTGGTGCAAGCCAAATTGACCGAGTCAATATTTCTTCTTTCTTTTTTTTCTCTTTTATTTTTTATTTTTTATGTTTATTTTATTTTTATTTTTTAAGCAATTCACCAAGTCATTATTTTGTTTGAGAAGCAATTCACCAAGTCATTATTTTGTTTGAGAAGCAATTCACCAAGTCGATATCACAACAAATGGAAATGTACATTGCTATTTGATAATTACCGAAAGAAACAAGAATTAAGAAACCAGCTACTTTTAATTTGTAGCTAGTTTAGGAACTTAATTTAACAATTGATTCAGGACCACCATGTTAGACAAGCATGCAATGACCATATTTGACCAATTCATAGAGGAATAACCACAGTAGTAACATTAAGACCAAGAACCAGTAATTGCACCACTATTGATGTATCTCAGCGACATAAGCAGCATCTCCTGCTTCCACCAAAAATTGTCGGCACAAGGCCACAACTCTTTCCCATCTTATAGAATGGCATCACTATCTGCCAAACCTTGATTGCTCAAGGACACCATATCAAATGTACCCCTGCTTGTGGTTAACACTACTATATCCCAAATAGAGAAACTAACCCAGCATCTTAACAAATTTGATCCAGTAAGGGTTGGCATGGGAATGGTACAAATTCTACCAAGGGCTAGTATACTCACAATTACGATAAACAGATTGAAGATAAATAGGGCAGTGATCACCAACCTGAACAATATATTTGCTGAAGCGTGATAGAGTCCAACAAGAGATGCTTCGTATTAAAGGAAACTTGTCGTCTAAAAGCGGGATGAGAAAC
Organism: Nicotiana tabacum; assembly: GCF_000715075.1. Lineage (NCBI taxonomy): Eukaryota > Viridiplantae > Streptophyta > Magnoliopsida > Solanales > Solanaceae > Nicotiana > Nicotiana tabacum. Next base: position 124,142,646 of record NC_134083.1, on the reverse strand, counting down.
GTAATAATCTGAATTGGGGGAAAAAAAGAAGTTATTTTCTTCCAGAAGAGAAGATATTTCAAATATGTCGACATGCCCCAACATGTCATTTGGTGGCATCCATGGAGTTAAATCACTTCCCACAAATAAACCAGGATTCTCAATCGAAGTCAAATTGGCAAAGAAAGACATAAGGGGGTGGCTCATTTGCAAAACAGTAAGTGTTCATGAATTTCAAAGAGAGACTCCTTCAATCATGGCCAATCGATATGAAGGAGCTATCAAGTGATAGGATTACCTCTGACAAATGAGGAAAGAGTCCATTTATGCAGCCTTCACCTATGGCACCAAGAGCTAATACTGCTGCTTCCCTTTCCTTCCAAGCTTCATCTCCTGTAGCAGACAATTTAGCCTGTCCCCATACAACAATTTCTAAACATTAGATCCATTAATGACATGCCATTAAACCAAACAACAAAAGAAACAAGAGTTTTTTTTGTTCAATCAAAAGAATCAAAAGTTAGCACCATTTATATTGTATCTCCTGTTTCCTCTCAACTTTTAACATAATCAACATTTCTTGCAAGATGATACACTCTATTTATTCGCCTTCAAGTTAGTATTGATTCACTGATGAAGTTATTGCTTATTAGTGAAGAATTTCAGCTATTGCATTGGTAGCTGTTAGAATATGCATGTGTAATTAGTCCTAGTCCCATATGTAGTAGGAGTAGATGTATTATATATAGGGTTCATTGTATCATTGTTAATAGGTCAATAATATTTATTCCCGTGCTTCAATTCCAGCGACCTTTTTAGGGCGACCTTGGTGTTGTGCAATTCTCCGGCAAAGACCCTCCCACGCGCCTGTCGAAGATCTGTTTCTGGCGGCGCGTCTGTCCCACGCGCCGGCGCATGAGGCCTGTTCCGGCTAGATTTTGAAAAAATTTCTTTTGGACAGTTTGATCGCCTAGTAAGTTCGAGCCTACCCATAATATTTTCTTTTTATTCCGATCACTTTCAATTTTTTCTGGTACCTACAGTGATTTTTTCCGCAGAAAGTGTTTTCCCGGCAGAAACAGTGTTCCCTTCCCTGTTTCAGCGAGATACAGTTGACTATTTTTATTATTTACAATCCAACGATGTCTTTAGGATTTGATATATTTGGTTCTAAAAACACAGGTTCTGGAAATTCAAGCTTCATGATTACTTCAGAGCCCTTAATGGGAAGTTCAAACTATTTAGCTTGGGCTTCCTCTGTTGAACTGTGGTGCAAGGGTCAAGGTGTTTAAGATCACTAAACCAAAAAGGCTAGTGAGGGAGATGAAAAGGCCAAAGCACAGTGGCAAAAGATTGATGCTCAAGTATGTAGTATCTTGTGGCGATCTATTGATTCCCAGTTAATGCCTTTGTTTCGTCAATTCTAGGCATGTCATTTAGTTTGGGAAAAGGCTCGTACTTTATACACTAATGTAATAACATATCTTGTTTTTATGATTTGATATCACGAATGACAAGCTTAAAAGAAACAGGAATTGGATATGTCTACTTATTTGGGACAAGTTCAGGCAGTCATGGAAGAATTTGAGAAGTTGATGCCAGTTTCTGTTAGTATTGAAAAGCAACAAGAGCAACGACAGAAGATGTTTCAAGTTCTTACACTCGCTGGACTTCCAAATGATCTTGATTCAGTATGTGACCAAATCTTGGCTAGTTCGACTATCCCTACAGTTGATGAACTATTTTCTCGATTACTTCGCGTTGCTGCAGCACCCAGTCACCTAGTGATGAGACACTTGACTCCTCTGTTCTCGCATTCCAGACAGTGGAAAATCGGGCATCTCAACTATGAGAATAGACGAGGAGGTTGCTTTGGAAGATCTCGACCCAAGTGTTCTTATTGTGATAAACTTGGACACATTCGCGAAGTGTGTTATTCTTTACATGGTCGACAACCCAAAAATGCTTATGTTGCTCAAATCGAGTCTACAAGTAACCATGGATTTTCTTTATATGAACGGGAATATAATGAGTTCCTTCATCTAGCAAGTAAGCAAACATCTCCACAAGTAGTCTTGGTTGCTCTGATTTCTGTTGCTGGTAATTCTTTTGCTTGTTTTTCCCAGTCTAGTACTCTTGAATCGTGGGTCATGGACTCGGGCGCTTCTGATCATATCTCTGGTAATAAATCACTTTTATCGAATATTGTATATTTACAGTCTCTTCTCGTTGTTACTTTAGTCAATTGGTTCCAAACGAAAGCAATAGGAGTTGGACAAGCTACCCCTATCTTCTACCACTCTAGATTCCGTTCTTTACGTCACTGGCTACCCTTTTAATCTTGCATCTGCCGGTCGTCTGACGTATGCCCTGCATTGTGGTATATATTTTATTGATGATTCTTTTATTATGCAGGACCGCAATACGGGACAGACGATTGGTACAGAGCGTGAATCACAAGGCCTTTACTACCTTTACTCACTTAATCCCTCCACAGCATATCCAGTTACAGATTCTCCGGACCTAATTCACAGACGTTTAGGACATCCAAGTTTATCCAAGCTTCAGAAGATGGTGCCTAGTTTGTCTAGTTTGTCTACAGTAGATTGTGAGTCATGTCAACTTGGAAACATACACGAGCCACCTTTCCGCGTAGTGTTGATCATGTAGAGTCTATTTTCTCTTTAGTTCATTCTGATATATGGGATCCTAGGAGAGTCCGTTCATTCTTGGGATTTCGTTATTTTGTTAGTTTCATTGATGATTATTCAAGATGTACTTGGCTTTTCTTAATGAAAGATTGTTCTGAGTTGTTTTCTATATTCTAGAGTTTTTGTGCCGAAAACAAAAATCAATTTGGTATTTCTATTCGCACTTTTCGCAGTGATAATGCCTTAGAATATTTATCCTCTCTTTTTCAGCAGTTTATGACTTTTTAAGGAATTATTCATCAGACATTTTGTCCTTATACCCCTCAGCAGAATGGGGTTGCAGAGAGCAACAAATAGGCATCTCATTGAGACTGCTCGCATACTTCTCATTGAGTCTCATGTTTCATTGCGTTTTTTGGGCGAAGCAGTTCTCAAAGCTTGTTATTTGATTAATCGGATGCCTTCATCTCTCATCCACAATCAGATTCCGCATTCGGTATTGTTTCCCAGTCACCCTCATACTCTCTACCCCTCGTGTTTTTGGGAGAACATGTTTTGTTCATAACTTAGCCCCTGGGAAAGATAAGTTAACTCCCCGTGCTCTCAAGTGTATCTTCGTTAGTTATTCTCGTGTTCGGGAGGGATATCATTGTTACTCACCTAATCTTCGTAGGTACCTTACGTCATCTAACGTCAGATTTTCGAGTCTAGACCTTACTTTACCTCTTCTGACTACCTTGATATACATGAGGTTACCTATACCGACCTTTGAGGAGTTTACTATAGCTCCACCTACACCCTCAGCCACAGAAATCTTACCCATACAAATTGTTGGGGAATCTAGTGTTGCTCTTCCTAGATCCCTAGCCACAGGAACACCACTCTTGACTTATCACCGTCGTCGTCCGCGCCCAGCTGATTCACGTCCTGCACCTGACCCTACTCCTACTGCGAACTTGTCTCCTTCTAATCACCGATTGCACTTCGAAAAGGTATACGGACCACACTTAATCTTAATCCCCATTATATCGGTTTAAGTTATCATCGTCTGTCATCACCACATTATGCTTTTGTATCTTCTTTGTCCTTTGTTTCTATCCCTATGATACAGGTGAAGTTTTGTCTCATCCAGGATGGCAACAGGCTATGATTGACGAGATGTCTGCTTTACATACGAGTGGTAGTTGGGAGCTTGTTCCTCCTCCTTCAGGTAAATCTACTATTGGTTGTCATTGGATTTATGCGGTCAAAGTTGGTTCAGATGGCCAGGTTGATCGACTTAATGTCCGTCTTGTTGCCAGAGGATATACTCAAATATTTGGGCTCGATTACAGTAATACTTTCTTTCTTGTGGCTAAAATAGCATCAGTCCACCTTTTTCTATCCATGGCTAATGTTCGCCATTGGCCTCGCTATCAGTTGGACATTAAGAAGGCTTATTTCACGATGATCTTGAGGATGAAGGTATATGGAGCAACCACCTGGTTTTGTTGCTCAGGGGAGTTTAGTGGTTGTGTATGCAGATTGCGCAGGTCACTATATGGTTTGAAACAGTCCCCTCGAGCCTGGTTTGGTAAGTTCAGCACAATTATTCAGGAGTTCGGCATGACTCTGTGTTTTATCGGCATTCTGTTTCAAATTTCTGTATTTATCTGGTGATTTATGTTGACGATATTACCAGCCATGATCAGGATGGTATTAGAGGTTTTAAGCCTTCTTGGCCTTTTACAATGTTGAATTTAAGAAAATGTCCTTTTTAGATCTCTTATGTGTAAATGAAAGATCTCTTATGTGTAAAAGTAAATCTCTCATGTGTAAAAAAAAGAGATAGGGTCATAAAACTAAAAACAAGTTTGTAAAAGGCCAAAAAACCAATTGACCCTATTATTAAGTTGAAGCAACATCTCTTTCAACATTTTAAGATTCTAGACTAAGGATCTGGGCAGATTAAAGTATTTTTTCAATATTGAGGTCGCTCAGTCTAGCTTAGGTATTGTGATCTCACGACGGAAGTATGCTTTAGACATTCTTAAGGAGACAGGAATGATAGGCTATAGACTTGTTGACACTCCGATAGATCTGAATTTAAACTTCTACCATGACAGAGGGAGCCGCTTAGCGATCCTGCAAGATATAGGTTGCTTGTTGGTAAATTAATTACCTCACAGTGACTAGACCTGACATTTCCTTTCTTGTGAGTGTTGTAAGTCAGTTTATGGATTCTCCCAATGATAGTGATTGGGATGTTGTTGTCCGCATTCTTTGGTATGTAAAGTCAGCTCCAAGTAAACGGTTATTATTTGAGGATCGAGGCCATGAGTAGAGCGTTGGATACTCAGATGTTGATTGGGCAGGATCACCTTCTGATAGACGTTCTACGTCTGGATATTGTGTTTTAGTAGGAGGTAATTTGATGTCTTGGAAAAGCAAGAAACAGAATGTGGTTGCTTGGTCTAGTGCAGAAGCAGAATATCGAGCAATGGCTATGGCAACATGTGAGCTAGCTTGGATCAAACAGTTGCTTAATGAGTTGAAATTTGGTGAAATCAGCCAGATGGAACTTGTGTGTGATAATCAAGCTGCCCTTCATAATGCATCAAATCCGGTGTTCTATGAGAGGACTAAACACATTGAAATTGACTGTCACTTCGTCAGAGAAAATATACTCTCAGGAGATATTGCTACAAATATTTTGAAGTCGAATGATCAGCTTGCAGATATTTTTACCAAGTCCCTCACTGGTCCCCTCGTATTAGTTACATATGTAACAAACTTGGTACATATGATTTGTATGCACCGGCTTGAGGGACAGTGTTAGAATATATATGTGTGTAATTAGTCCTAGACTAAGTTGCTCAGACTCGGGTGCGGGTGTCCGATACGAGTACGGATCTAGAGGTCGGATCCTTCATGATCTAAAATTTAAGATTCCAGAGTACGGATCCATGTACGGATACGGGTGCGGGGATTCGGCTAAAAATAATTCAAATATCTTAAAATAGAGTTATAAAAATATGCCTAAATTATGAAACAACATGTAAAAAACTCACATAGTGCTTGTAAAGCGCGGGAAAAGACTAAAAGTTCATTAACCCTAGAACATTAACATTTGAGCTAAGCAAATAAGAAAACAGAAAAGCATTTTCTAAGGAGAACTTGTAGGCCTTCTACATTTCTAGAGGAGAATCCAAGATGGAGATAAAAGGAAAGAGACCGACATAGAAATTTCTATACATGTATTCCATTTTCTTCAATTTTACCATAACTTTTGTTTTGTTTTCAGAAATCTTGAATTTCTCTACCGATTTTGGTCAAAGTACCCAAGATTGACTGACCAGATCCAGTACGGATCCCACACCCACACCCATGTCGTGTCGATTCGGGTGCGACACGAAATGTGAAGAGTCTGAGCAACTTAGGTCCTAGTCCCATATGTAGTAGGAGTAGATGTATTATATATAGGGCTCATTCTATCATTGTTAATAGGTCGATTATATAATTTTTTTCCCATATATTATTTCTCACAGTAGCAACCACATATCACCATAGTGACCATGATCGATCGATATATATACTCACAGAGATGCATAAAAAGATACTGGTCTTGCAGTTTAACTGTCCGAGTTTTAGTTAGAATTCACTAAAGCTATTAATACAACAATGAATTAATTAAGAGAAAATTAACAGAGTCAAATTTAGCAGCTTTTTCAATTTATTCAGAATTAACACCAAATTCACATTGGATCTGAGGAAAAAGAACTTCCTTTCACAAAACAAGAAACATGAATATAAATTTTCCCACTGAATTCCTAATCTGGCAACAAATTGCATTACATTTTTTATTAGAGAGAGAAAAGAGGCATGAAAGGCAGGAGACAACAGCTCTTCGTTTAACATGGATAAACAATCACCTGAACCACAGGCATCAATGTCGGCAGAATGTCATCCCCGAATACATTTGAAAGAATATCTAGAGCAGCTGCACTGCACTTCCGTAAGTTCCACAAGTTTACAATGTCCTCGTCCTGCAATTAAGATAAGAAGCATCAAAATTTTCAAAAGCCACTAAAATAATGTGCACTAATCAAAAAGATATTTCCTTATGGAAAAAACAAAATAACATACATCATCTTCACCATCCTCTGAACCATGAAAACGTGAAGAATGAAATCGAGGCTTGAGATCCTGTTCACCATGATTTCCAGCATGATTATTCCAAAGTGTGTTAATTGTTACATATTTTTTCTTAGAAAAACAACAAGAAATGACAATTAAACCTGATCATGGTCTGGGAGAGATCCATCCTCCTGAGGATAATAACAAAGTAATTTTGGTTAGGTAAAGCCACTAATACCAATTTTTTCGAACTTAAGGGACATCTAATGGTGAATCAAACAACAAACCTCTGCCTCCAAAAGCGACTCGTCATCATCAGCATATACCATGTTAGACAGCAAAACCTAAAAAGTTGTATTGGAAACACCACAAACAAGAACACTCCTCATGCAATGGACACATCATCCAATATGGGCATGAAAAAAATAGACACAGAATGAAGCATACTGGAATCAAACGTGGCAAGAGTTCTCTTAAGTTCTCAGGTGGCAACTGAGGAGCATCACAATATGCGGACCTGTCAATGAAATCCATAAAATAAAATTTTATAGACAAAATAAGTCAAAAGTAAAGAGGCATCAATTGTTCACACAAAAGCAAGAGACTATCAATCGTGACCTGAGAAGTTGAAGGCAAACAAAAATAGGTGCTGCCCGGTGCCTAAGCTCCCGCTATGCTTGGGGTCCGGGAAGGGCCGAACCACAAGGATCTATTGTACGCAACTTTACCCTGCATTTTTGCAAGAGGCCGTTTCCACGGCTCAAACCCGTAACCTCCTGGTCACATGGCAGCAACTTTACCAGTTACGCCAAGGCTCCCCTTCAAGGCAAAGGGAATCATTGAAACCAAAAGATTTCGACCAACGTATATTATTTATCAACTATCATGCAACTTTAACCAGGAAAAAACAAATACATTCAACAAGTTGAACTATGGATTATCTATTTAAATTTTCATCCATGCTCGACTCTAGCTGGCAATACAAGCTTACATCTGGTCTAATAGATAGACGAAATTGTACCACGACAGCATATACATGGTACACATAAAGCAACAAAAGGAGATCTTTGGTTTCAACTCTTTTTGACACTGCCATATTTTGATTCGATTCAACAGAGGAACAACAATAAAACTACACCCCAATCCCAAACTAAGTTGGGGTAGCTTAGCTATATGAATTCTCAATATTCATTCTACTCCATTTGGAACCATTTTGTTCCAATGCCCAATAATTTGTCTTTTAAGACAAAGTAGAGATTCTCGAACGCTAGAGATTCACTACATTTTTCCTTTTTTATTTTTTTTCTATTAAGTAGAGGTTCACTACATTTTTACTTACATACAAATCTCTAAGCAAATGAAAAGCTTTGAGGCAAGCACCGAACCTAATGTAAGTCTATCAACACGACTAAACTTTAATCCCAACTAGTCAGTATCACATATATGGATCTTTTGCTTTTGTTATGCTCTATTTTTCGCTTGTCCACACGGATTCGAAGAGATTGCAGATCTTTTGGATGACTTCCCTCCATCTAATTTTGGTCTCCCTTGTCCCTGTTAACACCTTCAATAATCTACCAATCAGTGCATTTGGAGGTCTATGAAGAATATACCAAACCATCACAAAAGCAGCCTTCTCCCATTTTATTCTCGATGTGTGCTACTAATATCTTTAATCAGATGTGAACAATTCTAATATTATCTAGTCTTAATGGGACCATACATCCATCTTTTTTTGGAATAAGATAAGAAACTTCATTAATGAAGTACTGAGGAGGTTCTGCAAAAAATTATTGGGACTGCACATCCATCTTAACATCCAAAATTTGATAACAATTATTCTGGATATGTTGGACTTCAAGATCAGCATTCACTACCATATAACACTGCTAGTCTCACAACTGTTCTAGAAAGCTTACTTTTCACTTTACTAGATAACTTTCTACGGCTGTCGCTCCAATAAATTCCCTCCATTCGACCATCCGATTTCAATATAGGTGTTGCATCTATCATACTACTGCCCTATAACAGAGCCTATATGTTAATTGTCTGCATTTTTTCTTCAAACAATTCTATAACTTAATAACATGCAAGATATACCTTTTCTTTTCAGTCGTTCTCTAGCCGAGGGTCTATCGGAAACAAACTCTCTGCCCTTCCAGGGGTGGGTAGGGGTAAGGCTGCGTACATCTTACCCTCCCCAAACCCCACTTGTGGGAAACTATTGGGTTTGTTGTTGTTGTTGTTGTTGTTGTAATAACATGCAAGATATCAGAAAATCCCCTTCTCTCTCTACCAGGAAATCTAATCCAATTCCCATGTTCCCTCCCTTGCTCACCTAAGGGGAAGCATATTCTTGGCTACTTATAGTCCTTAATGCTTGCCTCAACAGCTTTTTCTTTCTAATTTTTAGTTCTTCTATCAACGCTCTTCCCATTTCCCATGCCATATAATTGGGCTATTTTCCCTCTCTTTTATCCTGAAACGGTTTGAATTTTTCCAACAGGGATTTCTGTTTGGATAAGTCCATATGCACTATCTAATATTAGCATGAGATGACGCAAACCACCACAAAATCATATATCCGATCTATCATTATCCTACTGACTGTTAATCTAATCAAATCATCCAGTCCAACTTCTTCCATTATCCCCGTGCAAGCTAAATGACCTCATAAAATAGGACTGACGTAATAGGTGATATCATTTTAACAATTTAAACATGCAGAAGAGTAAAACAACAAACCAGAAACCCAGTGTGATCCCACAAGGTGGGGTCTGAGGAGGGTAGTCCATGTGTGATGTGTCTGTAAGAAGTCACAGGAGAAAATATATTATTGATATTGGATGATAAATACAATACAAAAGGTCTCTATTTATAGCTATACACTACAAGGAGATATTACTCCTCTTCCAATGTGGGACAAGACTACACTATACATATCTATAAACTAACACTCCCCTTCAAGCCGGTGCATACACATCATATGTACCGAGCTTGTTACACATGTAACTAATACGAGAACCAGTAAGAGACTTAGTGAAAAGCAGCTTGGTTATCACACACTAGTTCCATCTTACTGATTTCTCCGAACTTTAACTCCTTGAGCAACTGCTTGACCCAAACTAACTCACACGTCGCCATAGCCATGGCCCGATATTCGGCTTCGGCGCTAGATCGAGCAACTACATTCTGTTTCTTGCTCTTCCACGAGACCAAATTACCTCCTACTAGAACACAATATCCAGACGTAGAACGTCTATCAAAAGGTGATCCTGCCCAATTAGCATCTGTGCACCCAACAATCTGCTCGTGGCCTCGATCCTCGAATAGTAATCCTTTGCCTGGAGCTGACTTTATATACCGAAGAATGCGAACAACTGCATCCCAGTGACTATCACATGGAGAATCCATAAACTGACTTACAACACTCACCGGAAAAGAAATGTCAGGTCTAGTCACTGTGAGGTAATTCAATTTGCCAACCAACCTCCTATATCTCGTAGGGTCTCTAAGAGGCTCCCCATGTCCAGGCAGAAGCTTAGCATTCGGATCCATAGGAGAGTCAATAGGTCTGCAACCCATCATTCCAGTCTCCTCAAGAATGTCTAAGGCATACTTCCGCTGTGAAATAACAATACCTGAGCTAGACTGAGCGACCTCAATACCTAGAAAATACTTCAATCTGCCCAGATCCTTAGTCTGGAAGTGCTGAAAGAGATGTTCCTTCAGATTAGTAATACCATCCTGATCATTACCAGTAATAACAATATCATCAACATAAACCACTAGATAAATACACAGATTAGGAGCAGAATGCCGATAAAACACAGAGTGATCAGCCTCACTACGAGTCATGCCGAACTCCTAAATAATTGTGCTGAACTTACCAAACCAAGCTCGATGGGACTGTTTCAAACCATATAGTGACTTGCGCAATCTGCACACAACCATTAAACTCCCCCTGGGCAACAAAACCAGGTGGTTGCTCCATATAAACTTCTTCCTCAAGATCACCGTGGAGAAAATCATTCTTAATGTCTAACTGATAAAGAGGCCAATGACGTACAGTAGCCATGGACAAAAAGAGATGAATAGATGCTACTTTAGCCATGGGAGAGAAAGTATCACTATAATCAAGCCCAAAAATCTGAGTATATCCTTTTGCAACAAGACGAGCCTTAAGCCGATCAATCTGGCCATCCGGGCCGACTTTGACTGCATAAACCCAACGACAACCAACAGTAGACTTACCTGTAGGAAGAGGAACAAGCTCCCAAGTGTCACTCGCATGTAAAGCAGACATCTCGTCAATCATAGCATGTCGCCATCCTGGATGAGATAGTGCCTCACCTGTAGACTTAGGGATTGAAACAGTGGACAAAGAAGATATAAAAGCATAATGTGGTGACGACAGACGATGATAACTTAAACCGACATAGTGGGGATTAGGATTAAGTGTGGATCGTACACCTTTGCGGAGTGCAATTGGTTGACTAAGAGGAGACAAGTCCGCAGTAGGTGCAGAATCTGATGCGGGACGTGAATCACCTAGGCCTGATGCTGGATGTGGACGACGATGATAAGTCAAAAATGGTGGAGCTGCAGAAGGTTGAACTGAATTATGTGGAGGAACTGGAGCTATAGGCGGTGGAGCTACAACCGGAGCTGTAGGTGGTGGAACTAGAGCTATAGGTGGTAGAGCTACAACTGGAGCTATAGGTGGTGGAGCTACAACTGAAGCTGTAGGTGGTGGAGCTGGAGTGACTGAATCTCCAAAAGATGAAACTGGTAGTACCTCAGAAATATCTAAGTGATGACCTGAACCTGTGAAGTATGATTGGGTTTCAAAGAAGGTAACATCAGCGGACATAAGGTACCGCTGGAGGCCAGGAGAGTAGCATCGATACCCCTTTTGTGTTCTCGAGAAACCCAGAAATACGCACTTAAAAGCACGAGGAGCTAACTTATCTGTTCCTGGAATAAGGTTATGGACAAAACAAGTGCTTCCAAAGATACGGGGTGGAAGAGAGAACAAAGGTAAGTGGGGAAACATGACAGAGAATGGAACTTGGTTCTGGATAGCTGAAGATGGCATACGATTAATAAGATAGCAAGATGTAAGAACGGCATCACCCCAAAAACGCAACGGAGCATGAGATTGTATGAGTAGGGTACGAGCAGTTTCAATAAGATGTCTATTCTTTCTTTCAGCTACCCCATTTTGTTGAGATGTGTACGGACAAGATGTTTGATGAATGGACTAAAGTAAAAGGTGACTCTGCTCGATTATCAAGACGTCGAGGGAAATGGGAGCGGGTATGCTTACCGAGCTGACATGACTCACACTCTAGAGCTGACAAGTTAGATAAACCAGATACCATTTTCTGAAGTTTTGACAAACTGGGATGTCCCAACCGTTTATGTAATAAATCTGGTGAATCAGTAACAGGACAAGTTGTAGAAGGAAGACAAGATGTGAGTCCATGTGATTTAGCAAGGATAAGGTAATAAAGTCCGTTTGATTCACGCCCGGTACCAATGATCCGCCCCGTACTGCGTTCCTGTATAAAAACATGGTCATCAAGAAATAAAACAACGCATTTAAGTGATTTGGCTAAGCGACTAACAGTTATGAGATTAAAAGGACTATTGGGAACATAAAGAATTGAATCTAAAGGTAAGTAAGGAAGTGGGCTTGCTTGACCTATTGCAGTTGCTATGTTTTGAGACCCATTGGCCATTGTGACTTTTGGAAGAGATTGAGAATACGAAATAGTAGTGAAAAGAGATTTGTTACCAGAAATATGATCTGATGCACCTGAATCAATGACCCAAAACTCAGAGGATGATAATTGGGAGAAACAAGTCACGCTATTACCTGTTTGAACAACAGAAGCTATCTCAGAAGATGTCTGCTATACATGCTTTATACTGAAGGAACTCAATACACTCTGCTAAAGAAATCATCCGACTATTCAAAGCATCGGTTCCCATGTCGCTACAATTTGTAGTAGTAAGGTTAACTTGAAATAGTGGAAATAAGTAACTCCTGTGAGAAAACTGAAGAAATAGCTTGAAAAACACTGTTTACAGCAGGAAAACAGAACATTGTTCTGTGCCCGAAACACTGTTCACGCCGGGAACACTGTAGCTCGCCGGAAAATTCCAAAGTTGTCGGAATTTGTTGTAACCAGGATGGATAGACTCGGAATTCCTTTGCGAGCAAGCTGTCCTGAAGAAATATTTTCAAAAAATGGCCAGAAAGGTCACTGTTCACGCCGGAAAAATATAAAAGTGGCCGGAATTTGATTTGAATTAGATGGGTAGGCTCGGAATTTTGAGGAGAACACACTGTCCTGAAGAAGCTTCGCGAAAACATGGCCGGAAAGTGGCCGGAACCCTCGCCGGAAAAGTTGTTGCCGGCGCATGGAGGAGCGTGGCGGCTTTTTCGCCGGATAAAATTTCAGGGGTTGGTAGTCGGAGGGTGATCTACCTCGTGGTGGTGTTGGTTTTAGCACAACACCGACAGAAAGTGACTTTCACTTAGACAAGCCTTAGGTCACCGGAAAAATTACACGATGACTAAGTTCTTTCTTCCCGGTTAACGCTGGAATGACGCACAGCGATCTTTTCTCACTAATGCTCTGATACCATGTGAGAAGGCACGGGAGAAAATATGTTATTGATATTGGATGATAAATACAATACAAGAGGTCCCTATTTATAGCTATACACTACAAGGAGATATTACTCCTCTTCCAATGTGGGACAAGACTACACTATACATATCTATAAACTAACAGTGTCAAAATCTGTTATTGGATGATGCAGAAAGTTCCTGTCTGCTTAAATACCTACTCTGTAGCGCTTAGAAGAAAAACAATGAACGGTATTCACACCAACCAGTCTTGTTGTTTAAATGCGTTCAGACAGATGGACAACCAGTCATCCTAAGAACTGAGGAGACGTTGCTTTTGTTGTTTAGGCTACCAAAACATGCTTGTGTAAAATCTCACCACAAAGACAACATGTAAAGTCAAAGGTACCAAATCGTGAATATTAGTTTTCCTCTTTAGTTTTTCGTCATTTACTCTCTCTCTCTCTCTCTCTCTCTCTCTCTCTCTCTCTCTCTCTCTCTCTCTCTCTCTCTCTCTCTCTCTCTCTCTATATATATATATATATATAGCATAACAAACGTGGACTATTTTTGTTTTAATATTTGCCTGCTGAAAATTAAAAACTCTTATGAACTGAAGTAGTTTGTAAGTTCAAATTTGAAGATCTGAGATTATCTCTTCTCATGAAGGCAAATGTTAATGTATGTTTACCTAATAGCGTTTTTTAAATCCCCTGTATTATTGAATATTTTTGTTTGGACAATTATCGTATTTTCATACAAACACTAAAAAATTGCGTTTATCAAATAATCATATGAAGATTAGTTATACATCAAATCATAAATATAAAATTGAGCTAAACACTTTATAACAAAATATTTCAATTTTGGATGAGCTAATATTAAGACTTTGAATCAACAAAAAATTATTTCCTTATCACGAAAATGGTGAAGCAACTAAAAATTTGATTACCAAGTCTTTTCTTATTTGAAATATGTAGGAACGCCTAATATTTTAAACTTTAAAATCAATTAAGATTTTAGCTTATATAGGTCATTTCTTTATTTCAAATATGTAACATAATTATGATGTCTTCAAAAACCAAAGCAAATAAGCTCCTATTTGCCGAAAAATCATTAGAAATGTATGGATGCAGGTAACATTCTCTTAATTGCCTTCTCACACAAGTCACAACTGAAGCATACAATTCTCTAAATCAATTATGCGACATAGTAACCAGTAATTATGACTTTCTGATTTCATGACAAAGCAAATAATTGTACTAAAGAGGCAAACGAATGGTTTTCCATTTAACTAAAAAAGATCAACATTCATTATGTTTAGAAATTTATACTTTTTTATTTAACTTTTATTTTATAACTCAACCATATTTCTATATAATATTTATGTAATTTTTAAAACTTATTATATTCATTAATATTGCACTGTGTTTGTTGTTGTTGTTGTTGTAGTATATTCATTAATATGGGACTCCATCTTAATGAGTACAAAATTGTTGTTCTCCTACACATATGCGACATTTCCCTATTTTTAATTTGGATATGAGTGTGCTTTTATTTTAGGACTCCTATAATACATATATAGCTACAACATTTATATATTTTTATTTATTTAAGCATATACGTATTCATTATCATTCAATATTTGTTCTACCATTTCAATTGGTTTTATATATGTAAGGTAATTTGCGAGTTGAGATATTTACGATAGTGTTCAATTTTATGTGTTTATTCGACGTTGTGTTCAATCTTTTATGTTAATTCGAATTGAAGTGGTAAATCAACAAATTTTAAAGTTCTAAATATTACGACTTTGTACATAGTTCAAATAAGGAAGGCTTTGATAAACAAAACTTAGTAGAGTTCAAATACCTAAAAATTACGAAAATAATTAAATGACTATTTTGTCTAGTGTGAAATCTAATTTTAAAGGGTAAAAAAGGTAAATGACATTTCACTAAGGGGTTTCATGCTTTTAATATAGTGTAAAAGGAAACCTATAAAGAATGTAATAAGGTGTTGCTTCCTTGCTTAATGTAAAGGTTACTAGATCATCTCAAGCAAACTATTGATTTCCTCCTTCCACAGAATTAAGATCCACTGAGCGAGATCAATATCTATACAAGAAGCAGAGGAAGTAGTACATTACCAGAACTCACAGGCTTCAAGCGCCACCTCATCATCTGGATCCTTGTTGACTTGCAAAATATATTCTATGATATTTCTCAAGTGAGGCTGCATGAAGAAACCAGAACATCAAGAACAGGCAAAAGGAGGAATATATCTTTCCATATTCTGTACAGGCAAGTCGACTTAAGTTAACAGACTGGATTCATTTTTCAATAAAGCAGCAAATTGCAAGATCTAGGTGATAAAACAGAATAATAAAATTGAACCAGCAGTTCTGACGTCTAGTAAGGGATTGAACTTCCAACAGTGCATATATAACAATTGTATCTCGTAACCATCCGCTTGAAAATCCAACAACCAGAAATGAAACCAAAATAACTAAAATATTAATCCCAATACACTTACAGTTGAATGCTAACTTCAAACTATTTTCTGCCTATTTAGAAGTTTAGCATTTTTTGGTCCCTCGGAGCCATTCCCCATATACAAAACAAATGCAATACAAAAGCAAATATGACCAATAAGAGGCCTCAAACCAAAATTTGAAAGGGGACAAATGTTGACCTCCAAAAACGCAGGACGAACTTCAACCAGTTGAACAAATGCCATACAAACCTGTTTAAAAAACAACAAAACTGAGTACAAGGCAGAAGTTTTCACATACTCAAAACTGTAACTCATTATCGCAGAAACGGAGTTCCACAAAGTGGATACATAAGAGCATTAAGAAATACAAGTTTTCTGTAGAGGAAAACTCGGGTAAGGAGAGGGCGCGCATAAAAATTAGGTATCGGAGTTCACAGCAATTCCTTACCAACTTCCGCACATCTGGAGCAGGGTCATTGGCAAGAAGAAACAACCCTTGAAGATATTTATCCATAGATAAAAGTAAAACCTACAACAACAACATGGAAGTGAAAATGGCACAAAAGGAACAGGATAAAAGGCAACAACTGGAGAGGTCAACAAAGTGGTACTTACTGTAGGCATCAGCATAATAAATTGATTCACAGAACTCAATGAAAGCTTTCTGAGAGAAGCATGAGGTGACTGGAAAAGCTGTTTGCAGACAGATCTCGTTAGAGAAGATACTAAGAGTACAGCATTAAATAAAAGGAAACATTAACATTATCTTAAACAAACAAATAAACATTAGAAAGAAAGTGGACAAAAGGAAGGGGGGAAACTATCTCACCTGGAGAAACCTTGGAAGGAGAATAGTTATTGGTCGTTCAGATAATCCAGGTATATCAGAATCAAGAAGACTTGGCACATCCTCGCATATCTGCATTTAACAAGATCTTTAGCATGCCAATTTTCTGTTATTTTCACGAACGAAAGGTCTGAATCATGTACTACTACAACAGTTTCTACCAATCGTAGTTCCGGTTCACATTATATTTGAATGACAATCCACAAGAAAGACAAAAATGATTGTCCTTGCAATAACCATCGGGTGGAGAATATAGCAATCCTGGGGTCTTAATTTACTAACCACATTACAGAGAAAGTAGTTCGCTTCTCCTATGATCATCCAGCTGTTTAGATATCAGAACCATGAATTAAACAGTACCCTATGGGACAACGATACGCCCCACATACTATGCTGATGTAGTAAGCAGTAGAAGCTCATACCTTGGATAAAGCATCCATGCCACCCTCCATGAGATTACTGTCGTTACTGTCCAAGCCACTGACAAGAGCATGCAGCAACTCCAGCCATCCAGCAAATCCCTCTATTTGTACAAGAACACTTATAATGGTTCCAGCTGTAGACCTTATGTGCCTATCTGTCGCCCCTAGAGAAGGTAACAACTCTGATTTTATGTATTGCTGGTTGGCGAGAGGCATGTTTTTGAATGCAGCTCTCAGGTTATTTTTTAAAAGCAACCCAGCTGCTTGCCGAATGTCGACTGACTTCCCCTGTTGCAAGGACCAATTCAGTGAACACTGCTTGAAGATAGCAGCTTTTTAAATAATAAAAAAAAAGTCATACCAAACTCGGACCAAAATTTGGACCATTTCTGTTCTAAGGAAATCCTAGCCACTTATAATTCGTCCAATTTTATATATACATTTCTTCCATTGAGTAAAATCATGTATTAATGGAAACTAAAAACTAAAGGAAAATATAAGATAATGAATCAGCTACATAAATCCTACATAACTAATCCACTATATTCGGGGCACATTTCATTCAACTACTAAACAAATTAAGTCAATTACGAGTTCTCTAAAACTAGAAGTTGACATAATCTGCAAAATAAAATGAAATTGTCAGCAACTAATAGCGAGAGAGAAAAGGGTGATGAAGAATGACCTCAGCACGGGCGAAGATAAAAGTGAGATAGTTATTGAAATCAGGGAAGTGAGAGTAGTGTTGAAGTTGTTGCCAAATCTGAGACTTATCGGAAGTAGCAGGAGACATTTGTTGCTCCAATAATCCACAGATCTCTTTGAACCCTTCCTCCTGCGGCTGCCATGTTGAACTCGCCGTCGCCGCCATAGAAGTTTCTAGAACAAGAACAAAGAAGATTGGAGAATACAGGGAATCTCGGACAAGTTGTGAAAGGGAGACAAAAGGAAGGGCCGATGACGACGAATGTGTGTTTAAAAGAAGAGAAGAAGAGGGGTTTGGAGCGAATAAGGATCGGGTGTGTACGGGTGTAGTGTAAGTGGTGTGTGGACCCAGCACCAAATGAATCAATCATTGGCTATTCAGACATTTGAGCGGTGGATGGTGTATCGGTTGTACTCTGGAGGTGCCACTTTTGCTTTGTTCGACCTGTCCCATTTCTCCTTTCTTCCTCGCGTTTCGACCCTTTTTTGAAAAATATTTCTAAATATAGAATAGAAAAAATTAAATTATAATTTATACTTCTGTGACATGATTAGGAAAGCTATTTTTTGAAAGTAGATGATCTTTGAAGTACAAAACTAAAACTTTCAAAATGTGAAAATAAATAACATGCTCGTGATACCTGGATCAAATTTATGTGCACTTACATGTTAATTCTCACCAATTATGCCCACTAAAATTTGATATAAAGTATTTTTTATCTCAACTATAATTTGAACCCTAATATCCAGATTACACCAACTTTATTGATGTGTAAGGCCATACTCTATGATACAACACATGCTTTAGCACCCCTGATCGATTATAGTTCCAAGAAGTTAGCATTGTAATTCAAAAAGTTTCTAACTTAATCTTTTAGCAAAATATAATGTTTATGGAAAACTACGAGCTTGGTGGAAGTATGCAGGGTTGGCAGAAACAGGCTGGGAGAAAGCTGAACCTATAAGAACTTTAATTTCCCTTTAACCATGATTCTCAACTTTAATTTCCCCACAAAGTGATTCTCTCCTTTTTAATCAGGCACAGTCGACTAGTCGAGGGGTTGGGTCTGGGTTAGGACACCACTGAAGTGATTTTATGTATGTAATTAAAGATTAGAGAAGTTTATCCTATCTCGCTTTAATTCTCTTCAGCTATTAAAGGTTTTACCCAGATGGAAGTTTAAGGGAAAAGTCTGTCGGTTTGCAGGAAATTGTAGTGTTAGCGACTGATACCACAAACAAGTGTTCAGTGCAAAGCGTTTTCCCATGCAAGATTTAAAATGCACCGGTAAGCCAATTATTTGATTAGCTTATTTGGCCAAACTTCTAAAATCAACTGCAAAGCCTTTTATTCTTTTGCAAAAATGCTTTTCGAAAAAGTAAAATATATCAACAAACAAGTTGTGAAATAACCTAAATCTCATAGTTTCCAGTTTTCCAGAGAAACCTTATACAAGGCAGCATTATTCACCAATAATCCAAAAGAATCAGCTTACACGCCATGGAGCAATTGAAAAAACACAAACTATATAACAAGGCTTTGTAATTCCTACAAGCGCCTACTATTACTGAAATTTAGTAAATAAACCAAACCTTGCAATACTTTTGGCTAAAACAACACACTAGATTACACGGTTTAATTGGTTCTCAAAAGAATATCAATGTCTTTCAAAATGCTGAAGAGCCTTGGTTTGGAACTCATTGGAGAGGGCATTTATTATTGAGATGAAAGGAGATGCACAACAGACGGCACAAGAAATAAAGTATTGTCAAAGCTCGTACCAAGGCAATCACACAGACGAAAGTACAAAGCTCGTCCTTCCTATTGGCATCCCTTTTTATTAATTAGATGCATCGCGGCTGTAACATTGATCTAGGGTCTTTGCTGGGATACGATGAAGTAGCTCACGAGGGAAGATGCGAAGGAGTGTCCATGCTAAATCAAGTGACTGGAATATGTTGCGTGTGTCATAGGCTCCTTGAGCGACAAATTTCCGCTCAAATTTGTCAAGAAACTCCAAATACAGCTGTTTCATTTATAGGAAGACTATTAGTAATCTTGACTTGATGATAACCCCCGCCAAAACACAGGTAAACTAATTCAAATATATTTCTCAGTCAAATTACCAAGTCCTCAGAAGAAAGTGCTTCTTCTCCGACAACAGCTTTCATTGCCTGGACGTCCTTTCCAATGGCATAATTTGCATACAGCTGAATTTTTTTTAAAGTTAATGCAAAAAGAAAAAGGAGAAAGAACACACACATTAAGCCATCAATTGCAAACAAAGTAAAAATGTATCAAGTCTGCCTGAAGAAATGAAAATGAAAGGGAACAGCAAAAAACATGCTTTCCGAAAGTTGATCTTACCTGGTTGGATACATCAGAATGATCCCTCCTAGTCATACCCTCACCAATGGCACTCTGAAAAAGTTTTAAGGGTTAGTCGTCCTAGTATCAATTAGTCAAAAGCATCTAGATGGACTGAAAACAAAAGGATCCGAATGGTCACCTTCATCAACCGAGACAGGGATGGAAGTACATTGATTGGTGGGTATATCTGTTACATTTCAGACAATGAAAAAAAAATGTTTTAGACATTTTTCTTCAAAAGCCCAATGCCTTTAAAGGAGTAAACACATTCAACCCATCCACAGTCATAAAAGCTTCAACAGTAGCTAATCACAAAATGGCAACCTTCTGTTGCTGTGACACAGCCGAATTCAAGAAATACTCGATTCAGCAAGCAACAGAATGCTTACAGTGACTCAGGAGTCAAGACATCATAGATATTCCATGTGTGGAACACATGTTCAATGAAATTGTCCACAATTGAATTGTAATGTAACACAATTCCAAATATGCAAATAGAAATATTACAAACCAATGGAGTATTTCCTGGATGTGTTTTTGACTAGTAATACTATAAAGTGGAACTTCCTTTAATTTTCCAAGAATGACCTTATTTTCCCAAATATAGTTGAATGTGTTTGGCTTTACTTTTGCAGCATTCTTTTCAATTGGCAGAAGATATGTTAAAGCAAGATTCCTATGCTACATGTCATTCTATTGAACACATTTCCAGGCAGTATGTGCAAAACACATATAAAACATTTGCAAGATATTAGATTTTGTTCAGATATGAAATGCAAGAATGAAACTGTTGGATAAGTCCAAAAATCTGATGAAGTTTATGGCACTAAGGCCATTCATGGAAAGGATAAGCAAAATCTGGTAAGTTTACCTGTAGGGCTTCATCTAAGGAAAAAAAAACTTGTCACTGTAGGGCCTTAGTAATAATCATACAAGTATCATAAATCTTTTTATTATTATCATTTTTCCCAGAAGAAAAAATCATAATTGCTTTAAATCCTACTGGTCATTTAGCGAAATTCATTCCCAAGTCCAACCGGAAAGTAACCTAAGTTTCAAGATAAATGGTGGCATGCAATTCATAAAGGTGTGTAAGGTGATGCATAAATGCATAATAGAAATATTATTTCTTATTAGTGCACAACTTATGACTAACATAATACCATAAAACAACCTAGACAGAAAAAAAGGAATTATGCAAAAGCTTGTTTGAATAATATTCAGAAAGTTCATAGCAGAAAAAGCAGAAACAGTTTTCGCCTTCCAAGGTAACTGTAAGCTAACCTAGGCATGGAAGTCAGCCTGTTAAGTTGATTCAGGAAATGGAATTAAAATAGAAAAACTGAAAAGCTATCTTTCCTTCAATCTATTTTCAGTGTATGCGGCATGATTTATGAAGCACGCAAACAACTTGAAATTATGATAAATGAGAAAGAATATCATGCAGTGACTCAACATCAAAAGAAAAAGGAATAACTCTTAGAATCACCAGAAAATGTTTGGAGGGTCTTTGTATAAGTTAGCATAGAACGAAAGAAGACATGACAATGGTTAAATTTCCCTCCCAAATGCTCGCGCACAAAAAAGGACAAGCGAATGTTGATGATGCTTTCTCTTCCTGCTTGATTATCCAGTTTATCAAATAATCATTTCAGTTTATAAGCCACCTGATTGAGATGATCTGGACTTAAAATGTGATTAGCATGAAATACTTCCCTATTGTCAGCAAGAGAAACGGATCGAGAACACGAAGAATTTACAGTACCCCTTCTTTTAGTTAAAAGAACCTAAAGTACCACTGCTTCAATTTGATTGCTTGCTCATTTATTACTTAGATCTCTTATAACATGAAGTATTATGCCCCTTTGCTGGTGTGAATATGTACTCAGTCCGAGAGTTCCATAATATACCTCCCCCCTTCTTTTAGTTAAAAGAACCTAAAGTACCACTGCTTCAATTTGATTGGTTGCTCATTTATTACTTAGATATCTTATAACATGAAGTATTATGCCCCTTTGCTGGTGTGAACATGTACTCAGTCTGAGAGTTCCATAATATACCTGCCGGTTATGAAGTTGTCGGTCAATATATATTTGTCCTTCAGTGATATAACCAGTAAGATCTGGAGTTGGGTGTGTAATATCTGTCCATACAACATAAGATAGAAATTGATCAATAAGAAGAAAAATCAAGCAGAAGCAGAAATAATAACCAAAATATATGGCTAGCCGTTTGTTACCATCATTAGGCATGGTCAGAATTGGAATCTGTGTGATAGATCCCGTCCGTCCCTCGATACGTCCAGCTCGTTCATAAATGGTTGCAAGATCGGTATACATGTAACCGGGATATCCACGCCTTCCAGGCACTTCTTCTCGGGCAGCAGATACCTGTAATAGGATATGTAGTTATATGATGCCAGTAGTCTTAAAGAAAGCTTAGAATACTTGCAACATCACTTAACCCATAGGTATTGATTTTAAGATCTAATGATGATCAAATTGGACCAAATCATAAGAATACAAAATAAAAAAGATGCAGATGCACTTATTGAAGAATACCTCACGAAGAGCATCAGCATATGAACTCATATCAGTTAGAATCACAAGAACGTGCTTGCCACATTCATATGCTAAATATTCGGCAGTTGTAAGGGCAATCCTGGGAGTAATAATACGTTCAATTGTGGGATCGTTGGCCTGCAAGAAGTATGGCATAATAGATCAGATTGAGCTTCAGCTTAAAGAAGTGCAATCATTTTATTAACTGAAGCGGTGTAAATATCATTTATTGATCCATGTTAAAATTGCAAGAATTACCAGGTTTAAGAAAAGTGTCACTCTCTCCATGGATCCATTTTCCTCAAAATCACGTTTGAAAAATTGAGCTGTTTCCATGTTGACACCCATAGCTGCAAAAACTATGGCAAAGTTGTCGTCTTCACCACCCTGTAGCATCAAGTAGAAAAGTAAGATTTTATATCAATATAAATGCAATTGAATCACCACGAATAAACGAAAATGGATGATGAAATGTGCCTGACCAGCTATTTGCTGGTGGCCTAAAAGAAGGAATAGACAATGAACCAACCCTCTGTACCTACTCCGCAAAAGGGTGAACTAAAGTCGGTTAGGACGAAAAAAGGAGGCTGTTTCAAGGATTATATGTTAATGAACTTCCTCAGAAGACCAAAAGAAAAAATAAAAGATAAATGCAGAAATCTATTTTGTTTATGTCGTCTTCAATGCAGTAAATATAAGGCTACCATGTCAAAAGGCAGTAGTAAGATTATTAAGATACTAGTCAAATCTCAAAACATGCTTTGATATCTTAGAGAGGCAGCCAAATGCTTTAAGACCTTTTTAAGCAATGTAACAGACTTCCATATCAGCATTTTAGGCATTTGAAATATAATCATCATGCAATACTACGTACCTCAAGAAGATTTTCAGATTTCTCCAACCTCTTCACCAAACCAGCCTGACGACAGATCTGGGCTGCAATTTCATTATGGGGAAGACCGGCAGCAGAGAAAAGAGGGATTTTTTGTCCTCTAGCAATTGAATTCATGACATCAATTGTTGAAATTCCTGTTTGAATCATCTCTTCAGGATAGGTTCTCTCACTAGGGTTGATAGAACTCCCTAAGATCGGCATTAGCATAATATTAGTGGAGAATCACAAGAACAACCGAATTAGGTCATATTAGAGCTCAGCACTTGCCAGAAATATCTCTGTAAGCCTCGGGTAAAATTGGAGGACCATTGTCAATGGGCTTCCCTGAACCATTGAAGATACGTCCGAGCATATCTAGTGAGACCGGTGTTTTAAGCACCTGCAAACATATTACCAAGAGCGCTCTTAGACAACAGTACAAATGTAAAAACAAATGAAGCATAAAACAGCACATCATCTACCAGAAACATGACTAATAAACTCAGTGGCGGATTCAGATTTTTTAACTCGTGGGTGCTCAACTATTTTTCCTATAAAGTTGCTACTGAGATTGGGTGCTCAGTTAATATATTTATATAAATTATTAGTTTTTCTATCTAAATAATAGTATTTGGTTCCAAAGTTAATGGGTGCTTGAGCACCCATAACCTTAAATGTAGATCCGCCACTGAATAAACTAAAGGTTTTTATTCATATAGAAGCCATCTCTGACACTTTTTCTTTCCATGCAAATAGAGAATGGTTACATGCTTAAATTCTCAAGTTTATTGATAAACTTCATTTGAGCATTTCACGTGCTACATACAAGAGTTAGGTTTAAAAAAAAAGATAAAGGCAAAATGCAAGAGAAGATTGAAGGCTAAAGTAAGGGAGCAAACATGTATTTCTGGACCATGGTTTATCTATGGATTACGAAACCAATTCATGGAACTTATGTACCAGTGATATACGTTTTTGGGTTCTATGCAACGAAGTTAGAGCAAATATGAGCTACACTATACCTCCCCGGTAAACTGCACAGTTGTGTATTTGTTGTCGATTCCAGATGTTCCTTCAAAAACCTGGTTAGAAAAAGGGAAAATAACCATCCCATAAGCAGGTTGAATTACGGAAAAATTGGTGAATATTAAAAGTTAAAGTAGATGATACATATTTGAAAATTCCAAACAATTATATCAAGCAAAGAGTGATACCAAAGGATAACCTACCTGAACAACAGCTTTTTCCCCATCAACTTCCAGAACTTGTCCACGTCTTGTTGTTCCATCTCCCAAACGAATGTTAACAATCTCCTGGTACTTGGGTCCCTGACAAGAGATTATATACACACATTATTCTAAAGCATTAACAGAAACAAGCAACAATAAACAACATCAAATTTAAGAAAATAATAAAAAAGTATAGCAAAGTGTACAAGGATTACCTTAACTTTGTCGAGGATAACAAGTGGTCCAGCAACACCTGAGACAGTTCTATATTCTGCAAGTATACATAGTATTGGAAGTCAGCAGTTTTTATCTTAGACAAATGACAAGTTGAATAAGTTTTTTCTTTCTTTTTTTTGATAATGATAAGAATGACAAGTTTAGTAAGTTTTGAGTTTAGATTGAGTAGAAACTACCAAAAAAGCCAGAAAAGATGTGAACTTATATGTGATGATCCACAAGATTGCCATTTTACTGAAAATGGATATGACAATGGATATATTGAATCCTGAAACCTCAAAAAGTAGGAATATCCTCCGGATGTGGAAGTGAGGCTTGACTCAAGTCATCCCTAAGAGAGAGAGTTTCAAGTACCTAGGGTCTATTATCCAGGGAAATGGGGAGATCGACGGGGATGTCACGCACCGTATCGGGGTGGGGTGGATGAAATAGAGGTTAGCGTCTGGAGTCCTGTGTGACAAGAATGTGCCACCGAAACTTAAAGGTAAGTTCTACAGAGCGGTGGTTAGACCGGCCATGTTGTATGGGGCTGAGTGTTGGCCAGTCAAGATTTCACATACCTAGAAGATGAAAGTAGCAGAAATGAGGATATTGAGATGGATATGCGGGCACACTAGGATGGATAAGATTAGGAATGAGGATATTCGGGAAAGGGTGGGTGTGGTTGTGGATGACAAGATGCGGGAAGCGAGGCTTAGATGATTTGGGCACGTGCGGAGGAGGAGCCTAGATGCTCCGGTTAGGAGGTGTGAGCAGTTGGCTCTGGCAAATACGAGAAGAGGTAGAGGGTGGCCTAAGAAGTATTGGGGCGAGGTGATCAGGCAGAACATGGCGCGGCTTCAGATTTTCGAGGACATGGCCCTTGATAGGAAGGTGTGGAGGCCGAGCATTCGGGTTGTAGGTTAGGGGGTAGTCGAGCGTTTCTCCTCGCTGCGTCGGCTAGTCTGATAGTGTTTTGTCCAGGACTTAGCGGTTTTTATTGTGTTTCACTTTTTTTTTTCTGTCTTTCACATTTTGGCCTTTCCATTTATTTGTTGTATTTTACGATGCTGATACTATTTTTCTGGTTTCTATCCTTTCCATTTATTTGTTGTATTTTACGATGCTGATACTATTTTTCTGGTTTCTATTGTTGTAACGGATCTATTGTCTCTGAGCCAAGGGTCTCCCGGAAACAGCCTCTCTATCCCTTCGGGGTAGGGTAAGTTTTGCGTACACTCTACCCTCCCCAGACCCCACTAGTGGAATTCTGTTGGGGGTTGCTGTTGTATCCTCCTAGTAGTCAGACCCCACTAGTGGGATTCTACTAGGGGTTGTTGTTGTTGCTATTGTATCCTCCTAGTAGTGTATAGACAGAAGGTACAGCAAAATTTTGATATGTTTACTTCAGTTGCTGCGTGGATAAAACTAAACAACATATTCTCAAGAGTCCTAGAGTTATTAAGTATACCCATCAAATCCTAATACCTACTGAAACTATAAGGGAAAAAAGGTCTACTGCCATCAGCGCTTCAACTGCTGATACGTGTTCATGCCCAATCATCGGCAGAAGGCATCAGACGGGCTTTGAGAACAGTTCTCTGCCACCTGGGGAACACTCTATTCTTAAATCTACAAACTAACTAGGACCACAAGTGAGACATTCATTTCGTTAGTCCTAGTTAAATATAGCATGTGTAACTCAGCTCTAGTTATAATTGAAGATCATTGCAATCATAATGAACCCGCACCACATATTTTCAAACAGAATCCCCTATTCATCAATTCACTCTTCCTAGAATTCCTTGATTCAATTGAAAAAGTGCTAACACGGGTTTAAGGGCTCATTTCCAAGGCCTGTTACTTAAGCAAAGAACTACCACATCTGCATACCATGAGTGGAACATGTCAAATAAGCCTCTAGCAAACAAGAAGAAGAAGAAAACGATATAAACATACCCATTCCAACCTCCAGGGTTCCCTCCTCCATGTCAATATTGTTGTTTTCCGCACCCATATTTTAACCTGAAAATTAACAAACAAAGAAAATGAAGCAACATCCTATGCCCGCAAGTACTGATAAATCACTTTACAATTGATCATCAGATCACATCTCATTACATAAACAAGAAAGCATCAAAATGCCAAGATGAGCAGCAGAGACGGATACAAAAATTCAAATCAGCAGCAGGTGCTAAATATTACCACACTCACTATTTAGTATAGAAAAATTTCCAACTATACATAAACTGTGAGCCAAAGGCCTAAAAAGCTAGGGCAGTAACAAACAGAGATATCAACAGTAATAAAACAGAGCAATTAGGAGATACATACAAATAAAATTATTACTTATGGGTAAAGTCAAAGGCAGTGGATTGTGTAGAGATGTGTCGCAGTGAGATCGAAGGGTTGTAAATTGCGTTAACTAAATGGAAAGGTGAAGAATGGAAGATTGGAGAATGGATCTGTAAGAAAAAGGTAAGTACCTTTTCTGCTTCTGAATCCAAGACAGAGCAAGAGAATAGAGGAGAGAGAGAGAGAGAGAGAGAGAGAGAGAGAGAGAGAGAGAGAGAGAGAGAGAGAAATGGAACCGAGATCTAATGGTGGAGATAAATAATTAATACTACTCCAGCAGTTTGTAAATGAAATGAGACCATGAGAAGATGGAGGTGGTTTTGTTATGTTATTACAGTAATAACATTAGTACGGGTTTTGTTTTGTTAAAATTGGAAATTAACGTAATATCCCGAATCGGTCACATTTTCTCATTTACTACCCTCCGTTTTGTATATTTATTTGATTGTACATGATTTTAAGAATGTAAAAAAATTCTTCATATCATTTCTATAACGGAATGTCATTAAAAGTAAATTAAAATCAAAAGCTTGTCAAATATGTGATAGACCTTTTAATTAACATATTAAAAGGTAAAGTAAAGTACAAAAGTGATAATTGTCATCTTTTTAGTGTTTGTATAAAAATTACACAATATAGTAAAGCATATTTTTTTAAAGAAAATTTATATAAAAATGTGATATTCGTTTTAACAGATTAAAATGTGATATTCTTTCATCTTAAATAATGTTCTTAAATATGTATTTACCGAAAAACTTTACACAAAAGTGATAATTTTCAATATATTTGTAAGTTAATTAAATTAACTCTTCATAAATACAACATTCAAACAATTGACAAGGATGTAATAAAAGAAAAACAACAAAAAAAAGGACATTTGTAGTTATCCACCGGTAAAACCATGGAAGTGAACCGCTAGCAGACAAGTGTAATTTTGCCGTTGGCACACCTGCGACCACGTGACTCTTGCCTCAGGCCCCCCAACCAATTGATTGCTTAGTTGCGTGGGACCCATAGTGTGAGACCTGCACGTTGATATATTGAAAACATACCAAAAAAAGAAAGGAAAAACAGAGGAGAAGAAAATCTAAAAATGAATGTCTTGGCAATGGCTTGTTTAATTCTCATTGTCTTTGTTCCCGTTTCCTTTTTCCTCTTCTATCATTCAATGTATTAAAAGAGATTTCTATAAATGGAGTTAATTTGGACGATCAAACATCTATTTCTTGCCTTCTTGACAGAGTCTGTTATATGTGTTTGAGATGAAATAACTATGATTTAATTCTTCTATCTTCTAAAAATTTCTTATGATAAGTAACTTATTGATTTTATTGTAGTCATACAAGAGTTGTAACTTATAAGTGCTTGACATGGAGGCTTGATAAACTAGAGAGATTGCATAAGCAGTCCTACACTACGACTTCACCCAATATAATGAAAAATATGTCAAAAAAATTCATTGCTTCATTGTTTATTTCGAATGACACCATAAAAGATTATTATGAAAAATAATTAACATGAAACATATTGAAAGGCAAAATACATACGTCGGGGACATCTAAAGTTGCAACGATTTAGACACCTTAAGTAGGACTTGTTTGAGTTGAACACGTATAGTAAGTCCAAAGTGTATCATTCAGTCATGTTTCACTGACATGGTTGATAGCGCGAGTTGCACCATGTAGAATGCTCTTTGGGTAGATATTTCTAGTTGTAGTTTGCCAAAAAATGAACCACATTTAGTAGGTTTTCTAAGTGAAAACAGAGTAATTAAGAGATGAAAATGTGTATGAAGATACATTTATGCATCGAAAATACTCCTAGGACATCAGTAGAGGACAATAAACGTGAACATTCTACATGTGCAACTTACACTATCAACCATATCGGCGGAATATGTCTTTATAAATTTTGAGCCTATTATAGGTGTATAATCGGAGTAAGACCTACAGATAAAATATGTGTTCAGCCTATATTGAAACAAATGTTTCCTCCTTCCCCCTTAGGTGGTATATCATCATGAATCCATGATATTAAAAAGCTTGCCAAGTTCCACTTTTGATCAGTGGTTTAAAAGGAGTGAGTGAGAGAGAAACTTAATCCTTTGACCAAATTAACAGTGATGGTGAAGGCTAGCAATCTTAAGTCAACATTGATAAAATAAACAACATCAAACTTGAGCGAAAGTTTCCTGATTTTGTAACCTAAATAGAGAAATTCGCGCAATGATAGGAAATATAGCAGGTATTGGCCAACATTTGCGCATAATAAAGAAATCACATGGAACATGTTTGGAAAGCCATCTAACGTAAGAATTAGATTTGTGTGTAATTGCGTGAAATTATATAATTTATCATATTTGTTGGCCGAGCTTACTTGGTTAGTACAAAAGTCATCGTCTACTGAAAGAGAGTAATTATACTCTCCAATTCTCAAGATGGAGGTAAAAATTGATAGTAATTATACCGTGTAATTACAAGCTAATGTAACTTTTCTATTTTTTTCAAATTTTTTTCAAATATATTAAGTAATATATTTATTTACACTATTTCTCTTTTATTTTTCTTATTCTTATTTTTCAACCTTCCAACATGTTAATTATGTTTCATATAATTTTGCAACTTCTAATATTTTGCTTTTTTTTTTCTTCTTATTTTTGTAGTTGTAAAACACAATTTCATATTTTACTAGCTTTATTTTTTTATAGTATAAATAATTATTTAAAAAAAATCTAAATTCATAAACTTTTATTAATATTGTATTCATATGAGTTTGTAAAAACAATAAAGTAATAATTTAAAAAATTAAATTAAGATATTAGTTATTTAAAAGATAGTCTATATGCTGATTATTCTTTTTGATATTAGTTATCAACTTATAATTATCTAATACTTTTATTTAAAAAAAATACGTAATGTATTTAGTTATAAATAATATATAATACTTCTTATTTATACATGTATTTGTTGCACATTAAAATTTACTTACTTAGTATTTTACTAGCTTCATCTTTTAATAATTAGTATAAATATATATCATAAAAAAATTACTTTTTAAGCTCATATCTAACTTTCTTATATTCACATGAGCTTATAAAAAACCAATTCTTTATTAAAAATTTTATTAATTAATTTAAGTAATGATATTTTTTATTTGAAAGATATTGATTATGTAATGACCCGGCAAGTCGTTCTGTGTATTATAGTCTCGTTCCCCTATCTATCGCTTCTTCTATGTTCATTTGTGGTTATGTGACTTGTCAGGATGGTTGGATTGGTTCTGGGAAAGTTTCAGAGTGAATTGGGACACTTAGTCCCAAGGTTGAAAGCTTAAATTGAAAGAGTTAACCGGAGTTTGACTTTTGTGTAGACAACTCCGGAATGCAGTTTTGATGGTTCTGATAGCTTCGTAGGATAATTATGGACTTAGGCGTATGTTCGAATATTGATTTGGAGGTCCGTAGGTTGGTTTGAAACTTTTTGGCGAAGGTTGGAAGGTTGAGGGGTTTGACCAAGAGTTGACTTTATTGATATCGGGTTTCCGGGAGTTGGAATAGGTTTGTTGTGTCATTTGGGACTAGTGTACAAAATTTCAGGTCATTCGAAGTTTATTTGATATGGTTCAATATTAGTTTTAGAAGTTGAAAGTTCATTAATTTCATTAGGCTTGAATTGGGGTGTGATTCGTGATTTTGATGTTGTTTGATATGATTTGAGGCTTCGACTAAGTTTGTATCGTATTTTTGAACCTGTTGGTATGTTTGGATTGGGTCCTGGGGTCTCGGGTGTGATTCGGATTGAAATCGAATTGAGGTTTGGACTTAGAGAAATGATGTTGGCTTTAGTTCTGGTGTAACCGGTTTTGGGACGCAAGTGCGGAGCTGCAGAAGCGGCCATTTGTGCACAGTTGCAAAGATGTGGGAAGGTTGTCTGGGAGCGCAGTTGCGAAAGGTCTCCGCATATGCCAGTCCACAGAAGCGGACAATAGGGCGCAGGAGCATGATCGCAAGTGCGGCGTGGAGTTCGCAGAAGCGAGTTCTGTGTTGGGCAAGGAGTTCCGCGGAAGCGGAAGATTTAGCGTAGGTGCGCTTCCGCAGGCGCGAAGCCATATTTCACTGATGCGGAAGGTCGGAGGCCATAGATGAATAGCATAAGCAAGATTTTTGGTCGCACCTGTGGGACCGTAGATGCGGTTAAGTGAGTCACACGTGCGGGAATCGCTGGGCAAAAATATAATCGAGGGTTTGAGCCATTTTGGACTTGTAAGATTCGTCTAAGGGCAATTTTTGAGAGGGTTTTGGCTACATTTGAAGAGGTAAGTGAAGATTTATCACTTTTATTGATAAACACTGATTACTCATAGATTTTACACCTAGTTTATGTGTATTTGAGATGAAAATTGGAAATTTTAGACTATGTTATTGGTGAGTAAGATTTGATGATTTGAGGGTCGATTTGTGCATGGAATTGGATAAATATAGTATGGTTGGACTCGTGATTGAATGTGTAACGACCCAACCGATTATTTTGCTTTATAGATCCCCGTTCCCCTAAATAAAACTCCTTATATGTACTTTTACTATTTTATGACTTGCGAGGATGGTTAGTTCGAAATTTGGAAGGGTTCGGGTTGAAATTGGAACACTTGGTTCCTTAAGGTTGGCTAAAAAGAGCTAATTTTGACTTGAGTCAACGTTTTGAGTAAACGACCTCGGAACCGGGATTTGACAGTTTCAATAGGTTCGTATGATAATTTTGTACTCGAGCATATGTTCGGATCGGGTTTTGGATGACTCGGGAGCGTTTCGGCGCTTAATATTGAAAGTTGGCACATTGAAGGTTTTAAAGTTCTTTAAATCTGGTTTGAAGTAGGATTTTGTATTATTGAGGTCCAATTGGGATTCTGAGCATGAGAATAGTTCCGTATGATGATTTAAGAATTGCACGCAACATTTGGAGTCATTCCGAGTAGTTTAAGTATGATTCGGCGCAATCGTAGTAAGCTAGAAGAATTTGAAGTTCATAAGATGATTCTATTGGTTTTAGCGTATGATTCTTAGTTTTAATGTTGTTATCTGTGTTCCGAGGGTGCGAACGAGTCCGTTTTATGATTTCAAACTTGTTGGTACGTTTGGGCGGGGCCTCAAGGGCCCCGGATGCCATTCGGACAGCGGAAGTCATTTGTCCTTAGTTGGATAGCTGAAGCACCCAACTTCTGGTGCAATCGCACCTGCGGAGGGCCAGCCGCAGGTGCGAGCTCGCATAAGCGAGGCAGGGACCGCACATGCGGAGGCGCAGGTGCAAAGCAGGCGATCGCAGAAGTGGAATAGGGTCACAGGTGCGACGCGCTCGCCGTAGAAGCGGGCTCGCAGATGCGAGCCGTTGGTCGCAGAAGCGGAGGAGGTCAACCTGGGCTTGATCCGCACCTGCGTGGTTTTGTCCGTAGAAGCGGAACCGCAGGTGCGACAGTGTCATCGTAGGTGCGAAAAATCGCTGGGTAGTGAGGTTCATTTAAGTCGGGAGTTAAACTATTTTTGACTTATTTCATTCATTCATTGGGCGATTTTGGAGCTTTTGGAGAAGGGTTTTCACCTAGCTCTTTGAGGTAAGTGATTTCTATACAATATGAGTTTAAAACATAAATTATGGGTAGATTTTAACATTAAAATTGTAAAAATTATGGTTTTAGATGAAAAACATAGGTTTTGATAAAAATAAAATTTAACTACGAAAATGATTATGGAATGAGATGAAAATTATATATCTGAGTTCGTAAGGTTATGGGTAACGATTTTCTTTAAAAATTTTCGGAATCTGGGCACGTGGGCTCGGGGTGAATTTTAGAAATCTTTCAATTTGGGTTGGCTAATTACTCTAATAGTTAAATTATAAACTTTTTAACATGTATTGACTAAATTATAGGAGTATAACATTTGACTAGTTCCGAGTCGTTTGGCACCGAGTTGAGGTTTTAGAACGAATTTGAGGATCAGAAAAGAGCTTGAGAACGAGGTAAGTCTCTTGCAGGTGAATTTTATATTCTTAAAATGAAATAAGTTAAGAGAGTGTCTAAAGGAAATAATTAATGAATTAAATTTTTTGTAATTTAATTTATTTGATTAGTATCTGAATCTTAATGTAGGGAGAAAAATAAGGTTTAATGGAAGAATTTTGAAATTAAATTGAGGAGTGCAATTGCGAATGTTTATGAATAATTAGTATGGTATGATTAATTTCGATATTTTGATATTTCGAATTAAGTCCATAATAGTCTCGTTAATTAAATTTTGTGGCCCCTGAATGATAAGGAATTAAATGAAATTCAATTTTTTGGTGGAAAATAAAGACCTAGCACGATTGAAAAGGGTGTTAAATCCTAAAACCTATGGCTATATAAGGGGTCTTAAGCCACAATGGTGGGATAACTTTTTCATTCAATTTTACACCAAAAGGTCATACGTTTTTCCTAAGAAATTTCGCTCACACGAGTCCTGCGAATTCCCAGTATTGTTCGGGTAACACATCATTAACCAGAGGATGATCTCGTGAAAGGTTTTTGCTCATACTTGATGGCTCGTTTTGCGATCACGATCACGCTTCAAGAGAAAAATTTCGATTTTATGTTTGAATAAAATCTATGACGTGTGTTGTGTATATTACATGCAAGTGATCATTATTATTTGCTTCCGATTTTTATACATGTATTCCATCACACGATTCTTTAGGTTAATTAATTCTTCTACCTCTTATACGTAGTAGATCAAACCATTTTTTCGCTTAAAATATATCTGAGCAATTCGAACTATTTGAAAATATTTTTGGTCTTTCGCTTAATGGTTAAAAATTAAGATCACTAGATGATGAGAATCAGAAAAAATATTATCTTATTTTTGGAAGCTCCTTAGAACATAATAGTCACTCCGACATTGATGGTCTATACTTATTTTTCGAATTAAAAGTGTTAATACTTTAATTGATTTATTCAATATGATAAAATGTCTTGATTTTTTTCAAATGCCTATATTTCTTATAAGATAATGTAGTTCTTGTAGCAGTTGTCTCTACGGAAAGAAGCTTTTGAAAACTAAAATTGATAAAATCTTAAGATCGACAATGTCTTTAAATGGATTAGCTATTTTATCAATTGAAAAAAATTATTAGAAGAAATCGATTATATATAAAATTATTAATAGTTTTGCATCTCAAAAAGTTAGAAAAATAAATTTTAAATAAAATATATACATATTTTTTTAATAAGAAAAGCTTAAGACCTCTTATTAAAATTTGGCTTTAGGCCCCCAATTTTGCCAAGCCGTCCCTGGCCTCACTACAGTATCAGTGGTGCCCCTTGTCTAGTATTTTGTTTGTTAGGTTGGGACTCGTGTGCATTTATGTATCATTCAGTCAGCTAGAAGATCGATGAAACTCAAGTCATGTATTTATGTCCATAGTAGTATCATTTGTACTTCATAATTTGAGTATAAGGATTTATATGTGTTGAATAGCCTATGAGCTCTATGTTATATTCGAGCGTTAAAAATGATTAATTTATGACATATGCACAATTTTCATGAGTTCTAAGTGTAAGCTATTTTGCTAAAGATTCTATCATCGAACATCGAATTCTGGCGGGTCTTTCCTTGATCCCTTCCTTGCATCATCTCCCTAATCTCTCCTATAAATAACAAGGCCTTTGCGCAGGTGGTTAGCACCCGAAGACAAGATTCGAGGGGCGTTCAGCCACTTGACTGTAAGGAGAGGGGCTGTTGCTACAGTTTCGCCGCTTGCATTGCAATTCTCGCACGTTTTTAGGGCAGATAAGAGGTACTTTTCAGCACAAGAGCATGGTAGTCACACCTCCCATCTTATTCTCTGATCGCGTATTCAGCCTATCTGTTCTAGTTCTCGCTCATGGATGCTTCTGTTCGCGCTTAGTCGATTTTCAAGGAAAGATGCAAAAAGACTATAGGCGCAGAAGTGAAGTCATCCCCACCCGGGAATCACGAACGGAGGTGTTAAATTTTATTGAATTTAAATTCAATGAAATAATTTGGACTATATTATAAATATATATGTTCAAATAAATATTTTGGGCTAGTATAATTGAATTAATTATATGAGTCCGATATATGTGAATATATCCAAATCCATTGGGTTGGCCCATATAATTGGGCTAAAAGTGACGAGCCCACTTCATTAAGCCCAATATGTTATCTTCCTAGAGGCCCAGTTTGGTGTCACGTGTCAAATGACGTGGCACGCCAAGTCAAATGAAAGAGCCATCATGATCATGCCATGTCTCAAAATGACAACGCATGCAAAGTCAAATTAAAAGGCCAATGAAATCGTGCCACATGTACAAGTGACATGTTATGGCTAATCAAATGCGGCCTTGTCATGCTTCGATGTGATTGGTCGGAAAGAGTTTGTTCTTATCACAACTCTTTTCTCCCACAACTATAAATACGGGTCTTTATAACTCAGAAAAGACACTAAATGTTATAACAAGAAGCAAGGGAGAACTCGTGGATCAAACCCTGTAAATTTTTCCACAAGTTTCAAGCTTCAAGAAATCAAGTTCAAGCTCAAGAATGAAGAACAAATCAACGTTCAAGGAGTGCGAGTTAAAATCAAAGTTTGTGCTAGTTGAATTCAAGATCACCGTTCGTGAAAACAAATATAGATTCAAGATCAAGCTCAAAGGCCCTTGAATTTATCTACTATCAAAAAGTAGAATCAGAGGATTCATAGAGATTGTAATACTCATATTATTTGAAATAAAATACTATGATTGTTGCAATATTTTTCGATCTCGAATATTTTCTTGACGCAATTTATTGTCTACAAATTCTGGCACGCCCAGTGGAACAATCTCTACCTCTCATCTCAACTTTATAATCACTAAAGGTCAAGAACATCGAAATGGCTTCAAAGAAAATCAACTCCATATCAACTTCCCTCAATGCCTCTAATTCCAGGTTTAATGTTGATGTGGAAAGCATCCTTGATGTTACCTTTGGAATTTTTGGACAACTTATGAGGAGCAAAACAAGCTCTTTAGGACAACAAGCACTCCAAGTGTCGTCCGCATCAACCCCTGTTTTTGGATGTTTATCCTCAAAAGGAGCAAGATCTTCTACAAACGCACCCGAAGGAGGAAGCGATGTTGCCGAAAAGATTAAGAAAACTCTAGCTCTGCTTAACCTCTTCGGATCTAAGAACTCTGTTCTGAAGGAAGATGATGATATTTCAAGTGATAGATCCTCCCCACTTACATCGCATAGCGTGAGCCGATCGAGGATCAATCTATGCGACAATCCATGCTACTCTCCATCTTCCACAACAATCATGCAAGCAATGGTAACAAACACTTCATCTGTGGAGGAGCAGATGGCAAACTTGACAGAAGCAATCGCTGGCTCAACCAAGTGCATGCAAAATCAAGATGCTAGAATTGACAAGCTAACAGACAGGCTGGGAATCTTGATGGAAGAATAATCCAACCATGTACCTAGCAAGCTCCCAGAAGTTCCAGAAAGTGATTCTCCCCTAAGACAAGTCATCCGCTAAGGCTATCCTTGTCTCATATGAAGGGATGATTCCAATCGATCAACTGAAGGAGTTCATTGAAGTAACTATTAAAAATAAGTATGATGTTGCTGCCAAGTCCTCTCTTACATACGTAAAGCTGTATACTGCAAGGATCGATATGTTGAAGATGCATGTTGGCTATCAACCTCCAAAGTTTCAACAGTTTGACGGCAAAGGCAATCTAAAGCAACACATGGCCCACTTCGTTGAGACGTGCAACAATGTTAGGACTTATGGAGATTACCTAGTCAAGTAGTTTGTCCGCTCACTAAAAAGAAATGCTTTTGATTGGTACACAGACCTCGAGGCTGGATCTATTGATAGCTGGGATCAACTAGAGCAAGAGTTCCTCAATTGCTTTTATAACACGGGACGTACTGTGAGTATGATAGAACTTACAAATACTCGTCAATAAAAGGGTAAATCAGTAATCGACTTTATCAATCGTTGGAGGAATGCAAGCCTCAACTACAAAGACAGACTTAATGAAGCTTCTGGCATAGAGATGTGCATCCAAGGCATGCATTGGGAACTACGCTACATCTTGCAAGGTATCAAACCTAGCACATTTGAAGAACTTGCAACTCGTGCCCATGACGTGGAATTAAGAATGTCATCCGCTGGAAATGAAAGGCTGCCCATCTATGAGCCTCGCAAAGGGAACGACAAGCAAGAAGTCAGAAAATTGAGCAATTTCGTTTCCAAGTCTGAAAGCAAAGAAGCTATGAATGTCAACACATAACTTGTGAAGTTCATGACGAAGGTGGGAAAGAAGCAGAGTGTGAAATCAACTTCTTTTGAAGATAAGCCGAGTGAAAAGTTGACTCATGCAAGAAAAGGAGTATCCATTTCTAGATTATGATGTGGCTACAATTTTTGAAGATCTTCTCGAGTTAAAGCTCATTGAGCTTCTAGAGATGAAGCAACCAAATGAAGATGGGAAAACTGATGATCCAAATTACTGCAGATATTATCGACTTATGAGTCATCCTCTTGTGAAGTGCTTTGTCTTTAAGGACAAAGTTATGGACTTGGCCTGTGAAAAGAAAATCGTGCTTGAAGATGAGAAGGCGAGTGCCAACCAAGTCTCTATCACCTTTGGCTCATTCAGTCTAGATGACCTATGCAGTTTAAAAGAAATCAAAGATGTAGAATTACTAGAGAATAACTAAGTCAAAGTATATCAGCCTGATGATGATGAAGGTTAGACGTTGGTGACTGGTCGTAGGCGCCACAAAAGGAGCGCACAAAAAGAATCAATAGAACAACCAACAAGGAAAATTATGGTAAAAGACCAAGGAAATGGAGTCCAGTTAAGCATTTGAAGATGGCAAAAGTGGAAGTGCACCACCCTTAAAAGCCACGACATCTAGTGGCCTTGGAGGAGTTCTTGTCAAGTTGGTTCCGCACGACGATTTCCCATGATGGTAGTGAGGCCTTTTGTTGCCATACTGGCAAAGGGAAAGAAAAGAGTGATGACCTACCATTGGAACCATCTTCGGAAAAGCTCATCGAGTCCATTCCTCAAGAAGTTAATGCTTGTGAGGAAAAGTTACGTTCACGAATGACGATCTTCTACTATGTGACACTCCTCATAACCGCCCATTATACCTGGTTGGCTATATGCACGATGAAAGAGTAAATTGAATTTTGGTTGATGGAGGATTCTTAGTGAACATCTTGTCGATTCGTACTGTGAAAGAACTTGGCATTCCTATGAACGAACGCTTGGAAAGTCGTGTGATGATCCAAGGATTCAACCAAGGGGGAAAAGAGCCATAGGTGTGATCAGGTTGGGAATCACCATTGAAGATATGCAATCAAGTGCATGGCTACATGTAATCGATGCAAAGACTTCATACAACGTCTTGCTTGGAAGGCGTTGGATACATGAGAATAAAGTGGTTCCATCTACCTACCATCAATGTTTGAAGTACTACGAGGGTGAAGTCGAGAAGAAGATAGTTGCTGATGACAAGCCATTCACTAAGACTGAGTCACACTTCCCCGATGCAAAGTTCTACTTGAAGAACCGCATTATGAAGGAGCTAAAAGCTGATGATGTCACGAAGGGCGAGAATGACGAGTTCGGGATTGAAATTGCTGAGGTGGTTGCCGACAAAACCAAAGTTGTTGCTGAGGAGGTATACCCTAACTCAAATAAATATCATGGAGGTATATTGTGTCTCATGGCAAGAAAGTAACTCATGCGCTCTGCTATGTCCCTAAAAAGAAGAAAGAGAAGGGTGAGTCATCCAATCTCCAAACCAATATTCTAAGGGGGTTAACTTTTCCGATCAAACAAATTTCGGCAGTAAAGCTATCCTCAACACTACTTGGAGGGTTTGTGGCCCAAAATAATTCGTAGAATGTGGTACTCCCTACAAAGCGTACAAATGAAGGCCTTGATCCTAATGCTTACATGCTATTTGCAAAAGCCGGATATAATCCCAATGAGCCATCAAAATTAGGGAAACTCCCGTCAGAAGCTGCTACAAGGCAACCATGTGAAGGTCTGGGATACAAGCAACCTCCACTAGTTCGCATCTCTATAAGAAGGTCAAGCAACAACTATATCACTGTAGAAGATGAATATGCCGCTTCTAACAGACCTTCTCTCTTTGATCGACTTGGAAAATCAGCTGTGAGGACTTCCGTATTTGAGAGATTGGGTTCATTAAAGAAAGGGAACAACTTCGAGAGAAATTATCGAAATACAAGAATACCCATTTCGTCTAGAATCCATAAGATCTCTAAGGATTTCCAAAGTCTGGTCCCTTCTAGGATAAGGCGACAAATAAAAGTCGTGGTTTCGTGTGATGAGGTATGAAGGTAAAGCCACACACTGTGGTCTACACTAATGAACGTGATGAAGATGAAGAAAGTGTGGGTTCTTCGTATGATATTACTACATCATACGAGTAAAGTACTTCACTTCTAATGGAGGATGACGAGAAATTGGAGGATATTTCACCATGTTATCACATATCTTTCAATGATGGGGACCCTCAAGAAGATGAAGACGCAAGATATGCTCCGCCTAAACTTGAAGAAGAGGTGAATATAACAGTTGATGCCTTAAAAGAAGTTAACCTTGGCACAAATGAAGAACCAAGGCCCACCTACCTAAGTGCTTTACTAGCAGTCAATGAAGAAAGCACTTATGTCGAGTTACTCAAGGAGTTTAATGATGTCTTTGCTTGGAGTTACAAAGAGGTGCCTGGCTTGGACCCTAAAATAGCAGTCCATCACCTTGCCGTCAAGAATGGCGCTCGTCCTGTTAAGCAAGATCAAAGGCGCTTTAGGCTGGACTTGGTTCCCTTTATTGAAAGTGAAGTTAACAAACTCATTGAAGCTGGCTTTATTCGTAAAGTTAAATACCCAACATGGGTTTCAAGTATTGTTCCCGTGAGAAAGAAGAATTGCCAAATTCGAGTGTGTGTTGACTTTAGAAATCTCAACAATGCATGCCCTAAGGATGAATTCTCGCTTCCTATTCCAGAACTTATGGTTGACGCTATCACTGGGCACGAGGCAATGTCATTCATGGATGGTTCATCAGGAATATAACCAAATTCGCATGGCACCAAAAGATGAAGAGCTTACTGCATTCCGCACCCCAAAGGGTATTTATTGCTACAAGGTAATGCCTTTTGGATTGAAGAATATTGGTGCTACTTACCAAAGGGCTATGCAGAATATTTTTGATGACCTTCTCCACAAAAATGTTGAATGCTATGTTGACGACTTGGTGGTAAAATCAAGAAAGAGGAGCGACCACTTGAAAGACTTGAGAATAGTATTTGAGTTGCTCTGGAGGTACCAACTTAGGATGAATCCATTGAAATGTGCCTTTGGAGTTACTTCTGGAAAGTTCCATGGTTTCATTGTCCGGCATCGAGGGATCGAAATTAATCAAATCAAAGTTGATGCAATTTTGAAAATGCTTGAGCCTCGAGATATTCATGAATTGAAAAGTCTGCAAGGAAAGCTAGCTTATATTAGGAGATTTATCTTGAATCTATCTGGGAGATACCAACCATTCAGTCGCCTTATGAATAAAGGTGTCCCTTTTAAGTGGGACCAAGCGTGTAGCAATGCCTTTGAGAGCATTAAATCCTACTTGATGAAGCCTCCGCTTTTAGTAGCCCCTATATATGGAAAGCCATTGATACTATACATTGCGGCACGAGAAAGGTCTGTTTGAGCACTGTTGGCCTAAGAAAATAGTGAGGGGAAAGAAAACTCTCTTTACTACTTGAGCAGGAAGATGACACCAAACGAGCTTAATTATTCGCCAATTGAAAAGTTGTGTTTGGCACTAGTCTTCTCAATTCAAAAGTTGAAGCACTACTTTCAAGCTCATGTTGTTCGTCTTGTTTCTAAAGCAAATCCCATTAAGTTTGTAATGTCAAAACCAGTCCTTAGAGATTGACTAGCAAGATGGTACCTCCAATTTTAACAATTCGAGATTGTGTACATTCCTTATAAGGCTGTAAAAGGACAAGCATTGGCAGACTTCTTGGCAGATCATCCGATACTTGATGACTGGAACTAACTGATGAACTACATGACGAAGAGCGCAATGCTCGTTGAAGTACAACCTCCGTGGAGATGTACTTTGATAGTGCTGCACATCGCGGAGGAGCCAGTGTTGGCGTAGTATTTGTCACTTCTCAAGGGGAGGTTCTGCCCTACTTCTTTACGTTGACACAACTATGCTCCAACAATTTTGCTGAATATCAAGCACTAATATACTTGGGCTTGAAATGGTTTTCGATATGAAATGGTTGCAATTGCAAGTCTTTGGTGACTCCTAATTAGTGGTTAATCAGCTTTTAGGTAGTTACGAGGTCAAGAAACCTGAATTACGCCCTTATCATAATTATGCTAAAAAATTAATGGGATGGGTTGGTGATGTGACTATTCAACATGTACCTAGAAAAGAAAACAAGAAGGCTGATGCTTTAGCTGCCCTAGCTTCATCGTTAACCCTGCCTAATCAAGCACAAGTTACTATCTACCAAAAATAGGTTGTACCGTTGCCAAACGAGGATGAAAGTGAAGAAAATGATCTCGAGCATCTTGTCGCTATTTCTGAAGCTGAAAAGGAAGAATGTCGACAACCCATTATCGATTACTTAAGCTACGGGATACTTCCAGAAAATCCGAGGAGAAGGACTGAAATCCTTCGTCGTGCAACTCGCTTCCTTTACTACAAAGATACTCTATAGAGAAGATCATTAGAGGGAGTACTCTTGCGATGCTTAGGGGAAGATGAAATACTCTAAGCTTTGCAAGAAGCACATTCTGGGTTATGTGGATCGCATCGATCTGGACCAAAGCTCCAATTCCATATAAAAAGGATGGGATATTATTGGCCGACAATGGTAAAAGATTGCTTGGATCAAAGATGCAAGGCTTGCTAGTTCCATGCAGATTTTATTCATGAGCCTCCTGAAGTGCTACATCTGATTGTTGCATCATGGCCATTCGACGCTTGGGGACTGGATGTTGTTGTACCACTGCCAAAATCCTCTGGTGGGCACATATATATCTTGGTTGCAACTGACTACTACTCAAAATGGGCTAAAGTTGTTGCTCTTAAGGAAGTAAAGAAGGAAAATGTTGCAAGTTTCATCTGAGTAAACATAATTTATCGCTTTGGCATTCCTCGTTACATAATAAAGGATAATGGCAAGCCATTCGACAATAGGTTGATGAACAAGATTTGTGATCTCTTCGGCTTCAAGCAACGTAACTCTTTTATGTACAATGCTACTGCCATGGTCTAGCTGAGCCATTCAATAATACTCTATGCAACTTGTTAAATAAATTTGTCTCCAAATCCAAACGAGATTGGCATGACCGTATGGAAGAAGCTCTGTGGGCATATAGGACAACTCACCGCACGCCAACACAAGCGACCCCTTATTCACTCATTTATGGAGTTGAAGCCGTCTTGCCACTCGAGCGTCAAATACCTTCATTATGATTAGCTATTCAAGAAGGGATCACTGATGAAGAAAATGCTCAACTTCGATTAACAGAGTTGGAGGCTCTTGATGAGAAGAGGTTGGAAGCTCAATAGAGTCTTGAATGTTATCAAGCTCGATTGTCTCGTGCCTTCAATAAAAGAGTTCGCCCAAGATCCTTTCACGTAGGAGATCAAGTAATTGCCATACAAAGACCTATTATTACTTCCCATAAACCTGTAGGGAAGTTCACTTCAAAATGGGATAGGCCATATATCGTGCAAGAAACTTATTCAAGTGGGGCTTACAAGCTGGTTGATGCAGATGATATGAAAACCGGCCCTATCAATGGCAAGTTTTTGAAGAAGTATTATCCTTGAAGTTGCAACGCTCCTTAATGCAAGAGCATAAACTGCATGTTACTCCTGGCCCACAAGAGTATAAACTGTGTACGACCCAAAAAAAACTTTGCTAGGTTGAAAACCTCAAAAGAGGCGGCCTAGGCAAAAGTTAGGACATAAAAAAAAACTCACTCATTCTGAACTACGGTATGACTTGATCCTCTTCACTGAGGTACGTAGGCAGCTTAGAGTTTCATTCTAAGTTCAGTCACATGAGTTCAAAACATACATAGTGTCCCAATCGCCGTTCGAGTGAAGTATGAGGGAATGTAATCCATTCAATCATCACTTAAAAATCAAGCAGAATCACCATTCTTCTGTTGAACTTTGGATCCCATTTGATTTAAAAGGGGCAAGCCCCTATTGTAAATCGGTATCTTCAATGGGATGATTATAGTCTTTTAGGAGGCTGCCAAGTATTTGCATTGAAATCCGGGGATTCGCTATGCCTTCATGTTTGCCAAACCTTCAAGTTTGTTGGTCTCCAAATCTGCTCTCCGCCCTAAAAAAAAGGGAAGGAAAGAGAGGCATCAGAAGGAAGTTTCAAATTCAGTGAGACTTGAACCTAAGATATTTGGGCTTTGTCATGAGGAAGAGATCATGCCTTTGAAGATGACTTCACTTTAGAAGTAGTCCGTGCAATGGATTCATCACTAACTTGCGGCTTATCATGTGGGGGTGCGATTAGATGCCCAATGGCATTTAGTTGCACAAGGAAAAGGCAAAGAAAGAAAGTAATTTTTAGTGAAGCTATTTGTTCAAAAAAAGGGAAAGAGGTGAGGTTATTTTATTCTACCTCTTTGTTAAAAGCCGTATGCGTTCTTGAGGGATTATCAACACTTGGAACCTCTACAATCTCTATTGGGTTAGGACTTTTCCTTTTCCAGTGCTGATCTTCGTTGGTACTTTGGCTTGTATCTTGAGGAACTCGCGTGCTAAATGGAAGAACTTGAGGGTATTTCTCTATATCTGTTGAAGTTCACACCACCTCTTTCAAAGCTGCCTTTGAGGATTTAAGC
The DNA here is from genome assembly GCF_000715075.1 of Nicotiana tabacum. Classification (NCBI taxonomy): domain Eukaryota; kingdom Viridiplantae; phylum Streptophyta; class Magnoliopsida; order Solanales; family Solanaceae; genus Nicotiana; species Nicotiana tabacum. Next base: position 124,098,199 of record NC_134083.1, on the reverse strand, counting down.
TTCATTTTCTTATGTTGTGTAACTACTTTTGGGACTGGAGTAGGTGGTTCATTAACTTTTGAGGGCGTCTTTCCAACACCTTGATCTTAATCTCCTAAAGGAGTAGTAGAGTTTGGCCCAACATAGTCTATCAGAGTTTGTAAATTATCCTCAAGAAACTTCACATGCGCTTTCTCCCACCAAGACATATAATTGGTGGAGAAAAGCTTCTTGACAGGATCTCCCCGTTTAGGGAAAATTCGCACGTGACATAGACCGATACAATGTGCAAATCCTCCAAAATTTGAGTCCCTCATCTAGAGAGGCGCTACGAATATCATTCTCCAAAATATCGGGGACATTCTGGTAAAACCTAACTTGACGACCAAACCGATGTGGACTATATGGCTCGATAATGAATGAGTTAGCATACCTCAAATGGATATAATTAAAACGTAAGCTCATGAATTAATTTGACTCCAACTCTTGAGGGGCCTCGGTATCCATATAATAATAATGACGAGAATTAGTTAACATTGTTGGTGTCCAAACTATATTCTCTCCACCGTGGATGCGTTTTCTTGCATCTTTGTTGTCAAAGTACCTCGTGACACCCTCTCCTGAGTATGCCACCATCAAAGGGACAAATTGACCCTTAGCAAATACGTGATGGGTTTTAAGGTAATGGGCAAGCCAACCATAAACATAATGGATGGAGACAAATTTTGACATGATCAAGTTGGGAAGAACATGAAATCTTATTCAAACCATGATAGATACTTGCCAAAACTAGGACCGCAAGGCTAATCTTTTGCCCGTTTGCCATCATGCCTGCCATCTTAAAAGTCTTGGGATGAATGAAGTTCTCTGCCTTAAATGGAAACACAAAAGCACATAGCCAACATGATAAGAAGGCTGCTAGATATGGTTCATCTTTCTTGTCAGACCTCACCCTAAGCTTGGAAAATACAGCTTCTTCATCATTTGACCACCTAGTAGTCTCGGGGATAACTCTTTGGCGCGCAGATTTCTTTTCCTTCCGTAGAGAGGAAGGTTTATATATTAAAGATTTCTTACACCAAAAATCTATCCACTTGCTCAAAGATACCTTTTAGTTAACACCCGTACCTTCCTTAAGATGATGGAAAGCAACAAATAAATACTCGCAAGATCGAGGAATAAATCTCATCTGTTTTTCATCTAAACATGTGAGTTCCCTTGTCTCATGTACCACTTCTTCGTACGGAAAACCCGCAATGGGCAAACCTCCAAGAATATATAAGTCCCAAAGGGAGATAGATAGCTCCCCAACTGATGTAAGAAGTGTGTTCGTCTTGGGGCACCAAGACTCACAAAATGCTTGCAAAATGTTTGAGTTTCGATCATAAGTGAAAAACGAGGCATAGACAGCATCATAAATCTTTGTTGTACTCAGGATTTGTTGGCTTCTACCACGTACATCCTCGGCCCATTTCTAATATCCTGGAATGTGACGGTACTCGGCCTTCATCGTTACCGTGTCTCCCCAACGTATTTCTCCTTGAATTATGTGACGCCCTAAATTCGGAAAGGTGCTAGCAATATTTATGTGGTGATGGATTGGCGCTTGGAGAGACTACGTTTTGGACAATGGATTAGAAGTGGACTTGTGATCCAAAGTCTAATTTTCTACATGGAGCGGGTTCCTCAAGGAAGGCCATGACGTAGTTGCATACCGTCCAACTTGTGGGGTGTGAATCAAAAGTTTGGTTTGTTCTATGCCATCTTCAGACTCGATTATGAGATATATAAGTTTGGAGGAAAATGGGGTATATATGAAATTTACCATCTCTTCGGGTTGCAAAACAAAAAAAAGTCATCAACTTCCAAATCAAGAATGTTTGAATGGGTACAAAGGTATTAATGGATGAAATGGCCTCTGATTTTCAGGCGGGAATTAGTATCTATCCCTTCATACCCTAAGAGTAATCTTTCTGATATTCGGGCGAAGATGAGTACCCATGCCTTCACACCCTGAGAGTAATCTCTCCAATATTCGGGCGAGGATGAGTACCCATCCCTTCACACCCTAAGTAATCCCTCCGATTTTCGGGCGGGGATGAGTATTCATCCCTTCAAACCCTGAGAGCAATCTCTTCGATATTTGGGAAGGGATGAGTACCCATCCCTTCACACCCTAAGTAATCCCTTCGGTTTTCGGGCGGGGATGAGTATCCATTTCTTCACACAATGAGAGTAATATCTCCGATATTCGAGCGGGGATGAGTATCCATCCTTTCACACCCTAAGAGTAATCTCTCCGATATTCGGGCGGGGATGAGTACCCATCCTGTCACGCCCCGAACCTGGGGGGCTGTCCTTGCGTACCAACTTGCGACTCAGGAACTCTGGACATATAATGTCATACTTTGGCCAGGGGCAACATTGCAAGACAATTTGTGAAGCAAAATATAAAACTGAATGGAAACTAATGTTGACTAAATGTTAATATAAAGCTGGGCCGGCAAGGCCGTCATAACTACTACAACTGACAAGCCAACAAAATATACATACAGGGCCTACAAGCCAACATACTGCACTAACTGACAGGATATGTCTACAAGCCTCTACTGATGGATGTACCGTGATCGGAACAGGGCCCCTACCTACCCATAACCTATATGCATATATACACAAGATGTACACAAAACTCATAGACCCGGGAACTCCGAAGGACGTTGAGCTTACCGATAAAGCTGAACTCGGGCAACACCTACTGAGGAGGTCTACTCGCTTGTCTATCTGAACCTGCACGCATGAAATGCAGCGTCCCTAGAGAAAGGGACGTTAGTACGAAATAATGTACCGAGTATGTAAGGCAACAAAATAACTGAAAGCTGAAACTGAACTGATAATATAATAACTTAAAGTAACTGGGAGTCAAAGACAATCTGAAGATATGCTTACCTGCTGATATTGACTCAACTCTCTCCATATAGTAAGTAAAATAACTGTTCGGCCCTATAAGGCTCGGTATATATACAACTGCTCTTCCGTAGTAGGCTCGCTCATAGGCGCTCAGCCATACTAGGCTCTGTATCTCGGCCAAATGGGCTCGCTCATAGGCGCTCGGCCACAGTAGGCTCGGTATATAACTTACCATATGATCAGAGGTTGCCCAATAGGGGCCTGCCCATCGATTATAGCTCGATGGTAATGAAAATACTGTAATACTGTATATATAGGCTCTCTGCTCTCTTGACTGGAAGAAGACAATACTCAATTAAATATGAAGTCCCGATAAGGAGAATACTGTAATTTATGAGACTAGGATAATGTATATAAATTCGGGAGTATGAACTTCTCTTTATGTCTCATTATCAAACACATGTAATTACGAGATTATGCCAAAATGAAGGAAGGGCTTAGCCTTAACATACCTGAATCGATTCTCTTGACAATTCCTCGGGAAGGTTGCACCGTACTCCCTTAGAATCGCAAAATCTCACGTTGCTTAAGATGCTATGAAATCAAGTGCTCCATCGTGGGTTATTTTGGTGTTGTAGTAGGAAAATGTTATGTCTTCTTAATACATTCTAACATGTGTTGTAATAGCAAGAACATTATAATTAATCTCTTGAACATCTAAAGGCCAAATGAAGCAAAAATGCAAATCTTCTAAGTATGTCTTTACCTGTAATGAAGAATGTAGTGTTTTGTTTTTAACACCTTAGTTTGCCACCTTTCAACTATATTTATGAGTCACTTAATTTGAAGGGGGGAGGGGGTGCCACGTAGTCGAATTAATGTTATAAAACTTTATTTGTAAAATAATTCTGGAGAAGATAAAATAACATATAAGTAAAAATGTAAAAAAAACAGAATTTAATCCGAGCCCACTAAATTCATAGTGTTTCTTAAGGAATTTAATCCCCTCCTAGTACCCAAGGTTGTGGATTATTTCCTCCTATGATAGAACGAATTACACACTGGTGTAGAGATACTTCAAACCCAGTGTTTCAGTTAACACAAATATCGGTAGCAAATCACACTTACTGTTGCTTTATTTGTAGTTAAAACAATGCAGAAGAAAGGAGGAGAAGTCAGAAATTCGTATGGAAAATCTGAGAGAATGGACTGGTATTTATAGCCAATGTCGAGCTCAAACTGAAGAGGTGAAACTCTTCAAAACTTAAGAGGTGCAACTCTTCAAATCTAAAAAGATGCAAACTGTTTCTTCAAATCTGAAGAGGTGCACATATTGTAAATGTCTTTTACAAAAAGCGAATGGCATATACTATTCAGTTGGATTTAATATTAATATTTCGTTTACAAAAAATCGGATATTTAATAACACTATTAATATTTACTATTAACAAATAAATTTGGTCCAAAAAATTAATCAATCAATCGATCATTTGACCAAATCCGAATCCGAAGCTGAAGCCGAAGCCGTAGCCGAGCCGATCGAGCGACGACGACGACGCGAGGCTTTCCTTATTCTTAACTCTTTAAGAGCTAGAAGAAGTTTAATTGTATATATACCCATCAAAACCTTTTTCTCTTCCAATATGGGACAATATCTCTTTGTCAAAGAGGGAAACTCAAATATTTTCAATTTTCCTCCATTTCCCATTCACCCTCTTTTAAGCTACATTTAAGCTTAAAAACCCAACAATCACCCACATGAATGGGGAATGGCTATATCACGGAAATATGCATGAAAAACTGTGTGATTCGCAAGCAAGGATTAATTGTATCTGGATAAGTAGGTTTCCATTTGAACTTTCCGTAGTGAACTTATGTCGGATCTACTCAGTCAATCGGTAGATTTGATATCTTTGAACCGTCGAATTTTGGTGTATACCTAGACAACCATAAGTCACACAACCAACCATTAACCATCTTTGGCTCTCATTGTTGTGTTCGTTTCAGCCATGAACACCGCATGGTTTCATAAGTGCGTAGAGAATTTGCCTTACAAAATTCTCCTTGAAGCGGATAACACTTCACACTTACATAGGTGATTCCTAAATGTGTCATCATGTAGATACACTATTTTATATACCCCGTATTAAATTTAGAAATCATTAAAAAGCCTTAATGCTTTATCCTTGGTATTGAACATTGTCTCATCACGATAATGAACCAAACTTTTAGTTGACAATGTTGAACCGTCATTAATGACTTTGTTTGATCTCCTTGAACCTAGATCTTGGGATCTCCAGTCTTCTAGGTAGAGTTACCGCTACAATGGCTTGTTCTCGACCATAGTCCCATTCCCCTCAATGATTTTTCAACTACCTTTCTAGTTAGGCCTTTTGTAAGTGGATCCGACATATTATTGCTTGACTTTACATAGTCAATCGTGATAATTCCTCTAGAGAGTAATTTCCTAATGGTTTTATGTCTTTGTCGTATATGACGAGATTTACCGTTATACATCACGCTCCCAGCCCTTCCAATTGCCGCTTGACTATCGCAATGTTTGCATATTGGTGCCAACGGTTTGGGCCAAAATGGAATGTCTTCCAAGAAATTCCGGAGCCATTCAACTTCTTCACCAGCTTTATCTAAGGCTATGAACTCGGCTTCTATTGTAGAGCGGGCAATACAAGTTTGCTTGGACGACTTCCAAGATACAGCTCCTCCACCAATAGTGAATACATATCCACTTGTGGACTTAGAATCAGTTGAACCGGTGATCCAATTTGCATCACAGTATCCCTCAATCACCGCAGGATATTTACTGTAGTGCAAAGCAAAGTCCTAGGTATGTTCTAAATATCCCAAAACTTGTTTCATTGCCATCCACTGATTGACCTGGATTGCTCGTGTATCGACTCAATTTACTTATAGCACAAGCTATATCTGGTCGTGTACAATTCATGATATACATTAAGCATCCCAACACACGAGTATAATCCAATTGTGATATGCTTTGGCCTTTATTCTTTGCTAATGCAAGATTCACGTCAATTGGAGTCTTTGCAACTTTAAACCCTAAGTGCTTGAATTTTCCAAGTATTGTCTTAATATAATTAGATTGTGACAATGCCAGACCTTGAGGAGTCTTATTGATCTTAATCCCCAAAATTAAATCAGCAACTCCCAAGTCCTTCATATCAAACTTACTAGTTAGCATACACTTAGTCGCATTTATGTTGGCAATGTCATTACTCATTATCAGCATATCATCCACATATAAGCAAACAATGACTATGTGATTTGGAACATTTTTAATGTACACACATTTATCACATTCATTTATCTTAAAACCATTTGACAATATTGTTTGGTCAAATTTCGCATGCCATTGTTTGGGTGCTTGTTTTAGTCTGTAAAGGGACTTAACAAGTCTACATACCTTATTTTCTTTACCTGGAACCACAAACCCTTCAGGTTGTTCCATGTAGATTTCTTCCTCCAACTCTCCATTTAAGAAGGCCGTCTTAACGTCCATTTGATGAATTTCAAGACCATAAACTGCAGCTAATGCTAACATTCGTATGGACGTAATTCTTGTAACTAGAGAGTATGTACCAAAATAATCAAGACCTTGTCGCTGTCTATACCCTTTGACTACAAGTCTTGCCTTATATTTATCAATAGTGCCATCATATTTCATTTTCCTCTTAAAATTCCATTTAGAACCCAAAGGTTTATTTCCAGGAGGAAGATCAACCAATTCCCATGTATGGTTGTTCGATATGGATTCTATTTCACTATTGACTACCTCTTTCCAAAACAATGATTCCGAAGAAGACATAGTTTCTTTAAATGTTCGAGGCTCATTTTTCAATAAGAAAGTCATAAAATCTGGTCCAAATGAAGTAGACGTTCTTTGACATTTACTACGTCTTGGATCCTCTTGATTAAATGTACTTTCTTTTGTTTCTTTCCGAGGTCGTTTAGATCCTTCACCAATCGACTCACATTCCTTTTTATACGGGTATATATTTTCACAGAATTCAGCATTATCTGATTCTATAACCGTATTATTATGAATGTTGGGATTTTCTGATTTATGAACCAGAAATCGATATGCTTTACTATTGGTCGCATATCCTATGAAAACACAATCAACGGTTTTCGGTCCTATTTTTATTCTTTTGGGTTTAGGAACTTGCACTTTTGCCAAACACCCCCACACTTTAAAATAATTCAAGTTGGGCTTCCTTCCTTTCCATTTTTCATATGGAATGGATTGTGTTTTGCTATGGGGTACTCGATTTAGTATCCGGTTAGCCGTAAGAACGGCTCCCCCCCACAAGTTCTGTGGTAAACCAGAACTTATCAACAATGCATTCATCATCTCCTTTAATGAACGATTCTTTCTTTCCGCAATCCCATTGGATTGGGGCGTGTAAGGGGCCGTTGTTTGATGAATTATTCCATATTCTAAACATATTTCTTCAAAAGGAGATTCATATTCGCCACCCCTATCACTTCTTATCATTTTAATTTTCTTGTTAAGTTGCGTTTCAACTTTATTTTTGTATTGCCTGAATGTATCTATTGCTTCATCTTTACTATTAAGTAAGTAAACATAGCAATATCGAGTACTGTCGTCAATAAAAGTTATGAAATACTTCTTTCCACCGCGAGATGGTATTGACTTCATGTCGCAAATATTTGTGTGAATTAAGTCTAAAGGATTTGAATTCCTTTCAACTGACTTATAAGGATGTTTAACATACTTAAATTCCACACATATTTGACATTTTGATTTGTCGCATTCAAACATAGGCAATACTTCCAAATTAATCATTTTCCGTAAGGTTTTGTAATTGACATGACCAAAACGTATATGCCATAATTCATTTGACTCAAGTAAGTAAAAAGAAGCTGAAATTTTATTATTATTCTCAATAACCATTACATTCAACTTGAAAAGGCCCTCAGTGAGGTAACCTTTTCCTACAAACATTTCATTCTTACTTATTACAACCTTATTGGATACAAAAACACACTTAAACCCATTCTTAACAAGAAGTCCAGCAGAGACTAAGTTCTTTCTAATCTCAGGAACATGAAGGACGTTGTTCAAAGTCACCACCTTACCAGAAGTCATTTTCATAAATATCTTCCCAGATCCTTCAATTTTGGCAGTTGCAGAATTTCCCATATAAAGCGTCTCTTCGGGTCCAACAAGAGCATATGTAGCAAATGCTTCTCTAACAGCACAAACATGGCGAGTGGCTCCAGAATCAATCCACCACTCCTTAGGATTTCCCACCAGGTTGCATTCAGAAAGCATAGCACACAAGTCATCGATATCTTCGTGCTTTTTAACCATGTTTGCTTGACCCTTTTTCTTATCTTTCTTTGGAGCACGACAATCTGCAGATCTGTGTCCAGCTTTTCCACAATTGTAGCAATTTTCGTTAAACCGCTTCTTGCTTGAGTTGCTTTTCGATCCATAAGCCTTCTTTCTCTTTCTATGCTCAACAATGTTTGCTCCCATTATTGTTGAGTTTCCACGGGCTTTCTTTTCAGCAGCTTTGTTGTCCTCTTCGATTCTCAACCGAACAATGAGATTTTCAAGGGACATCTCCTTTATTTTGTGTTTCAAGTAGTTTTTGAAGTCCTTCCACAAATGAGGCAACTTCTCAATCATTGCTGCAAATTGGAATGCTTCATTGATGACAAGACCTTCAATGAAAATTCTGTTAGTAGAAACAATATAATTAATACTTTCAACATTAGTATTAATTTGACTTATACCTTCAGCAAAGAGATCGTGAATAATCACTTGCAATTCTTGGACTTGGGTAATAACAGACTTGCTATCTACCATTTTATAGTCCAAAAATTTAGCGGCAACGAATTTCTTTAACCCGACATTTTTCATTTTGTATTTCCTTTCAAGCGCTATCCATAGTTGTTTTGACGTCTCCATATTACTATAGACGTTATACAGATCGTCCTCTAGTCCGCTAAGAATGCAATTCTTGCATAGAAAATCAGAATGCTTCCATGACTCAGTCACGAGAAAGCGTTCATTTTCTGGAGTTTCGTCGGGCAGAACATGAACATCTTCCTTAATGAACTTATGCAGACTTAAAGTCGTAAAGTAGAAGAACATCTTCTGCTGCCAGCGCTTGAAATCAATCCCGAAATTATTTTTGGGGTTTTCTGCCGGTGCCAATGCCGGTGTTGTTCGGCTTGTCGATGCATTGGCAGTCACCATATGAACAGTCTGGTTCCCGTTGTCATTCGTCATTTCTGTAAAAGAATGACACAAACAAGCGTTAAAATCACGTAGATTTTAATCTCCACTGGAGTAGAAAACCACACAGGTTTTAGTCTCCAGAAATAGTGAGTATAACACAAATACAGAAAATATTAAATTCCTTAAGCTTATTATAAAACTGTATTTGTAAAATAATTCTGGAGAAGATAAAATAACATATAAACAGAAATATAAAAGAAACAGAATTTAATCCGAGTCCGTTGAATTCACAGTGTTTCCTTAAGGAATTTAATCCCCTCCTAGTACCCAAGGTTGTGGATTATTTCCTCCCAAGATAGAACGAATTACACACTGGTGTAGCGATACTTCAAACTCCAATGTTTCAGTGAACACAAAGATCGGTAGCAAATAACACTTACTGTTGCTTTGTTTGTAGTTAAAACAATGCAGAAGAAAGGAGGAGAAGTCAGAAATTCGTATGGAAAATCTGAGAGAATAAACTGGTATTTATAGCCAATGTTGAGCTCAAACTGAAGAGGTGCAACTCTTCAAAACTTAAGAGGTGCAACTCTTCAAATACGAAGAGGTGCAAACTATTTCTTCAAATCTGAAGAGGTGCAAACTGTTTCTTCAAATCCGAAGAGGTGCAAACTGTTTCGTCCATATTGTAAATATCTTTTACAAAAAGCGAAGGGCATATACTATTCCGTTGGATTTAATATTAATATTTCGTTTACAAAAAAATGGATATTTAATAACATTTCTGTTAATATTTACTATTAACAAATAAATTTGGTCCAAAAAATTAATTAATCAATCGATCATTTGACCAAATCCAAATCCGAAGCCGAAGCCGTAGCCGTAGCCGAGCCGAGCGAGCGAGGCTTGCATTCTTCTTAACTCTTTAAGAGCTAGAAAAAGTACAATTGTATATATACCCATCAAAACTTTTTCCTCTTCCAATATGGGACAATGTTCCTTTGTCAAGGAGGGAAACTCAAATATTTTCAATTTCCCTCCATTTCCCATTCATCCTCTTTTAAGCTACATTTAAGCTTAAAAACCTAACAATTAATCCTTTTCTAATATATCCCTAATTAATTAGGTAATATCTCATTACCCAATAATTAACCAATTACCCATATAATTAAGAATTATCTCAACTTACTTAAAATATTACTTACTTTTAACATACCTTATACACCATACTATCACTGTCATGTAGTTCCTTGTATGTCACTAGTCCATAAGTACTGGGTATTATAGCTCGGACCGTATTTTATACCCAAATTGCCAAACTTCGACGAAACTCATTTTTTTCGATTCACTTACCCTCTCTCCTTCACGAATTTACTTATCACTTGTTTGAAAATAGCGTAATACTTATAATCTCAAAATAATCTCATTCCCGAGCTTACGTCGATTAACTTGCGATGAAACTTTAACGTACGAAAATGCGGGATGTAACACATCCCTTCACACCCTAAGTATTCACTCCGATTTTCGGGCGGCGATGCGTATTCATCCCTTCAGACCGTAAGAGTAATCTCTCCTATATTCAGGCGGGGATGAGTATCCATCCCTTCACATCTTCTTCATGCATGGATCATCTTGTTAAACAAGAACATATCCTTCTCATTTTACCTAAAAAAAAAGAAAAAAAGAAAAGAACAAGCAAAGAAAGACAAAAAAAAAAAGAAAAAGAGGTTAGCTCGACACTGACAATTATCAGATTTATAAAAGAACTAGGTATTAGGCACATGCAGTAATTTGTTTCTTCCGTTCCAAGTAAAGGTCACAAGTTCGACTTCTAGTGGGATTACTAATCCTAAGTGCATGATAGTTCATGGGAAAGTAGGCTCTTGTAAGGCCCGTAAAATTTTGCAAAGGAAAAATAATGTTTCATGATCCTAAGTTGGGTTGAACAATGCACCGAAGAGTAAAGGAAAATTTTCGGCAAAATAAGACGTTTCTGCGGCCCAATATACGGTCGCAAAATCACTCTGCGGATCGCATAATGGCCGCAGAGTGAGACATGAAAGGGGAGGTTTAGAGACCAGGTTTGCGGCGCATTATGCGACCGCAGACCAGGTCAGTCACGCCCAGTTTTTTAGGCCAAATTATGCGGTCCGCATATTGATTATGCGATCGCAGACCTTGTTCCGGAGCTCCATTTTTGATTTTTTAAAACCCGACCCTACTTCGTTAAATACACGTTTTGGGCTATTTTTGAGCCAAAATCTGATATTTTAGAGTGAGAGAGAGTGCCCAAGAGTGAGAGAGAGTGCCCAAGAGTGAGAAGGTGTTCCTCAATAATTGTTCTTCAATTCTTGCTCAAATTTTGGAAGATTAAGAAGGGAAACTCACTAGGTCTTCATCTTAGAGGTAAGATTCTACACCCTAACCCTCAATTTCGAATTTTGTCTAGAAATGGATAATTAGCAAGATAAATTTTGGGTATGAGAGTTGTTTATTTTACATGCATGTGCTATCAAAGGGTGTAGGAAGACTGTTGAGCTAAAAATGGTAAAGATTGGGTTGTGGGATGATGGAATCCTCCATGAAAAGACCTTGAAACCTTATGCACACTTAGTGTTTGATAAAATACTCGAATGAGCTAGAACCATGATTATCTTCCAAATTTTGGTTCAATTTATTATATTTCTAAAATAGATTGAAGTTGCTAAGAATTCCGGAATATTTTAGAGTTTAAGGAAGCTCAATTGAGGTATGTTGGCTAAACTCTTCTTTAAGAATTGGAATCCCCATTATCCTTGTAAGTTCCAAGATGTTGATGACAAATCGAGTATTCCGATAAGTTTTGTGATAAAGATATATGTTCAATTCATGTTTCAAATACTCTTATCATATTGCATTATAAATTGAGGGTGTGTTCCAAAATATGGGTTGTGTATGCACATGTTATAATTTCAAGTCGTGATTTATGTGGAAGTTATTATGCAAAGTTGTGTAGAGATTGTGATTGTGATACACCTCCACCCGTATATATTGGGGTGAGGCAGCATGACCGCTTTGTGTAGGGATTATGGTATTGTGGGGATTGTACCTCCACCCGCATACATTGGGGGTGAGGCAGTACGACCGCTTTGTGTATAGTTTTGGTATTGTTGTGGCACCACCACCCATATATATATATATATATTGGGGTGAGGCGGCATAGCCGCTTTGGGTAGGTATTGGTATCGTTGATGCATTTCCACCCGCATACATTGGGGTGAGGCGGCATAACCGCTTTGTGTAGGTTCTTTGTACTGTGGTTATACCTCTACCCGCATACATTGGGGTGAGGCGGCAGGGCCGCTCGAGTAGAGTTGTGGTATTGTGCTTACACCTCCACCCGCATACATTAGGGTGAGGCGGCGGGGCCGCTTTGTGTAAAGATGGTTACAGAGGATCTCATCGTAAATCCTATAAATGTTATTGACAACTCTTAATAAGCTTGCTCTGGTTTAAACGATTATCTATATTATTCTATTGCCGCCCTGATTCATCATATTCATATTGTATTTCCGAATTCTTAAATTGGTGTTTGGTTTTCATACTAGTACTATTCGACAGTACTAACGTCCCTTTTGCCGGGGCGCTGCATCTTTAATAGATGTAGGTGGTTCCACAGCGGAAGATATCGATCAGTGATAGCAGTACACCTTCTTCCGAGCTGACTTGGTGAGCCCCACTTCATCCCGGAGTCATGTATCTTTTGTTCTTTATGTATTATGGTTGAGGTATATCCGGGGCCTTGTTGCCGGCATTATCATAGTACTCTTCTTTATCTATAGAGGCTCCGTAGACATAGTGTGGGTTGTGTATTGGTCCAGGGAAAGACAAAATATGTTATGTTGTGGTTGTATTACTTGTCCCATTTGAGACTTTAAAAATGATGAAAACTATTGGTAATGAATTGGTATTGTAGACATGATCACATTTTTGTCTAATTAATGAAAATATGTATTATCTTAATTCGTGGATGAGTTTGGGTAGAAGAAAATCTAACAGGCTTGCTCGGTCGGGTTCACTCGGTTGAGCGCCGGTCGCGCTCCTCGGTTTTGGTGCGTGACCGCTCTAATTCCTATATTTTTGCAAGGAAAGTAACTCATATGTGTTTCTCTTGTGTGGAATTAATGCATGCTCCAATACTGGCTGGAAAACCCAATATTTAATAAATACATATATGATTGGATACTTGCATGGATTACAATGCAATTTCAATTGCAAAGAAAGTGATAGTTAAAAGGACATGCACGTCCACTTAAATGAGCAAATGGAACCAACGGGAAATATGTCTAAATTAATTCGTACTTCAAGGCCTGATTCGGTTTGAGCGAGTCTACACCTCAACAAGTTTTGAATTAGGAGGCATTTGTAAGTATTTAAATTTTATTGAATTTAAATTCAATAAAATAATTTGGACTATATTATAAATATATTAGTTCAAATAAATATTATGGGCTAGTATAATTGAATTAATTATGAGTCCGACATATGTGAATAAGTCCAAATCCATTGGGCTGACTCATGTAATTGGGCTAAAAGTGATGAGCCCACTTCATTAAGTCTAATATGTCATCTTCCTAGAGGTCCAGTTTGGTGCTACGTGTCAAATGATGTGGCACGCCAAGTCAAACGGAAGAGCCAATATGATCATGCCACGTGTCAAAATGACAAGGCATGCAAAGTCAAATTAAAAGACCAATGAAATCGCGCCACATGTGCAAGTGACATATTCTGGCCAATCAAATGCGGCCTTGTCATGCTTCAATATGATTGGTCGGAAAGAGTTTGTTCTTATCACAACTCTTTCCTCCCACAACTATAAATAAGGGTCTTCATAACTAAAAAAAGGCACCATAAGTTATAACAAGAAGCAAGAGAGAGCTCGTGGATCAAACGATGCAAATTCCTTCACAAGTTTCAAGCTTCAAGCAATCGAGTTCAAACTCAGGAATGAAGAATAGATTCAAGATCAAGCTCAAAGGCCCTTGAATTTATCTACTATTGGAAAGAAGAATAAGAGAATTCATAAAGATTGTAATACTCATATTATTTGAAATAAAATACTACGATTGTTGCAATATTTTTCGATCTCGAATATTTTCTTGACGCAATTTATTGTCTACACTAAGACCAGTGGTTCACTCGATGAAAGCTTAAGACATCAGGTGCCAGTCACACGCCGTGCTCATCCAGATTTGGGGCGTGACGTGCAACTCCTTCACCAAGTTTTAAAACAACTTCAAATCATGATTCAACTTCCTCTGTTATTTCAATTTATTTTAAAATACGACCAACATAAGTTATATGGAGTATAGTATAACAACAACAATATGCCCAGTGTGATCTTCAAGTGGGGTTTGAGAAGGGTAAAGTGTACGCAGACCTTATCTCTTTCATTCTAATCCTCGCCCTTATGTGAGGTAGAGAAGTTGTTTCTGATAGACCCTTGGCTCAATAAAAACATTTTTAAAACAGATTTGAAAAATCAAGAGTAAAGAAGATATGATGAAAATACCGAAGAAAAAAAGTATTGATAGTAGAAATAGTAAAATAACCAAAGCAAAATAAATAACAGTAGTAATAACATTGAAGAATAAGATAATAATAGAATAATAATAATAACAATAAGGAGAAGAGGGAGCAGATAAGGTGCTATAAACTAGAACCATGCTTTCTCAATCGCTCGAGCACTACTAACCTTCCACCATAATACTCGACTTCCATGCCGGTCTCCTTGGTGAGCTGAAGATGTGCCATGTTTTGTCTTATCACTCTCCCCAATTCTCCTTCGGTCTACCCTACCTCTCCTTATACATATCATTGCCAACCTCTCGTACCTCTTTAATGGAGCATCTGCACTCCTCCTCTTCACATGCTCGAACCATCTCAGCCTCACTTCCCTCATCTTGTCCACTACGGAGGCCACTCCCACCTTGCCCCGTATAACTTCGTTCCTAATATTATCTCAGTATAGTAGTTCTATATATAATTGGAAAGCAAAAATTCAGTGTTTTGTTCGTGCAAATTGCTTTACTAGATTGACATAGTATTTATTTTTATCATCTATGTGGTAAAGACCTGCATATCTTCTCAATTCCATATTAGAACTGTTTACTTATAAAATAATAGATATGAGGCAAATATTCTTCTTTGTTTCGCCTCCTGTTTCTAAACTCTTTTACACAATCACAGTTAAATTTGCTGTTTTTTCTTAGAAAGAAGAAGTTATTCAGGTGCAGACAACCCCAAAGTAAAACACATGACAGTTCGAATTAGTGCATTGGTTAGTTCAACTTGTTAGTCGGTTATTTACTAGTTGGTTAACCAGTAGAGGAGAAGTGGTTTCTGCTATCAAGGTGCATCCTGTACTTAGATTGTGTCAAACTCAATTACAATAATCAATAGAGTCATATTCTTGAATAGGTTCTTATTCTTCATGTTTTGTAATTCATTTTTGGGTTCTTTTTTTCTCCTATAGCTAAATCTAATATTTCTTGAGTTACCCATCTAACACCTGGATGCTTTTTGTTCAGACACTAAGTCACTAACGTGCTAGTCATTACTCATTAGATACATATCTGTGGGAATTCTGATTGAATAATTGAAATATACAAGGGCATACACATCACTGAAGAAAATAATCAGACCACGGAAAGAGGGCTCTTATCTCCTTAACATTCCTGTTTAGAGTGCGTAGAGCTTGAATGTGAGGCTCGTCTTCCTCAACTGGAATTATCTTAGCAGAAGTACCTTTACCAAGATAGTCTACCACCCTGTTGGCTGCTTCAAGTCCCGTCACGTATGATTTCTCCTGTTAAACATAAATCTCTACTCACCAACAAAATACTACAAGCACTAAGGAGCTAAAGATACTAGAAAAGTAATGGTTCAAGAGCTATGACCTGTGACCATGATCCATGTCGGTTTACAATCCAGTCTCCAGCTATGAACAAGTTCTTAAAAGATGTTGATCCACCCATCATGTACTTGTAAGAACCTTTTCAAAGCCACGGAAGAAAAGTATGGAAAAAAAAGAAAGAAAATAAGTAAAAGATATGGTATTGTGGACCAAAGTTTCTCCCTTGAATTGTTTCTGAGATGTTCTGGTTGGTGTTTGTGAATTATAGCAAAACAACGCTCTTTGGATGAGTACTTCTGTAATATGAGCACTATACTTTTAGATTTCAAATCAAATTCTCCCTTGTGTATCCATATATGTTCCAACTCTTCAACTAGTAATCCCAGAAGGAATATGTTGGCACAAGGGAATTGTTGAGGTTCAAAGCATGTGAATTAAAGAGTTTACCGCGAGTCAGCAAAGTAAAGCCTTAAGAAACTCACCAGGAAAGAAATGTGTCAAAGACTTTGGAAACCTTTCAATTTCTTTGTCAACCACTTTGGCATTCTCAAAATCCTTAATGCACCTCGAAAGGCAAGACATCACTTTACTAACAATTCTATCATCCTTCAGGGGCATCAAGTCAGTTGCATGATACTGCACTGATTCAAAACATGATTAACATATATCAGAATTGACATTTGGCATAGCTCTTCATGTATTTAAGAAATTGGAAAATTCGGACCTATGAACGAAAAGTAAAACTTAATTCAAAAGAGGAAACCTGTACTTACAAAATCAGCCTGCACCACTGTTACTGGATCTTCCTTATGCTCATCATATATCTTATTTAAGTCGAAAAAAGTCCATGCGTGTGAATTATCAAACCCAGATGATATGTTGGATGCATTTGGAATGTTGACCTGTTGAGTCATGAATATACCATATAATAGAATAAGCTACAGTCAATTTTCTGAACATCAATTACTACTCCATACGAGACGAGCAAGATGAAAGAAGAGAATGTTATCAGCAGTTCCACAAGCAATGTGAAGAAAGCAAATAATATCAGAAAAATCATGAAGCAATATGGAAAAGACATCATACGATGATCTTTCAAGAGGAAGTTAGTGGTGCTAGTCGTCACTTTCCTCACTATGTGACCACTAGAGAATTTGCATTCCATCAAAAGGTAATTTTCAAGAACAACAACGGAGATACTTATATACTTAAGTGAAGATGAGACCAGTGTTTTACATATAAGAAGCTGCATTGGCTCTTTGTGTAACTTTAGATGTTAACAAGCAGAAAAACTGAGTAGATTGCAGCCACTTCTAAAATTTTGTTGTCTTAGAGTAAAAAGCATTTATTTTATACAGGCAAGATAAAAGTGCAATATTTCTTTGGATCACTTGCGACAAGTTCAAAAAGGACTTCCCAGTTCCCACCACATACCTTCCTATCAAGTTGTAGCTTAACGCTAAGTAGATCAGTACTGGCTAAGTTCAAAACCTTGAGAAACTCCTCTCTTGAACATAATGCTGCACTGCATGAAGAAAAACACCACATTAGAAATGGAAAGGAGAAGTCAAACCACTCCATTTCCTGGTGGTCATTGAACCATCTTGAGTAGATTTCTGAAGTTTTATTATTTTGGTTGGAGCAGTAGGGAGGAAGCAAGCTATTGCTGGGTCAGATTACACAAAACCCACTTGGCTGCAACTCAAAGATGAGGGTAGAGCGCAATGCATGCATTGCGACATGTGCTTTCACAGTAACTAATAGGCGCAGGCATATATACCTGTTCTGAATGATCTCCTTGAGAGTGGATACTCCGACAGCGAAGATTACAGCATCAGCCACAAAACTTTCTTTCTCACATACTACTTCAGAGATGCAGTTAGTTTCCCCAGTCACCAACATGTCCGTTACTTTTCTACCCTTTAGGAATTTGCATCCCTGAGTTTTGAGAGAATCCATCCAAGGCTCAAAAATTTGTTCTCTAACTCTCCCGCGACACCATGCCAAATCAAAGTGCTTCTACCAAACATAGAAAATGAAGAATCTATAAATTCATAAATCCCTGTAACAATAATAGAAGAAAAGATGGTCATCACTTTGTCCAGTCAGTGGAGCAATTAGATGCATGCATCAGTTTGAATCATTGTTTGCACAAAGTGGATGCACGTTATAATCAAATAACTGTGACACATGGAATCAGATTTCAATTTAAAACTTTCTTATGCCTGAAATTGATCAATCTGGAGGAGTTAGAAACATGTTGTTCAGAGATATAATGTCCCATAGCGGGTATATAAGGGTATCGAAGGGTCATAACCGACTTTACTTATTGAATTAAAGTTTTGGTTAGACGCTCAGAGTCCTTTACATAGTATCATATCTTTTATAAGCTCATTCTCAAGCTCATACATCCACAGTTTAGGCCAATGTATGTGTTGGGCTAAATCGGCCCAAAGATACTCTTAACATGGTGTGATACTGTCCGCTTTGGATCAGGCCCGCATGATTTTCCCAAAAAGGCCTCACACCATTAAGTGTATCAATTCCTTATAAGTAGCCGGGGCCCCATGCGACAATCCGCCATCTCCATACTCGTCCCGCCAAGCCATTGGCTCTGATACCAGTTGTTGGCTATAATGACACGAAGATATTCTTAACATGGTGTGATATTGTCCACTCTGGGCCAAACCTGCACGGTATTCCCCAAAAGGTCTCACACCATTAAGAGTATCTAACTCCTTATAAGTAGCTCATTTTTCTTTTCTACTTTCCATGTGGGACTTTGTTCGTACACGCCCCAACAATATGAGTCTTAAAATCGGGTTACAGGTGCGACTGAACGTTAGTATAAAATCCTAAGCCCTCATTACCTTAAGGTTTTAGGTGTTGAGTTATACAATGTCCATATTGAATATAAAGGATACCCAAAGTGTTTTATAAAAGGTTTCGATACTTTCACAGGATACTAGTCCAACCTTTTACAAGTCCTTTTCTAGTGTGAACCCTATATTTGGGTTTAAAGTAGGGGAGGGTGTTGAACGATATAATGTCCCTCATAGGGTAGAGGTCTTAAATAATCCACCTTAAGGTTTTGTGTTGGATGCTCTGATTCTTTTTCATAGTATTAGAACTATCCTATAGTAAACCCGTTCTCAGGCTGATAAGTTCGCGTTCAAATCCACATATGAACCCCAAAGTCCGGCTAACCATGCATATCGGTGGGTGTTAAGTTATATAGTGTCCCGCATTGAGTACATATATAAGGGCACCGAAACGGTTCTTGTAAAGATTTTGTACTACTACACCTATTATATTAAGATTTTGAATTGAATGCCCAGATTCTTTAATAATGTTGTATGTATATCAATACATATCATGATTATTGTGGAGTTTTCCTTTACTTCTTTTTGTCAGACCACTTCTTCCATGTGTTGACCCGGCTTTCGACATAATTAGTGGTACTTTATTCATCATTCTAGCAAAAGATTTTTGATAATTCACCAAAGTAGAGGGTCCCACACTTCACAGCTTTGTTCTGACAATATTAAAAAAATCTTTTGTTCTTTGTCTTTTGCTTTACCAGCCTTGAGAACTGATTTTCATCAAATGTCAACATCAATTGGAAAGAGCAGCATAATGCTAAGGACAAAATGCAGAAAACCTGATGAGCAACGACATAGTAGTACAGCACAGCAAGAGTGGCAGCAGCACTACATTGCTCCGCAGGGGCATATAGGCCGACTTCAATCAATGGGTCAAGAATGTCGCGATAAAGCCTTTCTGAGCACCCAAATTGCTTCAAAAGCTCCCTTGCAGTAACTAAATGAAATATTCTTCAATAAAGGCACTTCCTCAACATTATGTGTCTATCATTTGAACATGACTACGACCTATCCATGAATGAAGCTGAATGTTGCAGATATCTGTTACCTGGATCATATTTTGTCCAGGCACTATCGGTGTAGTCAAAATCTATTACTGCAAACAGATCAGAAAGCATGAGTAGATGGATTTGTAGCATGTATCTTTTTAGAGTTTGGATAAAGCATATGATAGATCATACTTGCAGCCATCAGAGGAAGCAATGTCAATTGATCCACCAATGGCACTCGAAGAAACTACAACCACGAGGATCTAAACTCGATTAGAAAGATATGATGTTCAATATTGTAGATAAAAGGTCAAGATAAATAAATGTGCGGTGACAGATATCTTATCAGTCATTAAGGATATACCTTACTGTATAATAATGATCCAAGAGGAGCAGGCAATTGGGGTTCGTTTTGGAGTACTGGAAACTGAACCTAAAGAACAGACCTTTCAGTAATGAAAAATTGCGAAAGCAGTTGACTACTTGTGGATCATTACTAGCACACACCTATTTTTTAAGTGATACTTCAGATATTAATAATGTTGCAAACTTGTATAAATGAGACAGCAATATGGTACCAATGAAGTCCAAAAGTTAAAACGTAAACACATGTGCTACACCATCCCTTCACCTCATATTTTGCATGTTTGGATCAGTGAAGTCAAAAACACTAGGAAAATTCACCTCCAATCCTTCTGCCGAGTACTGAGCAGATCTGGTCCAGTCAGTGAAGGGCTTGATACCAATCTCATCAACTAGATCAAATATATTTCGATAGGGATACCAGAAACCTAGTAACATATTCAAACACCTGGTTAGAGGAGAAAAATGATATCCAATGAGAAAAGTGGTAACTGCTCTTGGTGGATATGCTAAAATCTAGAGAAAAATGTGAATTCCTTAGACTCAGCCATCTAACTTTCCCTCTAAAATATCAGCATATAATGCTCTAAACCAAATATAGCACTACTCATGTTTTTGTCTCTCTAAACCAAATATAGCACTACTCGTGTATTTGTCTCTCCAACCCATGTTTCAAATAAGTGCAGCTGCAGATCCTCAAAAAAGAAAAAAAGAAAAAAAAGAGAGAATCAAAGCATAACTCAGATTGTTTGCCAAATGCCTATTACCTAGGAAGCGATATAGTCCAAGTCTGATATCCACTATTGGTTCCTATTATGTTTTTGACATCAGGACACCCAACATTTATACGTGCACTGGTTTATGTTTACGCTTTTTACCCTTTATTTATTTTCCTATGACCTGTCGAACAGTTTCTAATAGGAGTACATTTTAGCATAAGTTTCTCTAGAACTTATCCTAAATTTGAAAAATCAGAAAACTTTTGTAATACTAATGGTTTAAAGTATACAAGTAAAGAAACTTTGTAAAACTAAGTTCTCTTAATTATTTGATTGATTGCGAAAACTTATCTCTGCACGAGGGGGAGGGAGAACATGTATCAAGTGTCATCAGTAAATGTGGTATCCTACTCTCAGCTGTGTCTGTAAGAAAGTAGTTTTCAGTATCTTACACCATTTGTTTTAACTTTTTGTGCCCTTTTACTCCAAGAAAGAAAGAAAATACATGCAAGACATATCTTGTGAAAGGAATCCAGGTAACAAGTCTTAAGTTAAATTTGGCAGATTAGAGTATGAGTTAGCGGTATTACATGACTAACGCCAAATAGGTTACAACCGCACTAAATCCAACTGTATATTCTAAATTTTGGATAAGCTGATAACAAATGGAAAGTCAACTGGTTTATCTTTGTTCTTGCAACTACTAACTATTTTTGGAAAGATAAATTGTACAACCAGACCTATGATCAGTAAGACAATACTCAACTATGTCAAACTAGAACGCGAGAATCAAAACAAAATACTGGAGTAATCTCTTGAATTCGCGGGAAGTATCATTTACCGCGAATAGCCACATCGTCAGGGCTTAGGGATTGATTTTTGGGTCCAAATTCATAGCCACCTTCAAGAACAACGACCTCAAAGCCCTGAAATTGAATACAGCTTACAATTGCTTTGAAGTTGATGTAGGCTTAAATCAAGCAGCAAACCTGTTTGCAGAGATGGTGAGCAGCTCCAAGGCCAGCCCAGCCTGAACCTACTATCAGCACTTTCTTCTTCTTTTGACGTTCATTTATACTACTCAGTTGATCCTCAGCCCTGCAATAAAATCCACTTGGACAGTACTTAGGCCTGGTGAACGAAGCAGGAAAGAGTCTCCAGCTAGTTAGCATCCTGTTGAACTCCAACGGCTATTACCCGCCTTGATTTGAACTCGAGGCTCTGTGCCTAGAAATAACTATTTTGTTCAGTTAGGGTCCTTTTCTTTTCTCCGTATTTTTTGTGTACCATAATTATTTGTTCTCCAATTAGGTTTAGTGGTTGTGAATTTTCGTTATAATCCTCAATCATTGACGTATACCCTTTTCTATTGATGTAACGCAAGTTTGGATCTAGTGATGTCAGTTTTTTCTTGAATCTCGTATTAAAGTTTTGATAGTCCATCACAAGAATAATAAGATGCAAATTCTTCACTAATAGAAACTGCTGTTTGGTCGGCAAACAAGTTATCCCATCATTAATTATTCCGGAATTAGTTATTCTACCCTCCTATACGGATAAAAATAACACTACACTCCCAGAATAACTAATCTTGAGATTAATTATACCGTAATTTTATCTCAACCAAACGTGAAATAAACTATCTCAAATTTGGTCTCGAAAATAATTATCTCTTATCCCTCGTGCCAAACGAGCCCTAAGTTAAGAATTACAAACAAAAGCCACCTTTCGAATAGATCTAATCTTTGTTTCACAAAATGCAAATATGGATTCTCAACTCTTCCTTTTCTATCAATGGTACTGAAATTCCTGCAGCATTAGCTGACAAAATTTAGTGAATTTTGAAGATTTAATGAGGAAATAAGAATTAAATTCATGTTGATTTACACTCTCCATGATTGTTAGAGGAATAGTGTGCGAGATGAATTCCTGTTGTTAGCTCCCCTGTAAAGCAATCCATTTCTTAGGATTCTATGATATTGTTACCTGAATTATGTTCTGCTACTATCAATCGCTTTGCCAATATTAAGCCCAAATTCTTAATATTAAAAAAAAGAAGTTTAAAGAATTTGTTGATCAGTAGACGATAAGAGGAAACATAATTAGTAATGTGAAAACCTCAATGAAAAAAGAAGTCGTAGAGTAATTGTCAAAGGTAGACGCAAATTAACTAGTATAGGTAAATAAAACAGGAAAAAATTTAAGAGGTTTGGTTTTGGAACCAAACACGGATTATATATTCAAGCTGCATAGGCAGTCCACCTGATCTTATCCTGATTTACCAGTTAGTCAGTTACTACTAAAGCTGTAGTCAGAAACATACCATTAAAGAATTAAGTAGGCTTTGAAACATTTACAACCACCAGGTCACATAATTTACAAGAGGGAAAAAATACCGATAACTCCAAAGGAATAACAGAGGCTAAGTGAGACAAACTCGAACTAACATTTTGTGAGGATCTCTTTTTTCCTGGTCCCTTGTGCTCAAGAACTAAATCCAAGTAACAAATCCACTGAGATTCCGCCCTTTGTTACACCGGTACTAAATCCGAGTATTAGTCTCAGTTAGATTATGGTGTACATTTAAAAAATCCATAGACCTGCCTTTTATCTTTAAGAAGCTACCTCGTATTCACAAGAAAAGAGTAGTGACAACAACTACAACAACGATCACCTTTTGAAATAGCCATCAAGTAGCACCAACTTACGTTGGAGTGGTGCATGGAGCAAGTGTGTTAGGAGGCAGAGTGATGCCACCCCCTTTAACAGAAACATTAGGACTCTTGACAGAGCTAGCCCTGCTTACAACATTTGAGTCGAGGAAAACAACCACCACTGTGATGTCATCGTGGAAATGCCGACGGACTCCTCTATCAATTTTCTTCAAGTCTGAGTACCTCATTTCCCTTTTCTTTGCTGCTTCTTGCAATGCAGCTTTTACTAATCTTTTAGCAATTCCCTGCCAAGGGACAAATAAGATCTAAATGAGGTTCATCCTGCAAATTTCTCTTCTGCAAGGAGCAACAATTCTAGTGTCTAGAGTACATCATCTATGTTGAGCAAGCAAATTCAGAATTTATGTAACAGTTTTCCCATTATGTGCAAGGCAAAACTAGTTTTCCCGCTCCAACCAAACACCAAAAAGGGGAAAAACAACTTTCTCCGCTTGTGTTTTTCTCTAATAGTATATTTTGAAATAGTTTCTAAATCTTAGCGAGACAGTTTCTTTTGTAAAATGTTTTCCGGAAAATGTTCTCCTTCGTACCAAACATCTCGTTCCATCAAATCCCCTCCAAAGGCCCGTTTTGTTCTTTTTTTTTTCTTTTCCGGCAAATCCATTGTAAAGGGAAAAAACTTAAACACGAGAAAGAATCATGGCATTCACCGGATTACCTTGCATTTATGAAATTTAGCAGGAGTACTTGTTTGTGTAGTTAATTGGGGCCAAATGTAAAGCATATTGCTGTATCAATCTTCACAACATTTTTTTGTTAAATCCTGTCATATAACAGGTTAAAGAAAACAAAAAAACTGGTAAGAACCACCGAAGTGAGTAGCCTTAACCGGATGTGTCGATTACACGAATTATATACACAACTCATATTGTCTAAAACACAACTCATACTGTGACGTACCATGAATAGGAAGATATAGGATGTTAACCATAAAAGGATCAGATTTAGGAGCCAGAAAATGACAAAAAGCAATTACAATTTCAACTACAACACAAATCTACATTCATGACTTCATTTGCAATATTAATATTAAGGATTTGTGGATTTGGAGAAATTATAATGCTTTCCATGGAAAAAGTCCTATGTAAAATCACTAACAAACTAAAGAGATGCACGAGATATGGTTCAAATATCTTACATTGCGTGGGTGATTTTGTACAATATCGACAGCTTCTTGGTTACTTAGGTGCTCCCAAAGACCGTCCGATGCAAATATGACAAACAGATCTTGAGATTGCAAATGGTGCACTGAAATCTCTGGATCTGCGCTCAATATGGGCCTACTGAATGGCTCGCGGAGACGAAACTTAGCATATAATGGTTCCCTGTTGAATTCGGCTTTCTTTAAGTACACATCACCAATGGATCTTGAAATCTGCAAAATAAATTATGCTGATCATCCAGGAACTTAGAATATAATAGTATTTGAGTAATGCAATATCAGATTATCCAGAGACACAGACAAGAGTTTCTGAGTGATGCCAGACATGCTAAGTAAATTTCCTAAAAACGAGTCTCTGAATAATGGCAGATGAAGAATCTGTTATGGGAAAAGATCAAGATAGCTTATAAATGCTAGGACTACAATTATGTCTTGAGCAGCACAAAAGTTCAATAGTAAATGCAGAAGATTCATACGATTCCAAGAAAGTACCTAGCTCTATAATAACTTGTCTCAGCCTCCTCGAAAATTATAGCAAGAATCCAGAAGAAAGAGAGATTTAGACTTCACCCTACATTTATACTATTATTTAGCTCCGCAAGATTGCCACAGTTCAAATAAAAGGTAGTGAAGCATTTTCCATACAAGCTGGTACATTTTCCAGAACACAGAGGATCTCTTATTGATGTTAGGGGGTCTACCAAAAGAAAGCTAAGAGGAAAAACAGAACACAGGGCCATTTCAGACACCAGATAACCATAATTGCTCTGACTTTTCTTTAAACTCCTTATCATCACATGCATCTCTTAAAGGGAGGGAGTCTCTATAAAATTTCATTTGGCAACAGCTAGATTGGGATGTTTTGATACTAGATCTTTTAAGACACTGAGAAAACTCCGGGTGTGTTTGGTACGAAAGAAAATATTTTCCGGAAAATGTTTTCCGATTTTTTTACTTGTTGGCTTAAATGTTTTAGAAAACATTTTCTTCACGAACTTATTTTTCTCCAATTGGAGGAAAATATTTTCCCTATCAAGAGAAGGGAAAACATTTTCCAAAACTCTTTTTCAACCTTTCCTATTATGAGTATTTTCTTTTCATAATATAGAAAAAGTATTTTCCTTATTTCAACAAAACGAATACTTTCTTTTCATGATGTAGAAAAAGAATTTTCTTTCATTTTAACAAAATGAGTATTTTCTTTTCATAATGTAGAAAAAGTATTTTCTTTCATTTCAACAAAATGTGTACTTTTTTTTTTTTTTTGTTAAGGAGGGAAACCCGCAACCGCTACACTTGGTGCGCACTGGGTAAACCTCCCCCCTGTGTAATAGCCTGCAAACCACACAGGGGAGGTAAGCCGCACTAGGCAAGCCATGTGCGACATGCTCAACCCGTAAGGCATTGAGGGGGATTCGATCCCAGGTCATCCGTATGGATGACTGCCCTCCAAACCAACTGGGCAACCCCGAAGGGTTTATGTGTACTTTCTTTTCATGTTATAGAAAGAATACTTTCTTTTTCAACAAAAAAAAGAGTATTTTCTTTTTAGTTATGGAGCTCAAATTTCAACGTTGTTCTTGTGTGAAAAAGTAAAGCAGCACATTAGTTCTTTTTGGGTTTGTGTGAATTTTTAAAAAAATTATTAAATTCTCAAAGAAAATAGAGTCATGAAAATTTTGGTATTTGGGGGGGGGGGGGGGGGTAAGCACAGGAAACATGAGAATTTGGGGGAAGGGGGTGAAGAGAGTAGCATAAAAATTATTTTCCTAAAAAATATTTTATACTCTCTAGCCAAATACTAGAAAATATTTTTAAGAAAAAAGTTTTTCTCTTACCAACCAAACAAGGGAAAATAAGTAATAAAACCACTCATTTTTCAGGAAAACATTTTCCATGAATTTTCCTTCCTACCAAACACACCCTCAATCTTGATGACTGGTATCACATGCTTAAGTACCTATGTTCCCTGACTAGGATCTGGTCCGTTTCTACATAGGAAAACAAATATGGAACTTTATGATCCCACTTTTCTAGTTATATTTCTGTCGATGTGGGTCGCAGTTGCATCGAACATCGCTTAACTAATGCAAATCGCAATAAAATCAAGAATCAAATAAACTGCCAGTCTAATATCTGCCCCACGATCAAATTTTTTGTTAAATCACTTTGTGAAGATTGAAGGAGAAGAAATAAATCAAAGGGCACATCTTTATATTAATCATAAAGCAACAGAAAGTGCATCAGAAACTAGACGTTTTAAACATATAGTGCATGCAGAGCAAGGAATTAAGTAGGCAATAGAAAAAAAATAGGAACTTTTGGATCCTGTTTGGGATGTAATATCGATGGAAAATGTTAGTAGTCATATAAACTTTGCTTCTTTTTTTTTTTTTTTGAGAAAGAAGTTCAGCAGAGTATTGAAGGCCTGATCCAACTTCAAAGACGCTATACATGCCTCCAAATAGGGCAAAATGTCAAAGTGAAAAGACGAACAAAATCACTTTATAGAAGATCTATCACTACATTTATTAGTTATAAATTTGATGAATAATGAACAAGAGTGACAACTCTAAATTCTCATTTTTAGAGCTATAGGTGATTCTTAAAACCTTAGACGCAAATATATCATGTCTACCAGATACACCAGGATTCACTAGCGAGAAAAAGAGCATTTTATGAAGTAACAAAATGCCCCATTAAACTCTTCCCATATATTCTTTCTTTCCCCATGTTCGAGTAAATAGTAAATACCAACTACTTGTTTGACTTCAGTCTCGTCAGTAATCTCCTTGACCAAAGAATTCCTTCCAATATTAGTAAACCACTTATTTGACTTCAGTCTCGTCATGGTAATCTCCTTGACAAAAGAGTTCTGATACTGGTAGAGTAGCATTTCCCATAAGGATATCAAAATCAAAATCATTTCACTTCCAAATGATTCGCCACAAAAATCAATTACTAAAAGGGAAACGTAAGACGTGAAAGTGATGCTTTACCCTCCAGTGTGTCTACTTCTACAGTGATACTAATTGCTAATAAATGGAATTATTAGAATTTCTATGGGAAGAACACTGTGTAATTCTCATACTGAAATGGTACTTACAGCTCAGAAACACAAAATAGGAACTGCATAGAACCGCAAAGGAGAAGGTACCTGTATAAGGCCCTTCACACGCCAGACATTGTGCTTTAGAACTACTATTTGAGGGTCATCTGGGTGCCAAGATTGCAACTCCTGTCTTACAGATTCAATACTTGCGTTGTGTTCTGCAGAGAGCTGAACGGCAAGTACCTCCCCTGTTGCCTTGACAAACCTACCCAGGACTGCTCGAGAGTCACCAAGGTTGGCAATATATAATGTCCCATTGCAGATAACTCCAACAAGACAACATGATCCAACAGCAGCAATCTGTGGTTTCATCGGCCATTGTCTTGATACAACAGAGAGGAAACCCTCTTCTGTTGCTTGAAATGCCTTTCTAATCACGTCCACAGACATTGATTGCTGCTCAGAACTGAACCCTGCAAGATTAGAGGCAAGAAGCTAAGTGAATAAGCAACAAAACAGATTCAGCCCCCCTCTGGTCATGAATGACCCAAAAAAGCTCAATAATGGAAAGAAGAAGTTACTCTTGAGATGTTGAAAGAGGTGATTATTGATGAATCTTGAAGTCTCAGGACCGCCATGGCCATCATAAACTCCAACAAAGGTACCATAAGGACCAGAATCATTTAAGCTCAAGCAGCCAGATTCAAGTTGGCTCTGGTCTTCCAGTAGATTATTAGCTTGAACTACAGCCATTGAGAACTCTCCATTAAAATGTTGTCCAATATCCTTATACCATAGAAGGCCATCTTGACGACCGCCGGCATCTGAACCTGTATGAACATGTCCATCTGCCCTTGGCTGAAAGCAGGCCCTCAACAAGTTCATTAATCCAGATGACATACCTCATCTCAGTCTCCACATTTAGCAGGACTCAACTCAAAGCTGCCTTTTATAAACCTCAATTTTGGAGTAGCAAATTCTGTGCACTGCAAGTCAAACAACAGCATTAACAAACAAGATCAAAATGAAAATAAAAGGGCATCAATCACTATCTGGAAACTTGCAACAGCCAAGCAAATGTACATCAAGAAGCCACCTTTAGTTTAACACTTTAAATCTCTGGATGCAAATACCAATTGCCGCTTCTAGTTCAACAGAAGAAGTCAACAGCAATAAGATAAGAAACTTTGAAAATATAAGTGGTCAAATTCACAAAATTTTAACATAGAAATGTATGGCCAACCAATTTGATCCAGAAAGTCCAAGTTATGCAAGAAAAATTTAAACATAGCCCATTTTTTTCAAGAATCACAAACACTATCGGAAACCAATTCTACAATTAATAAAGCACCAGAATAGTTCACCAAAATTAAGTATCAGATAAAGGGATAAGTTCAAAAGAAAAAACAAAAGAACTGACCTTTACAGTTGAAAAAGCAAGAAGATCTGAAAGTGAAAGAGGTTAGATCTGTGGATCAATCAAATCAAAGGGAAAAAAATAAAGTTTTTTTTTTTTGGTCACTTTTTCTTTAAGGATGAATATGATGATGGAAGATTATACATAGATAGAGAGAGAAAGTGAAAAGGGAGTGATATTGAGAGAGATATTTATTTTGTTGGATTGGGCCAAACTGAAAGTATGGTCTTTGTCAGCAGACAAACCCCATTAAAAACCAACAATGGAGAGCTTGAAGCCAGCAAAGCAAAGGACCAGCTTTGGGCTCCACACCCCCCAATTCTTGAAAATGTAGAAGAAAAAAAAATTACTCCTACCCAATTCAGAGACACAGAGTCAATGATGTATTTTCTGGATTATAATAGTCTACAAACAGTCCTGCATGGAATTTTCCATGAAATGCCTCTCATATGGGATGAATAACTATTAGGACACATTGGCTGGATATGAGGACAATTAAATATTGTTTTTCCATACTCTATTGTAGTAAATACTACTAGTACTGTTCTTTTAAGTCTCAAGTATTTTCATCTTTTTCATCTGAAGAGAGGAGAAGCAGAAAAATAATTTACCTCCTAATTCAAAACACTTTTGTATTACGCAAATACAATTTAATTATTTTCAAATATATGTGTAAAAAGAACAACTTATATCTTTTACGTAAATATGTAGATGTATAAGGCAAAAGAGTGTTTTGTTAGTGTTGTCAAAGAGGCTGCATTTACTCCACTAAACATGTCAATGGTAAAGTGCCAAATCCAACAATTAATATGCTCAATTATTAATAATGACATATGCATACTTATACAACTTATAAGGCTCAACCAAATATTTTTTGAACATTGGAGTGGGTGGAGAAAGTGTAGGCCTGAGGTTGTTGTACAGAAAAGAGAAGTCCCTGATCCATGGCCTAAAAACAGCAACTGTAGGGGAAGCCTTTTTTGTGTTATGACAAATAAGAGTTGCGCCGACCTTTAATTGGAAGTTCCAACTAATTGGCTTGTGAATTGTGTTTCCACATCTAATCCAGTTGTGCGCTCGAATCTGTTTGCTCATTTTGATTGCATTCTTTCTATTTCCTATGCTCTTTTATTTTTATTCCAACTATTCTATATTCTACTGTAATTTGCTCCAATAAATGAATTACTTATATAATTTTCTAAAAAGTCTCTCAACAATTATTACTCATTTTAATCAGCGATAAAAGGTAATTTAGCAAAGGAAATTTAAGTGGGAATAGTGTTGACTGTCACTCATAGTGCAATGGTCGTTTCTATAATCAGTTATATATACGAAATAGCAAAGCCCTATAGGAGTATAGTTGTAAATAAAATTTTATACTACAATTTTAAATCAAACATAAGTTTAAGTTATAGACTGTATATTTAATTTTGTAATACAATAATAAACTAACGACCGATAAAAAAATTTAATTTTAGTAGTACAGTGCAGTATAACTTATTTCTTAACCAAATTACCCCTCAGTTAATAAGTACTTATTATTTTATACTAGTTAATATTATTTTGTACTATAACTATTGAGTACTCCTTTTGAGTACCTATGTCATACGTAGAATAAACTGTCACTATTAGGATTAGAAAAAAAATTGCCACAAAGATTAACACCATATCTACGCTTTTTGTTGTCAATGAAAAAATGCCATATGTCAACTGCAAACGAAGGATGGCTACTTTATTTTACGAGTCTTGATTTAGCTGGCCGACTTTAAAAGAAATTTCAAATGGATGGATATGCAGCTCCATTTAATTAATCAACTGAATATATTTTCAGAGTACCAAAATTTAATTATTTACTGATGGTTTCTCTCGCTTGAAATATTCTTTTTTCATAAAGTTGTCCAAAAATAATAGTAGTAAAAAAGAGCTGACAATTAGTACCAACAACTGTGTACGTAAAACTGGAAACAGTTCCGGTGTAAATGCAGAACAACTCATTTTGAGAGTCCATAACCCATTTGTCATTCTTTTTGACAAAAAGAACGGAAATACGTGTTAAAAAAAAAGAAAGAGTTACCTAACTATGTATATCTTAACGGACGTTTTGGACGTTAAGGTATAACGCTCTTTAAAAGAGCGTTATACATATAATGCCTTTAAAAATCGCGTTATGCCTGGGCTGATAAGACAGATATGCATAACGCGGTATATAAAAGCACTATATGTATATCGCTGTTATATACCGCGCTATACATAGATAAAAACGGCCCCCTTCCCTTCTTCCCCACGATTAAAACCAGTCCCCTTCCCCCATTTTGTCGAAAATTTTCAGCGCCCCACACCCCATTTTGTCGATAAAAAATTCGAGTGGACCCCACACATCCCATAAAAGACAAGATTGTTGGTCCCACGTCCTAGCCATCCATTACTATTGTTGTGGTTTGCTTGTTTCGGACTCAAATATTCAATTCTTCAACTTTTCCGAAAAAATAAATCGAGGTATTCCGATTTAGTTTATGTCGAAACTCGTATAAATAATGCATATTAGGTGTTTTGAATGTGTTCCATGTTGTTTTGTATTTTTTTGCGTTTAAACTGTATGTTATTTTTATCCGGATTAAGATATTAGTGTTCTAAAAAAATATGTAAAATCATTATTATTTGTTAATAAAAATGTTAATAAATTACTTTACTGTTTTATATGTATTTTCGTGAATGTTTTGTGATTAAAATATATTTGTTGATTTTATCTAGTTTAGATTATTTATTTGTTTAAAGACTAGTAATATAGTGCCCTTTTAGCTTAGTAAAATGTAAAGCCTTTTAGCGTAGTATCCATATTGTTTAAGTATATCTTATACTGATAGATCAAACACAAACTCTGTCCAATATACAAAAAATAATTATTTAATTTACAAACAAACATATAAAATTATGAAACTAACATGTAAAATAATAAAATTGACACACATAAGAATTCAGGATAGCTTGGTGCTAATGAGCCTTAAATATCGAGCCTGGAACCCATATGTGAATACTTTATCCAATAAAATATTATATAATTATAAAAAAATAATTATTTAATGTACAGAACAAACATACAAAATTATAAAACTAACATGTAAAATAATAAAATTGACACATACAAGAATTCAGGATAGCTTGGTGCTATTGGGCCTCAAATATTGAGCCTGGAACCCATATGTTAATACTCTGTCCAATTAAATATTGTATAATTATAAAAATTAATTATTTAATTTACACAACAAACATACAAAATTATGAAACTAACATGTAAAATAATAAAATTGACACATACAAGAATTCAGGATAGCTTAGTGCTACTGGGCCTCAAATATCGAGCCTGGAACCCATATGTGATTACTTTGTCCAATTAAATGTTGTATAATTATAAAAAAATAATTATTTAATTTACAAAACAAACATACAAAATTATGAAACTAACATGTAAAATAATAAAATTGACACATACAAGAATTTAAGATAGTTTGGTGCTACTGGGCCTGAAATATCGAGCCTGGAACCCATATGTTAATACTCTGTCTAATTAAATATTGTATAATTATAAAAATTAATTATTTAATTTACATAACAAACATACAAAATTATGAAACTAACATGTAAAATAATAAAATTGGAACATACAAGAATTCAGGATAGCTTGGTGCTACTGGGCCTCAAATATCGAGCCTGAAACCTATAGATATATACTCTGTCCAATTAAATATTGTATAACTATAAAAATTAATTATTTAATTTACAGAACAAACATACAATTAATATTGTTTAATTTACAGTAGACGACATGGACGTGCCGCCTATGTATCCCGGACCTTTCTGCGATGAGCTATTAGTGTTACAGGGCGATCATAGGTCTGCCCACGTATGGGAGGGAGAGTTACTGGCCCAGACTCTCCATACGAGGAGAGTGGACGACATGTGGGATTTTATGAAGGACAGAGATCTCCATCCCCGTGTAGTCCAGCGCCTGCGGGTTACGGGCTTCTATAGGATTTTGGAGATTGGGCGGCTGCAGCTCGACTGGTCTTTGGTCACGGCCCTGATAGAGCGGTGGCGACCGGAGACGCACACATTCCACCTGCCCATTGGCGAGGCCACCATCAACGCTGCAGGACGTGGAGGTTTTATATGGGCTTCCCGTTTGATGGACTGCCCGTTGCACTGCCTCAGGCCATGAGAGAGATGACGCGTGGGCAGTATTTGGACATGCTACAACAACTCACTGGTTTCAGGCCACGGGATGATATTGCACACTCAGGGGCCAGTCGCATGAGTTTGACAGCTATTCGACAGCATTTGGAGATACTGCACCTCGACATCACTAGCAAGACAGATGATCTGCATATTCACCGGTATACGAGGTTGCTGCTGCTCTTTATGTTTGGAGGGGTCTTGTTCCCGAACACTTCGGGGAACCTAGTCAGCTTGAGATTTCTTCATCATCTTCAGCGGCTAGATGATTTACCCCAGTACAACTGGGGTGCTGCTATTCTCGCCTACTTGTACAGGCAGATGTGTCGGGCGAGCATGGGCACCCAACATGACGTATGTGGATTTTTGCCGCTGCTACAGGTGACAACATATTCGAATACTATATTCACTATAACATATCTAGTAAAAAATTATCTTAAATTTTACGTCAACTTTGTATGTTAGGTTTGGGCCTGGGAGCGGTTCCTGCAGTTACAGCTACCTCTACCACCATTACCTCCGGATGTACCACCTCCGTTTCTCCCTCTAGCTAGGAGGTGGGTTCTCCGGCGGGGATACGTACATGTCTACGAGGCTCGGCATAATCACTACCTTTGCAGGGATTTGTTGGATATGCTGGAGGGCGCACAGGTAAATGTATACCTAAGTTTACTTGGTATAACTTCACATGTGTTGCGCATACTCACGTTTTCTGTTGTTATTTAATAGTTCATCTGGACTCCATACAACGACGACTTGATAGGTGGCCTGCCCGATTATTGCTCGGTCGGCCGACTGATTTGGAGCACTTCCGTCCCGCTGATGTGCCTCGATATTGTGGAGCACCATACCACGGAGCGGGTACTTCGCCAGTTTAGCCGTCCGCAACTTGTACCGAGAGGGCCCACATGGGAGCCCACACATTATCAGCGGGATGATCGTTCCAGGGTGGACGACGCACATGTGGCATGGCTAGAGGCGCATGTCGATACTTGGGACCGGCGAGTTGACCTGATTCAGCCCCCCCCCCCAAAGAGCCTGATGGACACCTTCATGAGTATATGCCCTGGTACCGCCGCGTTACCCGACTTTTCGTCGGGAATCCCATTCATCGAGCTGGCGGTCGGTACGTTCCATACGCCGGGCGGCACGAGGCCCTGGTATATTTTCTGGTATTATTACATATATAACTGTAGCATAGTGTTCTGTAGTTTATATTTTATACGTTGTGCAAGCTATTGGCCTACATATAGTCTACCAGATGGGATTGCAGATACAGCAGCATGCCGGCGAGGGAGCGGCCGCTTTGCACGATTATGGCCGGCAGGTTGCAGAGGTGGTTGCCCGGACACTGCAGCGAGCCCGAGAGGATCAGCGCTTAGGAAACGACCCTGCTTATGTGGCGCCAGAGCAGTACTAGCGAGGTAGGGGTGTCCCACGAGGTAGGGGTGCCCCACGAGGTAGGGGTGCCCCACGAGGAAGGGCTCCCCCATGGGGTCGTGGTGGGCGGCGAGGAGGTGGTCCCCAGCAAGAGGGCATTGAGGGCCCTGTTGATGATGTTGATGCTGATCTGCCGGGTGACCTTCATGAGCCGGACGAGTATCCCAGCATCATGCCGTCATACAACCTTGGGCTGCAGCTCACTCCAGAGACTTCGCAGGTGACCCCGTCAGGTCCATTATTGACCACGGGCATGGACATTACCGGAGAGGATAGGGATGCATATTTCCCAGGCCTATCGACCGCTGCTGAGGATCGGTCGACCCGAGATGTGGATAGTGGGCACCGACTGAGTTATGGCTCATCATCGAGAGGTGCTGGGGAGCTTTCACAGGCGCATGTATGTTTTTATTAGTATTTACTTTAAATTTGTTTTTTCTTTTCTCATTTATTTTCCATAAATAACTTTATTAATTTTCTTATTAAGGCTTCATCTTCGCCCGTCACGGAGGCCGCTTTGTGCGATGCTGACCTGGCTAAGACGGATGATTATATTCAGGAGCCCGACGAGACCTTGGTAAGACAATTTAAATTGTTGTGACTTAATATATATTTTCCTATACTGAGCTGACTTATTCTTCTGTAGGTTACTACTGGACCGACGACCCATTCTACCGATCCTGCCAGCACTACTGATGATCATGCTGCAGCGCATCCTGCTATAAAGAGGCGACGTGATGAGGATGATCCTGATAGCGTAGCCGGGCGGGATGGGATGCATCTCAGGCCAGCGGCTGCATTGAAGCACACAGGTTGTGGAACACATTGATTTTTTTATTTTTTTTTGTATTTGATGTAAATATTATTTTATATAAATAATAGCAACAATTTTTATTGTTTTCGTTATATGCGCATTATGTATATATTTCTCGGGTTCTTCGTTATTTTAATACTGCAACACAAAAACAAACACAAACACAATAACTTAACATAATTTAAATTCGGCACACATAATAAAAATACATGACATGGAAAGCATAAAGATAAAATACAACACTCAACACATACATTGGTTTGTTTAGTCAACTATTCTCTTCTTCAACCACTCAAATTGATCCAACGGCTTATTTTTTTCTTCTTCCACCTCTTTTAGTTTCTCCTTCAACGCTGCAATTTCTCGTTTATACATAACCACATCACGTTCGTATCTTTTGTTCAAATCATGAATATACTGCAAAGTTTATTTGTAGCAT
This sequence comes from Nicotiana tabacum, assembly GCF_000715075.1. NCBI lineage: Eukaryota > Viridiplantae > Streptophyta > Magnoliopsida > Solanales > Solanaceae > Nicotiana > Nicotiana tabacum. The sequence goes on along the minus strand of NC_134083.1, from coordinate 124,061,929 downwards.
TCCTGCTTACAAGGTTCATCAATCCATACCTCAAAATTGCAAAAAGGTTCGTCGAAAATCCTATAAAACTTGTTCACACACATCCAGTATCGGCGCCCAACTTCACCATCATCCCAACAGTCCACCATCATACATTTTTTGCCGCACTGGCACCTTGGTACATAAAGACGTTCAGATATTTGTTAAAGCAAAAAAAAATCCTGCTTTTATGGAGAGTTTTGCTATTGGTTATTGTTAAGCGCAGAAAATAACTAGAATGCGCCCGTTATTTATAGGCAAGACAATACACATAACGTAGTATTTAACCGCGCTATGCTTACATATAACATAGTATTTAACCTCGCTATGCTTCGCGTATTAAAGAATCTTTGGGATACAAAATAACTTTTTTGCAGGCGGACAGCTTTTCAGTTCGACAAGACAACACACATAACGTAGTATTTAACCGCGCTATGCTTCGCGTGTTAAAGATTCTTTCGGATACAAAATAGCTTTTTTGCAGGCGGGCAGCTTTTAAGTTCGACAAGACAACACACATAACGTAGTATTTAACCGCACTATGCTAACACATAACGTAGTATTTAACCGCGCTATATATATTCACATATTTATCAAAAATCTTCCTCCTCTGACAGTGTATTTTTCTAATAATAATTTTATCGTGAAATTCGAAGGTCTACTAAAATATTTTTTGTTTTTTAATCCAATACTATATTTGATTACATGAATGGGAGGGAGAAATTCACTAATTTACTCAACTGAAAAATGGACCATTATCAATAAGATTTAACAATAATGGAAACATAATTTTATTTGATACATCTTGCAACATAAACAAGTACATACACTTATTACAACTACATTACGAAACCCAATTACTACGTGTATCCTTGATAATTGGGCACATTAGAAGAACTCCCACCAGGAGCTGGATTACCACCGCTACCCAAACCAGCCGAAGGACATTTTCGACGGGCATGTCCTGTTTGCGAGCATATACCACATTTGCGCGCATAAACGGTATCGCTAACATCCATTTGGTTCCATATACGCGTTCTCTTCTGCACCTGTATTCAACGCAAAAACTCCTTGTTATACACCATTTTAAATGGTTCCGGCGGCCAATAACCCACTGGCTGAAAGCACCCGATGGCATGTGAGCACGGCATGTGGTAGATGGACCATTTCCCACAAGACCATAACCTTGTAGATTCATTTATGGTATATACATTATTCCCCCAGTTTTGATGGATAGCGGTGCAAACTTCAAAAATATTTCTGTCATGATCATACTGTAAAAATGAATGCCAATGTGCTCGCCGCCTGTATTTCTCAAATCTCTTTATCGACAGTGGCATAAATTCAACACCCCTTTCCATCAATGACGTTGCAGCTGCATGCCTTTCAACAAACTTCTCTGCCATCTGCTTGAACTACATGTGCACCATGGCAGTGACAGGAAATCCTCTTGCCGACTTTAATAACCCGTTGAAAGACTTTGACATATTTGTAAAATCCTAACGCCTTTAAATAAGGCAATGCCTAGCTCGGGGGCTGAATTTTTGTAAGTATAGCGCTCTTTTAAAGGGTGTTATACCCATTTGAATTATTGTTATGTCAGTTAAACGCAGGAGACTTTTGGTGGCCCATAAAACATGTATAACGCTCTTTATAATTGCGCTATATATATATATATATATATATATATATATATATATATATATATATATATATATATATATATATATATATATTGTGAATTTATATATGTATAACGCTCTTTTAAAGAGCGCTATACCTTAACGTCCAAAACGTCCGTTAAGGTATAACGCTCTTTAAAAATAGTTAAATAACTCTTTTTTTTTTACACGAACCATAAATGGGTTCTGGCCCCCTCATTTTGATCCATAAAAGCAGTAGTCTGCAGACCACAAAAATATTTCTGAAAATGGAAGTACTGGTACTTACTAACAGCTACTTAACTTATCTCCTTGATTTGCATGAATAGTCAGAGACAGAAGGAGGCTCTTACGAACAGTCTTTTCCTTTTTGATAATGACCAAAAGTGATAGCCAGAGTTTTTATCACCAATCGATATGGTGGGACAAGCCAAATCAGAGTTTCTAGATTCTACGTTGAGAATAGAGAAATTTCGCTTCCCGTTTATGCCACACCAATCTTAATTAATCGGCCAAATTGTATAGAATACCAGAGCATTATACAAAACGTGATAGCATGGTTTTACCCACCGGGCCTCCAATTATTTTTTAATGGAAAAATATACTGTATCGTCACTTTCAAAATAATAGTAAAAAATTGTATATTCTTTGTATATATATAAATTATGTATGTTATATACAAAAATTATACAATACAAATTTAATATTTTTTTTGACTATCAAATATAAATAATTTCTGACGCAGACTAAAAGTAATAATACCCCTTATTTAAGGTTTGTCATTCTTCGCTTAGTGTCCCAGTTAGTTTGGTAAAAATAAGATCACAGAGAATTCTAGTAATCTAGTTTCGAACACTGTAGGAATATGACATGTGGTGTACAGAGACTACAATAGGCTTGTTCTTGATTAATGTCCGAGTAATTAATCATATGGGAAACCCAAGTGTTATACGTTTTTGAGTTCTGCACATCCTAATTTAAAAGGGTCATACTAACCATTTACTATCGAAAATAAATTATATTTATTGTTGATTACACACGTTCTGACCTCGCTCAAGCTTAAGACGAGCAATAATGGAGGTCAGAGAGATAGAGAGAGTACATGACGAAGAGAGAGAGAAAATATCTGGAATGAACCGACCAACTCTATTGATATCTGTATTGACTATATATACAAACTTGCCTAACTAAATGAATAGCTAAAATAACCTCTTTACAAATTAACTAACCACTTTACAAGTATCTAGCCACTTTACATAATTAAGCCATCTCAACCCCCCCCCCCCCAAGTTGGTGGTGTGGAAAACACTGCCAACTTGTATAAAACTGCTGAATGTTTGACTCCTGTTAGTGCTTTTGTTAGAACATCTGCAAGCTGGTCTGTAGTTCCTACATGATGCAGTGAAATCAGCCCCTCTTGTAGCTTACTTCTCACAAAGTGACAATCGACCTCTATATGTTTGGTTCTTTCATGGAACACTGGGTTCCTTGCTATGTGCATGGCAGACTAGCTATCACAGAACACTGCAATGGGCTTGGGAAAGGAACTGTAAGTTCTTCAAACAGTCTACTAAGCCACACCAATTCCCCCACTACCTTCCTTAGAGCTCTATACTCTGCTTCTGCAGAAGACAATGAAATGATGTCATGCTTCTTGGATTTCCAGCTAACAGGACTACTGCACAATAATACAAGGTAGCCACTTACAGATTTCAGGGAATCTGGGCATGCTGCCCAGTCAGAATCACAGTAGACCATGATAGTATAATTTGTATCTCTAGACATGAATATCCCACGGTTGGATCTCCTTTCAAATATCTAAGTAGATGAAAGACTGCTTTCAAGTGAGGTTCTCTGGGGTCATCCATGAATTGGCTCAGGTTTTGTACATTGTAGGCTATGTCTAGTCTTGTATTGGTGAGGAAATTGAGCTTCCCCACTAGTTTCCTATAGTAAGTGGGGTCTGTCAAGGTCTCTCCCTCTTTGGCCTTGAGCTTGACTATTGGGTCTAGTGGTGAAGTAAAACTATTGTAGTCCATGCACTAATACTCTTTGAGCAAGTCAAGGGTGAACTTCCTCTGAGATATTATCACACCATCATCCCTATAAAGAACCTCTAATTCCAGGAAGTAGTGTAGCCTTCTCAGATCCTTTTTCTTGAAGCTGTTATTCAGAAACACCTTCAAGTCTTCAATTTTCATTGTGTAAGTTCATGTAACTACAATGTCATCTACATACATTGCTATATAGACAGTTGAATTTTCAGTTTTCTTGTAAAATAAAGAGTAATCATACATAGAATGTGCATAACCCCTTGAACATAAGGCTTGTTTCAGCTCATAAAGGGATTTGTTAAGCTTGCAAACCAACTCTGAACTATCTACAGCCAGGCCATGTGGAATCTCCATGTAGACTTCCTCATTCAGGTCCCCATGTAGGAATGCATTTTTTACATCCAATTGGGATATATGCCACCCCTTCTTTACAACAACAACTATTAGAGACCTCACAGTTGTCATCTTGACTACAAGAGAGAATGTCTCTATATAGTCAATGCCTGCTTGTTGAGTATGTTCCTTCACAACCAACCTAGCTTTGAGTCTCTCTACACTCCCATCTGCTTTATGTTTTATCGTATACACCCATTTGCACCCTATAATTTTCTTCCCAACAGGTAAGGGCACTAAATCCCAGGTGTGGTTGGCATGTAATGCTTCAAACTCTTGGTTCATAGTTGTCTGCCAGGCAAGATTCATAGCTGCCTCCTCATATGATGAGGGCTCATTTTCACTGCAAATGTATCTCACAAGACTTTGGCTCTCAGGATTTAGATCATCAGGGGAGACATGATGATTTTTAGAAAATAAAGCATTGAGAGAAAATAGTATAGTTGAATTACTGTGAGCAACAAGTGATGATGATTTTAATTTTGGAAGTGAGTGTAGATAGTCTTGTAAATATAGTGGTGTTCTGTGAGGTCTTTGTGATTTTTTTAAGGCAATGGATGTGGGGCCTGGTTGATAACCAACTGGTGATATTCTTTGTCTTGAAGACTATGGTGTTTTAGATTATGGTGAGGAGGTGGAAGATTCAGTTAACCTGGAGGATCTCACAGGTGGTAAAGGAGTATCATGCTCAAAAGGTTGACTATGAATGACACTTGTGCCATCATCACTATCACAGAGATGTTTAGTATCCTTAGGAGTGTGATCAATGAAAGGGGCAGGATTAAAAACAGAAGGAAAAAATGTGTTTTCAGATGATAGAGTAAAAGGAAACACACTTTCAATGAAGACAACATCCCTGGAGACATGTATCTTTTTAGTGGCAAGACTTAAGACCTGGTACCCCTTGACTCCATAGGGATAATCTGTCACGACCCAAACCGCAGGGCCGCGACGTGCTCCCGGTGTCTTACTCAACCGAATACCAATATAACATATCTTTCTTATCATACCATTATGGGTAAATGGGCCAGAAGGGTCGTCATAAGATAACCAAAATAAAATAAAAGGTAATACTCGATATAGGATGACCGGACATGTAATACAAACTTATACATATGACATACGGGCCTATAAGACCAAAATGATCCATCGTACACTGAACATAGGTCAACAAGGCCATACAATCTTTCATATACATGACATCTATCTACAAGCCTCTAAGAGTACATAAACGTCATAAAGGCCGGGACATGGCCCTACCATACCAATAAATACATGTCCAAAGCATACTGACCAAATAAGTAACTCCGGAGTAAGTCGAGTGTACCCACACCTTCCGCTGAGCTGATAGCCTACTAGGAGGACTCTCAACCTATCTATCGGGACTTGCAGGCATAAAATGCAGCGTCCCCATGCAAAAAGGGACGTCAGTACAAATAAAGTACCAAGTATGTAAGGCATGAAAAGCAGTATATAATAGACATGAAAGAAACATGGAGTAAAAGACTCAACCTGTAAGTCTGAATAGCTCTGTGAATCATGAGACATTTATAATGTCATGCATATGTGTATAAATGTCATATCATGCATAGGTATATGCGTACATAACATCATCAAACCGCTGAGGGCATCCCATCATATCATCTCGGTCTCTATGGGTGAATTCATCAATGTATACCAGCTGATCAGGTGGTAGTGCGTATATAACGCCGTAACCTTTACTCATACCCCATATACATATAATATACGCATATATAATGCCATCTGGTCATGGGCCAATGTACATGCATAAATGAATGCAATGCATAATGAAGTAAGTCCATAAGATCTCTCGAAATGTCATAAGATCAATATGCCTTCGGTTAATATCATGAAATAAACTTTATCAATTTACGTATTTTCTGAGACCCATGAATAGACAATATAATAATAGGGCAGATGGGGAATCAAGAACATAGGCACCCCTAGTACCTCTAAGAATAGAGTCATTTGTGATAGTTCCGCGTTTGCTTGTTTCGTTTGTATCATATGGATCATATCAAAAGGAAAGAAGGGATAGACTTAATATGCCTCAAATCGTCAATGCAACTCAAGAACAAGCTTACGACAACTAGCGCGCCAACCCTATAACAAAGAAATACATGTACAACTTAGATGGATCAAGTATATCACATATCTCAAACGATAACTCGATTCTAAAATAAAACGTGCAGCATTTTCCCTGATTTTACTGCTCCCTCAAGCCTGATATAGGTGAGATACAAACACAATACAATCATTAACTCAAAAACAACCCAACTATAATTCGGGACCTTCTATACAACAAAAATCCCAAATATACCATAACACACCCAATTAATAAGTTATCAAGTAGTTTGAATTTGCAACGACGAGCGACCAGCCTACTATCCTACCACATGTGGCATTTCTCCACGCCCTTCATCCTTCCAAACTCCATAAATAATCAGCACAATAGGCCAATACGAGTGGACTACAAAACAGCCTACTAAAAGTGAAATAAATCGAACTCACGACTTCCGATAACCGTCCCGTGAGTTCTGACTATTAGGAAACGAATTTATCAACCTTCCTTGATATTTAAAAGCTTAAATAAATAAAGTAGGTATTTTTTTAACCACGAAGTACCTTTCAAAACTCAAACTACAAAGAAAAAGAGAGGCGGTATAATGATACTTACGTCGTAGGGATCATTCTAATGTTATCACTTTTTGATTTCGTGAAAGGGATGTTGATCTTGCTTGGAATTTCTTGGACCAGTTCTTGGAGAGATTGAGAGTGTTTTGGTAAGTATTCTCTGTATTTTGACGAGATATAAGGGTATAAGACCACTTATAAGCCCACCACCTCAATTCTCCAAGCAGGTGGGTAAGCTGCCTGCTTGAGCAGTGCAACTTCGGACACTTGTATCTCTCTACTCCGATATCGTATTGACAAACGGTTTTCATCGTTAGAAAATAGACACATGGGACTTTAATTCCATATAAAATATCTCCCTGTAACTCTCAATATATTGGGAGAAAACTGCCTCGCAACCTGGCTTGTAAATCTGTCAGTTTCTCCGAAGTGCGGCGACGTGACTTGGCGACCCTACTTTCAAAATACATATTTTTCTACCCCAATGTCGTATGAATAAATAATTTATACCATTGGAAACTAGATTCCAAGACCTTCATTTTTCTATGAGCTATGTCCCAAAATTATATCATAAAGCTTATGAATTTAATTTCTCAAAATGGCTTATTACAAGGCAATTCTTAACTCGATGTTTCCGCAACTTAAATCCGATTTTTCTCAAACTTTATATTTTATATCCAAACATCATATATAGTCATATCATGACTTTAAACCCATTTAAATTATAATTAACAAGTCTCTTATTTATCTTAACTTACTTAAAATTTCGGTAAACCTTTTTTATCCTTGTAGAAGAATTTCATCCTTTTTGAGCTTACATTAGATAATCCTATAATGATAGTGACGTCTAAAGTACGTGGTGTAACAACATTAAATCACTTCATATATTTTCAAAGATGATCTCATTTCTGAGCTTACATCAATTGACTTTTGACGTACTTTCACGTACAAAAATATGAGGTGTAATATAACCAATGAATATGTGTGGTGATGTTCGAGGTTCAAATTTGTTTCTATGCACATTTGGTACAGAAGGGTAACACAAGCATCCAAAGCTTTTCATGTGAGAGTATGTTGGTTTTCTTTTGTAAAGTAATTCAAATGGGGATTTAGGGTGACTATGGTATGATGTAAGTTGCATACAGAATGCACTCACCCTAGTACTTCACAGGCAATTTAGATTGAAACAAGAGTGCCCTGGCAGTTTCTAGGAGATATTTATTTTTTCTTTCTACTATACCATTTTGTTATGGTGTGTAAGGGCAGGTCCTTTGGTGAATAATGCCTTTGGACTTAAAAAATAAGTTTGCTTCTATACTGGTAAATTCTGAACCATTGTCAGATCTAATAGCTTTGATTTTGGTGTTGAATTGGGTTTCAACCATGGAAACAAAGGTTTTTATAACCCGTAGGGCATTGCTTTTTACAGGTTAGAAGATTGGTTCAAGTGCACCATAATCATCTACCATTATAAGAAAATATTTGTAATTATCATGTGTTACCACATGATAAGCTCCCCATATGTCTATGTGGAGTAATTGGAAAATTTCAGTGGTGAAATCGGCTTTCTAGGGAAATGGTAGTCTCCATTGTCTGGACATTGGACAGATGGAACATAGAAAAGGTTGTTTGGATGGAAAAGGGACAGGGATAGAGGAGATCCCTCTTGTTTTGACAAAGGGTACATGCCCTAGCCTATTATACCACACAATATTCACATCATAATCAGTGGATGCATAAGAATTCAGATTAGGACTCTGATTTTTATTACTTGAACTTGAACTATTTATAAAGGGGAGAGATACACACTTATTTGTGGAGATTGAGCTATATACAGATGAATGACTATGACAGGGTGAGCTGCGTGTACAGTGAGTCCCATTATCAAGATAAGAAACTAGATTGTTAATTGCAGAACCTGAGTACCTATTCCTCAAACACTTTGGGCAAAGAAAGTACAAATTATCACAAGCCTTACCAATCTCCAGAGACCTCTTCATTGAAGGGGCCTGTAGAATGCAAAGATTATCAGTGAAAGCTACTATACTCTTGGGGTTTGAACTGGCTAAACTGTGAATAGAAATTAGGTTGTATTTGAAGGAGGGTATAGATATTACTTTATGTAAGGTGATGTCAGGCACAAGTGTTATACTACCAAATTCCGTTACTTTTACTTTATAGCCATTTGGGAGGACAACTAGGAGTGGATAAGGCAATTTCACAATATTAGTAAGTAGGGATTTGTTAAAGGTCATGTGATTTGAAGCCCCTGAGTCTAGTATCCAGGAATCAGTCTTGTTTTTAAAACACTTACAGGACAATTTACCAAAATTAATAGAGGAAGTGCAAACTACTATACATACAAAGTTCACAGCTCCATTGATAGAAGTGGCAACATTTGCATGTTCTCCTCTATTCCCAGCTTGAAAGTGTTGAGAAGTTCAGATGCTTCCTAGAAGTTGAAAGAGAGACTGCTTGAGTTTCAAGCAACAACTTGGGCAGGTGTACACAACCGGTATGAGTCAGAGATAAGGATCGAAGATAGCCAGGTCGGTTCTACATCATCGGCCAAAGGATGGGAGAAAAGCATAGAAAAATAAAAGGATGACTACGATGCGGATAGACAGACTTCGAGGGGCCAGGTTTTTCCCTACGAGCGGACCGAAGGCCGTGGCAGAAACTTTCGGGCAGCAAACAAGTTCATCACTAACAGAGGGACAGATCATGGTCGAAACAATAGATCACTCCAGGAAAAGGAGACGTCGGGGTCTCGTGATCCTTCTTACCCCAAGTTATCAGAATATAACTTCAACGTCAGTATAGTGGAGATGGTGTCAACCATGAGAAATATTAAAGATGCATAATTCCTGAGACCTATGAGATCCGATTCCAGCTGGAGAGATCCTGACTTATGGTGCGAGTATCATGGGATGAACTGTCACCGAACAGGGGACTGTCGACACCTCCGAGAGTAGGTGGCAACATTATTGAAGAATGGTCACCTCATAGAATTCTTGAGTGACCGAGCCAAGAATAATTATGGTCGTAACAAAGACAACGCGGAACTTCCGAAAGCAGGAGAAGAACCCCCACGCCAAATGATCGATATGATCTTTGGGGGGAATGAGATTAACGGGGTCACCTTTTCGGCAGCAGAGAAGACGAAAGTATCGATAACTCACAGCAAAAGTCTCCGGGAAGATGATATCACTTTCACGGAGGAGGACGCAAACGGATTGTTGTTACTACACATCGACGCACTAGTAATCTCTTTAAATGTGTTAGATTTTAAGATTAAATGTGTTCTAGTGGATCCAATAAGTTCGGCTAATATCATATAATGGAGAGTATTGGAGAAAACTAAACTCACCGGAAGTATTATTCTGGCAACAAAGCTCCTCGTTGGTTTCCACCTTGCAAGTGTGACAACCCGGGGAGAGATTTTGCTTCTCACAAATTCTGAAGGAGTAATGAAAACAACTCTCTTCGAAGTAGTAGATGGTGACATGCGATACAACATTATCCTGGGAAGGCCATGGTTACATGAGATGAAAGTTGTACCTTCAATATATCACCAATTGCTAAAGTTTCCAACGCCCGAAGGGATCAAGAAGATAAGAGGTGATCAACCGGCAACAAGGGAGATGAATACAATCTCAGTTTCCAGCAGCAAAGGGAAGGAGCTCCCGACATAGCAATTACAGGAACTAGCGCCTTTTCCCGAGATAGAAGGAGTTAGCCCAGGAGCAAAGTCATCAGAACAATATCAGGTGCCAAGATATTTCCAAGTTCCGGAAGAGACGGATGCAACGAATTCCACAGTGGAGGAACTAGAGCAAGTGGCATTGTTCGAAGAATTCCTAGAAAGAAAATTTCATTTGGGGACAGGACTGCACCCCGAGCTCAGGTCAGATTTTATTGAATTCCTTAAACTTAACGCTGATTGTTTTGCATGGTCGCACGAGGATATGACAGGTATCCCGACGGAAATAGCCATGCACAAGCTTAGTTTGGATCCCAACATACCTCCGGTAAGGCAGAAGAAATGCCCTATTGTCGAGGCTTGGAATAAATTCGTCAAAGAAGAGGTAACCCGCTTACTTAAAATCGGTTCGGTCCGAGAGGTAAGATATCTGGACTGGCTAGCCAATGTAGTAGTTCCTAAGAAGAACCATAAATTTGGCATGTGCATAGATTATAAAGATCTTAATAAGGCATGCCCGAAAGACTCGTTCCCACTGCCAAATATCAATCAAATGATTGATGCCACGACCGGGCACGAGTTGATGAGTTTTCTTGATACTTATTTTGGGTACAACCAAATTAAGATGAACCCTGAAGATCGGGAAAAAACTTCATTTATAACAAATTTTGGTACATATTGTAACAATGTAATGCCCTCCAGGTTGAAAAATGTTGGAGCCACTTATCAATGACATGTAAATAAGATGTTTGAAAAGCAAATAGGAATGACCATGGAAGTTTATATAGACGATATGCTCGTTAAGTCTTTGAATGTAGGTGACCACCTTAAGCATTTACAAGAAACATTCGACATCTTGAGGAAGCATAACATGAAACTTAACCCTGAGAAATATGCGTTCGGGGTAAGTTCCGGTAAGTTCCTGGGATTTCTGGTCTCACAAAGGGGAATTGAGGTAAACACCGACAAAATCAAGGCCATAGAGGATATCCCGGATCAATTGTCGAACGTAAAGGAAGTCCAAAGGCTCACAGGAAGATTAGCAGCTTTGAGCAGGTTCATTTTCCGGTCATCGAAAAAATGTCATCGCTTCTTCACACTGCTAAAAATGAAGAATAATGTCTAATGGATACCGGAGTGCCAACAGGCTCTGAGGGATCTGAAGAATTACTTATTGAACCCTCTATTGATCTCAAAACCAAAAGACGGTGAAACACTGCTAGTCTACCTCGCGATTTCAAAAGTTGCGGTAAGTGCAGTTCTAGTTTGGGAGGATGAAGGTACGTAATTTCCCATTTATTACGTTATCAAAAATTTAACGGAAGTAGAAACGCGCTACCCACATTTGGAAAAACTGGCCTTAGCTCTCTTAGTCGCCGCTCGGAAGCTGAGGCCCTACTTCCAATGCCACCCGATAGTTGTGGTGACTACTTTTCCTTTGCGAAACATCCTCCACAAACCCGAGCTCTCAGGTAGATTGGCCAAATGGGCCGTCAAAATGAGTGAATTCGACATAGAATATAAACCAAAGATTGCAATTAAGTCACAAGTCTTGGCTGACTTCGTGGCTGATTTTTGTCCGAGACTACTATCTCTGAAAACCAAGGAGGCAGTAATAGTGTTGGAATCAACATCGGGGGTTTGGACCTTATTTACGGATGGAGCTTTGAACGTAAAAGGGCCCGAGCTCAAAATAGTCTTAATCACGCCTTCGGGTGAAACCTTAAGGCAGGCCATCAGAACAATCCCTTTAACTAATAATGAATCAGAGTATGAAGCTTTGATTGCAGGGCTCGAATTGGACAGGGGACTTGATTTTGAGGTTATCAAAATAAAATGTGACTCACAACTAGTGGTAAATCAGGTCTACGGGATCTTTGATACCAAAGAAAAACATATGCAACAATACGTGATAAAGGTCCAGGCTCTTTTGGCACGATTTCGGGAGTGGTCAATTACTCATATCCCGAGGGAGGATAACGCAGAAGCGGATGCATTAGAAAACTTAGGATCGTCGATGGAAATAAAGGGATCAGAGTCCGGAATGGTGGTACAACTGATGAGCTTAGTCCTAGATACGGATGGTTACTATGAAGTGAATTCAGCTAATCTAGTCTGGGACTGGAGAAATGAAATAATCAGTTACCTCGAGCACGAGAAGTTGCCCGACGATCCCAAAGCATCACGGGCATTACGCACAAAAGCTGCATGTTATAGCTTCAGGAAAGGCCAATTGTATAGAAAATCTTTCCAAGGCCCGTTGTCCCGGTGTTTAGGAGCGTCAGAAGCTGACTATATCATGAGAGAAATCCACGAAGGGATATGCGGCAATCACTCAGGCGCAGAGTCTTTGGTGCTGAAATTGGTACGGGTGGGATATTATTGGCCTCGCATGGAACAAGACGCCAAAGATTTCATACGAAAATGTGATAAGTGCCAATGCTACGCATCACTAGTACATCAACCGGCAGAACCCTTACATTCGGTTCTGTCCCCATGGCCATTCATGAAATGGGGGACGGACATCATCGGACCGCTGCCACCGACTCCCGGAAAGGTAAGGTTTCTTTTAATTTTGATTGATTATTTTTCTAAATAGGTGGATGCAGGTTCTTATCAAAAGATCAGAGAATGCGAAGTGGTCGATTTCCTATGGGAAAATATAATTTGCAGGTTCAGAATACCAAAAGAGATAGCATGCGACAATGGACCACAGTTTATTGGTGCAAAAATTACAAAGTTCCTCAATGACTTGAAAATAAAGAGGATCACATCTTCTCCTTATTATCTGAGCGCAAATGGTCAAGCGGAGTCAACGAACAAAGTGATTATTCAAAACCTCAAGAAAAGGTTGGAAGCAGCGAAAGGAAAATGGCTCGAAGAATTGCCCGGAGTTCTATGGGCCTACCGAACAACGGCCAAATCGAGCATAGGAGAAACTCTTTTTTCTCTTGTTTACGGTGCAGAAGCCCTAATCCCGATAGAAGTGGGCGAACCCACTTTGAGATATTCTCAGACAAATGAATAGTAGAACGACGAAGCAATTCTAATCAACTTAGAACTGCTCGAGGAACGCAGGGACTTAGCGCATGTAAGGATGGCAGCTCAAAAGCAGAGAATGGAGCGATATTATAATCGAAGAGACAACTTCCATTATTTCAAAGTAGGAGACTTGGCTCTAAGGAAAGTAACCCAAAGTACCCGGGAGCTCGACGCGGGGAAGCTAGGTCCAACATGGGAAGGTCCCTATCAGATTTCAGCTATTACTGGGAAAGATTTATACGAGTTGGAGAACCAGAATAGAGACAAGTTGCCCAGCAACTGGAACGTGGCACACCTCAAAAGATATTATTGTTGATGAACATTATTCAAGCGGAAAGTATGTGCTGTACTCTTTTTCCCTTCGTTCAGTTTTTGTCCCAATTGAGTTTTTCTGGCAAGATTTTTAATGAGGTAGTGACATAAAGCATACTACGAAGACAACAGCAATAAGACCTTTGATAGCAAGGCAAACAAACAAGCTTTCACTCGGAGACGATTAGATAATCTTTGGTTCGATAGCAAATTCCCACTGGGAAGTTAAGTTTGCTATCGAACGGAGGTTACCCGACTATTCACGAGCACAAATAGCCAGAGGACTGTTAGGTATTCTTTCGCTCAATAGCATGGATTCCGAAGGGGAAGTAAGGTATGTTTCCGAGTGAAGGATTACCTAGCAATTCATTAATGGAATCTTCGAAGATACAAGACTTCCAGTGTTCCAATTTGCACTCTTCACATTCGAACAATGATATAAGGATACGGCAACAATGAATGCCACGTCAACCGGGGACCAAAACTCTAGAAACTAAATGCATCATCGGGATCGGGGACTGCGTAGCCAGCCTCGTAGAAACAAGTTGTACAAGATAGTCACAAGTAATGGCAATTTCTTTTCTGCATAGCAAAATGCCTATGTATTTTTTGAAAGTAGAAGGAATAAAATGAAATCCTTTTACTTTTATCTTGTTTCTTGTCTGAACGATGAGCTAACTTTGTCATTTGAAAGTTAAATAAGTACTTCAAATGTTAGTGTCGTAATGAACAGGAGACGTCCTCTTTAAGAGCACCGTAAACATAAGAGAGCCTTCTCTTATAAAAACCCTCACGTTAAAGTCTTGGTTCTGGAAGAATCAATGCCCGGTATCTAAAATGCCATCGGGGAAAAATACACCCGAAGCCGCAAATATACACAAAAACCCTCACGTAAAAGGGAAACTTGCACAAATATTCATAGACACCCTCACGTAAAAGGGAAACTTGCACAAATATTCATAGAAACCCTCACGTAAAAGGGATAATACTCGGAACCAAAATGCTTCGAAGAAAAGACACCCGAGACTACACATAGTAAAGCGCAAATAGAGCAACATGCGTAGAATGCTTGAGCAGGTGCAAAAGTTCAAGACTTGCATGGATATTCAAATGAAAGTAAGACTCAAACAACTCTTGAGCAAAAATATGTCTTTATTTATACGAACGGGCCAAAATGGTAAAAGTACAAAATGGGAAGAGAAAGAAAAAGCTAAACTGCAGCGCCTACGAAACCAGGAGGAAGAGATGTATCCACATCCCCGGGAAAAGTAAGTATTTCCACCGATGGTCTTCGGAATCACTGCCTTCCGATCCCTCTTCAGTTTCTGAAAACTTGGAACCAGAATCAGATTAACGTGGAGCATCAGACTACGCAGGGAGTCTTTTTTTTGCAGCCAACTCAAGCTCTCGGGCCTTAGCAATTTTGGCATCAACATCAATGATACCAGCTTTGGCCTCTTCCAAGGTTTTTCTCCTCATGCTGTACATGGCATAAGTTTTTTCAATAACGAGGGAAGCCGCTCGGCACTTAAGTTCTTCTTTGAGTTGGAAAACCTTGGCAAAAAAGGCTTTCCCGGGAAAACATAGCAGACTTGAGGCTGACGTCAAGGTCGCGAACAGTTGAACTAAAGAGCATGTTGTGCTCGATAGTTTTCCTGTACTTCTCTTCTAGTTGGGCGTGTTTCGCCCCCACAGCAGCAAGCTCTTCGATTTTGGAGTTCAAGGCTGCTTCTAAGTTGGCTACTTTTTCGGCAGTAGCAGCCTCGCACTCGGTTGCAGCAAAACGGCATCCTGGACTTTAATCCATTTGGCCTTGGCTTCATCAAATCTAACCCTCAGCGGCCCAACTTCTTGGATAAGGGTTACCACTTCTTGCTTGCTTTGCTGCAAACGAGCCTCCAAAATAACAGCCTCTGTAGCTTTGGTTTCCAGTTCTGAGAGGCGGAGAGCAGTTTGGTCCCATTCCACCAAAAGTTGATTCCATTCAGAAGTAAGTTCTTCCTTTTCGCGAATCAACCTTTGAAGGCCCTCAGAAGCAAAAAAGTTGGCCTATAAGATAAGAAGAAGTAAAACTTAGAATACATTCATACAAAAGCAGAAGAAGTAATGAAGGAAGAAAAGAATGTACTGCTGCGGCGTTGTTCATGGCATTATTCAACTGTGCTGAATCATGGGATGACGCGTGTTCGAGGCATTAAATGCGGAGAGACGTGCGTCTAATCAACTGTCAGGGACTTTTATTGGGAGTTATAGTAGTTTTCACCAAAAAGGTATTTCAACCAACTTCTCGGTAACACAAAGTTATGTCACCGGAAAGCAGGGCGACTATCTATATAGAATGAAATATGATATGACACGTGGTCGTCTAAAGGTAGGACACGTGAAACTCAAGATAGTGATGGCCGATGACCGAATGCAACCATTCCACTTGTCACCGGAAAGGATAACGTTCATAAAGGTGTTAAATGCTCTGCGCCCGGTAATATTTAATAGGGAATATTCTGCAGCATTAAGAGCGACGGTCCGTTACAGAGAATTTGAAATTTATGCTCACCGTTACGTATTCATCAATGACCCTCATAATTGACATTAAAAGATGACATGATCCTAGGACTTCCTTCTCTATAAATAGCTATAAATAGTGAGCTCAGTTGTCATTGGAAAGGGGATGAATTATCTGGCAAAACTTATACTTTATTCTATACAAAGCTTTCTACAATTTTACTTTCTTGCTTTTTGATCTCATCATCGCTGTGCCCGGAAATCGTGTTCACGGAATCATCATCTTTGTTATTTAATTTACATTCTAAGGCTAAGTATCGTGTATTTCTTCAATTATCGCATTATTTTAGGATCAAATTAGTTCACTTGTCTAGAAATCACGTATAAATTCAACTGTACCGTTTTACGGGTAAACATCTTCTCCTAGTTTTCTTCCCCACCATCTCTCAAATTTTAGATTGTCATCTGCTGTTCAACTAAAGCATCAGTCAATTATTCAATAACAATTAGCAGTAGCCCATAGGTTCCGACATGTTTGGGAGCTTTCTTATTTTTTTGAACTATTGCCAATTTGCTTTAAATGTAGTATGAAATATCATCAATAATAAAAAATCATAGATTGATCTAGAAGGCAAGTACTCGTTTTCACAGGCCACATTGAAAAACTATAGGCTGAATCTTACAAATAGAGAGAAGAAAAGGCAAGAGAGAGAGGGAGAACAAATCGATTCAACCTTTATATATATTTATATTTGAGAGAAACAAACATGGTTTTATGCTGATGGAGAGATGAAGAAAAATCAAATTTGGGGAAGCTTTGGCGATTTTTGGATGGTGTATAGCATAGGGTTCTAATAATAGAGAAAATTAAAATTTTGTAAATTTTAAAAACTAAAAAGGCATATTTCTTTTGGAAGGGGATATCATTTGATTGATCTACAATATAGAGGAATATGATTTGATTGATGCATAATACGCGAATGATTAAGTCAAGCAGTAACATAATGTGTTTATAGTGGTAATCAATAATTAACAAACCGGAGGATTTTAAGGACAAATTAAGCATATGTTTCAGAATAGGATTCCCCATTGATAGGGAATCTACCATATTTCTAGAGTATATTAT
The DNA here is from genome assembly GCF_000715075.1 of Nicotiana tabacum. Taxonomy (NCBI): domain Eukaryota; kingdom Viridiplantae; phylum Streptophyta; class Magnoliopsida; order Solanales; family Solanaceae; genus Nicotiana; species Nicotiana tabacum. Next base: position 124,044,463 of record NC_134083.1, on the reverse strand, counting down.
TTTTTATAAAATTGTTATATAATTTATAATTCTAATACTAGTTGTAGTTTGTGGAATTTCTTATAAATCCACAAGTAACTACAATTGTTTTTCAAAAATAAACAAGCCTATTGTCCGGTCCAATAAAATACTTTAAACATTCTATTTTTTCAAAATTTATTGACACAAGATTCCCAACACCAAAGTCAGACATGGGAAATGGAGACTAGATCAGTTTTTTTTCCTTCGAAAAAAAAAGAGAGAATGATATTAAAGTCAAAAAAAAAAAAAAACTCAATCAAAAGTACCCTAGGAACGAAAGAAAACTCGAAACCGAAAACAACTAAATAAAAGAGAAAACCAGCATACTTTTAACTATCATTAAGGTCTCGTTCTCCAAATGCGAACATTTCCATAAACTTCTACCACACTTTTTATATCTTGAAACTCCAAGAAGAAAACAAAACATACTATCACATATCTATCATTTATATATGAAATAAAAATAATTTTAAAGTTCATAATGTGGCATACATATGGACTCTGATGCTCAAAAATCCATTTTCATACCAGTCAACTTAAAGCATGTTAAAAACAGCCCGAACAGATTGGATGAACTTATTTTAAGTGACTTTTAAGCCAAAATGGTTTTCAAGTCATAAGTTACAAATTCTAGTTGTTGGCTTTTGGCTTATTTTTGTCATTTTAGATTAAAAACAAGTGGTTAAAAGTATATTTTTACTCTATCCAAACACTACAAAAAGGCTTAAAAGTTATTTTGCCTTAAAAGCACTTAAAATAAGCCAATCCAAACGGGCTCTAAAACTTATATTTCATAACTTCATTCAAGATTTACACTATTAAAGGTAAAGGGGAATACTTAACGTAGAAAACTTGAACAAAGAACTGTAAAGTTAAACTCTGAAGGTTCTTTACAGAATGCAGCAGATAACACAATCAGCAGCAATTTAATCCAAAGTGAACCAGAAAATTAACCTAGAAACTCAGCAACTTTCAAAGGAAAATGAAACCAAAAACTAACTTCTAAACCTTTGTATTTTTGGAATGCTTTTGTTATAAGAAAAATCCCTCAAAAGCACTCAATTTTCAAGATACTTCTCTTGTTTTTCCTCTCTGATGTTATATGTTAAAGTGAAGATAGACCTCTCTTTTTAAAGGAGAGTGCCATGAAAGTGGTTCAAAGTTGAACCAAAACTCTGTCCAAAATGATAAGAAAGGACAGTCTTTTTCTCCAATTTCAGACAAGCAAGGAGATAATGGACTTTCATACCTACTCCAAACACTAAAAGGCAACAAACATGTACCTTTTTTATCACCCATCTACCATTCAGTTCTAACCCTTAATATGACTTCCCACTAACTTAACAAGTGCGAAAACAGAAAATTCAGTATTTTAAACTTCAGAAATTAACCCAATACTAACACAATTAATCAGAGAGCAAAATAAAATCAGAAAAGAGGCAAGACACATATTAACAGTGACGTAATTAATCAAATCAACCTAGTTAAACGATGACGCAAGCAGATATGAATTAAATGAAACAGAAAAACGAGACATAACTTAATCCTAAATTATACCTTAAATAAATCATAAAGGAAACATAAAATCAGAGACAGGGAGAAAGGGATTAGGATTTCACCAATTTCGAATACCCATGACAATAGTGGGGATGCCAACTCGACGGCAAAGTGAACTCCGCAACAAGTTGTTCTTATTGGTGAATCGGGAGAGAAAACTCTAGCGAACCAGAGGTCAATCCCGATATCATCAACAAAAAGATCATGCCTCGGGTTCAAAATAGTGTCAGGATCCGGTTATGGATCTAATCTAAATTCAGTAATGAAACGAAATTTCAAACAATTGGAACAATTTTCTGGATATTTTATAAATGGAAAATGGATATCAAATTACAAATCTAAAAATGCATAATTAAATTAAGCTATCTAAATGATAATTCTCCGCCATAGCTGATAGCATCTGCAGAAGACTAGAAGAAGAGAAAAAGTTAGAATTTGAGAGAAGAAGAGAAAGGAAGAGGAAGAAGAATGAGAGAGAATAGAGTGGAAGAAGTGTGAGACTTGTAGTTCGTTAGCCTTCTCTCTCTCTCTCTCTTAGTCTAGTATATAACAACCAGCTGTCGACGTAGCCAAATCTCGTCCCTTGCTTCTCATCAATGGAAATTTAATCGTAGCAGTTCATCTTGAAAGTTAGTTATTTCTTTTTATGACTCTTGCCTGTGTTTGAAACCAACTGACTACATCTTATTACTTCTACTCTGTCTATAGATCAAGTCATTACATACCATCCCCCTCTTCAAAGCATCCTTGACCTCAAGGATGAGAATCGAAATTTTGCCTTGAGAAACTGATCCCATGTTGCATCTTCAGGTGGCAGATTGAACCATTACACTAACACTTTAACAACTGCTGCATTATTCTTCTTCACTATTTGTTTTTGTAGGATTACAACTGGTTTAACAAGAAATTGTCCATCCTCACAAGTGCTAGGCAGTACAGTTTGCGCAACCACTCTGTTTCCAACCTTCTTCTTGAGCAGTGATACATGAAACACAGGGTGTACTCTAGAATCTGGAGGTAATTTCAGCTTATATTCTACCTTACCAATTCGAGCAATCACCTTGTAAGGGAGATAGTATTTAGAACTGAGCTTCAAATTCTATCTTAAGGCAATAGAAGTTTGCCTCTATGGCTAGAGCTTTAAGAAAACCATGTCACCAATTTGGAATTCTCTGTCAGCCCTATTTTTGTCAGCATTGTACTTCTTCCTCTCTTGTGCCTTACACATGTTATCCTTAACCAATTGTTGCATTTGTTGTCTTCTCATAACAACATCTTAAGCAGCTGGAACTATAATTTCCAGGAGTGGACCAATGGATAAGTGGGGTGGACAATAGCCATTTAGAGCTTCAAAAGGAGTACACCTCAAGCTGGTATGGAAGTTGGTGTTGTTCCACCATTCTGCAACACTTAACCACTGCTTCCAATTAGTTGGTCTGCTAGCAGTCATGCATCTGAGGTAGTTCTCCAAACATTTATTCACCCTTTCAGTTTGACCATCACTTTGGGGGTGATAAGCTATACTATAATGCAACTGAGTTTCCAGCAATTTGAACAATGCCTGCCAAATATTACTTAGGAAGATCTTATATCTATCAGTAACAATTGACTCAGGTGTGCCATGTAGACTATGCACCCTCTTCCAGAATATGTCAGCTACTGTTGCAGCAGTATAGGGATGAGATAGGGCTATGAAGTGTGTATACTTTGTTATTCTATCCACCACCACCAGTATCACATCCTTGTTTCTAGACTTAGGTAACCTCTCAATGATATCCATACTAATATGACTCCAGACCTGGTTAGAGATGGGAAGAGGTTGTAACAAACCTGGGTAAGCCACATTGTTATCCTTACTCGTGACACATACATCACAACTAGCCATAAAGCTAATAACCATATGCTTCATCCCAGGCCAATAGAATAGTTGTACTAGCCTTTGGGGGTCCCCAATTGCCTAGAATGACCACCCATTGGTGATTCATGAAAGGGGGCAATCAGTTGCTGTCTGAGGATCCTATTTGTCCCAATGTAAACCTTCCCTTTCTTATTGAGGACACGAGAAGAGTAATGCCACATTTTGGGACCTTGCAGATCAACTGTAAGCTGAGTAATCATATCCATGTCTTGAGGATCACTTTCACAACTTGAAGTAATTTCCTACATCCATGTAGGAATTGAGGCACTGATAGCCATTAGTTGTCTAGTGACCTGAGGCAGAGTGGTATTCCCACTCTCATACTATCTAGAAAGAGCATTTGCCACCCTATTTTCAGCATCCTTTTTATATTGTATCTCATAGTCCAGCCCTAGTAGTTTTATCAGTCCTTTCTGTTGGATAACACTAGTGACCTTTTGATCCAACAAATATTTCAGGCTATGATGGTCACTCCTGATCACAAAGTGTTTGAATTGCAGGTAATGTCTCAACTTATCTAATACATTAAGTAGAGCCATGTATTCATTTTCATAAATTGATTTGTCTCTGTGCCTTGGTGTTAAGACTTTACTAAAATAGGACACTGGCCATCCCAGTAACATACTTCCTATAATAACCTGTTAGTCCCAAAAGTCCTTTGAGAGATTTAACTGAACTAGGTCTAAGTCATTCGATTATGGCGTGTATCTTAGTAAACTCAGTGGAAACACCCTACTTAGTGATTATATGGCCTAAGTATTCAACTTGAGGCTGGCCAAATGAGCACTTGGATTTTTTAGCAAACAGAGAATGGCCTCTCACTAAGGCAAACACAATAGCCAAATGTTCAACATGCTTCTCTAATAATTCACTATAGATAAGTATATCATCAAATAAGACTAAGACAAATCTTCTCAAGTATGGTTGAAAAACCTAATTTATCAAGGCTTGAAAGGTGACCGGAGTATTTGTCAACCCAAATAGCATAACCTTGAACTCATAATGGCCCACATGGGTCCTGAAGGCAGTCTTAAGCACATATTCTTCTTTTATCCCGATCTGGTGATAGCCAGATCTTAAATCCACCTTGAAAATATCACAGAGCCATGAAGTTCATCTAGTAAATCATTCACAATGGGAATTGGATATTTGTCCTTTACAGTGATATCATTTAGCCCCTATAGTCGACAAAAAATCTCCATGTCCCATCCTTCTTTTTAACAAGAAGTGTTGGTGAAGAAAAGGGTGATTGACTCTGTTGAATGGTGTCATTTGTTAACATCTCCTTGACTTGCCTCGCTAGTTCATTCTTCTGATAATAATTGTACCTGTAGGGTCTTAAACTCACAGGCATGGCACCAGGTTTGAGAGGGATTGAGTGGTCCAATGCTCTAACATGAGGTAGTGATTTAGGCTCAGTAAACACATCATCATACTGCTCTAACACTTCTTGGATGGCTTCATCAACTTGTGCTTGGCCATTAGTCACCACTGAGTTAATTATGAACAAATGAGCTAAAAGTGCTTTCCCATTCTTAATCACCTTTCCCATAGTCCTACCGGAGATCATGTTCAGCTTGCCTTCTTCTGGAACGCCATGCGCACTAGTTTATTTTCCTTTCTTCCTATGGTAACACAGTTCTTCTTATGGTCAAATTTAGTGGGGTTGTGTTTCTTCATCCAGTCATTTCCTATGACAATGTCACAACTACCTAATGGAATAATGAGCAAGTCTTCCTTGAAAAGCCTGCCCTGCATTTTCCATATAAAGTCTTTACAGTGAGAGGTACACATGACATAGTTGCCATCATCAACTGTTACTCAATAAAGTTGTGAGTACTACCATAATCAATCAGCAAGACCAGGTTCCTTTTTTTGACAGAACCCTTGACCAAGATTGTGTTAACTCCTTGGTTATTTCCTAATAATGTACTCATACAAACAACTTCCTGCACAACCTGCTTTGTATCACCTTCAATTATTAGGTTTGCACTAGAGGGGTCCTCAATATCATTAGGGGAATTGTTAGAAAGGTTCCACCTCTCTCACCAAACAATTCAGTTGCTTCTTCTTACATTGATGCCCTAGTATGTATTTTTCCCCACACATAAAGCACAAATGATTGTTTCTCCTATACCCATACACTTCAGGACTAAGTCTGAATGCATTGGGCTTAACAGTATGAGTTCCTGAAGCCTTAGCATTGGTGGTACTTCTCCCCATAGTTGGTTGTCTAATACTAGTCTTATTCTTCTTTTAAGCAGCTTCTACTGCGATCTCTTGTAGCCTAGCCTGCTCAATAGCAAACTTCAGTGTAGTAGGCTTGAACAGTTTCACTCCGAAACAAATTTCTTCCTTCAAAACCCCTATAAAACTGGACATGAAATGAGATTCATCAAGATGAGGATTCCTGATTAACATCTGAGCCTTCATATCCTCAAACTTTCCCAGAAACTCATCCACAGTACCAAGATGATTCATCTTATTGAATTCCTCTACTATGTCATCTATCACTGCATCACCAAACCTATAGATTAATTCCTCCTTGAACTCAGCCCAAATAATCTCTCCCCTACTCAATGTGAGAGAGTGATACCAAATCTCAGTCAACCCATTCAAATAAAATGCAACTGCTTCTACTTTTTGATTGTCTTAAGTTCTATATAAATAGAAATACCTTTCACATTTTCGAATCCATACCTTTGGTTCATGGCCTTTGAAATGGGGCAATTCCCATTTAGGAGGGGGAACTGGAACATCTTGATTCCTGTTTTGTCTTATCTCTTGAACTGGCACAGGTAACATCCTCCTTGGAAAGTTTCTCCTTGAGCTCTATCAGGAAGCCTTTCTAGAGCTATCAACTTATCGAGAATTAGTTCTAGTGTACCTTAAATCCATGTTTGTATGTCACAAAATTCAAGTTGACTGGTGAGCACCTGCTCTAATACTTCATCATGTCTAACGAGTTTGTCATCCATCAGTTTGAGGCGAGTTCCTTCCATAATACTCACCACACAGTCGCAGAATCAAGGCTCTGATACCAAATGTCAAGATCCAGTTATGGATCTAAGCTAAATTCAGTAATGAAACGAAATCGCAAACAATTAAAACAATTTTCTGGATTATTTATAAATGGTTATCAAATTACAAATCTAAAAATGCAGAATTAAACTAAGCTATCTAAATGATAATTCGTCACCATAGCTGATAGAATCTGTAGAGGATTAGAAGAAGAGAAGAAGTTAGATTTTGAGAGAAGAAGAGAAAGAAAGATGAAGAATATGAGAGAGAATAGAGTGGAAGAAGTGTGAGCCTTGAAGTTCGTTAGCCTTCTCTCTCTCTCTCTCTCTCTCTCTCTCTCTCTCTCTCTCTCTCTCTCTCTTTAACTCCTTGAGCAACTGCTTGACCCAAACTAACTCACACATCGCCATAGCCATGGCCCGATATTCGGCTTCGGCGCTAGATCGAGCAACTACATTCTGTTTCTTGCTCTTCCACGAGACCAAATTACCTCCTACTAGAACACAATATCCAGACGTAGAACGTCTATCAAAAGGTGATCCTGCCCAATCAGCATCTGTGTACCCAACAATCTGCTCGTGGCCTCGATCCTCGAATAGTAATCCTTTGCCTGGAGCTGACTTTATATACCAACAATCTGCTCGTGGCCTCGATCCTCGAATAGTAATCCTTTGCCTGGAGCTGACTTTATATACCGAAGAATGCGAACAACTGCATCCCAGTGACTATCACAGGGAGAATCCATAAACATGATCTATCCATATTGCTCCTTTGACAAACTGATGTTTTGATCTTCATTCAAGGCATTTGCTTCCTCTACTTTGTTGCAGGATGTGTCAGGATGAACATTAGCCACCACCCCTTTTCCCTTGTTAAAATCTGATTTTGATTGAAGCCTTGATTGAGATTTTGATTTTGATTACGTGAATATCCAGAATTGTGTGGGTAAACATGTAGTTTATAACACCCGTCCTTAGTGTGCCCTGGCTTTTTGCAGTAGTCACACATGGGCCTTCCCCTTCCATATCCACTATGGTTGCCATTGTTGGGTGAGTAATTGGTCCTATAGGTGTTGGACCTCGAGATGGTGGCATTCAATGATGTGGACTCGATAAACAGTTGAGTGTTTGGTTTGATTTCCCTCTTTTTCTCATCTTGTATCAGCAAGGAAAAAGCTTGAGCCAGTGTTGGTAATGGGTTCATCATGAGAATGCTTCCTCGAATTACAGTGTGTGCTTCGTTCAAACCCATGAGGAATTGTATTAACCGCCTATCATGTTTAGCTTTGTAGAAGTTTTCCTTGGCACCACAAGTACAATTACAGCTGCGTTGGGACCTTTTACTCAAAGTGCTCAATTCTTCCCAAAGCTTTTTCAATTTAGTGTAGTAGCTAGTGATATCAAGGGTTCCGTGAGATATATCATTTATTTCCTTTTGGATTTGATACAATCTAGCTCCATTTGTTTGCTCATATCGATCTTCTAACTCAATCCATAACTCCACAACATCATTTGCATATTCAACACTATCCGCAATGTCCTTCAAGAGAGAATTGAAGATCCAAGAGGTCACCATATCATCACATCGCTCCCATTGACAGAATGCAGGAGGGTGAGGGTCTGGACTCTTGCATTCACCATTTATAAACCCTAGTTTATTTTTAACCGATAATCCTCGTAATACACTGTGCCTCCATGATCGATAACCAACTCCACTGAAAGGAACTGACACAAGCATAGCATCAGGATTATCCGACGGGTGCAAATACAAAGGATTGCTTGGATCGATTCCGAAATTTCCTTGAACTCCGACATTCACTGTTGTACTAGCTACATCACTCAAACCGTCCATATCCATGAGTAATTGAGACTAGTTGTGCGAGTATTACACTATTAGAAGAAGAAGCCCCTGTTTAGGCGCTCGAATTAGGACAAAATGAGACTGACCGTAGGAACCGATCAGATTAGGGTAAAAATTAAAGAGATAACGAACATAAGAGAGAAGTAGTTGATTGGGAGATGATCATAATGGAGTTGTCGGGCTCTGATACCATGTTGATTACACACGTCCTGAACTCACTCAAGCTTGGGACGAGCAACAGTGGAGGTTAGAGAGATAGAGGGAGTACATGACGAAGAGAGAAAATATCTGGAATGAACCAACCAACTCTATTGATATCTATATTGACTATTATAAAAACTTGCCTAACTAAATGAATAGCTAAAATAGTCTCTTTACAAATTAACTAACTAACCACTAACCACTTTACAAGTATCTAGCCACTTTACATAATTAAGCCATCTCAATATTTATTCTAAATTTTACCTTTTTAACAAATATATTCCTGCCATTATACTTCAAAGCTATTTTTACCTCTCTCCCGTTGAAACTTCATTCCTAACTTTAAAAAGTCATGTGGCAAGCCTCATTCACTTAAAATAACCCACCCCACATTTAATTAAATGTCATCCGATCCAGCTTATTAACCCGCCCTATCTGAAGCACCCATTAACTTAAATTCCCTATGTCTTCTTCACAACCTCAACTTTTTCCCCTTCATTTATTTTCTTCCTCTTTTCTCATTGTCTTCTTCACTCAATTACTCACTCTACATATCTCTTATTACTCCTTTTTTTTATTTCGAAAAATAAAATCGAAATACATAAAAATAATTGTTCAACACATTAAGTACATGGATACAGAAAGCATCAATTTGCAGAAACCTATTATTATGTAAAAATATTATACAGTCAAATACAAAATTCTGATTTAAATATATGTTTCTTAGATTCCTTTAAATCATCAGCTTCTGGAGCATAGAAAAGATCCCTTTGAGCTACTGGGAGTTAATACCATACAAATTTCATCCTTCTCGCCACTAACTTCAATAGTGTTGTTGACCAAATTCATAAGTTTATTAAACCCATAAAGACTACATATAGGGATGGCAATGGGGCGGGGTGAGGCGAGGCGAGGCGATGCGGGTTTACTCTTCCCCTAATTAGATTTTGCCATGCCATGCCCCGTTTAACTCACTACACCAGTTAGATCAAACCCTGCCCTGCCCCGTTTAGCCCTGCCATGCCCTCCCTCATTTAGCCTCATAATTATATGTTATTTGTTTTAATTATCCAAATTTGAATGTTTCTTCTAATTTAATCCCTTTAAACATCATCTTCAACTTCTCTTTTAATTTTTGCAATTTTCTAGTTTAGTGGATTCTGAATGTTTTGTAATTTTACTCTTATAATGTAAGCCATTTTGATTATATAATCTTCTTACGTGGATTACTTTATGGCAAAATTTCATTTTTATTTAATTCACAAAACTTGGTAATATTTGAATTATAATAAAGATTTGGGGAGGGACTGTTGCGTGGTAACTAAAATAATTTCGATCTTAGTCAAATTATATGTTATTAAAATTAAAGATATACATCACATCAGTAATAATAGTGTTAGATATATGTTTTAATAATGGAAAATAACTTACTTCTATTTGTAGAAAAATAATTCCAAAGAAGGAAGTTAGAAGAAAAGGAAGAGTACCAATAATGAAGAAGTCAGGATTCTAGTGAAGATCTAGAAGCAAGAATCAAGGTGTCAATCATGCTGTGATTGCGAGCTTCATGGAAAACAAATATTTGACTCCAACTATTTACGGAAGGTTCATAAATCAATTTGTATGGAAGATTTAAGGAGAATATTCAATCACATACATCACGGAAGCAACGACTTACGGAGGAAAGTAAATCGTGGAAGCACCGAACCAGTAAAGGAAGTTCTATCTTATTCTTGGAATAAATCAATCTTTATTGATTCTGAGGATCAATTACCTTGGGTTGCCCACCATCTATGGATCTATGACGTCTAGAAGATTGACGTTCAAATCATATATAACAAAAGATGCAAAGGAAGGACATACTTTGATCGAACCACTATCAATCTTTTTGTTCTACTCCAAACTAGCATTGTAGTCTATTCTAGATTTACTGTGTAACTAGGGAGAGAACAAAGAGAAAAAAATCACCGGTGAGACATTGTCTCGAGAAGCAAGAAAAGAACTATTATCGTGATGAAGCTGATGGTGTATAACAACACCAACATACCTGTATCAAGAGATTTTAAATACTTGAAAGAGAATACCCTTGCAACCCAAGGGGACTGGACATATGATTCATTTTAAATCCGAACCAGTATAAAATAACTGGTGTCATTTACTTTCTGCTATTTATTTTTCTGTATTTTATTTATATCTCTCGCATCAAGAACCTAGTCGACTAAAAAGAAAATTAGTCAACTACCCTGCAAAAGAAAAGAAAAATTATAATTCACCCCCTCTGCACTTTCAATTGGTATCAGAGCAGGTCTCACATATTCGCTTAACAGTAAGTGAGAAAAGGTTATGTCAACTCAAGTAACTGCTAATGCACTCTTTCAAGAAGGGACATCGCAAGTAAGGCCACCATATTTCAATGGACAACACTTCTCTCATTGGAAGGTGCGCATGGAAATTTATGCAAAGTCCTATGATGTTAAAGTATGATATGTTATCAAAAAGGGAAACTATTCACTTCCAGCAGTAGGACAACCACCCGCTGATCCTGAAGATATAGATGACTACTCTAAAGAGAAAATGAGCATTGTTCAAGTTAACGCTAAGTCACAACACTTGCTTTATAAAGCTATAAGTGGAAAAGAATATGTGAAAATTTTAAGTTGTGATATCGCCAAGGAAATGTGGGACAAACTGAAAGTTACCTATGAAGAAACTAGCAAAGTAAAAGAAACACAGATAAATTTGTTGGTTCACGACTATGAACTATTCCAGATGAAATAAGTGAATCCATTGAGAAAATATTTGCATGATTCAGCAAAATCATTGGCGATCTAAAAGCCTTTGGCAAGCCTTAATCAAGTGGTGAGCAAGTTCGAAAAATCCTAAGAAGCTTGCCTACTACATGGCAGACAAAAGTAGTTGCACTTGAATCTCAAGATTTAGACAAACTGTCATATGATGAACTACATGGAGATCTCATAGCATTTGAGAAAACACATCTCAAGAAAATGCGTCAGGAAGAGAAGAAGAAAACAATTGCCTTCACAACTACAACTGAAGGACCTGAGAACGATATTGATGACGACACAGAAGCTCTTGAAGAAGAAATTGCCATGGTTTCAAGAAATATGAATGGATTGGTGAGAAGCTACAGAAACACAAAAAAGAGAAGGATGTCATCTGGATGAACCAGACAGTATAATGAACAAGACAAAAATAATGAAAAATATTTTGAATATGGAAGGTATGGCCATGTTCAAGCTGAATGCCCTGATCTTCAAAGAAAAGTCTCCAGAGGGTTTAATAAAAATAAATCATTCAGAAGCTGGAGCGATGAAGACAACTCAAAACATGAAGAAATAGCTGTCACAACCCAAAACCCACTATAGGTCGCGATGGCGCCCAACGTCATCGCTAGACAAGCCAACGGTGAACTAACAACTTAATTATGCATTTTTATTATTATATTTTTTGAAATCGTAAATTTTATTAGATAAGGAAATGAACGTATAAAAATCATGGAAACTTACTCTTTAAGTAGAATAGAAAATAAAAGTGTGTAAATACTAAGCATAATCACATCCAACATCTAAAACATCTCAAAACCCGATGTCACAAGTACATGAGCATTTACTAAGGAGTGCAATAATAATACAATATCTGTCCGGAATGTAACTAAGACAGAATAAAGTAAATAGTACGATGGAAACTCTGTGGGCTACGATATGCAGCCTGGAATGCAACTCACCATAAAGTCTCCTCACCCGCTGTGCCTACCGCGCCAAGATAATCACCAATTGAACCTGACATTTAGTGTAGAAGTGTAGCATAGGTGCGTAAATCAACGTGTACCCAGTAAGTATCTAGACTAACCCCGGAGAAGTAGTGACGAGGGGTCAACATCGACACTTACTGGAGGTCCAATAAAGCAATATAATAAATCACAAGTAGATATGAAGCACACAACCATAATGGAGTAAATCTGTAAGTTGCATAATCCTCCAAGAATTTCTTTAAAGGGTATGAATTTCTCAGTCTTGTATTCTACCTCAACGACTCAAATATATCAAGTACCAAAATCAAACGGATAAGGAATACCATATAAAAGGCCAGACATCAGTGGAAGGATAATCTTGTAAATATTCGGACTGCCAGCGATACAACGCACGATTATGCCGAGGTCGTTCGGCCCGATCCAGAATAATATGTACATAGCCGAGGGTCGAGCGGCACGAACCATAGATACATCTATTATACTGCCGAGGTGTTTGGCCCGCTCCACATGAAAGGAGGAAAATTACTGAATTACGAGACACGTGCTTACAATATAGTACATGAGCACAAAATGAATATAACCTTTACCGTTTCTCAAATAACTTGCCAACAACTCAAGGTGATATATCTTGGCCTAACATATATATATATTTACAAATAAATTTAAATTATAACTTCAATTAATTAAGCCAGCAGAGTAAGTTCAAATACTTCAAATATTACATGACAAAGTTCTAAGTCTACCCGAAAATAAACATTCTTTAACTACGTACGGACTCTCGTCACCTCGTGTGTAAATAGCACCCACAACTAGTAGCACATAGTAATTACATCAGCTAGGGGATAATTTTCCCTTACAAGGTTAGATAGGACACTTATCTTGCTCCGAAGTTCCATAACCGGCTCCAACGCCACTCTAACACCTCAAACCGATGTCCGTCGATCCAAAGCTAGTCAAACAATCATGAAAACCAATAAAAATATACTCCACCATCATAATTAATTAATTTAGAACACCTCCCAACTCCGTTCGAAAAGTCAACAAAGTCAACCCTCTGGCCCACGTGCCCGGATTCCGAAAAGTTTCAAAGATAAACTTTACCCATGACGCGACAAACTCAAATATATGATTTATTCCAAATTCCATGACTAATTTCGTGGTCAAAGTCCAAAAATACCAATTTCTAGGGGTTTCTACCAAAATTCCACAATTTCTACTAATTTTCATGTTTAGATCCTTATGGAATCCATGTATTTAACTTACAATGGGTGGGAATAACTTACCTCACAATAGATGATAAAAATCTCCCCTCCAAGAGCTCCAAGAATCGCCCAACCAAATGAAAAATGTGAGAGAAATGGGCTAAGTCTCAGATTAAAAGCACCCATTGCCCAGCGACTTTCGCACATGTAGAAGACTTTGTCGCACCTGCGAGCTCGCTTTTGTGAGACAAAGCTCGCTTCTGCGAAGTGCACTACCTAGATTCTCCATCGCACCTACGGTAGAATGTCCGCTTCTGGGCAAACGCAGGTGAGAGTCACCATTGTGCTTCTGCGCTTCCCATCGCTTATGCGCTGCCAGAGACCGCCTCTGCGATCACGTAGGTGCGGGAATTGCTTCGCACCTGAGACCACTACCTAGCCCCTTCCCCAGCCGCTTCTGCAACCTTCATCTCGCTTCTACGAAGACGCTTCTGCGAAGTCGCTTCTGCGACCAAGGCTTCGTAGAAGCGATTGCACCAGCAACAGAAATTCCAGCAGCTTCAACAAAGCTCAAATGGATCCGAACCCCGCCCGAAACTCACCCGAGCCACTCGGGGCCTTAACCAAATATACCAACACATCCCAAAATACGATACGAACTTAGTCGAAGCCTCAAATCACGCCAAACAACATCAAAACTACGGATCAACGATCGAAACCTTTCTTTAAACTTTCAAACATTCAAACTTCGCCGATCGCGTCTGAATTATAATTAAACATTCCGGAATGACGCCAAACTTTACGCACAAGTTATAAATCACAATACGAACCTATTCCAAGGCTCGGAATCTCAAACGGATATCGATAACATCAAAATCCACTTCAAGTCAAACTTAAGAAATTCTTAAACTTTCAAAATGCCCACTTTCTATAATAAGCGCCAAAATATTCCCGGACCACCCGATACTCAACCCGAACATACGTCCAAGTCCGAAATCATCATACGAACCTATTGGAACCTTCAAATCTCGATTCTGAGGTCGTTTACGCAAAAGTCAAACCTTAGTCAATTCTTCCCACTTAAAGTTTCCGAATTTAGAATTTTCCATCCGAATCAACTCTGGACTTCCCGAAATTCCATGCCGACTACGCGTACAAGTCATAGATCATGAAGTGAAGCTACTCAAGTCTTCAAAACGCCGAACGACGTGCTAAAGCGCAAAACGACCGGTCATGTCATTACATTCTCTCCCACTTAAACATACGTTTGTCCTCGAACGTGCTAAGAACTGCTCCGGAGTTGTCCCAAAAATCACTGTTCAACACCTTGTGCACCTACCCATGCCACCACAACCTAGTTGAGCACATTAGCTCGAGCCAGACTGAAGACCCTCCCTCTTATTAGTCAATAAGCCTTAGAACTAAATTCCAACCTCCGAATTTCTCTACTAGACCTGATTCTAACATACGAACACCATATCAATCTCCACACGCTGAACTCACACATGATCATGCACCCATGCTAACATCACACAACGCACCGCATAACTTATTTGCCCAAGGCAATTTCCTCCAAACCCAACACCAGCAAATTCACTGACCTGACGTCCGTAGTATACCTCATAACACATATAAGCATGGTTTCAATCCTCACAATACTGCAAGTCTGCAACAATGAAAGAGACGTGTAGAAACTCATAACCACCTGCCAAAAGAATAAATCACGGGGCCTCTTTACCTGACAAGCACCATTACCTCACTATGAACTGAATAACGGTATTTTCTCTTTAATATACCCTACTAAACTCCGATAGCACTGATCTCAGGTCTAATAATTGCGTCTCACCCAGTATAAATTGCTCGGGAAATAAGCCACCTCAAACGCCGTTTAAAATCTTATATGACACGTCGATGTGCCAACAAGCTACAACCGAATATGACTTATAATGAAAAGAAAACTATGGCAAGGAACTACCCAGCCCGCATAACGAATGAAACAACTAAGCCGATGTTATGATTCCATCTCAAAGATAAGAATCAAAGCACACAAATAAGTATGAGGAACCGTAATTGGAATCTCACTATTGCAGCGTGCAACCCGATCCAACTATGACACTGTTGCGGCGTGCAACCCAATACGAATATGACACTTTTACGGCATGCAACTCGATCCACACAACATACCCGTGGCGGCGTACCACTCGATCTAAATAATATACCCGTGGCGGCGTGCCACCCGATACAAATAATATACCCGTGGCGGCATGCCACCCAATCCACACATATCAATCAACAAGGAAACACCCATCAAGCCGTAATGCTTATACTTACAAAATGCCCGAACATTGACCACAAGTACGCCAAGTGCATAATACAATCCTTGGGGAGACGGATAGCGTCATACGCTACAAAACCCAAGCACGACTAAGGTGCAATAAATGACCTGCATCTCGAGGGCCATCCTGCTCATATAGCAACATAAACTACACGAGATCATGACACATGTGCGAATAATAAAGTCGTCTCACAACCCACCTCGCATAATAGAGTATTACATGGAATAGCTGACAACGGGATTAACATCCAATACCCTAAGACTCCTCCGTAAGCAATGCTAAGTCGAATGAACACATTTCGGCCTGACGTCGAGCACACATTCACATTAGACCCACCAACGGACCCCAAGCTGATTTCGATCATCCCATACTGGGCTAATAACCTTCCAAGAATCCACAATGACCCTATTCATGACATATAAGAGCAGGCGTTGAATTCTGAACAACCTCACACAGTCCATAACCAAAGGAATGGAGAGCCTTCGAGGCATAAACTCTCATATTACGGTAATACCATAATCTCCATACTTGGTTTCAATCTTTAACAATTAGGTGACTAATATGTCACACTTATAAAATCTTCCCGTGGGGTACGCTCCCACGATCTTCCGCACCAGGTAGCAAAGTCTGTACCTCCATACCACCAACCGTACTAATTCTGTAAAACAAATCAAGAATCTGCAATTTAATACATAAAGCCTCTTACACATGACACCGTTCTCAGGTGACACTAAGATAATGCCAGCTTACTCTAAACTTCTGAATCCTTTCCCCCGATCCTCCGAGCTCGGGACATCCCTAACAAAACTGAACCATAATCTTGATCCTCAACTTCCAATTCCCATGCCGCTCACTGCACCTATCATGCCGCTACACGAGAGTACAAGAATTCATCATAACCCCTGAACTACTAGTAGAATAAGCACTCCATTGGCTAGAAACCTTTCACTTAACTCATTCCATAAGAACCATTGCAACACGTAACTGAATCCCCATAACCGTAGCAAATACAAACCTCAAGTCGTGGTCCATTTACACATAATAAGGCCATTTGAATCAAATGCCTCCTAAGTTAATCAAATTATGGTGGCTGTCAAGCCCGCACGTATAACCACAAACCACCTGCATAACTTAACACGCCGAAGGAAATGATCATAGCCACAATTATGCTGATTCGAACCATTACTAACCGACCAAACTTCTTCCAATTTACTCTTGACTTGCCTTAGAAATAATAATAGCTCCATTTGAAAACATAATGAAACTCAATCAACACTCATCCCGAGTGACCCAAATCTCGAGACCACATCGTCTCATTACCCCTAAACCATCTCATACCCTCCTCATGTGCACAATAACATCTCCAACTGGTACACCCATTCTGAAAGACCTACCGCAAATCCAAAACTATTTCTCCAATTTTTCCAATACTGCCCCGCAGACCCAATGATAGCATAGAAAATTCCTCAAGTATTCTTCACACTCTATTGTAAAATCCCGGTCTTCAGCCACATAGCGAACCCAGTAGATACACTGTTGAGAGTCACCCACTCTGACTTGGTCCCGAATATAAAACCAAACTCTTAGTGCACTGTCAGCACATGAACACTCCCAAAGAAGCAACCAGATGAATTATTTTCCTTGTACATCATATCCACAAGAAGCATAAACTCTGAGTCTTCCCAAAACCTGCACATGAATCGATAAGGCGAAATATAGCACACATTCATCAAAGTTCTTTGCTCGAATTACCCCTGATATTTTCTTTTCTTAGTCATAAATAATCCACCAATGAACCAATGACCAGAGACCGCACAAGCAGACAACCACGCGATCCAATCATAGACTGTGGGCTTCCCCACTTAACTTTAAGCTACCATCACATATTGTAGAACCCACAAAGATTCCTCCTTCTCTATTACCATGATCTCACACCGTTAACTCACCAAATTTCTCATAGTCCCTTGTTAAACTTTTCATGAACATTTCGAATTATCAGCGACAATCGTATGTTCGACCCTCTATCGGGTAGCAGGTATAACTTTTCATAGAAACTTCATCAAAATCACACAACCGCTAACCTGCTCACATGAGATAAACCACCTGTGGAATTCCATACCGACATCTTCCAACGACGTTGCACTGGGTATAACTACTATGAAATTAGCAAACCCTCCTGAGCCCACGCTCGTCCGCCGGTTGTACAAGCCTGCCCATTCCCCATTGACATCAACTGCAAGTCCGACAATACATTCCAAACTCAAAGTCATATTGCATCCAAAATGATAATCAAGTTTTCACACACCTCTTTATTTCAAGCAAACTCCTTTCTACCATATTCAATCTTCCTAAGTACAATAGCCTCTATCCCAAATAAAATCCGTAGACCTAGTCACTTCCCACCATGACTCCCAAATCGCTCTAAACTTTCTCAAGGCACGTGGTTATCCTACCACAGAATCCATACGCTACTCTACCACTCTCACTTTGGTTAAACCATCTCCTTAAGTAACTTCTCGACCTCTACTGTTCACACTTGACCTTCTAGCAATTCAACCACCGTGGGACACCTCACACCATGTCCTTCCTCCTCCCTTGCTGCCAAAATACTGCCTCAAATCATAATCCATCTTCGTAGCACCCAAACGGGTAAATTGCCACCAACTCTAAGCCTCTCCATGATCATTTTTCCCGAGCCATTCACTGTCGCGATCCATAAATGAGCAACCTACCATTTACAACAACACAACATGGTAACAACGCACGAACATCATAACAATTTGTGCATAGCCTCAAAACCATAGGCAATACTGATACATGGCTGAGATGACAGAATTCCCTTCCACAAGAAGATGATAATAACCCGCTCGAATACGCAGGGAGAAAGATCCTGCTCCACGTCTCCTGTACCGTTGAAACTCCTCGATGCCCAATTGACACGAGCGCTCAACATCATATAAGAATGAGTTGGAAGGGAATAAAGGCAAATGCTTTAATGGAAATCAAATCACACGACGAGGAATCAAGAAGGGAAGTGCTCCTAACAACCCTGTAGCCTCTCGAAGATAAGTACGGACGTCTCCGTACTGATCCGCAAGACTCTACTAGACTCGCTCATGACTCGTGAGACCCAAGTGAACCTAGAGCTTTGATGCCAAGCTGTAACGACCAAAACCCACTATAGGCCGCGATGGCGCCTAACGTCGTCGTCAGGAAAGCCAACGGTGAACTAACAACTTAATTATGCATTTTTTTTTGAAATCGTGAATTTTATTAGATAAGAAAATCAACATATAAAAACCATGGAAACTTACTCTTTAAGTAGAATAGTAAATAAAAGTGTGTAAATGCTAAGCAGAATCATATCCAAGATCTAGAACATCCCAAAACCTGCTGTCACAAGTGTATGAGCATTTACTAAGGAGTGCAATAATAGTACAACATCTGTCCGGAATATAACTAAGCCAGGATAAAGTAAATAGTATGATAGAGACTCTGCGGGCTGCGATATGCAACCTGGAATGCAGCTCACCATAAAGCCTCCTCAGCCGCTGCGCCTACGCGCCAAGATAACCACCAATTGAACCTGTCAGATCCTGTACATTTAGTGCAGAAGTGTAGCATGAGTACGTAAATCAATGCGTACCCAGTAAGTATTTAGCCTAACCCCAGAGAAGTAGTGATGAGGAGTCGATATCTACACTTACTAGAGGTCAAATAAAGCAATATAATAAATCATAAGTAGATATTAAGCACACAGCAATAATTGGGTAAATCTGTAAGTTGCATAATCCTCCAAGAATTCTTTAAAGGGTATGCATTACTCAGTCTTGTATTCTACCTCAACGACTCAAATATCTCAAGTACCAGAATCAAACGGATAAGGAATACCATATAAAAGCCCAGACATCAGTGGAAGGATAATCTCGTAAATATTCGGACTGCCAGCGATACAACGCACGATTATGCCAAGGTCATTCGGCCCGATCAAGAATAATGTGTACACTACCGAGGGTCGAGCGGCGCGAACCATAAATGCATCTATTATACTGCCGAGGTATTCGGCCTGCTCCACAAGAAAGGAAGGAAATTACCGAATTACAAGACACGTGCTTACAATACAGTACATCAGCACAAAGTGAATATAACCTCTACCGTTTCTCAAATAACTTGCCAACAACTCACGATGATAAAACTCGGCCTGACATATATATATATATAATATTTCCAAATAAATTTCAATTATAACTTCAATTAATTAAGCGAGCAGAGTGAGTTCAAATAATTCAAATATTACATGATAAAATCCTAAGTCTACCTGTACATAAACATGCTTTAGCTACGTACGGACTCTCGTCACATCGTGTGTATGTAGCATCCACAACTAGTAGGACATAACAATTACATCACCTAGGGGGTAGTTTCTCCCTTACAAGGTTAGACAAGAGGCTTACCTCGCTCCGGAGTTCCACAACCGGCTCCAACACCTCAAACCGATGTCCATCGATCCAAAGCTAGTCAAACAATCATGAAAACCAATAAAAATATACTCCACCATCATAATTAATTAATTTATAACACCTCCGAACTCCGCTCGAAAAGTCAACAAAGTCAACCCTCAGACCTATGTGCCCGGATTCCGAAATTTTTTGAAGATAAACTTTACCCATGACGCCACGAACTCAAATATATGATTTATTCCAAATTCCATGTCCAATTTCATGGTCAAAATTCTAAAATACCAAATTCTAGTTTTTCTACCAAAATCCCACAATTTCTACTAATTCTCATGTTTAAATCCTTATAGAATTCATGTATTTAACTTGCAATAGGTGGGAATAACTTACTTCACAATAGATGATGAAAATCTCCACTCCAAGAATCGCCCAACCAAATGAAAAATGTGAGAGAAATGGGCTAAGTCTCGGATTAAAAGCACCCTACTGCCCAGCAAATTTGTCTCACCTGCGAGCTCGCTTTTGCGAGACAAAGCTCGCTTCTACGAAGTGCACTACCCAGCTGCTCCATCGCTCCTACGGCAAAATGTCCGCTTCTACGCAAACGCAGGTGCAAGCCAACATTGCGCTTCTGCGCTTCCAATCGCTTCTGCGTTGCCAGAGATCGCATCTGCGATCATGCAGGTGCAGGAATTGCTTCGTACCTGCGACCACTGCCTTTCTCCTTTCCCAGCCGCTTTTGCAACCTTCATCTCGCTTCTACGAAGACGCTTCTGCGAAGTTGCTTCTGCGACCAAGGCTTCGTAGAAGCGATTGCACCAGCAACAGAAATTCCAACAGCTTCAACAAAGCTCAAATGGATCCGAACCCCGCCTGAAACTCACCCGAGCCACTCGGGGCCTTAACCAAATATACCAACACATCCCAAAATACAATACAAACTTAGTCGAAGCCTCAAATCACGCCAAACAACATCAAAACTACGGATCAACAATCGAAACCTTTCTTTAAACTTTCAAACATTCAAACTTCGCCGATCGCGTCTGAATTATACTTAAACATTCCGGAATGACGCCAAACTTTACGCACAAGTTATAAATCATAATACAAACCTATTCCAAGGCTCGGAATCCCAAACGGACATCGATAACATCAAAATCCACTTAGAGTCAAACTTAAGAAATTCTTAAACTTTCAAAATGCCCACTTTCCATAATAAGCGCCAAAATATTCCCGGACCACCCGATACTCAACCCGAACATACGTTCAAGTCCGAAATCATCATACAAACCTATTGGAACCTTCAAATCCCGATTCTGAGGTCGTTTACGCAAAATTCAAACCTTAGTCAATTCTTCCCACTTAATGTTTCCGAATTTAAAATTTTCCTTCCGAATCAACTCTGGACTTCCCGAAATTCTATGCCGACTACGCGTACAAGTCATAAATCATGAAGTGAAGCTAAAAATCAAAAAGTTAATGTAGGAAACCTTTCTTTGCAGGAACACCACAGGAAAAGTCAAAAGGAAAGTGGTATCTCGATAGTGGGTGTTCCAATCACAGGACGGGCGACAATAATCTCTTCAAAGAAGTTACCAAAATCAATGTAGGAAATGTTAAGTTTAGTGATGACTCAAAAGGCAAAATTGTTGGTACTAGAACTGTTCCTTTTAACGATAACTGTGATATCACTAAAGTTTATATTATAGATGGGCTAAACTACAATCTGCTAAGCATCAGTCAACTATTTCTGGATATAAAGTAAAATTCAAGAAAACTGGGTGTGCTATTGAAGGCGAATCAGGTAAAACCATTCTTCGAGGAAAGAGGTATGGAAATGTCTACATTTTAGATTGCATTGATAATCTATAAAGTCATATCTGTCTAGCATCCATTACTTATGATCCTTGGCTTTGGCACAAAATGCTTTGTCATGCCAGCATGCATTTGATTGAAAAACTATCTAAGCATGAATTAGTCATTAGCCTTCCTAAGCTCAACTACTCTAGAAATTATGTATGTGATGCATGTCAGCTTGGTAAGCCAAGTAGAAACTCTTTCAAACCCAAGGATATTGTTTCCACAATCAAACCTCTTTAGCTATTACATATGGATTTGTTTGAACCTACTAGAACTGCCAGTTGTTGCACCTTATTTTGCACTAGTCAAAACAAGATTCAACTTGTGGTTTCTCTGTTGTTGATGAAAGAGAGTCGCCACCTAATATTTAAAGGTATACTAGGGTACCTATTTAATTACTATGTCATATTCTTTATTGGTCTACTAACCGGTGAGATTATGGGTAAGAGTTCTTGTTCTTCTAAGGGAAAGGTGTTAGACACCCCTTAAAATCTACCTGAGGTAGCTCCGTAGGACTTAGACAAGATTTGTAATCAATTATTTGTACTATACCTTAACTAGTGTTCTAAAGCTTACCATATATTAGGGCATAATTCCTATGAGGGAAGAGTGTAGTTTTAAAGACGATGGATTTAAATGAGATTCTTGGAAAATAATGTTAGTGCATATATGCTTGGAAAGAATTTAAAGGTATATATGATGTTTATATGAAAGCATGTGAAAAGAAAAGCTAAGTTAGAAAACTTTTTATCTTTTAAGAAGCACGGATGTTTGAAAATTTGTACTTGAGGCGGCAACACCTTATTTTCGAAATGAATTGATTTTCTTTTTGAAGGTCAAACTTGTGTTTCAAATCTGATTTTCCCTTTTTGAAAGATGAGCCGCCGTATCTTGTTAAGCCTTTGGACTTCAAAATCTTTTAAGAAAAGTTAGCAAAGCATAGTGGATTAATGGTACAAACAACCTATAATTAGCGAATGCGGGATTATTACTAACTAACGCTTCTTTTAATCCTAGGTTCTTTAAGGCTTGCCTAAGTTTTATATGACTTAAGATATAAAGTAAAGCATTCAATCCAATATATAATTGTTGTATACATGTGAGATAAAACAACAACAAGAACGCAACAAAATACGACAAGGCAGTAAGGCTAAGGCAATGAAGCAGTAAATAATAAAGGAGTTTAAAAAGAGAGGATTTGACTCGGGTATTTGGGCCTCAAAGAGGCAGGCCTAGCAGTAATAGGGACGGGCGATAACTGACTTTGATTTTCCAGAAAACACAACAATGCTGGACTTGGGCTTGCGTTCCTTAAGAACTCAACATGCCCAAACAAATGTACATGTAAAAAAAGAGAGAAGGTCATTAGATACATATTCTGTATATTAAATCATGCATGAAACACATAAGTAAATGATTGGAGCAAAATATAACAAACTATCAATACTCAAATACTATGAGAACTTATACTAATATGGCAGTTATATATGTTAAATAATTTACATTGAAAACCTTTTGTTGTCATTAAATACTAAACCCAAACAGAATAATAAGTGTCAATGAATTAAGGGCTAAGGAGAGAGTTCTACTCAAAGTCGATGCCCTCTTTGAATCCCCCGACACTTTAAAGTTCCCAAGGGTCTCAAGGCCCAGGGATGCTTGTGCCGGGGAGAGCACCCCAACCTAGAGTTAAACTCTACTCCCAAATACCCCTAATCACTAACGACTCATTTTTCTCCATAGGTTTAAGTGCCAATAAGGCTCTTTCAATGAAAACCAACTACTATAATACTCCCTACCACATAAGTATACTTCTTTCTTGGCAGAGTAACATAAGGACACATAAACTGTTTCACTTTTTATAACTATATTTCCAATACTAAGTGAATGAAACACACATTAAACAAGTCTGAAGGTCAGGTTCCAAACACACATAGAGCAGGAATACCATAATGTTACTCCTAAAGAACCAAACACTTGGGATCACATTTTAAGGATAGATAAAGAGCACACAATTCAGATATGTAGCAACCCAGAAATACAGATGCCTTTGTCCTAGCAGACTGATCACAGATCGGTTAGCTCAGGTCTTGCCACTAGCACATACATAGGTTAACAATACTACTTGGAATTCTTTAAATCATGAACAAAGGTTCAGACAAACAGTCATAGTTAGCAACCTCTACAGGTGTTATTAAAGATACCAGAATATAATCAGAACTCTTAGCATGAATACTAGCCTACACATTCAAACATGGAATTCCTAAAGGTGCTTAACAAGATCACAGATTATCAATCTTACTTCATTTTTTAATTGATGGCAGAACCACATCTTCATAAGAGTACTAACCTTATATTGAAATAGGTAAACTCCAAGCAGTAGCAATAAGAAGTTTCTCTTAGGATTTACAGATCAAGTTCAGTTCAAATTAATAGGGAAAGAGATGACTGAGTGCAATTTCAAAACAATGTACAGGAATATGAAATCATGAAGACAAACAGAGGTACATGCATCATTTTCATTCAACTACACATAGATACTCCAAATAAGGTTAGGATCTTACAAAAACAACACGGAGAGTTTCACTTATTATGAGACCAAGTCAACAATGTCATAAAGAGGGGTTAAAGACAAGGAAGATATTATACCAAATAGGTTTAACTCGGCTGTACAGACTAAGATTAACATCTAAACACGATGTAGTTATCCTCAGCTTGTAAAACAGTTATCATTCAACTATATCAACTATGACTATAACTTATTTTATGAAAGATAACTTTGGTCATAACATAATATATGCAGAATGGTTACTGATGTTCATAAAAGTTCACCTTAATGAGACTGTTTCATATAGAGAGACCTAGAGATGCAATAAGACTGTCATAGTAAAGACTCAGAAGCTACTCTTACAGTTAACAAACACTTATATAGAGAAGAAGAGCATTTAAACACTTAAACTCCACATGCGTCAGCTAAGTGGTGAAGGATTAAACTATGAGCTTTCAGGTTTGTTTTAGTTAGAATTATCAAACAACAATCTCGACTACAGAACAATAGAATGCAAAAAATAGTGTGTTAGGGATAGAGATCACATCAGAATCATTAAAAGAAAATCTGAAGTCTAGGAAAACATGAGAAGTCATTGAGGCATATTAAGAAAACTTAATCATGCAAACTATCTGGATTCAAAATAGAAGTCATTAAGGTCACACAACAACTCAATTAATACCAATTAGAGATACTCAAAAGTATGACCGGTGAACATATCATCATGAACTAAAAATAACATCTATACACCAATGACAAACATCATAAGCGAACTGTCACGACCCAAAATCCTTGAAAGGTCGTGATGGCGCCGGACACTACTGTCAGGCATGCCAACACCAAAAATTAGCAAATTCTCATTTTACGATTTTTGAAATCATAGTTTTTCCCCTCAATTAAATAGTAGAAGATGGAGTTTACGAAATACATAATAATATAAAAAAAACCAATTCTAATACAGTGCAACACATAATCATCCCAAAACCCGGTGTCACAAGTGCATGAACATTTACTAAGAATGTAACATAAAATACAACAGCTGTCCAAAATACAAATTGGACAGGAAAAATGTAAGTACTGTGAAAGAGACTCTGTTGTCTATGGAGCGTCGTATAGGATGCAGCTCACATAAGTCCCCTGCCATAATCGCACCTCTGCGCCCACAAGGCCGCTAAACATATGTGTACCTGCACAAAAATGTGCAGCAAGTGCAGTATGAGTACTTAAATCAACGAGTACTCAGTAAGTATCCCGCCTAACCTTGAAGAAGTAGTGACAAGGGGTAGGCTCGGACACTTACTATGGGCTATAATTAATATACCAATGATATGATGAATTATGAATTATGAGGCAATAGTAAACACAATAACATGAGGCAGGTAAATAATTCTCTTGTTAATAGTGGGTTTCCAAATTTATTTTCATCTTTTAACAATTTATATCTCCGGCCAATGAGGCCACATCAATTATCAATAATTCCAAAACAATCAATTAAGTCATGCGCAAATCATGCCGAGGTCATACGATCCGATCCAACAAATATTTAAACTGTGCACTGCCAGAGAGTCGAATGGCGTGAACCATAGATGCATCTATTTACTACCGAGGCGCTCGGCCCGATCCACAAATAACAATTATTTTCAAGAAAACACAAGTTTCTCATTTACAATCAAGTATCTCATACAAACCTTCAAGTAAGTGAATTTAACCTTATACAATTCTTTTATCAATTTCTATCATGACTAAGTGATTATATTAGCAAGTAAGGGCACCAACATTCCAAGTATGGCATGACACGGGTCCTAAACTACCTGGACAAAAGCATAATAGTAGCTACGTATGGACTCTCGTCACCTCGTACGTACGTAGCCCCCACAATTAGGTACAAACATTTATTTAATTCACCTATGGGGTTAATTCCCTCTTACAAGTTTAGAAAGGAGACTTACCTTGCTCCGAAGTTTCATAACCGGCTTCCAAGCCATTCAATCAACTCAAATTGATGCCCTACGCTCCAAAACTAGTCAATAAATGAGAAAATCCATAAATATATACTCTAATACTCATTATAATCCTATTTACAACAATTCCCAACTCCGTTCGAAAAGTCGATAAAATCACCCTCGGGCCCACGTGCCCGGATTCCAAAACTTTTCGAAGATAATTATTACCCAAAGCCTTATGAACTCAAATATATGATTTATTCCCAATTCCATGCCCAAATTCGTGGTCAAAATCCAAAAATATAAATTTCTAGGTTTTCCTTCAAAATCCCAAATTTCAACAAATTTTCATGTATAAATCCATATACAACCCATGTATTTAACTTGTAATAGGTGGGAATCACTTACCTTGACATAGATGATGAAGCTGGAGCTCCAAAATCGCTCCTAGGTTGGCTCCCATGGAGGAAAATGAAATGAAAAGGGCCAAACTCCCTTTTAAAACAGTGTGCCCAGATGCTGCCCTTCTTCTTCGCGAACGCGGAACCTTCCTCGCGTTCACGAAGCACACGAGTCACTGCCCCAGTATTTCTCTCACGCGAACGCGAAGTTCCTCCCGCGAACGTGAAGCACACTGGGCCAGACCTTCGCAAACGTGATCCTTTTTGCGCGAACGCGAAGCACAACCTCACATGCCTCACAGTAACCCTTCGCAAATGCGATTCCTTCTTCGCAAACGCGAAGGGTAAATCCCAACAGCCCTCAACTTCCTCTACTCGAATGCGAGAATTCCTTCGCCAACACGTAGAAGGATACCAGACACCAGCAAATCTGATGCTTCAGCCATTGTTCGACATTACAGACCTATTCTAACTTTCAAAATCGGAATCCGACCCCGATATCAAAAAGTCCACTCCCATAGCCCATTAGGCCTTAAAGCCCAATTCCAATATCTGGATTTCTCTACTAGGCCTGCTTCCATCTGACGAACACCGTATCAATCTCTATACGATGCACCAATACATGATTGCATACCTTTGCTGGATCCACACTACGCACTGCATAACTTAAATGACCCATAACATGCTCTGATAACAATAGCCTAAATCTCACGAATCCGATGCTCACAATACACCTCATGACGTATATAAGTCTTGTTTCAACTCTGGCAATACCGCCATGAAGGAAGAGACGTGTAGAAATTCATAACCAACTGCTGAGTCAACAAACCATTGAATCTCCCCTCTTGACTAGAATCATCACCTCATTATGAACCAAATAATGGTATTTGCTCTTTAATATACTGTATATAATCTGATCGCTCTGATCCCAGATCCAATAATCTCGTCTCTACCAGTATAAGCTGCTCAAAAAATAAGCCACCCCAGACACGATCAAAGGTCTCATGTGATGCCACAATATGCCAGCAAGCTACCAACTCGAATGTGATACATAAAGAAAATGAACTCTGGAAAGGACTACTCAACCCACATAACTAACTAGACAACAGAAAAGGTGTAACGAACCTTTCTCAGAAAATGGAAAACAAAACACACGAAAATATTTATAGGGGACTGTACTCAATATCACACTATTGCGACGCGCAACCTGATCCACACATAAAATCTATATAAGGAGATACTTACCGAGCTAGAATGCTCATTATTACAAAATACACAAATATCGGCCACGAGCATGCTAAGTGCATAATATCATCCCTGGGGAGATAGATAGTGCCATACGCTACAAAAGTCAAGCACAACTAAGGTGCAACATATGATCTGAATCTCGAGAGCCATCCTGCTCACATAACATCATTGCTATGTGGAACCTCAACACATGTGAAATTTATCAAGCCGTTTCACAACTCACACGGCACAATATAGCATTACATGAAATAGCTGACGACGAAATGACATCCAACGTCCGAATACTCCTCCATAAGGAGCACTATGCTGAAATAAACATATCCAGCCTGATATAGAGTCCATATTCATATTTAAATCCTTTCATGGACCTCAAGACGATTCTGATCGCACCGTACTAGGCTAATAACCTTTCAAGGGTTCATAATAACCCTTTTTTCCCATAACATACAAGAACAACCATCATATCCGGAACAAACATCCACAGTCCACAACCAAATGAACCGAGCGCCCTTCAGGCATAAATTCTCACATTAGCGATAGTACCTAAAATCTCCACACATGGTTTTAAATCTTCAATCAATCAAGTGACTACATGTCACACTTATACAATCATCCCGTGGGACACGTTCCTATGACCTTCCGCACCAGACAACGAGTCTGCACATCCATGCCACCGGCCACATAAATGCTATAAAGCAATCAAGAATCCATAATTAGTATGCAAAGCCTCCCATACAAGATACCGATCGCAGGTGACGCTAAAGACAATACCGGCTGACTCTAACTATCTGAATCATTTCCCGCTCATCCAAGCTCTTGATATTCTTGTCGACACCAAACTGCAACCTTGATCCTCAACTTCCGAATCCCATGCCGGTCACTGCACTCAATCATGCCAATGCGCAAGAGTACAAGAATTTCATCTTAACTTCTGAACTACTAATAGGGTAAACACTTCATCATATAGAAACCTTTTAGTTAACTCATTCCAAGAGAACCATTGCAACACGCGCCTAATTTCTCATATTTGCAGAAAATATCAACCTCAAGTAGTGGTCTAAACCACCATAACCCTTCCAGGATCCATCTGTACATAACATGCCACAATACTCGAAAGCCTCCAAATAAGATCAGTTACAGCGACCGTCAAACCTCGTACGTACCGTCACAAATCACATGAATAACCCAACACACTGAAGGAGCTGATCATCACCATCATTATGCCAATTCAACCATTGCTAACTGACCTGACTCTTTCTAATTTACCCCGGACTTGCCGTAGGAATAATAATAGCTCCATTCAAAACATGGCAAACTCAATCCGCACTAGTCCTGAGTGATCCTATTTCACAAGACCACATTGTCTCAAAACCCACGAACCATTTCATACCCTCCTTGTGCGCATAATCGCGTCTTCAACTGATACACCCATTCTGATGATTCTTCTATAAATCCAAAGTTACATGCTCCCCTTCCTCTCATGATACCCCGTAGACAAAAGATAACACAAAACACTCCAAGCTCCGTTATCATAATCCGCTGCAAAAGCTCGATATTTAACCATACTATGGACTCGAAATCCTTAGGCACCCCACCTTAACTTTTGAATCCACTAGGACCGTTATTGAGAGTCGCCCACTCTGACTTGGTCCCGAATATAATCAAACTCCAAGTATCCACTAGCAAATAAATGCCCTCTCAAGAAGCACCCGAGTAAATCACTTTCCTTGTAAATCACCTCTGCACGAAGTATAAATCCCGAATCTTCCCAAATCCTGATCATGAGTCAATAAGGCCAACTATAGTACACATTCCTCAATCCTTTTCTCAAATTACCGCTGATGTTCTCTTTCCTTAGTCGTAATAACCCACCAATATGCCGATAACCAGAAATCTCACAAGTAGACAACCATGCAATCCCATCATAGGCGGTGGGGGCTCTCCCACTTAGCTTGAAGCTACCATTGCATAATTCTGGAATCCACCAAGACTCCTTATCCCCCATTGACATGATCTTGCACAATCAACTCGCCAATTTGCCTCAAAATCTTTGTGTTAACCATTTCATGAACACTCTGAATCATTAGCTACGTTTTCATATTCAACCTCTCATTGGATAGCCAGTAGAAGCTTTGTCAGCCACGCGACTGCTGACCTGCTCATAGGAGATAACCCACATGTGGAAATTACATGCCGACATCTTCCAATGTCGCTGCACTGGGTACACTTACTACATAATCAATAACCCATCCTGAGCCCGTGCTCATTCACTAGCTGTAAAAGTCCGTTCACTTCTCATGGACATCAACTAAAAGGTGCGACAGTACATTCCCATCCCAAGTCATGTTGTATTCTTCCTATCAGGCAACTCCTTCCTGTCACACCCAATCTTTCTCAATATAGCAGCCAATATTCCAAATTAAGCCCGTAGACCTAGTCACTATCCACCATGAATCCCAAATCACTCTAACTCCCCCCAAGGCGTGTGGCTCTCCTACCACAGAACCCGTATGATACTTAGCCACTCTCCCTCTTTGGTCAAACCCTCTCCTTTAAGCAATTACCCGACTTCTGTTTCTCACACTTGGCTTTCTAGAAATTTAACCACCACAAGACACCTCCCACATGTTCCTCCTCATCCTTCACTGCCCAGTTGTTGCCTTAAATCAAAATCTACCTCTGTAGCACTTGAGCCAATCGATCGCTACCAACTTTAAACCTTTTCGAAGATCATCTTCCTTGAGCACTCAACACCCGTACCACCGATTAAGTCCTGAACCACCGCACGCTACGATCTCTAACAGCCGCTTCCCCGGAACTATTTCATACTACCCTGCCCCGAAGGCAAATTGATGAAGACCATAACATCAGCGAACTTAACACATTCAATCCAGGGCGACGACACCACATCACAGATGGAAATTCCACCATGCTCGAAATACCAAGTCTCGCTACTCCGTCAACCCAAACCTTAACATTCATTGTCCGATTACCCTTTCCTTCGCAGGAAATAAAATACTGGATCTCTAAATCATGTACTGAGTAAACCTCATTCCAAGTCATTCACTGTTTCGACGCATAGACAAGCATCCTACCATTACACAGACACGATGCTATAGCAATACACGAATCATCATAACAATCAATGCCAAACCTCAAAACCTTAGGTAATACTGATACTGAGCTGCAACGACAGAACGACCTTCCGCAAGGAGACGACAATAGCCCAATCAAATACGTAGGGAGAAACATCCTGCACCACATCTATAGTACTATTAAAATTCCTTGATTCCCAATTTATAACCAGCGCTTCACGTCGCATAAGATTGAATGGTAAAGAAATAAAGGCATAAGCGTCAAAGGAATCAAATCGCACGATGAGGAATCAAGAAGGGAAGTGCTCCTAACAGGCATGTAGCCTCTCGAAGATAAGTACAGACGTCTCCATACCGATCTGCAAGACTCTACTAGACTCGCTCATGACTCGTGAGACCTAAGTGAACCTAGTGCTCTGATACCATGTTGTCACGACCCAAAATCCTTGAAAGGTTGTGATGGCGCCAGACACAACTGTCAGGCAAGCCAACACCAAAAATTAGTAAATTCTCATTTTAATATTTTTAAAATCATAGTTTTCCCCCTCAATTAAATAGTAGAAGATGGAGTTTATGAAATACATAATAATATCAAAAAATAAAATTCCAATATAGTGCAACCCATAATCATCCCAAAACTCTGTGTCACAAGTGCTTGAGCATTTACTAAGAATGTAATATAAAATACAACAGTTTTCCAGAATACAAATTGGACAGAAAAAATGTAAGTACTATGAAGGAGAGTCCGTTGGCTGCGGAGCGTCGTATAGGATGCAGCTCACCTAAGTCCCCTGCCATAATCGCGCCTCTGCGCCCACAAGGCCGCTAAACATATGTGTACCTGCACAAAAATATACAGCAAGTGCATCATAAGTACGTAAATCAACGCGTACCGAGTAAGTATCCCGCCTAACCTCGAAGAAGTAGTGAAGGGGTCGACTCAGACACTTACTATGGGCTATAATTAATATACCAATGATATGATGAATTATGGATTTTATGAGGCAACAGTAAACACAATAACATGTGGCAGGTAAATAATTCTCTTGTTAATAGGGGATTTTCAAATTTATTTTCATCTTTTAACAATTCATATCTCCAGCCAATGAGGCCATATCAATTATCAATAATTCCAAAACAATCAATTAAGTCATGCGCAAATCATGCCGAGGTCGTACGGCTCGATCCAACAAATACTTAAACTATGCACTGCCAGAGGGTCGAATGGCGCGAACCATAGATGCATCTATTTACTACCGAGGCGCTCAGCCCGATCAACAAATAACAATATTTTCAAGAAAATACAAGTTTCTCATTTACAGTCAAGTATCTCATACAAACCTTCAAGTAAGTGAATTTAACCTTATACAATTCTTTTATCAATTTCTATCATGACTAAGTGATTATATTAGCAAATAAGGGCACAAACATTGCAAGCATGGCATGACACGGGTCCTAAACTGCCCTGATAATAGCATAATAGTAGTTACGTACGGACTCTCGTCACCTCGTACATACGTAGCTCCCACAATTAGGTACAAACATTTATTTAATTCACCTATGAGGTTAATTCCCTCTTACAAGGTTAGAAAGGAGACTTACCTTGCTCCGAAGTTTCATAATCGGCTTCCAAGCCATTCAATCAACTCAAATCGATGCCCAACTCTCCAAAACTAGTCAATAAATGAGCAAATCCATAAATATATACTCTAATACTCATTATAATCCTATTTACAACAATTCCCAACTCCGTTCGAAAAGTCGATAAAATCACCCTCGGGCCCATGTGCCCGGATTCTGAAAGTTTTCAAAGATAATTATTACCCAAAGCCTTATGAACTCAAATATATGATTTCTTCCCAATTCCATGCCCAAATTCGTGGTCAAAATCCAAAAATATAAATTTCTAGATTTTCCTTCAAAACCCCAAATTTTAACAAATTTTCATGTATAAATCCATATACAACCCATGTATTTAACTTGCAATAGGTGGGAATCAGTTACCTTGATATAGATGATGAAGATAGAGCTCCAAAATGGCTCCTAGGTTGGCTCCCATGGAGGAAAATGAAATGAAAAAGGCCAAACTCCCTTTTAAAACAATCTGCCCAGATGCTACCCTTCTTCTTCGCGAACACGGAACCTTCCTCGCGTTTGCGAAGCACACGAGTCACTGCCCCAGTATTTCTCTTACGCGAACGCGAAGTTCCTCCCGCGAACGTGAAGCACACCAGGCCAGACCTTTGCAAACGCGATCCTTTTTGCGCGAACGCGAAGCACAACCTCCCATGCCTCATAGTAACCCTTCGCGAACACGATTCCTTCTTCGCAAATGCGAAGGATAAATCCCAGCAGCCCTCAACTTCCTCTACGCGAACGTGGTCATTCCTTCACGAACGCGTATAAGGAAACCAGACTCCAGCAAATCTGATGCTTCAGCCATTGCCCAAGTCCAAATTCTATTTTGTTAACTATCTGAAATCCACCCGATGCCCCCGGGACCTCAACCAATTATACCAACACGACCCAAAACACATCACGAATGTAGTCGAGCCTTCAAATCACATCAAACAACGCTAAAACCATGAATCACACTCCAATTCAAGCTTAAAGAACTTTTGAACTTCAAACTTCCACATTCGATGCCGAAACCTATCAAATCACGTCCGATTGACCTCAAATTTTGCACACAATTCATATTCGACATTACAGACCTATTCCAACTTCTGGAATCGGAATCCGACCCCGATATCAAAAAGTCCACTCCCGGTCAAACTTCTCAAAAACCTTCAAATTTCTAACTTTCGCCAAATGAACCCAAAAATGACCTACGGACCTCCAAATCTGCATCTGGACGCGCTCCCAACACCAGAATCACTATGCAGAGCTATTCCCAGGCTCAGAATCCCAAACGGACATTGATAACATTGAAATGCACTTCAACTCAAATTTAAGAAATCCTTCCAAAATGCTAACTTCCACAATAGGTGCCGAAACGCTCCTAGGACATCCAAAATTCGATCCGAACATACTCAAGTTTGAAATCATCATACGAACCTGTTGGAACCTTCAAATCTCGATTCTGAGGCCATTTACTCTAAAACCCAATCTTAGTCAATTCTTCTAACTTAAAGCTTTTGAACTGAGAATTTTCTTTCCAAACCGACTCTGAACTTCCCGAAACTTAATTCCGACCATACGTACAAGTCGTAATACCTGAAGTGAAGCTGCTCAGGGCATCAAACTGTCGAACGATATGCTAGAGCTCAAAATGACCGGTCGTGTCGTTACACGAAAGCACATAAGTAAAGACAACAACATTTCCATGATATTCGAGTAAGACAATAATAAGAGAAAGGGTAGAGGTGCACTG
This sequence comes from Nicotiana tabacum, assembly GCF_000715075.1. Lineage (NCBI taxonomy): Eukaryota > Viridiplantae > Streptophyta > Magnoliopsida > Solanales > Solanaceae > Nicotiana > Nicotiana tabacum. The sequence goes on along the minus strand of NC_134083.1, from coordinate 124,009,650 downwards.
ACCTTTTCTAGGGAAACATACCAAACATAGATTCTTTCTTAGCCGTATAGGATCAAGAACTCGAACTCCGACCAGTGTAAGGCTCAGAAGCAGAAAGAAATTAGAGGCTAGTAAGAAAACCTTAGCTTGATCTTTTACTACTCAAAACTAAAATTGATATTTTTTTCTTTGTTTTAAGTGATTTCGAGGTGTCTCTTCTGTTGTTAGGTGAGAGCATTGAAGTTTCCTTTATAGTGGCATTCAATGCATCTAGGGTTCAACAAAATTCAAATTTGATAGTAGAAGATGACGATGAGCTGATGAGGTGAGTAAACTGAGTGAAATTAGAGAAGAGTAGAGGGGAAAATAGTGAGGATTTTTTACCTGAGAAGAGAGAGATTGATCGTTGAAGGCAGAAGACCAGCAGTCAAGACTTAGAACCCAGAGGTCACTACATTTGACCTCTAGCTAAAGAATCCTCCTAATGAATCCTCTGAAAAACTCCATGCATGCTCCGATTTGACGGAGCAAGAGAGGATTTAAGCGATTTGAAGTTACATCTTCAAGCTAGGGCTCCAAATTTGAGAGGTTTTGAATTTAATGATGGAAATAGGGAAGATCGGCTAGATTCGCGGATGTAGGGGGAAGAGGGGATGATTTGAAGACCAGATTTGTGACCTTGCACGAATTGTTGCAAGGTCTATGATTGATTAGGGTTGATGGGGTTTGAGAGACAAAAGAGAGAAAAGGGAAACTAGGGCAGCTGTTTTGGGAAAGAATGAGCTAAGGTTTGGGGGGTGTCTTCAGGTTAAGAATGGGAGATGGAACAAGAGCCGTTGGATCACTGTGATTAACAACTTCGATATTTTGGAGATAAAAACGTTTATTGAGGAAAAAGGACGACCTTTGGATTCTTTTAATCCAACGGCAGAGATAAATCACTGAAGGATATTGAAATAAAAGGGAAAAATCAGTTTAATTATGGACCATTGATCATTTGGATCAACTGTCCAGACGAAGTGTGTTTCTTATGTGAGTGATTTAGAGCGATGACGTGGTACTTTGTTATTGGCTTAGACGAGATGGCCTGGATCGCCAAGGTGAATGAGAGGGGTAATTTTCGGACTGGGTCAGGTGAGATTGGGCTTATGTTTTGGGCTGAAATTGATTTAAAGAATGGCCAATTTGTGTTTAATTGTGCAATTGCAATTGTAATAATCTAATTAATCAAATTTCTAAGAAGTAATTTGTTAAATTAATTATAAAGACCTTTATGTCATATTTAAAGAATTATTTTACTAGTATTAAAATAGAAGGATATTTGTAATTACATAATACTAATACTAAGTGATTAATTTCAAATCTAATACTTAATTAATTTGTAGAAATAGGTTTTTATTGATAGCAAATACTTTCATAATATTTATTATAAATTATTAAGTATAAGTAAATTAATTTTAAATGGGAGGGTCAAAATTGGCCGTCAACACCAGTATAGGAGGAAAAAGGTATGCTTTTGTTATTGTTGATGATTACTCACATTTTACATGAGTAATATTTCTGGTTCACAAAGATGACGCCCTAAAAACTTTGAGATTTTCTGCAAAAAGATAGAAAGATAAAAGGGGTACCTTATCTCAAGTATTCAGAGTGATCATGGAGGAGAATTTGAAAGGAGATCATTTGAGGAATTCTGCAATGACCAAGGATACGCTCATAATTTCTAAGCACTAAGGTCACCACAATAGAGTGGAGTGGTTGAGCTTAAAAATAGAACCGTCACGACCCAAAATTCGACCAGTCGTGATGGCACTTAACCCAACCCATTAGGTAAGCCAATTAACTACAATCCAATTTAATTAGGTTTATCGAGGTAAATAAATGATAAAATAACTGAACCTTACTACTTTCTCCAAGGACTGGTAGTACAACTCATGAGCTTCTAAGATTCAGAATTTGCAAAGCTGATATGAAATAAAATACATCATCTATTTGAAATATACATGAACAAATTAATGATTCTAAAGCTACCGAGAACAAGAGGCAGCAATGACCGGATTGCGGAAATATCTTCAATGCCAGCTCCCTCCATACACCGCAACATTAACATCCAAAATCTGCACATAAGATGAAGAAGTGTAGTATGAGTACAACCGACCCCGTGTACTCAGTAAGTATTTTGTCTAACCTCGTCGAAGTAGTGGCGATGATTTTTAGTAAATAGATACTCATTGTTATAACATGTGCAGTATACTAACAATAGAAACAATTATAGAACATAACAGATAAGGGTACAATGAAACAACTATGCGAGGCAGAAAAAGATTACTAGGAGAAATCACAATAGAAAATTCATAACTTTCCTGGTGTGAGGAATATATTCAACATATCACATCGAATGGTACGGTAAAACCTTCGTGCACTTGTCTTATTCTCACTCAATATATATATGTAGATCAAATCAATTGGCACGGCAACACCCTTCGTGCATTTATCTCTTTCTCACCGAGAATATATATATCAGTACCAACTAGGTGGGAGAAATGCCAATAACAATAAAAAAAATAAAGTGGGAGGCACACAAGAAGCAACAACGACTACAAGTCACATAGAAAACATAAGTGCACAATAACAACTCAAGATAAAGGCATGAATGTATACACAACGAAAAAATATCACAATATAATGTATGTCTCTTGTCCTTGCCTGCATGGAAATACCCTTCGTGCCATGAACGTATGATAATATAAAAATAATGGCACGACATCACCCTTCGTGCTTTTACTCTCATCCTCACATGATAATGTAAATGAAATGGCACGGTATTATCCTTCGTGCATAATAATGTATATGAATGGCACGACATCACCCTTTGTGCTTTATACTTTCCCTCACATGGTAATATATACGAAATGACATGACATTATCCTTCGTGCATAATAATGTATATGAATGCCACGACATTACCCTTCGTGCTTTACACTTTCCCTCACATGTTAATATATACGAAATGACACAACATTATCCTTCGTGCATACTAATGTATATGAATGGCACGACATCACCTTTCGTGCTTTACACTCTCCCTCACATGATAATATATATATACAATGGCACGGTATCAACCTTCATACTTTACACAATTCCTCACATGATAATGTATATGAAATGGCACGACATCACCCTTCGTGATTTACACTCTTCCTTACCAAGCACATGTATGTCATTAACAAGCAAGGTAGGAAGCATAAATAACATCAAGGAGAGTGTTTAAACGAATGCTCTAAATTGAACATCAATCACGGTTTTCAAGCCAATAACAATTCAATAAACTTCAAATACTTTATTATTCCAGTATTTCAACAAGTCTAAAAAAATAATTTTCTACTTGTGTATAGAATTCAAAATCTCAAGAATAATGGTCGTAGAGTCGTATTTATGATTATGTATAATAACGAACGTATTTAGCACATCAATAATTTTCACAAAAGTCCGTCAGATTTTAAATCAAATTATAATAAGCCAAATCATGGTTTCTAGAATTTAATATCATATTCATAGTAATCTATAAGTCAAAGAAGACATGAAACAAGAGTGTCACATAATTCTACAAAGCACAATAAATCGTATAATTTACCCCCGAGCATGATTAACCCTGGCACATGCATATATGCTCGTCACCTCATATATGTATCACCCCCACATGTAACAAACAATGGCAATTAGTAGGAAACATTCCCTCAACAAAGTTAGGCATAACACTTACCTTAAACAAGCCAATTCCAATGTCGAACAAACTAAACAATGCCCAGAAATTTCCAGTCTGCACGTATTAACCTCCAAACGCCTTCTTATCTCCTCAATTCAAGACAAACGATCTGTATCTATTCAAACCACGTGCAGATTAATCACAATATACTCCAATACTTATAATTTAACAATTTATAAAAACTCCCAACTCCGCTTGAAGAGTCGACAGTGGGGCCCATATCTCGAAATCCGACAAAACTCCCGAAATCCGGTAACCCATTCAATTACGAGTCCAACCATACTAATTTTACTCAAATCCGACTCCGAATCGATATTCAAAAATCAAAAATTCATTTTATGGAATTGTAGAAAATTCCTATGATATTTCTTGAAAAAATCAATAATCTAACGCCGAAAACGAAGATTAATTCATGGAATATAATCATAAGGGAGTCAATAACACTTACCCTAAGTTGTGTGATGAAATATGCCTATGAGAATCTCCCAAATAGAGCTCCAAAAATCCCATTCGAAAAATGACGAAATGACCATTTTTGGTCCTTATGATTCTGCTCAGTTTCCGCATTTGCGAGCAAAATGCTGCATCTACGGCCTCGCTTTTGCGAGCCAAAATGAACATATGCACTACCTCCGCTTCTGCAAAACCGAGTCTGCTTTTGCGGCCCTTGCGCTCCTCCGGTTCCTCTTCCTCATCTGCGATCACGCATGTGCGGAAATTCCCTCACATATGCGACCACTGCCTTACCAGCCCCTGTCCGCTTCTGCGACCGTATTGTCGCTTCTCCGGTCGCGCACCTGCAACTAATTCCATCGCAGGTGCGATTGCATCACAACTGGAAAAAATTTCAGAATTGTTCTAAGTCCAAATTTTGATCCGTTAACCATCCGAACACACCTGAGGCCCTCGGGACCTCAAACAATTATACCAATAAGTCTCAAAACATCATAAGAACTTATTCGAAGCCTCAAACCATATCAAACAATGCTAAAACCATGAATCGCACCCCAATTCAAGCCTAATGAAAACTAACAAATTCCAACTTCTACATTTGATGCCGAATCCTATCAAATCAAGTCTGATTGACCTCAAATTTTGCACAAAAGTCATAAATGACATAACGTACTATGATAATTTTCAGAACTGGATTCCGACCCCGATATCAAAAAGTCAACTCCCCGGTCAAACTTCCGAACTTTCAATTTCTATTTTCTCCATTTCAAGCCTAATTTAACTACGCACTTCTAAATAATTGTCCGGATACATTACTAAGTCCAAAATCACCATACGGAGCTATTGGAACTATCAAAACTGCATTCCGGAGTCGATTGCACAAAAGTTAAACTCCGATCAACCCTTTTTATTTAAGCTTCCAACATGAAATTTATTTTTCTGAACTAATCCTGTAACACGTGAAACATCAAAACTGATAATTCACACACGCAATAATACATCATATGAAGCTATTCAAGACTTCAGATAGTTGAAAGGAGAGTAAATGTTCAAAACGACAGGTCGTGTCGTTACAAGAACTCCGCAGGACATGGCTAGAACCATGATACTGGAGCACTCCCTACCAAACTACTTCTAGGCAGAAGTAGTCAACACAGCTTGTCATATTCTTAACAAGTTCTTAATTTGGCCTATTCTGAAGAAGAATCCATCTGAACTATAGAAAGGTAAAAGGCCTAATATTGGATACTTTCATCCCTTTGGAAGCAAATGTTTTTGTCCACAATAACGGTAAGGACAATCTTGGTAAGTTTGATCCAATAAGTGATAAAGGTATATTTCTAGGTTACTCTAATAATAGTAGATCCTTTAGAATTTATAAGCGTACTCTATGTGTAAAGGAATCAGTTCATGTTATTTTGATGATAATAACTCTATGGTCGAGAAAGGGGTTCTTGCAGGTGATGAAGAGATCAATCAAAATCAACCCAAGATTAGTGAACAGATCATCCTAAAAGAATCTGCTGACAGTGGAAATGAAATCCCACAGTCGACTAATGAAGATATCAATGAGCATTCTAAATCTCAAACTGAGTCGACTACTCAACATACTGAAGCAGTACCAAATGAATGGAGAAGCGAACCTAAATATCCTCAAACGTTTATCATAGGAAATCCAACTGACTGAATGAAAACAAGAGGAGCTCTAAAGAAAAAGGCTAACATTGCACTCATATCTCAAATAGAGCCAAAGAAAGTCGATAAAGCTTTAAAAGACTCAAGTTAGGTACAAGCTATGCAAGAAGAACTTGATCAGTTTGACAAAATTCAAGTTTGGACATTAGTACCCAAGCCAGAAAATGCAGCAATCATAGAAACCAAATGGGTATTCAGAAACCAGCTGAATGAAGAAGGCAAAGTTGTCTGAAATAACGCAAGGCTAGTCGCTCAGGTTTACTCTCAATAGGAAGGAGTAGACTATGATGAAACTTTTGCTCCGTGGCTCGGTTAGAATCAATTCGTATCTTGCTCACATATGCTTTCTTTAAAGGTTTTAAATTATTTCAAATGGATGTTAAAAGTGCGTTATTAAATGGTTCTATTGATAAGAATGTCTATGTTAAACAACGCCCTGGATTTGAAAACTTACAATTTCCTTACCATGTGTTTAAGTTGACTAAGGCTCTCTATGGGCTAAAACAAGCACCTCGAGCTTGGTATGAAAGACTAAGCTCATTTTTCGTTAGCCATGGATTCTCAAGAGGTGAGATTGATACTACCCTTTTTATCAAAGGGTCATCTTCAGGTAAAATCATTATTCAAATTTATGTTGATGATATTATATTTGGAAGTGCTAATCCTGTTATATCCAAGTAATTCTCACATATCATGCAAAGTGAGTTCGAAATGAGCATGATGGGAGAATTGACTTTCTTTCTTGGACTTCAAATTTATCAATCAGATGAAGGTATCTTTATATGTCAGACAAAGTGCATGAAGGAGTTGAAACAAAAATTTGGAATGAGCAATGCAAATTCACTTGGAACTCCCATTAGTCCAACTACTTCTCTTGGAAAAGATAAGGAAGTAAAACCCATGGATGAATCAAAATATCGTGGAATGATTGGATCCCTACTTTACTTAACTGCCAGTCGTCATGACATAATGTTTAGTGTGTGAGGATTTGCCAGGTTCCAATTAGCTCCCAAAGAGTCTCACTTAATAGTAGTAAAATGAATTATTAGATATCTCATTGGGACCACATCACATGGTTTATGGTATCCACGTCTTAACAATTTTAAGCTTGAAGGTTTTCAGATGCAGATCCTGCAGGAGATAAAGATGAGAGGAAAATCACAAGTGGAACTTGTCAATTACTTGGAAAATCGCTCATCTCCTGGAACAGTAAGAAACATGGATCAATTGCATTATCTACAACTGAGGATTAATACATTGCCATCAGACAATGTTGTGCTCAACTACTTTAGATGACTCACCAACTAAGTGACTATGATGTATCCTTTAAGCCTGTTAAAATTTTCTGTGATAATTCTAGTTCTATCTGTCTATCAAAAAAATCCAGTGCATCATTCTAGGGCAAAACATATAGATATCAAGCATTATTTTATTAAAGATCATGTTCTTAAGTGTGACATTGAATTATCGTTTGTTAGTACTGAAAATCAATTAGCTGATATTTTCACTAAGCCCCTTCTAGAGGACAGATTTCAAAACCTTAGGGATTTACTTGGCATTATTACTTTTTCAAATGATGGCTTTGGAATTTCTGTACTTTTCAAAGATTGTGTGTTTTAATGATTTTGGTAGAAAATCTTTTTGTAGAGAATATCTCATTATTACTTCATGTTGTATTAATTAAGAGCCTCCGTTTTTAGCCCTTCTTTCCAACTTTTTGGTAAATCGAGAAGGAAACTGAATCAATCAGTCGTGTCTGTTCCTTTTCTCTGCACCTATTAGTCACGCCAGTTCAATCCCGCCTTTTCACGCCTCTCTTCATCTATATAAGTCCTCCTCTTCCTTAAGCCCTCACTTTGTAATCTTCACCTTAACTCTCAATGGCTAAAGCTTCGAAACACCCTTCTGTCTCCACTCGCAAAAGCACCCAGTCCAAAGGGAAAACCCCTTCTCAACCATCATAACCAGTTACCATTGGCTCAGACCACTCTGAGGGTTTCTCATCTTCTCAAGGAGAACTCTCCGATGATGCTCGAACTAAAAAGGCCCTAGGAAAGCGCCCTATGGAAGAAGGAGTAGAAGCTTACACCCTAAAGAAAATGAAGATAGGCTTGGACAGTGTGCTAGAGTCAGAGTTGAACTACTAGGATTCACCCAACAGAGACAAGTTCATCACTTACAAGGGAAAATTAATTTCTCATGGAAGAATCGTCGATCTGGAAGAGTTCATATGTTCTATGCAAATCTCCGTTCCCAAAAAACTGATAGAATTGAGTTACTCGTGCTGGGTCAGCGTATCATTCTACCTTTGATTCTCTGTTTAAGTAGTAACCTTTCGGTTACCATTCTTTGTTTAAAAATTCCTGGCATGAAGATTTTGAAGTGTCGTTTGAATAAGCCAAAGAATGTCTTGCTTATTCCCTATCTGATCCTCTGCCAAATCAGCTAGGACCTAGTGGCATCAACTTTGAAACCCGTATTCTTGCCCATATTGTTGCCACCACCATTCTTCCCAGAACAAGATCCTACACTACTTTATCTTAAAGAGACACCTTTTTGGTCTATTGCCTTCTCACCAAGCACAAAGTGAAGTTGTCCTCCTGGGTAATCAATTTTATGATTGAATATGCTGAAGATCCATCGAGTCTTCCTTACAGAATGGTTATCACTCACCTCCTCGAAGCCTTCAATATCCCTCTCTCAAACTATCCCTATGTGTATGTCTCCTAGTGTTATTACAATAGAGTGTTTGTTATCATGGGTTATGTTGTTGTGGATGGTACTTGGATAGAGAAGCAGGAAAATGAAGCCAATGTGATTCCCTCCAACTCCAAGGTAAAGGTTGATACTTCTCAGGTTGTTGTCAACAATCCAGAATTGCTTGCAAAGATAGATGCACTTGATGACAAGCTGACTACCATCAAAGATTTGCTCCTGACCACTCAGTCCTCAGTTGGCGATATCTATAAAGTTGCCAAGGAAATAGGCCTTGACGTGTCCAAGCTGAGAGTTATGGTTCTGAAAATCGAAGAAAATACAGTAAAAGCTTTCAAGAAAGTTCACGATCGTGTTGATGGAATCTTAGTCACAATGAATGCAAGTTTTGATTATCTCAAAGAAGCTATCTGCAACACCCTTACCTATTTTCTTCGTCGATGATCTGTGTTGGCTGCTTAGACAATTGTTTTGGATGTTATGGATAGTTTCTTTTGCTTGCATGCTTTTGGATACTATCTGGATAACTAAAATTAAACTTACTAGCTGCTAATCTTATCTGATAGTAGTTCTCTTTTTGAATTATGCCAAAGGGGGAGAATAAGGTACCACTAACTTGCAGGAAAATAGAGTCAAACTTGCAGGAAAATAGAGTTAACTGCTAGGAAGGGTCAGCCGACTGACTGAACAAGAGTCGACTAATGGGCAACAAAATGAGGGGGAGCCGACTCAACATACCTGACAGCAAGTTGAAGCCGACTGAAGACACGATAAACAGGGAAGTAAAATTTAAGTTATTTTGTCATCATCAAAAAGAGGGAGATTGTTAGATATATATTTTAATGATAGAAAATAACTTACTTCTATTTGTAGGAAAATAATTCCAAAGAAGGAAGTCAGAAGAAATGAAGAGTACCAATAACGAAGAAGAAAGGATTCTAGTGAAGATCTAGAAGCAAGAATCAAGGAATCAATCATGCTGTTATTGCGAGCTTCATGGAAAACAAATATTTGACTCCAGCTATTTACGGAAGGCTCATCAATCAATTTGTATGGAATATTATAGAGAATATTCAATCACATACATCACAGAAGCAACGACTTACGGAGGAAAGTAAATCACGGAAGCAACAAACGAGTAATGAAAGTTCTATCTTATTCTTAGCAGAAATCAATCTTGATTGATTCTGAGAATCAATTCCCTTGGGTTGCCCACCATCTATGGATCTATCACGCCTAGAAGATTGGCGTTCAAATCATATATATACGACAAAAGATGCAAATGAGGACATACTTTTATCGAACCACTATCAATCTTTTTGTTCTACTCCAAACAAGCATTATAGTCTATTCTAGATTTACTGTGTAACTAGGGAGAGAAGAAAGAGAGAAAAATCACTGGTGAGGCATTGTACCGAGAAGCAAGAAAAGAACTATTATCATGACGAAGCTGTTGGTGTATAACAACGCCAACATACCTGTATCAAGAGATTTCAAATACTTGAAAAATCCAAGGGGACTTGACGTAGGATTCACTTGGATCTGAACTAGTATAAAACATCTGGTGTCATTTACTTTTTTGTTTTTTGTTTATATCTCTCGCATCAAGAATCTAGTCGACTAAAAAGAAAATTAGTCAACTACCCTACAAAAGAAAAAAATTATAATTCACCCCCCCCCCTCTTGCACTTTCAAATAGAACTAGAGAACACTTCTTTTCGCAAATCTCAAATTTTAGCTAACTTTGCAGTTGAATCTATGTAAATGGTTTTAAAGGTATTTTCACCAAGTTATTTTTAGATGGTTATTTTATTTAAAATAAGAAAATATATTAGTTATTTCCACAAGGTTATTTTCAGTTCCAGATCAGAAAAATGGTGTACCACAAACCATATACTTTATAAAGCAAAAATAAGGAGAAAATTACCACGTACAACTATCACCATTTGTAGTATGAGCATTTTATTTCTTTTGACATATTACTGTTACATCTCGTACTTTCATGTTGGAATGTGTCTTAAGTGAATCAATATAAGCCATAGAGTTTAAGGACCTTTACAAAGATAATGATGCATTAACACAGGTGTTATGGAAGTATCGTGAGAGTTGGAGGCTAAATGGATCAAAGAAGTTATAATCCGTACTTTCGGGGTAAAACTAGGAGTGCTTAATATGCTAAGGAGTTGTTTTAAGGTGTTTGAATTTCTTAATGGTCATATGTAAGTTTTGAAATCAAGCAAGTTATAAAACAAAAGTCAACAAAAGTTGTCGCAAGATACGTTCATAATCTTATACAAATTTGGGTCTAATGTCACAGAGCTTTTCTCTCAATATACTTGGAGTTAATAGATGATCCACCTACCACATTGACTATCTAAAAGTCTTGTTTTCAATTCATTAAACCGTTCATTGATACGACATTAGGGTAGAGAGATATTCGCATTTTTGCGAGACTGCACAGGCAGTCCCTATGGGACCCACTTGGTCGGTGGCCGACCTTTACCTATTTTTATCTCATTTTTGGGATGAGATTTGCTAATTTTTCAATCAACTTCCATCCTAACACTCTCCAAACCCTCCCAAATTGTTCCCCCAAGGTTCCAAATAAATTTCAAAAAAAAGATACACTATAATCCAACATCAAAGTTAGCCAAAGGTGGAGAATAACCCTTTTATGGTGTTGTGATATGAAGAAGAATGATGGTGAGCTAAGTTAAGATTAGGGTTCGAATTTTATGTACTGCATAAGGTATGTTTAATAGCCTTTTGGTTGTATTTAAGATTAATTACATGTTTGTTGTGGTGTTGGAAGATTACAAGATATCACTTCTCTCTCTCTCTCTCTCTATATATATATATATATATATATATATATATATATATATATATATATATATATATATATATATATATATATATATATATATATATATATATATATATATATATATATATATATATATATATATATATATATATATATATATATATATATATATATATATATATATATATATATATATATATATATATATATATATATATATATATATATATATATATATATATATATATATTTTTGAGCTAGGTTTTCGCTGGTTCTTTATGTAGTATTGGATACGTTATTGTTGATGTTGTTCCTATTTTTTAATACTAGTTTGAGTTGGATAGAAGTGGAATTTTATAGGAAAAATTTTGTTCCTATTGTTTGGTTCTAGTTTGATGTTTTTGGTACTAGTTTGAGTTGGGTACGACCGAGCCCTTTGTAGCTGGGTACGACCGAGTCCTATTAAGGCCGGATATGATCGAGTCCTCTTCGAGGTCGGGTACGTTATGATATGATTTTCCCTACAGAGTGGCCTGATACTATATTATATGGCCCCATTGAGTGTGTTGATTTTTACAGACATGCATATATACATATCCATGATTGTGACAGTGTATGCCCTTAGAGGCTTGTTATGAATTTTAGGTCGAATTCTGTACTCTTCCTTCACATTCCATATTTTATTTATATGCGCACCTTCCTTACATATTTAGTACATCTTTCAAACTGACGACCCCTTGTTGGGGCGCTGCGTTTCATGCCCGTAGATACAGATAGCGATTCAGACGATACTTCACAATAGGTGACTCAACTCAGCTGAAGGTTGTAGACAAATATTATGTGTATTGATGGTCATGGCAGCTTTGTAGGCCCACATGTCTCATGTATATAAGTTTGTATATTGTGATAATGCACCGGAGAAAAATCTATCATTGATATTTTATTAATTATAATACAATGAGCCCTGTTTATACAATACATATCATACTCCTATTCTACATGGGACTAGGACTAATTCATATTATGTACATAACTATCTAACACTCCACTTCAAGACGGTGCATACAAATCATAAGTACCGAGCTTGTTACATATGTAACTAATATGAGGACCAATAAAGGACTTGGTAAAAATATCTGCAAGCTGATCATTCGACTTCACAAATTTTGTAGCAATATCTCTTGAGAGTATCTTTTCTCTGACGAAGTGTCAGCCAATCTGAATTGTTTAGTTCTCTCATGGAACACCAAATTTGATGCAATATGAAGGGCATCTTGATTATTACACACAATTTGCATCTTGCTGATCTCACCAAATTTTAACTCATTAAGAAAATGTTTGATCCAAACTAGCTCACATGTTGCCACAACTATTTCTCGATATTCTACTTCTGTACTAGACCGAGCAACCACATTCTGTTTCTTGCTCTTCCAAGACACCAAATTACCTCCTACTAAAACATAATATCCAGACGTAGAACGTCTATCAGAAGGTGATCCTGCCCAGTCAGCATCGAGTACCCCGACAATTTGCTCATTGCCTCGATCTTCAAACAGTAATCCTTTGCCTAGAGCTGATTTCATATATCGAAGAATGCAGACAACTGCATCCCAATGACTATCATAGGGAGAATCTAGGAACTGACTTACCACACTCACAGGAAAGGAAATATCAGGTCTAGTCACTATGAGATAATTTAATTTACCAACCAATCGCCTATATCTTGCATGATAGCTAAATGGCTCCCCCTATCTTGGTAGAAGTTTAGAATTCGGATCCATAGGAGTGTCAACAAGTCTACAGCCTGTCATTCCTGTCTCGTCAAAAATGTCTAAGGCATACTTCCGTTGTGATATTACAATACCTGAGCTAGACTGAGCTACCTCAGTACCTAAAAAATACTTTAATCTGCCCAGATCATTAGTCTGAAAGTGTTGAAAGAGATGTTACTTCAACTTAGTAATACCATCCTGATCATTATTGGTAATAACAATATCATCAACATAAACCACCAGATAAATACCAAGATTTGAAGCAGAATGCTGATAAAACACAGAGTGATCAGCTTCAGTACGAGTCATGCCAAGCTCCTGAATAACTATGTTGAACTTACCAAATCAAGCTCGAGAGATTGCTTTAGACCATAGAGGGACCGATACAACTGACATACAAGGCCACTAGACTTTCCCGAAGCAACAAAACCAGGTGGTTGCTCCATATAAACCTCATCCTCAAGGTCAACGTGAAGAAAAGAATTATTAATGTCTAACTGATAGAGAGGCCAATGGCTAACAGTAGCCATGGGTAGAAAAAGGCGAACTGGTGCTATTTTAGCCACGGGAGAGAAAGTATCACTGTAATAGAGCCCAAATATCTGAGTATACCCTTTGGCAACAAGACGAGCCTTAGGTCGATCAACCTGGCCATCTAGACCAACTTTGACCACATACACCCAACGATAACCAACACTCGATTTACCCGAAGGAAGAGAAATAAGATCGAGATGGCTTGTAGAGTTAGGGATGAAAACAGAGGACAAAGATGATACAAATGCACAACGGAGTGATGACAGACAATGGTAACTTAAACCGACATAATGTGGATTAGGATTAAGTGTGGACCATATACCATTCCATAGTGCAATCGATTGACTAAGAGGAGACAAGTCCGTAATATTATTAGGGTCAGGTGCAGGATGTGAATCACCTGGGCCTGATGCTGGGTGCGGACGACGATGATATAAAAGAAGTGGTGGAGCTGTAGAAGGTTGAATTGGACTAGGTGGTGGAACTGGAGCTATAGGTGGTGGAACCGGAGCTATAGGTGGTGGAGCTGCAACTGGAGCTGTAGGTGGTGAAGCTGGAGTTATAAAGGAAGATGAATGGGAGATAGTAATTGAATCTCCAAAAGATGGAATTGGTAGTACCTCATAAATATCTAAGTGATTACCTGGACCTATGAAGTATGATTGGGTTTCAAAGAAGGTAACATCAACAAATATAAGGTACCCTTGGAGGTCAGCATAATTGCATCGATATCCCTTTTGCGTTCTCGAGTAACCCAAAAACACGTACTTCAGAGCACGAGGAGCTAACTCATCTTTTCCTGGAGTAAGGTTATGAACAAAACACGTGCCCCTAAAGACACGTGGTGGAAGAGAGAACAAAGGAAAGTGGGGAAACATGACAGAGAATGGAACTTGATTCTGGATAGCTGAAGATGGCATACGATTAATAAGATAGTAAGATGTAAGAACTGCATCCCCCCAAAAAACGCAATAGAACATGAGATTGTATGAGTCGGGTACGAGTAATTTCAATAAGATGTCTATCTTTCTTTCAGCTACCCCATTTTGTTGGGATGTGTACGAACAAGATGTTTGATGAATAATCCCATGAGAGTTTATAAACTGCTGAAATGGGGAAGACAAATACTCTAGGGAATTATCACTACGAAATGTGTGGATAGAAACCTCAAATTGATTTTGAATTTCAGAGTGGAAGGTCTGGAAAATAGAAAACAACTCAAATTGATTTTTCATCAAAAATATCCAAGTTCACCTGGAATAATAATCCCAAGGTAGAACTGACCCGACTAGGTCCTCAAACATCTGAATGGACTAAAGTAAAAGATGACTCTGCTCGATTATCAAGACGCCGAGGGAAATGGGAGCGAGTATTCTTACCGAGCTAACATGACTCACACTCTAGAGTGGACAAGTGAGATAAACCAGGTACTATTTTCTGAAGTTTTGACAAACTGGGATGTCCCAACCATTTATGTAATAAATCTGGCGAATCAGTAACACGACAAGTTGTTGAAGGAATACAAGATATGAGTCCATTGATTTTGCAAGAATAAGGTAATAAAGTCCATTTTATTCACACTCGGTACCAACGATTCTCCCTGTAATGCGTTCCTATATAAAAATAAGGTCATCAAGAAATAAAATAAAGTATTTAAGTGATTTGGCTAAGCGACTAACGACTATGAGATTAAAAGGACTACCAGGTACATAAAGAACTGAATCTAAAGGTAAGGAATGAAGTGGACTTGCTTGACCTATTCCAGTTGCCATGGTTTGAGACCCATTGGCCATTGTGACTGTTAGGAGAGATTGAGAACATGAAATAGTAGTGAAAAGAGATTTGTTAACGGAAATATGATTAGATGCACCTGAATCAATGACCCAAGACTCAGAGGTTGAAGATTGGGAGATAAAAGTCATGCTATTATCTGTTTGAACAACGGAAGCTACCCCTGAAGATGTCTGTTTTCACGCTTTGTACTGAAGGAACTCAATATAATCCGGTAAAGAAACCATATGGATTGGATTCAATGCATTGGATCCAACAGATAATGAGTCAAAGGCTTCTGATTCGAATGCCATTAAAATGTTTACGCCGAAAAAAAAGAAATTTTCTGGAAATTACTGTTCATGTCGGAAATATCATTGTTCAAGCCGAAAAAATATAAAAGTGGTCGGAATTTGATTTAAATTGGATGGGTATGCTCGGAATTGTAAGGGGAACAAGTTGTCTTGAAGAGTCGTCGCAGATAAATGGCCGGAAGGTCAGAATTTCGTCAAAAACCTTTCTTCCGGCGGTGCGTGGGAGCGCGTGAAGGGTCTTCTGACTGAAAATATTCTATGGGTTGGTCGCCGAAGGCCGATCTACTTTGTGGTGGCGTTGATTTTTTCACAACACTGACAAAAAGTGGCTTTTTACTTGCGGTAGACCTATGTTTGCCGGAAAAAGACTTTCGGTTGACTGATTTCTCTTCTCGGAGTCGCTAGAATTTATGCACACCGATAATTCTTTCACGATTGCTCTGATACCATGTCAGAATGAATAGGAGAAGAATCTATTATTGATATTCTATTGATTATAATACAGTGAGCCCTATTTATACCATACATATCATACTCATATTCTACGTGGGACTAGGACTAATTCATATTATGTACATAACTATCTAACATATGTCATATTGGGTCGTCCTTTGTCGAGCTTTATTCCCAGTTTTAATTAGATTATATCGTGGAGGCATTTTCAGCCCATCTGGCATAATAGCATGGTTATGGATGTACGTTATGTTGGTGCTCGGTGAGGTAGGCTCGAGTTTCCGTCGTGCCCCTCCGGTTTGGGGTGTGACAAACTTGATATCATAGCAGTTCTTTCCTAGGGAGTCTACAAGCCAAATCTAGTAGAGTCTTGTTTATAGATGTATTGTGCACCACATTATATAAACATGAAGCTAAAAGGAATTTAGGAGTTTGTTACCCTTCTTTCAAATCCAAATCGTGCTATAGAGCCGAGTCATAAGAGTTTAAGTCAAGACTTATGCTTCCTAATGGTATAGAGATGCTTGCAATTTGAAGGGTTACAGCTAGCTAGAGGGCTAATATAGCAGCAGGTAAGGGCACTAGTAGAGGGAGAGTCTTGACAATGTGGCCCAGTTTGAGGCCCTATCAGATCGTGCATACCAGATGTGCAAATTTCTTGCTTAAAACCCTAAGATGGGAATATCTAACACATCCCGTGAATAGCAGGCCATGGGAGTATCACGGGGTGAAAGTATAAGTTTCAACAGTAAAAGTGTAGACTTTAAGAAGAAGAAACGACTTCTTGTATTTCTTACATCCCTAAACAAAGGTATTTATACACTAGGTCCTATGACTATTTTAGGAAGTAAAAGAAATTACAACCAATTTATAATCAATTACAATCAATCATAATCAATTTTTCCCTAATAATTAAGCCAACCAACACTCCCCCTCAATTGGTGCAAAGATGTCGCACATGTCCAACTTGCAAACCAGTGTATGAAAAGTTCGTTTGTTGAGACCCTTGGTAAACACATCAGCTAACTATTTTTCCGATGGCACATGAAACAAACTCAAGACACCAGTTGTAATTTTTTCTTTGATAAAGTGTCGATCAATTTCCTCATGCTTTGTCTAGTCATGCTGGACTAGATTATGAGCTATTCTGATAGCAGCCTTATTGTCATTGTACAAGAAAGGCTTTCCTTTCTCAAACAATCTCAATTCCTCAAGTAGCTTTTATAGCCAAAGAAGTTTGCAAACCCCTTAGGTCATATCTCTATATTATGCCTCCGCACTTTATCTAGCAACAACACTTTGCTTCTTGCTTCTCCAAGTAACCAAGTTTCCTCCTACGAGCATACAGTAACCGAATGTAGATCTTCTGTCATCCAGAGATCCAACCCAATCCGCGTCTGTAAAGGCTTCTATTTGGAGGTGATCATGTTTGCAGAAAAGTAGACCTTTACTGGAGCAAACTTCAGATATCGCAAAATGTGAAAAATGGCTTGCATATGAAGATCTCGAGGATCATGCATGAACTGACTCACTAGGCTAACTGAATAGGATATGTTTGGTCTAGTGTGGGAGAGATAAATAAGTCTTTCAACCAACCTCTGATATCTCTGGTTATCAACTAACTCTCCAACTCTGCTTTGTAACTTGTGATTGCTTTCAACAGATAATTTTGCAGGTCTGTAACCTGTCATACCTGTTTCTTTCAAGAGATTCAGAATATACTTCCTCTGAGAAATGAATATTCCTCTTTTTGATCTAGTAACCTCAATTCCCAAGAAATACTACAATTTTCCTAGATCCTTGATCACAAATTCATGTGCCAACAACTTTTTCAATCGGGCCATCTCCTCTTTGTCATCTCCTATCATTACTATGTCATAAATATAAACTATGAGAAGAGTAAATTTACTCGTATCACGTCTTATGAAGAGGATGTGATCAACATTGTTTTGTTGGTAACCAAAGGACATCATTGATGTGCAGAATCTATCAAACCAAGCTCTGACAGATTGCTTCAGTCTGTACAAGGCTTTCTTTAATCTTCAAAACTTTCCTTGACTTTGTGCAATACCAAATCCAGGAGGAATATCCATATACACCTCTTCTTCTAAGTCTCCATAAATAAATGTATTTTTCACATCAAACTATTGCAAGTCCCAATCAAGATTAGCTGCACAAGACAAAAGAATTCTAATAGTGTTTATCTTAGCACGATGGGCAAATGTCTCTTAATAATCCACTCTATAAATTTGAGTGAATCCCTTAGCCACCAATCTTGCTTTGAATCTTTCAATCGAGCAATCAGCTTTGTGCTTCAGAGTGAAGATCCATTTGCAACCAACCAACTTCTTGTCTGGTGGTGAAGTGACAAGTTTCCAAGTCTCATTTTTTGACAAGGCCTTCATTTATTCAATCATATCTTGCTTCCGTTTACGATATGCAAAATTTTCCCTCTAATTATTAGGAACAGATACAGAAGAAATAGACAAGGCAAATGCTCTATAGGAGGGAGACAGAATTTTAGGAGACAAAATTAGATAAAGGGTGTTTGGTGGTGCAAGATCTGACTCCTTTTTTTGTGAGCAATAGGTTCATCTAACTCATAGGAAATGTAGATACCTCACCAGTAGAAGAAGGTTCAGCTTCGGTAGATTGCATGATGACTTCTTCTGTTGTATTTCTCCTTGACTAAGTTTTCAATTCAGGCCTATCCAAACGCCCAATAGTCTCCCCCTGAATTATTTCTCCAATTTTACTTTCTCCTATGACAATGTCATCAAGAGGTCCAGTAATGGAACTAGGTAGAATCACCTCCTACTCCTTACTTCTCTCCCCTTAAAGAGGTGATGAGGTAATACTGAAATAGGGCTCAGATTCTCGAAAAGTAACATCCATGCTAACAAAAGATCTCCTAGAGGGAGGATGATAACAATTGTAACCTTTATATGTCGGAGAATATCCAATGAAAACACATTTTATAGCTCTAGGATCAAGTTTCCCAGAATTTTCAGTGTGGATAAGGCAAACAAACCCAAATACTTCTGGAGGAATAATATATTCATTCTTACCCCTTAAAGCTTCCAAAGGACTTTGAAAATTGAAGGTTTTAAGTGGAATTCTGTTGATAAATAGACATCCACTAGAATAGCATTCCCCCAATAAGGTTTTGGTAGATGCATGGTGAACATAAGAGATCTTGTTACTTCTAACAAATGCGTATTTTCCCATTTTGTGCACTAGTGTAAGGACAACTAGTCTGATGGACTATTCCATTGGACTCCAAATAAGCACCAAATCTTTTATCCATGTATTCGCTGCCATTGTCAGTTATCAAGATTTTTATTTTGGCATCAAACTGAGTACAAACCATCTTATTAAATGACTAAAAACAAGAGAAAACTTCACTTTTGGCTTTTAACAAATATACCCAAGTCATCCTAGTGAAACAATCAATGAAAGTAACAAACCATCGACTACCAAACAAAGAAACAGTTTGGGTAGGACCCCATACATCAGAATGAATAGTCATAAACGGAGTTGTGCTTCTATTATCACTCACAGGATAAGAGTTTCTAGTATGCTTGGCATATTCACACGCATCACAGAACAAAGATTCAAATCGAGTCCTTGAAAACAAATCGGGATATAACTTCTTCAAAACAAAGAATGATGGGTATCCTAACCGTCTATGCCGCTTTATTATTTCTTGGTTGACATCTTTACTTTACCCAAAACAGGCTTGACAAGAGCTTCGAATTTCATCTAATATATATTAGTCATCATGCAATCTACCACTACCAATCTTTTTCCCTGTTTGAAGATCCTGAAAATACAATAATTGGGAAAGAACTCGATTTTATAATTTAGAGCTTTGGTGATGGCACTAGCAGATAAAAGATTGACAGAGAACTTAGGGACATGGAGCACAGATAATAGTTTAATATTAGGAGTACAAGCGACAGAACCTGTTCCATAGATAGATGTTAAAGCCATTGGCTATTTTAACATTACCTCCTTTGAGACACAAAGAATAATTTTGAATGCCTTTAGAAGAAACTGTTATGTGTCTATTTGCACCAGAATCAATAATCCAAGAATTAAGGTGAGCAGCAAAGGTAGTACCTAATTGCACATAATTAGATGTGGCAACATTAGTGGAGTCAAGCTTGGCTAGGAAGTGACAGAGAAAATAACTTTCATCCGAAGACAAGATTTCTCCAAAAACCGTCTCCTTGAATATCTCCATATTTTCTTCTGAATCAGAAGGGAATCTGAAGAAAATTGCTTAAAAATAATCTGACTCGCCAGGAACCAAATGTGTCTCGATGGAGCTAGAAGGAGTTTGTGTTGCGGACAACCACCAAGAGAGAGAAAACCCGACCTATTTGATAAAAATGAAACCCTAGTGCTGCGAGGGAGATAACTCACCTCAAAAAGGCAGCAATGGATTTGATACCATGTAGACTTTGAGAAGAAGAAAAGACTTCTTGTATTTCTGTGTATTTCTTACATCCCTAAGCAAATGTATTTATAAACTAGGTCCCATGACTATTTTATGAAGGAAAATAAATTACAATCAATTTATATTCAATTACAATCAATCAGAATTAAATCTTTCCTAATATTTAAGCCAATCAACAAAAAGAAGCAAGGTGGAGAAGGATACGAGGTACCCATTTAGTGAAAATTATAGGTATTTACAATTCAGACAGAGAAATATAGGCATTCTAAATTTAGTTTCAACAGTAACAGAGGTATGTACAATTAGTCACACCATCTCAGTTATGCCCTATGGGACCTAACAAATATAGTTTACGAGAAGGATAGGATATCAGAATCTAGTTGGGGTTAGAGTAACTCAAAATGATGGATGGATTGATAGCATTAGCTGACATTTCTGAAGGATATTACAAACGTGATAGTAGTTCTCCATGTGAGAAACACAGGTAGTGCACTCTAGAATAGTACAGTCAGATATGAATACTAGAATTTTCAGAAAGTTGAGAAGATAGGCACTGAAATCCTAGAAGGGATGAATATTTATCTTGGTATAACTCTCGTCCCTAGTAAAGAGAGAATGTTAGGTGACCAGAAGAGCCAGTGAAATGGATCAAGGGGAGCTAAAAACGAAAGAATATTTTGTTGAAGTTTTCAGAATAAGGTGATAGACAGAAATACTAGAAAGAGAAGAAGAAGATAATAAATGAAGCATTATGAGTAAGATGTGATAAATGAGTGATGACGGTAAATCAAAATACGATAGGATGACAGAGCCTATAGTAAAATGAAGGAAAAGACAAGATGAGACAAGCCTTGAGACTATAAAGAGTATAAGCCATAAAGTCATATCCTCATTTCGATAAATGAGTTGGTGACTCCAAAGTGATTACCAGAAGGCTAAGTTAGACCCCCCGAAGTAATATAAAGTAGTATGGGCTAGTAAACAAGATAAAATCAAACATGAATTAGGGATCAGAAGATTTAATAATAGTCGACATTGTGAGAATTTTAGAGATCATGTTCCGGCAATAGTTCAAATGGACAACAGAAGAATAACCTTTAAAGGTCATTCAGGAAGACGCTTCCCTAAAAGCAAGCACTGTGAGCAGAGTTAAGCTTAAGGGACTAAGTGTGCCAGTTACACTAGGTGTCACCCTCGTGCGTAAGAAATTCAGTTATCCCTGGTACAAAAGGGTTACCGCAAGGCGAGTAAGGGTCATTGAAGATGTGAAAATACATCAAAGAAGAGGAGGTAAAACATCTGTAGGTAAAACTTCAGAGCATTAAATATTAGTACTCCCTTAAAGGGGGAAGATGTTGTGATATGGATTAAGTCGGATTTAAGTAGTTCATGTAAATATAGAATGGGAAAGGAGGAATGACGTAAAAAGGCAAAAAAATGAGATTGCATTTATTCAAATCCTATAGATATGTTACAACTCCAGAGCGTTATGCAAGCACGACGCCGGGTATAGGCAGTAAAGGTCACGCCTAGGATGTTATTTGATAAATAAGTGTGAATGGACACTTGATACATAAGGAGCCAGTACGAAAGGTACAGAAAAACATAATCCAAGAGAGATTATGCAGAATATAGATATTAGAATGGACCAACGAGTAGTTAGTAGTTCAGGAAGAGCCTAGTTATGGCTAGACAAGAGGTCATAGATAAATTAACAGATCATGCAAGATAAACGTAGTGAACCCCAACATAGGGAATTTAGTCTCGCAGATACGAGATCATAATATTGAGAAATATTCAGGTTGGGGTAATTAAAGGTACCGTATAAGTGTTAAGAAAATAAAAGAGAGTGCCACTGGGGAGGCAATCAAAATTTGAGATAAAAAGTAACCCTACGAGCACAACGGCACAGAGTTTTGTAATTAAGGATATTTATAGGCACTCAATTAAATAAACTATACCCTTAGAAAACTTATTAGTACTCCTACACAGAAGTAAGAACATCAAAAATTCCGTCAGGTAAACGATGTAATAAGCTCGCAGCTTTACAAGAGTCATAAGGTCTCCCCTAAGTACTACAACGAAAGGCTAGCTGAGGAAATAAGGAAGAAGGCTTCGACCTAAGCATAGTAACTTGAAGAAGAAATGTAAGGCCCCGTAAAATTTTGCAAAGAAATTTTAGGTTTCGTGGTGCCGAGGTAGACTTATGCGTTGATGAACAGTGCGTTGGGGAGTTGAAGAAAATCTTTAGAAGTGTAGGGCATTTCTGCGGTTCATTCCGCGACCAAAGAATCACTCTACGGGCCGCAGATCGGCCGCAGAGTGAAGCAGAAAGTTGAGCTAAATTTTGAGGACCATTATGTGGTCCATTATGCGGCCGCAGAACCGTTTTGCGGGCCGCATATCCCATCGCAGAATCAACATGCGAAATTTCATAAGGAGATTCTGCGATCCATTGTGCGACCACAAAATTGGTCTGCAGACCGCAGACCGGTCGCAGCATGAGGCAGAATCTCCCAGTTCTAGAGGGAAATTGTGCGGTACATTTTGCAGACTGCAGAAGCATTATGCGGACGCATAAGCGACTGCAGATCTGTGACGGGGCACCATTTTTATGATTTTTATAACCCGATACCATTTTTATAAAAGGGCTTTGGGGGTCATTTTAAGGGTTTCATCTGATATTTTTAGAGAGAGGTGAGAGTATCTTAGAGAGAGAAAGAGAATACCTAGACATTGCGTTCATCAATACTTGCTCAAGGCTTGAAGATTTCACAAGGATCTTGCTAGGGCTTCAAAGAGGTAAGAATTCCTTTCCCCAATTCTTCAATTTCGAGTTTGGGGTAAAAGATGGGTGATTGGGAGTATGATTCTTGGGTGTGAGAGTATTATGTATACATGCATGTACCAATAGGGCTTGTGGGAAGATTGTTGAGCTCAAATAAGTAAAGATTGGGTTGTGGAATGAAGAAAATCTTGTAAAAGAACCTTGTAGCCGAATTTGCACACCTAGTGTTTGATAAAATGCTCAAATGAGTTGAAACCATGAATATCTTCCTAATTTGTGTTCAGTTTTGCTATGTCTCAAAATAGATTGGAATTGCTAGGATTTTCGGAATGTTGTAGTAATTTAAGGAAAGCTCAAATCGAGGTATGTTGGCTAAACTCCTCTCTTAGAATTGAATCCCACGGTATTCATATAATTTATGTAAGTCCCGAGTTGTTCATTATAAAATTGGCTATTCCGAATAAGCTTGTGTTGAAAGATATATGTTCACTATGTATCCCTAATGCTTTTATCATGTTTTGTTATCATTTGAGAATGTGTTCAAAGTATGGGATGTGCATTAAAAATGTTTCGACTTCAAGTCAAGTTCAAACGAAGGCTATTATGCCAAATTTTGTGAAAAATCTCTATGTTCCTAAGACTCCTAAATTGCTCACATATGTACTAAAAACCTTGATTTGAAAGTGATGATGATGATGTTTGAAAGTGATGATGATGATGTTTGAAAGTGAAAAATGTGAGCATGAAATACTAAATACGGCTGACGTGCCAAGAATGATTTTATAATTGTGGTCACTAGTGCCAATGAAATGAAAATATGTGAAAGAAGTATGAAACGAGATGATTAGTAGAAAAGGATGATGTCGATCCATACATCATTGTGGTGAGACGGCCTAGCCAATATGGTCGTGATCGGACGCCATGCCGCATACATGGTGGTGATTGTGCTGGAAATTATAATTGAAATTGTGATTGTGGCTGATGTCTCGGATGAGACAGCCTAGCCGATCGGGTCGTGATTGTCACGACCCAAACTGATGGACCGCGATAGGAACCCGGTACCTTACTCAATCGAGTACCAACGTAACGTATTTTTCTTATTACATCATCATATACATGTAACATTCGGGCCTAATAGGCCAACATGATCATTTATAAACTCAAAACATAGGCCGACAAGGCCGTACAATCTTTCACGTACACGACATATGTCTATAAGCCTGTAAGAGTACATAAATATCATAAAGGTCGGGACAGGGCCCCGCCATACTAATCAGTACATGTCCTAATCATACTGACCACATAAGCAACTCCGGAGCAAATGGAGCGCACCAATACCTTCCGCTGAGCTGATAGCCTACTTGGAGGACTCTCGACTTGTTTATCAGGACCTGCGAACATGAAACACAGCGTCTCCAGGCAAAAGGGACGTCAGTACGAATAATGTATCGAGTATGTTAGGCACATAAATAAGTACATAATAGACATGGAAGAAATATAGAGTAAATGACTCAACCTGTAAGTCTGGATAACTCTGTAAATCATGAAATAATTATAGTGTCATGCATATGCGTATGGATGTCATGTCGTGCATAGGTACATGTTTCATAACATCATCAGGCCTCTGAGGGCATCCCATCATATCATCTCAGCCACTGTGGGCAAAATCATCAACGTATACCAGCTGATCAGGTGGTGATGCGTATATAACATCGTAACCTTTTTCCATATATATATATATATATATATATATATATATATATATATATATATATATATATATATATATATATATATATATATACACACACACACACGTCATCTAGTCATGGGTCAATGTGCATGTATAAATGCATGAAATACGTTAATAAAATCTCTTAGTATGTCATAAGACCATTATGCCTCTGATTAATACCATGAAATAAATTTTACTAACTTACGTATTTTTTGAGACCCATAAACAGATGATAAAATAATATGACACGTGGGGAATCAAGAATATAAGCATTTCTAATATTTATATGAATAGAGTCATGTATGGAAATTGTGCATTTTCTCATTTCGTTTGTGTCGTATGGATCATGCCAAAAGAAATAAGGGATAGCCTTAACATACCTGGAGTAGGGAAAAATCAGTATGATATTCTTGGAAAAGGTTGCACCGTACTCCTTTAGAATCTCAAAATCTCACATTGCTAAAGTGCTAAGAAATCTCGTTGGAATTCTTTTGTTTCAAGAAATCTTGTTGAGATCTTGTTGGATTGGGGTCACGTCTGTTTTTGAATATTTTTAGTATGGAGAAGATTATAAGATTGTTGATTATGTGAAGGCCAAGTGAAGACCACAATGCCAAACTTTTAATGTCTTAGTAGTCTTTACGTAAGTGTCATTTGTATGACACCTTGGATGGCCACCTTTCATTTTATATCATGAGTCACAATGTTTAGATTAATAGGCTGCCATGTTTTTGTAGTCCAAACTTTATCCAAAATCACCATTAATTAATCACTAATCTTAATGATTAATTTGATAATCTCCCACTATAGAATAATTAACCAATTACACACATAATTAAGAATTACCTCAAATTACTTAAAATACTACTCACTTTTAACATACCTTGTAAACCTTACTATCATGGCCATGTGGTACCTTGTATGGTACTAGTCCATAAATACCGGATATTTTTAGCTCAGACCGTATTTTATCCCAAAATATCAAACTTCGATGAAATTCATTTCCTTCAATTCTCTTACTCTTTTACCTTCACGAATTTATTTATCACTTGTTTGAAATAGCGTAATACTTATAATCTCGAAATAATCTCATTCCCCAGCTTACGACAAAACTTTAACGTACGAAAATGTGGGATGTAACATCTCATTTCTGAGCTTATATCAACTTACTTATGGCATACTTCCATGTACGAAAACATGGGGGTGTAGCAGTGATCGGAATCCGTGCAAAAATTATGGTCGTATTGTGAACGGTGGCATATTGGTACTAAATGTTTCCCAATTTAAAATATGATAATTTATTTGAACACTGTCTTGGTACTAACTTGAGGTTTGATGTTGTTTGAGGCTTCCACTGATATTATGATTGTTCTTGCTTGTATTATTAATCGTTCTATTGAGAGGGTGTTTTGTCATTCATACTAGTACTATTCCATATGTACTAACATCCCTTTTGCCAGGGGTGCTGCATCTTCAATGGATGAAAGTGGTTCCAAAGCAAGAGACATTGATCAGTGATAGCGGTACACCCTCTTCCCAACTGACTTGGTGAGCCCCACTTCATTTTGGGGTCATGTATCTTTTGTTCCTCGTGTATTGTGTTTGAGGTATAGCCGGGGCCTTATTATCGGCACTATTATAGTACTCTTTCGTATCTATTAGAGACTCCGTAGACATAGTGTGGGTTGTATATTAGTGCTGGGGAAGTCAAACAAGTTATGTTGTGTTTGAATTACTTGTTCCACTTCAGACCATAAAAATGTGTGTAATTTGAGACTTTAAAATGAAGTAACTAATGATAATGAATTGGTATTGTATATATGATCTCTTTATTGTCTAATTAATGAAAATATGTATTATCTATATTCATAAGTGAGTTTGGGTAGAAAGTATCAAGCAAGTTTGCTTGACTGGGTTCAATCGATTGAGCACCGATCGCGCTCCCCGAGTTCGGGGCGTGACAAGAAATGATCTTGTAACAATAGTCTCACAACAATATTGTATGCACTCCATAAGAAAGTGGCACCTATCATGACTAATAAATGACAAGTAAAAATCAAAAGTAATATTCGAGATCATATGAGTTACACAAAAATTCTAAAATGCATGGTTACTAAGATAAGCCAAGTATTCATGCAACAAGTGGCAGAATGATCAGGAAAAGTAATTGCTTATATTTAAAGACAACTGAGAAGGCACGAAAGGAATTATTCGATCTACGACCTAGAGTTAGTTAAGTTATGAACACACTTAGGATTTTGGAGTATTATCCATGCAGCATATATGTTGACATTCTTACAGTTATAGGAGACTCCAGTATAAGTTAAAGAAAGAATTGAGTTCACATCACAGATAAAGGCTTGAATTGTTAGAAGATTATGGTATGGGTGTTCCATAGTGTCCGCGAAAGTCTAAAGTAATAACTAATATCCAGAGCCACAGATTGGAAGATTACTTAGGCCTACATAAAGGCTGAGAGAGAAAAGGAAGCTTGAGAGTTACAATAGCTACGTAAATCAGGAGTCCAATTATTAGACCCATATAATTATAGAAATCGTGATTCAAAACAATGCAGAATCACTCTTAATAGCATAGGTACAAGAGAAATAATACAGAGGCCATATTCTATAATAGTTCTACGAAAAAGTAGTTAGAAGAGTACCAACCTTAGAGATAACAAAATATGGACTGGAGATAATAGGATAAATATGTGCCCCACTATTGCGGAACTCCGCGACATTATCAAGGCGAGGGAGCATCATTTTTTACCATTCGAGTAAAGAACACAAAAGACAACAGAGTCGTAATCTAGAATACTGTAGAAATAAGAAGAGATGATTTGAGACGAGCGACGTCATGTGGTCAGTACTTCAAAGATGATCATGGAATATAATGTATAACACGGATGAAGGACTCTCCAGATCGACTGTTCAGCTCAATAGTGTCTGTTAGGACAAGCTATGCTAAAAATAGAGATGTGCGTGCTTTTACAGAAGTACCACAACTTAAAAGATCAATAATGTGAGTGAGCTAAGATGACATGTCAAGTATAAATTTTTACGAGACCAGGATAAGTCAAAAGGCTAGAATACGAGGTTGAGAAGTTGAAGTCGATCCTAAATCACTCACCCCTCAAGTGGAGCAGAAATATATGTATATCTCTATAGAAGGTTCGGTGGAAAGGTTGAATAGCAATGTTACAAGTACCAAGATGATAACAAATCTTAAGAAAAGCAAAACGAGAACTATGAAAGCCAATGTTAGGATTGTATTTGGTTCTAAGAGCATTAGAATAAAACTTATATGATGGACAAGGTGGTAGAATAAAAATTCCTAAAGTACAAATGCATATATAGCCTACGAAAAGCGTCATGAGATTCGATAAGAAGGGAAAGCTTAGTCCGAGATATATGGGGCCTTACAGAGCCATTCGACGGATAGGCAGAGTAGCTTTTGAGCTTGAACTGCCTATGGAGTTAGAGTCAGTCATTTTCCTTGCTACAGAAGTATAATGGAGACCCTTCTCGAGTTGTCCCAGTAGATGACATTCAGATTACAGAGGATCTATCCTACGAGGATATTCTAGTGGCTAACTCTGATCGATAGATCTTTAGGTAAAGGACCAAAAGGTAGCCTCCATGAAGGTATTATGAACAAATAAGAACGTCGAAGAACTGATGTAGGAGGACATAGAGGATATGAAATCCAAATACCCCCACCTATTTCAACTGAAGATATGGATCGAGATAGGATATTATAGCATAACACGGTTCAAACCAGTAGGTCGTGAAGCGAGCTCTTATTATTTACTTGCAGTACTTATGTTTGACGGTCGTGTGAGGCCAAGTGTTGCTATTTATAGACATTGGTCATGTGTTGCATGTATAGTATATTTTTTTACTGCGTGCAAGTTGGTTTTAGTCCAGTGTACAAAGGAGGCTCTGGCGAGATTTTTGCAAGCCTTTAAGAGTTAACATTCGAGGACGAATGTTCCTAAATGGAAGGATGTTTGTAACGACCCCGATCGGCCATTTTGTGTAATTGCGCGCCGTTAACCCTTTTATTTCTTCACATATGTGACTTTATGCTTTTATGATTTGCGAGGTTGATTAGTTTCGTTCCGGGAGGCTTTCGGGTTGATTTGGACCCTTGATTCTAGACTTAGAAGCTTTAATTTGAAAATATTGACAAACTTTGAATTTTTTGAAAACAACCCTAGAACTGTGTTTTTATGACTTTGATAGCTTCGTATTGTGATTTCGGACTTGAGTATATGCCCAAAATTCATTTTGGAAGTCCGTAGGTTGATTTGCCGGAATTTGGCAATTTTAAGCTGAAAATTTTGATAGTAGGTTGACTTTTAGCTATTGAGCTCTGAAATTGATTTTGGGACTTGGAATAGGTTCGTTATGGCATTTAGAATTTGTTTGCAAAATTTGGCGTCATTCGGAGTTGAATTGATAGGAATCGGACACGAAGTTGTAATTTAAAAAGTTCTTGAAATTCACTTTGATAATCATGAGTTTTAGAGTTCAATTCTTAGTTTTAGATGTTGTTTTTGTGTTTTGATCACACAAACGAGTTTATAAGAGGTTTTTAGACCTGTGTAAATGTTTGATTTGGAGCCCCGAGAGCTCAGGTGATTTTCGGACGCTTAGCGGAGTGTTGATAGGATTGAAGTTTGCTGGTTTTTTCTGCAGACCTCTGATCTCGCATTTGCGAGATTTTGGTTCGTATTTGCGAAGTGAGGACAAGGCTGTTGTTTTCGCATTTGCGAAAAAGGCTAGGAAGGGGTCAGTTCGCATTTGCGATCCTTTTTCTCGCAATTACAAAGTCCAAATTTCGCATTTGCAAACTATTTGTCACAATTGCGATGATAGCAGAGATGGGAAGGTGTTCACATTTGCGAGTGATTCTTCACATTTGCGGGGTTCACAAATGCAAAATCTGCGACTGGACAAATAGCTGAGGGACGGGATTTTTGAGTTCATTCTCTCATTTTTGAACCCTAGACTTGGTAGGAGACGACTTGGAGAGGAGATTTTTACCTACAAACCTTTGGTAAGTGATCCTAATCTATTTCTAATTATATTTCATCAACTTATCTTATATTTTAACATCAACATCATGTGAATCAAAGTAGAAATTTATGAAACTTTGTCACGTTTTTGAAAAATAAGAAATTGAGTTTTAAGAGTCGATTTGGACTTGTATTTTAAAACTAATCACATATATGAACTCGTGGGGTCATGGGTAGACGAAATCTATCATTGAATCCGGGTTTTGACCGGGCAAGCCCCGGGTTGACTTTTGTTGACTTTTTAGAAAAAGTGTAAAAATCTTAACTTTATCTATTGCAATTGAATTCCCTAGCATTGTTTAATGTTATTGAGTCAATTTTGGTTCTATTTGAGCCGTGTGGAGGCGGATTGTAAGGGAAAAACTATTTTCGAGTATTGAATTGGCCTAATTGAGGTAAGTGTCTTGCCTAACTTCGTGTGGAGGAACTACCCCTTAGGATTGGTATTGTTTGATTCAATTATGCTAAGTGAAATCCATGTACGCAAGGTGACGAGTGGGTACACGGGTTGTACGTAGTATTTGACCGGTTTAGGCTACTTAGACTATTTCCATGCTTTACTTGAAATGTCATATTATGTTCAAGATTCTCATAGTTAAATCATCCTTAGTTGTGTTAGACTATCCTTAAATGCTTTAGTTGAATTGTTTAGTAATTGCCCTACATCTTACTTGCTAAATTGCTCTCATGCTTTGGTTGAACCTGTTGCCCCTTTATTGTCACATGTTATCTCTTCATTGTTAATTATCATTGTTGAATTAATTTTTCATTTTGCCCTTTTATTTTTTGCCTTCCATTATTTGATTCTCATGGTTGAAGATTGTTTCCTTTATTGTGAATTAGTCTTATCTAATTGTGGTTACACATTGCTTTTCCCATTGTTGAGTTATTTGATGTTGAGGTTGTGGAAGTTTTTAATATGTTGAGGCGATGTTGGTTATTGTTGAAACATCTATCCTATTGAAAATTTTCCATCCATTATTATTGTTGATATTCTCGTATACGTTGTGTTGGAGGCATGGGATACTGTTGTGGAAACATTTCTATTGTTGTTGTTGGCAAGTTGTGATATGTGAGCACTTGTGGTGCGACGTTGTGATTGTGATATGATCCTGATGCGAATGCGGCGGTATAAGGCTAGAGTTGATGCGCATGCGACGGTATAAGGTGGGACTTATGTGCATGTTGATTGTAGGGGAACTACGTGAAGCCACATGGCATCATAAGGTGGGCTAAATTGTGTGTAGCTATTTCGGAAAAACTATTTTCAAAACCTATTTTCAAATGTAAGGCTCACGCGGCGGCATAAGGAAGGATTGTGATTGAAATTGAGAAATATGAATACCAGGCGGTACCTCGGTTGTTAATCTTAATTGTATGAGGCGTTACCTCGGTTTGATATCGTTATACACGAGGCGGTACCTCGTTATGTTTCTTGCTATTATTTCATATTGCAAAGTGTCGTGGAAGTCATATTTCTTGTTGCTACATTTGTTATCATTCTAGTAGTGGTAGTCCGCACATGATCTTTGTATCACTTTAGTTGTTACTTTCATGCTATTTTTACTATTGATTTTCCCGATTTTAGATCATGCTATCATCTTGTTCCATATTAGTTGCTTTCTTACTTCCCATTTTATATCCATATTTCATTTTATACTGTCTATTTCATATCCTAGTAGGTGTCTTGACCTGGCCTCGTCACTACTCTACTAAGGTTAGGCTTGATACTTGCTGGGTACCATTGTGGTGTACTCATACAATGCTTCTGCACATCTTTTTGTGCAGATCCAAGTACGCCTGCCCGTGCTGGTAGATAGAGAGTCTTGCTAGCTGCTTTCACAGGAGACTTCAAGGTATGCCTGCTCGCATCCGCAGGCCTCGGAGTCACCTTCCCTTAGTTTCATTACTGTTGTATTTCCTTTTCGGACAGTGTTGTAGTAGCACTCTAGTAGCATTCTATAGAGCTTATGACTCAGTTCCATCGGTTTTGGGGTGTGAAATTGTGAGATTCTACTAACAGGCGATTTTATCTATTATTTAGTTGCTTTCAGTATTTTGTATTTATATATATGTTCAGTGGTTGCTATTTGTTAGGCTTACCTAGTTGTAGAGACTAGGTGCCATCACGACATCCTTCGGAGAGAATTTGGGGTCATGACAAGTTGGTATCAGAGCTCTAGGTTCATAGGTGTTAAGAGTCATAAACAGGTTTAGTAGAGTCTTGCGGATCGGTACGGAGACGTCTGTACTTATCTTTGAGAGGCTACAGAACTGTTAGGAAAACTTCACTTCTTTGATTCCTTATCGTGCGAATTGGTTGATTTCGAAAACTAAATCTTTGACTTTCTATTCTCTTACAGATGGTGAGGACACACATAGCACGATATGACGATCAGACACCCACGCCCCCTGCTAGAGCCATAAGAGGTCTGGGATGGGGCAGAGGCCGAGTACGGGGTGCATCCAGAGCACCTGCCCGAGCTGCGACAGAGGAGCCACCAGTAGCTCTAGTCGGGGGTCAGACACCCGAGGTGCCTATTGCCACCCCAGCACTACAGGAGACCTTCGCACTGTTCATGAGCATGTTCAGCACCTTAGCTCAGGCGGGGTTGATCCCACTTGCACCAACCACATCTCAGCTTGGGGGATGAGCACAGACTCCCGTGGCCCGTACCCCAGAGCAACGGGCCCAGGTTGATCAGGTCCTAGAGGTCATACTGGTACAACCTGCTGCTTCAGTTTAGCCCATGGTTAGGGCATCATCATCTGAGGAGGAGCAGCTTAGGCTCGAGAGGTTCAAGAAGTACCACCATCCTACTTTCAGTGGTTTGGCTTCAGAGGACGCACATAATTTACATGAGGAGTGTTACCGCATTCTCTATACTATGGGCATTGTAGAGACGAGTGGGGTTACCTTTACTACGTTCCAGCTGAAGGGAGCGGCATATCAGTGGTGGCGGGCATACGAGGTGGGTAGCCCAGCTGAGGCAAGTTCACTCACATGGGATCGGTTTTCAGAGTTCTTCTTGAGAGAGTTTGTTCCTCAAACCCTTCGGGATGCTTGGCGCGCAGAGTTTGAGCAGTTGTGCTAGGGTACAATGTCAGTGTCGGAGTATGCGATCTGATTCAGTGATTTGTCCAAGCATGCACCATCCTTGGTTGCCACAGTCAGGGAGCGAGTCCGTCGATTTATCGAGGGACTCAACTAAGGTATTAGATACAGCATGGCCAGGGAGTTGGAGTCAGACACTCCGTATCAACAAGTGGTAGAGATTGCACGGAGGTTGGAGGGTATGTGAGACCGTGGTAGAGAGGATAGGGAGGCCTCGTGGCACAGAGGGATTTAGTGGTGGTCATGTTACAACTTCAGCCCGTCATGGTTGGGGATATGTGAGCCGCCCAGTTCATTCATCATTTCCATCTTCTAGTGGTGCTCTGGTTGTATCGAGGTCCCAAGTTGCACACTTTGCTCACCACTTTCTAGTGCACCCCCTGCACAGGGTGCCTTCAGCGATCAGTCCAGCCGACCAGGCCTGAGCCAGTCCCAACCGCCGCATCTTTAGAGAGCTTGTTTTGAGTGTGGTGATCCCCACCAGGCCACCAAATGGTCAGCGATTGCCCTAGACTCTGTAGGGGTGCACCTTCCTAGGCTACTCAGGCTCCATGGATTCAGTCGGGTCTGGAGACTTCTCAGGCACATGATTGCTGCCCCAGTTTCCGCTCAGCCAGCTAAAGGCAGAGGTCGAGCACGTAGAGGTCGTCCTAGAGGGGGTGGCCAAGCCATACATCATGCTCTTCCTACTAGGACAGAGGCAGTTACTTCAGACTCAGTCATTACAAGTATTGTTCCGATCTGTCATAGAGATGCATCAGTCTTATTTGATCTAGGTTCCACTTATTCCTATGTATCATCTTATTTTTCTCCATATTTGGGTATATCCCGTGATTCCTTGAGTTCTCCTGTTTATGTGTCTACACCTATGAGAGATTCTATTATTGTGGACCGTGTGTACCGGTCGTGTCTAGTTGTTATTGGTGGTTTTGAGACAAGAGTTGATCTGTTTCTACTTAGTATTGTAGACTTTGATGTTATCTTGGGCATGGACTGGTTGTCACCCTATCATGCTATTCTTGATTGTCACGCCAAGACTGTGACATTGGCGATGCCAGGTTTACCACAGTTTGAGTGGAGGGGCATATTAGATTATGTTCCTAGCAGGGTTATATCATTTCTAAAGGCTCGGCAGATAGTTGAGAAGGGGTGTAGTGCTTATCTAGCCTTTTTGCGAGATGTCAGTGCTGATACTCCTATCGTTGAGTCAGTTCCGGTAGTGAGAGACTTTCCAGATATATTTCCAGTAGATCTTCCGGGCATGCCGCCTAACAGAGATATCGATTTCGGTATTGACTTGTTACCGGGCACTCAGCCCATTTCTATTCCACCATATCGTATGGCCCCAGCAGAGCTGAAAGAGTTAAAGGAGAATTTACATGAGTTGCTTAATAAGGGATTCATTCGGCCTAGCATGTCGACGTGGGTTGCTCCGGTCTTGTTTGTGAAGAAGAAGGATGGATCTATGTGCATATGTATTGATTATCATCAGTTGAACAAGGTTACGATGAAGAACATGTATCCATTGCCACACATTAATGACCTATTTGATCAGCTACAGGGTTCCAGAGTATTCTCCAAGATTGAATTGCGGTCAGGGTATCATCAATTGAAGATTCGGGATCCGGATATTCCGAAGAGTACCTTTAGGAATCGGTATGGTCACTACGGGTTCCTCGTGATATCTTTCGGGCTAACCAACAACATTTATGCACCTGATGAACAATGTATTCCTGCCTTATCTTGATTCATTCGTCATTGTGTTTATTGATTACATCTTGGTGTACTCCCGTAGTCGGGAAGATCATGAGAACCACTTGAGGATTGTGCTCCAGACCTTGAGAGAGAAGAAGTTATATGCAAAGTTCTGAGATGTTGATTATAGATGTATGATGCTAGGCGCATGGATTTGGATCTATCTCTCCAGAGTCAGTTGGTCACCCATTCTACCTTGTGCCGTATGTGCTCAGTTGACACTGAGAGTCTCGAGCACTGGGAGTGCCACTTGTTATAAAGTTTGAGTCTTTATCATGCATTGACAGTGTAGACTCATATAAACACATGCATATACATGCTACTAGATTCATATCATCCATATATGGTGATACTGTACCTTACTTGCATTCTTGATCAACTTACTTGAAAAGAATGCTTAATAGTTGATTCTTGGCTGCTTACCGTATTATGTAAATCCGTGATTTCTTGGTTGGTTCTTTATTTATTGCACACTATTATGAGCTTGTCAGGTTTCAAAATTATTTCACCTTTGTTTAAACCTTGCCACTACTTCATCAGGATTAGACTTGATACTTAGTGGGTACATGTTGTATCTGTACTCATATTACATTTTTGCATATGTTTGTGCAGATCTTGGTATTGGATCTAGTGGCATTCAGGAAGGCGCTTAGCAGCTGATCGAAGACTTCGTGGTGAGTTATTGTACTTGATTCATAGCTTATGGACTCCCATTTTTATCCATTCTATTGTTGTTTGATTCAGTTAGTATTTTTATGTTTGTGACTCAGTTGTACTCTATTTGTTTTCTCACGGCTTTGTACTACTAGATTCTGAGTGATTATTGTTGTATTTTCCATTTAAGGTTGACGATTTCAGAATTATTTATGTTTTATCTTCATCTTGATAATAGATTATCCTTTGTTCGATTAGGTTTGGTTGATTATGATTGTTGGATTACCCAGAGGGTTGGGGTTAGGTTCCATCTTAACCATGGCGGAATTGTGGGTCACCACATCAGTGCAGGGTAAAACCCGAGATGCTAAGATTTTAGTTTCATATTCTAGTAGTTTGCTTCTTGTTCTTGCACCAACATTAGTCGAATTCAACTTCAGCAAAGAGTACTTCGAGTATAGTTTCCCTTGAGATATGTTTTAGATATCTAGTTGAGTCCGAGGCTACTAATGGAAAGTGCATACTGTTTTGATAACACATAATTTATTAGGATAGCACTTGAGCATATTAGAACGTCGAAACTTAGTTTATGGTGGAATATGTTTCCTATCTTGTACTCCCTATGTTCCAGTTTATAACATACTTTCATTATTAGTCGGTTTCAAAAAGAAATTACACACTTCTATATTTAAAAATAATTTACCTTAGACTTCCCATTTTACCCTAAATAAAAAGCTCTTATAACCCAACAAATATTATTACATATTTGAGACCACAAGTTTCAAAAGTTTTATAGCCACATAAGTGTTATGATTTGTTTAAGATCACAAGTTTTAAAAGTCTTCATTTCTTACTTCAACTTTGTGTCGAGTCAAACTATGTCAAATAAATTGAAACAAAGGGAGCGATATTAACTTGTGTCACGACCCCAATTTCCCTCCTTAGGATGTCGTGATGGCACCTAGTCTCTAAGACTAGGTAAGCCTAACATTTAATAATAACTTGACAAAAATACTAAAGCAAAACTGATAAACTCATATAACCTTCCGAAATAGGATCTCAACAACACACTTCCCAAAACCGGTAGAACTAAGTCATAAGCTCTACAAAATAAACTAGAATGTCTACTACATCACTGTCTGAATGAAAAATACAATAGAAAAGAAAGATAAATGAGGGTGACTTCGAGGGCTGCAGACGCCAAGCAGGTATACCTTGAAGTCTCCGGGAAATCAGCTGCAACCAATCACTAACGTCCAGCACGAGCAGACATACCTAGATCTGTGTTGTCCGGGTATTACCGTCGATTCGTAGAGGATTTCTCATCTATTGTTGCACCTATGACCAGATTGACCCAGAAGGGTGCTCCGTTCAGGTGGACCGAGGGGTGTGAGGAGAGCTTTTAAAATCTCAAGACTGCTTTTACCACAGTGCCAGTATTGGTGTTGCCTACGGGCTTAGACTCTTATACTGTGTATTGTGATGCGTCACGTGTTGGCCTTTGCGCCGTGTTGGCCTTTGCGTCATGTTGATGCAAGATGGTAGGGTGATTGCTTACGCATCTTGACAGTTGAAGACTCATGAGAAGAACTATCCAGTCCACGATTTGGAGTTGCCAACCATTGTTTATGCATTGAAGATCTGGCGGCATTATTTGTATGGTGTTCCTTGTGAGGTCATTACCGACCACCATAGTCTACATCATCTGTTCAAATTGAAGGATCTTAACTGATGGCAAAGGAGATGGCTAGAGTTGCTTAAGGACTATGATATCACCATCCTATATCATCCCGAGAAGGCCAATGTGGTGGCCGATGCCTTGAGTCAAAAGGCGGAGAGCTTAGGTAGTCTACTATATCTACCGGTAGCAGAGAGAACATTAGCATTGGAGGTTTAGGCCCTAGCCAACCAGTTTGTTAGATTGGATGTTTCAGAGTCGAGTCAAGTTTTGGATTGTGTGGTTTCTCGATCTTCTCTTTTTTATCATATCAGAGAGCATCAGTATGACGACCCTCATCAGCTTGTCCTCAAGGACACGGTTCAGCACGGCGATGCCAAAGAGGTCAATATTGGGGATGACAGTGTGTTATGTATGTAGGGCAGGCTATGTGTGCCCAATGTAGATGGTTTGCATGAGTTTATTCTCTAGTAGGCTCACAGTTCACGGTACTCCATTCCTCTGGGTGCCGCCAAGATGTATCAAGACTTAAGGCAACACTATTAGTGGAGGGGAATGAAGAAGGGCATAGTGGAGTATGTAGGTCGGTGCCTAAATTGTCAACATGTGAAGTATGAGCATCAGCGGCCAGGTGGATTACTTCAGAGGCTGGAGACTCCAAAGTGGAAATGGGAGCGGGTTACTATAGATATTTTTGTTAGGATCCCACGGACTCAGAGGAAGTTCGATGCAGTTTGGGTGATTGTGGATAGGTTGACCAAGTCGGCTCATTTCATTCCAGTGGTGACTACTTATTCTTCAAAGCATCTGGCTCAGGTTTATATTCGCGAGATTGTCAGACTTCATGGCATGCCGGTATCCATCATCTCTGACCGGGGTACGCATTTTACATCACGATTCTGGAGGGCCATACAGCATGCGTTAGGCACGCAGGTTGAGTTGAGTACAATATTTTACCCTCAGACGGACGGACAGTCCGAGCGCACTATTCAGATATTGGAGGATATGTTTTGTGCGTGCATGATGGAGTTTGGGGGTTCTTGGGATCAGTTCTTGTCGCTTGCGGAGTTTGCCTACAATAACAACTACTAGTAGAGCATTCAAATGGATCTGTATGAGGCCTTGTATGGGAGGCGATGTCGGTCTCCGGTGGGTTGGTTTGAGCCGGGCGAAGCCAGACTGTTGGGAAAAGACTTTGTTCAGGATGCTTTGGAAAATGTTAAACTGATTCAAGATTAGCTTCGCAAAGCCCAATCTAGACAGAAGAGTTATGTGGATCGGAGGGTTCGCGACGTTGCATTCATGATTGGGGAGCGGGTCTTGCTCTGGGTTTCGCCTATGAAGGGTGTTATGAGGTTTGGGAAAAAGGGCAAGTTGAGCCCTAGGTGTATTGGACCTTTTGAGATTCTTGAGAGGATTGGAAAGGTGGCCTACAAGCTCGCACTGATACCTAGTCTAGCTACAGTTCATCCAGTATTCCATGTTTTTATGCTCCGGAAGTTTCACAGTGATCCGTCTCATGTGTTAGACTTCAGCTCTATCCAATTGGACAAGGATTTGTCTTATGTTGAGGAGCCTGTGGCCATCTTGTATCGGCAGATCTAGAAGTCGAGGTCAAAGGATATTGCTTCAGTGAAGGTTCAATGGAGGGGTCATCCGGTCGAGGAGGCGACTTGGGAGACCGAGCATAACATGCGGAGTCATTATCCTCATATATTCACCAGTTCAGGTATGTCTTTATGCACGTTCGAGGACGAACGTTTGTTTTAAGAAAGGAGAATGTAACGACCCAATCGGTCATTTTGTGTAATTGCGCCTCGTTACCCCTTTTATTGCCTCACATATGTGATTTTATGCTTTTATGACTTGCGAGGTTGATTATTTTCGTTCCGGGAGGCTTTCAGGTTGATTTGGACCCTTGATTCTAGACTTAGAAGCTTTAATTTGAAAATGTTGACCAAACTTTCACTTTTGTGAAAACAACCCCGGAACTGTATTTTTATGACTCTGATAGCTTCGTATCGTGGTTTCGGACTTGGGCGTATGCTTGGAATTTATTTTGGAAGTCAGTAGGTTGATTTATCGGAATTTGGCAATTTTAAGTTGAAACTTTTGACCGTAGGTTGACTTTAAGCTATTGAGCTCGAAAATTGATTTTGGGACTTGAATAGGTCCGTTATGGCATTTAGAACTTGTCTGCAAAATTTGGCGTCATTCGGAGTTGAATTAATAGGAATCGGACGCGTAGTTGTAATTTTAAAAGTTCTTGAAATTCTCTTTGAAAATCATGTGTTTTAGAGTTCAATTCATAGTTTTAGATGTTGTTTATGTGTTTTGATCGCGCGAGCGAGTTTTTATGATGTTTTTAGACTTGTGTGAATGTTTGATTTGGAGCCCTGAGGGCTCGGGTGAGTTTCGGACGTTTAGCGGAGTGTTGATAGGATTGAAGTTTGCTGGTTTTTTCTGCAGGCCTCTGATCTCGCATTTGCGAGATTTTGGTTCGTATTTGCGAAGTCAGGCCAAACCTGTTGTGTTCGCATTTGCGAAAAGGGCTGGGAAGGGGTCAATTCATATTTGCGATCCTTTTTGTCGCAATTGCCAAAGTCCAAAGTTTGCAATTGCGAACTATTTATCGCAATTGCGATAATAGCAGAGATGGGAGTTTCACCTACAAACCTCGGGTAAGTGATCCTAATCTATTTCAAATCATATTCCATCAACATATCTTAGATGTTAACATCAGAATCATGTGAATCAAAGTAGAAATTTATGAAACTTTATCAAGTTTTTAAAAAATAAGAAATTGAGTTTTGAGAGTCGATATGGACTCGGATTTTGAAACTAATCACATATATGAACTTGTTGGGTTATGGGTAGACGGAATCTACCATTAGACCCGGGTTTTGACCGGGCGGGCCCTTAGTTGACTTTTGTTGACTTTTTGGGAAAAGTATAAATATCTTAACTTTATCTATAGCAATTAAAAATCTATTGCATTGTCTGATGTTATTGAGTCGATTTTGGTTATATTTGAGCCGTGTGGAGGCGGATTGTAAGGGAAAATCTATTTCTGAGTATTGAATTAGACTAATTGAGGTAAGTGTCTTGCCTAACTTCGTGTGGGGGAACTACCCCTTAGGATTGGTATTGTTTGATTCAATTGTGCTAAGTGAAATCCGTGTACGAAAGGTGACGAGTGGGTACACGGTTTGTACGTAGTATTTAACCGGTTTAGGCTACTTAGACTATTTTCATGCTTTAATTGGAATGTCATATTATGTTCTAGATTCTCATAGTTAATTCATCCTTAATTGTGTTTGACTATCCTTAAATTCTTTAGTTGAATTGTTTAGTAATTGCCCTACATCTTACTTGCTAAATTGCTCCCATGATTTAGTTGAACTTGGTGCCCCTTTATTGTCACACGTTATCTCTTCATTGTTAATTATCATTGTTGAATTGATTGTTCATGTTGCCCATTTATTTGTTGACTTCCATTATTTGATACTCATGGTTGAAGATTGTTTCCTTTATTGTGAGTTAGTCTTATCTAATATTGTGGTTACACGTTGCTTTTCCCATTGTTGAGTTATTTGATGTTGAGGTTGTGGAAGTTGTTAATACGTTGAGGTGATATTGATTATTGTTTAAACATCTATCCTATTGAGCATTTTCCATCCATTATTGTTGTTGATATTCTGGTATATGTTGTATTGGAGCCATGGGCTATTTATTTTGGAAATGTTGCTATTGTTGTTGTTGGCAAGTTGTGGTATGTGGGCACTTGTGGTGCGACGTTGTTATTGTGATATGATGTTGATGTGCATGCGACGGTATAAAGGCTTGGGTTGATGTGCATGTGCCAGTATAAGGTGGGACTTATGTGTGTGTTGCTTGTAGGGGAACTACGTGAAGCCACGCGACGTCATAAGGTGGGCTAAAGTGCGTGTAGCTATTTTGGAAAAACTATTTTCAAAACCTATTTTCAAATGTAAGGCTCACGCGGCGGCATAAGGAAGGATCATGATTGAAATTGAGAAATGTGAATACGAGACGGTACCTCGGTTGTTACTCTTGATTGTACGAGGCGGTACCTTGGTTTGATATCATTATACATGAGGCGGTAACTCGTTGTGTTTCTTTCTTTTATTTCATGTTGCAAAGTGTCGTGGAAGGAATATTTCCTCTTTTCTCCA
This sequence comes from Nicotiana tabacum, assembly GCF_000715075.1. Classification (NCBI taxonomy): domain Eukaryota; kingdom Viridiplantae; phylum Streptophyta; class Magnoliopsida; order Solanales; family Solanaceae; genus Nicotiana; species Nicotiana tabacum. Next base: position 123,967,906 of record NC_134083.1, on the reverse strand, counting down.
TTCATTATCATTCTAGTAGTTGTAGTCTATACATCATCTTTGTATCACTTTAGTCGTTTCTTTCATGCTATTTCTACTGTTGATTCTTCCCAGTTTTAGATCATGCTATCATCTTGTTCCATATTAGTTGCTTTATTACTTCCCATTTTATATCCGTATTTCATTTTATACTGTCTATTTCATATTCTATTAGGTGTCTTGACCTGGCCTCGTCACTACTCTACAGAGGTTAGGCTTGATACTTGCTGGAAACCATTGTGGTGTACTCATACTATGCTTCTACACATCTTTTTGTGCAGATCCAGTTACGTCTGCTCGTGCCGGTATATAGAGAGTCTTGCTAGCTGCTTTCACTGGAGACTTCAAGGTATGCCTGCTCGACGTCCGCATGCCTCGGAGTCACCTTCCCTTATTTTTATTACTATTGTATTTCCTTTTCGGACAATGATGTAGTAGCATTCTATAGAGCTTATGACTCAGTTCCACCGATTTTGGGGTGTGAAATTGTGAGATTCTATTTACATACGGTTTTATCTATTATTTAGTCACTTTCAGTATCTTGTATTTACATATCTGTTTAGTGGTTGCTATTTGTTAGGCTTACCTAGTCGTAGAGAGTAGGTGCCATCACGATGTCCTTCGGAGGGAATTTGGGGTCGTGACAGTGTTATAACCCGTACTTTCATGTTGGAATGCGTCTTAAGTAAATCAATATAAGACATAGAGTTTAAGGACCTTTACAAAGATAATGATGCATTAACATAGGTGTTACAGAAGTATCGCGAGGGTTGGAGGCTAATTGGATCAAAGATGTTATAATCCCTGCTTTCAGGGTAAAATTAGGAGTACTTAATATGATAAGGAGTTTGTGTTTTAAGGTGTTTAAATTTCTTATTGGTCATATGTAAGTTTTGAAGCCAAACAAGTTGTAAAACAAAAGTCAACAAATGTTGTCGCAAGATAGGTTCATAATCTTATTACAATTTTGGTCTAATGTCACTAAGATTTTCTTTCAATATACTTAGAGTTATTGGATGATCCACCTCTCATATTGACTATTTATAAGTCTAGTTTCCAATGCATTAAACCGATCGTTGATACGACATTGGAGTAGAGAGATATTTGTATTTTCATGAGACTGCGCAGGCAGCCCCTATGGGACCCTCTTGGACGATGGACGACCTTTACCTATTTTTATCTCGTTTTTGCTAAATTTTTTATCACATTCTATCCTCACACTCTAAAAAACCTCCCAAATAGTTCCCCCAAGGCTCCAAATAAATTCCAAAAAAATGATGCATCATAATCCAACATCAAAGTTAGCCAAAGGTGGAGAATAGCCCCTATATGGTGTTGTAATGTGAAGAACAATGATGGTGAGCTAAGTGAAGCTTAGGGTTCAAATTTTATCTACTGCCTAAGGTAGTTTTAACAGCCTTTTGATTGTATTTAATGTTAATTACATGTTGGTTGTGGTGTCGGAGTGAAAGATTACAAGATAGCACTTGAAAGAAGAAGAGATGTTGTTATCTTTTGTTTGATTTTTAAAACTATATATGCCCTCAGAGGCTTGTTATGAGTTTCAGGTCGACTTATGTACTCTTCCTTCACATTCTAAATTTTATTTATATGCGTACCTGCCTTACATATTTAGTACATCTTTCGTACTGACGACACTTTGTTGGGGTGTTACGTTCAATGCTCGCAGATACAGATAGCGATTCAAACGATACTTCACAATAGGTGACTCAACTCAGCTGAAGGTTGTCACACTCCTTTCTTCCAGAGCTGTGTAGTAAGCTGGTAGGTAGGATGGTTGTATATATGTACATAGTTGGGTATGGCGGGGCCTTGTTCCGATCTTATAATTTTTATGTACTCTTTAGAGGCTTGTAGACAGATGTTATGTGTATTTATGGTCACAACGGCTTTGTAAGCTCATATGTCTCGTGTATATAAGCTTGTATATTATCTTGGATCGTCCTTTGTCGAGTTTTATTTCCTGTTTTAATCAGATTATCTCATGGTGGCCTTTTCGACCCATCTACGCATAATAGCAAGGTTATAGATGCATGTTATGTTGGTGCCCAGGGAGGTAGGTCTGAGGGCCCATCATGCCCCTCCAGTTTGGGGTGTGACAATTACGTACATAGTTTCTTACATATTTAAGGGCTTCATATTTATTTATTTATGAAATAAAAGAAAGGATGCATAGAAATGAACAAATTGGGCCTATGCTACCAGTTACCAAGCAACTAACTATTAAGAATAAGGTTTGACCTGTCACATGCCTTGCCCTACTAAAAATATTTCAAAAATTAAGTTTTGCGCTGCCTCACCCTATTTAACTGTCCCCCTGCCCTGTCCCATTAAGTGTTTGCCCTGCCCCGCCTTTCCCAACTCCAATTGCCATCCCTAACTACTTACTACATATTTATCCATATGTCTGGATAAAGAGCCTAAAAAGATAATTCTTTTTTGGAAGTCGGTTTTCTGTTAATTTGATAAAGTATATTTGTTGGGAATAAATCCCACATAAAAATAATATTTATAATAATAAAGTGGAATAATAACGTAGTACCGGGATACAATATTCAACAAGAATAAAAAAGTGACAATGGCACCAAAAGTTTTACGTGAAAAACTCTTCTACATAAAGGAAAAAAATACAACCCCGAGAGGAGCAACTAATATCACTATAGCAAGAAATTTTATATTTTGTTGGCCCGAGTAAAATACTCTAAACATCACTACAGCACTCAAACGAAATAACCCTCTTTAGATATTCCCATATCTCTACAATATCGCTCACACTCTCTATTTTTCTCACAGACCATTTTCTTATACCTTGTCTGTGATGTCTCACTCTTCTTTATCTCATTCTGATGGTGTATTTAAATAAGTGAGATAGATCCTCCTTTTATAGGAGAAAATACTTGGGCTCCGAGTTGCAAAACAAAAAATAGAAAACCTTGGTAAATATTCTTCACCTTTCATTCCATTCTTTGGCTCCTAGAATGGTTATTAGCCAAGCCTTTAATTTATAGGCACATGCCTATAATCTTCTTCTTTAATTTTCTTTTCTTATCAAATAGGTATGGACCCTACAAATCTCCCCTTACAGATTCATTCACTGCTAGGAGGTAATACTGGGTTTCTAGTTTGAATGCATACCGATAAGTTCTTTGCATAACTCGAACTTGTCTCTTGGTACCACCTTAGTCAACATATCTGAAAGATTCTCATTTGTAGGGATCTTCCTGACCTGCATAGATCTGTCCTCTATCTTTTCCCGAATCCAGTGATATCGCACCTCGATATGCTTGGTTCTTGCATGAGACGTGGTATTATTTCTCAAGTCTATTGCACTTTGACTGCCAATAGACTATATATTTCTTCTGGTGCAATCCAAGTTCTTGAAGAAACCGTTACATCCATACCATCTCCTTGCCATTTTTAGTAGCTGCAATATACTCTGCTTCAGTTGTAGAGAGTGCGACACACTTTTGCAACTTCGATTGCCATGATATAGCCCCCACGAAAATGTGAACAAGTATCCAACAGTAGATTTATGATTATCAAGATCACCTGCCATATTAGCATATGTATAGCCCTTTAAGATTGGATCTAATCCTCCAAAACACAATCAATCTCCAGTAGTACCTCTTAGGTACATGAGTATCGACTTGACTGCTTCCCAATGTTCTTTTCCAGGATTTTTAAGAAACCTGCTAACAACAACAATTACATGAGAAATATTTGGTATAACGCATACCATTGCATACATTAAGCTTCCGACTGCTGAAGAATAAGGAACTCTGGCCTTGCTGTCTTTATCCTCCTTTGTTGTAGGACGCATATTCTTTCTTACCTTCATATGACTAGCAAGAGGTGTATTGACTGGCTTAGCACTCTTCAAGTTAAAGCATTCTAGTACACGTTTAATGTATTCTCCTATGATAACTACAACTTTCTACATGTTCGCTCTCGAACAATCTTCATCCAAGAATTTGTTGTGTTGGGTCTAAGTCCTTCATATCAAATCACTTGGACAAATCTCTCTTCAACTTTGCAATCGGTTGCTTGTCTTGTCCTACAATTAACATGTCATCCACACACAATAATAAAAAAATAAAGTTATTGTCAGAAAATCTTTTGAGGTATACTCATGGATCTGAAAAGGTCTTTGTGTACGCTTGACTTTTCATGAATAAATTCATGTACCACTGCCTTGGTGCATGCTCCAACCCATAAATACTCTAATTCAATTTGCACACCATATGTTTCATTCCAGCTACTTCAAATTCTTCTGGATTCTCCATATATATATATATATATATATATATATATATATATATATATATATCCTCTTCCAAATCTCTGTGAAGAAATACAGTTTTTACGTCCATCTGGTTCACTTTAAGATCTAGGCTAGCTGCTAAGCTAAAAATTATACGAATATAAGTCATTTTGACAACATGTGAGAAAATTCTATTAAAATCAATACCTTTCTTCTGTTCAAAGCCTTTTACCACCAATCAAGCTTTGTATCTGACCAGCTTGCCATTTACAACTTTCTTAAGTTTAAAGACCTATTTGCATTTGAGTGGTCTTTTAGTCTTTAAAAGTTCAACCAGTTTGTACGTGCTATTTTCCTGTAGAGATTCCATCTCTTCTAGCATGGCTTTCATCCACTGGTTCTTTTTTGGATGGGACAACATCTCCTTAAGACTTTCTGCCTCTCCCTCATTACTGATGAGGACATACTCTGTGAAAGGGTACCTACATGACCTACCCTTGGCCTTTCTGATCTCCTCAAAGGTTGAGGTTGTTCTCTTTCCCGAGTGGACATCATCATCAAAATGCCCCTGCTCAATAACCTGATCATGTTGTACCCCTTGCTCGGCAACCTCGTCAATCCTACTTTCTCCACTTGTGGGATTGTTAGAAGTAGAAGGAACGGTAACAAGGTTAGGAATTATATAATTCTTGGCCTTCTATGACTGATCATCTATAGTTCCAACTTCACTTTCTCGGAAGATTACATCTCTACTTCTGATGACCTTCTTCTTCACAGGATCCCATAATTTGTACCTGAACTCTTCATCTCCATATCCAATGAATATGCAGGGAACAGATTTATCATCCAGCTTTGTTCTCTGCTCCTTTGGTACATGTGCAAAAGCTCTGCAACCGAACACCTCCAGATGTGAGTAGGAAACCTCCTTGTTGGTCCAAACTCTCTCTGGAATATCAAACTGCAGTGGGACTGGTGGACTCCTATTAATCAGGTAACAGGATGTCTGAACTATTTTATCCCAGAATTACTTAGGCAGTTTAGCCATTCTGAGCATACTTCTCACCTTCTCCAAAATGGTGCGGTTCATCCTCTCGGCTACATCATTGTGCTGTGGAGTTCCAAGAACTGTCTTTTCATGTCTGATCCCATGACTTGTACAATACTCTTCAAATTCTCTTGAAGTGTACTCACCTCCATTATCACTTTGGAGACACTTTAGCTTTTGGCCTGTATCCCTTTTCACCAGAGCATGAAACTTCTGAAAAACTTGAAACACATGTTCTTTGGTTTTCATGATATAAATCCACAATTTTTGTGATGTGTCATTAATAAAAGTAACAAAATATTTGTTACCTCCCATAGATTATATCTTTATTAGAACATAAACATCATAATATAGCAAATAAAGTATATTCAATTTTCTTTCAGACAATGTCTGAAATAAGACTCTATGTTGTTTACCAAATAAACAGTAGTCACAAGGTTTTACCGTGGTACCTTTGGCAAAAGAGATATTTCTGCATTCTTTTGACCCATTCTCACTCATTTGACCCATTCTTTTGTGCCACAAATCTGCAGAAATCTCATCTTGTGACGCGTTCAATTCACTTCGACATATTTCTGCATTTGTCCTGTATAATATGCCACGAGCAACTCCTTTTGCAATCATCAATGATCCCTTGGTGAGTTTCCACGTTTTATTTGCAAAATAGTTCTGGTACCCATCTCAGTCCAAAGTTATTCCTGAGATCAAGCTCATCCAAAAATTAGGTACATATCGCACGTCCTATAGAACCAATGTGCATTCGACATTTGTCTTGATACAAATGTCAGCAATCCGTGCAATCTTTGAGTAACTTGTATTACCTATTCTCACAATGCAGAAATCACCAGCTACATATTTGCAATAAATTTCCCATACCAGTGTCGCATGATAAGATGATGTTGTGTCAATCACCTATTCCGACTCTGGACCTGCCAAGTGCATTCTTCTTCCTCATTTATGAATAGAACAACATTATCATTGTTTTGCATTGTGGCTGTTGTATTGTTGTCATTCTTCTGTCTACTGCTTTCACTTTTGCCCTTTCTTAGATTTAGGTAGTCTCTTTTAAAGTGACATGGTTGATCACAATTGTAGAAATTTCTGGCTTTTGATTTGAATCAGTTCTTGGACTTCCCACGACCTCCAGATCTACCATAGTTGTTCGAACTCCTTTGGTGACTCCTGCCTCTACCTTCTCTGATGAGAGTTTGTCCTTGATTTTCAAGCTTCTTTCTCATCTTCTCATTGAGTAAAAGAGTTGATATGACGTCTTTCAACTCAATGGTTGTCTTTTCCGTACAGGATGGTTGTTGTCAAATTATCATACGAAGATGGTAACGAGTTCAAGAGCAAGATAGCTATATCTTCTTCCTCAGTCTTTACTCCAAGATTGGCAAGCCGCGTGATTAGTCTGTTAAACGCATTCAAATGTGAACAAAAGTTTGCACCTTCATGCATATGTAGGGCGTATAACAGCTTCTTCAGGTACAATTTATTTGTCAGCATTTTGAACATGTATAGTCTTTCCAATCTTGTCCAAATGCTACATGCAGTATCTTAATCAATGATATTATTTATCACATCATCTGATAAGTACAACTTGATTGCACTAATAGTCTTTTCATCCAAGTCATCCCAATCCTTATCTTTTATGGTAACATGCTTCTTGGTATCAATATTTTGTACCTTGTATAATTCATGTTGGATGAGCAGATCCCTCATCCTTCTTTGCCATGTTGGAAAACGGCTATCTACGTTGAATTTTGCTACCTCGTACTTTACTCCAAAAAAAAATTTCTGAGTATAGTACCACCGTCTGTGAATAGTATTTTAGTGTACGAGCAGAACCTGTGCTCCGATACCAGTTATTGAGAATAAACCCACCATAAAAATAATATTTACGATAATAAAGGCGAAATAACGATGTAGTCGAGATACGATAATCAACAAGAATAAAAGAATGACAATGATACCAAGTGTTTTACGTAGAAAACCCATCTAAATAAGGAAAAAAACCACGACCCCAAGAGGAGCAACTAATATCACTATAGCAAGGAATTTAATATTTTGTAGGCCCGAGTAAAATACTCCAAAGACCACTGCAACACTAAAAAAAAATAACCCTCTTTTGATATTCCCATATCACTACAATATCACTTATACTCTCTAGTTTTCTCGCAAACTATTTTCTTATACCTTGTCTGTGATGCCTCATTCTTCTTTCTCTCTTTCTGATGATGTGTTTAAAGAAGTGAGAGAACTCTTCCTTTTATAGGAGAAAATACTTGGGCTCCAAGTTGCAAAAGGAAAAATAGAAAATCTTGGCAAAGATTCTCCACCTTTCGTTCCATTCTTTGGCTCCGAGAAAGTGTCACGACCCCATTATTCCTCCGTAGGATATCGTAATGGCACCTAGTCTCTAAGACTAGGTAAGCCTAATACTTACTGAATTAATAATTGATTTTAACCAATTAACTATTAAGAATGAAACAGAAATTTCTATAATAAGCCAACAATCCCAAGTACAATACAATATCTCAAAACTGGTAGTACTAGTCATAATCCCTACTGAGTTCACTAGAAAATTTCTAAGTATAACTGTTCCGAAATAGAAATAAACTTTACACAATAAACTTCAAAAGGTGACTTCGAGGCCTGCGAACACGACGGCAGGTATACCTTGAAGTCTCCACAGTAATATCTGATCAGTTATCTAATGATCAACAAGCTCCGGAGTACCTGGATCTCCAAAAAATGTGCAAAAAGCGTAGCATGAGTACACCACAGCGGTACCCAGTAAGTATCAAGACTAACCTCGGTGTAGCAGTAACGAGGAACAGTCAAGACATCTACTAGACATAATAACATGTACAAGTATGAATATAAAACTAACAGGGAACAATATAAGCTAAACATGGTAAGCAAGATGCTACAATACTTGCAATAAGAACTAGAGCAACAATTAACAACAAGGAGCGACAGGTAATAACGCCGTAAAGTAAGCAGAATACAGTTAAAGTCAGGTGAAACCAAGTAAGGGGAAACAGGTAACAACCCAATAAACAACCGATTTCACGCAAGGTTTATACAAGAATTTTCCCGAGATGTTACACCTCATACCACAATTTGCGGGTCCCAAGTCATGAACCCTAATCAGTTGGCATCTTGTGCCCATATTATAATTCACAACTACACAGACAACTCACGTGCTACACGGACAACTCACATGTCTATACCATTAGTACCTCATATTTGCATGGCAACTCACGTGCTAAGAGAGTGATAATATCTCATATCCGTATGGATAAATCACGTGCTAGCAATAATAATACCTCATAACAACGAATGCACATATGAAACAACACAACAAAACGTAAATGCATGACTCACACAAGGTAGGCACACCACTACACAAATATCATCAATAACAATACCCCCAGGCCATCACAAGTCATCACAAATCATCCCTGACATAGCCCCCTTGTCTCGCCACATGCGCAACACACACACACACACACACACACACACACACACACACACACACACACACACACACACACACACACACACACACACACACACACACACACACACACACACACACACACACACACACACATATATATATATATATATATATATATATATATATATATATATATATATATATATATATATATATAGAGAGAGAGAGAGAGAGAGAGAGAGACAAGAAGGTCACACCATCATGCAAGTATCATCAATAACATTTCCCCTAGACCATCACAAATCATCCCTGACATATCCCCCATGTCTCGCCGCGTGCGCAACAGTAAAAGTAAATTTCCGCCTTATCTCGCCACACGCACATCAATAATTATCTTACATTGTCTCGCCACATGCACAAATCCAACATATATAGCCTGCCTTGTCACGTCGCATGTGCAAATATCAATAATTACAATAGCACAGACAACTCACGTGCAAACACCCCGACAATTCTCTCAACAATTCCAAACCTGCCAAAAACATAACAACACAATATAACAACTCACACCACATGTGCCCATATGCCATAACATTTTCTCAAAACAATTCATGTACCACAACCATACATAGCCCTTGGCTCAACAACACTAACACGAGAGTACAGCAAGTAAATCAACACAAGAATTACAAAACACAAGGAAACGAAAGAACGGGCTCACAACAATGAAAGACATGACAAGTAATAATGGTTTCAACAAGAATAACTCAACAATGAGAGAGAGTGTGTGTAACAACAATACAAACTAGGAGTAACTCAACAATAGGAGCGACAACATGTAAAAATAATTCCAAATAAGTACAACTCAATGATAAGAGAGATAACATGTAACAATAATTTCAAACAAGGATAAGTCAACAATGGAAGAGATAACAATAACTTCAATTAAGGATAATCAACTACGGAAGATATACATGGTAATAAAAGAGGTAACAACTTCAATTAAGGCATATAAGAGTATATTTGGCAATAAAGGTAGAACATGAATCAATCAACTTCAAATAAGACATGTAAGGGTAACTCTAGTAATGGAGGATATAACATGATGAGACAACTTTATTTTTTTTGTATGTACATGAGAACCTAAAAGTCTAAGTCGGTCAAATTTCCACATATAAGTCGTGTACACACTCGTTACCTCGTGTACACGTCTTTCACGTAGTTCAAATAGCGCAAACAAACCAATCCCTACGGGGTAGTTTTCCACACAACTTAGGCAAGATACTTACCTCAAAAGCTCTCAATCAATACTCAAAAATAGCTTTTTCCTATATAATTCACCTCCGCTCGGCACAATCTAACCAAAATCGAATTAATAACATCAAATAATGCAAGAGAAATCAACTCCAATAAATAAAGTTATGATCTTTACACAATTATTCAAAAGTTAACCCGTGGGCCTGCCCGGTCAAAATTCGGGTCCAATGATAGATTCCGACTACCCATGACCCCACGAGTTCATATATGTAATTAGTTTTAAAATCCGAGTCCAAACCGACTCTAAAAACTCAAATTCTTATTTTTTTAAAACTTGACAAAGTTTCATAAATTTTCACTTTTATTCGCATGATTTTAATGTTAAAAATCTAAGATATATTGATGGAATATGATTAGAAATAGATTAGAATCACTTACCCAAAGTTTGATAGATGAAAATCTCTCTTCAAAATCGCCTCCTACCGAGTCTCGGGTTCCAAAAAATAAAATGAGACTAAAAATTCCGTCCCTCAGTTTTTTTTCCAGTCACAGGTGTCGCAAATGCGACCTGGGATTCGCAAATGCGAGAAATATATGGCAAAAGTGAAGAAACTCACATCCTTGATGTCATCGCAATTGCGATGAAAGGTCCGCAATTGCGAACATGGACACCTCGCAAATGCGAACAATCTCACTCAGGCCACCCATCGCAAATGCGAACACTTGGTTCGCAAATGCGAACCTAGCAGACTACATCCTATTATCGCAATTGCGAGACCTGAGACATCTATGCAAAACCAAGAGAACTCAAACTCTATCAAACACTCTGCAACGCGTTCGAAACTCACCCGAGCCCTCGAGGCTCCAAACCAAACATCAACACAAGTCTAAACATATAACATGAACTCGCTCGTGCGATCAAATCATCAAAATAACATCCGAAATTATGAATCGGGCCTTAAAACACATGTATTTAACATGAAACTCAAGAACTTCTAAAAACACAACCACGCATTTGATTCCTATCAAATCAACTCAGAATGACGCCAAACTTTGTGGACAAGTTCGAAATAACAAAACAGACATATTCCAAGTCACGAAACAGAAATCCAAACACAATAGCTATGAAATCAACCTACGGTCAAACTTGTAAAAGTGCTAAGCCTTAAAATTGCCAACTTTCGACAAAATAACACAAATCAACCTACGGACCTCCGAATTCGAATCCAGGCATATGCCCAAGTTCAAAATCACGATACGTACCTATCGGAGCCATCAAAACACCGCTACGGTGTCATTTTCACAAAAGTCAAATCTCGGACAATATTTTCAACTTAAGTTTCTAAAGTGAGAATCACGCATCCGAATTCATTCCAAAACATCCGAAATTCAAATCCGACCAGCACACAAATCACAATATGAAGCAACTTAAGACCTCGAACTACTGAACGGATCATTAAAACTCAAAACGACCGATTGGGTAGGATATCAGCCAAGCCTTTATTTTATCGGCACATGCCTATAACCTTCTTCTTCAATTTTTCCTTTTTCTTATGAAATGGGTAGAGACACTACAAATCATTGGGTAAATGAGGTTTCTCTGGTTTTTGGATCACTTCTGTGTTTTCTTAATTTTTATCACTTCCAGCTTAAGTGCTTGTCTGTTTCTGTTTTTTTTTTTTGCTAATTAAAGTGTTGTTCATCCATCTTCATTTCAAGCTAAGGAAAACATTTGGTGATTGTAACTATTGTATTTTACAGTCAATAATTCTTAATCATTCTTTTCTTTTGTTAACCTTTTATTTATTTATTTTATTATATAGGGTGAGGAAAATGGAAAGAAATAATGAGGGAGAGGATTACAATGTGAAAAATCGAACCTTAACCAAAACGGTAAAGTTCAGATAGCTAATCACAGAACTACTAAAATTCTCTTTTCTTTTGTTGATTAATAAAAAAAGGAAAAAGGTCCAAAAATGACCTTGTGGTATTCGAAATGGATCAATTATAACCTCCGTTTAAATTTGAGTCCAAAAATGACCCTGCCGTTATAAAATGGGTCTAATAATGCCCCTGTGTTATTCAAAATGGATCAATTATAACCCTCATTTAAATTTGAGCTCACTAATGACCATGCCGCTAAAGAATGGGTCTAATACTGCTATGTTCCTCACTCAGTAATGATTAGGGGTGTAAATGAATATTTAAAAACTGACTAAACCGACATAATCGTACTGTGCCGAACCGATTTTTAGGTTTTTTTTAATAAAACCGTATGTTTTTATATAAATCTATAATTGTACCGATAATTATGGTAGATTTTTTATTTTATAAAAATAAATCAAAAAAATATTGAACCGTCAAATTGAAAAAAAAAAAAGATTTTGCAAAATATTTTTATTTTTTTAAAACTAATGCATATGTAGTCCACTGCTTTAGGAGAGTTTTTTTTTTTCAGTTTTTTTTTTAAAAAAATTTTTAGTTTTTACAAAAAAAATACTTTAAATTAACTGAAAAGATTTAAAAATATATATTTTGCAAATTCCTTTCTTTTTCTAGTTTTTACAGAATATATATTTTTTAGTTTTTAAAAGTATATTTAAAAAAATATTTGTTTTTCAGTTTTTACAAAAACAAATACTTTAAAAAAACTGAAAAGACTTAAAAATATATATTTTGCAAATATTGAACCGTACGGTTCAATATTTTTTCGGTTTATTTTTATAAAATAAAAAATCTACCATAATTATCGGTACAGTTATATATTTATATAAAAATATACGGTTTTATTAAAAAAAAAAAAAACTAAAAATCGGTTCGGCACGGTACGATTATGTCGGTTTAGTCGGTTTTTAAATATTCATTTGCACCCCTAATCATTATTGACTGAGGAAAATAGCAGTATTAGACCCATTCTTTAATGGTAGGGTCATTAGTGAGCTCAAATTTAAATGAGGGTTATAATTGATCCATTTTGAATAACACAAGGGCATTATTAGACCCATTTTATAATGGCAGGGTCATTTTTGGACTCAAATTTAAACGGGGTTATAATTGATCCATTTCGAATACCACAAGGTCATTTTTGGACATTTTTCCTAAAAAATATTATAAACTTTTAAGCATTCTATTCATCTCAAAAAATGATTACAATTGCCTTGAGAAAAATAAATTAATAAATTCATTATTGCGTTATGCACTAGCTACTAGCGTTCGTCAAAACATCCATTTTAAACTTGGACATTAATCATACCCCGCGAAGGAGCTAATCGATAGTTATTATTTTATAATGTGAAGATGTCATGATTCATGAGTTTAACACAGATGGGGCATTCAAATCTAGTAATTTGTGTTGCGGAATTGGTGGAATCATCCGAAACAGTTCAGGAGACTGAGTAATTGGATTCAATAACTATATGCATGTTGCTACTCCTATCCAAGCAGAACTACTAGCTCTTAAACATGGGCCTTCAACTTGCATGTGCTCTCCAACTGAGTCCATTAGAGATTGAAACAGACTCAACAGATGTACTTCTAGGCCTTGAACATGGTTATCCTACGTACAATCCCATTATTTGTGAAGGCAGAAGGTTGATGCACCAGATGGAGCAGGTGGTGGTCAGACATACCTTTCGGCAAGCAAATCAAGTATCTCACGGTTTGGCAAAGGAAGCTTCCAAGCAGTCCAAACTTAATCAAATCAGGAATTTTGCAGTCCCACCACATTTTGTAGAAAATCAGTTTCTGGCAGATAAAGGTGAAACACATTTCGTTAGGATTATTTCGGAAAATATATGCAATAAGTTGGCTAAATTTGGCAAACAAAATGCCCTAAGTGGCATCTCTATGATATGTAATATGACTGGGTCTTAGTAGTACTAATATTAGTATTCATGTTTCTCAAAAAAAAAAAAAAAGATATATGTAGCTCATTATCACAAATTTCACACCAGAACTTATAGATAAAAGAAATATTCTCTCTTTTCAGTTCTATCTGCCTTGACTTTATCGTGTGCGAAAGAGTTCCGAAATGCTATCATATCTAGACCTTATTCTTGAATTATTAGCAACTGAACTTCGTGATTGGAAGATATCATTGCCTTTTTTTGAGATGATTTTACTTCATCTTCTCGCTTTCAGAATAAATTCTCATGATAATTATATATAATATAATGCGACTACGGACCCCTTAACTAGATTTTTTACTAATACTAACTAATAGGCTTTCAGAAGCTTTTCCACACAAAGCGGGGAGGAAGTGCTTGCTGCCAACTTGCCAGACGAGCGGACATCTGAGCTCAGCAGCGCATTTACTATTTGGAGATGGATGGTGCTAGGCAGGGTAAAAAGAAGAATTTTTTTCCATTAGCCGAGGAAAGAAGTAGCAAAGGAATATCGCTATCGTGAGGAAAAAAACGGTACAGTCACATGGCTCTTTAGTCGTTAAAAGTTATTAATATGTGGAAATCTGTAAGGGAGTAACAATGCACATTTAATTAAGTGAGAGCTAAATAGGCTCACTTGGTAATTTATAGGATAACCAAACTTAAATCAAACAAGCTTTGTGGAATGGGCAACTTATATTCTCCATTTTATAGCAAACTATTTTGCTTCTCATTTAAGCTTATTAAATGCGTTTGGCGAGTTTTAAAGAAAAATTCAACCATCCCTGGACTTAGAAAGAAAATTAAAGGAGGAAAAATGAAGCAAAGAGAAAGCCTATACGAGAGAGGAAAAATTATATATTTCCTGCACGAAAAGAAGAAATAACTACTTGAGGAATTTAATCAACTATCATTGAATACAATTAAATGTTTCGAGTGAATGAACTTTTATGATCATTTACAATGTTTCTTGAATTAGATACTAAAATGAATTGTAAACTTATACACATGAGCACAAATTTCAATATGGATAAGCAACATGATATGATCATATTTAAATTAATGATTGGCCACTTCGAGGTCAAATTGAGAGTACAAGAGGGGTGAATTGTGGTCGATTAAAACTTAGTTGACTAAATATGAGTTTAGTTGACTAAATATGAGTTTAGTCGACTAGATTCTGCACAGTGAATAGTTAAAGAGAAATAAATCAAGCAAACTGAAAGATAACAGGACACAGCAATTTTTATACCGGTTCAGTACCGGTGAGGTACTTACATCCAGTTTTCCTTGGGTCACAAGGATTTTCTTAGATCTTTGATAATAGGTTACAGTGGTGATGGTTTTGGTTCGCTCACCATCAACGATATTCAGCGATAATAGCCTTTGTAATATTGACACAACTCTCTTTTTGTGTTCTATCTCTTCCTATCTTTTATGACACTTGTAGACTCAAGAATACAGTATTTGTACTAAGAACTAGAAAGGTTTAGAACCAGTTTGTGTAGTTGCATAATTAATCCTTGAGTTTGCCAGTCTTTTTATAGGCGAGATTTGAGAGTTGTTGTAGATTTATCTTTGATAGATGCACACAATATTTTACTGATATTTGATTCAAGAAAGGTGCCTCTAATTCCTTCACGAGAGATGGGCTGGATTTAATAAATCCAGAGAGTGCTCCATGCTGAGATCCAGGGAGTGCTTCCATGTTCCATACTTTGTTGAAGAAAGGAGCAGCACGTCAAATTGTCTCCATTTGATGGGCTGGATTAATTTATCCAGGGAGTGCTTCCATGCTCCATGCTTTATTGGGGAAAGGAGCAGCACTTCAAATTGTCTCCCATTACATTATGTTTCTCACTCATATTGTCTCCCATTATGTTGTGTTTCTCTTCCATTTTGAATCTCTCGTTTTACAGAATCTGCATACACTAGTTTTTAGATTTGCATGTGAGTTACATGTAAGGTAATGGTTTAAGATACATAGCCATCGAGTGGATCTTCATTCCTTTTAGCAATGTTGTTGCTCACCAGAATCTGCGTACACTAATATAACATTAGTCAAAAATTCTTTATGAATTTTAATCATTATTAAAATTCTAAACTTAATAATCTCCCCCTTTTTGATGATGACAATAAGTTAAAAAGAGTTTGACTAATTTATGGATACTTCCCTTTTCTTTTCAAGTGTGCTCTCCCTGTCTTTAAACTGATTGTTGATTTGAATCTGCACTTTTGAATTTGTAGCTCACCTGTAACTTACATGTAACAAAACTGCAACTCTTTTTCTTTTCTTCTCCCCCTTTGACATCAATCAAAAAAAGAGCAAGAGAAACTACTTGCAGTAATAGTACTAAATAAGCAGGCATAAAATTTGTACAGCTAAGCAGTTATAGTGAGCATAGTCGACTAATGCTCACCCCAGACACAACCAAAATAAATAATCTTAAACTATCACACAAGGCAAAAAGGATTGTCTTAAGCATCCTAAACATTTAATGCCTTCCAAGGAAATATTTCAGGGTGTTGATCATTTTAGTGCACAAGCTTTCATAAGAGGCATCAATGTCCTTGGTGACTTTGGTTAGCTTCTCAGAAACATCGTGTATGGCCGTGATTCCTTGCCTCCTTGTGGCTTGAAGAGTGATCCTAAGCTTGGCCATGTCTACCCCGGTTTCCTTAGTTACTTCTCTGATCTTGTCCACCTGCTCCTGCATAGAGGTTAGTAAATCCTTGATACCTGCAATGTTGTGTTGCATCAACATCAGCTGGTCTGAAGAAGAAGATTTGTTGGTTTCAAATTTTAGTCCCCCACTACTCTGAGTATGGATGACCTCTGATGTTTTGTCCTTTTTAAGCCAAGTTCCCTCAATTAAGGTATACCCCATCATGGCAAAGGCACTCTTATCATAGGTGCTGGAGATAATCTTTGGAACATAGAGAGATAGGTCCACTTTCATGACTTTTAGGATGTAGAAACTAGTAAACCATAAGGCAGGCTGCTCGCAGAAGAGAAAATGTCCCTGATACTTTCAAGCATGTATTGACGTACCCAGAAAAACCAGTTTATAGCTTTACCATTTACCAAACAATAGAGAACAAATACATCTCTGAGAGACAAAGTACTCAGAGAACCAGTACAGGATAGCAAAGTGGTTGCAATAATATGGGCTAGAACACGATGTTCAAACTTCAAGTTCTTAGGACCTATATCAGGGGGGTTTTCAGACAGAATATTTTTGGCCTCATCAAAAAATACTTTAAAATTATTTGGCCAGGAATGTTTCACAAAGAAATTGTATCCAACAAACTTTGTAGCAAAGATTTTTTCAAACTGATAAGAATCAAGGATAATGCGAGTTCCTAAGACCGTGGTTTCTAGATCCTCTTTATCATTCACAAAAAGGTTTGTATAGAACATGCGCACAGGCTCTTCATAGAGAGTATCACCAACAGTATCAAATAGGGAGACAAGTTTCTGAGTTTCAAAAATAGATAGAACATCACAGTGAGAGTTTTGCATAGACTTTAAGCTTACAGTGCGACCAAATTCAATTGGCTTTCCTTTGAAGGCGACAAATCTAGCCTTGTCTTCAGGACCATATAAAATCATCTTGTCTTCAGGACCAAACTCTATACTTTCAGTTTTTCCCTTTTCTGAGAGGATTGTTTGGGGATGGACTCCCTTGGTCGTTTTCCTGCCCTCTTTTGAGATATGAGAATTTCTTTTTGAGAGTCACTTGATTCTTCTTTAGTGAGTAAGTGATCTATTCTTTCGAAAGATTCGATATCAACAGGGTCATCTTTGGTTTTCTTGAATCGATGGCTTCTTCTGAGTATGGAAGAGGAGGGAGAGGGTTTTGCTTTGGTCATAAGTGGAAGAAAATAGAGAGAGAGATAGAGAGAGGTTTGGTTCCTTTGAGAAAATGGGAGATACACTCGATAGAGAAGGAGTTAAAAAGCACTAGAAAGGACGCCTCGATTTCTGGAGAGACGTATGAAAGGCAACTGAAAAGTTGCCTTATGCAAAACTACATCGTCAGTTCACCATAAATAAGTGTGAAGACTAATCAAGTACAAAGAGATTTTTTTCTTTTGGCAAAAATAACAACATACATGGAAATAAATAAAAGTAATTATGGGACACATTAACCATGGTTATGAGGGAATTGTACAAATGCCAATTTTGTTCAGAAGAAAATAAAATCTTTCTTCAATCAAAGGTTTTGTAAAAATATTCGCTAACTAATTTTCAGTATTAACAAATTCTAATACAATATCTCCTTTAGCAACATGATCACGTATAAAATGATGCTTGATCTCAATATGCTTAACCCTGCAATGATGCACAGAGTTTTTTGATAAACAAATTGCACTAGTATTGTCACACATAATCGGAGCAGAATTAAGACATAAATCATAATCTAACAGTTGATGCATGATCCATAGTACTTGTGTGTAGTAGTTGCCTACTGTCAAATATTCAGCCTCTGTGGTGGATAAGGCCACACAGCTTTGTTTCTTGTTGTGCTAGGATAAAAGGGATTTTTCAAGTAATTGACACGTTCCACTTGTGCTTTTTCTATCAAGTTTATCTTCTGCAAAATCTGCATCTGAAAAACTTTTGAGATTGAAATTTTCCAAACATTCATACCATAAGCCATAGTCGATTGTCCCTATCAAATATCTGATAATACGTTTAACAGCAGTCAAATGAGACTCTTTAGGAGCTGACTAATATTTAGCACATTTTCAAACACTAAACATAATATCTGGTCGACTAGCGGTAAGATAGAGTAATGATCCAATTATACCTCGATAAATTATTTCATCAACACTCTTACCATTTTTGTTTTCATCCAAAGTAGTCGACAGACTCATAGGTGTTCTTATGGCCTTTGCATTAGACATACCAAATATTTTGATGAGTTCTTTCGCGTACTTTGTTTGACTAATGAAGATTCCTTTCTGTACTTGCTTGATTTGAAGTCCAAGGAAGAAAGTTAATTCTCCCATCATACTCATTTCAAATTCTCCTTTCATGATGTTTGAAAAATCCTTACACAAAATAGTATTAGTACTGCCAAAAATAATATCATCAACATAAATTTGTACAATTAAGTTACCTATAGATGATCATTTGATGAAAAGAGTAGTATCAATATTACCTCTGTCTAATCCATTTTCAACTAAAAATGAACTCAGCCTTTCATACCAGGCTTTAGGAGCTTGCTTTAGGCCATAAAAAGCTTTGGATAATTTGTAGTCATGATTAGGAAAGGATTCATTTACAAATCCTGGAGGTTGCCTAACAAAAACTTCCTCAGAAATAAATCCATTCAACAAAACACTTTTCACATCCATCTGAAATAGTCTGAAACACTTATGAGTAGCATAAGCTAATAGAATGCGAATGGATTCTAACCTGGCAACAAGGGCGAAAGTCTCCTCACAATCAATCCATTCTTGTTGTGAATAATCTTGAGCAACTAATCTTGCTTTATTTCACACGACTTGTCCAGATTCATTCAACTTATTTCTGAATACCCATTTTGTTCCAATAATGGATGCATTTGGTGGCTTAGAAATAAGTTCCCATACTTTATTTTTCTCAAATTGATCAAACTCTTCCTTCATTGCAATTATCCAGCTTTTGTCACCAAGTGCTTCGTCCACCTTTTTTGGTTCAAGTTGGGATATAAGAGCAATATTTGATGTCTACTTTAGAGATCTTCTAGTTTTCATCCCTTCCTGAGGGTCTCCAATGATATACTTATGAGGATATCCATGTTCATTTTTCCATTCATTTGGGACAAGTAATTCTGGCTCTTTTTCAGAAGAAGTGGTTGGATCGATCAAAGTGGACTCCTAATTTCCTGTAAGATGCACAATCAACTGATCTTGTTGATCAGTCATTTCTTCAGAGGCAATTTCACTTGTATCGATAGAATTTGGCACTATGAAAATTTCTTCATCTTCAGGAAGATGATCATTCTTCAAATGAGGGTTAGTATCCATAAAAACAACATGTATAGATTCTTCAATGGATAAAGTACGCTTATTAAAAGCTCTATATGCTCTGCTGGAGGGAGAGTATCCAAGAAAAATACCTTCATCACTTTTGGGATCAAACTTACCAAGATTATCTTTTCCATTGTTGTGAATAAAGCACTTACAGCCGAAAGGATGGAAATAACTGGTGTTGGATCTTTTTCCTCTCCATAGTTCATATGGAGTCTTCTTAAATATTGGTCGAATAAGGCATATGTTGATGATATGACATGATGTACTTACGGCTTCTTGCCAGAAGTGGTGTGGGAGAGAATTTTCCACAATCATGGTGCTTGCCATGTCTTGTAGAGTTCTATTTTTATATTCTACCACTCCATTTTGTTGTAGCGATTTTGGGGAAGAGAAATTGTGAGAGATCCCTTGATCATTCTAGAAGTTCTCAAAAGCTTTGCTTTCAAATTCTCCTCCATGATCACTTCTTATGGAGGAAATGTAGTAACCTTTTTCACGCTGCACTTTTTTGCAAAAGACTTCAAAGTTTCTTAAAGCTTCATCCTTGTGACTTAGAAAAATAATCCAGGTGAATCTAGAAAAATCATCTACTATAACAAAAGCATACTTTCACCCACCTATACTAGCAATTCTAGTAGGTCAAAAAAAATCCATATGCAGTAGTTGAAGAGGTTTTATAGTGGAAATAATATTTTTGACTTTAAAAGAAGATCTGGTTTGTTTTCCTAGTTGACATGCATTACAAATTTGATCTTTTGAAAAGTCTAGTTTTGAAAGACCAATGACAAGATCGTTTTTAGAAAGTTTATGAATAGTATGCATGCTGGCATAACTAAGTTTTCTATGCCATACCCAAGGGTCATCAAGAATGGAAGCTAGACAAATTTGATTACCAACACTATCTAAGTTACTGATAGTATAAACATTTTTGTCCCTATTTCGAGAGAGAATAACTTTACCTGATTCATCTTCAATAAACCAACCATGTTTTTTGAAACAAACCTCATAGTCATTGTCACATAGTTGACTAATGCTGAGAAGATTGTAACCAAGTTCATCAACCAGATACACTTCATCTACATCATATGTTGAGCTGAGAGGAACCTTTCCAACTCCAATTACATTTCCTTTTGATATATCTCCAAATGTAACTGTTCATCCATCTAGTTTGGTGATAGTTTTGAATAATTGTTTGCCACCAGTCATATATCTGGAACACGCGCTGTCAAGATACCATTTTCCTTTTCGATTCTTCTTGCGGTGTTCCTGCAAAATAAAATTACTTGTTTTTAGGTACCCAAGCCTGCTTGGCTCCTGAATGGTTAGATTTATGAGTGTTAGCTTGACTAGAGGATTTAGGTCACCAGACCCATCTCCTGTTGTCCTTGATCCTGCAACGGTAAGAAGTGTGACCAGGTTTTCCACAATAAAAATACGACAGATTTTTTGGATTTTTAGAATCCCTTTCTACTAGTGTTATTCGACAGTACTCAAGTCCCTTTTGCCGGGGGCGCTGCATCTTTAAATGGATGCAGGTGGTTCCACCGCAGAAGATATTGATCAATGATAGCAGTACACCTTCTTCCCAACTAACTTGGTGAGCCCCATTTCATCCCGGGGTCAGAAATCTTTTGTACTTTGTATATTCTATTTGAGGTATAGCCGGGGCCTTATTGCCGGCATTATCATTGTACTCTTCTTTATCTATAGAGGCTCTGTAGACATAGTGTAGGTTGTGTATTGGTACTAGAAAAGTCAAACTCGTTATGTTGTATTTGAATTACTATTTCCACTTCAGATTATGACAAATGTGTGGAACTGAGACTTTAAAAACGAAGTAACTAATGGTAATGAATTAGTATTGTAGACATGATCACGTTTTTGTCTAATTCATAAAATTATGTATTATCTTTATTCGTGGATGAGTTTGGGTAGAATGAAATCTAACAGGCTTGCTCGATCGGGTTCACTCGATTGAGCGCCGGTCGCGCTCCTCGGTTTTGGGGCGTGACAGATCCTTATTTCTTTCACCTTGTTGGTTCCTTCATATGTGACCTCCAATTTATCCCACATTCCTTAGCAGTTTCACAGGTTAAAATCTTTTCATACTCGTCTTCACTGATAGCATTATACATAAGATTTTTTGCTTTGGCATTCACAGTTATGACAACAGCTTGTTCATCAGTGTAATCATCTAAGTCAAGTGGATCAGTTGATACTATGGCTTGACCATTCTCATCTTTCTTTGGCAGAATTGAAAGATTTTCCTTTTTTATCACACGCCAAATTTTGATGTCATATGACATAGTGTATGTTTCCATCCAAACTTTCCAGTGAGAAAAGTATTGTCCGTTGAAATATGGAGGTCATACCTGAGAGGTTCCCTCTTGAAATAATGCACCGACGACTGTGTTTGATCCCATGATCTTTTTCTCACTAGTTGTTAAGCAAGTTTGTGAGCCTTGCTCTGATACCAATTGAAAGTACAGGAGGGGAGGTGAATTGTAGTCGATTAAAACTTAGTTGACTAAATATGAGTTTAGTCGACTAGATTCTGCACAGTGAACAGTTAAAGAGAAATAAACCAAGCAAACAAAAAAATAACAGGACACAACAATTTTTAAACTGGTTCAGTGCCGGTGAGGTACTTACATCCAGTTTCCCTTGGATCACAAGGGTTTTCTTAGCTCTTTGATAATAGGTTACAATGGTGATGATTTTGGTTCGCTCACCATCAACGATATTCAGCAATAATAGCTTTTGTAATATTGACACAGCTCTCTTTTTGTATTTTATCTCTTCCTATCTTTTATGACACTTGTAAACTCAAGAATACAGTGTTTGTACTAAGAATTAGAAAGGTTTAGAACCAGTTTCTGTAGTTGCGTATTTAATCCTTGAGTTTGCCAGTCTTCTTATAGGCGAGATTTGAGAGCTATTGTAGATTTGTCTTTGATAGATGCACACAATATTTTACTGATATTTGATTCAAGATAGGTGCCTCTAATTCCTTCATGAGAGATGGGCTGGATTTAATAAATCCAGGGAATGCTCCATGTCGAGATCCTGGGAGTGCTTCCGTGCTCCATGCTTTGTTGAAGAAAGGAGCAGCACTTCAAATTGTCTCCATTTGATGGGCTGGATTAATTTATCCAGGGAGTGCTTTCATGCTCCATGCTTTATTGGGGAAAGGAGCAGCACTTCAAATTGTCTCCCATTATGTTATTTTTCCCATTCAAATTGTCTCCCACTATGTTATTTTTCCCTTTCACTTTGAATCTCCCGTTTTACAGAATCTGCATACACTTGTTTCTGGATTTGCAGGTGAATTACATGTAAGGCAATGGTTCAAGATACATAGCCATTGAGTAGATCTTCGTTCCTTTTAGCAATGTTGTTGCTCAACAGAATCCGCATACACTAATATAACATTAGTCAAGACTTCTTTATGGATATTGATCATTATTAAAATTCTAAAATTAACACGAATAAGAGTCCAATTATATGGAGTTTGGCCCTTAAACATTTGTATGGTTGTTGGGATTTTTTGTTTCTTTTTCTGATCGTAATTGTTTTAGAAATTGTGTTTTAGTTCCTGGCTTGTTGAACAAAATATAACCACACTGTAATCAACAAAAAATCGCCAAACTTTTTACATATTTTTGCAGAACTTTCAGATATCCAAAAAGAAATCTACATGAGGTAAAAGAAGAAAATTTTATCCCTGCTATTTAGAACCAAACATTAAAACAAAACAAAACAAAAAAAAAACACCACTATTCTAATTGGAATAGCGGACATGCAAGAAAAAGAAAGGAGATCCTACCCCGATAATCAAGATTCAGAGTTACTCAGCAAGATTTAAGATGAGACTACCAACTCCATTCCTTTTATTTTAACTAGTGGTGGTCTGATAATACATATCTCGATTACTTTATTATAGGGTATAGGAAGGAAACTGAAAAATCGCACCAAATCGATAATTCGAGTCAAATTGAGGAAAAAAACTCGATTATGGTTCGGTTTGATTTAGTTTGGTGTTAGAAAAAATTCCGACCATAATGGGTTTAATTTAGTTTTAACTAAAAAATATCAAACCGAAACCAAATCAATCCGACATTACATATATATAAAAAATTTAAGTATATTTAATATATAAAAATATTTATCGTAATATAATTTATAAATAATTTTTAAAATTTTTCATAGTTTTATCATTTAACGTGTTATTTCAAGTTTGGACTTAGAACTTTTGAATGCTCCAATATGTTTTATAGTTCATTACAAATAAAGCCCAAATCAAAATCAAATCAATACTAATGTTAACAAAAGACATTCAATCTAATACTAGGAATGATAATATGTTGGATATATATTTTTTAATTTGGTAATAATTTAGATAAAAATGTGTAACCTATTTTTGTTTTTTCTTTAGTGCTTAATCATGTAATTAATAGTACTTATTAGCTGTATTTATTTTAGCATGACTTAGTACTTTTAAATTATGTTTATTTTCATTATGGCTTATTAATTAACAATATTTGTTTTGTACGATTTCGTTATCGTTATCGTTGAATATTTTAAGACAATGTCATGACACATCTCATATTTTATATTATTTTCTTGGGAAATGTCTTATATAGTTGTATCTTATTGGGATTATTTGGAGTACAAGTTATATGTTTTGTGTTATGAAGATTTTACTGGAGAAAAACTCGAAAAAATCCACCGAAATAACTGAAAACCCGAGAAATATCGAGATTGAAAAATCCGACTTTTGTTAGTTTGGTTTGGTCTTTAGATTCAATAACCTGACACAATTGATTTGATTTGATAATTGAAAAACTCGAACCAACCCGACCTATACGCACACCCCTACTTTATTGTTTTCTGTTTACCTTCCACCCATATATTTATCGAGTAATTATGTCCATTAAAATTTTGACATATGGAAAAAGTCATTTAATGTTTTATTTTGTCTGTCCTGGAATCCGTAGATGGTAACTCCTTTCCTCCCTGCTAAGTTGCGATCTTGCTATTCATGATAACAGAACCAAATCATATTATTCTTTATTTGCACTCTTATTAACTTTTGACACGTTCTCTTGTCTCCCTTCTCGTTTCCACTGGGGTAAATAACATTATCCAACTTGGTTATGTTTAACAAAGCTGGTTGATATACTATAAAATTAAAGGTATATATATATATATATATATATATATATATATATATATATATATATATATATATATATATATATATATATATATATATATATATATATATATAAAATTCGCAATCAAAATCTAAGCATTGTTGTATTTAAAATAAAAGTCACCCACTTTAGGGGCTTTTTAAAAAATCAAATCATGCAAGTGGACCTAGAAAACTTTCTAGTTAATGAACTAGAAAATGAAACGGAGTGCAGCGATGGAAGATCAATTGATCAACTCCAAGGAAATAGAGCAATTATTCGCACTTGAAAAGTTCCAAACTGTCTAAAATCAGTATTATTGGAATGACTGAAATACGTTGCACCCCCGTGGATATATTGCTTGTCAAAAATCACTGTCGTCGACGCAAAACTAATGTGTAAACGCGATCCACATTTTTGGATTACAATGAAGAAGAAAGAGACATTGTTCAAGAAAAGGATAAACAACGAACACATGACCCTGCCTCCATCCGGGGCGGCTTAACAAAGTTGGTGGCCTAAAGCCAAATTGTATTAAGAGGCCTATTTCACAAAATTCATGTAACAATGAGACACAAAAGATCTTCTGTTCTAATCAATTAGTCAGTTAAATATGAGAAAGTAGTTAAATCAAAGAAACAGAGTTTGAAATTGAAAAGAAAAATTTCAAAGTCATGTGAAAGAAAGGAGGAAATATTAGAACGGAAGAGGAAAATAAATATACTACTAACAAGACGGAGATTTATCGCTCTTTCCTCACTCATCTGTGCATTCTTAACCAAATAAACAAATATTAAAATTTTGACTCGAGTAATCCCATAAGATTTATAATACATAATAATATAGTATAATATTTTGGGGGCCCTCTAGAATTTAGGGCCCAAGGCAATGGCTTGAGCAGCCTCACCCTCCAGCCGGCCCTGCGGCTCCATCCTTCCAATCAATGTGCATAAATTATTGATTCTTCCTGCCAATATTCCTTACCTAATTCCGGTGGCGGACCCGCTAGCGGGTTCAACTGAATCCGCTTCACAAAAATAAATACTGTGTATATGTATAAATTAGGATTAAAGCTGTTTAAATTTTGCATAAATATTTTATTTGAACACACTTGACAACTACTATTTTACGACTAAATTTATATACTTCTAAAATTGAACTCGCTTGCACAAAATTCTGGGTCTGTCACTGCCTAATTCCTTCGTACCAAGCCTTCAATCAAGAAAAAAGCTTTTCTTTTTATGGGTGGGGGATTTAAGCTCTCCTTTCGTCATGACTCGCAAGAACAACCAAACTCAAAGGCTAAAACTACACATTGCGGAGAGGGAGATTAGGCCAAACTTCTACCATATAAAATTTGAGAGGAACTGGGGCATAATATATATATATAGACTGAATTTTTTAGGTGAAGACTGAAGAGTACTAAACTAATTCTGACCTGCTGTGAAAGAGTTCAAAAGATCATATCTAGCTTCTTGATTTTGCTTCTAAGCATTGTTCTAATGGACAATTGAGGCTCAAGATTGAGTTGATTTTGAATGTCTTTCAACATGATAGCACAACCAATGTGCGTAAAATGTGTACTATTAATCTTGTTCTACATGATTGCATTGATTCTATATATCCTTCAGTTCACATTTAGTGCCATTTGATAATAAATGATTTCTTTTGAGCAGGTTGAGTGATAATGCCAGCTCTCGACTCAGAACTATATATTGCTTCAAGAATCAAATAAGTTCAAAAGTTCAGGTTAAGGGTGGTTCGATATGAATCCAATTTTCTCATAGTTGGTTGACTTAAATATTTTAAAAAAATATTTTCTTTATATTATGAAATCTCTTTCAAATGATTCGGATCACTAATGTGGTTTAGAACAAAGTATGAGCTACGGGTGTGTTATAATTCAAGTTAGTTATAAAGTCCTATAAATGTGTCTTATCAAGGGGTGGGCATGCTATAAGATTGAGTGGGTGCAAAGTTATATGTTACTATATTATAGCAGCTAGTATATATATTGAAAATGATTATCAAGGAAACAAACAAAGCCATATGATCCGTCGTCTTCATTTCTTTTCTGATCTCAACCACTGGATCAAGAACAACTAAAGAGAAGACCCATCGACTCCAACTTGAGGTATAAATAATTTCTTTTAAAAAAAATACTTAATAAACGAGTAATGTTCATGCTACTTATTCTAGACTTCTACCACCTGAATCCTTGCTATAATTAGTCGTGTCTGCAATAAAACAAAAGTTTTTGTCTAGGTAAAGTCGCTGCATTAATTGTTTGTGGCCCCCCTCAAAAACTTTATGTTCATTTTGGCCCCTGAAATCAATGATAATTTGCATATAAAAACATCATATCATTATTGTATAGTTACTTTATTTGACTTTACCCATGATTGTTTTTACATTGACTAAGTTTAATAAGTAACGAAGAATCAAGAAACTATTTTTGAGGAGAAAGAAAAGGTTTAGTTCATTCCTCCCTTAGACAGCTATCACATTAAAATCCTACTTCATTTCTAGTGTCAAACTCCTTAGATCAGCCAAATTTTGGACGAAGTCATCGAATTGCATCAGAATTGACCAATCATCAAACGGACAATTTTCTGGTCAAGGTTTAAACCTGATGTCTTGATGGTTACAGCACCTTGACACCTACATACATTTGCATGCTGTGATATACCTGTGGAGGTGCTTTATCCAACTAAAATAATAAACACGTTAAAAATACTCCTACATATATTATTCAGAAAATATAAAAATTAAAATTCGGGCACATCTTAAGAGATATATATATATATATATATATATATATATATATATCACTTTTATATAAATTATTATATTCAAAAATAGTGTTTACCCGTAAAACGGTATAGTTGAATTTGTAACGTGGTTTATAGACACGAGAATTAATTTGATCCAAGAATATAAAATAACTAAGAATAGAAAAAAATCTGATTAAATAAACTTGAAAAAAATACAAGCGTGGCTGTGAGATGAGCTTCTCTGAAAGCAAGAATAAGAACAATATGTAGAACAGAAAGAAAGAATGTAGTTAATAAAACCAATAGCCTTTTTGTGTACAGATATTTTCGTATCCTACAATGAATATAAATTCTTCTATTTATAGTTCAATTCAGAGAGACAAGAGATCCCCAAATCAAGCTCTTCTTTAATATGAATAAAACCCCTCTTGATGGCTGCATAATGATTGAGGATTAATGCAAAGATTTTTTGTAACGCCTACTCATTGAATGCTGTCTTTTCCAACCGATATTTTCCTTTTAGATCTTCGTCCCCGGTTCCAGTGCCTTCGAAACATATTCAGCACCGGTAACATGTTCGTAACCGGTGCTAGCAATTTACTGACTCGTATCTTACTTGTCTTTACTTTCACGTGTCAACTCGTCGAGCATCCACCTGTCGTTCATCAATTTTACTCCATACAGATAGTCCTTTTACTTTTCGGTGATAAAACTCTATGTTATCGGAAAGTAGATAAGACCTATTTTCTTGGCGAAAAATTTTTCGAATGGTTTCTGATACTTAAAAAGACACACATCTCCTTGCATTTAATGATCCGAACATGTGTTATCCCGTGATTTGACAAATAATTTTGCTAGTTTTCTAGGTAATGATGATCATGAATTCTGCCGCCTATAAACTTCTCCATTTCTCATCATTTTTACCTTTCACTATTACAAACTCTTCTTCTTCAAATTTCCTTAAAACTTTTCTGCAAATCTCTCTTCCTCGGTAAAATTTTCTTACTCAGATTTTCCATCATCATGTCTTCGACTACCCCTTCCCCCGTAAATCCAGGCATATACATTGGTGGTGGCCCTTCTAAGAAGAACAAACCAAGGAAGCTGATATGGTCCTCCTACTACCAACATAATCATCCCCTCTCAACTAAATTCTGAGACGGATCTTCAAGTACAAAAGGAACCTCTAAATCCTAAAAATGACAGAAATTTGTCTATTAGCAGATATCCTTCTTCCATTCATCCTGCTTGCATTCCTATTGTGAAAGAAGATTGTTACTGAA
Organism: Nicotiana tabacum; assembly: GCF_000715075.1. NCBI lineage: Eukaryota > Viridiplantae > Streptophyta > Magnoliopsida > Solanales > Solanaceae > Nicotiana > Nicotiana tabacum. The sequence goes on along the minus strand of NC_134083.1, from coordinate 123,938,678 downwards.
AAAATATTAGAGTTTTAGCCCTGAATGAAGTAAAAATGATCACCTTTAGTAAACCAGGGTTCACGTGCTTTTACATGTACCCTTTTACTTTAAGAATGGGCCGAGAAATAGATCCCGTTATTAGAATTTTGCCACAACTACCAAATCTATTTGGCTCAGGTAGGTCCGTCAATATGGCGAACGGTAGCTTACCTTCGGGTATTGTGCTCATGGGCCGGTAAAACCCTCACTCTTGCTCATTTTATCAACCTCGACTCCCCAAAGATTTTTCGAGGAGGCATGATCAAATTCAGTAAACGTGGTCATCATGTCATCGTCACCAGTATTGATGATGATAAGTAGGAGTGGGCGTTCGATACTGTATTGAAGAATGACGGTTCGGTATTCGGTATATCAATTGTGCATACCAAATACCGTACCAAAGTAGTTTGGTACGGTTCGGTAATTTCTTGTTTGGTTCAGTATGGCTTCGGTACGGTTTCGGTACCGTTATTAATAATAACAGTAAAAAAATAATACCTTCATTTCCTAATAAATTTTGATTTCATTCGTAGAGTACTATAGCCAAGTTCTTCAATTTGTTGTGTAAGCAGATCATTGAATCTTTACACTCCAATCTAATAGAGTGTAAAGAGGAGTCCATCAAGGATAGCTGAGTAATAATTCGAGGATCAACTTTCAATAGAAATGATATTCCACTCGTAATGTCAAAGATGATCATTTTTACTTTCAGTTTTTGGTTGGACATGGCTTACTTTTACTGGTTAGGGCTTAAGAGTTGGACTTGGACTTAATTTTATTTGGGCTTAGTTTTACTACTTAGGCTTACTTAAAATTTTCGGTATTTCGGTATATCGAAGTATCGAAACCTCAATACCGAGAACCTTACCGAAAAACCGAAAAATTAATACCGAATTATAACAAAATACCGAATAAACCGATACCGAAATACCGAATTAATTCGGTTCGATTCGAAATTCAATTTTTCGGGTTTTATGCCCACCCCTAATGATAACGATCGTGGATGGACGGAAAGGTATTCTTCCGGTGATGGCACCTCCTATCCTTGAATCCTAGAACTTTACTCGTAAGTTTTTCAAATATTCTTTTCCTTCTGCATTAAATAAAATGTCCTCTTTTTTCTGACATTTATTCCTCTTCTTTCAGCTACCAGTTGGGTTCCTCCATTAGTTCAGAATCTAATATTTTAGATGTTTTCACACCGGACTCCCGTAAGTTGAAAAAACTTTCACCCAAATTTAATTGGAAGGCAAAGAACCATGGTAAGTAAAACTTCTTTTTTTCCTTTTAATCTCCAACATGACGTAGTACAAATTTGTTGACTCCCTTTCATAATACACAAGACTTTCGAAAGGGTCTTTTGTCTTCCCCGTTGTTGAGGTTTCCCATGACCCAACAGTGGCTCATCAACAAATTCAAGCAATCATTGATCAGAAGAGGGTTTATGATGTCTTTCTTGCTTCCGGTGAAGGTCCATCTTCCCTAAGTCCCCAGCCCAAGGAGAAAAAACCAAAAAGAAGACATACCTCCAAAGCTAATACTCCGGAGAAGCCTTCAACAAAAGAAACCCTAGCTGGACCGACCACAGTGGTCCTTGATGAAGATGAAATCGAGGATGATGATAAATCAGTTTCTCTTCAAAGAAGAAGAAGAAGAACTTCCCCTACTCAACCGGATGCTCAACCGGAAGAAATTCGAGGACTCTTTACAGAAATGGAAATAGTTGAAAACTCAGAGTCTCGTTTCCAGGATCCAGTTGTTGCTTCAGGTTAGAGGAGTTCCACCTTTGATGTTCCTCTACCTCCAAATTCAACACCAGCTGCAACACCATCATCTCCTACCTCACCACCGGCCCTAACTAAAGAAATGGACAGTGTTTATTCCTCGCGGTCACCTGATCACGGGAGCATTAAGAACACTTTCTCGGCACCTATCCGAAACTCTGATGGTAAAAGTAGTGTCACTCTTTTGGTTTTAAATGAGTGCCACTTACTCTCCAAGACGGTGAGATTTTCCAACTACTTGAAGCCTATAGCTTCGAACAAAGATCGGGGAAAGATGGAGGCTCTTTCTGCGGGGTGTTTGATCAATAACAGCATGCATTTTGCTGCTCAGCTATCAACTTACTATTATTTAATTTTATTTTCTTTTCTTTTGCTAAACATTATCCTCAATAACGTTAATCTTTGACCTTTCAGGAGAAGCTCCTTGCCTCAGAGGGCTTGCAGAAGACGATCCAAGTCAAAGAAGAACTTGTTGCCGAGCGGGATCAAATTATCGCTGAACGAGATCAACTCGTTGAGTGCCTCCTGTCTTTAGAGACAAGACTTGATCATATGGGTAAGCTTGAAGCCCAGTTGGAGAAATCTTAGCAAAAATAAATGGTTCACAACCGAGAGGCCGCTCAACTGCATACAGAACTTTAGTAGTTGAAGGCCAAGTGGGCTGAGCTGCAGGATGTTGTAACTGCAGGTACTGAACGTGAGTCTGCTTCCCTGGAACAAATAAATAACCTGGAAGTAAGCTTACGTTCCAAAACCCAAGAGGTTGCTGCTGCCGAGGAGAAGAGAGCTAGGATGGAGGAAAAGTTCAAAAAGGTCATGGAGCAGAACTGCAAACAAGCGAGGACAAATACTTAACTTTGCCGGACCTATGGCATCGTGAAGGTTGAAAACGAACAGCTGCAGTCCAAAATCAAAAAGCTTTGAGCCAAACTACAAGATTAAGAAGACTTTTTCCTCCTTGAGAAAACTTATGCAATTTATCACATGAGGATGAAGACCTTGGAGGAGGCCAAAGAAGATATTTCAAATATGGATGGATGCATTGTTGAGGCTCTTGAATTGGAGACAGCTGCCTTCGATAATATTCCTGCTTGGCCCACTTCTTCAAGCTCCTTGAGCACATGTTCTGAGTCCACGGGAACCAAAGAGGAAGCTGAAGAAGAAGATAAGGACAAGGATGAAGGTACATAACCGAATGTGGAACATCCTTCATCTTCAAAAGGATATAGTAGAGACTTATCTTTCTTCGGACTCTGCCGACAAAACCAATTAATGTAATATATATATATATATATATATATATATATATATATATATATATATATATATGCTGAAACTTCTATTGAGTTTGGAATTTTAAGAAATAAAAGACATCTTTTTGCTTAATTTTTGTGCAAAAATATATTTTTTCCATTTGATAAAGTTCGGAAATTTCTTACATCCGATATTTAATTCCGTACATTCATACTTCCGATTTTTACCCTTTAACTATGAGGGTTTTATAAGAGAGGGTCCTTATATTTACGGTGATCTTGAAGATGACGTCTCCTGTTTATTCCGGCACAAACATTTGAAGTTTAAGTAACTTTGAAATAAAAAAAATCATATCATTTTATTTGGACAAGAAATAAGATAAAAACAAAAGGACTTTAATTTATTCCTTTCATTTCTAAAAGTACATTTATATAAACAAAAAAAATCTTAAGTAAATAAAGTTGCCAATACATGTGGCTAACCTGTACTACTTATTTCTACGGGGTTGATCATTCAATCCCCAGTCCTGATAAGATACAACTTCAGGTTCAAACAGTCCCCGGTCTTTGTGACACTTTTAGTGTTCTGATATACAATAGTTTCCCCCTAGTGTTCGGATACTAAGTATGAAAATTCGAACACTAGAATTCTTGATATCGTCAATGATCCTTTTTCGTAGTATGCTTTACATTTCTGCCTCATAAACCTTGCCAGAAAATCCCAATTGGGACAAAAACTGGACGAAGGGAAAAAAAGTGTAGCACACACATTCAGTATCAATAAGGATCTTCAACAATAATACCTTTTGAGGTGAGTCACGTTCCAACTACTTGGTAATTTTACTGCATCTTGATTTTCTAATTGATATGAACCTTTACCGGTTATAGGTGAAATACGATAAGGCCCTTTCTACGTTGGTCCTAGCTTTTCAGCATTAACTTCTCGGGTACTTTGAGTCACTTTTCTCAAAACTAAATCTCTAACTTTGAAATATCGAAGATTTGCTCTGTGATTATAGTACCTTTTCCATCCTTTGCTTTTGTGCCACCATCCTCACATATGCTAAATTCTAACGCTCTTCAAGCAAATCCGGCCTAATTAGCATTGCTTCATTATTCTCCTCCCCGTTTGTTCGGGAATACCTTATGGTCGGTTACCTATTCTCCACCGAAATCAAAACTTCTGCGCCATACACAAGGGAAAAGGGTGTTTCTCCCGTGTTTGACTTCGCCGTTGTTCGATATGCCCATAACACCCCCGGTAACTCTTATGGCCAGTTACTTTTAGCATCCTCTAATTTCTTTTTGAGGTTTTGAATTATCACCTTATTGGTTGACTCCGCATGTCCGTTAGCATTTGGATGATATAGAGAAGATGTGATCCTTTTGATCTTCAATCCTTCGAGAAACTTTGTGACTTTGGAACCTATAAATTGTGGCCCATTGTCACAAGCAATTTATGTTGGTACTCCAAACCGGGAGATGATATGATCCCAAATGAAATCAATCACTTCTCGCTCTCCAATCCTTTTGAAAGCACCTGCTTCAACCCATTTAGTAAAATAATCAGCTAAAACCAAAATAAATCTCACCTTCCCGGGCCTTTGAGGCAAAGGACCAACTATATCCATCCCCCATGTCATGAATGGCCACGGTAACACCACAGAATGCAGAAGCTCTACCGCATGATGCACTAATTACGCATGATGCTGACACTTATTACATTTTTATACAAATTCCTTCGCGTCTTGTTCCATCCGAGGCCAATAGTAATCAGCCCTTATCAATTTAAGAACCAATAAGTCCACACCGAAATGATTTCCGCAAACCCCGTCATGAACTTCTCTCATCACATAATTAGCCTCTTATGTTCCTAAACCTCGAGCCAATGTGTAACACCCCGAAAAATTTTCGAAGTACTTAAGTGGTAAGCCCGGTAAATTTTGCAAAGAAAATAATATTTCATGGTGTCGGACTAGGCTTATGTGTTTGAGGCGGCTCAGACTTTTTGGGTTGAACAATGTACCGGAAAGTAAAGAAATTTTTTTTACGAAAAGATGCATTTCTGCGGTCCATTATGCGATCGCAGAATCACTCTGCGAACCGCATAATGGTCGCAGAGTGAAGCAGTTAATTGGGCCAATTGGAAGCAATTATGCGGTCGACTATGCGACCGCATAACTGTTATGCGGTGCATTATACGACCGCATAACGGTTATGCAGATCGCATAGTGACCGCATACACATACAGTTCTTTTGGCTATTTTGTAACAACTATGCGACCGATATGCGGTCCGCATATCGGTTATGCGATTGCATACCTTGTTCCGGAGCTCCATTTTTGGATTTTTAAAACCCGACCCTATTTCGTTAAATACACTCTTTGGGTCATTTTTAAGCTATTATCTGACATTTTAGAGTGAGAGAGGGTGCCCTAGAGTGAGAAGGTGTTCTCCAATATTTGTCCTTCAATTATTACCCAAGTTTTGGAAGATTAAGAAGGGAAAACTCACTAGGTCTTCATCCTAGAGGTAAGATTCTACACTCTAACCCTCACTTTCGAATTTTGTGTAGAATTGGATAATTAGCAAGATAATTTCTGGGCAGTAGGGTTATTTATTTACATGCATGTGATATCAAGGGGTGTAGGAAGATTGTTGAACTAGGCATGGTAAATATTGGGTTGTGGGATGATGGAATTCTCCATAAAAAGGGCCTTGAAACCTTAATGCACACCCAGTATTTGATAAAATGCTCAAATGAGCTAGAACCATAACCATCTTCCTAATTTTGGTTCAATTTGTTATATTTCTAAAATAGATTGAAGTTGCTAAGAATTACGGAATATTTAGAGTGTAAGGAAGCTCAAGTGAGGTATGTTGGCTAAACTCTTCTTTAAGAATTGGAATTCCCAATATCCTTGTAAGTTCCGAGATGTTGATTATAAATGGAGTATTCCGATAAGTTTTGTGGTGAAGATATATGTTCAATTCGTATTTCAAATGCTCTTATCATATTGCATTATAAATTGAGGATGTGTCCCAAACTATGGATTATGTATCCACATGTTATAATTTCTAGTCGTGATTTATGTGAAAGTTATTATGCCAAGTTGTGTAGAGATTGTGATTGTGATCCACCTCCACCCGCATACATTGGGGTGAGGCGGCATGACCACTTTGTGTGGGAATTATGGTATAGAGATTGTGATTGTGATACACCTCCACCCGTATATATATATTGGGGTGAGGCGACATGACCGCTTTGTGTAGGGATTATGATATTGTGGAACTGCACCTCCAGCCGCTTACATTGGGGTGAGGCGGTACGATCGCTTTGTGTATGATTTTGGTATTGTTGTGGTACCACCACCCGTATACATTGGGGTGAGGCGGCATAGCCACTTTGTGTTGGTATTGGTATCGTTGATGCATTTCCACCCGCATACATTGGGGTGAGGCGGCATAGCCGCTTTGTGTAGGTTCTTGGTACTGTGGTTATACATCCACCCGCATACATTGAGGTGAGGCGGCAGGGCCGCTTGATTTGAGTTGTGGTATTGTACGTACACCTCCACCTGCCTATATCGGGTGAGGCGGCGGGGCCGCTTTGTGTGAAGATGGTTATAGAGGATCTTATCTTAAATCCTATAAATGTTGTTGATATCTTTTAATAAGCTTGATATGGTTGGGACGGTTATCTATATTATTCTATTGCCGCACTGGTTCATCATAATTATCTTATATTTCTAAATTCTTAAATTGGTGTTTAGTTTTCATACTAGTACTATTCGACAGTACTAACCTCCCTTTTTTCGGGGGCGCTGCATCTTTAAATGGATGCAGGTGGTTCCACAGCAGGAGACATTAATCAGTGATAGATGTACACCTTCTTTCCAGCTAACTTGGTGAGCCCCACTTCATCCTGGGGTCATGTATATTTTATTCTTTATGTATTATGGTTGAGGTATAGTCTGTTGCCGGCATTATCATTGTACTCTTCTTTATCTATAGAGGCTCCGTAGACATAGTGTGGGTTGTGTATTGGTACTGGAAAAGACAAACTATGCTATGTTGTGGTTGTATTACTTGTCCATTTGAGACTTTAAAAATGGTGAAACTTATGGTAAAAAATTAGTAATTGCAGACACGACCACTTTATTGTTTAATTAAGGAAAACATATATTCTCTTTATTCATGAATGAGTTTGGGTAGAAGAAATCTAACAGGCTTTCTCGGTCGGGTTCACTCGGTTGAGCACCGGTCACGCTCCACGGATTTGGGGCGTGACACAATGGTCCTTGAAAAAATCTTCGGTATAATTCATCAACAAGGGAATAACGAGCAACTTTAGTTCATAGCGCCCGGAGGCTTTAGAATATTTAGGCAATTTTCCATGCCTTAAATATTCTATAAACTCATTTCTCCAATCACATATTAGGTTGGTCGAGTTAACTTCGCAATACCCATCCACGTCCAAGACTGAATGCAACAACTGAATAACTACACTAGAAGTAGCTCCTTTCATTTCTGAAGACAACCCTAAATTGGCCAATGTGTCTTCCTCCTCGTTCTCTTCCCTTGGGATGTGAATTACCAACCACTCCTGAAACCTTTTCACAAAGATGCTGACAGTCCCCAGTCCTGTGGCCATGCGTTTCGTTGAATTCACACCATAAACTAGGATCATTTTGACTAGGATCTGACTGAATTGGTTTCGAAAGTCTTGCCTATTTGATGTTTCTCATAGTTGAAACCAGTTCTACCAAACTAATATTAAAGTTGTAATCTGACAACCAGGGATATGCCGAATCCCGGGACCCCGATAGTTCTTTCTCCTTCAAAGCCCTGCTACTTCGACCATGGTCCGTCCTTATATCCGATACAAACCTTTCTGAAGACTGCAAACCTTTAATTCCTCGCCCATCAGCTCTTTCATAAGGCTGGAAACGATTTCTGGAAGACCTTCGGTCTACATCGAAATCACTTCTGAACATCTCCTAATTCCGATCGCGACTGTGACCTTTGGATGACACCAAGAACTCAGTTGATCATCTTTAATTCTGATTTTTGATTCATAAAGATGATGGACATTTGTCCATGTGGTTGCCTGAAACTCCTTGAGCGATTTTGAATATAGTTGTTTTCCTAGCTTGGACTTTTCTCGCCCCGGCATGAGCTTTAATAAAGGAATCTACCAGTATTTCAAAAGAGTCAATCGAATGCTTAGGTAAAAGAGAGTACCATGTTATAGTACCATTTGTTAGAGTTTCGCCGAATTTCTTCAGCAGGACAGATTCTATCTCATGTGAGGCCAAATTATTTCCCTTTACAGCTTCATGTAAGTTGTGATATGCTCGTGTGGATCCAAAGTTCCATCATACTTCGGAATATCAGACATCTTGAATCTTTTAGAATCATCTCCGGGGCCGCACTTGGTCTGAACGAAAATTGCCTATACTTCTTTGAATTTGGTCCCTTCAATACTGGTGGTGCTTCCGGGATCTGATCCATCCAGGCGTGGAATTCTTTAGCATTTTGATCCATCCAATTATTTATTTTTCTCATGAATCTCATGAGCTCGGTTTTATAGGGATCATTTGTGTTGTTGTCGTTCTCGAATCCACTACCTGCACCACCAGCTTGATTTTCATTAAAATCAAACTCCTCTCTCGAAGTGACGTTACCAGTTCTTTGTGCTGTTTGATTTGCAGGCACGCCGGGAGGGGCTCAAACTCCTCCATTAGAATTATTTGAAACAACCGAAAGTGCTTACTGGTGCTCCATTGTTATACGGTCTTCTCTTGAGAGATAGTTCATGATTTCCCTTGGTTACGCTTTCAAAATTTTTACCGTTTCAACATCACTTGTTATCAACACCACATTATTGTCTACTCTTCAACCCCACTCCACCCCACCCCCCACCTCACCCCCCTGTCTCTCACCCAACTGAAGAAATCTCAAGAGTCAAGATCTAGAAAGGAGCAGAATCAGATTCAGAATGTCAGCAGCGTCGACAATGGCCGTGATTGGAGCATCAAGCTCCTGGTCAAGAGCAATGTTACAGATCTCACCTTACACTTTTGCCGCTCTCGGCATTGCTATTGCCATTGGCGTCTCTGTTCTTGGTGCCGCTTGGTACGGTACCCTCTTAATTATATGCAAAATGATTTAATTTTTGTGTTATTTTTTCTTAAAGGGTATCCAAATCTGATTAAAGTTTATGACTTTGTTATGGATAGGGGAATTTACATAACTGGAAGTAGTTTGATAACAGGTTCATCGTCAATATCATCAGGAGTTGGACTTCTCACATGCCGCCGATGGTTTAGTTTTCGCGAACCAGAATTGTCTCATCTCTGTCGTTGCGGGTTTTGCTGGTTGAATCATCGCATTGGAACATATCCTCACGCTCGTTGTTTGGTCCAATATTGAAAGAGTTGTTCACATCATTAGCTACCATCTGTTTTTTTTTACTTTGACTAAAGAAAAGCGTCAAAATGCGTTAGTAACAAATGAATGGAACAAAATAATAACACAATTGTCTATGCCCCATGTGGGCGATAAATTTATAGACACATGAGTTAATTGGAACCAAAAATTTAAAATAACTAAGAACAGAAATAAATTAATTAAATAAACTTGAAAAAAATACAAGTCTAACTCTGAGATGAGCTTCTCTGGAAGTAAGAATAAGAACAATATGTAGAACATAAAGAAAAAATGTAGTTAATAAAATCAATAGCCTTTTAGCGTACAGATGTTTTCGTGTCCTACAATGAATACTAATTCTTTTATTTATAGTTTAATTGAGGGAGACAAGATCCCCAAATCAAGCTCTTCTTTAATATGAGTAAAACTCCTCTTGATAGCTACATAATGATTGAGTATTAATGCAAAGATTCTTTGTAACGACTATTCATTGAATGTTGTCTTTTTCAATCGATATATCTTCCTTTCAGATCTTCGTCTCCGATTTCGGTGCCTTCGAAACTTATTCAGCACCGGTCACATTTTCATAACCGTTAACAGCTATTTGCTGACTCATATCTTACTTTTCTTTACTTGCACATGTCAACTCATCGAGCATCTATCTGTCGTTCATTAATTTTACCCCGTACAATTACATAGTATCTTATCTGTCAAATAGTTTCGAGGGGAGGCCAAGAAAACGGGAATAATTGCTTTTGTCAAGCAGCTAGCCTATAACTGCCTTGTTCGTGGACATACAATTAATGGAATTATTTTATTTTTTGTTTCACATTTATCTTTATCAATGGGTTAATACTGCAACGTGTCGATGTCATGATTCTAATGTTTTGTATATATCCAAAATCAATTTGCATGGGAAAAAGATAGTTTGAATCTCATATGGGGTCAGCATAAGAAATTAAAATACAACTATTCATTAACGTATTAAGCATCGCCAGCATCGGTTTAAGGGTCAACAGCAAGGATATTTGTCTTCATAATGGGAAACAGGTTGATTCGAATTCATATCGTAGCATTAACATAATAATTAATTATTCCAGTAGGTTTGGAGTAGCTGATGATTGATTTTGAGCTTTTGAAGTAATAGGGCTTTGTAGTTTCAGTTCTTAGGCCTTAGCAGCAAACATGGACCATATACCACAAATTCAGAGACGGAGTCCACCTCTATTGGTCAGGACTAGGGTTGCTCGTAGTTCAGTTTGGATCGGTTTCTTTCGGAAAAAAATCAAATCAAGTAAGTCGGTTTTTAAATATTAGAATCAAACTAAACCAATTAAGTCGGTTTTTTATCGATTCGGTTTGATTCGATTTTGTCGGTTTTTCGCTTTATTCGGTTATTCATCGGGTTTTTTCTTAAATATGAAACATATACTACCAAACGCATATTCCGGTGACTATATTTTCAAGGTAACATTATCAAATCAATTGCTCTTTGAGAAATCTATCATTTACCGAGATATATTGATGATAATTGAATTAAATATGATGAATAATTTAAGTACTCAATAAAAAATCAATTATTTTTAACATGAAATAAGTTCTTGTATTTAGCAAAAGAAACTATCAATCAAACTAGAATGTAAAGGCAAAGAATTAGATTATTATAATAGCAAAGAACTAGACTAAAAATACAAATGACTAATATGTACCATAAAATTTTAGAAATTTTATATAAAAATATACATATATATAGGTATAATAATAAATTTAAATAGCAACTTTTATAGTCGGTTTGGTTCGAACTTTTCAGTTATTTTTTTATTAAAATCAAAACCAAATCAAATTTGATCGATTTTTAAAATTCAAAACAAAAAACAAACCAAATCTAAAAAGTAACATTTTTTTTAGTCTGGTTCGATTTTTCAATTTTTTACTAACACTCCTAGTCAGGACATCTCCTTCCTGTCTTTATCGGTACAGTACTATTTTTGGAAGATACATCTCCCCTTTACTCCAGGGCATGTTAGTGTCAAGTTTCCACGAATTCTTTAACCACCATCTTTCATTTGACAATAATAAGTATCGTTCTTTGTTTAAAAATAAAAATAAAAACAAGGACCAAGATTTGAAATGCAACAATAGTACGTACATGTCACAACAAAGACAGCGAGATGCCACCCAAGAATATTTAAGCTTGCAAGATGGTCCTTGCTGATTCGCACATGATTTTACGATGCCCTATATTACTCGGGTCAGAGCTTAAGTTAGTGATACTTATGGACTATGACTACTGAACTTTCTCCATCTAGGATATAGCATTCGAGCTATTTCGCCTCGCAACACAATTTGAAAGGTTGTACTATTCGAAAATCTCTGGATCTATACTTAATTTCAATTCCCCGAAACATCTCGCTGATTACCACGCATTCCTCATCTCTGGGTGTCTAGGTATTTGGATGGATGCAGTACCTGAGCGCAATTGTGCAATTCCGAATTGATTTTGAGCTCCTAAATGCGTATCAAAATAGAAAAAATATATGGTAGAAGGGCCAAATATCTCTCTTTACTTTAGGATATTGTCTGCATTTAACTTCCGTTATATTATTCGTCCAAATTTACTTCTATCGTTATACTATCTGGCTAAATTTACCCATACCATCAACAAACTTTTAAAAATTACTCTTCAGTCCGTCATGTGACCCAGAATCTCCCAAGTCATTTAAATTAAATCAGTTATTCTTCTTCTTAATCCACTATTTTCGAAATAATTGGCATTTACCTGCTTTTTTAATGAGGGAAAAAGTAAGAGAAAGAAATATTAAAATTAATACAACGGTTTGTAAACAAAATATAGTAAATTGAAGAATCTTAATTAGGTAGCTTGTCTAAATTCTAAAAATATTTACAACACTCCAACTTTAATGAATTTGTTGCCCAAAGGTATAGAGACTTTGCAAGTATTAGTGAAAAATTAAAGTTCCTTAAAAACTTTACATTGTCGAATTCAACTTTGCTTTAATCGAATGCTTACGCATTGTGTTCTCTTAAGTTAGTTAATCGAACTTTACACTAACCAGACAATAACAAAATACATTCAAATATACATGCACATACATGATGAGCAAATTGCATATAATACATAATATTTAGACTCACTGAATTATACGGTGTGTATATGGTTAATAAATAAATAAATTTTAAACCAATTCCAAACACATTATCACAAGAAGAGAAGTGGGTGCATTGGTAATTAAAAATTTCCATGAATAATTTGTATAGTTTAGTACATCAATAGTAATTTCTGAAAATAGTGGACCAAGAAGAACAACAAATGATTTAAATAAAAGAAATTTGGAAGATTTTGGATTACTTAACAAATCAAGGGGTATTTTTAAAAGTTTGCTGATTGTAGGGGTATATTTGGTCCGATAGTATAACGGTAGGGGTAAATTTGGTCCGATAGTATAACAAAGGTTAAATGCAGACAATATATGAAAGTAGAAGGTGTATTTGGTCCTTTTCCCTTTTTAAAACTATCTCAAAAAATATTTATAATATCTTTACAATAAAAGTTCAACTTTCAAATAATACACCACCCAGAAAACTACCAACTATGTCCATTTATAAGTAGCTTATTACAAATTTTGGCCAATTCATTAAATATTAATAATATTAGCTAATTAGCTATTTGTAGCCAAAAAAGGTTACATTTTTGCTTCTTTTTTTTGAAAGTGTTACTAGAATAGATTGGGTACATCTTAAGGAGTTTGAATCTCAATTTTGAGATGATTTGACAGAGTTTTTGAGGTGGTTTGAATTGAAAATTCGAAGTAGAAGATGAAACATGAAAAAAATAATTTGTGTATCACATATGTATCATATATGTATCAAATGTGTATCACATGTATATCCGTGTATACATGTGTGTGTGATACATGTGTCGCAGAAGAATTTTTGAACTCGATTTTAACTATGAATTTTGATACCAAATCACCTTCAATCTTACTCAAAATTTGTATATTGAATCGTCTATATGTTTTCAGTGAATTTCAACCATACCCATTGAAAAATGTCATTTTTTGTTTAGTTTTTTGGAATCTTATATATATATATATATATATATATATATATATATATATATATATATATATATATATATATATATATATATCGCCTTGCATCTAATGTTGTTGATCACGCTTAAAAATATGGAAGGAGATCTTTGCTTGTGATTCTTGGAGAGAAAGAACATTATTTATTTGATTTTTCAATTTTTATATGTGCTTGGCTAGTTTTGATTAATAGTTAGAGATTGATAAGTTAAAACTTATTTGGAATATTTACCTGAGATTCCAAAAAAGTAACGCCAGTTATATTTTGGATTCTGCTAGACCCTAACGTTTACACTTGTTTTAAGAGCGATTAAAGTATAGTTGATTGATTTATTTTATTGATTAAATAAGAAAGGCAAAAAGAACAATTTATCAATTATGAAATTTCACTTTAACACGTGTAAAATGAATGACGACAATTGATTAATTTTATGTGGACCTATTTAGTGAAATACCAGATCTAGTTTAGACAAAATGACTAGATAATGCCATGACATGCAGAAAATGGACCTAAGGATATTGTTTGTCATTTTGCAGTAATTGAGTTCACCTTGATAAATTCCAGGTATCATGCAGATTGATAACAAAGTGGTCAAAAAAAATTCTGCATTTGGTTGATCGAAGCTTACACCTTCGCACCTGTAATAGCATTTGATAGATGAAACTTATATGTTTCTTAGTTTAGAAGTCTATCAAACGTAGCGAGCAATACCTTAAAAGCAGTTTCTCATAGTACAATCTGACGACACTTCCACATTGTATGATGTGGTTTTCAACCTCTAATTTGAGAATTAGTTCCTGCTCTACGCATGAAGATGAAACTAATTTTTTGTTTCAACTTACAGTTGATGACGAGTGAGGTTTGTTATAATGGTATCCAATCGATAGGTGTGGAAGATATTGCTTTGATACAACTCTGTTGCTTACACGAAGTTGTAGTCAAAATCTAAGGGAAACCAGTCAAGAGGAAACTTGCAGCTTTCTATACTTCTGTTGTCCCTCACACCAGCATGGCTACAGGTACCTAATCAATATGAGGACCGTAGGGCTACTAAGTTCATCTCCAAGAAGTAAAGATGCGGTGAGCCCAACTGCATTTTTGGAAGTCAAAACTAGATGCTTCATCAAGAAGTTGAAATGCTTCTGACGGAAAATCCTCGAATAGCACCAGTATTAGCAGCTTGGAAGCCTGAGTGGTAAAAGCCTGCTCTCTGTAGTTGTTTTTGTGCTGCCAAATAGCTTACAGCCTTTCTTTACCTTCTAACAAGGAGCTTTCAGAGTCAACAGTCATCTATATCTTGTGAACACTGTAACCGGCATCCTCCGATGTCAAGTTCTCCCTCCAGTTCTCAAATTCAGATTCACCAAATACTAATTGCTTGATACCAACGTAGCTGTTCAGAAGATATTACCGGGGTGAGTCCATGGCTGCAAACTGCTAGTAACATGTGGAAAACAAACGGCAAGAATACAACAAAAACATTCTGCCTGAAAAGCACAACTTAGAAATCCTATTTAATGTGATGCTTTGCGACTAACACATTTAATTGAGATGAAAAAGAAGGTGGCGTTTGCCAATAATGGTCTGCAGAGGCTAGGATTTAGGTTCCAGGCATACTCATCTTGATCTAAAAATTGTTTGCATGTTGGGAGAAAGAGAAACCAAATAGAGAGTCTACTTCAGAATGAAGAAGGAACTGAAGCTTACTCGGAGCTTATCTGTGTCAAAGCATTAATCAGTACATCCAACAGTAAATGCTCACTTGTCCCAATGTCCACCCTATCATAAGAAAAAAGTCAATTTGTAAGCAACAAGCACCATTTCATATCTAAGGATAACTAATTCAACAAAATAACCTTTACCATATGCGAGCCAAGTTATCCTGAATCTCAAGATCCCCAATGTTATAGAACGTAGTAGGATTTACATTTGCCCCCTGAACAGCATCATAACTTGGCCTTTTGTCCAAAGGAGATTGTGATAACTGCCATGAAGAAACTTAGTTGGTTGAGCCTAAAATATAAGACACCTCTGACCCTGTGAAAGGCTATTGTTTGAGCTTCATCAAGTAAACATATTACTACCATTTTAGATTGATAGATTATTTCTTTTCGTTTCCAACCTCTAAAATAAGCACATTAAAAGTACATAATTTGCGGAACTTACTTGCATATTCAGCGAATTGCATCCACCAAGACGTCCAACAATGTGCCATGAACGAATTGTCTGCAACAAAGTTATGAAAACTAAGTCCATAAAATACATAAGCAAATGTATCAAGAATCATGAAGCATAAATTACTTACATCACAAATCAAGGAGATATCCTTCTCCAACGGGGCATTGTAGAACTCAAACCATATGTAGGAGTTTGTAAAATCAAATCTGAATCAGAAGTAAGCAAAATTTGTTATGAAAAAATCACTCCTGAAAGGATCTGCCAGCAAATCTCAGATCTAGCAAGGCACTCTTTCAATTGCATGCAGAATATTTGTCAGATAATTATCCTTCAGTCAAGATTGTCGGAAAATGTAACTGTAATGAGATACAACCAAAGGACTAGAATTGTACTACTACGCTAAAACTAACACTTTCTGTTCAATTGCTGACATAAAGGTGCTTCAGAGAAAGGTGGAATCCAGAAGAAGAAGTTGTGCTCGTTGCGGGGTAAGTCATCACCAGGCATGTTCGCCCAAAAACAGAGAAAGCATCGAGCATTTTCACTCAAGAAAAGGTTCAATCCCCTATCCTTCTAAATATAATCAAGCATACAAGTCAAGAGGGAAAGGAGTTGAATAAAAAGAAAAGACGACTTTTGATTTCTCTCAAACAGGCACTTCTTTTATCCTTCCTAACAAAACTTTTAATATTAGGCATTTCAGGGTTATATTAGCAATGGGGTGTTCTAGTCTATAGCCATCTATTGTTGAACTAGAAATCCTTCTCTGACAATTTAATTGGAATGGAACTGACAGCAGTTCTAAAGAAAGTCACGCACATCGAGATCGAGTGAAGGGCTAATATCAAATTTACTGAATTACTCGATACTTGCGCTGGTGGGAGGTACCCCTGGAATTAGTCGAGGTGCGTGCAAGTTGGCCCCGACACCGCGGTTATAAAGAAAAAGTATTATACAAAAGGCAAAGATGAATATAATTTTGGTACTTTCTTGTTATTTGGATTATTTCTTGTTATGTACATTGTGACCTATAAAATGATCAAATATGTCCTTTGCAGACATTAATGTGTTCTGACAATATATATAGATTATGAAACTATTCAAGATATGTCTTCAGATAACAATTACAACCCGTTTTTGCTCAACGGATACAAAACACGCATGCTTTAGCACCTGGTGCAACAACAAGCAGAATACCACTTGTAAATAATCCAAGAAGCATGACATATATAATAACTACTAAAGGTAGTAAGAACAACAACAACTAATTCATCAACTAATTCCCCCAAAGTCAAAAACTAAGATTATATATTAGTATCAGTTGTTTCATTTACGTTTAATTTTTATTCAGTGTGAATCCGCTCATGCCCAATCCTGATGAGCGGGTCCATGCTAGACTAGATGCATCAGCATACGTGTTTCACCAACTTGAGGTTAGTAGATAAAATAAAACCCCAGTCAATGGAATTAAAAAGCAATTGTATGAAGAACAAGGAAATCTCACGGATTTGTTTAGCTTTAGAGTGGAACTCAGTGAGAAAGGTAATATTGCTAATTCTATCAGACATACCAAAAGGATGCAATTAATGATTGTTAGATTCATCAAGTAATATGTTTTCTCAACATGGTTAGTCTACTCTCGTGCATGAGTCTAAACTTACTTGTTGAATGTCACATTCATGGGTGTTGCTGAACCTGTCTTCGTATGTACTATTTTATTCCTTTTCTTTCTCAATCTCTCCTCCATCTGATAACAAAGTAAATACAGTTAATTAGCAAAAATATTAAATTAGAAGTAGACAGAGCAAACTACGAGCAACTAGACAAGTAGACATTTGTTTCACTTCACTGATGTCCAATCTACCTCTGACACAGATGTTCAAACCAACAAAAAATTTCAATTCTAACTCATACCCAATTGAAAAAAGCCACAAACATGAAATACAGAAGACAAGTGTAACAAAAACCATAACCTGCATAACTATATCAAAATAATTAAATTAGTTTGCACTTCCTTTCAAGAGAAATTAACTAATTGAATACAAAATTATTAGGAAGAAACAATCGGGCAATCTTTTTAATTTTTTATGATGATAGTATTCGGTCCAGCTTGCACGCATCTCACTATTTTACTGGGTGTCTGCTACCTCCCACCAGCACAGATACCAGATAACTCTGCCCACCAAGGCCTGGGCAGATGAGAAGAAATCGCCTAGTGCTTTATTGTCTCTGCTGAGATTCAATGGATTTGAACCTCAAACCTTATGATCGGCAATAATTAAGATGATTTGTACCAAAGACAAAGGAAACAAAAACAAAGAACCACAAATTAATTCACAAAGCATATGAGCCAGCAAAAAAACTGACCCTTGACTGAGCTTTATCCGGATCATCAAGACAGCTGCCAAGAATCTCAGCAAGCTCAGGATCTTTGTCATAATTCTTCTCATCTTCTCTACCTCTAAACCCTCTACTACGAGAAAATCCCTCCGCCTCCTCCTCCCCCTCCTCCATTTCCACATCAATATAATCGCCATCATCGTTGTTTTCTTCAAATGTGGTCAGCAAAGTTTTTTCCCTTTGGCAGTTCATTAGCGTCCTCATACATGAACTTTGCTTGGGATGAAAAATTAGAAATGAGTCGCAGTGACTAAACTGGGGTGAAAAAACTTTGCTATGTGAAGTCCGAGGTAGTTGGAAAAAATATGCACTGTGCTGCAACATAAACATCTACAAACAGAATTTTGATTATAAACAGCTAAAAATAAAAAGTAAGAACATATTAACTTATGAATGTATATACAACAAATAAGAACACATATTAACTAAAATTAGTTATTACCACTAAAAATCATCGCAAAAAGGATAAGGGTTTTGGCCTACCTAGTAATATACAGGAAGTAAATTAGGTACGGAGAGAAAAAGCAGAAACATACACTTTGATGCGTAAGGGAAAAAGAAGCCGAAGAGCTCGCTGCAGAAAGAGATAGGAGGAGCAAACTAGCGCAGAGGTTGGACTAGAACATAGCCTGGAATTTGCCGATTCCTTTGTTTTTCGTCCGGCTAGTAGAAGGTAGTTGGGCTTGGGCCAAGTTCCTTCTGATCAAGTGGTCCAAAATATTCTTGGGCTTTGGCATATTTGACCGGTCCATCAAAAATAATTACAAGCGTAAGCCAAATATATAAAAAAAAAAAAAATATATATATATATATATATATATATATATATATATATATATATATATATATATATATATTATACATTAATATATAAAGATTATACATTTATCGACTATTATTTGAAGGCGTCTATAATATATAAAAATCCCAAATGTTTTTCTTTCTAAAATATTTCATACCAAAATACTTGTATTTATAATTTTATAAAGGATAATTTAAGGGATAAAATCAAATATTAATGTCAAAAGTATACTCTATGGGGTCGTTTGGTTTGAAGACAAGTTATGTTAGGATTAGTTAAGGATTAATTATGTTGGGATTAGTTATTCTAGTATTATTTCTTATTAACTGTTTGATATGTTGTATTAATCCTAGAATTATTAATTTTACTATTTTATCCTGGGATAACTTATCCTAGGATTATTATTCCATCATCTAGAAGGTATAAGTTATCTCGATACTATTTTTAATCATGGGATAATGTATCCCATGATTAATAACCAAACAAGGTATAAAGCGGTATTAATTTTTCACCCATAATTATTTTTGTGTATCCATCGTACCAAACGACCTCTAATTGTGTGTCATACTTATAAGCTCAATTTACAAATTAAATTTAACACGCTAACAATTCAATTAACTAGTATGAACAAACATTGCAACAGAATAATAAATCTTTTTTCAATCATTTTTTTAGTCCATCTTTGATTTTGATTTCTATTAGAGCTGTCAAACGGGCTAGTCTAGCCCAGCCCAAAGACTCGTGGGCTTTTTAAATTTAGTGTGCTAGGATGGGTCGGCCCGTCATATGAATGGGCCTTAAAATTACAAGCCCAACCCAACCCTAAGAAGGCCGCGGGATAGGGCGGGCCATCCCTTCAATTTTTTTTAAGAAAAAAAATTTCTTTAAATCCTTAAATATTTTTTCGTGACATAGTCGATTAATCATGTAAACAACTTCTATTTGTTTATAGCGTACAAAAAACTTGATATTTGACGAGGAATCTCGTAATTGAAATGCAAATTCTCTATATCTCTAACTCTTCTTTTTTAAAGTTACATGAATATTTTCTTAATACTTTTCTTTCATTTTCCTCATATTCAGGGATTGCTTCAATAAATTTATATACCGAGATTTTTTAATTTAGGATTAACATCATTTGTTGATTTCATCATTATAGTCCATAAAATTTTTAAAATTTTTGAAATTTGCTAGTGGTCAATTTTTTTTTTGTATTTAAAATTGATCTTTTTCTATACTGAAGAGCAGTTTAAATATTAATAATATATTAAAGTAATCCAAACTGATCATTGGCCACTTAAAATAATTTTTTCTTTTGAAAAAAGATTATTATTGGCCACCTTAAACTTTTCGAGTTCGTTATTAATTAAGGAAAAGAAAAATTAATTTTATCATATTACATACATGTGAGAGATCTAAATTGTAGTTGATATGGAAGAGTAAATGAGCAATCTAGGGTTGAGAAATGGGGACTATAGTTAATAGTTTTTTTAGTTTTTACTTTTTTAAATATTAAATATTAATTATTTAATAGTTAATTAATTTGAATTTAATTAATTTTTGGCCCACGGGCCGGCTCAGGCCCAGCCTCGATCAAGCCTCAAGGGCCAACGGGCTGATTTGGACCGGACTTATAAGCCTCAATTTTAAATGGGCTAAAAAAATTCTAGCTCAACTCTACTCAAGTAGCGGGCTGGGTTGGGCTGGTCTCACGGGCCCAGCCGAACCCATAAAACCTTATTTTATTTCAGTAAAATTAAAATGATGTCTTAGTTATTAAAATAAAAACATTAGTTTAGATAATTTTAACTGAAATCTTAGTTATAAGCTATGGAAATTAATTCCTTTCAATTAGATAACAAGTCCATAAATATTTTTGTTAAAAACTTTGGCTTGTTAACTAGCTTGGTTATTTGAAATGGAAGGGTAATATTCAAATTGGAAAAATCTCTTCCTGTTCCTTCTGATTTAGAATGGTATTATTATGTCAACTTTCAAGTAGAAATGGCATGGATGGCCATTTTATATCATTCTATTTAAAGTTTAGCCAATTTTTTAAATTTAGTGTAAAAAACTTAATGTTAAAGAAAATATTCAAAAGACCTTTTTATCATGTATTCTTCAATCTCTTTTCTTTTCCAAATTCCTGAACACTCTCTCATCACTCTTATCTAAAATACGGATTTCACAACCTTAGATTGACGACTATGGCTTTGATTCCAAGCATATCTTATACTCCCACCCAACCCAAGCAAACTAAATACGTAAAGAAGACATTGGGGAAAAGGACAATAAATGATTAAAAACAGAAATTACTTTCCATTGGCCTTTTACTTGTGAAAGTTTGAACTTTTACGTATTGTGTTGGAGTTTCATTTGTAGTGAATTTGCTGAAATCTTACTTGTAAAAGATTTAAAGTTTTTCGTGTTTTTGATGGGGTATTTAATAATAACTTTGACTAAATATTGATTAGTTTTGAGATGGTACTTAATTTTTATTGAGAAATATATATTTTTAGCCGCTCCTAATAATAAAAGCTTATATATATATATATATTTGGCTAGCAAAGTATTTTGCCCTTTTTATTAGCGGTGTAAAAAGGGGCTATTTGCCCATTTCTTTCAGGCCTGATTAGTCCATGCCCGCTTCAATAATTGATGGGCCGGTTCGTGGGCTTAAAATCGTCACAGAGTTAATATATAAAATCGGCCAATCCAGCTCATTTGTCAGGTTTAGTACGCATTACGATTGTAGTACTTGCGAATGAGCACGGGGCTTAGGCAGGTTCGCAAATGCGAACCTTTGATTGCATTTGTGATGTTTTTGTCACAATTGCGACTAAAGCATGCTGGGGACATAGTTCGCATTTGCGGTGCTCGCAATTGCGGCATCCGAAGCTGGATAAAAGAGGAGAAAATCTTGACTTAGCTCATTTTACACCATTTCTTAACCCTAAACACTCTAGAGGCAATTTTTCAAGAGATCTTTCTTCCCAAATTCATTGGTAAACAACTTTAATCAATTTTCTTTCAATTACCCAATACTTTTCATGTGTTTTCAACATCAAATCTAGGATTTTCACGGTAAAAATTACGGATATGGGTGGAAATTGGGGATTTTATAAAATTGAGATTTAGACCTCAAATTGAGGTCGCATTTCGAAATAAATCACATAACCGGCCTCGGGGGAGAATGGGTAATCGGATTTTAGTCCAAATCTCGAATTTTGACCAAGCGGGCCCGAGGTTGACTTATGTTGACTTTTTATAAATTCATTAAAGATTGAACCTTTTTCCTTCGTAAGTAGTTTCTAAAACTTATTTTGAATTGTTTGATAGATAATTGGTTAGATTTTGTTGGTTTGGAGGCTTGTTCAAAAGGCAAGGTCTTGGTTGGTTTATTTACTTGGTTGTGGAGTGAGGTAAGTGTCGTGGTTAACCTTGACTTGAATTAGGACTTGTTGGTCTATTTGTTATGTGAATTATGTGCGGGAAAGACGTATATGTAAGGTGACGAGTATATATACGTCGTCATTGGGTTAAAGCATGCAGGTGGAAATTATTTTATTGTATTATGTTGTTTCCATGACTATGCTTTCCATGTTGTAGTTAGATTATTACTTATTTAGTTATCCGCCTTCATATCTATTGTTTACTTTGAAGTTGTGGGGACTTTGAAAGTTTAGTTGAGTTATCATTACACTATGATTGAAGTGGAATTACTTCCCACCTTGTTTTGCTATTTTGGATTAGTGTTGTTTCTTGGTGATTAAGAGTAAAAAGTACGGAGGGTGTTGCCGTACCTTATTTGCGTACAATATCATTTGCTTGAGAGATTGTGAGGATTAAAGCACGAAGGGTGATGCTGTGTGTCGCACCCCGTTTTTCTCTCGAATGCGGGTTTCGACATGTGACAACTCTTTTAACGGAGGGTATTAAAAGAGGAGAGTCGCCACCTAATGGATAAGGTGCGTTAGGGCACCTATTTGCATATGACTCGGGTTTGACTAGTTTGCATCACCAGATATCGGGTAAGGGCTCGAAATTACCTCGAAGAGAAGGTGTTAGGCACTTTTCGAGGTCCACAATTATGGGTGCTGGCTGAACTTTAATTATATGAATTAGTCGGATAAATAAAGGCAGATAAAGCCAGAAGTTTGAGAAATTTTATTATTAAAAGGCTTTGAGGAAATACAAACACTTGATTCAAATGTAAAAGGGGAATAAGATGGGGGTCCTAAGTTTTTTAGCCTAAAGGATCACCCCGTGTAACATAAATAATACTTCGTAACTCCCTCAAGATGGAGTGTTACTCATATTATTCATCGGGCACAGACTATCATCTCCTGCTACCCGATTACTATCTTTAAGTTATTACCTAAATGCACTAGTTGATTCTAAATTGTGCCTTATGCGTGCACTACCCCGTCCCATGCCTATGGTACATGAGGCATTTGGACCTCTATTTGGATGGTTCTGGACTTTACTTAGGTTGCTCAAAATGATAAATCTAAGCGACACTCAAAACAAATAGGACTGCACTTAAGGACAGTTAAAGGCTCAAGTTAACCTCTGCAATTAGACAACAAATGCACGCAAACAGATTTCTACGTTAGGCATTAGACAGTTTCAGAATTGAGGAAGATTGAAGTCATTAAGCTCTATAGACATGGTTTCTATATGATCTGATCCAAATATGCAAGCAGTTTCAGATGTAGGGCGCCACTTTAGACCTATGATTTCTAAATTATCAGTTTGAGAGTATCTGATATTGCTAAGTTATTTATTGAGATTACATATTATAAGTTAATAAAACCTATATGCATGATCTCTAAGTGGTTTACACAGTAAAGGACAATACAAATTATTGAAAATGCTCAGAATTACTCATGCTTTCTAATAGTGGTGTGACTAAGCAATAAACAGCGTTTGAAGAGTCCAGTATCATCAATTTAGAGCGAGTAGTAATACCCTATAGGCAGAATTTCTAAAGATTGGCGATTGGAACCAATTTTTTACATTTAGCTCCTATAGGCATGTTTTTTAGGTGAAATAGCGAATTAAATAATTAAAATCCTATAGGCATGATATCTAATGAACATGGTGCAGTTATGCAAATTAAAGGATAATTATTAGCATTTATTTCCTATAGGCATGCTGTCTAGCGACACATAGCAGTAGATATGGGAATAAATAAAGCACTTATGCTTTGATAGCATACAAGTTGTGTGAGTGTGTGATTTCTCCAATGGCATGATTTCTAATAGTGTACATAGAGAGTGAACGACATATATAGAAAATACATCATTAAGTCCTATAGGCATGTTATCTATCCATCGCATATGAATATGAAAATCTACCTCATTCCCTTTTTACTATCAACCCCAATTGTTTATACAAAGATTATTACAGGCCCAATAATGAGTAAAATAACAATATCACATAACAGTGAACAGGCCCAATAATGAGTAAAGTAACAATGTCACATAACAGTGAACAGGCCCACATTAGGCTCAAATAAATACCCAGCATTGCCTGGGCCTTCAACATCTCCTACAGCATACCCAGGCCTTCAATAGAGAGTCGCATTCAATACATGACTCAAGGGTCCATAGAAGAATCCAAACCAATTTACTTAACCACAGCGCCAAGTGTTGCACCACTTGAAACAACCAAATTCAGATACATAGTACATGACAGAGGAAATGAAATAGTAGGAACAGTTTTGGAGGTTGATGGAGTGACTAAGGACCAAGCCCTAGTGTGTCAGAGTTCACAAGAGTCTCAATTGGACCCCGAGCAGTGCTCACACTAGGGAGGTCGACAACAGAACCTAGATAGCCTTTGCTTACAGCCGGCTAAGAATGAGAATTCAGAATAGCATGAGTAGCAAAAAAGGAGAGTGGACAATGGCTAAGGGACATAACTGGGGTACATTTATAACCTAAAGTATACATAGCCAAGTTGAGCATACAGAGCAACTAATCAAGAAGGCCAGTAAGTTTAGCAGGATTTCCATACGTAGCAAAGTATCACATAGACATCCACAATTTGAAAGAGTTGGGGAAGAAACAGGTTTGCATGTGTATACATAGATTATAATGTACAAATGCATTATACTAAACCAGTTGAAACCTAAAAGGTCCAAATTAAGCTAAGTATGCATCTTATTATCATAAGATAGACATATTAACTCTCATCAGGAAACAGGACTGCATTGATACATGATAGGGAGCACACATTATGATAAAACCACATGTGGGAAGGGTCAGGGGATAAACAAGTTTGCAGTCACAGATGCACAATACAAACAAGTTGAAACCTAAGAGATTATGCTAAACATACATCCTAGTGTTATGCTAATCAGTATTTAGACATGATGGGGGATGCACATTATGACAAGCCAAATAATCACTGAAAGAACATGATATCAGATGAACCATAGACATGTTGGGGAACATATTAGCATAGAAGCAAGATCATAGAGAATGGTCTTAATTGAAACACATTGTACATGCAAGACAAACATTGCAGAGATTCAGAGGAGTGTGAGATAACAAGTTCATACCAAATAGCACATGTAGGGATTCTAGGATTGAGACAATAGACTAATTAACTAAAGAAGATCTAAGTTATGCCATAAAACAAAATGGTTTAAACAGGATAGGGAAAAGAAGTTGAGGTACCTGTTAAGATCTCAGTCAATCACTAATGGGGTATGAGGATCATGTTGAGTGACACACTCCATGATAACATGTCATAATTAACACAGGAAGTTCTAGCACAAATGTGAAGCATTCATTATAGAGATTAAGGACAAAGCAAATAAGCATGACTTAGGGAACATTCAGGCACCAATACACTGACTAAACGAGCTTAAGAGGGTCATATTATCCAAGTTAGACTTAGGAAATCTCAGAACTAGCAGCATTAGGAGGAAGTTAAATGCTAAAGAGATTTAGAACAAAGTAGAATTAACAGAATCGTGCACAAAAGTAATCCAGAAACATATTAGGCCGTGGATTTCATAGGTGAGAACACATGTAAATCAAAGACACATAGGGGGATGAAATTGCAAAAGTCAAGTGGCTTACCAGTTAACGGACAACAATAAAGAACAAAAGATCCACAAGAATTGAGAAACCTCGATGTGTCAAAGTTCCCAAGAGCTTCGAAAGAACCCCGGGCAATGCTCGCGCCAAGAGAAAGTTCGAACAGTAGACTCTCAGTGGCCTTGGCTTTTAGCCGGCCAACACAAAACAGAAAACAAGATAATGAAGGAATTAACATAGCAAAGCTTCAAATTTTAGTGAGATTATATCGATTCCGGTCTCTCTTTGTTTCAAAGGGGAAAGGGGAGAGGTTTATATAGTAGCAAAATTAAACGAATAAACAAGGAAACACAGTAAATAAAAATCCAAAATAAGGAAAGAAAGCATGCAAAATTGATTTAGATCAATTTAGGAGAGAAAACGGGTAAACCCTAATTTAGACGAGGAACAAAAAATGGCCAAAATCTCGCTGAATCGAAGCCAAGGAGTCTGATAGTCAATGTATCAAGTCAGAAACATGAAGATGATACATAATCGGAATCAAACGAATACAACGACTTAGCTTCCATAAATAATCAAGTAACCAGTACTTGTAGCGTTCAAAAGATGGTAAGTAACTCCGCGTATGCAAGAAAGAAAAGGAATCATGGATAGTTTCCCTATAATGTCGGATTGGGACCGAGATTTGAGTGAGGACGACTAGGTTTTAGGTTTGAGATATGAGAGTGTGTGAGGGTACAGAGGCGGTGGGGTGGGGATTTTTGTCTCTAGGGTTTGGGTTATTGGGGATATAAGGATTAGGTAGGTTAATTACAAGCCATTAATCATTTAAGATCAACGACCAATATTAAACGGGACAGCAAGGCGGGTTATTAAGCGGGTCACGACCGGGTATTGGGTTAAGGGGTCGTTTGGCTTTGGGCTGGGGTAATTGGGCTAGGTATTTGAGCCATTCATTTGGTCCGAAATTGGTTTTAAAATTGGGCTATTGTTTAAATATACAAAATTTATCAAATATAATTTATAAAAGTAATTAATAAATAACAAAAAATATTATTTGTGCACTAAAATGATTGAAAATAATAACTTAACATTATGAAAATATAAAAAGCTATTTTGGCACAAATAATGTAATTATACATGAATACAGGCTATTATTGCAAAAATATGCAATTAGCCTAAAAATTCAAATGCAATTATAGAAAAATGAAGTAAAGTGTTATAAAATGTACAAGTTGATGTAAATAATAAGTTTTGATGATTAAATCATCACAAAATAATTAAAAGGATAATTATTAGATAT
This sequence comes from Nicotiana tabacum, assembly GCF_000715075.1. Taxonomy (NCBI): domain Eukaryota; kingdom Viridiplantae; phylum Streptophyta; class Magnoliopsida; order Solanales; family Solanaceae; genus Nicotiana; species Nicotiana tabacum. Next base: position 123,911,341 of record NC_134083.1, on the reverse strand, counting down.
TTATATGATAAAATGTAGAAAGAAATTGATTTAGAGCTTTAAAAATTATGAAAAATTACAGAAAATACTTGTATAGGCTTGTAAACTAAATGATGATGCAAATATGCCATTTTGAAACTATATATGCATTTTTAGGAAATATGAGGGAAAATTGGGTATCAACACTGTGCATTTGATTGCTTATTATCATTTTATCATATCATGTGAGGAAGAGAGTAAAAGCACGAAGGGTGATGCCGTGCCATTTCATTTATAATGTTACATGGTGAGAAAGAGAGTAAAAGCACGAATGATGTTGACGTACCATTGTTGATTTCATTGCCTTACTTGATTTCCGAATTGATGATTTAATTGGTTGCATTGTTGTTGTTATTGGAAAAAGGCTATTTGGTGGTTTTGTACTTGTCGTTCTTATCGTACTCCCATTTCTACATGTCCCCTCCCAGTTAATATTTTAATTATCCTACTTGTTAATTTGTTAATTTACGTATATATCTGTAAAGGAATTCTGTAAGTGTCATAACCTTGTCACTACCTCATCGGGGTTAGGATCGACACTTACGGAGTAAATTGGTCAGTTGTACTCATGCTACACTTCTGCACTTCTTGTGCAGATACTAGTGTTGGTCCCAACGGTGTCTAGTAGTGCTTCTGCTTGGATAATATCTATAACAGAGACTCGAGGTAGAGCTGCTAGCTTTCGCAGTCCCTAGAGTCCCTATCTATTTCTATCAATATTGTTTATCTCATTTCGAATAGTTGTATTTCGTTAAAAATATACTTGTAGACTTCTAATTGCTCATACTGGTGATACCAGATTTTTGGGATTAAAATAGACTATATTATGTTCTAGGATTATTTCACGTGTTACAACTTTATTTATCGTTAATAATTGTTATTATTCTATTTTAAACTGTTAAAATGCTTAATTGGTTAGGTAATGTTGGCTTACCTGGCAAGTAGATGTTAGGCGTCACCACGACCCCAGGTTGGAAATCTGGGTCGTGACAAGTTGGTATCAGAGCACTAGGTTTCTTAGGTCTCACGAGTCGTGAGCAAGCTTAGTAGAGTCTGGAGGATCGGTACGGAGACGTCCGTACTTATATTCTAGAGGCTATAGAGCTTTGGAAAAATTTGACTTCTTCCTTTTTATATTATGCGATTTTATTCTTTCACTGAAGTTTGAATCATTCCATTATTATTTTCTAGTCAGAGCCCCAGGTTGCTGCCACTACTAGAGATAGAGGCCGGGGCCAAGGTCAAGCCAGAGGCAGAGGTAGAGTTCAGCCTAGAGCACGTGCAACAACACCTATTCAAGAGCCTCCGATCAAGCAGGAGGAGGAGGTTCCTGCTCAGACCTTGCCAGTTGGACCAGCTCAGGTCCTCGAGGGGTTTATAGCTACCTCAGTACTTCAGGACGCTCTAGTTTGCTTAGTCAGCCTCATGGAGAGCGTGGCCCAGACCGGTGCATTTTCGGTGGCACCAGTTGTCTCTTAGGCTGGGGGAGGAGCACAGACTGTCACGCCAACACGGTGACCTTAGCCATGCTGGGGTTGCCTCGATTGGAGTGGAGAGGACTCCTGGCCATTCTACTAGCAAGGTTATTTCTTCCTGATCGAGAATGGGTGTCTAACATATATGGCCTATATCTGTGATCTTAGTATGTAGGTTCCTTCCATAGATTCAGTACCAGTTGTGTGCGAGTTCCCAAAAGGTATTTCCTACAGATTTATTGGGGATGCCACCTGATAGAGATGTTGATTTCTGCATTGACTTGGTTTCGGGCACTCAGTGCGTTTCTACTACACCATACCATATGACCCCAGTGGAGTTGAATGAATTGAAGGATCAGTTGTACGATTTGCTTGATTAGGGATTCACTAGATCGAGTGTTCACCTTTGGGTCACCGATATTGTTTGTGAAGAAGAAAGATGGAACGATGAGGATGTGTATAGACTATCGGCAGTTAAACAAAGTCATTGTCAAGAACAAGTATCAGTTGCCAATGAATGATGACTTATTTGATCAGCTTCAGGGTGCCAAGGTGTTTCCCAAGATCGATTTAAGATCTGGTTACCATCAGTTGAAGATTAGGGCATCAGATGTCCCTAAGATAACTTTTCAGACTCGGTATGGTCACTATGAATTCTTAGTGATGTCTTTTGGCTTGTCAAATGCCCCGACAACATTTATGGATTTGATGAACTGGTGTTCAAGCCCTATCTGTATTCTTTTGTGATCGTCTTCATGGATGATATTTTGGTCTACTCCCGCAGTCGAGGGGAGAGTGAGCAGCATCTTCGGATCATACTTCAGACTTTGAGGGATAGTTGATTATATGCCAAATTTTCAAAGTGTGAGTTTTGGTTGGATTCAGTTGCCTTTTGGGCCATGTGGTATCTTCCGAGGGCATTAAGGTGGATCCTAAGAAGATTGAGACAGCTCAGAATTGGCCTAAACCTACTTTAGCTATAGAGATTTGGAGTTTCCTGGGTTTGGCGGGTTATTATCGCCCGTTTGTGGAGGAGGTTTCATCTAACTCAGCCCCATTGACCAAGTTGACCTAGAAGGGGGCTCTTTTCAGATGGTTTGATGATTGTAAGTTGAGCTTTCAGAAGCTCAAGACTGCTTTGACTAAAACCTCAATGTTGGTGTTGCCTATAGGTTCGGGATCTTACACCGTGTATTGTGATGCATCACGTATTGGGCTTGACGCGATATTAATACAGGATGGTAGGGTGATTGCCTATGCATCTCAGCAATTGAAGGTTCATGAGAAGAATTATCTTGTTCATGACTTAGAGTTGGCAGCTATTGTTCACGCACTGAAGATTTGGAGGCACTATCTATACGTCATTCATTGTGAGGTCTATACCGACCATCGGAGTCTCTAGCACTTGTTCAAGCAGAAAGACCTTAATTTGTGGTAGCGGAGATGGCTAGAGTTGCTGAAAGACTATGATATCACCATATTATATCATCCGGGGAAGGCCATGTAGTGGCTGATGCATTGAGTAGGAAGGCGGAGAGCTTGAGCAGTTTGGTATATTTACCGGTAGTTGAGAGACATTAGCCATGGATATTCAGGCTTTGGCCAACCGGTTTGTCAGATTGGATGTTTCATAGCCTAGGTGGGTTCTTGTTTGTATTGTGGCACAGTCTTCGTTGTTGGGGCGTATCAAGGCTAGCTAGTTTGATAATCCTTACTTGATAGTGTTGAAGGATACGATGCATCGGGGTTATGCTAAAGAGGTTGTGATTGGTGATGATGGTGTTATGTAGCTTCAAAGCCGCATTTGTGTTCCGAATGTTGATGGGTTGAGAGAGTTGATCCTTGAGGAGGCATACAATTTGCATTATTCTATTCACCTAGGTGTCACGAAAATGTACCGTGACTTGAAACAACACTATTGGTGGCAAAGAAAGAAGAAATACATCGTTGCTTATGTATCTCGGTGTTTGAATTATCAACAAGTGAAGTATGAATATCATAAAATGGGTGGTTTGACCCAGATATTAAAGATACCACAGTGAAAATAGGAACGTATCACTATGGATTTTGTGGTATGCTTACCACGGACCTTGAAGAAATATGATGCAATCTGGTTTATTGTAGACCGGTTGACTAAGTCTATGCACTTCATTCCAGTGGCGACTTCCTATTCTTCAGAGCGGTTGGCTTAGGTCTACATTCATGAGATTATCCGCATGCACGACATGCCCATTTCTATCATTTCTGACCGAGGCACACAGTTCACATCGCATTTTAGAGAGTCATGCAACGTGAGTTGGGCACGCGGGTTGAGCTGAGCACAACGTTTCATCCTCAGACAGATGGACAGTTCGAGTGCATCATTCAGATCTTGGAGGATATGTTACGCGCTTGTGTTATGGATTTTGGAGGTACATGGGACCAGTTCCTACCTCTTTCAGAGTTTGCCTACAATAACAGTTACCAGTCGAGTATTCATGGCTCCGTTTGAGGCCTTATATGGGAGGCAATGTCGTTCGCCGATTGGTTGGTTTGAGCCCAGAGAGTCTAGGTTGTTGGGCACTGATTTGGTCCGAGATGTTATGGAAAGGTTAAGTTGATTCATGATCAGCTTTGTACAGCTCAGTCCAGACAGAAAAGTTATGTGGATCGGAAGGTTCGGGACGTAGCTTATATGGTGGGTGAGAAGATGCTTCTCCGAGTGCCACCTATGAAGGGCATGATGTGGTTTGGAAAGAAGGGCAAGTTGATCCCGAGGTTTATTGGCCATTCGAGATCCTAGAGAGAGTTGGGGAGGTTTCCTACAGGCCTGAATTGCCTCACAACATATCAGGAGTACATCCGGTATTCCATGTTTCTATGCTTCGGAAGTACCATGAGGATAGCTCGCATGTTTTGGACTTCATCACGGTTCAGCTTGATGAGAATTTAGCCTATGAGGAGGAGCTGGTGGCTATTCTAGCGCGACAGGTTCGAAAGTTAAGATCTAGGAGTTTTCCATCTGTGAAAGTGCAATGGAGAGGTCAGCCGATTGAGGCAGCTACATGGGAGTCCGGGTCCGATATGCGAAGTAGATACCCATATCTTTTCACAGTCCGGTACTTTTCTATGTCCATTCGAAACATTTTTTTAGAGGTGGAGAATGTGATCACCTGATATGTCGTTTTGAGTGCTAGCCCTTATTTTCATATTCTGAGACCTCTCGTAGCTTTATTTGATATTTCTTGGTTTACGTGCATGATCTGTGTCGCTTTTCGAAAAGCTTTTATATGAAATTTTGATAAAAATGAATATTTTGACTTAAAATGAGGCTTGAGTTTACCATGGTCAACATTTTAGGTAAACGACCCTGGATCGGTGTTTTGACAATTCTGATAGGTTCGTATTGTGATTTTTGACTTGGGCGTATGCTCGGAATTGAAATCGGAGGTCCCTAGGTTGATTTGACTTATTAGTTCGCAATTTGAATATTTGGAATTTTTTTTGGTTTGATTGTGGGTTGACTTTGTGGCTATCGGGTTCAGATTTTGATTTTGGGACTTGGTATAGGTCCACTTTGCTATTAAAAACTTGTCTTCAAAATTGGTGAAATTCGGAGTTGGTTTGATAGGATTCAGATGCTTGGTTGCAATTCTAGAGGTTCTTGAGTTTCCTTTGAATTTCATTCGTTTTGATGTCTAATTTATAGTTTTAGATATTATTTTTGTATTTTGATCATGCTAGCGAGTTTGTATGATGATGTTATATTTGTGTGCATGTTTAGTTTAGAGCCCGATAAGCTCGGGTGAGTTTCGGACGTGTTTTGGATAAGTTTGGTTAGTGTGAGGATTGCTGGTGTGCTTCAGTTCTGGTGCTGGGCTGCAGGTCTTGCAATTTCGATGACCTGTTCGCAAATGCTAACTCCGCTTTTATGAAGTTGAGCTTGCAATTACGATAGGGGACTGGGCAGGGTAGTCCTCACATTTGGGAAGAATTGTTCGCAATTGCGGACAACTCAGACTTCGCTTTTGCGATGGTTTGGTCGCACTTGCGATTGAGCACTAGGCTTAGGCAGGTTCGCACATGCGAACCTTTGATCGCATTTGCGGTTGGATGGGAGATCGTATTTTGATGTTTTTGTTGCAATTGCAACTAAAGCAGACTGGGGACACAGTTCGCATTTGCGGCCTGTTTCTCGCATTTGCGATGCTCGCAATTGCGAACAAGAGTTTGCAATTGCGACATTCGCTACTGGGTAAAAGAGGGGAAAATCAGGACTTAGTTTATTTTACACTATTTTTCAACCCTAAATACTTTAGAGACGATTCTTTAAGAGATATTTTTTCCCAAATTCATTGGTAAGCAACTTTAATCCATTTTCTTTTAATTACCCAATACTTTTCATGTGTTTTCAACATCAAATCTAGGATTCCCATGGTAGAAATTAGTGATTTGGGTGGAAATTAGAAATTTTATAAAATTGAGATTTGGATCTCAAATTGAGGTCAAATTTTGAAACAAATCACATAATTGGGCTCGGGAGTGAATGTATAATCGGATTTTGATCCGAACCTTCGGTTTGACCAAGCGAGCCCGGGGCTGAATTTTGTTGACTTTTTCCAAATTCATTAAAGATTGAACCTTTTTTCTTTCTAAAGCTTATTTTGAATTGTTTGATCGGTAATTGGTTAGATATGATTATTTTGGTGGCTTGTTCAAAAGGCAAGGCCGTGGTTGGTTGATTTACTTGGTTGTGGAGTGAGGTAAATGTCGTGGTTAACCTTGACTTGAGGGAATTAGGACTTGTTGGTCTATTTTCTACATGAATTATGTGTGGGGACGGCGTATATATAAGGTGACGAGTATATATACATTGTCATTGGGTTAAAGCATGCGGGTGGAAATTATTTTATTTTATTATGTTGTTTCCATGACTATGCTTGCCATGTCGTAGTTAGATTATTACTTCTTTAGTTGTTTGCCTTCATATCTATTGTTTACTTTATAGTTGTTGGGACTTTGAAAGTTGAGTTGAATTATCATTACACTATGATTATGCCGTGCCATTTCATTTATGATGTTACATGGTGAGAATGAGAATAAAAGTACGAAGGTTGATGCCGTGCCATTGTTGATTTCATTGCCTTACTTGATTTACAGATTGATGATTTAATTGGTTGAATTGTTGTTGTTATCGGAAAAGACTATTTAGTGATTTCGTACCTACCGTTCTTATCGTACTCCCCTTTATACATGCCCCCCCGTTAATATCTTAATTGGCATATTTTTTATTTTGTTACTTTATGTATATATCTGTATAGGAATTACATAGGTGTCTTGTCATAGTCTCGTCACTATCTCGTCGGGGTTAGGCTCGACACTTATGTAGTATATTTGTTCAGTTATAATCATACTATACTTCTACACTTCCTGTGCAGATACTGGTATTGGTCCCAACGATGTCTAGTGGTGCTTCTACTAGGATCATATCTACAACGGAGACTTGAGGTAGAGCTGATCGCATTCTCAGTCCCTGGAGTCCCCATCTATTTCTATCTATATTGTTTATATCATTTCGAACAGTTGTATTTCGTTCAAACCATACTTTTGGACTTCTAGTTGCTCATGTACTGGTGACACCAAATTTCTGGGATTAGAATTGACTGTGTTATGTTATGGGATTATTTCATATATTACAGCTTTATTTATCATTAATAATTGTTATTATTCTATTTTCAACTGTTAAAATTGTTACACCCCATGTTTTCGTACGTAAAAGTACGCCATAAGTAAATTGATGAAAGCTCGAAAATGAGATATTACATCCCGCATTTTCAAAACGTACGTTAAAGTTTCGTCGTAAGTTAATCAACGTAGACTCGGGAATGAGATTATTTTTGAGGTTATAAGTATTATGCTATTTCAAACAAGTGATAAGTAAATTCGTAAAGGTAAAAGGGTAAGCTAATCAAAGAAAATGAGTTTCGTTGAATGTTGTCAATTTGGGATATAATACGATCCGAGCCATAATACCTGGTATTTATGGACTAGTGTCATACAAAGTACCACATGACCATGATAGTAAGGTGTATAAAGTGTGTTCAAAATGAGTAGTATTTTAAAGCAATTTGAGATAATTCTTAATTATATGGATAATTGAGTAATTATAGATTTTTAGTGGGAGATTAATCAAGTAGTTAACAAATCAATTGGAAATTTTAGTGGATAAGTTGGTAACGTGGCAGCAAGGGGCTATATGGTCATGCCTCTTGATTCATTAAGAATAGGTGGCACATTTAAGGGGTCCTTGGGCAAGACTAAGCCACATGAAGTGGGGGCCACAACCTACTATTTAAAAAAGATTCTTATCTCATTAGATTTTGATGTTAAGTTTGCTAGTTAAGGATTGAAAACTTCACCAAGAAAATTTCATCCAAGAATATATATATATATATATATAGTAACGTGAGTTAATTCAGCAGAGAATTCATACGATACATCTAAATATTATAGCAACGTGAGAATTTGCAATTCTAAGGGAGTACAGTGCAATCTTTCTCAAAAATATCATACAGATTTTTTCTTATTCCGATCTTGCAGTCACGTGTTTTGTCGCGATTATCGGGTGTTGGAAGAATTGTCAAGAGAACCGCTCAGGTATGTTAAGACTATCCCTTCTTTCCTTTTGGCATGATCCATACGATACAAACGAAACGAGTAAATGCACAACTTTCATGAATGACTCTATTCATAGAAGTACTACAAGTGCCTATGTTCTTGATTCCCCATATGTCCTATTATTCTATCATCTATTCATGGGTCTCAGAAAATACGTAAGTTGATAAAGTTTATTTTCTGATATTAATCAAAGGCATACTGATCTTATGACATTCTGAGGAATCTTACTCACATATTTCTTATTCATTTCATGCATTTATACATGCACATTGACCCATGACCAGATGACGCTATATACGCGTATATTATATGTATATGGGATATGGGAAAAGGTTACGATGTTATATACGCACCACCACCTGATCAGCTGGTACATGTTAATGATTTTCCTACAGTGGCCGAGATGATATGATGGGATGCCTTCAGAGGCTTGATGATGTTATGAACGCATATACTTATGCATGGTATGACATTTATACGCATATGCATGATGTTATAAATAGTAATGATTCACGGAGTTATTCAGACTTACATGTTGAGTATTTTACTCCATGTTTCTCTCATGTCTATTATTTACTAATTTTTATTCCTTACATACTCGGTACATTATTTGTACTAACGTCACTTTTGCCTGGGGATGCTGCGTTTCATGCCCGCAGCTCCCGATAGCCAGGTCGAGAATCCTCCAAGTAGGCTATCATCTCAGTGGAAGGTGTTGGTGCGCTCTATTTGCTCTGTAGTTGCTATTTGGTCAGTATGATTAAGATATGTATTGATTGGTATAGTGGGGCTCTGTCCCGACCTTTATGACAATTATGTATTCTTAGAGGCTTGTAGACATATGTCATGTATATAAAAGATTATATGGCCTTGTCGGCCTATGTTCAGTGTACGAGTGCTCATTTTGGTTTTATAGGCCCGTATGTCACATGTATAAGTTTTTATATCAGCTTGGGTCGTCCTATATTGCGTATTCCTTTATGTTTATTTTGGTTAGCCCATGACGGCCCGTTTGGTCCATTTGCCAATGATAGTACGATAAGAAAGATATGTTACGTGGTACTCGGATGAGTAAGGCACCGGGTGCCCGTCGCGGCCTATCGGTTTAGGTCGTGACAAAATGGTATCATAGCAGTTCTGTTCTAGGGAGTCTACAAGCCGTGTCTAGTAGAGTCTTGTTTATGGGTGTGTTGTGCACTACACTTATAAGCAGGAGGCTACAGGGCATTTAGGACTGTCACTCTTTCTTCTTACTCTAGATCGTGTAGTAGAGATCAGTTATAAAAATTCAAACTTTTAAACTCTATTTTATTTGTAAGACAACGATACCTACATCCAAAAGACAGCTGGTAAGAGACTCACTGTGGCTGTGGAAGAGTTGGGTCAGGGGAACTCGATTTTTGCATGATGCTTATGATGAGTAAATGTAAGGTCTTCAGCAGATCATGTATGTACTAAGACATGTAAAGCTTCTTGATAAGGAGCCTTAAGGCGAGAATATCTATCCACCCATATGGTGAAAAGTAATGAGAGATTCAGAAGGTAGATACATGTTTCAACAAGTAAAAGAAGCAAGGTGAAGAAAGGTACAAGGCACCCAGTTAATGAAGATTATCAGTTTTTACAATTCAGGCAGAGGAATATAAGCATTCCGAGTTACTTTCAATAGTAACAGAGATATATACAATTAGCCACACCCATATCAATTATGCCTATGGGAGCTGATAGATATAGTTTAAAATAAGGACGGGTTATCAAGATCTGGTTGGGGTTAGAGTAACCCAAAATGGTGGATGGTTTGTTTGTGTTAGTTGACATTTCCAAAGGACATTACAAATGTGCTAATAGATCTCCTTGTGAGACACCCAGATGGTGCATCTAAAATAGTACAGCTAGATATGAGTACTACAACAAAGATAGGCACTGGAGGCCTGGAAAGGATAAATATTATCTTAGTGTGGCTCCCGTCCCTAGTAGAGAGAGAATGTTAGGCAACCCGAAGAGCTAGTGGATGGAGCAAGGGGAGCTAAAAGCAAAAGAATGTCTTGTTGAAGTTTTCAGAATAAAGTGATAGACATAAATGTTAGCGGAAAATAAGAAGAGAGTTAATGAAGCATTATGAGTAAGTTATGATACATGGATAACAATGGTAGATAAAAAAATGACACTATTACAGAGTCTATAGTCAAGTGAAGGAAAAGACGAGAGGTGACAGGCCTTGAGACAACAAAAGAATATAGGCCATAAAGTCATATCCTCATTTCGAGAAATAAGTTCGTGACTCCAACGCGACTACCGGGAGGAAAAGTTAGACCCTAGAATAATAGAAATCAGTATGGGCTGGTGAACAAGATAAACTAAACATAAATTAGGGACTGAGTGATTTGATAATGGTCGGCATCATGAGAATTTCATATTGTGTTCCGGCTATAATAGAATGGACAACAGAAGAAGATTCATGAGAAATTCAGAGAATGGTCATTCAGGAAGACGCTTCCCTAAAGCAAGCAATGTGAGCAAAGTTAAGCTTAAGGGATTGTATGTTCCAGTTACACTAAGTGTCACCCTCGCGAGTAAGGAAATTTATTATCTTTGGTACAAAAGGATTACCGCAAGGTGAGTAAGGATCATCAATGATGTGAAAAGACGCCAAAGATGAAGAGGTAAAACACCTATAGGTAGATCATCGTAGTGCTAAATCTTAGTACTCCCCTAAAGGGGGGAATATGGAGTAACGTGACAGACAGAATTAAGTGGTTCTAGTAACTATGGAATGGTAAAGGAAGAATGCGATGAAAATAAGAAAGGAATGCGATTGCACTTATCTGAATCCTACAGATATGCTACGATTCCAGAACATTATGCAAGCATGACGTCAAAGAAAGGAAATAAAGGTTCCTGCCCGGGATGTTATGGATAAATAAGGAGCCAGTGTGAGAGGCAAGTTAAGACAAAGGAAATAACCCAAGAAAGATTACGCAGAATATTGATATGAGAATGGGCCAACGAGTAGTTGATCTAGGAAGAGCTTAGTTATGACTAGACAAGATGATACATACAAATCAACAGATTGTGCAAGATGAACATAGTAAACCCCAACATGGGGAATTCAGTCTTGCAGATATGACATCGTGATCCTTGAGAATTTTTCAGATAAGAGTTGGGATAGTAAAGGTACTGTATGAGTGTTACGGAAATAAAAGAGAGTCCCACTGGGAAGACAATCAAAATATCAGTTCAGAAGCAACCCTACAAGCACAAGGGCATGGAGGTAAGTAACTACGGATAATTATAAGCGAGGAAGAACGTCAAATTCCGTCAAGTATACGATGTGATAAGCTCGTAGCTTTACAAGAGTCAGAGGATCCTCCCTAAGTGCTACAATGAAAGACTAGCTAAGGAAATAAGGAAGAAGTCTTCAACCTAAGCACAGTGACCTAAATAAGAAATGGTCTTGTAACAACAGTCTCACAACAACAATGTATGCACTCCATAAGAAAGTGACAGAACGACCAGGAAAAGTAATTACTTACATTTAAAGAAAGCTGAGAAGGAACAAAAGGAATTATTCGAGCAATGATCCAGAGTTAGTTATGTTATGAACGCACTTAAGATTTCAGAGTATTATCCATGCAGCATATATATTGACAATCATACAACTGTAGAAGACTCTGGTATAAGTTAAAAGAAAGAATTGAGTCTGGGTCATAGACAATGGATTGAATTTTTAGATGATGGTATCATGGATATTCCATAGCAGCTATGAAAGACTAAAGTAATAACTAATACCAGGAACCGCAGATCTGAAGATAGCTTAAGCCTACATAAAGGTTGATCAGAAGGAAGAGGAAACTAAAGAGTTATATCAACTAAGAAAATCAGGAGTCTGATTATTGGACCCAGAAAATTATAGAAATCATGATTGAGAACATAACGGAATCACTCTTAATATCATAGGTACAAGAGAGATAGTACAACAACCATATTCTATAACGGCTCTACGATAAAGCCAGTTAAAAGAGTACCAGCCTCATAAGAAGTCAATATAAAGCTCCCACCAGATTGTGTATGCACTAGAGGTGAAAGTATTATGATAGAGCTTCAGTTGTGGATGTGAATTATACCTATGTGGAAGGGAGGTCATAAAAGAGATAGAAGATGTGAGGCGAGATTTTAAGGTAAGTAAGGTTAAGATGAACAGCGTATGAGATACTCAAATGCAGAAGGTTGTGAATAGTCCATACTTCAGATAGAAGGCCAGAAGCGCTGAGACTCAGTATCCTGGAATGATAACGGCGTCGTCAGTAGCATATCTTCCAGCCTATGGTTTCTAGGTACTGAGAGGCCTAGTTAAGAGAGTAAATAAGAGTTTAAGACGATGTGATATCTCGCTTGATGTTCCAGAATAACATAAGGAAATTTGTGGTGCAAGCAAGTTGAAGGAAGGTTGCGAATAGTATAAATGAATATGTGTAGGTCGCAAGCTAAAGTATGGTAAAGCGACAAGGTTTTAGGAAGATAGGAGTAAGGATAAGAAAGGGCGAGTGAGAAAGTGATAATAATTGATAAGTCCTTAGGATTAAGCCCATGAAAACAAGAGAGCTGATGGTTTTTCTAAGTTATAGAAAGCTCAGTATAACCTGAATGAACTCAAAGGAGTCTAAGACTAATAGTATTTAGAAGAGGTGGAATGCTGCCCTGGTAGTAGAATGAGGGTGTAATTGAGATAAATGTAGGATGACGTTTGGGCCTTTGATTGAGTAATGAATTGTATGAAATATGGTCATACCCACGTAACCAAGGGGGATTTCATGTATTGTACATGATTAAAATACCCACGCAAGGTGAATCACCTTGGGATTCTATGAATTATGGTTATGGAAGCCTGGTATCGCCCCAGGTGGATCAGTCTAATCATTTTAGATGTTCCCTGATGAGATGTGAGCCCTAGCAGCAGTGTTACATAAGAGGTCAAGTTATCAGTGGTAGATTATAGATCAACATTAAGGTGAATCAACAATGGATGAATAAAAGTTACAACGTATGAGATGAGATTAGACCGTCATTTTTAAGATGAACAGTAATGAGGAAGCATTAAAGGACTTAGATTTATACATATGGGATAAGCAACGAGAGTAACCTGGAGTTTGGAAGCAGACCTCAGTAACGATAAATCGAAGTAAGAGTTATGGTATAGTATGTCCTACTTAGATGTAGTAAAGCTAATGATGCCCAGAGGGACAACTTGTCATATTTTTGTATATGTTCACCAAGTGAGGCCTAGAGATTGGCTAAAAGCTGGAGGAAAGAGGAGAGAAGAGTTGCATAGGCGCACATACAAAGTCAGAGTCGTACAAGTTGCATGACAAAAGGTAGCAATAGTTACGAGATTGGAAGAATTCCGACCACAAGTCGTGGTGTGAGAAAGAGACCTAAAGGGGGAATGCCCTGGCCTTTGAATTTATTCAAAGAACAGTTGCCTAGATGGTAAGAAGAGTACTAAAGTATTCGGAAGACATAAGTTATGAAAATGATAAGTGCATCAGTCAACATTCGAGGACGAATGTTCCAAAGGGGGGAATGATGTTACACCCCATGTTTTCGTACGTAAAAGTATGCCATAAGTAAATTAATGAAAGCTCGGAAATGAGATATTACATCCCGCATTTTCAAAACGTACGTTAAAGTTTCGTCGTACCTTAATCGACGTAGACTCGGGAATGAGATTATTTATGAGATTATAAGTATTATGCTATTTCAAACAAGTGATAAGTAAATTCGTGAAGGTAAAAGGGTAAGCGAATCAAAAAATGAGTTTCGTTGAAGGTTGTCAATTTGGGATATAATACGATCCGAGCCATAATACCCTGTATTTATAGACTAGTGTCATACAAGGTACCACATGACCATGATAGCAAGGAGTATAAACTGAGTAGTAATTTAAAGTAATTTAAGATAATTCTTAATTATATGGATAATTGGATAATTATGGATTTTTAGTGGGAGATTAATTAATTAGTTAACAAATCAATTGGAAAATTTGGTGGATAAGTTGGTAACATGGCAGCAAGGGGCTATATGGCCATGACTCTTGATTCATTAAGAATAGGTGGCACATTTAAGGGGTCTTTGGGCAAGACTAAGCCATATGAAATGGGGGCCATAACCTACTATTTAAAGAAAGCTTCTTTATCTCATTAGATTTTGATGCTAAGTTTGCTAGTTAAGGATTGAAAACTTCAGCAAGAAAATTTCATCCAAGAATATATATATGATAGTAACGTGAGTTAATTCAGCAGAGAATTCATACGATATATCTTAATATTATAGCAACGTGAGAATTTGCAATTCTAAGGGAGTACGGTGCAATCTTTCTCAAGAATATCATACAAATGTTTCCCTACTCCGATCTTGCAGTCACGTGTTTTGTCGCGATTGTCAGGTGTTGGAAGGATTGTCAAGAGAACCGACTCAGGTATGTTAAGGCTATCCCTTCTTTCCTTTTGGCATGATCCATACGATACAAACGAAACGAGTAAATGCACAACTTTCATGAATGACTCTATTCATAGAAGTACTATAAGTGCCTATGTTCTTGATTCCCTATATGTCCTATTATTCCATCATCTGTTAATGGGTCTCAGAAAATACATAAGTTGATAAAGTTTATTTCCTGATATTAATCAAAGGCATACTGATCTTATGACATTCTGAGGAATCTTACTAAGGTATTTCTTATACATTTCATGCATTTATACATGCACATTGATCCATGACCAAATGACGTTATATACATGTATATTATATGTATATGGGATATGGGAAGAGGTTACGGCGTTATATACGCACCACCACCTAATCAGCTGGTACATGTTGATGATTTGCCCCCAGTGGCCGAGATGATATGATGGGATGCCTTCAGAGGCTTGATGATGTTATGAACGCATATACTTATGCATGGTATGACATTTATATGCATATACATGACGTTATAAATAGTAATGATTCACGGAGTTATTCAGACTTACATGTTGAGTCTTTTACTCCATGTTTCTCTCATGTCTATTATTTACTAATTTTCATTCCTTACATACTCGGTACATTATTTGTACTGACCTCACTTTTTCATGGGGACGCTGTGTTTTATGCCTGCAGGTCCCAATAGCCAAGTCGAGAGTCCTCCAAGTAGGCTATCAGCTCAGCAGAAGGTGTTGGTGTGCTCCAATTGCTCTAGAGTTGATATTTGGCCAGTATGATTAAGATATGTATTGATTGATGTGAGCAACTAATTTTTTACCATGTTTGAATTTTTTTCCAATCATCTCACCAATACCTTACTTCTCACTCCATCTTTCCTGCTCCCATCTTCCCACGCGTGTCCCCACCCTACTTTTTTTGTCCCCCGTGCTTGTCCCCCCACACTTTGTCCCCACTCCACTTTCCTTTGTCCCCCCCATGCTTGTCCCCACTCACAACCCCCCACATCTCCCTAATTCCCTAAACGAAACGGACAAGTACACAAAAAAAAGGAGGGAGACATTGAGAGAGGAGGAGAAGAACGAGATGCCCTCTTCTTTTTCTTGCTCACGATTTTTCTTCCTCTAAAAAACAGGGCTCAAAATAAACAAAAATCCGTCTGAAAACCTCCCAAAATATCAGCCCGGAGACCACCGAAAATCACTTCAAAACCAAATGCTTTCCTCCACTTAAAACGACCCCGGCGCACTGCTGAAACACCAGCAAAACAGACCCAAAACGACCCACAATATCAGCTCAAATCGCTGCCAGTTTACACAAAAAAAAAACGGTTTCAAAACCACCGTAAAAATACACCAACATTTCATTCCATAAGCCATGAAACCACTGCTGAAAACCACCACCAAAACATTGTTGCGATCGCTGTCAAAGTGAGGTAGCGTTCGAGTTTTGCTGGTTCGAGGTTCGGGCCAGTAGCTCGTTTGTTTTGGTTTGTTATTTTTGAGATCTTATTTCGCTGTATATGGCAGAAAATATGCAGTAATAAAGGTCCAAATTCTTTACCCATCTTTTGGTTCCTTTTAATCTTATATGTATGTGAGGTTTGTTTGGCATACTTTTGTGAATAATATGAATTTTGTTTGGCATGGATATATCTTTTATGTACTTAGCATACTTTGGAATTTCACGAAGTACATCCACCAATGGAATATTTAATTGAACTTGACTCAACATAGAGAGAAATTTGTTGAACATGCGATCATCATTCTTTTTCTGCAATCTCTGGGGGAAAGGTGGTGGTGGCCTTGCAGCCTCCACTGCCTCTGAACTTGCATCATTTTTCCTTGACTCGTGTATTGCCTTAGGGGTCAGCTCCCCCTCAGGTATAGGTTTGTCCTTTCTCTTCTTTGGCACTTCCTCTAGTTCCCTCCCGTTTCTGAGTGTAACTGCATTAACTTGAGGGTTCTTCTCTGTATCACTGGGAAGAGAGCCTGTAGGTCTAGTATTTTGATTTGCTGCTAACTACCCCATTTGCCTCTCAAGATTTCTGAAATCGGTCCTGAGCTGTTGATTGTCAAGCAACAACCTTTTTAGCAAGTCATTTGTACTCTCTTCTATTTGTTGGGGTGGCTTCTGAGGCTGATTGAAATTTCCTTGAGGCCTATACTGATTCTGATTCTGTTGATTTCCACCCCATGAGAAGTTAGGATGATTCCTCCAATTTGAATTGTAAGTGTTCCCATATTATGCATGCTGATTCATCGAACTTCTATTTTGTTGCCCCACATAGTATATAGATTCAGGATTCGTGGGGCACATGTCACTCATATGACTGTCACCACATAGTTCGCAGCAAATAGACATTTGCTGTACATGTTGCATCTATTGTGTTTGTTGCATTGTCATTTTGTTCATCTGATTTGCCAGCTTTGCAATATCTGCTCTCATGGCTGAGAAGTCATCAAGCTCAATCACCCTGGCTGCCTTCTGTTTAATTGCTCTTCTTGCGTCCCCATCTCCTTGCTAATTATGGTCATTAGTAGTGAAGTTATTTAGCAAGAGTTGTATTTCACTGTACGGCCTCGCCATGCAACTACCCCCACAAGCTGAATCAAGATTCATCTTTGATGCCTCGTCTAGCCCATCAACAAATGTGTGACCCAATACCTCATCAGTCTGACAATGATGCGGGCAGTCTCTGAGTAGCTTCTTGTATCTTTCCCAAGCTTGACGAAGTGTCTCGCCATCCCGTTGTTGGAATCCAAGAATTTGGCTCCTCAGCGATTTTGTCTTCTTAGTAGGAAAAAACTTGATTAGGAATTTCCTTGCTAAATCATCCCAAGTGTGGATTGAGTTCGCGGGCTCCTTTTGCAACCATTCCTTAGCTTCCCCCAATAATGAAAAGGAAAATAGTGTCAGCCTGATATAGTCCTTGGAAACGTTCGGATAATTGTAAGTATCCGTAATTTTCAAGAAGTTCTGAATATGCCTCTGCGGGTCTTCATGAGATAGACCCACATATTGCCCTGTGGACTGAATCAGATGTAACATGTACTGTTTGAGTTCAAAATGCCCCGTGATATCAGGCTTCACGATAGCCTGAGTCATATTAGCAAGATTGAGCCTTGCGGCTTCAATCACCGGACGCTCCTCATTACCTTCCATCTCTGTTGGCTGTGGTTGAACTACGATGTCCAACTCTCTTTCTATTCTCGTTCTAGCTTCGACTTCCCTCCTCACTTTATGAAGTGTTCGTTCAATTTCTGGATCAAAAGGAAGGAGGTTGTTTGCACTTCTACTCCTCCGCATTCAAGAGAATATCCTGCGTTAACACAACCAAGGCAAACTGAAAATTAAAACTTGAACAAATAAGTAATAAAAGCTTAACTTAGTCAAATAGCTAATTTCTAGGTTCCCGGCAACGGCGCCAAAAACTTGTTGGGACCAAACACACTCACGCAAGTATACGTGGTCGTCAAGTAATATAGTAATGAGTAGAGTATCTTTCTCACGAAGACTTATGATTAACTTTTGACTAACTCAAACTCAAATAACTTATCGTTTCAAGCGATTTATCTCAAAATAGATAATTTTCTAATTTACTATCTAAAAACTATCAAGTAATGAAATACTAAAGATCAACCACAACACTTAAATGATTTCGAATAACAATCAATAGGAGATAATATTCCAGGGTCACGGGTTATCTAACAATCATGTTGCATTCTTAGCTTAAAATAACTAATTGATTTATCTAGATTGTTGATTGACAGGGTTGATATTACTCATAAGAATCTGTCGAGTTCTTACTCGCCTATTCAAGCTAACTTAATGCCTATATGTCTATGGAATTAAGATTAACAAGAATGCATTTACACTACTTGTATTTCAACTGAGCAAGACAATTAGGTATATTTCTATCCTAATTGCGAATCCATTCCCCGATGTCCGGGTTCAAGAACTTGCTCTATTTAATTCTATATGCAATCTAGAATTCCCACTTTCGAGTTCAACTCTAGATTCGTAGATAGTAATTCACTGTTAGCTACTCAACAAATTAATTAAAAACAGAATTAAATAAACAACCCAATATGATAAAATCAACTTTGTCAAATTAAACTTCAAACATCAACATTCATGTATCGCCCATGACCCTAGAATAATAGGGTTCTTAGCCACTCATGTTCATGCAATCATCAAAAAATTCACAATAGTGCATAAAAATCAATAAAAGAAGGAAAAATAAGAACTCAAGATGAATTCCGTGGTTCCCAAGCTTTGTCGTGGCTTCTTCCCCCTTCCCCATATGTTAGATGACCTAAAAGAGGCGTTTTTGACTTATATATTGCGTACCAAAGTCGTGGGCCAAAGTTTTCCTATTTCTAATCCAAATCAGCTTCAGGGATTGATGCTAGGGTGGATGCATCGCATCCACCTCATCCTCTACTTATCAGCTTCGCATGCTAGGGTGGATGCTTTGTTCCTCCATCTCAGCTTTTCCCAGGTGCAGATGCTAAGGCGGATGCTATGGGCCGACTTCACTGTTAAGGGTGCACGAAATCTGAATTTTTTCTAGATTGGATGCGACGCATCCAATCCCCTTTCCTCTAGCTAAAGCACCTTTTCTTCATATTTTTGCACTCCAAACACCTTAAATCATCACTCACAACTCAATTAGTCATAAAACCAATAATTAAACCATGTTGGGCATTTTAAAGATCAAATAGCATCAAAAAGTGGTTAAAACATGGGTAAAGTAACATCAACACATATCAAAATATGCCCAACATCACCACCCCACACTTAAACCTTTGTTCGTCCTCGAACAAACCATCACTATAGTAGATGGAACAAAATTAAGCTCTTATCATTCGATGCATATTACACCTATGACCATGGTTATTTGCAACAATTAGGCTCTAGAATATGCATCACATACACTTCCCTTTACTTATGTCATTCTTTAAAAAATATTCGAACAAAGACAACATGCTCACAACAATCCCAACCTCAAAAACCGACTCAATGTCACAATGGCTTGAACACCCAACATCATAGAGAAGTCTAATAACGTTACCTATCCCTCGTGAAATCATGTGCCCTCACAACAAGAACAAGAGAGCGACTTCAATCTACACATTCGAATCTCATGATCAAATATATTTTAATGACTCACATATATCAAAGAAAATCACTCACTCTCACAAAGAAGTCACATGCATGCAATTGGTACCATAGGCTTGCCCTTAATGTAAATCTCTACTAATGTAAGCTCGCTCGATCTAAAATCAATTAGGACTTTTTCATGGTTATAATGTGGGCTAAGGGACGGGTAGGATATATTTGAGTAGTGACTCACCCTCCTAAGCACTTTAATACATCACAAAATTACTTTAAGCGTATTTTCTTCAATACCACTTCAATTTCACAAACAATATCACCCTCAAAAACAGTCCTTTCTTCTTTAAGCACCACTTTAGTTCATACCCACTAGCAAGAACAAGACAACAATTTATTCATTTCTATTTTCCTTCTCTCTTTTCCCCCCGCTAGTGATGTAGTATTTTACAAAATAAGTGCATCTTTCTTCCTTTCATTGGTTCCACTCAAAAGTCACTCCACACTTAGTCCCTTCTTACTTCTTTTAGCGTTCATCTAACAATTAAAGTGCTTCAAGAGGTAAAAGGATCAAAACAATGTCAATTAAGAATAAAATGGGTATAGGCTTGTAATGTGGGTACCAAATAAAAGTCAATAGGCTAAAAATGGTTAACTAGAAATAAATTTTATTTATGATAAGCAATAAGCTCAAAAAGATCAAAGAAAGCCTAAAATCATTTTTCAAACCGAGCATCACCTCAAATTTCGCTTCAACTCACATACCGGGCAAAGTTCTAGACACAAGTACAATACATGGACTATACAAAAATCTCATCACACATGGCACATGACTCACTAAGGACGGTCACATTCTGACTCTCAAACAATGTAAGTATTCACGGAGCAACGAGATATTAAGCATTAAGCACAAGGTGAACATAAGTCATGTAAACGAGACATAGGCGCCACAAAACATGCTATCCAATTTAACAAGGCATCATCAATAATTTCAAATCATACAGAAGATACTACACATGCCAAATCATAAATATGCTACTATCAAACAAGTCAAGGGCGCCTAGGTTCATCATTCTTGCTCCTTTTATTCCCTAATTTCCTAATATATTCTAAAAATAAACAATTACTACCCGATTCAAAATACATCCCATGGAAAAGAACTGAGGCACAAAGAAAAACCATAGGGAATTATTACTACCTAAAGAAAATGTACTAACTACTCAAGGCTACTACTCTATTTTTGTGCCTTTATTTAGTTTTCTGTCAATCTCCTAATACTAACACTAATTTCAAAAATCAAATGAAAATATTTTTGTATTTTTCTAAGGACCTTAGTCCCTCGAGAGAACTGTCTAGATAGTCCGTCATCGGGAAACGTCCTTTATTTTCTGGGTTTTTTTGTGTGTTTTTGATAAGGCTACTTACTACGACTATACACAACAATGGACTGAGATTTACTCCATATAGATGAATTTACTAACTATTACATGCCATTAATCCAGTGAATATTATAGCCCCTAACAGTATCAAAATCAACAAAAATTGTAACAGTTAAGTACATTCATCCACAAAAATATGAATAAGCCCCCACCCCACACTTAAAATCGTGCTTTGTCCCTAATGCACACAAATAAAGTAGAGTAAGGTGAGAAAAAACTCCCTCAAGTCAAGGTGGAAGAGCATCAGCATCCATGGCATTCATCATGACCTCCCCTGGCTTTGCAATGGCATCCTCACGAATAGGGAGAGCTGTCACAGTCCGATCATCACCAACTGGAGCTGAGTCTGTAGCAGGTGGTACATCGGCCTCAGTAGGCGTGGTGTGTGGAGCCTCAGGGACTATAGGAGGAGCAGAAGTGGATGGTCCAGCAGTGGATGATGCAAGCAGCTGTGAGATGTCTATATCTGCACGTTGAACCAGAGCACGGAGGAGTAATGATACCTCCCTTATCATCGTGGCCTGCTCAGTCTGGACTCGGCTTAGATCCGCACGAGTCGGACTTAACTCATCTCTGATGGCACTCAACTCTACACGAGTCGCTATCAACTCAGCCCTGTTCTCTTGCATATCAGCTTGCATCTGCTCAAACAACTGTTGAATGGTGAGCTTAGAAGACCTTCCTTTGTTCGGTTCTAGTACATGAGTAACATCATATGGTCCTGGAGCTTTAGCCTCAATGTCGTCATTCTCCTTGTCCCATAGTACTCCCATCTCTGTCAAGAAAGCCGATAGGGTATTTGCAAAGAACAACCTCCACTTGTAGTTCATCCTGGTGCGCTACATTTGGTCATGCATGATGGCTCCTAAGTTGAGCGGTATCCCCTCCAATAAAGCATACAATACTAGTGCTCGGTGTCGAGGCACATCAGTTTTATCTTGGCATGGCATCAGGTGGTTGCATATGAAATTTAGAACCATACGTGCTAATGCACTCATGAATTCCTTGGCCAGAGAATGGTACTCCATACTCTAATGCTTCCAATTTGCATCCTTCCTGGTAGGGCATAGGACCAACCTAATGTGTGCATAATCTGGTGCTTTGCATATGGAGTCAAACCTATCTGTTAGTGTGTGTGGCACCCCTAAGAAATTATTCAGAGCTTCAGCCGAGACATTAATATCCACCCCTCGCACTCTTACAATGTTGTCCCTGGAGTGACGCCAATTGGGGTAAAGCTCTCTGATGATAGAGAGGTTGGCCTTGCCGTGGCCCTTTAAGATAGGTCCCCATTGTTGCATCTCTCAAATTAATTTTAGAAAATCTGGGTACTTTTCTTAAGTGCTCCGATGTTGATTGGCTTTTCTGGAATGTACTTCTTTGAACCCAGTATCTTATTATAAGCTCAGAATGCCTTTTCACTAACAAAGTTCTTCTCCCAAGAAGCTCGGTCTATTGGTTCGCCCTCATCTTCGTCACTCATGTCGACATGTGGAGGCTCATTATCCGAATCAGACTCGGACTCAGATTCTACAGTAATCTTCTGTTTTCCTTTATCATTGGGGTCACTTTGCTTGGAGGATTTTCTCTGGTTCGGCACAGGTTCTCTTATCTCTATCCCTTTGCTTGGAGGATTTAATGATGTTGTTGTAATACCATTCTTCACTTTCCTCCTTACTAATGGTTCTTCCTCTTCTTGCTCTGATTCACCAATTAACTGCCTAGTCTACAGTTCCTTCTCTTTCTCAGTCCGCTTCCTTTTGTTCTGTGGATTTGGAGCACCTGTTGCCTTTCCGGTAGGCTTTTTGGGCGATTGCTTGTTATTATCTTTGTCTTGTTGCTTGGACGATTTGCTCGTTGCTGCCATTTATGAGCCTAAGTACCTGCAATGCAAAGAAATCAACAATTAGCGTATAGAACAGTGAAGTTCAGCTATAAAGCAATTGCAACAACTTGCACTTCCAATCATTCGCATAGTCATGCCATTCAGTACTTCATGAAACTATAGCCCATGGCTTTCAGCAGGGATATGATAACTCTTTTCAAATTTACAAATAAGCACTTCGCTATATAGATATCATTATGCATAACATGAGATTTATTCGAGCGACACTCACTAACCATGTTCAATTACACATAGCAGCTCACTCGACCCCACACTTATTCTCACGACATATCATTATGCATAGAGCTCACACAATTCAAATCGAGTAACACTTTACAATTCAAGACGTCTAGCATGTGCCAGATGTTCAATTTATTTAGACAATCTATCATAGGCTCAAAACATTCCGACAATGCTGTACACAATCAAGACAAACGATCCTACACTTATTCACTAGCATATACCAGTGTTGCTTGGTTACTTAGACTTCACCGGCGCCAAAATTTACCTCACGGGCAATTTATCGAACAGGTGATATGCAACAGTTGTGCCTAGTTTCTTCTATCAGTCGGGTAATTCGACTACCCTACCAAAATTAATGAGATAAAGGGAATTATAGTTTATCATCTCGCAACCATTACAACTAACAGGAATGACAGCCCCAAACCTCAAACTTTTTCAGTTCCCCTCTTAATCACATGTATGACATTTAAATTGGTAAAACTTAACCTAGGGGAATTTAGGGCAGGGGGTCTGTTGCTACCAGTGAGAGAGAGAAGAGAGGAGAATAAGGAGAGAAAATAAAAAGAAAGAATGAGGAAGAAGATACATACCTGTCGCATTTGGGGTGAGGCAGTGGTGGTGCGAGGGAGAGGAGATGTGGTGGTTTCAAGTGATATGAGAGGGAGGGTCTGGGAAGAGGAATTTCGCGTTTGGAATTTTTGGGATGTTGAGCATATGATGTGTTAAAATATAACACTTACCTGTGCGTGCGAGCTTGGACGCGACGCGTCCCAACTGCTTTCTCTGAAATTGTTTTGGACGCGGCTGTGGACGCTATAGGCAGACTTCACTAGCTTGAGCAATTGGTCAATCAATTTTTTTATGCTGAGGGGGATGCGACGCATCCCCCCTATTTTCCCATACCTGGATTTTTTTTTAAATTAAAATTATAAAAAAAACGAACTAGAAAAAAAAAACTAACTATGAAAACAAAAGACAGGACTTGGGTTGCCTCCCAACACGTTCTTCACGCCTCCACCAAATCCATCGAGGTCTTGTGACGTGCAATGTCAGCTCCCCAATAGTGTTTTACTCTCTGACCATTTACCAAGAATGTCACATTGGAACTCGTATCACGTAATTCCACCACCCCATGAGGTTTCACACTAACCCCTTCAAACGGACCCCACCATCGAGATTTAAGCTTTCCGGGAAAAAGCTTTAGCCTCGAATTAAATAAGAGAACTTCTTGACCTGGCTCAAACTCACGATGTTGGATGTGCTTATCATGCCACCTCTTTGTCTTTTCTTTATACAATTTGGCATTTTCATACGCATGCAGTCGAAATTCATCAAGCTCGTTGAGTTGTAGCAATCTCTTCTCACCGGCCAAGTCCATCTCCATATTTAGCTTTTTAATCGCCTAATAGGCTTTGTGTTCAAGCGCAACGGGCAAATGGCATGCCTTCCCATAAACCAACCTGTACGGAGAAGTACCTATGGGGGTCTTGTATGCAGTGCGATATGCCCATAATGCATCATCCAGCTTTCCGGCCCAGTCCTTTCTATTCCCACTTACTGTTTTCTCCAAAATCTGCTTTACCTCTCTGTTGGAAACTTCTACTTGACCACTCGTTTGGGGATGATAGGCAGTGGAAACCTTGTGCTTAACTCCATACTTTGCAAGAACATTATTCAGTAATTTGTTACAAAAGTGAGTTCCTCTGTCGCTTATCAACACTCTTGGAGTCCCAAAACGTGTGAAAATGTTCTTCTTTACAAAGCTTACCACTACCTTTGCGTCATTAGTAGGAAGAGCAATGGCCTCCACTCACTTAGAAACATAATCGACCGCCACCAATATGTACATGTGCCCATTAGAATATGGGAACGGTCCCATGAAATCAATCCCCCAAACATCAAAAAGCTCTACTGCCAGAATATTTTGCAAGGGCATCTCGTGCTTCCTTGTGATAGTTCCGGTTCTTTGGCATCTGTCACAATTTTTAACAAAGGCGTATGCATCCTTAAACAATTTTGGCCAATAGAAACCTGATTGTAGCACTTTTTGAGTGGTTTTATCCCCGCCGTGATGACCTCCATATGACGAAGCATGGCAATCATGCAGTATAGCATTCATTTCTTCCTCAGGAACACACCTTCGCACCAACTGATCTATGCACTGCCTATATAAGAATGGCTCATCCCACATATAGAGCCTCACATCATGTAAGAATCTTCTTCTATTATCAGGTGTCAATTCTAGTGGCGTCACCCCACTTGCAATAAAATTCACATAATCTGCATACCATGGGGCTTCACTTGAGGTGACTGCTAATAACTGCTCATCAGGAAATATTTCTTTGATTGACCCTCCTTCAGCTACATGGTTCCGACTTTCTAATCTGAACAAGTGATCAGCCACTTGATTTTCTGTCCCTTTTCGATCTCGGATCTCTAAGTCAAATTCTTGCAAGAGGAGGACCCAACGAATCAGCCTCGGCTTGGCGTCTTTCTTTTCAAACAAGTATCTGATAGCTGAATGATCTGTGTAGACGATGACTTTGGTTCCCACTAGATAGGATCTGAACTTGTCAAACGCCCACACCACTGCAAGCAACTCCTTTTCAGTAACTGTATAATTCATCTGAGCTGGATTCATAGTTTTGCACGCATAATAAATGGAGTGAAAGATTTTATCCCTCATTTACCCCAAAACAGCTCTGATTGCTATGTCACTTGCATCGCACATCAACTCAAATGATTGCGCCCAATCTGGGCCAATGATAATTGGTGCAGTCACCAACCTTCCCTTCAGCTCCTCAAATGCTTTCAGACAGGCATCATCAAACTTGAAGGGCACATCTTTCTCAAGAAGCCTGTACAAAGAAGAAGAAATTTTCAAAAAATCTTTAATGAAACGATGATAAAAACCTGCATGGCCCAAGAAACTGCGAATGCCTTTGATGGATGTCGGTGGGGGCAATTTTTCAATCGCCTCCACCTTCGCTTTGTCCACCTGCAAACCACTTTTGGACACATTGTGCCCCAAAACTATACCTTCACGTACCATGAAATGGCACTTTTCCCAGTTTAGCACCAAGTTCGTCTCTTCACACCTAGCAAGCACTTTATCAAGGTTCATTAAACAATTATCAAAAGAACATCCAAACACAGAAAAATCATCCATGAACACTTCTACAAATCTTTCAACCATGTCAGTAAAAATAGCCATCATACACCTTTAAAAAGTCGCAGGTGCATTAGAAAGACCAAAGGGCATTCTCTTGAACGCATACGTGCCATAAAGGCATGTAAATGTAGTTTTCTCTTGGTCCTCTGGGGCAATAACAATCTGATTATACCCCGAATAACCATCCAGGAAACAGTAATATTCCTGGCTAGCTAACCTATCAAGCATTTGATCAATAAAGGGGAGGGGAAAGTGGTCTTTCCGAGTGGCATTGTTCAATTTTCTATAATCTATGCAAATTCTCCATCCAGTGACAGTTCTTGTAGGAATTAAGTCATTATTTTCATTAACTACTACAGTCATCCCCCCTTTCTTCGGCACACATTGAACGGGGCTTACCTATTTGCTATCAGAGATTGGAAATATAATACCTGCATCAAGCCACTTAATCACTTCTTTTCTTACCACCTCTTTCATGATTGGATTTAGTCGGCGTTGTTGCTCTACACTTGGCTTGTGTCCGTCCTCCATGAGAATTTTATGCATGCAGAAAGCTGGACTAATGCCTTTAATGTCAGACATTGTCCACCCAATTGCTCGCTTGTGCTCATGTAGCACCCTCAATAGCTTTTCTTCCTGTAATTTAGACAAGTGAGAAGAAACAATAACATGTAAAGTGTCAGAACTACCCAAATAAGCATATTGAAGGTGAGTGGGTAGGGGTTTAAGCTCTAATTTTGGAGCTTCTTCAATTGACGGCTTTGGAGGAGGCCCACTTGGCCTATTCAGGGGCTCAAACGGGTGTATTCCTTGAATGTAAGCACATGATGCATCTAGGATATGCATCATCTCCTCAACCTCATCATCAATCATCAAGCTATCAAACAACATGAGTGCTTTTTCTAGAGAGTCGTCTAGATATACACTCGTGTCAAGAAGTTGCTCATCCATCTCCACAACAGATATCATAGAGAGCTCCTCATAGTGGCGGGGAAGTTGGATTGCTTTGTAGACATTAAAGACTGCTTCCTCGTTGTCCACCCTCATAATTATTTTCCCCTCTCTCACTTTAATTATTGCATCACCAGTAGCCAAGAGAGGTCGTCCCAATATGATTGGAACTTGTTCATCAGCCTCAAAATCTAGAATAATGAAGTCAGCTGGGAATATAATTTTCCCAATTTGTAGCAGCACATCTTCAATCACTCCTTCAGGGTAGGCTATAAACCTATCAGCTAATTGCAACATCACAGTAGTTGGTCTTGGATATCCCAGACCCG
Organism: Nicotiana tabacum; assembly: GCF_000715075.1. Taxonomy (NCBI): domain Eukaryota; kingdom Viridiplantae; phylum Streptophyta; class Magnoliopsida; order Solanales; family Solanaceae; genus Nicotiana; species Nicotiana tabacum. The sequence goes on along the minus strand of NC_134083.1, from coordinate 123,883,577 downwards.
ATTGCTTAAACAAGGACAAAGGCATTAGATTTATGCTCGCCCCCAAATCGCAAAGAGCACGACCCACATCAATATTACCGATTCGCACTGGAATGGTGAAGCTGCCAGGATCCTTAAGCTTTTGAGGAAGCTTGTTTTGGACCCTTGAAGTGCACTCCTCAGTAAGTGCAACTATCCCGAACTCAGTCAATTTCCTCTTGTGAGCCACTATATCTTTTATGTACTTAGCATACTTTGGAATTTCACGAAGTACATCCACCAATGGAAATATTTAATTGAACTTGACTCAACATAGAGAGAAATTTGTTGAACATGCGATCGTCATTCTTTTTCTGCAATCTCTGGGGGAAAGGTGGTGGTGGCCTTGCAGCCTCCACTGCCTCTGAACTTGCATCATTTTTCCTTGACTCGTGTATTGCCTTAGGGGTCAGCTCCCCCTCAGGTATAGGTTTGTCCTTTCTCTTCTTTGGCACTTCCTCTAGTTCCCTCCCGTTTCTGAGTGTAACTGCATTAACTTGAGGGTTCTTCTCTGTATCACTGGGAAGAGAGCCTGTAGGTCTAGTATTTTGATTTGTTACTAACTGCCCCATTTGCCTCTCAAGATTTCTGAAATCGGTCCTGAGCTGTTGATTGTCAAGCAACAACTTATTTATCAAGTCATTCGTACTCTCTTCTATTTGTTGGGGTAGCTTCTGAGGCTGATTGAAATTTCCTTGAGGCCTATACTGATTCTGATTCTGTTGATTTTCGCCCCATGAGAAGTTAGGATGATTGCTCCAATTTGGATTGTAAGTGTTCCCATAGTGTGCATGCTGATTCATCGGACCTCTGTTTTGTTGCCCCACATAGTATATAGATTCAGGATTCGTGGGGCACATGTCACTCTTATGACTGTCACCACATAGTTCGCAGCAAATAGACATTTGCTGTATATGTTGCATCTGTTGTGTTTGTTGCATTGTCATTCTGTTCATCTAATTTTCCAGCTTTGCAATATCTGCTCTCATGGCTGAGAAGTCATCAAGATCAATCACCCCGGCTGCCTTCTGTTTAATTGCTCTTCTTGCGTCCCCCATCTCCTTGCCAATTATGGTCATTAGTAGTGAAGTTATTTAGCAAGAGTTGTATTTCACTGTACGGCCTCGCCATGAAACTACCCCCACAAGCTGAATCAAGATTCATCTTTGATGCCTCGTCTAGACAGAGGAAGTGCCCTAAAGTGAGAGGAGAAATCCCTAAGCTAATTGTTCATTAAAATCTTGCTCAAGCCTTGAAATTCAACAAGAAAGCTCACAAGGTCTTTATCTAAGAGATAAGGTTCCATACCCTAGTTTTCAATTTCGAATTTGGGTAGAAGAATTGGGAGTATAATTCTTGGGTATGAGAGTATTATTTATACATGCATATACCAATAAGGTTTGTGGGAAGATTGTTGAGCTCAAATGAGTAAAGATTGGGTTGTGGAGTGAAGGAAATCTTGTGGAAGAACCTTGTAATCAAATTTGCACATCTAGTGTTCGATAAAATGCTCAAACTAGCTGAAACCATGAATATCTTCCTAATCTGTGTTCAATTTTGTTATGTTTCTAAATAGATCGAAGTTGCTAGGATTTTGGGAACATTGTAGTAATTTAAGAAAAGCTCAAAGCGAGATATGTTGGCTAAACTACTCTCTTACAATTGAATTCTTTGATGTTCCCGTAAGTTTTAAGTATAGTTGGCTCAAGTTCCTAATCCCCATGTTGCGAGTTATTCCCAATAAATTTGATTATCCCGAGTAAGTAAGTGTCAAGAATTATGTATTCAAAATGTATTCCGAATGTTCCTATCACCTTATGTTATCCTTTGGGAATGTGTTCAAGAATGATATGTGTATTAAAATATTATGACTTTGGGTCGTGTGTCAAATGAAAGTTATGATGTCAATTTGTGTGAGAAAAACTCGATGTACTTAAGACCCTTAATTGCCCATGTGTGTACCTAAAGTCTTGATTGGAAATGTGTTGTTTTGATAATCTATAAAGATGCTTGAAAGTGAAAGAAGTGAGTTGGAGATATAAAGTATGGCCATCGTGCCAATAGTGAAAGTTATACATGTGGCCAATGGTGCCAATGAAATGAAATGATGTGACAAAGGTTAAGAAATGAGCATTGATTCAACTATTTCAAATTGACTTTGAAAATAGATTTGCCTAAAAGCTTATGTACTCGAGTCGTGCCCAAAGGTGGCTGTTTTAATTAATACTATGATTTGCAAGTATTTCCAGTGTATTTTGAGTTCTTACATATTCATGAGTGAAATGGTGTATTGTCCTTTTGGGAAAGTATTTTAAAAATAAATGGTGTATTGCTCGTATATGATTTTAATGTGTGTTTCTATTGTTGGACAGTTTGCCTTATTCTTTGGGAAGAAACCTATTGTGTTTAAAGTTTCCATTATTAATGAGTTTGAAGTCATGATTTCGGAATATCCTATATACTGATGTTGAGATGATGATCCTTGAAAGTAAAGAAATAATTGTCATTGTGAATATACCTCTACCCGCACACATTGGGGATGAGGCGGCAGTGCCGCTTTGTGTAGGGATTGTGATTGTGAATACACCTCCACCCGCATACATTGGGGGTGAGGCAGCAGAGCCGCTTTGTGTAGGGACTGTGATTGTGAATACACCTCCACCCGTATATATTGGGGTGAGGTGGCAGGGTCGCTTTGTGTAAGGATTGTGGTATTGAAATTACACCTCCACCTGCACACATTGGGGTGAGGCGGCAGGGCCGCTCTGTGTAGAAAATATGGTATTGAAATTATACCTCCACCCGCACACATTGGGTGAGGCGGCGGGGACGTTTTGTGTAGAGGTTGTTACAAGGGATCTCCCAACTAAAAATAATATTATCTTCGTATTTTGGAAATTATTATGTTTTCTTGAAATTTGGATATCATTGATTGTTGTTTCCATGGTTTTGCCTTTCTTACATTGGCATTCTATTTTGAAAGAGGACAGTTAGCTTTACATACTAGTACTATTCCATATGTACTAACGTCCCTTTTGTCGGGGGCGCTGCATCTTCAATGGATGTAGGTAGTTCATCATTGAGCAGCTTTGGTCCTCGTTAGCAGTTACTCTCTCTTTTCAACAGGTTTGGGTGAACCCTACTCTATTCCGGACCTGATGTCATTTGATGTTGTACATTGTGTTTTAAGGTATAGCGGGGGTCTTATTGTCGGCACTTCCATACTACTCTTCTGTTGTACTTAGAGGCTCCGTAGACAGGTTGTGGGTGGTGTTTGATGTTGTGAATTAAACTAGAAGTGTTGGTATTTGGCAAACATATTTGTTTCATTATATCTATAAACTCACAATATTTTGAAAATCGTAAATGAATTTCTTTTGAGAAATGGGAAAAGAATGGGGAACATTTCACTCTCCTCATGTATATCTCTTGATATTGATTTTAAATTGTTCATGGGTAAGATTGGATAGAAGGCATCAAGTAGGCTTGTTCGACCGGGTTATCTCAGTTGAGTGCCGGTCGCACTCCCCAAGGTCGGGGAGTGACACACCGCCTACTATTATCAACTACCATCACCACCACCACCGCCATCCTCAACCATAGCCGCCACCACTACCACGACTCCCCCTCCCTCCCCCTCCCCCTCCCCCCGTCATCATCCTCAACCATAACCACACACTCACCCATCTCAACTACCACAACCAACCATCCCTTCATCATCAATAACCATAGCCGGCATCGCCCACCATTATAAACTACCACCACCCACCTTCCTCAATCATAACCACCACCACCACCACCCACCACCATCCTCAACCATAATTGTTATCGCTACCAATCACCACTATCTACTACCCAAAATCACCACCATCAGCCAAAATCATCACCAACCACCGCCTCTAGTCGACACTCACAAACACCTCCGTTAACCATCACCACTACCAATTATCATATATATATATATATATATATATTATTGATAAAAGTATTAGATTAATCAATATTTTATTTGAATTTTATGTTTATTAATTTTTAATTAAAGATAAATTTTATATATTCAAATGTTAAAAAAATAAATAGACTTAATAATTTAGTATTCGAATCTTAATACACAAAAAAATATTCAGATGTGTATTCAGATTCAAATGTCTTAATCTTAATACACATTTGATATTCAAATATGTATTCATATTCAGACGTCTTAATCTTAAAAAAAAACAAATGAGGCCTAAGTGGAAGGGAAGGACCAAGTTACAAAAATTATAAACAAAAGAAAAACATTTTAGGAAAATAAAAAAAAAATCCTCTTTTAACAAAGTTGAATATGTTCAAAGAGTGATCTGGATAGATTTAATTATGAATTACCATTTCATTATGAATTACCATTTCTGCAGTGTGATGCAGACATGAGGGATTAGTTTTCTTTTGATAGTATAATGCCCAACATTAGCGATCCTCACTGCAAAACGTTGAATTTCAAAAAATAGCATGACTGAATACAAGCAACAATTGCAACATTAAAAAGAAATTGCTACTCTCTCCTTATAACCAAAATACATATTTTATTTAACTCTAAGAATACCTATTTCTGTAAGATAAAAAATAAGAACAATTTGTGATACAAGCAAAATATTAGACACATTAATGAAAAAAGTTATCACATTCTATTGATAACAAGATATGTTAATTAACTCTACGAGATATATCTGCAAGCGTGCACCTCAGAACCAGAAAATAGAATGATTCAGGATATAAGATAAAGATATATACATGAAATTCTTACTCTAGTGCTATGATTCTCAAAAGTTCTTAGCGACATACTACTTTTAATTTTTGCATAATAATCAGACATGAAGCCAAAGTAGAGTACTTCTAGTATTACATGCAATGAACTCGACCATAAAACTCAAACTTCAACAATGGCATCACATGCCATATCCCCAAACCACATCTACACATACTCATCAATAAGTTTGCGATATTTTTTTTACTGGTGACGTGTTATTTTTTTAACTAAACAAGTAAATGGAAAAAAAGGAGGACAACCTAAAAGAAGGAGAAAAAAGATGAAGTGTATTCATGGTTGATGAGAGGTGCCACGTAATCGGAGCTATGTCCCTCAATTATATTTATATATAGATAGATGTAATTGATGTTTCTTCTGTTATAGTAAATGCTAATCCAAATATTCCTTCTAGTTCTACTACTGCATCTGCTTCTGTTGATGAAGTTGAAAATGTTGAAGATTTTGCTATTTGGTCTACATCAAAGTAGTTTCTCGTTCTTTTGGGTAATGGCTCGAGACGTACTAAGTGTGTTAATTTTAACCGTTGCATTAGAAAATGCATTTAGCCAAGCAAGGTGGCAGATAAAAGATACACATTACTTATTGGATAGTCATGCTTTAAAAGTTCTAGTGTGTTTTAAAGATTTTAGATTGAAGCGACAAAATCAAGGACGTAAAGACGTAGATAATCCAAAGGACAAGGAAATTTGAAATATATTGATAAGTGGTTACCCATCTGAACTAAACATTCCAAAAGCAAGCCAAAAACTAATGTTGATATGAAATAACTTAGAAAGATGATGGAGAATCATTGAATATACTCTTGTTTAATATTGTTGTTCTAAACTTTTAATTTACAAGTATATAATCAAAATAGAACGTGCAAATTCTATTGTAATCTGAAAATCTTCATATTAAAGTATTATTTAATGAAATTAAGGCTCTTGGGCCTTTGATTGTTTTTCCTCAAATTACTTTCAAGTTTCAACTTTTAACTTTCAGTATTAAAGTAGTTTAAGACCTTAACAAACTATTTAAATTATTTATTTATAAATTATAAATTTATAAACATTAAAATAAAAATTATACCATACTATTTATATAATATATACTTATATTAAATATAAGAAAAAAATAAATTCAGCCTGATCCAACCCGGAATGATCAGGACCCGTACGGTCCAAGTATATCCCTTAACCCAAGCCCCTTAGCCATCCAGTAAGAACAACCTAGGACCAACATGGTGTCGAAACCGGTTGCGCCAAGTAAACAATTCATGGGGTGTCCTATGTGGGCACCCCCAATTAATTTGTACCCAATTTTTTTAAAAACAAATTAACTAGTACCCAAAGTACAAACAACTTTAGGTCTCCTCCTCCTCCTCCTCCTCCTCCTTCCTCTTCTTAATGGTTGCGAAGACAAATGTGACGATGGATGCGTTTTACAATAGTGAACTATTGTGGCGCTCCTTTTATAAGCGGTGTCGAAATATTGTAGAAGAATGAAAATGATAACTTTAATTATCATTCTTCTAGACAACAAATAATTTTAGTCTATTGATTTTGTTGAGTTTCATGTTAGAAAAGGTCATCAAACATATTACCAACGCACCAAGAGACAATTTATGCCAATTTGGTGTCATTTTTTCCTACTTATCCGTTTCCTCACAGTATTTTATACATAGAATAATTCACCCAAATAGTTATCCACTCAATCACTTAAAATAAAAATGGCCAGTAAAGGTATAATTTATGTATTATATGTGTATAAATATGTATAATTAATGTATAATATATGTAGATGGCTAAAAAAATAAATAATGAATATAACCGGCTATTTGTGTAAAAATCTCATATATGTATTTAGTAAAAACAATTTGACGATACACTGCTTCGTCGGCCCAATGACATCTATAGTTTAGAGTTCCTTTTTTCCGCAGCATCCACTCTTCTTAAGCTGAATCAAAACATTCAGAAATTGAATCAAACACTCGTTGAGCCTATTGTTTGAGCCAATTTTCTCAGTTGTTGCGAAAGATGACTACTCAAGACGTAGAGATGATAGAGCAGGGAGCAGCAGCTCCTTCCAATTCTGTCTCCTCCACTGGCGGCCCCTCTGTCTTGCACCGTAAGTCACAATGCAAGAAACTTGTATCTCTATCGTTTAGGTTTATGGGGTTCATTATATAAAGATTCAATTTTTGGGTTTTATTTTCAAGGATTATTGAATGGAATTTTCTCGGTTTTTATTTAAACTTGTTAACTCCACGATGAAAGGAACTCACTTCTTGTGGAATTTAGGTTTATGGATTTTACTATATAGCCTCAAAGATCCAATTTTTGGTTTTATCTTCAAGGGTTCTATGAAATAAATTCTGGGGTTTGTGATATATTGTCTCAAAGATCCAATTTTGCTTTTTATCTTCAAGGTTTCTCTGAAAAAATTTCCGGGTTTTAAAAAATGAATCTTTTTTATAAGATAATAATTTTATTTAAATGAATCTTGGTTAGAGTTCCAGAAAGTGGTCAATTTGTTAATGAAATTGTGTGAATGTCTTAGATTTGAAGGAGATAGCGTCTCTGATTGAGAGTGGGGCATATGCTCGTGAGGTCCGGAGGATAGCCAGAGCCGTGAGGCTGACTATGGCACTGAGGAAGAAGCTAAAAGCTTCTGTACTCTCTGCTTTCCTCAATTATGCTCTTGTGCCTAGATCAGAGATGCATTCGCGGCTATCTTCATATCTACCCACGGTAATGTTTTTGAAATGGCTATTTAACGTTGATATATGTAGATGCCATCCTTCTGAACATGTTTAGTATCCTTAGCGGTCGTTTAGTTTGCCAAAATAATTTCACCGTAAAACCTTGCAATGTAAATACGGCTTTTGGTTTCTGGTATAAGACTCTGTATTACTTGTAGAACTCTGCATTCTTCATTTTTGGTTAAAACTCCATACGATTTTGTGTATACATGACGTGGAATAAGAATGCATGTGTTAGCAATACCAGGATAAAACTAATTCTTGATTGCTCTGAATGATGATGAATGTACATAGGAAATCCATGTATTATTATTAATAAATAATCAAAGTATATTAGTCTGTGAACCAAACAACCTCTTAATGTTATGCCATTTCTTGAATTTACCAATTTTATGTTGACTATATCCTAAAAACAATGGATTTTTCGTTTTCTTGTCCCACATAATCGTTGTATCATGTCTGTATACTTACCTTGAAAACTCACAAGTGAGTTTGTGAAATAACAGTATGCTTTTGAGTTTGTTATGTCTTGAATTCCTGGTCTAGGATACCACTCAGCCCTTTCATATGCTTCCTCTTGATTTTCTTTTTTGTCAGCAGTAGGCACCGTAATTCAGGTTACTTTATCAGCATACCCATTTTTTTGATATGGTAAACCCCACCTCCTAACTTGTGGTTATGCCATAGAAGTGGCCCCTAACTGAACACCCCCCCCCCCCCTCCCCCCAAAAAAAATAAATAAAAGGAAAATTGCTCTCCCCCCATGGCCTAAAATGGCCTTTACTACTTTTCCCCTTAGTGATTCGAACCTCTGACATTATGATTGGAGATGGAGGATCCCTTGCACTAGGCCCACTCGCTAGAACAACTATTTATCTGGTAGCCTCTATTTGTGATTCCAACAAAATCCTCTCTTTCTAGGGTTTGTTGGTGATATGATGATTATGCCTTTTGATTTGTTTATTTCTCATAGGAAGATGAGCATGATATGGAAGTTGATACTGCAACATCTGCATCTCAAGCCCCTGCAAAACATCCTTTGCCAGAGCTTGAGATCTATTGCTACTTGCTTGTTCTGATATTTTTAATCGACCAGAAGAAATACAATGAGGTAGGATAAAAGTTTTGTATTTAATGTCATATTGTCCTTCACCAATGAAGTTTTTGCTTTCCTTGATTGACAATGTATTTCTTGTTTACTTTCAGGCTAAGGCATGTTCCTCAGCAAGCATTGCTCGTCTAAAAACTGTTAACAGGAGGACTGTTGATGTACTAGCATCAAGGCTCTACTTTTACTACTCTCTGTGCTATGAACTGACTGGTGATCTTGCTGAAATTAGGGGGTGAGTTCCAATTTAATGGTTCAAGCTTACATATAACTGCTATGCCATGTATATACATAGAAAAACTTTTGATTTTAATTAGTAAATGGGAAAAGTTCTCACAGTTAGATCTTAGGAAGAGAAACTGTAGCCTTAGTACTACCCTTTTGTACCTTTCATTTGGCTTCTCTATTTTTGCTTCTATAATCAAAGTAAACTTGTATTTTTCAACAGTATTCTCCTTGGGTTGCACCGGATTGCAACACTGCGCCATGACGAATTGGGTCAGGTTTGTCATTTATTCAGGATCCCTAGTTGTTTTTTATCCTCTAAATGTGATTGCATCTAACTGATATGACAATTACGGGTGTAGGAAACACTTCTAAATCTATTGCTGCGGAATTACCTTCACTACAACTTGTATGATCAAGCAGAAAAATTGAGGTCAAAGGCCCCCCATTTTGAAGCTCATTCAAATCAGCAGGTAATTCTCAACTTTATTCTCATATCTTTGTGCATATGTGGCTTTCCTTAGACTGATTATTTATTTCTCTCGTGATTGGTAAAATCTGATCTTATTTCCTAAAATGTAGGTTTACTTTCAAGTTTTGGTTGCTAAGTGGAGATTTGATTGGTTGTAGAATTAGCAGTTTTGCTTCTCCCCTCCTTTTCTTGCTTTCATCTTTTTTCCTCCTCACCTGAACATAATGGATTAAGTCATGTGTATACTAAAGCATTTTAACCCCCCAAGCCCAACATCCCTCCATCAAAAGGGAAAAAAAGGATTAATGGATATGATTAAACTTCCCTTATCAAATAATGATTAAAAGCAGATTACATCTCATCATTCCATAAATTTCTGTTGTAATTATTAAATCTATTGACTATTTCCACTTAGCAATCCAGCAAATTTAGTTGTTACTTTACTAAAGATAACTACTGAGTTAAGTAGCAAGATCATGGAGGCACAAACATTTGTAACTAAAGGACATAACACAAAAAAAAGAAATTAAACTCTATTTCACTTTGTAGCATAAAATGAAATGAAAATACACAATAGAAGAATTGTATTTTGAAACTACTAGCTTCAGGAATTTATGGCTTGGTTTGTAAAAACTGCCTTGGTCTCTCTGCTGCAGTCCACTGCCAATTTACACAAGTTATTTCTTTTCTTCAATCTGGTTCATTTTGATTGAGTAAGGTAAGGAGTGAGCTTTTAGCAAGTCATTGTTCAAAGTAAAAAAATACTTAAAGATATGCACAAGCATTTATGCCATAGTTTCGTTGCTTAAAAACAATTTTGGAGTGAGATATTAAAATAGAATTTAAACATGTAGACATATTTTCTTGAGAAAGGTAACAGTATATTAAAACATCAGCACAAAGGAAGTGCTGGAACCCATATTTACAGATATTCTTTTGAGAAGGATATTTAGAGATTACAAAACGCTAAAGTATCACCTGCTCATCTCACAGGGATTCTATGACATCTATGAATGATTCTGCTTCATCTACACATTTTTCTTTACACCAAATATGAAATAAAAAAATGCAGTTCATCTTAATCTTCTGTATTGAGCTACTTCTATCTTCAAACCGTCTTGCATTCCTTTCTTTCCATAATGTCCACAAATTTCTGTTGTAATTATTAAGTATTGACGATTTCCACTTAGCAATTCAGTAAAATTAGTTGTTAGTACCAGTAACTACTAAGCTAAGTAGCATGAGGAGGCACAAAAAATTGAAAATTTAAGAGGACATAACATGTATTTCACTTTGTAGCATATAAGATGAAATAGAACACATAATAAAAAATTGTATTTTATGGCTTAGTTTTTAAACTGCCTTGGTCTCTCTGCAGAACTCCGCTAACAATTTATGCTCATTATTTCTTATTTATCTTCAATCTGGTTCATTTTGATGGAGTAAGAAGTGAGCTTGTAGTAAGCCATTATTTCAAGTAAAAAAATACTTAAAGATATGCACAAGCGTCTATGCCACAGTTTCGTTGCTTAAACCAATTTTAGAGTGAGAAATTAAAATATAATTTAAACATGTAGAGGACACCGCAATTTCTAATTACTAATTTGTTTTGGACTAGCAAGGACATGGGCTTGGAGACAAACTATGAATTCATACTAACTTTGGTTTTAGGTTCAGAATAACAGCAACTAAATTGGTTTTGTTTGTCCATCAGTATGAAATTACATATATCTCACAAGGCGCTGGTGATATTTCAGATTTTATATTGATATCATGGCAAACATCAATATTTATGTTTGAACTTAACGAGCGGGAAGTGGTCAGACTTGATTTTAGTAGTTTTTATTGTTTGAATCGCATCCTCTATTCAAAATTTTATTTGTTCATATTTGCTCAAAGATTTTTGTACAATGTTTGTTGTTGCACTTGATCCTCATTCACCATCTTCCCTTCCTTTTCTTTTATCCTTCAGTTCTGCCGATACCTCTTCTACCATGGAAAGATCAGGACAATCCAGTTGGAGTATACAGATGCCAAAGAATCTCTTCTTCAAGCTGCTCGTAAAGCTCCTCTAGCCGCTCTTGGTTTCCGAGTTCAATGCAATAAGTGGGCTATTATAGTCCGCTTATTGCTTGGGGAGATTCCGGAGAGGACTGTTTTTATGCAGAAAGGCATGGAGAAAGCATTAGGGCCATATTTTGAGCTGACAAATGTGCGTATCACTAACCAGGCTCAAACGTTTTGTACTAAGGCATATTTTAAGCTTACAACCATCGAAGTTGAGACTTTCTTGTTTAATTCATATTATGGTCCAAAAACTATGTTTAATATTTCTTCAAAAAATGTGAAATACTTTATTTGCAGTGTATTCCTTTTATCCTATATGCATTAGCGAGTAAGTGTTCCAAGTGCCACAACTGATAAGACAGGCATTTATCAAACGATTACTATAGGGAAAACATGCTTTATAGTAGTATGTTTTGATGCTTTTCTATAAAGCATAAGTTAAATTCTAATTTAAAGAGTATGTTCATTAGAGTTTCATTTACTTGTCAAGGAATACATGAAGATATGTTTGTGAATTGTACTTGCAGTCATTTGTCACAACTCACAAGTTAGCTGCTTAGCTATAGGTGCTTGATCTACCTGCTCTGTTCTCAATTTGGATCTATTTAAAAGAAATGGAGTTAATGATGATGAGGGCATGTCTTTGATAAAGAGATTCATGAACTTTTTTGAAGTGTTTGTGTTTCATATATCATAAGGATAGAGGCTAGTGTTTTGAAGTGCCATTGGTAGAAGCACCTGTCCCTCCCCTGGCCATTTTATTCTTGATCCCCTATCAAGTTCTTAGATCTGTATATGATCTTTGTTGGATTTTCAGGCTGTTCGCGTTGGAGATTTGGAGTTATTTAGAAAGGTTGCGGACAAGTTTTCAAGCACTTTCAGTTCAGATGGGACTAACAATTTGATTGTCAGACTCCGGCATAATGTCATTCGGACTGGGCTCCGCAACATCAGTATCTCATACTCTAGGATCTCATTGGCTGATGTGGCAAAGAAGCTGAGATTGGATTCTCCAAATCCTGTTGCTGATGCTGAGAGTATCGTGTCAAAAGCAATTCGAGATGGTGCAATTGATGCCACATTGGATCATGCTAATGGATGGATGGTGTCAAAGGAAACTGGTGACATTTACTCCACAAATGAGCCTCAAATTGCTTTTAACTCAAGAATTGCCTTCTGTCTGAATATGCATAATGAAGCAGTCCGTGCTCTTCGATTTCCTCCGAATTCTCACAAGGGGAAAGAAAGTGCTGAGAAGAGGAGAGAGAGACAACAACAAGAACAAGAACTTGCTAAGCACATAGCTGAAGAGGACGACGATGACTTCTGATGGAACTGATGATCAGCATTGGGGTGCACATGTGGCGGCATGCTTTACTTAAGAATTCCCTTTAAGAGAATATGATCACATATACATTTCATACGCAATTTCCTTTGGTCTTCTGGTTCTTGCAGTCTGACATCAGGTTTTTTGGTTACTGTTGTTTAAATATCTCTTTAAAAGATCTCTTTTATCGTACATCTCTCCTGCTTGTTTGACCCATACATTTTCCATGGGCAAAACCGCAAAAGATTGTTATCCTTACACTCTTATCTTTAGTTTTGGTGGGGGTGAGGATTAGTTGAAATTCTTGTGATGGAAGAGAATTTTCTAATAGATCTTATTTGGATAATGCATCAAATATTCATTTGTCAAGTGTAAATTTGTGTGCCGCTCTGATAGTGCACTTGCTGCAATTTTATTGACCTTTTCTCTGCCTAATCTGTTTTTACCTGCAGAGAAAGGGGTAGTCTTTTTTTTTTTTTCCTTGGACTTGTTCTGATTCCATATCATGTCATCCTATTAGGTGCCAGGGGTTTTCACAAGTAGCATCATGCTCTTCCTTTGGTGCAAAGCCTTATGTTTATACCAAAATAGCATTTTTGGAGGTCCCAAATTTGTTGGAGCTGCAACTTAGTAGTCCCTCTTTAACAATTTTGCAAGAACCATGTACAAGGTATGTTATAAAGTTTAAGGCATTCCTGTGCAATCACATTTTTAAAGATTTAATGGAGGATTAAGTCTGGCAAATGCAACTATTGATGTACCTTTCTCTCCTGCGTCTGCCTTCCCGTTGCTCGATTGCTCTGCCACTGACATCTCCCCACCATGGCCCTCCCAATTGCCCAGTACGAGTAGAACATAAGTCTAGAAGTCCCTCTACCTAAATAAACAGTAAAGTGGGCAAGGAACATTCTGTTTCTTTCTTGTTGGGTTGGTATATTGTTTGGTCATCTTACAAAGTTCTAGTTCTTTACAAAAAAAGATGTAATTCTAGCAATTTCAGGCTTTTGTTCGCCTAGGTGATCAGGAGTTATTACTTTTGTCTCTCACAAGTTTTCCGGTACATCCAGTAAGGAATGTCAAAGGTGGACCGTCCGCGTGCCGTCAATAAACTCGAGATTTTTCTTGAACAAAATATAAAAATCGAAAATTCACATTGTATTTTTATCAATCTGATTTATTTCATACCTTCCATTCAACGAGAAAATGGGTCAAATTTCAATATTCGAATGAATATGAACTACTTTGAGAAAAACACACGGCTAAGCATTTTTTAAAAACTATTTAAGAAAATGATATCATTTCTTGTTTATTCCATAAATAGCATTTTTTTTTAACAATATTAGCATATTGCAAAAATTATGCACACAATTAATGAGTAACTGAATGCACAAATCATGAGATCCATATTTATCTTTTCACATTCTCTTTCCTTTTATTTTCTATTCTAAATTTCAGCAAGCTCGCAAGAGAAAAAAGAAACAACGAAATCATGACTGCCTTTCAGTAACAGGCCTCGCACGAAACAAAAAAATAAAGATAGATCGAGACTAGAGAGAAGAAAACTAAAAGAAAAAGAAGTCTTGGTTCTCAAAAGTTCGAACAAATAGAAGGATGCATGCGAGCACCAAAACGACCCCAATCATTTTTCAATTCCTTTGAAGATTTTGTTCAAGAATTTTGCTTCGATTGTATAAATTTTACTATGTATATTTGATGTGATTGAATTATAATCTTATGTATTATTACTGTTTACCAAAATGTAGTTTTTGAAAATATCTTCTGTATTTTAATTGTGTACCACTCTATATATATATATTTTGTAACAAACAATATCATTTGTACTCGTATTAAAGAGAATTGTTGTCCGATAATTTAATATACTCCAAAAATAAGTTGTATATTTTTTTTAATATGCTCATATAACAACATTATTCATCACGTATTTACTAAATATACGTCAAAGCAAACTATGAAATTTAGTATACGTCGAATATATTTCGTATATATATTCATCTAGTCAATCAATGTATGATTAAAAACTTATGTTCAAATTATTGTAGTATGGATATACCACTTATAACGATGTAGTTAATAGTAATATACTATATATGTATAAATATACATAGTATATAATAGTAATATGTAAATAATAGAGTCTCTCTCTCTCTCTCTCTCTCTCTCATATATATATATATATATATATATATCACAAATATTTATTATTAAAATTAATTATTTATTAGGTTATGAAACAACAATAATATGATAATTGAAGTATAAATAAATGATTGTAGTCTATGTTTGCGTTGTAGAAGAAAGACATATCAAAGGAATGAATGGGGTGTCAATTTTGATAATGCATTATAAATTCTCGGTAAAATAGTTATTGATTTTTATATGATATGTCTTGCCATCATTATACTTAGCCGTTATGGGAGATGCTATGATATTATGGGCGATAATTTAGGAATTGAATTGGTGTAGCTTTAAATGTTTCGGCCAGAAATGTAGATAATTAGCTGCAGTATTTGTTAATTACTTATTGTTGCTAGGATTTTGTACAATTTTCTTAGATGTTATCTAGTTATGTTTATTCCCCCTACTTTTGTACATTCTACTTTGTGCATAGGTACTAAAATTCACCATCAAGCAATTCAGACCACTCTTAGTCATGCCAAATGGCAGCTGAAGCGTACCTTCATTTTTAGCATCTGTCAATTTAAATAGTTGGATATTTGGTTGCTGACTCCAGCTGCTACTTTTATCAAACCAGAAGAAAAAGAGAAAAAAAGAAATTCTAAAAAATCTCTTAAATTGAACAAAAGTTTTGTGTATGATAATTATCTTGAATTGAAAATCGTTAAGCTTACCAGAAAACATCTCTTGCAGTCTACAGTACCTCAAACCAGTAAATCAGTCTTTTCGGACTAATATAGTCTCTTTTCTATTACAATGGGATGAAATTGGGTTTGATAATGTAGAGAAGTCGAATCCTGGCAGTATCAGAGCTTTCTCCTGCAATTGCACATCACAAAGTAATTGTTTATGGTGCCTGTTTGAGAAAGCATCTTGCCAGCTACGAAGACAAATTCGCAAGGATACAAGCCCTTGAGCAAGAATGTAATCTAGCAAAATAACGACTTTCTCTTTAATATCAAGAACAAAAACATACCCAGTATAATCCTACAAATGGGGTCTGAGGAAGGTAGTGTGTACACATACCTTACCCCTACCTAGCGAGATAGAGAGTCTGTTTCTGATAGACCACTGACTTTATTTAATATAAAGGAAAAGAATTTCACATGAAACAGTTTTTCTCTCTTTCTTACTGTTTATGCAAGATTTACATCTCTCTTGATTACTGTCCATGAAAGCAAGCAAATTCTCTACAAAACACCCTTGGAAATTACATGTTTGTGAGCTTAGAGGAGTTTGCAGAAGTATGTTGTTCACCCTTCTGGTATCAGTTCAGGAGGTTGGAGGTGCATTAAAGTATCTTGCACAATGAAAGAACAATAAGCAGTCATCACCCAGCCAAACTCAATCCAAAAGACTTGACAATATTGCTGACCCTTTCAGCAAAAGTATTGGATGCGATCTTCTTGCCAGGAACGTGGAATGGGTTTGAGTCTTTGACACAGCATCAACATATGCAGAATGGAATCTCCTGAAAAACTGTTATTCATTTCCACCAAAAGGACAATGTAAGCTGCCATCCCTATCATGCAATAGGACATGGGGAAAATAATGGGGATACAGTAATATAAGGGGGAAATATATACTTTGCACCCTCCCAAAAAATCACTTACACACCTAAACTTTTTGTGCGTCCCTTTACCTTATTCTTATCCAAAGTTTATCTATTACCCCCTGTCCCCCTTCCCCGAGGGGTGACATAGCAAAGAAGGTGTTCTCACCTTCTAGACGCCCGTGAAAAGAAGATTTATTTTTATTTTTAAAATGAAGTAAATTCCACATGTGTCATTTTTACTTGGATCCTTTCTTTTAATCACAACTAATAACACTTAATGGCCCCTCTTTTTTTTCTTTACTTTAGTTTTAGCCTCTTTTCTTTTTACCCGGAAAACCCCTTGTTTTGTCTTGAAATTGCCAGATAAGAACTCCGAGGCAGTCCACAAATTGTGTCAAGCACACGCGATTCTCCAATTCATCAACAAGTTGAAATGAGCTGTTGATAAAATGCACAATTTACAAGATAAAACGAAAAGTTCGACGAATTTTGATTTGCCAAGGCCATGAATAGTTACTGGAAGAGAGTGCCAGCAGTGAGGGTGCAAAACGTGAAAACTTGGGAATTTTTTCTGCTCTAAAAAGACCCAGAGAAAGTGTCATTTTCATGGTCTTCATGTAAATTTCTCTTATCCTTCACCACCAGCAACAATTTTTTCTTCACTCACTTCTGCGGATTTAACACCTAATCCCTCACTAACAAACAAACACCAGCATCCCTCACACCCACTCTTACCTCACGTCTCTCCTATTTTCTTCAACCAAAAAAAAGAAGACCCACAACTTCCTCCATTCACCGTCCTCTTGCCTTTCATTCACCACCACATAAACACATACCTTCCTCTATTTTAAACCCATTTCTTATTTTATATTCATAAAACAACAAAAGCTTTTAAAAAGGGCCAGGATCAACAGATTTTGGTTAGAAAGATTTTTCCGGAAAGCTCCATATTTTCCGATCAACCTCTACCTCTTTCATTCATCTGAAAGAAAGAGAAGTTTAAGAAAAAAAGAGTTCTATCTAATTTCTTTTTCGACTCTTTCTCTAAAGGGCTTTTGGGAAGGAGGGACCAAGGGTGTGTTAGCAAGTGAGGGTGAGGAGAAGAAGAAGATGATGAATAGAGGTTTTTTTTTTTTTTTTTAAAAAAAATGATTTTAAGGGTTTTCTTACATGGAAGCTGATGCAGAGGGCGTTGGTTGTGGGATTTGAGAGGGGGTACTAATTCCACTTCAAACAAGAATAAGTGGGTAAGAAGATGCCCACATAGTTTCTGGACAAGTTTAGGGTGCGAAGTATGTATTTCCCCTAACATAAATATTCACTTTGTCAACATATTGCAAACTGGGACTATATAACTAATGTCTGGATTAGTGAGCTACTTGGTTTCAAGTATATTCCTATTTTCCCTTCATCCCAGTTTCCTGCACCTACGACTATTCAACCAAAGTTGAGCAAATTCTCTACTTTACAACTGTCCATTGCAAATGAAAACAGTGTGTGCACGTGTGTGCGTGCATGTGAATGTGTTCGGATAAAACACGAGACAAAATTTCGCATCCTTTTCATGCTATAGAATATACTATGATTGTATGATGGCCACTAGATCCAAGCAAATACAAATTAGTATAGCTGTTCCTACAACATAATACATTATACACTAGCAACCTGGGTGGACAATGAAGTTAACAATCTAAAGTATTACTCTCTTGTTCTACATTTTGTTTTAAAATGTTTAGTGGAAGTAGGGGTGTCAATGGATCGGTTCGGTTGGTTATTTTATAAAATTGGTACCATATCAATTTTTCGATTATTCTATTATGTATAACTAAAATTAGACTTTTCGAAACCGTTCCAATCATGTCGGTTTCTAATCGGTATCGGTACGATTCGGTTAATTTTCGGTATGTTTTTAAATATCATGTAAAATTCACCGGTAGAAATAAAATGCAATAATATACGTTCTTTTATATGACTTAGCAAAACTCTCTAGACATTTTTATTGTTTAAAGAATGATGATTAAAAAAAATAAAAGATGGCTAGAGTATAGATCCATCAATTATTCTACAACAACGTAAAAGAAACAAAGCAAAGGCAAAGAAAATATAAATCACACGAGCGGAAAGATATTAACCAAGTTGGGACTCAAGAATAAAGTATATAAAAGATTAAATATTCAAAAAGATAAATCTAAATTATATGAAAGGAAACATATTCAATACATTGTAGTTTGCTACTCATTATCGCTAAAATACTTTGTGTCTTGCTAATAAAGATACTTAAAATAACTTAGCTTAAGTAGATGTAGCATAATAGGTTTTAGGAATTAGTATTTTGAGTTTAATTAATTGTTGGCTTGTAATAGTTTGCATAATTTCAAGGCCCAAAGAAAAATTTAATGCATTATTATTTTTAAACTTACTAGATAAATATATTTTTCACATGTAAAATTTATTCGGTACGGTTTAGTATTTTTTCGGTTTATTTTTATAAAATAAAAAACCTATCCTAATTATCGGTACGGTTATAAATTTATATAAAAACCTACGATTTCTTAAAAAGAAACCTAAAATTCAATTCGATATGGTACGGTACGGATTCGGTCGATTTAGTCGTTTTTCAAATATCTATTACACCCCTAAGTGGAAGTACCACAGAACTAGTAAGAATGTGATACTATTTCCAATCACTGCTCTGCTATGTTTAAACATAGGGAATAATGCCTTCGTGTAAAATTCCCTCAATTTATGTAAAGGGCTATTATTTATATGAATATCTCTTTCTTAATATCAGGACGCAAGCAAAAAGAACTTATCACGACAAACTAATAAATATTACATCTTAATTTCCATTTAAAGAAGATTAAGCAATCCATTTACTACCTGGTTGAGATTCTCTAATGATCTACTTGCTCGAGAGCACAATTTTCTAAAAACACGTTCTAGAAAACAATAGTGATCGTCTCGAATTAAAAAGAGCAAATTTATGAAAACAAGGAAAATATGTGAAATGACTCCAGGAGTCAAAGTTGACAAATAATTATGGCCAGTCATCAACAGTACCAAGATGCACCAACAGATCTGGGTCACAAGAGCTGAGTCTATTTGTCTAGGTCTTTTAGTTTGGTCTATTTTGCAGAATAGAGAAACACTATGCAACTGAAGAGATTAAACGTTACAATATGTAAAATAGATGATTACAGATATTTATTATGGATTTATTTTTTTGATAAGTAGAGATTACAGGCTTTATTGCTTTCATTTGGACCAACACAAGCCTTTCAGATATTCCTTTTTGAGAAGTTAATAATTAAATTAAAGTACAAAAAAACGTGGCAAGAAACCTTTGAGATATTTTTCTTTCTATGTAAAGAAATAATTAACTTAAAATCCAGATATGATAGATCCAAAAACTAATCCTTTCAAAAACCAGTACACGAAGAACACAAGAAGAAATATCTGACTTATTTAAAATTTACATCAATCTCGGATCACTAACTCTGCTGCTAAAAATCAACAAGTTACTATGCTTCAATAAAAGCAGATACGTTTGTCTACAGGAACATAGGTGTGAATCCATGTAAAGTAAGAAATAAAACCTTCACAGAATCAGCACTTACATTTCTCACATCAGCATCTCGAATATCAAGATCAGTTGTTACCAGTATGAATTTCACCTTTGTATTTGTCAAATAACCATACCTGAAAACAGCATATAATCAGATATATAAGGACACAAGAAGCAAGGAGGTTTAATTGTCAATAATCTATATTTTCTTAGAAATGAAACCACCAATCCCCTCCCCTAAGATGCCAAAAGCTGAACTTCTTTATTGCACAGCAAATTAGCACTAATATGTACTCACACTTTGTAGTTTTCGGTTGGATATAGCAAGCCAAGAAATGTCTCGTTCTGCGTGGGGCTGGATTTTTTTGGATTGTTCACTGTAATAGACAACAGATGAGTTGTCAAATAGAGAAGAAGATGCTATTCTGATTCTGATTCTTGATATCAACATTGTTGGGATATGAACTAAACTATTCTCTTTGATAAGGTAAAGTAAATATGAACTAAACTAAATTGCCCAACGAAAGAATAAAATGGCTTCAAACATCCAATCCCATGAAGTGGACAATTTGAAATTCAGCTTATGAGAACTTATTACGAATTCTCATAGTGCACGATCTCAAGAGTAACTCCCTCTTTTTCTTTACAAACAGGCTAGATAGTCAAATGATTATCAAAGTGGTATTAAATTGTTGCTTCAATCTTGAATTTTCTATTCTGAGGTCGCCTAACTTCAGTCAAGAAATGGTATAGTTGGTCTAAGTTAACTGATATTTATATAAACAGCTCGAAAATGCAGTAGCTACTTTGTAGTTTCCACACTATACAACACAAGAACCAACAACAATAGGCATGACATATGACTTGATAAGTGGGTTAAAGTTTGGAAAACTTTCTGTTGCATTCAGTAGTTTGCAATGTAACAGTGGAGCATTTCGTGTTTGAGTTGATTAAAATGCAAACACTATCCAACAGTTGCCCCATCTGAATTAAGCATCCTTCTCTTTCAAGAAGTTAGACTCCTTTTTGTGGTGATAAGTAATTGGACTCAAATGTTTATATGGATTATATGATGAAGACATTACTCCTCATTAAAAAGACCATATGGTCTATCTTTCTATATTTTTCAAACTAGACATTATTGGAGGGTTTTCCCTATTCTCTAATGGTGGATATCATTAAACGGATGAAACATGTAATATAAAGGGACAGAAACAAAAGACAAAGTCAGACCGAAAAAGAAGAAAAGAAGGCTTCTTTAGCATTTAAGAGGCCGATCCTAGATACTTCAACTTTAGCTTTCTGACTTCGCTCTTAATTGAAACATCCATCCGTCTGATCTAAGTTTCAACATGCATCTACTTTCTCGAATGACTAAAGCAATAGCTACATGCTGCATTTTTGGTTTGATCAATATGAAAAAAGCGCTCCACATATGCACATCTATTCTCAAAGATCTCTATACAAATCACACTGGCGCAGAAGGAATTATTGCCCCTACTTAAAGAGTAGTTAGGTTCTATCTAAGTTCGTAGCTGTATCAAGTATGGAAGGTTGAATCCACTTCATCAAGAAAGTTATACTGCATAAATAGAGTAAAAACAAAATTTTAATCCCCTTAAACATAAGAGAAATATAGGTTCAAATTTCAGATGAGTTTCTGTTTTATTCCTTGGTCAAAATTTCTGGCTCGGCCACGACAAGTATTGCAAAATTAAAGGCGTCAAATCAAATGATACTAAAATTAAGAGGCGGATCCAGAATATAATGATGGCAGTCCACCTCTTACTATATTTACACACATTTCTATGAATTTCATTTTAAAGTTTTCTACCACAAGTATATAATTAGAGTCCGAGATGGTGGGTACTTAGCAAAATCAAATGATGGGCGTCAACTGTGCGTGTGGCAGTCAGTTCGGAGAGAAAGAGAGAGACAAAAACCTCTTTCATCGACAACATCAAGGGAGCAATGGACGATGTGATGAAGCTTTAAGGCGTCATCTGCTTCGGTAAAGCTCTGTATATATAGAGGATTGTTCTGCCCACCAGAAAATCAACATAATAATGTACAAGGCAGATAAAAGTGGCGAATTCAGTTGTTCCAAACAAAATGATTGAAAGAGAGAAGGTGAGTTTGTTTACCCGAAAAATCGGATAAAGTAGAATTTATATATGGTTTTAAGGGCAAGTAGATTCTTCTGATATAAGAATAACAATGTACGTATTTATGTTGCGAAAATAGGAGATGATGAACAAAGATATTATGTGAACTTAGAAAGATAAACACAAAGAATTCTTGATCTCCTCTCCAAAGTGTCTTCTATTACAAACTCCTCCCTGATTTATAGCCAAGGATTGCTACTTTATCTATAGCAACATAATGGAATAAATATTACTAGTGAAGGACCCATGATGGTATGTCTCCTCCTTAATTCCCGCAGAGATTCTCTCATTTGGTGCGGTTGTAACAGCTTTTGTCTGTGAGCTCGATACCGCTTCAAGCTCGATACCGAATCGGAACCTCGGTCTTGATTTCGAGCTAGGTGGTCACTTTCGGGCATCGATGCTCAGGACCTGTATCGACCGATGTTACCTCGTTCGAATCGAGCGCCCGGGCTCGACGCCCCAATCTCGGAATACGCTCGGGGTTTCCATGAAGGCACCCCTCGATTGAAATGCCATCCTCGATCGACCTTCACGACCGAGGATTGGGTTTAACCGTATACAGATAGCCCCCTCGTTTCTCGGAAAGGAGATGACGAGGAACGATGTGATTTCCTTAAGGTTCGACCGAATCGACAATGACATTTCTATCGGCTTTGACTATGACGTGCGTGATAGCTGTCCCATCAATTTTATTTTATCGAGGCGTTTAATGAGCGTCAGTCGGTGGTCGGCCACCGCTAGACGAATCGCCGTGCCTTATAAATGATTTTCGCATACGATATTTTCTGCTTTTGTGCTTCCTCTTTTCCAAATTCTCTCTGATCAATTTCTCTTATTTCGTCGTTTTAGTGCCGCTTGTACCAGAGTTTTGGTGTCGCTTGTACCAGAGTTTTGGTGTCGCTCCCTCTTTCACCTTTCTTTGTGACTTTTTCTTCTTGTATTAATGGCGAAAACTTCAAAAATCGTACCTCACAAGGAGAAAGCTTCCTCCTCACGGCTGTGCGACGATAAGGCGCCGACCGAGCCATCCGTTCCAGATTATATTCCCGGCCCGTGTATTTTAAAGGCTGATTTTAAAGTGGAGAATCCTTCGTCCGTTCCGGGTCGGTGTGAGCACGTATCGATGTATATGTGCTCTATAGCGGAGGTTAACCTCGAGGCCGTCAGGAAAGATTACGGTTGGGGTTCTGAGGTTGTGATACAAATCCCCTCCTCCGATGAGAGCGTCACTACCTATGTGGAGGAATTTCTGAGTGTTTATACCTACCCCTTCACGTTGGGCGCTGTCGATCCTGTGATTTTTGATTTCTGCAAGAGATATCAGGTCACCCTCGGCCAAATTCATCCTTCCTTATGGGGTATAGTCATCTTATTGCGTTTCTTCTCTATCAAAGCCGGAGGGTTGGATTTTTCTCTGAGCCACCTTATACGACTGTATCAGCCTCAGATTTATCGTGGTCTTATTAGGCTATATCGTCGGGCATCGAAGGCTTTGATGTCGAGCATCGATGAAGATAAGGATCGAGGCTGGATGGGTCGATATGTTCGGTTGAGGACTCGTGATCTTATCTCGGAGGAAAAGATGCCGTTTCCTGGGATATGGAATTTCGACCGTAAGTGATCCTTGTTTGCTTTTCGTGTCCTTTTCTGTGTTTGCTAATATTATTCTTCTGATGTTCAGCTGCACCTTGGATGCCACAAGCTGTGCCTGATCTCGAGGATTGGGTTCGAAAGTTAGCCTCGACTTCATCCTACGCCGAGCGCGCTTGGCGTGATTTGGCTAAAGGTAGATGGGAGGCCAAGAATCATGGTGAGGTTCGGTTCCTGTTTCTCTCGAGGTATATTCTGTGTTCATTTTGTTATAGATTTTTTCCTTGTATATAGGTGTAACTAGGGATGCCGTTCTGCGGCCTTTGAGCATTGATGAAGGCAACAAGCCCCCGGTCCCGGAACAGGGGAAAGGAAAGAAACGAAAGGCCTCCTCTCGGCCGGAGGACCCTAAGCCCAAAACCCGAATGACGAGGAGAAATATAATTGCCCTTTCGATCGACTGAGGGAGGAAGAAGAAGAAGAAGAAGATAGCTCCTCGGCTTTGGTAGTCCGACCCGCGGAGGCAGTTGAGGTGGTTAGAGCTGCTGAGCTGACGACGGCCGTGCCCATCGGGGTTGGTTCGGAAGACCTAGATCTCGATCGAAGTACTCCGAGTGATTTGCTCGGGGTAATGGCAATGGGCCATTCACCTTCCCTTCCGTCTTTTTCTGAGGAGGCGTTGAAGGAGGCTCGAGAGCTGAAGGCTCCCGAAATTGGTGCAGGCTCAGGTGCAGCGGATCCTTTTAAGGATTGTTTTACCGGTGTTGATGATAGTTTTGATATCGGTGATGCCTCTCTTTTGTTAGAGGAAGCTCAGCGTTTTATTACTAGGGTAATAATTCTTTCGTACTTTTCCATACAGCTTTCGTTAGAGGAAGCTGCTCGTTTTGATGATAGTTTCTAACTGTGCAGGCCATCGGTAGGTTTCGAGTTGATCTTAGCCAGTGTGAGGCCGAACTCCGGAAGGTCCTAGGTGAGAAGGATGACCTTCGGCTTCTTTGTAGCAAGAAGGAGGAGGCTATCAAGGACCTTCAAGCGGATTCAGCTAAAGTCCGTGAAGAAAGGGTCGAGCTCGATCAGCAGGTGAGCCTTGTTCTGTTAAAGTATGGGTTCGACTCGACTGTGGAAGTTAACCATCCGTTGTCTCAGTTGCAGCAAAAGATCGAGAAGATCGGGCTACTTTGAGAGGAGGTCGATCAAATCCGGGCCGAATGCAACCAGTGGAAGGAGACTATTGACCGCCTGGCAGCGGAGAAAGAAACCATATTAACAAAGTTACTATCAGCCGACGTTCAGCTTCGAAACGTTAAGCAAAAGGTGTTGGCTTAGACTAAGAAAATCGATGAGCTTGAGATGCGACTTGCTGAGGCTAAGGCGGAGGTTGAGTCATCGAAAGTTTTGGCGGATAAGTCTATCGCTGTATACCGAGCTGATGCTGAGGCCGCTCAGGAGGAGGCCCGAGAAGCGGCGAAGATTGCCGATGCTCGAGCTCATTGGGTTGCCAAACTTGTTAAGTGTAGATCTCGGAGGGAGGCCCTCGAGGAGATTCATGCTCGCGGTTTCGATCTTACTGAAGAGGTAAGAAAGGCAAAGGAGCTTGAAGCGGAAGCTGAAGCCTTGGCTTCCGATGATGATGACGATGATGGTAGCAAAAGCGGGTCCGAGGGTGGGGAAGACCTCGACCCAGAAGCTTAGAGTCTAATTCTCATTACCTGTAAATTAATTACGTAGGTAATTCTGTATATATATGATAAGGTTGATTTTGCTTCTAGAGTTGACGATGATTCGAATATTAACGTAAACTCGTAGCTTTTCCAATATTTCAAATTCGATTGGGTCTTTGTTCAAACTTGGCAGTCCGTAGGCTCAACGGTCGATTGAGTATTTTGAATATGATATAGGAGTAGCCCGTAGGCTTAATGTTCGAATGAATATTCCGAACTCGAGATAATGTGGTAACCCGTAGGCTTAATATTCGAGTGATTATTTCGAACTCGAGATTATGTGGAAGCCCGTAGGCTTAATATTCGAGTGATTATTTCGAACTCGAGATTATGTGGTAGCCCGTAGACTTAATGGTCAGCCGAGTATATCGAACATGATATAGGAGTAGCCCGTAGGCTTAATATTCGAGTGATTATTTCGAACTCGTGTGGAAGCCCGTAGGCTTAATATTCGAGTGATTATTTCGAACTCGAGATTATGTGGTAGCCCGTAGACTTAATACTCGAGTTATTGTTAATTCTGGTTGCATAATAAATCTCAAGCCATTGTACATATGTTTTGGGGCAATCAAATATGAGCATGGTTTATTTTGACCATTTTGGCTCTTACAATTTTTTCTCTATTATTGTGAGAAGATTTTGTTGCATCTGAACTCGATGTATTTGAGGGCCTGGTGCCCCCGGTATTCGAGGCCGTTCGGGCTAAGGGTCGAAATCCTCGGATACTGTTTTGTCACCACAGCACGATCAATGGTTGTCTCGTTAAAAACCTTGCCGCAAAAAACCCATTTGGGAAAAGGCCGGTCTAAGGAAAAAGGAGTGCAACATGTGCTTTTGAGCAAAAGAATACTTCTGATCTTTGTTCGAACTTCTGTACGGGACAGATGAATAAGGTCGGACCTTAGCAGTAGTACCGTTTTAGATGTGATACATTCCAGCTGCTTGATAGCTGTTTGCCGTTTATGATGCCGATCCTGTATGACCCTTTCCCAAAGTGCTCGAGCACCTGGTACGGTCCTTCCCAATTTGGTCCTAGTTTTCCTTCGTTTGGATTTTGAGTATTGACAGTGACTTTCCTTAACACCAAGTCTTCTGGCTTGAAGTGGCGAAGTTTAGTTCTTCGATTGTAATACCTTTCTATTCGTTGCTTTTGTGCGGCCAACCGGATGAGGGCGGATTCTCGTCCTTCGTCCAATAATTCAAGGCTGGTGTTTATAGCTTCGTTATTTGATTCTTCCGTCATGAATCGAAACCTCGGGCTGGGTTCTCCGACTTCGACTGGTATCAATGCTTCGGAGCCATATACTAAGGAGAATGGGGTCGCCCCTGTACTGGATTTCGATGTTGTTCGGTACGCCCAAAGGACTTCGGGCAGGATTTCTCTCCATTTTCCCTTAGCGTCGTTTAATCTCTTTTTCAGATTTTGAAGAATAGTTTTGTTTGTGGATTCGGCTTGTCCGTTTCCACTGGGGTGGTATGGGGTTGCTAGTATCCTTCTTATTTTGTGATCTTCGAAGAATTTTGTGATTTTGCTGCCAATGAATTGCTTCCCATTATCACATACTATTTCGGATGGTATTCCGAATCGGCATATGATATGATCCCACAGAAAGTTGATAACCTCTTTTTCTCTTACTTTCTCAAACGCCTGCGCTTCAACCCATTTAGAAAAATAGTCAGTCACAAACAAAATAAATCTGGCTTTACCTGGGGTTGATGACAAGGGGGCCGACGATGTCCATTCCCCATTTCATGAACGGCCACGGTGATAGGACCGAGTGAAGTTGTTCTCCGGGCTGATGGATCATCGGAGCAAACCTTTGACATTTATCGCATTTACGAACGAATTCTTTTGCGTCTTTGCCCATATCGATCCAATAATACCCTGCTCTGATCACTTTTCGAACTAATATGTCGACTCCGGAGTGATTGCCACAAGTGCCCTCGTGTACTTCCCGGAGGATGTAATTGGTATCTCCCGGACCTATGCATACCACCATCGGTCCATCGAATGTCCTACGATATAACGTTCCGTCCGCAGTCAGGGTGAATCGAGCAGCTTTAGTTCTAAGGGTCCTGGACTCTTTGTGGTCTGAAGGGAGCTTTCCGTCTTTTAGGTATTCAATATACTTGTTTCTCCAATCCCATGTTAAGCTAGTAGAATTTATTTTGGCGTGCCCTTCCTCGATTACAGATCTTGAAATTTGAACGATAGTTTTCGAGCTCGAATCATTCACCTCGACCGATGATCCCAATTTAGCAAGCGCATCGGCCTCGTTATTCTGTTCACGAGGAACATGTCGTAGACTCCATTTTTTGAAATGGTTCAAAGTGACGAGCAGCTTGTCCAAATACCTTTGCATTCTGCCTTCTCGGACTTCGAAGGTTTTGTTTACTTGACTCACCACTAGCAAAGAGTCACAATTGGCCTCCACGACCTCCGCTCCCAGATTCCTAGCTAGCTCGAGACCTGCAATCATTGCTTCATACTCGGCCTCATTGTTAGTTAAACTGATAGTTTTAATAGCTTGCCTGATAATGTTGCCCCGGGGGGATTTTAAAACTATGCCTAGCCCGGATCCCTTTACGTTCGAAGCTCCGTCCATAAAGAGTATCCATGCCCTCGTTGATAAATTTGATTTTAACATTAGTTATTTTTTGACTTCGGGTACGAGGGTCGGCGTGAAATCGGCCACGAAATCTGCTAAAATTTGAGACTTAATGGCTGTCCGAGGTCAATATTCGATATCGTACCCGCTGAGTTCGATGGCCCATTTGGCCAATCGGCCCGATAGTTCGGGCCTATGCAAAATATTACAAAGTGGGCAGGTGGTTAATACGCTTATGAGGTGGCATTGGAAGTATGGTCGTAATTTTCTAGAGGCGCTAACCAGCGCAAGCACCAATTTTTCTAAGTGCGGGTATCTAATTTCCGCTTCCCCTAAAGTCCGACTTACATAGTAAACTGGAAATTGCGTACCTTCTTCCTCTCGAACTAGGACACTGCTTATGGCGACTTCTGACACCGCCAAGTACAGGTAAAGTTTTTCGCCGGTTTTTGGAGTGTGTAGCAGTGGTGGGCTCGATAGATATCGTTTTAGTTCTTGCAATGCTAGCTGGCATTCCGGTGTCCAAGCGAAGTCGTTCTTCTTTTTGAGTAGAGAGAAAAATTTGTGGCTTCGATCTGATGATCTCGAAATGAATCGGCCTAGGGCTGCTATTCTTCCTATTAACCTTTGTTCAACTTTCACGCTGTTTACGATGGTGATGTCTTTAATGGCCTTGATTTTGTCAGGGTTAATCTCGATTCCTCGATTTGACACCATGAAGCCGAGGAACTTACCCGAGCCGACTCCGAAGGCACATTTTTCGGGGTTGAGCCTCATGTTGTATTTCCTTAGATTATCGAACGTTTCCTGCAAATGGGTCAAATGGTCCTCTGCGCGCAGGGACTTGACTAGCATGTCATCAATATAGACTTCCATTGATTTACCTATTTGTTCTTCGAACATTCTATTTACTAGGCGTTGATAAGTAGCTCCTGCATTTTTTTAGCCCGAAAGGCATTACGTTATAACAATATGTTCCGCATTTGGTCACAAACGAAGTCTTTTCCTGGTCTTCCGGGTTCATCTGGATTTGGTTATACCCGGAATAGGCATCGAGAAAAGTAAGGATCTCGTGGCCGGCCGTGGCATCGATCAAGTGATCGATGTTGGGCAGTGGATAAGAATCTTTGGGGCATGCTTTGTTCAAGTCCTTGTAATCTATACACATTCTAAGTTTGTTTCCTTTTTTAGGCACTACGACCACATTGGACAACCATTCGGGGTATTTTACCTCTCTAATGGATCCTATTTTGAGCAGTTTAGTTACCTTATCTTTTATGAATGCGTGCTTCGCCTCCGATTGGGGTCTTCTTTTCTGCTTCACCGGTCTGAATCTAGGGGACACACTTAGTCGATGTGTCGTTATGTCCGGCGGGATTCCTGTTATATCTAAATGGGACCAAGCAAAGCAATCAATGTTATCAATAAGAAATTGAATAATTTTCTTCCTGAGTTCGAGTCTCAAACCCCTTCCCAGGTATACCTTCCGTTCGGGCCAGTGATCGATCAAAATGATCTGCTCCAATTCTTCAATAGTTGATTTGGTGGCATCGGAGTCATCGGGGGCCACGAAGGATTGAGGGATACACTGATCACTATCCTCATCTATGCTATGCTTACCTGGCTGGGTCGGGCCCGATATCTTTGGTTGCTATTTGGCGTTCCGGTCTTCGACTGTGCCTCCCTTTGAACCCGATCCACCCACTGGCGAAGACGAAGATGTTGGTTTTGCTTCTTCGATGGAGAACATTTCTTTTGCGGCTGGTTGTTCTCCGTACACCACTTTGACGCCTGTTGGTGTTGGGAATTTGAGGACTTGGTGTAGGGTCGAAGGTACAACTCTCATGTTGTGGATCCAAGGCCTTCCGAAAAGGGCGTTATATCTCATATCACCTTCGAACACGTGAAACTTTGTTTCCTGAATTGTTCCGGTGACGTTTATCGGTAGGGTTATCTCGCCTTTGGTGGTTTCGCAGGCCATATTGAATCCGTTTAAGACCAAAGTTGCGGATACGACCCGGTTTTGTAGGCCGAGCTGTTTTACGACCTTCGATCTGATAATATTCGCCGAGCTACCTGGATCAATTAACACACGCTTAATCTTAATTTTATTCATGAGTACGGATATTACTAGTGCATCGTTATGGGGTTGGATGATTCCCTCTGCATCTTCATCATTGAACGATAAAGTCCTTGGGGGAGTGTAATCTTGAATTCGAGGTCGCTTTTCCCTCACAATCGATGTTTTAGCGCGTTTGAGTATAGGTCCCTGAGGGGTATCGACGCCGCCGATGATCATGTGAATGATGTGCTGTGGCTCTTCTTCTTCGTTTCGTTTGCCGAAATCCCTGTTTTTAAAATGGTTCTTCGCCCTATCACTCAAGAATTCCCTGAGGTGCCCTTTGTTAAACAAGCGGGCTACTTCCTCTCTTAATTGTCTGCATTCTTCCGTTTTGTGACCATGGGTGCCATGATATTCGCATATTTGATTGGGATTTCTTTGGGCCGGATCGGTTTGCATGGGTCGAGGACATCGGGTATCTTTGATGCGTCCGATGGCCGATACGATGGCGGATGCGTCGATGTTGAAATTATATTCCGATAATCGAGGAACTTCTATAGGATCGGCATGTTTGTCAAAGCCTCTTTTGCTCATAAGTCCCCGAGAAATTTGCCCTCGATCATATCTGCGGTTATTCCTAACTATCTCATGCGCCGAACTGTGGTTCACCCGATCTGTGACGCACGGTTGATATCGGTCTTTATTTGACCTTTGTTCTCTGTTGGTTTCCTTTAGAATTTTAGTGGTTGTGCGGTTCTAACGTGTGGGTTCATACGGAAATCTCAATTGATCATCTTCGACCCTGATTTTCGATTGGTACCGATTGTGTATGTCCGTCCAAGTTATTGCAGGGTATTCGATCAAGCTTTGCTTTAGCCGATGTGATGCTGTCGAACTCAGTTCGTTCAACCCTTGGGTGAAAGCTTGTACGGCCCAGTCGTCTGTGACTGGTGGCAAATCCATGCGTTCCATTTGAAACCGGGATACGAATTCCCTTAGTATTTCGTCACCCCTTTGTGTTACTTTGAATAGATCCGATTTCCTTGTTGCGACCTTCACGGAACCAGCATGTGCTTTTATGAACGAATCTGCTAACATGGCAAAAGAATCGATAGAGTTCGGCGGCAAGTTGTGATACCAGATCATTGCTCCTTTAGCGAGGGTCTCTCCGAACTTTTTCAATAATACGGACTCGATCTCATCGTCTTCCAAATCGTTGCCTTTGATGGCACATGTATAGGAGGTGAGATGTTCGTTAGGATCAGTCTTGCCATTATATTTGAGAATTACGGGCATACGAAACTTTTTTGGGATCAGTTTCGGGGCCGCGCTCGATGGATAAGGCTTTTGTATGAATTTCTTCGAATCCAGCCCTTTCATCATGGGCGGAGCCCCCGGGATCTGATCGATCCTAGCATCATATGTCTCGAATTTTTTGTCGTTGGCTTCGACTCGCTTTGTTAGTTCCTCGAGCAGTTGAGCAATTTCAGGAGTGGTTCCTGATTTTCACTCGTTCGGTTTCACTGTGTCGGGTTCTGTTCTTAGGGTTACTTCTCGAAGAAGCGGATTGGAGTTTGGATTACTCCGCATGTGAGTTTGGCTCTGCAACTGAGCTATCGCTACTTGTTGGGCTTGTAGCATTTCGAAAATCATACGCAAGCTGACCCCGATTTCCCCCGTGCTGTGGGTGTCTCGGGCTATGGGTCGAGCGCCACCCTGAACGCTTCTTTCCTGCTCGGAACGTTGATTCGCTTCTAGAGCTATTCGTGAATTGATATCTACTGGTACTTCGGCTCGAATTTCGGGTTCCTCGATTCGAGCCTCGTTGACGTTGTTGGGTAGCCTTTCGGCCACGGGCATCATGTTGTTGGTTTCATCCTGAAGGCCGGCTTCAAGGTCGATTGGGAGAGCCATTGCCGACATGAAGTTGTAAGGTGGAGTGTGCTGTATATTTGTATCAAATAATCACTTGTTATCCTTAGTCCCACGGTGGGCGCCAAACTATTTACCCGAAAAATCGGATAAAGTAGAATTTATATATAGTTCTAAGGGCAAGTAGATTCTTCTGATATAAGAATAACAATGCACGTATTTATGTTGCGAAAATAGGAGATGATGAACAAAGATATTAGGTGAACTTAGAAAGATAAACACAAAGAATTCTTGATCTCCTCTACAAAGTGTCTTCTATTACAAACTCCTCCCTGCTTTATAGCCAAGGATTGCTACTTTATTTATAGCAACATAATGGAATAAATATTACTAGTGGAGGACCCATGATGGTATGTCTCCTCCTTAATTCTCGCAGAGATTCCCTCATTTGGTGCGGTTGTAACGGCTTTTGTCTGTGAGCTCGATACCGCTTCAAGCTCGATACCGAATCGGAACCTCGGTCTTGATTTCGAGCTAGGTGGTCACTTTCGGGAATCAATGCTCGGGACCTGTATCGATCGATGTTACCTCGTTCGAATCGAGCGCCCGGGCTCGACGCCCCAATCTCGAAATACGCTCGGGATTTCCATGAAGGCACCCCTCGATTGAAATGCCATCCTCGATCGACCTTCACGACCGAGGATCGGTTTTAACCGTATACTGAGGTACCTGATGACCGACAACAGCAACGCATCGGAACCAAAAATGCAAATCAGTGGCTCCACTTCTTACTTTTCTCCTCTCCGGTACTGGAATCATAGATTAAAGTGCGCACTCCGTCGGGGTAGTAAGTCTTCTCAAAATTATTACTCCACTTTAGCATACCCCTACAGTCAGATATCGGTCTTTTAGGATTTAAAATTTGTTAATCTCAATTTTGTATCTTTTGAGACTGCTCTTAATAATTTTTGTATATTAAATATTATTTTAAAATATAGGGCAAAGGTCCAAAGCGCTTATACTATACGAAATTGAGCACATTTGCTATTCGTTAATACTTTAGCTCAAATATGCCCTTACCGTCACATAGTTGGTCCATATATACCCTTAGAGTTACACAGTTGGCCCATATATGCCCTTTTCGAAACGGAATTCACCCAAACTAATTAGCTCACCCAAACTAATTAGCTCTTTCTTTTATTGTATAAAAGTGTATTACAAATACTATTTCCTTTTTATTAGTACTTTTTTTCCCCTTTTCTTTCTCCCTTATCCTATTTCCTCCGTTACTGATGTCTCCTCCATTTTCATCATCAATTTCACTTGACAAAACTCATAAATTTCAATTACTAAGAAAATTCTTTCATAAGGTAATCACGTTTCAATTTCACTGGCCCTCTAAATAAATGAAATTAAATTATTTCAAAAATTATGGTTTAAAATTTAAAATAATAAAAACATCTCAACCTTTAACAATACTCAAAAGACCAAAATATTTAAATTGTTTTCAGAAAGATAATTTAATGATTAAAAGCCTAGAGTTCAAGTTGTAGTGTTATAAATTTGAGTTGTTAGTCTTTTTTCAGCTGGACATTTTTTATTTTTTTTATTAACTATATATGTAAATTAGGGGTGTACATGGAACGGGTTGGTTCGATTTTTTATCAAAATCAAACCAAACCAATTATATCGGTTTGGATTGTACGGTTTTGTTGGATTTTCGAATTTTTTATTACATAAATATTATTTCAATCTTACTTTGTTAAATTTTTTAGAACTAAATATATGTTCAGTAAAACTTAAAAAATTGAAAAATATATGATCTATAAAAATATTCTTATGGGAGAATTTTCTTAGTAATTGGAATTTATGAGATTTGTCAAGTGAAATTGGTGATGAAAATGGAGAAGACATCAGTAATGGAGAAAATCGGATAAGGGAGAAAGAAAAAGGAAAAAAAAAAAAGAAGAAAAGAAAAAAGATGAAAGAAAAGAGAAAGGTAAAGAAAAAAAGTACTAATAAAAAGAAAATAGTATTTGTAATACACTTTAATACAATTAACGAAAGAGCTAATTAGTTTGGGTGGATTTCGTTTCGAAAAGGGCATATATGGGCTTACTGTGTAACTCTAAGAGCATATATGGACCAACTATGTGACGGTAAGGGTATATTTAAGCTAAACTATTAACGAATGACAAATGTGCTCTTTCGTATAGTATGAGGGCATATTTGGACATTTTTCGTAAAATAAATATAAATTCTAGGCCAAAACTACTACCTTTTCCAGAACCTCGCTCTTGAGAATATTCTTTATGATCCTGAATAATTATGACATTTTTTATTGTCTTTTACGTGTTCGAAGAAATCTAGACCCGGTTGGGAAAGCCACATAAAAATTGAATTTAGGTGTAATTATAAAGTTTGATATATTTGTCTCGCGAAATAATTATTTGGTCAGCATAGCATGGAATTGAGTGTAATTGGAGAGGTGTAATTACACTTCTTAAGATGAGGTGAGAATTGGTGTTAATTATACTTTGTAATTATAAAATTACTTTTCAATTTCTTTCCTTTTTGTTTATATTTTAATTTATTTTCTTTATAACTTTTTATTTTCATTATTTTAATTTTTTAAATTTTATTTTTATTTTTAAATTTTATTTTTAATTTTAAAATATATTTTTATATATATTATTTATCTGTTATTTCTCAACCTAATACTCCTTGTGATTCCATATAATTGCTACTAAAGTCTCCCAAGAAACGAACAGTATTTGGACATGCACAGTATATCCAGGACGTTTGACAATATCTTCTTTATAGCACTGTCACTATTAGTATATTCTTGTTTAAAGATTCAAGCACACCGTTGACAGATTCAAGCACACCGGTACATAATGTATGAGTTCCGAACCTATTTGTGTTCTTTTGGACAAGTGTGACAAAAATGTGTGTTTAAAAAAAAGAGTGATCTTTTTATATATAGCGTTCTTTTAAATAGTGCTATACTTTAACGGAGTTTTGGCCGTTAAAGTATAACGCTCTTTAAAAGAGCACTATATATATATATATATATATATATATATATATATATATATATATATATATATATAACGCCACTGTAAATCGCGCTATATAGGGCTGATAAGACAGTTATGCATAGCGCGGTATATAACCGCGCTATATATGTATAGCGCAATTATATACCGCGCTATACATAGATAAATAAACGCTCCCCCTCCTTCTTCCCCACATTCGAACCAGACGACCCCCCCCCCCCCCCCCCCCCCAAATTTTCTTCTAAAAAAATTATAGTGGACCCCACCCGTCACACAAAAAGATAAGATTGTAGGTCCCACATCCTAGCCAAGCCTTCTATTGTTGTGGTTTCCTCGTTTCGGGCTCAAATTTTTAATTCATCGACTTTCCAAAAAACATAAATCGAGGTATTCCGATTTAGTTTATGTCGAAACTCGTATAATAATGCATATTAGTTGTTTTGAATGTGTTTGCATGTTGTTTTGTATTTTTTTGCGATTAAACTAGTATGTTATTTTTATCCGGACTAAAATATTAGTGTTCTAAAAAAATATGTAAAAATTGAGAAATTATTATTTTTTGTTAATAAAAATGTTAATAAATTTCTTTTACTGTTTTATATGTATTTTAGTGAATATTTTGTGATTAAAATGTATTTGTTATTTTTATCTAGTTTAGATTATTTATTTGCTTAAAGACTAGTGCCCTTTTAGCGTAGTAAAATGTAGAGCCTTTTAGCGTAGAATCCCTGTAGTTTAAGTATCTTTTATACTGATAGATCAAACACAAACTCTGTCCAATTTTAAAAAAATAATTATTTAATTTATAAAACAAACATACAAAATTATGAAAATATTAAAATTGACACACATAAGAATTCAGGATAGCTTGGTGCTACTGAGCCTCAAATATCGAGCCTGGAACCCATAGGTATATACTCTGTCCAATTAAATATGATAAAAATTAATTATTTAATTTACAAAACAAACATACAAAATTATGAAAATATTAAAATTGACACACATAAGAATTCAGGATAGCTTGGTGCTACTGGTCTCAAATATCGAGCATGGAACCCATATGTATATACTCTGTCTAATTAAATATTATATAATTATTAAAAATAATTATTTAATTTAGATCAAGCATACAAAATTACGAAACTAATAAAATTGACACATACAAGAACTCAGGATAGCTTGGTGCTACTGGGCCTCAAATGTCGAGCCTGGAACCCATAGATATATACCCTGTCCAATTAAATATTGTATAATTATAAAAAATAATTGTTTAATTTACAAATCAAACATACAATTAATGTTGTTTAATTTATAGTAGACGACATGGACGTATCGCCTATGCATCCCGGACCTGTCTCCGATGAGCTATTAGTGTTACAGGGCGATCATAGGTCCGCCTACGTATGGGAGGGAGAGTTACTGGCCCAGACTCTCTGCGCCAGGAGAGTGGACGACATGTGGGATTTTATGAAGGACAAAGATCTCCATCCCCGTGTAGTCCAGCGCCTGCGGGATACGGGCTTCTACAGGATTTTGGAGATCGGGCGGCTGCAGCTCGACTGGTCTTTGATCACAGCCCTGATAGAGCGGTGGCGACCGGAGACACACACTTTTCAACTGCCTATTGGCGAGACCACCATCACGCTGCAGGACGTGGAGGTTTTATATGGGATGCCTGTTGATGGACTGCCCGTTGCACTGCCTCAGGCCATGAGAGAGATGACGCGTGGGCAGTATTTGGACATGCTGCAGCAACTCACTGGTTTCAGGCCACAGGATGAGACTGCACACTTAGGGGCCAGTCGCATGAGTTTGACAGCTATTCGACATCATTTGGAGATATTGCACCCCGACATCACCGACGAGACAGATGATTTGCATATTCACCGGTATACGGGGTTGCTTCTGCTCTTTCTGTTTGGGGGGAGGGGGGGTCTTGTTCCCGAACACTTCGGGGGAACCTAGTCAGCTTGAGATTTCTTCATCATCTTCAGCTGCTAGATGATTTACCTCAGTATAGTTAGGGTGCTGTTGTTCTCGCCTACTTGTACATGCATCTGTGTCGGGCGAGCATGAGCACCCAGCATGACGTATGTGGATTTTTACCGCTTCTACAAGTGACAACATATTCGAATGCTCTGTTCATTCCTTCCAATTCTATCTAGTCAAAATTTATCTTAAACTTTACGTCAACTTTGTATGTTAGGTTTGGGCCTGGGAGCGGTTCCTGCAGTTGCAGCCACCTCTACCACCATTACCTCCGGATATACCACCTCCGTTTCTCCCTCTAGCTAGGAGGTGGGTTCTCCGGCGTGGATATGTACGAGATTACGAGGATCGACATAATCTCCCCCTTTACAGGGATGTGTTGATATGATGGAGGGCGCATAGGTAAATGTGTACCTAAACTTACTTGGTATAGCTTCACATGTGTTGCGCATACTCACGTTTTCTGTTGTTATTTGATAGTTCATCTGGACGCCATACAACGACGACTTGATAGGTGGCCTGCCTGATTATTGCTCGGCCGGCCGACTGATTTGGAGCACTTCCGTCCCGCTGATGTGCCTCGATATTGTGGAGCATCATGCCACGGAACGGGTACTTCACCAGTAGATCATTGTTGCGCATAAATTAAATTATTTTATTTTGTTATATTCTTCATTATTGATTTAATGTTTATATTTTAAATTTGCTCGACCTTTTCATGTTGATTATTTTATCTGTTTAGTTGGAACTTGGTTTCTTTTATTCTGTGCATTAATTAAAGTTAATTTTCTTTAAATTAAATATTATTAATATAAAGTATTTGACATTTTTAAATTTGGTATTGAAGTAACGTATTAAAGGCATTGAAATATTATTTTGCTGAATTATTTATTCCTAAATATTTTTGTACTCATTGTGATGGAGCCGTGAGCTCTTTATTGTGGAAAAATATTATTGACGATTTATTTTGGCATGAGCCGTGCGCTCTTTATTGTGGAAAAATATTGTTGTTGAATTATTTTGGCAAGTTAAATTATTTGAGCACTTGAGGTGCAAATTGTGATATATTGTGATATTGATACGCATGCAGTGGTATAAGGTCTGGGTATTGAAACGCATGCGGTGAGATAAGGGTGGATTTATACGTGTGGCTAGTAGGGAGAACTACTAGAAGTCATGCGGTGTAATAAGGATGGCTAAAACGCGAGATGCTATTTCGGAAAAACTATTTTTTTTAAAATAAATTATGAAGGCTCCCACGGTGAGATAAGAAAATGAGATATTGTGAATTTATTTATGATTTGGGACTACGAGGTGGTACCTCGGGAGTGCCCTTGTTGATATTGATTTATGACCGCAGTTGCCTTTGATTATTTGTTGTGATTTTCTTGAAGTTGAAAGGAAATTTTATTTTGTTTTCACGAGATATTAATTGCCATTATTTGGTGTAATTAAATGTGATATACTACTTGATGCATTTCCATTGTCATTTTATCTTATTATATTATTTAAATATTTTACCATGTTATTATTTATTCTCCAGTAGGGCCTTACCTGACCTCGTCACTACTCTACCGAGGTTAGGCTTGGCACTTACTGGGTACCGCTGCGGTGTACTCATACTAGGCTTCTACATATCTTTTTGTGCAGATCCAGGTACATCTTATCAGACCAGACATCAGTAAACTAACTGTACGAGGAGATTTCGAGGCATATCTGCCAGCGTCCACAGACTCTGGAGTCCCCTTCTATCTTACTATGTTGTCTTCCTTATTTGTTTTAGACTCTGATGTATAGAGACATGGAGAATAAATTCTTAGAAGCCTGTGACTTATTTCTACCGAGTTTTGGGAGTTGAAATTGTTTGAATTGTAGTTTATTTATTTCAGATATTTATTATTATTCCGCATTGATAGGCTTACCTAATCTTAGAGATTATGTGCCATCATGATCTCCTACGGAGGGAATTTAGGGTCGTGACATTTATAATCCGCTTCCCATTTCCCTTCTCCTACCCCCAATGTAATAAATAAATAAAAAATGAAGCATTGCATGTTTCAAAAAAATTTGGTTATCTCAAGGAAAATGAAATAGTAAAGAAAATAAACAGGTAATAGACCTATCACACACTACAACTATTTGGATGAGAACTTTTTAACCAATAGGCATACTGCTTGATTCTTAGAATAATTTATTCATTTTTTTTTGTGATTTAGCCAATGTAATATAGGTAGAAAATATTAATAAAAATTTCTAAATATTATTTTTCGAAATATAAAGGGAAAAAGGACGAAAAGTCACAAAAAATCAATTTATAGGCATGTGGTACATATGTTATATCCTCTCTTCCGCAATTTCATGCATGAAATTTCTACCATAACTTTCTTTAAGTCTCCTAACAAACTCATCAATACTACGTTGGCCTTCCATAATTTATGAACAAATAATGTAAAGTTGCTAGAAAATAAAATTTTCTTTTGTTGTCAGAGTTAAATTTGGTATCATTAATGAAAATCATCTTTTCCATCTTCCCCGTCCCTTCCTCATCATTGTCTAGTCTGATTTGCTTTTGAGTCAAAGAACTGTTAAATATATTTGTATAAAATATATAATCCACTTCTCAAATTTATTTAGTAAAGAGATTCCTTTGCAAACATGATTATTCAGTGATATTCTATTACAAAATTGTCTATAAAATTTTAGTTAATTTTAAACCCCTAAATCTTGGGCAAGGGAGTTTTTTTATAAATTCTTGATTTAAAATTCAAAAATATTAAAACTTCCCAACATCCTTAATATTACAGTATAGGGTTCTTGCCTTTGTCACTGGAAGTTAGAAACCAATTCCAACTAACTAAGCTGGAGGCAAATAACCATGCTCCAAAAGAATGAACCCAATAACTAAAGTTTTGGGAAATTTAACCTTGCAAGTATGAGTTGGACTCCTCAATGATAAAAGTGCATATCAACGTAGATAAATGTTTAAAACTAATAAAATCGTGAGACAGATAATTAGAAATTTACAACAAACTTTATGTCTTCGTAATTTGTGTAGTCAACCAAACCAAAGTTTCTAATATGAATAATAAAATTTAGAATTATACACATAAGCACAGTCAAATACAAGTGACTGCGTTCCTTGCATATTAGTTTTTGTGGGAATAATAGGGTGGAGTTATTTGTGTTAATCGGTTAGAATTTATAATAAAGAACAAAGACTCCTAAACTAAAAGGAATTCTAAGTTTTCCTACTTTGATTTTTTTATTGTTACTTTTCCTTACAAATATGGTATATCACATAGTGAAAATTAGAGAAAATTTAACATATTAAATCTAATTAATTTCAAACGCCTAAATATTAGAAAAAATAATTAAAAAACTATTTCTAAATATTTAAAAAATAATCAAACAATCATTTTATCCAATGTGAACTCTTATTTAAAAGGATAAAAAGAGCGAACGATATTTCGCTAAGGGCCTTCATTCATACGCGTTATTTAATCATACTTTAATTATTAAATTTATATAAGGTAAAACTTTAATGATTTTAAAGTCCTAATTATAAGGACTTCTTACTTAATTCAAATAAGGAAAATTTAATAAGTAATAAATCTGATTTAATTTAAAACTCTTAAATATTAGCTAGGAGAATAATCTAATGACTATTTTGTCTAGTATGAACTCTATTTTAAAAGGGTAAAAAAGGTGAACGATATTCCGTTAAAGGCCTTCGTGCTTTTAATATAGTATATATATAGATATGTTTGACTGACCATGGATTCAAAAGAAAGAAAGACTTTTAGTACTTGTGATCTTTAATATGTCATGATATTCTCTGACTATAAAATTTTTGGAACTTGTGATCTTAACAATCCAATAACATATTTTTAAATATAAAATCATGTCATTACGCATAAAATAAAAATTTTAAATTAAATTATTTCTAAATATATAAAGACCATTCTTTCTGAAACATACTAAAAAGAAAATAATGCCACATAAAATAAAACATAAGGAGTATATACCTAATTAATTCATTGGCTATAAGAAAAAATAATCTCTTCATAAAATTCCCTATAATAGATAATTAATACAACATTTGGTTTATAACACAAAATAGAAAAAAAGAAAGAGATGGGGTACAAAAGCTCTTGCTATTCGGGGATCCTAAGAAAGGCCTGATCAAGGTTGTTCAAAATCGAACCATAATCGATAACTCAATCGCAAAATTGACTTATTTGCATTATGTTATCAGATTAATGGTTGGTAAATGGATTGAAATTTTGTAGTAACGGTTTATTAGTACGGAACATTATTCAATTTTCTTATCAGATAAACCGTTAATCCGTTAAAGAACTATTATATTTATATTTCTATCCAAAGCCAGTAACAACCAACAAAAACAGTATGAGAGCTTCATTTTCGTTGCTGCAGGTTTTAGCTATAATGTATCATCATGAATTGTATTTTAGACTTGTTGTATTCTAGTTTCTGGTTGAGACTTGAAATTAGGGGTGACAAAACTAACCCAAACCCATTTGACCCGCTTAACCCGTTTAAGTTTTAATGGGTCTGGGCTGGAACAGTTTTGAAGATGGACTATTTTGGGCTAGCCCAAGTTAACACATCAAAAATCATCAGCCCGAATGGACCCATGATGATGCCCAAACTTGACTCGTGAAAATGCTCAATCTTAAAGTTCTACCTTGACCCATGTTCTGAAAAATATTTTCTAATTTTTTCATGTTTGGTTGGTTCAAATGTTTGAAAAATATTTTCTTTATGAATTCGTTTTTCTCCACTTGGTGAAAAATATTTTCCGTATCAACAGAAGAGAATATTTTCCAATTTATTTTTTCAACCTTCCCCATCTTCACTAA
Organism: Nicotiana tabacum; assembly: GCF_000715075.1. Classification (NCBI taxonomy): domain Eukaryota; kingdom Viridiplantae; phylum Streptophyta; class Magnoliopsida; order Solanales; family Solanaceae; genus Nicotiana; species Nicotiana tabacum. The sequence goes on along the minus strand of NC_134083.1, from coordinate 123,841,544 downwards.
CCCCCACCCAATCCCTACCCCCACCTCACTCCCCCACTCTCATCCATGCACCACCCAACCCCACCCGACCCGCTACCCTAAATATATGAAAATATTATTTAGAGTACTTTCTTTTCATGTTGTAAAAAAATTATTTTCTTTCATATCAACAAAATGAGTATTTCTTTTTCATGACGTAGAAAAAGTATTTTATTTTATTTCAACAAAATAAGTACTTTCTTTTCATGATGTCGATTGATTTATTTAACTAATTGTTATTGACAAAAATAATCATCAAACATGAAAAAATCTGAAAATAAAGAGAAACACATTATCACAACAGAAAAAAGCAACAAATAAAATTTATATCAATAAAATAAAGGACGGTACTGAGCTATTTTTTAGGTATCACAATAAAATAAAGAAAGTACTCAATTTATTGAAATGAAAGAAAATATTTTTTCTACAACATGAAAAGAAAATATTCTTTTTGTTGAAATAAAAGAAAATACTTTTTCGACTTCATGAAAAGAAAGTACTTATTTTATTGAAATGAAAGAAAATAATTTTTCTACATCTAAAAAAATATTTATTTTGTTGAACTGAAAAAGAAAATACTCTATCTATAATATTAAAATAAAGTACTCTAAATAATATTTTTATTTAGGTTGGGGTGGGGGTTGGGGTGATGGGAGGTGGATTGGGGTGGTTGGAAAGTTCTAATGTTGTTACTTTTTATTATTCTGATATTTGTTATTATTATAAGATAAAGAACTATCAAATAAAATTCTAAATCTAAATTGAGGAAAGAAATCATTTGGCATGAATTGATATTTATTCCAAAATGTATGATAATTTTTATATATGTTTATTTAAAAGTTGAGAATATTGCAAAGATTTGGATCAATTTGGGCGGGTTGGGTTACAACCCATTGTTAGCCCATCTTGACACATCTCATTTTAATCCAAGTGAACTTTGGATAGGATTGGGCAATGAGCTATTTAATGAGTCAGCCCATTTGCCACCCCTACTTGAAACTGAGAGCTTCATTTCTAGTTTATTACAATGCAACAAATGCACAAATATATGGCATTCATTTGGTGTGCCTTGCTTCACTAGAGTTTTATAGAAATTGCAGTCATAAATTTGGCCCCTGGAAGTTGATATTTGGGTAGGTGAGTAAATGGGCATTAAATACCATAAAATACAAAATAATGTCATGAATCCCTTCTGGAATCTGATGTTTACCAATCATGGCCTGAAGTCGACTATGAAGATGCAGTTTGTCAATCTCTAAGCTTAATAAGCAAGTGTAAAAGATTTCTTACTAGTTAGTTATACACATGTTGTGATATTAAAAGAATACATATCATTGTTGCATTTGGTATTGTTTATTGTTGTTAGCATCTTGTATTTCGAAGGAAATACTTGTATTGTCACTTTTTTTTACTAGAAGTGTACTGATCTTATTTTCATAGACCGAACGTTGAGAAGTAAGTAATATTTTTTTTTTCATTTTAAGCCAGATATTGCTTCTAGCTTTGTATACCTTGTTAATTTAATCGATAAACTGATCAATTACGGATAGATAATTGTTAACCCATACCGAACCAACCAATATCTTATCAGATGATAGCGGATTATTACATTTTAAAATCGATAACCAATAAACTGAATCGTTAAGCATAAATATTTGCCCGATTCGGCCAATAAGCCTAGGCCTAGGGGTGTACATAAGTCGGGTTGGTTCAGATTTTTTAATTACCAAACCAAATCAATATTGTCGGGGTTTTTAATCTATAAACCAAATGAACCAACAAAGTCGGGCTTTTCAATCTCGATTTTTCTTGGGTTTTTTGATTTTTTTTGAGTTTTCGGATTTTTTCCGGTAAAAGTCTTAATAGCACAAAATATATAACTTGTGCTCCAAGTATTTCTTTAGTCCTAGTAGGATACAACTATATAATATATTTTTTAAGAAAATAATAAAATAATATGAGATGAGTCATTTTGTACTAAAATATTCAATAACAAAGATAATAAAATCGCATAAAACAAATATTGTTAATTAACAAGCCATAATAAAAACGAACATAATCTAAAAGTACTATATAAGTCATGCTAAAATAAGTACATCTAATAAGTACTATTAATTATATGACTAAGCACTGAAAAAAGATAAACTAAGTTATGCATTATCATTATAAACCAATGCAAAACTAAAAATAGATATCTAACACTATTGCCATTTCTAGTGTTGAATTGAATTTATTTTGTTAGCATTAGTATTGATTTGAACTTTGTTTGAGTTACTACATTTATGGGGTATAAAACTTATTGGACCATTCAAGAATGTTAAGTTCAAGTTTGAAATAATATATTAAAAGATGAAACTGTAAAAAAGTTTAAAAAATATTTATAAATTACAATATAATAAATATTTTTATGTATAAAATATTTTTAAAAATTGTATAATGTAATGTCGGGTTGGTTTGATTTCGGTTTGACTTTTTTTAGTTAAAACCAAACCAATTATGATCGAATTTGTTTTCCAATACCAAACTAAATCAAACCAAACCAAACCACATCAGGTTATTTTTTCCGATTTGACTTAGATTATTGGTTTGGTGCGATTTATCGATTTTTTTTGTACACCTTTAGGCCTGACCATAAGGATATTCATGGTTCCCCGTATATAATTTAAGAAAAAGATATAATAATTTTTGCATTATATTCCCTCATAATTAGTCCATGGACAAAACAATCTCAAGTTAATTATGGGGTTTAATATCTTGTATATCCCTACAACCCCTTTTCGGATTCTTCTATTGTTTAACGAGCATGAGCGGATTTGAGAGTTAAATTTGATTGGTTCAGCCTTTAAAATTAGGGTTTATATAAATAGTTGGTTGAATTTATTATTTATTTTTTTAATTGGCATACATAAATTACACACATATTATATATTCGTCGGCTATTTTAGTTTAAGCAATTGACTAGATGACTATTTAGGTTAATTCTTCTTAAAATTATTTGCACTAAACTTATTTTACATGAAAGGTAATGGGTTCATATTATAATTTTTATGAAATTTCAATGATTTTAATTCACACATATAGTAAGTTTCGAAGTTAGAAAATATTCGGTTCGAATGAACTCATAGCTGATGAGCTACATCCACCGCTCGAGAGAAGCTAGAAAAGGAACTAAACTTACCATTCAAACTTTATTTTAACAGTTCGTGTGATGACCCAAAAGGTCATCTTATATTTTAGAACTTGAATCTGCGCTCTTAAGCCTTAAAAATCTCATTTTTATCCTTCTTGATTTGCGTGCGCAGTCCGGACAGGTTTCCGAAAAAGCTTTTATGTTGAAAACTAATGAAAATAAGAATTTTTGCCTTAAAAATTAATTTTAGTTGACTTCGGTCAATATTTTTGGTAAACGGGCCAGGATCCGTGCTTTGACGGTCCCGTAGGTCCGTATCGAATTATGGGACCTGGGCGTATGCCCGAAATCAAATTTGGAGGTCCCTAGCTTGAGTTATGAATTTTTGATGAAAATTAAAAGTTTGAAAATTGTTTGTTTTTAAGAATTGATTGATATTTGGCATTGTTAGTATCGGGTCCGTATTTTAGTTTCGGAGTCCGGTACAGGTTCATTATGATATTTAAGACATGTTTGTGAAATTTGGTAAGAAACGGAGTTGATTTGACGTGATTCGGACGTCCAGATGAGAAAATAGAAATTTTAAAGTGTTCTTCAGAACTTCATTTGAATTAGTGCTAAATTTAGATTTCTAGGTGTTATTTTGGCAATTTGATCACGCGAGCAGGTCCGTATGATATTTTTAGACTTGTGTGCATGTTTGGTTTGGAGCCCCGAGGGCTCGGGTGAGTTTCAGATAGGCCACGAGATGTTTTGGACTTTGGAAATCTGATTTTTCTGCAGAATCTGTGTACTGGCATGTCCTTCTTCGCGTTCGCGAAGGTACTCTCGCGAACGCGAAGAGTAAACTGGGCAGCTGAGGATTTCTTCTTTGCGAACGCGAAGGCTTGATCGCGAACGCGAAGCGATGAGGGCGTTACCCTTCGCGAACGCGATAAGCCCATCGCGAACGCGTAGCGTTAGGCACTGGGGAGGGGGAGTCAGCCTTTTCTTCATCGCGAACGCGAGCAATGTCTTGCGAACGCGAAGACCAGGGAAGGGTAGCATACGCGAACACGAAGGCTTGGCAGGCCATACACTTCGCGAACGCGACAGTGCTCTCGCGAACGCGATGAACACTGTCGCCCAGCACTCAACAGAATCCAAAACGGGATTTTTGCCAAAAAAACTCATTTTTCTCAAAACCCAAACGGTGAGGGGCGATTTTCAAGTGGCATTCCTTCCCTAAATTGTTGGTAAGTGATTCTAAATTATTTTTTTTCAACTACCCATTACATTTCTTGAATTTTTAACCTAAAATCTAGAGTTTTCATGGTAGAATTAGGAGTTAGGGTAGAAAATAGGGATTTCGGGAATTTTGGGGATTTAGACCTCAATTTGAGGTCGGATTTCAAAACTAATTATATATTCGGGCTCGGCGGTAAATGGGTAAAAGGATTTTGGTCCGAACCTCGGGTTTTGACCAAGCGGGCCCAGGGTCGATTTTTTGACTTTTTTTGGCGGAAAATTTGAGAAATTTAATTTATGCAATATAATTGATTCCTTTAGCAATATTTGATATTATTGAGTCATTTTTGAATAAATACGAGTGGTTTGGAGGTGAATTCCAAAGAAAAAGGTGTGATTAAGAATTAAGTGGCATTCGGAGCGAGGTAAGTGTTATGTCTAACCTTGACTTGAGGGAATTAGGAACCTTAGATTATTTGCTAAGTGAAATTCATGTGAGCGGCATATATGTGAGGTGACGAGTACTTATGCGCCTCCAATTTACTTATTTTCCATATTTCTCTATTTTTCTTATATTGTCTTATTCCTATGCCAAATTGCTACGTGTTATACTGGTGCTGTTCAAATTATCGTTCTTATCATGTTTACGGAAATTTTCTGGTGATAATTGAGTTTTTATTTCAAAGTTGAGATTGATATTATGGAACCAAATGTTGAAGTAAGGTTTGTACTTGTTATTTTATCTCCCTGTTGTTATTCATGCATTGCATTATGGTAAGGAAGAGTGTTAATGCACGAAGGGTGATGCCGTGCCATATTGTGAGTGTTAATGCACGAAGGGTGATGCCGTGCCATATTGTGAGTGTTAATGCACGAAGGATGATGCCGTGCCATATTGTGTGTGTTAATGCACGAAGGGTGATGCCGTGCCATATTGTGAGTGTTAATGCACTAAGGGTGATGCCGTGCCATATTGTGAGTGTTAATGCACGGAGGGTGATGCCGTGCCATGATATGAGAGTAAAAGCACGAAGGGTGATGCCGTGCCGTTTCTATTAATTTTGTGGTGAGATTGAGAGTAAAAGCACGAAGGGTGATGCCGTGCATTTTTTTTTACTTTATTCATTAATCCTGTTGATTCATGGTATATTGACTGCTCCGGTGATCATTCTGTTGTAGTTCTTTATCTGTGTTCCCCTTAGTATGTCTTCCCTCCCGACATTTTCTGTTTAGTTCTTCATTCCTGTTATTTGCGTATACACTGTTAAATTGTACAGGTTGATTGTAGGTGCATTGCCTTAGCCTCGTCACTACTTCGTCGAGGTTAGGCTCGACACTTACCAGTACATGAGATCGGTTGTACTGATGCTGCACTCTGCACTTTCTGTGCAGATTTTGATACCGGCTCAAGTTGATCGAGATTTGCTATTGGTCCGCTGTCCGGAAACTCAAGGTAGATCTGTCGGCGTTCACAGACCTTGAAATCCCCGTCTATCTTTTTATGTCCTACTGTTTTCTTTCATTCAGACAGTTGTATTTCTTTTAGACTATTACTTGTAGTAAATTCTAGAATGCTCATGAATTGTGACTTCAAATATGGGTGGTAGTAATTAATACAGTTTTATGATATTCCGTACTTATTATATTTTATTTTAGTTAATTATTGTTATTTACTGAATGAAAATAAGGAATTGGTTTAATAATTCTCTAACGTTGGCTTGCCTGGCAAGTGAAATGTTAGGCGCCATCACAGTCCCGTTGATGGGAAATTTCGGGTCGTGACAGTTCGTTCATAAAAAGTTAAAAAGTCAGGGGGGTCGGGTCATGGGTAGTTTATTTGGGTCGAAGCTTCTTAAATTTTTTAAAATTATATACTCCATCCGTCTCATATTATCAGTCGTGGTTACTAAAAATAGTTGTTTCAAATTATTTGTCACTTTAGAAGTGTAAGACAAAATTGATAAAATTTTTCCCTTTTCACCCTTAGTAATAATTATCGTTGAAGACTACAAACACCTCAATTATGAATAACTTTGTTCAAATAGAAAGATTAAATATTAAGACATGAATAAAGGTAAAATAGTTAAAATTCCATCATAATTAATCTTTCTTAATGAGCGTGTACAAAAGAATCATGACAAATAATATGAGACGGAGAGAGGGGCGGAGTTAGAGTGCAGGGAGCGGGTTCGGCCGGATCTAGTAGCTTTGGTTCAAACTCTGTATTTGTCTTTAAAATTTCATTGAATATGTACAAATTATTAATTTAGAATCCAATAACTTTCTGAACCCATGAGCTTGAAATCTTGGCTTCGCACATGAGAGTAGGATCTTTCCATCTAACTTTCACCGAAATGGTCAAAATGAGCTTTTACAAAAATTAGTAAACGTTGAGTGATTTTATGGTAAGAAAAATTAGTTTGATGACTTTCTGCAATAATATTATAAGTTTGCGCTGACCTTGGGTGTAATTAGCTAGCTTTTTAATAGCACGGGGCTGCCATTGACGGGGAAGGAAGAAACCTAATCAGAGACGCTCATCTCGATCTCATAGGTACTCTTTTACAGTGGAAGATCACAGTTTCACGTTGGGTAAATCTACAATGTATTAGTGATCAACAAAGTTGTACATAACCAAACACAAAGCGAAGTGCCACCATTATTGAAGGTCAAGGAGCTGGAAGTCCGAGTTATCTAAAGCTTCAGTATTTACAATGTTTGAGCATGCAGACTACGTTGGAGTTTTCACATTCAAGAATGATTCCACATGATCCGCATCACCCCAAACTAGGTAACTGTTTACTCGTAAAATTGTACAGTTAACTTTCTTCGTGATTTCTTGACAAGTTAATTAATTTGATCCAAAAAGTAACGAAATAATTGATGAAATATAAAATACTTAGCCTTAGAGTGTAGATGAAATGACAGAACTGACGAGTCCAAGAACGGGGTTTTCGAGCACAATAATGATGAGATCAAAAAGCGAGAAAGTCAAATTGTATTAAAATTCTGTATAGAATGTAGTGTAAGTTAACCAGAAAATTCCTGTTCTTTACAACGGTAATTGAGCTCACTATTTATAGTTATGCCTAGGGAAAAAGGTCCTAGGATCATGCCCTCCTTTAATGCCAATTATGAGGGTCATTGATTGAGATGTAACGTTGAGTATAAATGCTAAATTTTCTGTAACGGACCGTCGCTCTTAATGCTGTAGAATATTCCTTAGTAAATACTACCGGGCGCAGAGCTTTTACTATACTTTTATGAACGTTATTCATTCCGGTGACAAATGTAGTGACTGCGTTCGATCCTCAACCATCCCATCTTGGATTCCACGTGTGCTTCTTTTAATTAGCCACGTGTCATATCATATTTTACCCTATACAGTAACTTTTACCTTCTCCATATGACATGAACAAATTAAATAAATGTAACATTCGGAATAAAGTTAAGCACTTATAGAATCACAATAACATATTTTTTTACACCAAAAATGATTCATTTTTTATTAGCACAACTAATATTGGGTACCAGGGGCAATTAGAGCAATTAATGTGGCCATTCCATCACAAATTCACTGCAGAAATAGTTAGAAGATATACATTCTCTAAAACCTAATAATACCATCAAAATGATAAACAATAGTGAAATATAGCAATCTGATTGCATCAAGAACTCCTTCTTAATTTTATATTGGGGTTGAGTAGAAGCTGTGCGAGGTACCACAGTTAGCATTCTTAATGTCTGCAATTAGTGTGGCCACAAATTACGTACAATGTACGGTCCACCCAACAAGGCATGGTTATTATACATGATACTAGGGGTGACAAAACTAATTCAAACCCATTTGACCCGTTCAACCCGCTCAAGTTTTAGTAGGTTTGGGCTAGAACAATTTTGAAAAGGAATTTTTACATTTCTATACATTATTTGAAACCTTATTACCCTCCCTGCTCAAATTTCAATTTAATTACATGGTCATATATAATTTACCAATTATATACAAATAAATTTTAAATGAGTATCCCTTTATATCAGGAATTAAATAAGGAATATCAGTTATTTCCTTATTCCTTTATACTTGTCCACTCTCTCTCTTCGTGTCTCTCTCTACTTTTTTCAGTGTACCCATCGTCTAGCTTTCTTTCCAGTAGTGTGATCTTAATAAAAGAATATAATTTCTGGCAGTGGAACTTTCACCCTTAATTGATTATTATAAAATTTAGAGTTCACAGAATAAAGATTGCAACTCAAAAGTGCGGATTACAAATATTGAAAAGAATTACGAAATTTAAGACGAAAATATTGTAGTAATTCATCAATGGATTTCTTGTTGTATAGAGTTTCCACCATTGACAACCATTAAAAAGTTTTGAAGCTTTGAAATTAAATTTGGATTTTCAAAAACCATTATTTATTTAGATTAGGTGTTATTGCAAACAATTGAGAATATTATTTGGAGTTTATATCTCAAATTTTAGAGTGTTTTGGTGAAGATTAGACTTGATTTTGGCTGAATTTCAGATTAAACTCAAAAAAGAAGAAGAAGACATGACATACAATATACTTACGAAATTGTGTAAAGTTGTAGTAAAATTATAGGTAAATTGTATTCTGTTGTAGTTATATATATTTTTTTATTTGAATATTGTATGAAAGTTGAAAAATAGTTGTATTATGTATGAATCGTTGTATAAAATTTGTATTTAAGTTATCAATACTATCTTTTTACATAAAGTTGTTGATGTGTATCAAAATTGTATTAAGAGAGTAAGTTTGATTGAAATTTTAGAGAGGAAGAAGCACACACCACACACAAAATATATACAAATCAGATACAAAATATACAAAAGACATATTGTATAAAATTTGTATAATAATTGTATTTAAGTTGTATGATATTGTAGTTGTATTTAATTGGGTATAAATAATGTATGAAAATTGTAGATAAATTGTAGATTAGTTGTAAATAAGTGTATAATGTATAGTTAGTTATAATTCAATATTACAAAATCAAATGCAATGTGACTAATTCAATATTACATTCCAAGTCGCAATTGACTGTAATTTCATTGAGGGTAAAATTTGATTAATGTAATTTGACCAAATAACTTGTGACTATAATTGTCAAAAATATCTAAGTTCAAAATGTCTCTGTGCCAATTCTCAGTACTAGTACTGAGTATTGCCATTTGTCTAAGTAATAAGGAGCCCTATTTTCAAGTTAGTTATGTGATAGACCTGCAGGCTTTTGGTGCTTATGATGTAATTTTGATTTTCTCCGCGTTACGAAAAGTAATGCATGTTTAAGAAAATTAATTGTGTTAAGCTGATAGGATAATCAGATAAATATTATTTGTTGCAAGACATTTGCTAAAGAAAAATTTCGTGATGCTTAATTGTGTGAATATTAGAGTTAAATGCCAAGTGTTGATATGTCAAACATCACTAGTTTCTCAAATTATACATGGGGAGGCAACTAGATTTTATCATCATACAACTATTTTTTAACTTTCATACAACATTCAAATAAAAAATATATATAAATACAACAAAATATAATTTACCTACAATTTTACTACAACTTTACTACAATTTCGTAAGCATATTGTATGTCATGTCTTCTTCTTCTTCTTCGTCTTCTTCTTCTTCTTCTTCTTCTTCTTCTTCTTCTTCTTCTTCTTCTTCTTCGAGTTTCAATATGAAATTCAGCCAGAATCAAGTCTAATCTTCACCAAGCACCCTCAAAATTAAGATTTAAACTCCAAACAATATTTTCAATTGTTTGCAATAACACCCAATCTAAATAAATAATAATATTTGAAAATCCAAATTCGAATTTAAAGCCTTATGATAGATTAGTGTTCGAATCTTTAATTCCTACGACCTGGAGGTTACTTCAACAGGTTGATTCTTACCTTATTGAGAGAGAAAAACGGTGAGAGAGAAAGATGAAGAAAGAAAGAAAAATTGATGAGAGATGCGGCAGTAAGGAAAGAGGAGAGGAGAAAAAAAAGAAAAGAATGTAACTAAATCCCCTAATTCAAGGCACTAATAATGGATTGTATATAATTTATAAGTAATCTTTGTTTATGGTGGGTAATATACAAAACTAGGACAATTTTGATAAATAAGTTTCAAATATTATATAGGAAGAAAAAAATCTCTTTTGAAAATGGACTGTTTTGAGCTAGCCCAAGTTAACCCATAAAATATCATCAGCCCAAATGGACCCATGATGATCCCCAACCTTGACCCATGAAAATGCTCAATCTTAGAGTTCTACTTTGACCCATGTGCTGGAAAATATTTTCTAATTTTTCCATGTTTGGTTGGTTTAAATATTTGAAAAATATTTTCTTTATGAATTCGCTTTTCTCCAATTGTAGGAAGATATTTTTTCTATCAAGAGAAGGGAAAATATTTTCCAAAATTAACTGTTGTTGACAAAAATAATCATCAAACATGAAAAAAATCTAAAAATAAAGAACAAACACATTATCACAACAGAAAAAATAATAAATAAAATTTATATCAATATATAAAGGACGGGTACTGAGTTATTTTTTAGGTATCACAATAAAATAAAATAAAGTACTCCCTTTATTAAAATGAAAGAAAATACTTTTCCTAAAACATGAGAAGAAAATATTCTTTTTGTTGAAATAAAAGAAAATACTTTTTCTACAACAGGAAAAGAAAGTACTCATTTTGTGAAAAAGAAAATACTTTTTCTACATCATGAAAAGAAAGTATTTTGTTGAAACAAAAGAAAATACGTTTTCTACAACTTGAAAAGAAAGTACTCATTGTGTGAAAAGAAAATACTTTTTCTACATCATGAAAAGAAAGTACTTATTTTATTAAAATGAAAGAACATACTTTTTCTACATCATAAAAAGAAAAATATTTATTTTGCTGAAATTATTAGGCAGAATACTCTATTTACAATATTAAAAGAAAATACCTTTTCTACAACAGGAAAAGAAAGTACTCAGTTTGTGGGAAAGAATTTTTTTTCTACATCATGAAAAGAAAGTACTCTTTTTGTTGAAACAAAAAAAAATACTTTTTCTACAACACGAAAAGAAAGTACTCAATTTGTGAAAAGAAAATATTTTTCTACATCATGAAAAGAAAGTACTTATTTTATTAAAATAAAAGAAAATACTTTTTCTACATCATAATTTTTATTTTATTTTATTGAAATAAAAACGAAAATACTCTATCTACAACATTAAAAGAAAGTACTCTAAATAATATTTCTATTTAGGGGTGGGATGGAGGTTCAGCGGTAGGGTGGGGGTTGGAGTGGTGGGAGGTGGGTTGGGGTGGGTGAGAAGTTCAATTTTACTACTTTTTAATTATTTTGATCTTTGTTAGTATTATAAGACGAAGAACTATCGAATAAAATTCTAAATCCAAATTGAGAAAATAAATCATTTGGCATGAATTGACATTTATTCCAAAACATAAAACAATTTTCATGTATGCTGATTTAAAAGTTGAGAATATTGCAAAGATTTGGGTCAATTTGGGCGAGTTGGGTTACAACCCATTGTTTAGCCCATCTTGACCTAACTCATCTTAACCCAAGTGAATTTTGGGCAGGGCTGGGCAATGATCCATTTAACGAGTCGACCCATCTTGACCAGCCCAAATACATCCAAAATAGCCCATTTGTCACCCCTACAGGATACTGAAACAACTTAATATGTAATACATTGCAATGCATCCCGAACCATACTTTGAATAATATCAGGATATGACACATTTGTTTAAATTTTTGCAAGCATAAAAAATATGTATGATTTATATTGGTACTTTCTTCATCGTTAGAAGCCTTTGTTTATTACAAATGGTAGGTTGTTTTTATCAAAAATCGGATATACTTTTAATTTTACGGAAGCATTGACCTTGAATTAGAACTCTGGTATTACAACTCCCCTAGGATGTAAATTTTAGATTGCACACTTAGATGTAGACAATGAACATAAACCTATTGGATCACATCATCCATGGTTACATATTCACCTCTGATTTTTTAGAAAATGACTAGAGTGTCTAATTAAACAGGTAAGTGAATAACATGAACTTGGTAAGGACATTGTTGGACATATTTTACGGTGTTTGAATTGCCAGCAAGTTAAGTATGAACATCTCTGGTGGTTTGATTCAGAAAATAGTTATTCCGGAGTAAAAATGGGAACGCATTACTATGTACTTTATGGTAGGATTACCACGTGTCTGAGGAAGTTTGATGCTATTTGGGTCATTGTGGATAGGTTGACCAAGTCCGCACATTTTACACCGGTGTTGACTACTTATACTTCGGAGAAGTTGGCCTAGATCTACAACCGGGAGATAGTTCATCTGCATGGTGTGCCTGTTTCTATCATTGCAGATCGTGACGCTCAATTCACATCTTACTTTTTGAGAGCTGTTCAGAGAGAGTTGGGTATGCAAGTTGAGCTTAACACGTCTTTTCACCCACAAGCGGATGGTTAGCCCGAGCGGACTATTTGGATTCTTGAGGACATGTTAAGAGTTTGTGTGATTGAATTTGGAGGTCATTAGGATTAGTTTTTACCTTTGGCGGAGTTTTCTTACAACAATTATCAGTCCTGCATTCAGATGACTTAGTATGAGGCTTTGTATAGTAGACAGAGTTGTTCTCCTGTTTGTTGGTTTGAGCCTGACGAGGCTAGGTTGTTGGGTACAGATTTGGTACGTAATGCTTTGGAGAAGGTGAAATTTGTTCACAAACGACGTCGGATAACACAGAGTAGGTAGAAGCGCTAAGCGAACAAGAAGGTTCTTATGTGGCATTTATGGAGGGTGAGAAGGTATTTTTGAAAGTTTCTCCCACGAAGGATGTGATAAGGTTTGGAAGGAAGGGCAAGTTGAGTCCGAGGTTTAGTGGACCATTTGAGGTGTTTCAAAGAGTTGGTAAGGTTGCTTATAAGCTTGCTTTGCCTCCTAGTTTATTGGTGGTACATTTAGTATTTCATATTTCTATACTTCGAAAGTATAATAAAGATAAGTTGTATGAATTGGACTTCGGGACAGTGCATCTAGATGAGAAATTGGCCTATGAAGAAGAGCCAGTAGCTATTTTGGATAGGCAAGTTTGGAAGTTGATGTCAAAGGAGATCATTTTGGTGAGGGTTCTTTGGAAAAGGCAATCAAACGAGGAGGCTACTTGGGAGGACGAGTCAGACATGCAGAGCAGATATCCATACTTTTTTAGTAGTTCAGGTACACTTCTAAATTCGAACATTTGTTTAAGAGGTGGAGAATGTAACGATCCGACCGGTTGTTTTGAGTTCTCGAACCCTATTTTCCTGTTTGATGCTTTCCGTAGCTGCTTTGATTTTTTATGACTTGCAAGAACGAATAGTTTGGTTCCCGAGGGGTTCATGAGTGATTTAGAACACTTAGTTCCTAACTAGAGGCTTAAGGTTGGAAGAGTTTACCAAAGTCAATATTGTGGGTAAACGATACCCTATTAGTGATTTGAAGGTTCCAATAGATTCGTATAATGATTTTAGACTTGTATGTATGTTCGATTCGGGTCTCGGGTGGCCCGAAGTTGATTCGACACTTCTAGTCGAAAGTTAGAATTTGAACTTAAGAAAATTTCAGATTTTTGGTTTCATGCTTGGTTCTTGGTTTTGATGTTATTTTTGTCATTTTGAGTCTTTTGGAAAGTTTGTATAGGGTATACGTACTCGTTAGGATAATTGGACGGGGTCTCGAGAGGGCTCAGGTGAGTTTCAGGATGGTTTCAGAACATTTTGGAATAAGTTAGAATTGTTGGTTTGATGGTGCATTGCAGTGAATAGCAATTACGAAGCCGTGCCTCGCGATCGCATTGAAGGATTTGGCTGGGGGAGATTTTGTGCTTCACAATTGTGTGGAGGGGTTCACGAACGTGTAAGTTGTTAGGTAATGCATTGAGATCACGTGAGGGAACATCGCAATCTCATAGGAGCCAGGCTAGTTGGCATACGCGATCGAGTGGGCCAGTCACGATCGCATAGAAGAAATTGGCTCTAGGGGTATAATTTGGCCAAATTTTTAGTCTTGGCTCATTTTTACCATTTTAGTTTTAGAGAACGGGAAGAGGAGATTTCGAAGAGGAATTTCACCCAATCTTGAGGATGACTATTTATTACTTGGATTTGATCATATATATTGATTCTCCATAGATTTCTACACCTAAAACATGGAATTAAAGAGTGAAATTTGAGGTTTTGACAAAAACATAAAAGAGTGTATTTTGAGATTTTAAATACTGACGTAGACTCAAATTTCTAATCTAATCACATGTTTGGACTCGTGGGATTATGGGTCAATCAGATCTGACCTTAGACTCGGGTTTCAACCATGTGTATCCGGATTGACTTTTTTTTTGAATTTTGATATTTGATTTCAAGATTGAAGCTTTATTGTTTGGAATTGGTTTGTATGACTTCATTTGATCTTGTTAAGTATTGTTTGGCTAGATTTGGAGCGTTCGGAGGTCACATATAGTGTGAAGGGCATTTTTGAAGGTTGAACCTTGTTTCGGATAAGGTAAGTAGCTTGACTAACCTTGATTTGAGAGAATTATTTTATAAAATGGATTTATTTCAACATGCTACATGTTTGAGGGTGCCATTAATGCAGGTGACGAGCGTACATGTGAACGCTAAGGTTATACCATGCTTGGGGTAGAACTTAGCCTTCCTTGTATTTTGTTTAAGATATATTTCTTATTGTCTATGCTTTATTTATTTGTATGACTATTTGAGCAATCTTAACCATGCTAGATATTATGTCTAGGCTTTTGATGCTATATTTTGACATGAAGGGCTATTCAATAGTTTGGATTATACGTTATAATCGTAGTCAAACTTGTACACATGCATACATCTCTGCATGATGATATTCTTCGTTCTTATGTATTTTATATGCTTATTTCTTGTTCATATCCATACATCCCGACATATTTACTCTACTATGGTCTGAGGTTGGCATGATGTGACATTCCGTGCGGCCATTATGATTGGGCACGACGGTACATTTCGTGAGGTTTGATGACTGATTTTTGAGATATTGATATATTATGGAGCTATGACACTCGACGTATGGATTTGGATCCATCACTCCGGAGTTACATGGTCGCCTATTTACCTTGGGCCATGTGTGCTCAACTGACACTGGGACTGTCAAGCAAAGGGAGTGTCGGTTGTTATAAAGTTTGAGTCTTTATCATGCATTGATAATGTAGACTCATTTAGAGACATGCATATACGTGCTACTTGATGGATATCATCCATATATGTTGATACCGTGCCTTACTTGCGTTCTAGATCAACTTATTTAAAAAGCATGTTTAATAGCTGATTCTTGGCTGCCTACCTTACTATCTAAATCTGTAATATTTTGGTTGTTATTTCATTTATTATACACTTTTATGAGCTTATCAGGTTTTAGAATTGTATCACCTTTGTCTAAACCTAGCCACTACTTCATCGGGGTTAGACTTGATACTTATTGGGTACACGTTGTATTTGTACTCATACTATACTTTTACACATTTTTATGTAGATCTTGATATTGGACCTAGTGACGTTCAGGAGGGCGCTTAGTAGCTGATTGAAGACTTCGTGGTTAGTTGTTGTACTTAATTTGCGGCTTATGAAGTCCCGTTCTTATCCATTCTACTGTTATTTGATTAAGATAATGTTTTTATGTTTGCAACTTAGTTGTACTCTATTTAGTTGCTCGTGACTTTGTACTATCAGATTTTGGGAGATTGTTGTATTTTCTATATTTGGTTGACGATTTGACACTTATTTATGTTTTATCTACATATTGATAACAAATATGAATATCCAAAGAATCACGAGTCATACCCAAGTTTGATTTGGTTTGGTTGATTATGATTGTTGGCTTACCCAGGGTTGGGGTTAGGTGCCATTATGGCTGTCCAACGGGACGGGACGTCCCGTCCCGTCTCGGTCCCGTCCCGCGTCCCGTCCCACTTAATTTTAAACGGGATGGCCCCATGTTAAACGGGACACGGGATGGGACGGGATGGCCATTTCGTCCCGTTTATCCTGTCCCATTTCGTCCCGTTTCGTCCCGTCCCGTCCCGCCCGTCCCGTCTGTCCCGTCCCGTCCCGTCCCGCCTGTCCCGTCCCGTCCCGTCTGTCCCGTCCCGTCCCGTCCCGCCTGTCCCGTCCCGTCCCGCGTCCCTTTTTTTTTTTAAATTATAGCCGTTGGGCAACGGCTATAATTGCAAAAATAGCCGTTCCCAACGGCCAAAAACGGCCATATTTGGCCCCCACTCCCACCAAAATACCCCCTACCCCCAAACTTTTAATATAATCCCTAAGTTTATTAAATTATACTTTGGCCCTATTTTCTACTATAAATACCCCAATCCTTCTTCATTTCTTCCCACAAAAATAAATTATTCTCTCTCAAATCCCTTTCATTCTATCTATATTATTCTCTCAATTTTCTCGCAATCAAGTGATAAGTTTCAAGTATTTGGACAAATATTTGGAGCAACTTTCAAGCTTCAAATTAATTTATCAAGTATTTGGAGCAATAGTTTGGGCAATTTCTTCAAGTTTCAATATTTAATCACGGTGCACTTGTTCCATCTCCTAATTTTAATATATATTTTTTGCGCATTATTTTAGTGCTTAATTTTTGTGTTTACTTTACGTGTTCTATTTTCGTATTTCATTTGTGTTTTTAATTTTTGTGTTAACTTTTTAAATTTAATTTCGTATTTAAATTATGGCACCTAAAAATGTATTTGGCGTATTTAAAAAAACTAGTAAAAAAAGTAGTAAAGGTGAAAGTAGTAGTAATCCTAATCCTAGTCCTAATCCTAGCCCTTCTTCTATAATTAGAAAACATATAGATGAAATGACTCATGTTGATGAAACTTTATTTTCCCAACCCCCCGCATGTTATAATATTAATTTCGGAGAATAACTAGATCATGAAACTTTACAAAGATAATTTGGCAAGGATATTTTTATTGAGGACAAAGAAAATGAGGATGAAGAAAATGAGAATGAAGAAAATGAGGAAGAAGAATTAGATGAAATACCCACTAGTCCCGTAACACAAGCTCCAACTCAGAGTCAATCTCGATCTGGAGCTTTACCCCCTGTACCTCCTGTAAGGGGTAAGCCCAAGGGTGAACGTCCCAAAACATCACTTGTATGAAAATTTTTTAAACATGATAAAGTCAATCAACGTGATACATGTGAAATATGTAAGTAACGATTTGTGCACACCAAAAATGGTGGGACGGGGGGCTTATCTAGGCACTTAGGTAGGGACCACAAAGCTTTATGGATACAAGCTAAAATAGAAGCCGGACAAATACCGGATCCTAGCACTGGTACTAGCACTCCTAGTATATCTGGCGGGGGTTTTAATTTTTTACAACAACAACTTGACCCTGCTTCTGGTACGATTTTACGCCCATATAACAAAGATAGAGATCGTGAGAACTTAGCAAAAATGGTAGCTGTATGTGGCTTACCTTTTACCTTTCCTTCTCACCCTGCTTTTGTTCATTATATACAAGAAACTTATAGTCCTTCTTTTCAAGGTTTTTCTAAGACTACAGTTAGAAATGATGTTTTTAAATTTCAAACCGAATATCTTCAGTATATTCGTTGTGTATTTTTCCACTTAGATTGTAAAGTGTCCATCACATCTGATATAGGTCGTAGTCCTAATGGTTGTGATTATTTAACTGTTACATGTCATTGGGTTGATCATCACTTGAACATGCAAAAACGTATTATTGGTTATAAATTTGTTGATTCAAAATACACTGGAGCATATATTGCAACTACTGTTCTACAAATACTTGATTTTTATGGACTCATTGATAAAGTTTTAACTATCACCTTAGATAATGCTTCTGCTAACACAACTGCAGCAACTAGTTTAAGAACTAGATTTTGTCCAATTAATCCGGCAATTTTTCATGTTAGATGTGCATGCCATATTTTTAACTTGATTGTAAAAGATGGTATTAATTTATTTTCTGATGCTTGTAGTAAAGTACAATATGCTTGCGGCTATATTTTTCGGGCTAATAAAGCGAGTAGAATTCGTGAATTTGCTCAACAATATGCTAGTGCTAACCTTCCATATAGAAAAGTTCCAAAAGATGTTTGTACCAGGTGGAATTCTACTTATGAAATGCTTAAAGTTGCTTATGATTACCGGGTGCCTATACAAAAGGTATTTAATATGCATAATGGTATTCCCGCTGATCAAATTGTTGATTCTGATTGGGATCAGATCAAAGAGCTTACTAAATTTTTAGAAAAATTTTATTATGCTACAAAATAATTTTTTGGTATATATTATCCTACTATTACACAAATATTATGGTATATTTGTGGAATTTCTGTTATATTTGGTAAGTATAAAACTAATCCAACTTATGCACCGGCCATTAATGAAATGATTACAAAATTTAAAAAGTATTTTTTCCCTATTCCCCAAGTTTATTTAATTTCTACTATACTTAACCCATCTTTAAAATTAAGAGGTGCAAAGGGACTTGTTCGTAAAATTTATGAGAATTTAGCAATTCAAGAAAATGAACAACCATCTCTCGAAGAATGCCAAGCAAACATATATTCTTATGTTAGATCAATGTTTGATAAATATAAATCTATGGAAACAACAGGTGGTGAAACTGCTCCTTCTACTTCTAAGTCTAGAGTAGAAGTTCTATGGGAAGATATGGATGATATAACAGGTTTTGATTCCTCTATTGATGATGAACTTGATTCTTATCTTAATCAAGGATTGGAAAGTATTAAAGACGAAGAAGGCAACGAACAACTTTTGGCATGGTGGAGGGAGCGTGGCAAGGCTTTTCCAACACTTTCCATAATGACCCGAGATATCCTTGCTATTCAAGCATCATCAGTAGCATCGGAGAGTGCTTTTAGTGTGGCAAGATTTCAAATCGGAGATCATAGACATTCATTAGCGGAGGACAACCTAGAGATTTTCGTATTATTCAGAGATTGGATTAACTCAGAAAGAAGAAATCTTGGTTTTGAAAAATTAACCACTAGGGAAGAAGAAGAATACAATGAGATACTTAGCACTGGGAGCGATGACGGCATGGAACTCATGGAACATCAATCAACATTGCCAATTCCAGAACAATGTCCGAGAGAAATTATAGATAAGTTACAACGAAGTTATATAGGAGCTTACAAATATTAGTATGATAATTTTTTATTGGCTACTAAGAGGCCTAGTTCAAAGTTCAAACAGAACCCTTCCTAGAAGGTGGCTGCATAGATTAGGTGCTCTTCAAAAGAATTATATTTGTATGTGAGATTTGAAAGTTCTATTAATAAAATAAAAGGCTCTAAGCGTTGAATTTGTTTTATGAATTCTTTTACACTCGAAATTATATTAAATAAATTATAACTCTATTATATATTTATAATTGCTAGAATATTTTATTACAAGTCTTTTGTTTTAATATTTTATAATTCTTTACTTAGTTTCCTAATTTTTGTTTAATTTTTAAATTTATTGACTAAGTCAAAAAACTAGATGTTGCAAACTTTAAAAACTTAGTCATTGCCAAAAGAATATCCGTTGTCAAACTCAATGCTTAAATAATTTTTTTAAAAATGGCACTTAAGGCCCGCGAACCCGTCCCGTCCCGTCCCGTCCCGTTTGTTAGCGGGATGGGATGGGCCTACCG
This sequence comes from Nicotiana tabacum, assembly GCF_000715075.1. Classification (NCBI taxonomy): domain Eukaryota; kingdom Viridiplantae; phylum Streptophyta; class Magnoliopsida; order Solanales; family Solanaceae; genus Nicotiana; species Nicotiana tabacum. Next base: position 123,821,400 of record NC_134083.1, on the reverse strand, counting down.
TCCGTCCCGTCCCGTTCCGTCCCGTCCCGTCCCGTTTGTTAGCGGGACGGGATGGGCCTACCGTTTCATCCCGTTTGTCCCGTCCCATTTCGTCCCGTCCCGCCACCGTCCCGGCTAAATGTCGTCCCGTCCCGTTAATTTTGTCTCGTCCCGTCCGACAGCCATAGGTGCCATCACGACTTATATACTTATCTTCGAGAGGCTATGGGACATTTAGGAAACTTTCTTTTCTTTGTTTCTCTATCGTGCGACTTTGTTTCATCCTAAAGTTTGAATCTTATTCTTCTATTCTCTCACAGATGGTGAGAATACATTCATCCGCATCTGGTGAGCAGGAGCTAGTGCACCAGGTTGCAGCCGCCGCTAGAGGTAAATGCTAGGGTAGAGGTTGGGTTGGAGCCCAGACTAGGGCATGTGTAGCAGCACCTACAGGCAGAGCACCCGCACCTACTTGCGCTCATGTTAGAGCAACTTCTAATGAGCCACCTATATCTATAGTAGTGGACAAGTTTCTAGATCAGGTTGTTCTACCGGGTCCAGCTTAGGGTTTCGAGGATTTTATTGCTACTCCAGTTCTTCAAAACACTATGGTCCAGATTCTGAGTTACTTCAAGGGTTTGACACAAACTGGGATGATTCCTGCGATGCTAGCTACTTCTCATGCTAGAGGGGGAGCACAGACCCCACCTACTCATACTCTAGAGCAGGCCACTGCTATGTTTCAAACATCGAGGGTTCCAATTATTAGCCAGTTGGGGTAGTTTAGCCTATTATTGTAGTTAGGTGGGAGGCTAGTCCGCCTATGTCTGTTGATGACCAAAAGAGGATGGATCAGTTCCACAAGTTAGATCCTCTACAGATTAATGGTGATCCCACGGCTTCTTGGATAGATGCTATGAGAATTTGTGCAATTTGGGCCTTGTGGAGTCCAGTGGAGTTGATTCCACTACTTTTCAGTTGACAGGGTCAACCAAGATGTGGTGGTAGACTTATGGGCAAGGTAGACTACAAGGGTCATTTTCTCTCAATTGGACTCAGTTTCTGACTGTCCTTTTGGAGAAGTTCATCCCAATCACCAGGAGAGATGAGTTACGCTGTCAGTGTAAGCATTTATGTTAGGAGGGAATCTTAGTTACTGAGTATGAGATGAGGTTTACTGAGCTATATTACTATAGAGCTTTCTTGATTCCCAGTGAGATGAAGAGGGTAAGGATATTCATTGAGGGTCTCAACTTTGGTATTCGATTTGGGATGGCCCGAGAGACTAAAACAAGTACTTTCTTCACTTAGGCTATTGAGATAACCATGAGGATGGAGCACATCCACATGCAACGTAAAGAGGAGTGTGAGGCTAAGAAGCCTCATGGTGCTGGTAGATTTAGTGGTACCTCGTCTGGAGGAAAGTGTTCTTTTGGTAGAGGTCATCTTGGTACATAGGCTAGTTCACTTGGTACTTCAGACTTCTCATAATGCTCCAGTCAGTCATAGTTCTCTCAGTACTCATTTGGGGTAGGTATCCTACAGTGTGCCTCTAACTTATGGTTCATGCGGTAGGTACTCTGGTTGTCAGGGATAGACTCAGTCCCAGCGCCATGCCAGTAGAGAGGTTGCTTTGACTGTGGAGATTTGAGGCATCTTAGGAGCGATTGTCTTAGACTTTGGAGTGGTGTACCTCAGCAGAGTTCTCAGGATATGCTTCTAGCCCCAGTTACTACACCACCTACCCAACCATCTAAAGGTAGAGGCCAGCTAGCTAGAGGGGGAGGACAACTAATTAGAGGTTGTCCTAGAGGAGGGGGATATACCAGCAGAGGTCAAGCTCGTTTTTATGCTTTTCCTGGTAGACCTGAGGTGGTGGCATTAGATAAAAACATTACAAATATTGTTTCAGTATGTCATATAGATGCTTCAGTGTTGTTTGATCCGGGTTCTACTTATTCATATGTGTCGTCTTACTTTCAATCGTATTTGGGTATGACTCGTGATTCTTTGGATATTCATGTTTATGTGTATACGCATGTTGGAGATTCTATTATGGTAAATTGGGTTTATCGATCTTGTGTTGTTACTATTAATGGGTATGATACGATGTTTGATCTCTTGTTGTTGGATATGGTGGATTATGAGGTGATTCTTGACATGTATTGGTTATCTTCGTATCATGCTATCTTGGATTGTCATGCCAAGATTATGACTTTAGCTATGTCGGGGTTGCCTAGATTAGAATGGAGAGGGTCGCTTGGTCATTTCACAAATAGGGTGATTTCATTCCTAACGGCTCAACGTATGGTTGGATAATGATGTTTACTATATTTGGCTCTCATTCGGGATTCTAGCACGGAGGTTCCTTCCATGGATTTGGTACTGATTGTGAGGGAGTTTCTGAAGGTGTTCCCTACAGATTTGTCGAGTATGCCACATGATAGGGATATTGGTTTTGGTATTGACTTGATGCCGTGAACTCAACCCATATCTATTCCCCTGTATCGTATGACCCTTGTTGAGTTGAAGGAGATAAAGGAGCAGTTCGAAGATTTGCTTGATAATGGATTCATTAGGTCGAGTATTTCTCCTTGGGTGCATCAGTGTTGTTTGTGAATATGATGGAAGGTACTATGAGGATGTGTATTGATTATACGTAGTTAAACAGGGTTACTATCAATAACAAGTATCTATTTCCTCGTATTGATGATTTGTCTGATCAACTTCAAGGTGATATGGTGTTCTGTAAGATCGATTTGTCGAGTTATCATTAGGTGAAGTTTAGGGATTCGGATATGTTACGCCCCAAAACTGAGAAGCGCGACCGGCACTAAGCCAAGTGAACTCGGCCGAGCAAGCCTATTAGATTTCCTTCTATCCAACTCATTCATGAATAAAGAGGAGATGTACTTCATTAATCAAATATTGAAAAGATTTTATTAACAACTTTCTTTTTCATTCCCATTAGCAGCTTCATTCATAATTTCAAAAATATTACGAGTTTATAGAATAACTGAAAAACATGATTTCCAAATGCCAACATTTCTAGTTCAATTCCCAACATCAACTACAATCCACAACCTGTCTACGGAGCCTCTAAGTACAATAGAAGAGTAATATGTGAACGCCGGCAACAAGGCCCTGACTATACCTCAAAACACAGTACATGAGAAACAAAAGATACGTGACCCCGAAATGAAGTGGGGCTCACCAAATCAGCGGAAATGAGTGTAGTGCTATCACTGATCAATGCAGCATGCTGTAGAACCACCTGCATCAATTAAAGATGCAGCGCCCCCGGCAAAAGGGACGTTAGTACTGTCGAATAACACTAGTATGTATAGCTAAAAGTCCTCTTTCAAAATAGAATGCCCATATAAGAAAAGGCAACACATAGACACAGCAAGTCACAATCAACAATATCCAAATGTCCAATTAAAATATAATAATTTTCAAAATACGAACTTCATATACATTTTTTGGTTAGGAGATCATCAACACCGATATTCCACTATCTTTGTTAGCACGAAGTCTGATCACGCCCGATCGGCTAGGCCATCTCCCCACGGACAATTGGTTTGACATGTGATGCGAAAGAAAGTTGTTACCAAGAGTAGTACCAGCATGTGCGCAACATGGAGTCTGATCTCCACCCGATCAGCTAGGCCGCCTTCCCACATATGCCATATGGGTTGACTTTTCCAATCCACAAAGGTTCCAGTTTCATCCCAATTAAGGGGAATAATATCATAATTTCATCCCAATAAGGGAATAATCACAATCCATCCCACACGTGTAGTTTCAGGTGTGGGCCTTATGACCCACCCTTCCTCGGTTGTGCTAATGATGCTCCCCAAAACAACTTTTTTGATTTGATTTGCACATAAAGGTAACATAAATACAATTGTACTCACCTCAACATATTTCACATTGTATAAATTCTCATTAGTATTTCCACTCATTCATAATGACAATATTTCCCTGGCTCATTTGGCCATTCACAAGATTCTTTATCCCTGGCACGATGACCGTATTTCATATTCTACACTTTCACCCCTTTCAATTTCAAAGATCACCATCAAATATCAATATATAAAAAATTTCAGAAATCATATACTTCAAATCCATTTGAAATGGGAACTTCAAACACAAATGGTTTCTTCCCAAAGAATGAGGCATACTAACCAACAATAAAAACGCACATGAAAAATCATAAACAATCAATATACCATTTACTCTTGCAATACTCTTTCCCAGAAATGACAATGTACAGTTTCAACATATGAGTATATAAAACTCGAATCATACTGGATATATTTATAAAGCAAAGCATTAGTTAAAGCAGCCACTTATGGGCATGAATTGAGTACAAAAGCTTTTAGGCAATTTTATTTTCAAAATCATTTTTAAACAATTGAGTTGAGGCTCATTTCATATTCTTTATCGCATCCTCTCAAATCATTTGCACTACTAGCCTCAATAATAACTTAAATTCTTGGCACGTTGGCCACACTCTATATCCCTAATTCACTTATTATACTTCCAACCATCTTTATAGATCATCAACAATAAGATATTTCCAATCAAGACTTTAGGTACAGATATGAGGAATTATGAGTCTTAAGCATATCGAGTTTTGCTCATCCAATTGGTATACTAGTTCTCATTTAAAACACAACTCAAAGCCATAACATTTTAATACGCAAACCATACTTTGAACATCTATCTTTCGACATAAGGCTCATTCGGAATAAACAAGTTTATAGGGAATAACCCGGAATATAGAAGTTAGGAATCTTGAGCCAACCATACTTGGAACTTACGGGAACATCATGGAATTTAATTCCAAGAGAGAAAGTTTAGCCAACATACCTTGTTCTGAGCTTTCCTTAAATTATTACGACGTTTCGAAAATTCTAGCAACTTCAATCTATTTAGAAAAATAACAAAAGTAAACCATAATTAGGAAGATGAACATGGTTTTAGCTCATTTGAGCATATTATCAAACACTAGGTGTGCATCAAGGTTTCAAGGACCTTTTATGGAGGATTCCATCATTCCACAACCCAATCTTTATCATTTTTAGCTCAGCAATCTTCCTACACCCTTTGATAGCACATGCATGTAATATGAACAACTCTCATGCCCAAAAATTATCTTGCTAATTACCCAATTTTGGACAAAATTCGAAATTGAGGGTGAGGTTGTAGAGTCTTACCTCTTAGGAAGAAGACCTAGGTGCCTCTCTTGATAATCTTCAAGGTTTTAAGTGAGAGTTGAAAAGAAATTTTTATGATTATTCACTTCTCCCTCTAGGACTCTCTCTCTCCCACTCTCAAAATATCAGAAAATATGTTCAAAATGGTCCAAGGTAGGTGTTTTAACGGAATAGGGTCGGGTTTAAAACATAGAAAAATGGATACTCCGAAATTCTGGATCTGGTTACAGACCTGGCCTCGCGAGCTCTGTAGCGAGCTATAGACCTGGCCTAGGGAGGGATATAGCCTGGTATAGCGTGCTACAAACCTGGCCTCGCGAAGGATATAGCCTGGTCTAGCATGCTACAGACCTGGCCTCTCGAGCTCTGTAGCGAGCTACATGCCAGCCTTTGGGTATTTGACCATAACTTCTTGTAGGAATGTCCAAATGTCGAACGGTTTGAAGCGTTAGAAACTAGACTCAAAAGGGTTTAATTTGATAGGTAGATCACCTCATTAGTCGTTATAGTTTGGTAGCAAAATGCGTTTGAAGTAGGATCATGTGCGAATTGAGACATCCTTTCCAATTAATGTATCCTATTTGTTCCACACGAATTCTTTTCATTCACAAAACTCCTTAGTATGTTTCAAAACACTTTATCATATACTTTTCATTTCGAAATAATATGGTTTTATCCCATAGGTCTCCTTTAATACTCTAACACGTCATTCTCAAATACCGTTGGCATACTTTAAAATATTAAATCATTAGAGAAATTTTTCGGGGCCTTACATTCTCCCCCGCTCAGGATCATTCCGTCCCCAAAAGCTTATCATAACTTATCTCTTTTCTCACACACCTCAATCTCCCAAATTATACTAACTCCAAAATGTTCTTCAGAAATTTCGACAGAGTCTCTCCTGTATTTGGGCCTAACCACCTGCCAGGGTAACACTATAACCACCTTAACAACACTTCCATGACTCAAAAAAGCATCGCAATATATATATCAACAACACTAATCTCAACATTGAGGGCAATACATTAACAAAAACAGTATCTTGATATGAACCTTACACATTCACGGAAACAATCTCAACTCCCAAATTTATCTAACAAGGATGCCAATTAGATACCCCTCATAAGCCAATTATCCATTAACTTCACCTTCAGTAGTTTTCATCGGAACGATAGACAAAGGATTTACAACTACCTTAATATAGACATAGACACATGATACATCGGTACACGGAGGACAATAATAGGGAAAACATCATACTCATAGTTTGGCCTATATCCTTCAAGATTTCATAAGGCCTAATGTGATTACACATACTTTACCTTCCTTAACAATTCACCCAACATATTCATAACGAAAATCTTGAGAATAACCTATTCACTTTCTTCAACTCTAAACCCCTATGCCGAACACCCAAACTAAACCTTTGGTGACCTCCAACAATTACTCTAAGATGTGCTAGCTTGAATATGACCATAAAACTTCCTATCCATTATATTTGATCACTGGATGATGATGATTCTTTGACATATTTGAACCTTCAACCCCCATAGGTTACTATAAATAGGAACAAGGAGGTTCGAGATTGGGCTGTAATTATTCAAGAATCCATCAACGTGCTGAGAAGGGTATTTTAAGAGGTTATATTCTAAGAGACATGAGGGTGACCACCAATAGTGCTGCCACTATTAATTATTGTGACAAAATCATCGATTCAACAAATGAAGCATAGAGTTTCCTAGTAGGCATTGATAATGTAGGGAAAATCAGTTCAACTTGAAATGAGAATATTTTGGCACCCTGAATGTGATATGGGTTTCAAAATGCATGTAGTTGCATTACACTCTCAAAATTAACTGACACAAAGAATAGATATGCCACAAGCCCATGAGGTTGAAAAAGAAGTTGAACACATGCGAGATTATTATCATTCTGACAACTCATCCCTTGCCAATAGTTGATCCTATATGAGAGGACTAGAGATATGACAAACTTGTCTTTAAAATCAATATGCTCATGATATATGCCAAAATCCGAAAACATCTAATTTCAACCTTTCACGAGTGAAACCACATAGGACATCGTAATATTGGGGTGAAATCATGTATTGGTTAGAGAGAATGAACACTTTACTATGAGCTAGACATGTTTCTACCATAACAACTCTCGAGCTGCCATATCAGGTCACTTCACGGGCAACTACAATACTAGGAACAAAGTGAGTTACTCACGGAGGCATGCTCTAGGTGGACATGAAAGTCATACTGAGATGGGTAAATAACAAGATCTCCCGGTGATGAATTTCTGATAAATCTCAAATTGGTCAGAAACTTTATGCGGATAAGTGGTCCCTTTCAATTGGCATGCACGCACATGATAGGTGCTGAGATATGCTCTCATGTTACTAAACACTGAAAAGGATTCATGATAATATTCGCAAAGAAGTGAAGTGATTGTTCAAACCATAGGAACCACATTTACCGGAAAGAGAAAGAGTGGCTCAAGAAGGATCTCAACACTAGGCTGCTTTACATTGGATTTGATACCACATAGGTAAACTTCATGACTGTGCATGCATAAGCACAAGTGAGAAGATGTTATCCATTTAAATCAAAACGTTCTGTAAGAAATTCATCAGGTATAGTCCCTTGTTGAGAATTTAGGGAAGCAACTGGAAAGTATTAATCATAAAGTTATAACTCAATTCAAGGACATAATTATAGAGCTCAATTCCTCAAGAGGTCGTAAATAAGAGAATTGTGATCAAGAGGCTTCACGAATACCGCGTCTCGTTCAAAGAGTAGGTATATGCAATGTTTTATGATTCAACATTTTGGTTAAGACCATATCTATGTAGGCTCTTCAATATGGATGTACATATACAACAAGGAATATAATGCGGTGTTCATAATGATGTACTAAGGAGTGACTCACTTGATGACTTTAGATTGACAGGACAATACCTTAATTGACACTCCTCTACTCCACATCCAAAACATACATTAGTACCATAGTGACATACCCCCGAATGACATCTCATACACTTCACACAACGAGGATGGAGTCCGTTAAACTTACTCGCCCCACTTACCTGATACTTACCCTTTTTGCGTACATCTTAAGCATTTCCCTTAGTCTTCCTCCAAGCCTTCATGGCGGGAGTAACAATCTCTGCAACAGCTCATTGTATGGACTTTTGGAATTTCCCAAATCTACCACCCTTAACATGCTTCTGAGCATACTCACAACATGACAGAAATTATTTTCGCCCGCATATCGAGCATACCGAAATAGGTGTATCCAACCTAAGGGCATTTGTTCTTCTTGTGCCCCTCTTTCCACAACCATAACATATTTCAAGAATCATCCAACATAAATCGAGTGTCTAAACCCGAGTGGCTCTCCTTTCATATCAAACATTTCGGTTTATTAGTGCCAATAATCCTCTTTCATTTCTTAGGTGCTCTCACCACATAAACTGGTGGCGGGGTAACATTAATAAAAACATGGACACTTCCCCTAGCAACTGGTTCTTTCATTCACTCCTCATTGCCTCGAACTTGTGGGTTACTCATATGGAAAATGAGACACGACGAGAAAATTAGTTTCCTATCTTGAGCTCTATCGCACGATATGGAGTATCAAAGAAGTGTGAAATTCCTAAATGTCCAAGTAGCCTCCTCATTATAGATGTGGTCGACAACACACCGATAAGAAGGACTCTACTAGACACGGCTCCGAGACATCTTAGGATACTTTAAAACCTTAGGCTCTGATACCAAGTTTGTCACGCCCCAAAACCGAGGAGCGCGACCGGCGCTCAGCCAAATGAACTCGGCCGAGCAAGCCTATTAGATTTCTTTCTACCCAACTCATCCATGAATAAAGAGGAGATGCACTTCATTAATCAAATACTGGAAAGATTTTATTAACAACTTCCTTTTTCATTCCCACTAGCAGCTTCATTCATAATTTCAAAAATATTAAGAGTTTATAGAATTACTGAAAAATATGATTTCCAAATACCAACATTTCTAGTTAAATTTCCAACATCAACTACAAATCACAACCTGTCTACGGAGCCTCTAAGTACAATAGAAGAGTAATATGTGAATGCCGGCAATAAGGCTCCGGCTATACCTCAAAACATAGTACATGAGAAACAAAAGATACATGACCCCGAAATGAAGTGAGGACCACCAAATCAGCTGAAAAGAGTGTATTGCTATCACTGATCAATGCCGTATGCTGTAGAACCACCTGCATCCATTAAAGATGCAACGCCCCCAGCAAAAGAGACGTTAGTACTGTCGAATAACACTAATATGTATAGCTAAAAGTCCTCTTTTAAAATAGAATGCCCATATAAGAAAAGGCAACACATAGACACAACAAGTCACAATCAACAATATCTAAATGTCCAGTTAAAACATAATAATTTTCAAAATACGAACTTCATATACAATTTTTGGTTGGGAGATCATCAACACCGATATTCCACCGTCTTTGTTAGCACGGATTCTGATCAAGCCCGATCGTCTAGGCCATCTCCTCACGGATAATGTGGTTTGACAGGTGATGCGAAAGAAAGTTGTTACCAAGAGTAGTACCACCATGTGCGCAACATGGAGTCTGATCTCCACCCGATCAGCTATGCCGCCTTCCCACATATGCCGTGTGGGTTGACTTTTTCAATCCACAAAGGTTCCAGTTGCATCCCAATTAAGGGGAATAATATCACAATTGCATCCCAATAAGGGGAATAATCACAATCCACCCCTACACCGGCACGTGTAATTTCAGGTGTGGGCCTTATGACCCACCCTTCCTCGGTTGTGCTAATGATGGGCCCAATTTTTTTTTTTGATTTGATTTGCACATAAAGGTAACATAAATACAATTGTACTCACCTCAACATATTTCACATTGTATAAATTCTCATTAGTATTTTCACTCATTCATAATGACAATATTTCCTTGGCTCATTTGGCCATTCACAAGATTCTTTATCCCTGGCACGATGGCCGTATTTCATATTCCACACTTTCACCCCTTTCAATTTCAAAGATCACCATCAAATATCAACATATAAAATTTTTTAGAAATCATATACTTCAAATCCATTTGAAATGGGAACTTCAAACACAAATGGTTTCTTCCCAAAGAATGAGGCATACCAACCAACAATAGAAACACACATGAAAAATCATAAACAATCAATACACCATTTACTCTTGTAATACTCTTCCCCAGAAATGACAATGTACAATTTCAACACATGAGTATATAGAACTCGAATCATACTGGATATATTTATAAAGTAAAGCATTAGTTAAAGCAGACACTTATGGGCATGAATTGAGTACAGAAACTTTTAGGCAATTCTATTTTCGAAATTATTTTTAAACAATTGAGTCGAGGCTCATTTCATATTCTTTATCGCATCCTCTCAAATTATTTGCACTACTAGCCTCAATCATAACTTAAATTCTTGGTACGTTGGCCACACTCTATATCCCCAATTCACTTATTACACTTTCAACCATCTTTATAGATCATCAACAATAAGAAATTTCCAATCAAGACTTTAGGTACACATATGAGCAATTATGAGTTTTAAGCATATCGAGTTTATCTCACCCAATTGGTATACTAGTTCTCATTTAAAACACAACTTAAAGCCATAACATTTTAATGTGCAAACCATACTTTTAACATCTATCTTTTGACATAAGGCTCATTTGGAATAAACAAGTTTATAGGGAATAACCCGGAATATAGAAGTTAGGGTAGATTATGAATTACTGAGATATCACTGTCATATTTTTCATAATTTCCGTACTGTTAATACTGCATGTGGAATGTATTACTTTAACTCGTCACTGCTTTCGGTCCAAATGTTAGATTTATTACTTATTGATGTGGTTGTACTCACGCTACACCCTACACCTCGTGTGCAGATCCAAGTGTTTTTGGTCACGGCGGGTGCTGATTCACAGAGTTCAGACATTTGGAGATCATCGAGGTAGCTGCTTGGTTTTCGCCGATCTTGACTCTCCTCCTTTATCTTTCAGTTATTCATTCAGTTCTACTTTCTAAACAGTGTACCAGACTATGTCATTTTATAGATGCTCATGTACTCAGTGACACCCCGGTTTTGGGAAAAACTTATGTATTGAGTTATGATATTCTATCCTGATTTATGAGATTTTTTTATTTATTTAAACTATTTTAGTATATTTCAGAGATTAATAGTGTTGGAAATATCTGAGTAGTCGGCTTGCCTAGTACCATGATAGGCGCCATCATGACAGGTTAGGTTTTGGGTCGTGACAATTTGTTTGTATGACTACTTGAGCAACCTTAACCATGCTAGCTGTTATGTCTAGGCTTTTGATGCTATTTTTTTACATGAAGAGTTAGTTGATATTTTAGATTATACGTTGTAGCCGTAATCATGCTTGATATATATTTGATGGTGATATTCTCTATTCATATATATTTGATATGCTTATTTCTTGTTCATATGTATATATCCCGGCATATGGTACTTTGTTATAAACCGAGGTTGGCACAGTGGGACATTTCATGTGAATATTATGATTGGTCACGATTGTACATTCTGATGACTGATTTCTGAGATGTTGATTATAGATGTATGATGCTAGGCGCATGGATTTGGATCTATCTCTCCAGAGTCAGTTGGTCACCCATTCTACCTTGTGCCGTATGTGCTCAGTTGACACTGAGAGTCTCGAGCACTGGGAGTGCCACTTGTTATAAAGTTTGAGTCTTTATCATGCATTGACAGTGTAGACTCATATAAACACATGCATATACATGCTACTAGATTCATATCATCCATATATGGTGATACTGTACCTTACTTGCATTCTTGATCAACTTACTTGAAAAGAATGCTTAATAGTTGATTCTTGGCTGCTTACCGTATTATGTAAATCCATGATTTCTTGGTTGTTCCTTTATTTATTGCACACTATTATGAGCTTGTCAGGTTTCAAAATTATTTCACCTTTGTTTAAACCTTGTCACTACTTCATCGGGATTAGATTTGATACTTAGTGGGTACATGTTGTATTTGTACTCATATTACATTTTTGCATATGTTTGTGCAGATCTTGGTATTGGACCTAGTGGCATTCAGGAAGGCGCTTAGCAGCTGATCGGAGACTTCGTGGTGAGTAATTGTACTTGATTCATAGCTTATGGACTCCCATTCTTATCCATTCTATTGTTGTTTGATTCAGATAGTATTTTTATGTTTGTGACTCAGTTGTACTCTATTTTGTTTTCTCACGGCTTTGTACTTCTAGATTCTGAGTGATTATTGTTGTATTTTCCGTTTAAGGTTGACGATTTCAGAATTATTTATGTTTTATCTTCATCTTGATAATAGATTATCCTTTGTTCGATTTGGTTTGGTTGATTATGATTGTTGGATTACCTAGAGGGTTGGGGTTAGGTTCCATCTTAACCATGGCGGAATTTTGGGTCACCACATCAGTGTAGGGTAAAACTCGAGATGCTAAGATTTTAGTTTCATATTCTGGTAGTTTGCTTCTTGTTCTTGCACCAACATTAGTCGAATTTAGCTTCAGTAAAGAGTACTTCGAGTATAGTTTCCCTTGAGATACGTTTTAGATATCTAGTTGAGTCTGAGGCTACTAATGGAAAGTGCATACTGTTTTGATAATGCATAATTTATTAGGATAGCACGTGAGCATGTTAGAGCGTCGAATCTTAGTTTATGGTGGAATATGTTTCCTATCTTGTACTCCCTATGTACCAGTTTATAACATACTTTCATTATTAGTTGGTTTCAAAAAAAAAAAATTACACACTTCTATATTTAAAAATAATTTACCTTAGACTTCCCATTTTACCCTTAATAAAAAGTTCTTAAAACCCAACAAATATTATGACATGTTTGAGACGACACGTTTCAAAAGTTTTATAGCCACATAAGTGTTATGATTTGTTTAAGATCACAAGTTTTAAAAGTCTTCATTTCTTACTTCAACTTTGTGTCGAGTCAAACTATGTCAAATAAATTGAAACAAAGGGAGCGATATTAACTTGTGTCACGACCCTAATTTTCCTCCTTAGGATGTCGTGATGGCACCTAGTCTCTAAGACTAGGTAAGCCTAATATTTAATAATAACTTGACAGAAATACTAAAGCAAAACTGATAAACTCATATAACCTTCCGAAATAGGATCTCAACAACACACTTCCCAAAACTGATAGAACAAAGTCATAAGCTCTACAAAATAAACTAGAATGTCTACTACATCACTGTATGAATGAAAAATACAATAGAAAAGAAAGATAAATGAGCGTGACTCCGAGGGCTGCAGACGCCAAGCAGGTATACCTTGAAGTCTCCGAGAAATCAGCTACAACCAATCACTAACGTCCAACACGAGCAGACATACCTGGATCTGCACAAAAAGATGTGCAAAAATATAATATGAGTAAACCACAATGGTACCCAGTAAGTATCAAGCCTAACCTTGGTAGAGTAGTGACGAGGCCAGGCCAAGACACCTACTAGGATATAATAAACAGAATGAAAACATAATATCGAGAAGTAATGGAAGGCGGAGAAATAACTGATATGAAACAAGTTAATAACATAGTCTAATGCCGGAATTGTAAGCATGGAGATAACAGAAGGGAATCAATTAAAGAGAACCACCAAAGTCAAATAACATAAGAAGTGTTTCACCAATAAATCTTTACAATCTGAGATAAACAACAAGAGTCATCAACGAGGTATCGCCTCCTACACAACAAGAATCATAACCGAGGTATCGCCTCGAATTTACATTTCTCAATTTCAATCACAATCTTTCCTTAATACAACTACATGAGCCTTACATTTAAATAGTTTTGAAAATATTTTTCCCAAAATAGCTTACATGCACTTTAGCCCACCTTATAACGCCGCGTGATTTCAAGTAATTCTCTTACAAGAAACACACACATAAATCCTACCTTACGCCGTCATATGCACATTAACCCCTATCCTTATGCAACCGCATGCGCATCAATACCACATCACAATAACAACTCGCACCACAAGTGGCCATATGCCACAACTTGCCAATAATCAACAATATCAATATTTTCACAACAATAGCCCATGGCTCAACCACAATGTGTACAAGAATGTCAACAATAACAATAAATGTAAATTTCTCAACTAGAAGGATATCTCAAAAATAAACAACTTTGCTTCAACGTGATAACGACTTTCACAACTTCAACACCAGTAACTCAATAATAAAAGAGATAATGTGTAACTACGATATCAAATAAGAATAACTCACAAGGAAATATATAACATGTAACAATGACTTCAAATAATGATATATCAACAATGGAAGAGCTAACATGTAACAATGGCTTCAAATAATGATAAATCAACAATGGAAGAGATAACATGTAACAATGAAAGAGGCAACAACTTCAACTAAGCATAAGAGCAAAGTATCAAGTAAGATGTAGAATAAGTGTTAACAAAGTCATTTAAGGCATGTTAGGATAGACTAACACAAGTAAGAGTAGATTGACTATGAGAATTTAAAACATGATATGACAATTTAACTAAGACATGGAATGAGTCTAAGTAGCCTAAACTGGTCAAATACCACATATAGCCCGTGTATCCACTCGTCACCTTGCGTACACGGCTTTCACTTAGAACAAATGACACAATCAATCCGAAATCCTAAGGGATAGTCCCCCCTACAAAGTTAGGCAAGATACTTACCTCAACTAGGCCAACTCAACCCTCGAAAATAGTTTTCCCCCTAAAATTCGCCTCCACACTGCTCAAATATAACCAAAATTAACTTAATATCATCAAACAATGCAAGGGAAATCAATTACAATAGATAAAGTTATGATCTTTACACTTTTCCTAAAATGTCAACAAAAGTCAACTCGGTGCTCGCCCGGTCAAAACCCAGGTCCAAGGGTAGATTCCGACTACCTATAACTCCACGAGTTCATATATGTGATTAGTTTCAAAATTCGAGTCCAAATCGACTCTCAAAACTCAAATTCTTATTTTTCAAAAACTTGACAAAGTTTCACAAATTTCCACTTTAATTCACATGATTTTGATGTTAAGTCTAAGATATATTGATAAAATATAGTCGGAAATTGATTAGAATCACCTGCCCAATATTTGTAGATGCAAAATCCCCTCTCCAAATCACCTCCTACAGAGTCTAGTGTTCTAAAATGTGAGAAATGAGGTGAAATCCCGACTTTTCAGCCCTTATGACCAGCTACAGATATCGCTTTTGCGACTCAGGGTTTGCATTTTCAAACCCTCGCAATTGCAAATCAGGGATCGCATTTGTGAACCATGACAGCCTCAATAAAAATTCGCAATTGCGACAAAGGCTTCGCAATTGCGAAGCTGGCCACTATCGCAAATACGACCAAATGATCGCAATTGCGAACCTTCCCTCAGGCCTGCTGACTTCACAAATGCGAAGGGGAAATCGAATTTGCGACATCTGATCACCCATTGTCACCTTTGCAATTGCGAGGCTGGTGCTCGCAATTGCGATAACAGAGCACCAACAACACTAGCAATTTATTTTCCGTTCAATCCATTCCGAATCATGTTCGAAACTCATCCGAGCCTCTAGGGCTCCAAATTAAACATCCACACAAGTCTAAAAATATCATAAGAACTCGCTTGCATGATCAAATCACAAAAATAACATCTAAAACTACAAATCGAAGACTAAACCACATGAATTTCATAGTAAATTTCAAGAACCTCAAGAATTGTAACTAAATGTCCGAATCCTATCAATTCAACTCCAAATGCTACAAAATTTTGCATACAAGTTCTAAATAGCATAACGGACCTATTCAAGTCCCAAAATCAAATTATGAACTCGATATCTAAATGCGAAGCTATCAGAACCATCAAAATACAGTTATAGGGCCGTTTTTACAAAAGTCAAAGTTTGATCAACATTTCTAACTTAAGCTTCTAAGTCAAGAATCAAAGGGTTTAAATCAACCCAAAATATTCCCGAAACGAAAGTAATCAACCCCATAAGTCATAAAACTATAAACACATATGTGTGAAGTATCAAAAAGGGAAAACATGGTGCAATTACACAAAACGAGCGGTCGAGTCGTTACAACTTATATCCATGGAGTTGAGCTGATTAAAGTTTAGTACATGAAATACTGGTTTCCAGAATTTGGCCATCTGGTGTTTTTGATTCTTGGTTTAAGGGACATATTAAGGTTCTTAAAAAATATTAAATTAAGCATTCAATGCCAAAGTAGAGTGTACTCTCTTAAATCCATACCTTAAATATGGTTAAAAAGTTTGTGTTACAACCTGACCGGTCGTTTTGAGTATTAGAGCCCCATTTCCCTATTTGATATTTTTCGTATATTTGTTTGATGATTTATGACTTATGAGAGTTGATCAATGTTTGACTTCTAAGTAAACACACCCGTATTGGCATTTTGATGATTCCAATAAGGTCATATGATGATTTTGGACTTAAGTGTATGTTCGGATTTAGTTTTGGATGTTCCTAGAAGATTTTGACTCTATTTATCGAAAGTTAGAAATTTGAAAAATTGGAAAGTTCATAAGTTTGACCAGTAGTTGACTTTTGGGCTAATGAACTTTGATTCTGGTTTTGAGACCATGGATAGGTCCTAATGGTTGATATGAACTTGTGTGCACAGTTTTGTTGTTATTCGGAATGTTTAAGTGTTATTCGGACGCTATTGGCGAAGTTGGAAAGTTTAAAGTTAAGAGGTGGATTTGATCTTTGATTCTTGGTTTTGTTGTTTCTTTTGATGTTTTGAGCCTTGGGACAAGTTTCTAGGAAACATATGGACTCGTTGGAATGACTGGACGTGGTCCTGGACGGGGTCCTGGAGGGATCAATGGTGATTTGGGGTGGTATCAGACCATTTCAGTTGAGTTTTATATTGCTAGTTTTCTGGTGCAGGGCAGTGCTTTGCAATTACGGAGTTAGGTCCTGCAATTACGAAGAAGGGTGTTTGGATGGCGAAGTTTTGTGCTTTGCAATCGTGGAGCTTAGTCTCGCAATCGCGGAGAAGTATTTCTAGATGGGGGAAGGTTGTTCATCGCATCCGCGTGGGCAAGTTCTCGTTTGCGGAAAGGAAGACTCAGGCTGGAGGATTGGCCTTCACGTTTGCGAAGAGGATTGCTATACTCATAGACAGGGTTCAGGTTAAGTACACAACAATGAAAAAGGAACTCACTTTCTTGTAGGTGGGGGTACCATTAGCTTTCGCGATCGCATAGGTCCAGTCATGATCGCAGAGAAGGGTTTCCAAGCGGTGCATTTTTGTGCTTCGCGATTACGATGGGTAGTGCTGGGTAGTCTATTTAAGTTGTTTTTCAAGATTTTTGTCCATTCTTTCATAATTTGAATCCTAGATTACTTGAAGTGCAATTTCTTAAGGAGATTTTCATACAAGAAAAAAATGGTAAGAGATTTATACTCATTTGTGATTATATTTCAAGAATCCACATGGAAATTTAACCCCTAAATCAAGAATTTAAAGTGTAGAAACTGGGGGTTTTGGTATGAACATAAGAGAGTGATTTTGGGATTTTAAACATGAAAATAGAACCTGATTTGGAATCTAATGATATGTTTGGACTCGAGGTGTTATGGGTAATCTATATCTATGATCAATTTCGGATACCGAGCCTAGGGCGCAGGCCAATTGACTTTTTGTTGACTTTTTTATTTGGGTTAAAGATTGGATCTTTTTGATATGGAATCAATTTCTAAAGCTTGTAATGACTCATTGAGTAATATTTGATTAGATTCTAGTCGCTTGGATTTGGATTGAAAGAAAATGCGGTTGTTATTGATTGATGTTAGTTGGGAAGAGGTAAGTCTCTTGTCTATCCTTGTAAGAGGAAATTCTCCCCATATGCGATCTATTTGCTACTTGTTGCTTGATTTAGGAGCCATGCATATGCGATGTGATAAACGTATATGTGTACCTGGGTTATGACTATATTCGGTAAAGTTTGACTTATTATTATGCCTTGTTTGGACCATGTAAATTTATTATCCATATTTTACTTATTCTATGACTACGTGATAACTCATAATTATGGATTAGAAACATACTTAAGGTTATAACTTGTTGAATTAGGTATAAAGGGTTATTCTACCGTGTTGAGCTTTCTTATTAAGTCATAGTCATACACTTGTCTTATTTGACTCATGATTCAGTGGTTACATGGCTTAATTTACTTATGTTAAATATTATGATTAGACTTTTGAATGTTGAAATAGCTTATTGAACTATTTGATAAATCAAATTACATGAATAGCCATAGTCATCTTTTTGCCATGTGAGATTTTATCCGCATCTCTATTGTTATATCTCGGTGCCTCTTAGTTATATTATTTCATACACATATGGATGAGTTAGAGAGTTGAGTATTACAGAAAGTTGAGGATTTTGGCACTAAGGAAACTTTTAGCGGTTATTGATTGTAAAATAATCAATGCTTGGATATGGATCCGTCCCTCCAGAATCAGGTGATTACCCATATTATTTTGGCCCCTATGAGTGTAGGCACTCAAACTTGGTACTTGGTTTGGACACGTGGCCTGTGTCAGGTACACAGATTTGTAATGTGAGATGTTGAGAAGGATCATGATCATGCATATTTATATATCTTATACTCAAGCAATGGATTCTATATCAATGTTGGCTGATATACATCATGTCTTTATGCGATGTTTGAGGTATTTGATATCTGGTTCGATCCTTTTTATTTGTAAAGCATGTCTAAATTCCATATGTACTGTGTCTCTAGCTTTTGTACCTATTTGATGATACTATGCCTTACTCCACATCCTATTTATACTTTCACCTGATTAGTAGACTATTAGTAAGTGTCGATGTTGACCCCTCGCCACTACTTATTCAAGGTTAGACTTGATACTTACTGAGTACCGTAGTTTTGTACTCATACTATACTTTTGCATATTTTTGTGCAGGTTCTGAGGTGGGTACCCGCGATACCCATTGAGCTGAGTAGGAGCATATAGGGAGAATTCGTGGTGAGCTATCTTACTTGATCCGATCGTCAACACATGGATATAGATGTTGAGAAAGATCATGAGCATGCATATTTATATATCTTAGACTCATGCACTAGATTTTATCAATGTTGGCAAATATATATCATGTCTGTATGCGACGATTGAGGTATTTGACATCTGATTCGATCTCTTTTATCTGTAAAGCATGTCTAAATTCCATATGTACTGTGTCTCTAACTTTCGTACCTATTTGATGATACTATTCCTTACTCCATATCTTATTTATACTTTCACCTAATTAGTAGGCTATTAGTAAGTGTAGATGTTGACCTCTCGCCACTACTTATTTGAGGTTAGACTTGATACTTACTGAGTACCGTGGTTTTGTACTCATACTATACTTCTGCATATTTTTGTGCAGGTTCTAAGACAGGTACCAGCGACACCCATCGAGCTGAGTAGGAGCATATCTGGAGACTTCGTAGTGAGCTGTCTTACTTGATCCGATCAACAACACATGGAGTCTCCCTTCCCTACTTGTCTATTATGTCTATTTATTTCCTTTTCGGACAGATGTTGTCGCTCAGTCGAGACTATTTACTCTTCTTAGATGCTCATAATAGTGTGACACCAGGTTTTGGGATGTTGTGAGGTAGTTATGGTCATATTTAGACCCTATCTGTGACTTGTGTTTATAATGACACTATTTTGAGACTTATTTCTCTTTCATATCTATATCATAACTCTATTAATAACTGAACAATCAGATTCTATTATTGTCATTGATTGCTGGCTTGCCTAGCAAGTGAGTTGGGCGCGATCACGACCTTTGATGGAATTTTGGGTAGAGACAAGTTGGTATCAGAGATCCAGGTTCTAAGGGTCTCATAATTCATGAGTAGGCCTACTAGAGTCTTGTGGATCGATACAGAATCGTCAATATTTATTTGTGAGAGGCTATAGGGCTTTAGGAACATTCCCTTTCTTGATTCCTTATCGTGTGTTGATTATTGTCTAAGTCTAAATCTTACTTTTCTATTCTCTCATAGATAGTAAGAACGCACGTTGTAGAAGCAGCAGGTGAGCGGGAGGTAGCTCCACCGACTTCAGCTAGGAGGGTCAGTTTTCGGGGCAGGGCCAAGGATACCCCCAGGGGTACAGTCACAACTAGAGGTAGAGAACCTGTTGGAGCCTGTGGCTATGCCACAAAAATGTTAGTGGATCCACCAGTGGATCAGGTAGAGGATCAGATCATTGATGACCATGTCAAGGCTCTAGTACCTACTCAACACCTAGAAGGTTTTGTTATTACACTGGTATTCTTAGAGGTTATGTCCAAGATGGTCAGTTTCATTGATGCCTTAACTCATGTTCGAGTGGTTCCAGTGGCCTCAACCATACCTCAGACTGGAGGGGAGCTCAGACCCCTGCCACTCGTACTCTAGAGCAGGCAGGGATGATGTTTTAGATGCCAATAGTATTTCTAGTTGGTGGCAGACATACCTTGTAGTAGCTAGGCCCGAGGTGATACGTGCCATGTCTGTTGCGGAGCAGAAGAGAATGGAGAGGTTTCAGAGGCTAAATTATCCTCACTTTGAGGGTGTTTATTTAGAGGATGCACAAGATTTTCAGGACAAATGTCATCAGATGCTTCACAATTTGGGTTTGGTAGAGTTCTATGGGGTAAACTTTACTATATTTCAGCTGAGAGGGTGGTCTAGGAGATGGTGGAAGACGTATGAGCTGGGCAAGCCAGCAGGTTCATCTCCCCTTAAATGGACTTAGTTTTCGCATTTTTTGTTGTTGAGAGGTACCTCCCACTAACCAGGATGGATGAGTTGAGAGGCCAGTTCGAGCATCTTCAATAGGATCGTATGTCAATGACTGAGTATGAGGCGAGGTTCATAGAGTTGTCTGTCATGCAGCTTTCTTGATCCCCACCAAGGCAGCGAATGTGAGGTGGTTTAAGGGCTTGACTTATGGCATCAACATTGCTATAGTTCGAGAGTCAGAGATTGGGACTACTTTTCATCAGATTGTAGACATAGCTCAGAGGATCGAGCTTATTCGTAGTTAGGTGAGAAAGGTCATGATGAGGATAAAAGGCCTCGTCGTTCTGGTAGTTTCAGTGGTACCTGATTAGGAGGTAGGTGTTAGTTTGGTAGAGGTCATCATGGCAGGTCAACTTATTCCACACATCATGTAGCCTTTGCTGCAGTGGCTCGACTATCTTTCAACACTCCAGTTCCATCATCTGTTAGTGCTCTTCCATTGAGTTCATACCATAGCCCGTCTGTTCGGGGTTCCTCCAGATGTGTATATATATCTTTGAAACTAAACTTATTATTAGATATTTTTTTTTGATATGTTGATTGTTTAGGAAACATAGGCAAACCAAGGCTTATAGGTAAAAGTTAAATCAGATTATAAGGCTCACCTGTTTTAGTTACTTTGAAGTTTTGATCATTTGAAATTAATCCATTTAATAAGCAAACAGTTTAATTATGTTTACTTCTAACGACTTTTAGTTATTTTAAGCTTTTTGGCATATTCGCAAAAAGAATGAAAATAAATCTTCCTTGAAAAATCATCAAATGGATCACGAGTAATGTAAGAATCATTTTTAAGAAAAAAAAAACTGTACAACCAAGTTTGCAAGGAATAACAAATGAGTTTGAAAATATGAAGGCCTTCTACTAAAATAGTCCCCTAAAACAAACAAGGTATATCCGATTTTCAACCTAAGGTATATTTTGAAGTAATCTCTTATTCTACAAGTTATAAAGACTTACAAATAAATATCACCCTTTTAAAAGGAAGTACACAATCCTTTCCCAAAATGAGCTTTCAAACAAACTTAAAACATTTTTTGTAAAATCCCGCTTAGCAATTTCAAACAGAATATAGACATTCCTTTCCCCAAACCTAGCCTAAGTTTAAGGAGCTACCTCGGGTAGATTTTAAGGAATGGCTAACCCCTTCCCCTTAGAATATCTAGAATCCTTATCAAAAATCTCACCGATTAGCAGATCACTAAAACAATAATTTCACAGACTTATAGGTACCCTAATATACCTTAAATATTAGGTGACGACTCTTTTTATCAACATCAGAAGAACCACTAGTTGTAATTTAGTTTGACATGTGCAAAATAGGGTGCAACACTGAGGACTCAACTTGTGCTTCTTCCCAAATATCATCACTCCCTTTATAGGCGAAACTCTAAGAAGAACCTTCATGCTTTCCATAAATGTCACATCGCGGATGGTCCGTGTAACACTTCTGTCTGGACTGAGCTGTGAGAAGCCTCTCTTGAATCAACTTCACCTCCTCTAAAGCATCATGAACCAAATATGTTCCCAATAACGTAACCTCACCAGGCTCGAACCAACCAACTGGAGAACAATATTGCCTCCCATATAATGCATCATACAGAGCCATCTAGATACTATACTGGTAGTTGTTGTTATAGGCAAACTCTGCTAAAGTTAAAAACTGATCCGACTTTCCTCCAAAATCAATAACACGGTCCCTCAACATATCCTCCAAGATCTGAATGGTCCGCTCAGACTTTCCATCCGGCTGAAGGTGAAATGCAGTATTCAACTCCACCTGCGTGCCCAACTTACGCAAAACGGCTCTCCAAAAGTCTGATGTAAACTGAGTGTCGCGATCCGAGATGATAGAAACAAGCACACCATGCAAGCGGACAATTACCCTAATATAGATTTGATCCAACTTCTCTAAAGTAGAAGATGTTATAGCCGGAATGAAATGCCCCAACTTGGTCAACCGATCAACAATGACCCAAATAACATCAAACTTCCTCAAAGTCTGTGGCAACCCTACTACAAAGTCCATAGTAATGCGCTCCCACTTTCACTCTGGTATATCAATCTTCTGAAGCAAACCACCCGGTCTTTGATGCCCATGCTTGACTAGTTGACAATTCAAACACCGTAAAACATGCCCAACAATATCCTTCTTCTTCCTTCTCTACCAATAATGCTGCTTGAAATCACGATATATCTTCATACCACCTGGATTAATAGAATACCGCAAACTATGAGCCCGACAAAAATCAACTCTCTCAAGCCATCGACATTAGGAACACAAATCTGATCATGAAGTCACAATACACTATCATCACCAATAGTCACCTCCTTAGCACCACCTGGCTGCACCATGCCCTTAAGGACAAGCAAATGGGGATCATCAAACTGGTGAGCCTTGATGAGTTCAAACAAGGACGATTGCAAAACAATACAAGAAAAGACTCTGCTAGGCTGAGAAATATCCAATCTCACCAATCTATTGGCCAACATCTGAACATCCATAGCTAAAGGTCTCTCCACAGTTGGAATAAATCCCAAAACTCCCCATACTCTCCGCCTTTCTACTCAAGGCAACTGCTATCATATTAGCCTTCCCCAGATGATATAAGATAGTGATATCATAATCCTTTAACAACTCAAATCACATCCGCTACCTCAAGTTCAATCCTTTTGCTTGAACAAATACTGAAGACTCTGATGATCCATGTAAACCTCACATGACACGCCATATAACTAATGCCTCCAAATCTTGAGCGTGTGTGCATAATAGCTGCTAACTCCAAATCATGAACTAGATAGTTCTTCTCATGGGGCTTCTATTGGCGCAATGCATACGCAATCACCCTACCGTCCTGCATCAACACACAACCATGGAAAATATGGGAAATATCACAATAGATAGTATACATCCCCTATACTGAGGGCAATACAAAAACTAGAGCTGTAGTTAGAGCAATATTGAGCTTCTAAAAGCTCTCCTCACACTCATCAAACCATCTGAACGGAGCGCCTTTCTGATTCAACTTGGTCAATGGAGCTGCAATAGAAAAAAAACCCTCCACAAAGCGATGCTAGTACCCAGCCAAACCTAGGAAACTCCAAATCTCAATAGCAGTAGAAGGTCTGGGCCAACTCTGAACTGCCGTGATCTTCTTCGGATCAACCTTGATCCCATCACTAGTCACCACGTGGACCAAGAATGCCATTAAATCCAACCAAAACTCACACTTGGAGGACTTAGCATACAACTTCTTCTCCCTCAAAATCTGAAGCACATTCCTCAAATGTTACTCGTGCTCCTCACTACTATGGGAATATACCAAGTATCACCAATGAACATAATAATAATAGAATCCAAATAAGATTGGAACACACTGCTCATCAAATACATGAAATCTGCTGTGCATTATTTAAACCAAAAGACATCACCAAGAACTTATAATTCCTATAGCAAGTCCTTAAAGTTGTCTTAAGAATGTCTGAAGCCCTAATCTTCAACTGATGATAACCTGATGTCAAGTCAATCTTTAAGATCACCCTGAAGCTGATCAAACAAATCATCAATGCGAGGTAGTAGATACTTGTCTTGATGGTAACCTTGTTTAATTGCCTGTAATCAATACACATCCTCATGGAACCATCCTTCTTCTTCACAAACAACTCTAGTACACCCCAAAGAGAAACACTAGGCCTGATGAACCCCTTATCCAACAACTCTTGCAACTGCTCCTTGAACACCGTCAACTCAGCTAGAGCCATATGATACGATGGAATAGATATGGGCTGACTACTAGTCACCAAATCAATACCAAAATCAATATCCTTATTGGGTGGCATGCCCGGTAGGTCTACAGGGAACACATCTGGAAAATTCTGCCACTGAGATTGAATTGATAGTAGAAGTATCAACACTAACATTCGTCACAAAATTCAGATATGCCAAATACCCCTTCTCAACCATCCGCTGAGCCTTCAGAAGAGAAATCACTTTACTAGGAATATGACCTAAAGAATCCCTCTATTCCAACCCCGGTAAATAATAAGTGGGGATTTTGCCTACTTATTAGCGCTTTTAGCTCTCATTTTAGCCCAAAAGTATTTAATTGTATTTCAGAAAAATGATGAAATATGCTTAATTATAAGAGTATTGGAAAATACACCACTAAGATGAAATCCAAATAAAAAAGGAGTGATCTGAACTCAAGAATAAAAATCAGGCACAAAAGCTCAAGTGTAGACCGCAGATTTTCATCTGCTGCCGCAGAATGTGAAGGAAATTTAACAGAGTCCAAATGCAAATTGTGGGCCGCACAATTATTGTGCGGCCGCAGAAGCTATGCAAGGGTTAAAGTTCAGAGAGTATCATTTCAAGCTCAAAAAGAAATGCGGACCGCACAATAATTGTGTGGCCGCAGAAATCAGCTACGCGGCCGCACTAAAAAATGTGCGGTCCACAGAAGAGCCCTGTGCGGCCGCACCAAGAATTGTGTGGACCGCAGAATATGAGAGATGCGGCCGCAATCCAGAATTGTGCGACTGCAGAGTTAACTCCTGTCAAGACTGAAGAGAAGTGCGGACCGTACATGGAATTGTGCGGCCGCAAAACCTCCAAAAAGGCATTTTTGTCCGAAAATTCCAGCTTTGTATAAACAGACTAGTTTCATGAAATTAGGTCAAGTTTTGAAATATTGAAAGTCCTGTAGCCATTTTTACTTGCCTCTTTAAGCAACTTTATCTTACTTTGGTGATTTAACATTGGATTTTTATCTTTTAATCTTACAATATGAGTTTTATCATCTTTTCTTCTTTATTTTCTTCTATACCCATTATGAGTAGCTAGATTTCTAACTAGGGTTGTGACCCAACCCTAGTGTGTAAAACTAATGGGTTTTTGATTTATGGCTTGTTTATGGTTGAGGGTTTATTATTTTAGCCTTGTTCTTTCTTTTAATTGAAGCATTAATGGTTGCAAACATCAGTTCATGCCTATTTGACTTGGTATCTTCTTGAGAAAGAGAGACTTAGTCTGGAAAAACTTGGCTAACAAGAATTTGGGATAAAATCAAGAGATTGATAGTCCCAATTAAAGGGTTGAACCTAGAGATAGTAAAATCCGACTTGAGCATTTTATCAACTGTTTTGTTCAATACCCATTTGGACTTGAGAAAGCCAAATTGGGCAAAATCACTCTCTTACCGAGAGGTATTGAGTGGGTGTTTGAGTGTTGATAGCTATAATACACCCCGACCAACGAAACAAGCTTTACAGTTTACAAACCATAAGGCAAATACCTAGGTGAAGGTCATAGCCCTAGGCCTTTTACTTTATTTTAAAACAACAACAAAAATAATTTCTTAGTTTTAATTATTTATCTTGCAATCTTAGTTTAAACTAGACCTAGAATCCACCATACCTTGTGGAAGTGTAATTTAAGATAGTTTAAGCTCATTCACCACAATATATACCTCTAAATCCGATTCATATAGCTCCATGTGGAATTCGACCCCGACTCTCTATTGGGTATTACTATTGCATCGACTGTTTCATAACCTCAAATAGAGGTGTGAGTTGGACGAGATCAATTTTTGACGCCGTTGCCGGGGATCATAAAAACAGATTTAGCTATATATTTGGTTTTATGTGTGAATTGTCTTCTTTTCCTTCCATGTTACTAATCATTTTGGGGAAACAATTGTAGGTGAAATAATGGCTCTCAACAACAATAATCCTCTCGGAAACATGCCTTTGGGGGATGTGGACGTGGAAGATGACCAAGTTGAAGAGGGTCCTCTTGAACCTCAAGCAAATAGACGAGGCCGACCGCCTCAAGAAAACATTCTCATTCCGCCCCTACCTCTACCAAGAGCGGCTTCACACCAGGTGTTGCTGAATGAAGGGTATGCAAGTGACATAGTCCTGCCCTGCATTAGGGCGGGCAACTTTCAGATCACAAATGTTATGCTCACATTGCTAGAGCAACGGGGATTCTTTAACGGGGTTCCAAATCAAAATGCATATAAACACTTGAAATGGTTTGTGGACAATTGCTGGGGGAGTAAACAGACAAACGTATTCGAGAATACTTTAAGGTTGAGGCTATTTCCTTTCTCTCTATGGGGAAAGCCTTGGATTGGTTAGAAAGGTTGCCAAACCATTCCATCCATACATGGGATGAATTGGCGGAGAAATTTATTTTCAAGTTCTTTTCTCCCGGGCATAAGGCTACTTTTAGAGATGAGATTCTAGCATTCAAACAAGAACCCAATGAGTCGTTGCATGAAATATGGGAGATGTACCAAACTATGGTGAAAGAGTGCCCAAATAATGACATGACAGAGGCTATGATTCAACAAACTTTCTACAAAGGGATCAATACTACCAATCAATGCATGGTCAGGCAACTTGCCGATGGAAATTTCATGATAACGCCATATGCGGAAGCTTGTGAGATCTTAGATAAAATGGCGGATACTTCATTGGCATGGCAAAGTAGAGAAAATGTTCCTCAAGGTGATCCAAACGTGATTCACCTACATAAAGAATTGCATGATCATGGGCAAGCAATTGCCGAGTTGACCACTACAATGAATCAATTAGCCAAGGCTCAACTTCAACAGGTGAAAAGTCCTAAGCAAGCCAATGCAATGGAGAGAGTTAATATGATGGTAAACAAGAAAAGGAAAAAGGGTCCTCAAGTGCAAAATCCTGTGAAACATTATGTGCAAGAAGATAGTGGGTTTGATCAAGATGAATCTTACAATGAACAAGAGGAGGAAGTACAATATGTTAACAACTTTCAAGGGCAAAGAAACAACTCTCAAGGTTCGAATCAACAACAATGATGACCTCATGATAATCAAGGGAATTAGAATTCTAGCAACCAAGGTAATTGGAGTGGTGGTAACAACCAAGGGAATTGGAACAATCAAAACAATCAAGGAAATTTGAATGGTCAAAATAACCAAGGCAATTAGAGTGGCAATAGTCAAGGATATTTGGGAGGCAACATAACCAAAGGCCCCTGATGTATCAACAACCGAGCAACCCGCCTCCTTATCCTTCCCACGGTCCAAGCTCTTTCAACAATGAGATGGGATGAATTGAGAACATGTTCAAACAAATGATGGAGAAGAATACCGACTCCGATGCCCAACTAGCCTCTCACAACACTTCAATTCGCAATTTGGAAGTTCAATTGGGGCAAATCTTGCAAGCTTTAAACACTCATCCTAAGTGGGCACTACCAAGTGACACGGTGGTGAACCTAAAGGGTGGAAACAACACGGGACATGCCATGGCTGTTACTACAAGGAGTGGAAAAGGTGGGGATGCACCCACGTCAAGTCAAAGGAAAATTATGGATGATGAGCAAGTGGTACAAGAAGATGAGATCCCGAACAATATGGTGCAAGCAAATGATGAAGTAAGAATTGATATTGATGACAATGTGGAGGAGACTCAAGAGGAAGTGAACCCGTCTAGGGAGCACATTGGTGACAATACTGGAACCGGTAGTGCTAAAGGCTAAGGAACCAATGCCAAGGCCTACTCCTCCATACCCTCAAAGGTTTACCAAGCAAAATGGCGAGAATCAATTCAAAAAGTTCATTGACATGATGAAGAGTCTATCTATTAATGTGCCATTGGTTGAGGCTTTGGAGCAAATGACCGGTTATGCAAAGTTCATGAAGGACTTGGTGACAAAGAAGCGGTCGATGAATTGTGAAACTATAAAGATGAGTCATCAAGTGAGTGCAATTGTGCACTCAATGGCTCCTAAATTGGAAGATCCCGGCGCTTTCACAATCCCTTGTATCATTGGAAGTGCCGACTTTGCTAAAACTCTTTGTGATCTTGGGGCATGTATAAATTTGATGCCCTATTCGATTTTCAAGACTTTGGAAATTGGGCAACCAAGACCCATAACTATGAGATTACAAATGGCGGATTGTACCATGAAGAGACCATTGGGTATAATTGATGATGTGTTAGTTCGTGTTGATAAATTCATTCTCCCGGCGGATTTTGTTATTCTTGATTGTGAAGTGGACTATGAGGTACCGATTATTCTCGGTAGACCTTTCCTTGCTACGGGATAGGATCTTGTTGATGTGGAAGCCAGTGAACTCACTTTCCGGGTGGGTGATGAAAAGGCGGTGTTCCACGTGTGCAAATCTATGTGACAACCGAATAACAATGAAGTATGTTCATTCATGGACTTGGTGAACGATGTTATTATTTATAATACAAGTGCCACGATTAATGTGGGTGACATGTTGGAGGTCATTTTGCTAAATTTTGATGATGAGGAAATGGATGGCTTCATGGAATGTGTAAATTCTTTGCAAGGGATGGGGCCGTATAATTATGCACCTCGGAAACTTTCCTTGGATCTCAAAAATAGGAAAACTCCTCCTACAATGACTTCAATTGAAGAGCCTCCTATCTTGGAGTTGAAGCCATTGCCTCCACATCTCAGGTATGAATTTCTTGGCCCTTGTTCTACTTTACCGGTTATTCTTTCCTCTTGTTTGACTAATGTGCAGGTTGACTCTACATTGGTAGTGCTCAACAAGAGGAAGAAAGCTATTGGGTGGACTTTGGCTGATATTTGAGGAATAAGCCCCGCATTTTGCATGCACAAGATTAATTTGGAGGAAGATGCCAAACCCTCCATTGAACATCAAAGGAGACGACTCAATGAAGAAATGCAAGAGGTGGTCAAAAAGGAGATCATAAAGTGGTTGGATGCCGGGGTTGTCTACCCTATTTCTGACAGTTCGTGGACTTCTGTGGTGCAATGCGTTCCGAAGAAGGGGGGCATAACTGTGGTCACCGATGATAAAATGAGTTGATTCCAACAAGAATGTTGATCGGGTGGAGAGTGTGTATGGACTATTGGAAGCTAAACAAAGTCACAAGGAACGACCATTTTCCATTACCCTTTCTTGACCAAATTCTTGATAGGTTGGTCGGCTGGGCATTCTATTGCTTTCTAGATGGATATTCAGGTTACAATCAAATCCTTATTGCCCCGAAAGATCAAGAGAAAACAACCTTCACTTGTCCCTATGGCACTTTCTCTTTCAAGCGGATGCCATTTGGCTTATGCAATGCACAGATAACTTTCCAATGGTGTATGGTGGCGATCTTTATGGATATGGTAGAGGATTACCTTGAAGTCTTCATGGATGACTTTTCGGTAGTAGGGGATTCCTTTGATGATTGCTTGGATAATTTGGATAAGGTCTTGGCAAGATGTGAAGAGACAAACTTGGTGTTGAATTGGGAGAAATGCCATTTCATGGTCGAGGAGGGTATTGTCCTTGGCCATAAGATTTCAAAGAAGGGGATTGAGGTTGACACGGCGAAAATAGAGGTGATTTCTAAACTTTCACCTCCAACATCCGTGAAGGGCGTGAGAAGTTTCTTGGGTCACACGGGGTTCTACCGGCGTTTCATAAAGGATTTTTCTAAGATGGTGAACCCCTCGTGCAAGCTTTTGGAGAAAGATACTAAATTTGACTTCAATGATGATTGCATGAGAGCATTCGAATTGCTCAAGTTCAAATTGACAACTACTCCCATTATCATCGCCCCGAATTGGAGCATTCCTTTTGAGCTCATGTGTGATGCTAGTGATGTGGTAGTTTGAGCGGTTTGGGGGCAACGTATCAACAAGATCTTTCATCCGGTCTACTATGCTAGTAAGACAATGAATGATGCCCAAGTCAATTACACTGTGACTGAAAAATAGCTCTTTGCCATTGTGTTTGCTATTGATAAGTTCCGCCCGTACTTGAAGGGTGCAAAAGTGATTGTCCACACAGATCATGTGGCACTTCATTACCTTATGAGCAAGAAAGATTCCAAAGCCCGGTTGATGAGATGTGTGCTTTTGTTGCAAGAGTTTTACATAGACATCCAAGACTGAAAAGGAAGTAAAAACCAAGTGGCGGACCACCATGTCTCATTTGGAGGAGGAGGGGAGGCTGCATGATGGCCTTGAAATCAATGACTCCTTCCCCGATGAGAAACTCTTAGCCATTTCAATAAAAGAGG
This sequence comes from Nicotiana tabacum, assembly GCF_000715075.1. Classification (NCBI taxonomy): domain Eukaryota; kingdom Viridiplantae; phylum Streptophyta; class Magnoliopsida; order Solanales; family Solanaceae; genus Nicotiana; species Nicotiana tabacum. The sequence continues at coordinate 123,790,181 of NC_134083.1, read as the reverse complement.
TGTCATGGTTCGCCGATCTAGCAAATTTTCTTGTGAGTGGTATTATCACGGATGAGTTTTCTTCAAACCAAAGGAAGAAGCTCAAACGGGATTGTCAAGACTATTATTGGGATGAACCGTACCATTTTCGGATTTGTACGGATTGAGTGATTAGAAGATGTGTACCAGAGGAGGAACAATGTGAAATTCTTGGGGCTTGTCATTCTTCGCCATATGGTGGTCACCATGGTGGAGCAAGAACGACGGCCAAAGTGTTAAGTTGCGGTTTCTATTAGCCCACTCTTTAAAAGGATGCAAGTGATCTCGTCAAACGTTGTGATGAATGTCAAAGGGCCGGTGGAATCTCAAAGAAAAATGAAATGCCCATCACCACCATTTTGGAGATTGATATTTTCGATGTGTGGTGTATTGACTTCATGGGTCCTTTTGTGAGTTCTTATGGAAATACCTACATCTTGGTAGCTGTTGATTATGTGTCAAAATAGGTTGAGGCCGTTTCTCTACCCAACAATGAAGCAAGAAGTGTGGTGGCATTTTTGAAGAAGAATATTTTCACAAGGTTTGGTACTCCGCGGGCTATCATAAGCGATAAGGGGTCGCATTTTTGTAAAAAAGCTTTTGATACCTTGCTTAGCAAGTATGGTGTCACTCATAAAGTTAAGACTCCCTATCACCCTCAAGAAAGTGGTCAAGTGGAAGTCTCTAACCGGGAGATAAAGAGTATTTTGTCCAAAATAGTATATGCAAATTGGACGGATTGGTCAAAGAAGCTTGATGATGCACTATGGTCTTATCAGACTGTTTTCAAAACTCCTATCGGGATGTCTCCATACCGGTTGATGTTTGGCAAAGCTTGTTATCTTCCGGTGGAACTTGAGCACAAGGCCATGTGGACTTTAAAGAAATTAAATCTTGATTGGGATGCAGCTGCCACCTTGCGGGTTGCACATTTGAATGAATTAGATGAATTCCGGTACCATGCATATGCAAGTTCATCCTTGTACAAAGAAAGAATGAAGTACCTTTATGATAAATACATCCAAAACAGGGAATTCAATATGGGAGATCTTGTTTTGTTGTTCAACTCACGATTGAAGATGTGTCCCGAAAAGTTGAAATCCAAATGGAGTGGTCCCTTTGAAATTGTGGGTGTGATACCTTTTGTTGTATTGGACTTGAAGAACAAAAATGATGAGGTATTCCGAGTCAACCGGGTGAAGCATTATTTGGGACAAGCTGATGATGGCCATGTGGCGGCAGTGATTCATTTGAAGTGATAGTAAGCGTCATGCCGCGACGTTAAATCAGGTGCTTCTTGGGAGGCAACCCATGTTTCTTTTTCTTGTTCTTTTTCTTCTTCTTTAGATAGGTCTTCTTTTGTGCTAACTGGTTTTGAAGTGTGTTGCAGGAATGATTGTGTCTGTGCTCAGAAAAATTGACTAAGAATGGAAAAAGTGCGGACCGCACAATTTTGAATGCCACAGCAGAAAGGGATATACGACTGCAGAATTCTTGTGCGGACCGCACAACTGGAGATAAAAAAAAATGCAAACTCTCTGAAGTTTGCCTGTCAGAGAAATAACCAAAGTGCGGCCGCACAAGGAAATGTGTGGTCCGCACCAAAATTTGTAGTCGCACTCAAAAATGTGCGGACCGCAGATCAACAAAGGGTAAATGTGTAACAGGTAAAGGAGTGCGAACCACACATGAAATTGTGCGGCCACACTCATCTCTTGAATTCTTGCTCTAACCAGTCAACTATAAATAGTAGCCTTCTCACTACTGTTGAGACTTTACGAACTCTGGACAATTAACACAAAGGCAAACACAGTGCACTCAACTGATTCACGCATCTAACACTCATTTCATCATCTTTGATTCTTCCTTAGCATCACTACATTACTGGTATGTTCAATTCATCTTTAAATTTTTCAATTTTCTTAATTTCTTTCATAATTAGTTTAGTTATTTTTAGGCCTAATGTCAAATTCATCATCATGTGAGCTTAAATTTGTATGGGTAACTTCCTATTTACTATTTGGGGGATGGGTAAACTGTGTATCATGTCTAAATTGCTACTACCATATCTAAATTGTGCGTGAATTAGAAATCCTAAGTTTACTGCTGATTGTTTTTGAATTGGGCGGTCGCACAAGGAATTGCGCGGTCCGCAGATCAGTAGGCTAGGGCATATGGTGTGAAATGATTTTGTGGACCGTACTTGAAATTGTGCGGTCCGCTTAAATTAAACCGCGGCCGCAGAAAAGTATGTGCGACCACAGATCAAGCAATTCTCTGTCTTCAGAGAGTTGTCATTTTGGAAGTTTCAATATGCAGCCATACCCAAAATTGTACAGACCGCACTTCAGATGTGCAGCCGCACTTAAAATTGTGCGGACCGCACAATCATCACTGCGGCTGCACATTCAAATTGTGCGGTCCGCACAACCCCTTTTCTACGGCCGCACTAAACAATGTGCGGTCTGCACTTCCCAAACTTACAACATGTTTTGTTCTGCAAATTTTCTGCTTACCTGCACTTAACTAGAACTGACTCTTACTACTATTTTGTGCAGAATATAGTTAGATCACGTGGTCGTGGTGATACATCAAAGGGGAGGGGTGAACCTTCCAGAGGCAGAGGCAAAAGCACCTTACCTCTCGCCCTCCATAAAGTGATCAGTAAGAAGGCAATATCAGGCCGAGGTAGACAACCAGAGCCCTCCGAATCAAGTTCATATGCCCCATCTATGGAAGCATCGGGGGCGACTTGGTGCCAAGGCAACTTGCTGTGCAATCACAGCCACAACTGCCCCAAGACAGATACTGACTGAGAAATGAGCCTACTTCTTCTGAGAGTACTTCTGAGAGGTCGAAAGGGAATAGTCAGGCTTCAGAGGCTTTATCTACACATGCTCCCGACACACCTGCTACTACAGTGGAGGTGGATGATATCTCGGATGATCGCTGGGGAGGTGATACTAGAGTTGTAGGCCTGGAGAGGTCAAAGAAGAAGGAAGTTTATGGAGATAGGTTTGTGAGCCTGATTGTATTCAACAGGTTCCGAGAGTGGTGGCCGCAGAGATCGCTTACTCTTGAGCAGCAGTTTGTATTGAAAGATCTGGATAAATACAACCCAAATGTGTTAAGACAATTTCAGGAAAGAAAAAAGGTGGAAATGGTTTACTCAAAGTGTAGTGGATGCCAAAGAGCACTTGGTCCGGGAATTTTATGCCAACGTGGCACACATCAAGAAGGGGACCAAAGTGACGAAAGTGAGGAACTTGAAAGTGAGGTTTGACCAAACCACCCTGAACACATACCTAAGGTTGGAGGATGTGGAGCCAGTGCAATACTTGGAAAAGCTGGCTATGGGAGATGCAGCTAGCCCATGGCTAGCCGAGCTTCTGGCAGCTCCGGGACCACCACCACCATAGATCACAGCAGGGATTCCAATTTAGCGGAACACCCTGAATTTTGAGGCAAAGGTATGTCAGACATTTGTGTGTAGCAGAATAGACCCATGGTAGAATGAAACAAATCTTCTAGTCCCGCGAGCAGTGCTAGTTGCCTCGATCATGGCCGGGTACCCAATCAATGTGGGTGCCGGGATATCGGTCAATATGTCCTTGGTTCCCAGGCAAGGTGACACCTCCTACCCGTATCCCAACACTATTCACTAGGTAACTCACAGATGCGGGGGTGGAACTAAGGGATTTTGACACCAAGGTGAAGGCGAAAAAGCCTTTCTCGTGGTATTCGTTGATGGATAGTGAAAACCCAAAGAAGAGGGGTCAACTCTCTACCACTGCAGGCTAGTCTGATGAGCCTGCAGGGGTAGTTGCTAGGACAGTTGACATGCCATCTACTTCAGCATATCCTTCTGATAGTGCAGTAGCTATGCCTCCACCTCTTTCTTCAGGTCCTTCAGCATCAGTGCCTTCCACATCGGTTTGAAGCTGGTGCCCATGACTGCTCATCCACTATCTGCGCTGCGAGTCTCCTAAACACTGGCGAGCCTCAACAACTAGATGCAGACAGCCACTACAAAGCTGACTGACATATCCAGTGCTGCTGCAACACAGTCATCAATCTCGGCACCCCAGATTCCTTCGACAGTGAAGGATACATTAAAGAAGATCTTGGACCACTGTCATGAACACCCTGGTAGCACATGACACAGTGATTGAGGAGCTCGGGAAGTAGGTAAAGAAAATGAAAAAATCCTAGGCATCCAAGAAATTAGTTGATAGACTGATGAGAGAGGTGACTAAGATAGCAGCTGCTGGTGACCTTCCATTTGACATGCTGATCTAGCCGCACCATCAGCACCAGCTGGCCAGTCTGAGGAGCCAGACATGGCTGCCGACACTGCTGAGGCGGTGCGCCAGATGTTCACCAACCTAGTTACTCCCAGAGCCGATGATGATGAGATCCAGTTAGAGGAGGCTGAGGGCGGTGATGCTGCTATGGACACAGAGATGTCCAAGGCCACATATGGAGTCTTATTTACTCTTACCTTTCCTTATTCTTATTTTGTTAAGCATTGGGGACAATGCTTATTTTTATTCAGGGGGTGGAGTTTATTTGATATTTGGATATTTGACATTTGGTTTGTAATAACTGATAACATTTTCCTCTTTCCTTTTATTTATGTATATATTCTTCCCTCTTTCTCTATTGATGTATATATTCTATCTTTTCCCCTCTCAGTATGTACATTCATTTATGTCTTTAGTAGCTTTCTTTGTAGCTTCTTTATTTTATTTTCTTATTAGTCTATGTTTAATTTTGTAGCTTCTTTTTATGTTTTTAGTAGTCAATAAGCCTTTGGTTTTCTTAATGCCACGGTTCTTTCCAAAGGTATTTTTTGTGTGAACCGGGTGTTTCTTCCCAACGATGGATGGCATGACAACCTTCTTAAGGGATTGAGTCTGTTTTTGATGTTTAGGTAAGAATAGTAATAGTAATGAATAAAAGAGTCAACCATGATTCACTTGGTACCAACACACTTAACTACGTGCTTATGGTTAAAAACGAGTTTCTTGGGAAAGAAGTAGCTCTAATTAGCGACCTTGTGACTCTTGCATTGACTTAGGAAATCATCGAATGGTTTAGTCGAGCCATAGTGATTTTCAATCTTGAATATGGTCATTGTGGGCCCTCGAATCTATCCTTTTTAACATTCCAGCTGCGTGAGAGGTGAGATGATTTTGTTGCAAGTCCAAGTACCCGTGCAAATGGCCTAGAACTTGCCCCGAATGTGTTTCTAGGCAAAATTTTAAGTTTTTCTTGGCTTGAAAAGTGATTGTAGGCTCTCCTTGACCCGCTTGAAATTTTTCATGACCCACCAAAGTTGTTATCCCTAGTCAACCCATTTGAGCCTAAAACCTTTCTCATTTGATAACCATGTTACAAGCCTTTACCCATTTTGTAGTGACCCTTTCTTGGCACCCGAGCTTTCCTTAACACTCTTGAGAAACAATTGGCTAAAACATAAGTTTGGGGGAGAGACGAGGAGTTTGAAAAAGGTATCAAGGCACAAAAAAGAAAAGAAATGAAGAAAAGGGAAGGCAAGAAAAAGAAAGAAGAATAAAAATAAAAAAAATGCAAAAAGAAAGTGAATAAGTTGAAAAATTGAAGGGATTTCAAAGAATGGTAATGATGCAAAGTATGGAGAAAACAACGAAGGAGGAAATGAATATCATGACCAAGAAAGAGTGATTATATGTCTCTCTAACCCCCCCTCCCCCTATGGGAAAGAAAATGCCTCATAAAAGTGGCATAGCATGGGCCGATAAGAGAAAATAGAGTGCTTTAGGAAAGATGAACCCGTTCTATCCTAGTATATCCAACCTTAGTACAAAAGGCTTCATTACATTCCCAAAAAGCCCTACGTGATTTCAAGCCGAGTGAGCTTATATTAGTGGTGATTTACATGAGGGGCAAGCCTATGGTACTTAAAGCCGTACTTGTGATATTCTTTTGAGAGAGATGAGCGAACCTTTCACAAAACTTTGAATTGAGTGCTACATTCTTAAGTGAGGTACAAATGGAGAGTAGAAGAGGAGGAGTTTGGGATCCACAATGACCTACATGAAAGAGCGAGCTTCCTTGATGAATAAAGTCAACTCTTGATGCTCAAGTGTCACATTAGAACTATTTGTGCTTAAAACTTCAAATCATTGCCTTGTTAATAATTCATAAGTATTGTGGGTAATTGCTGGTCACAGTTGATGTGTGTTTGATACAACTTAGATTAGCTGGAATAGCTATTATCTTGTGGAGGTGGGAATTACCTTATTTGCTTGAGGACAAGCAAAAGCTTAAGTTTGGAAGAGTTGATAAGTGGAGATTTTGACTACTTATTAGCGCCTTTTAGCTCTCGTTTTAGTCCAAAAGTATTTAATTGTATTCCCGAAAAGTGATGAAATATGCTTAATTGCAGGAGTATTAGAAAATGAGCCACTAAGATAAAATCCAACTCAAAAAGGAGTGATCTGAACTCAAGGACAAAAATCAGGCACAGAAGCTCAAGTGCGGACCGTAGATTTTCATCTGCGGCCGCAAACTGTGAAGGCAATTTAACAGAGTCCAAGTGCAAAGTGCGGACCGCACAATAATTGTGTGGCCGTAGAAGCTGTGCAAGAGCTAAAGTTTAAAGAGTCTCATTTCAAACTCAAAAAGAAATGCGGACCGCACAATAATTGTGCGGCCGCAAAAATCAGCTATGCGGCCGCACTCAGAAATGTGCGGTCTGCAGAAGAGCCCTATGCGGCCGCACCAAGAATTGTGCGGACTGCAGAATATGAGAGATGCAGCCGTAATCCAGAATTGTGCGGCCGCAGAGTCAACTCCTATCAAGAATGAAGAGAAGTGAGGACCGCACATGGAATTGTACGGCCGCAGAACCTCCGAAAGGGCATTTTTGTCCGAAAAATTTAGCTTTGTATAAATAGACTAGTTTCACGAAATTAGGTCAAGTTTTGAAATATTGAAAGTCCTATAGCCATTTTTACTTGCCTCTTTAGGCAACTTTAGCTTACATTGGTGATTTAACATTAGATGTTTATCTTTTTTTTAATCTTGCAATATGCGTTTTATCATCTTTTCTTCTGTATTTTCTTCTATACCAATTATGAGTAGCTAGATTTCTAACTAGGGTTGTGACCCAACCTTAGTGTGTAAACCTAATGGGTGTTTGATTTATGGCTTGTTTATGGTTGGAGGTTTATTATTTTAGCCTTGTTCTTGCTTTTAATTGAAGAATTAATGGTTGCAAATATTAGTTCATGCCTATTTGACTTGATCTCTTCTTGAGAAAGAGAGACTTAGTCTAGAAAAATTTGGCTAACAAGAATTTGGGATAAAATCAAGAGATTGATAGTCCCAATTAAAGGGTTGAACCTAGAGATAGTAAAACCCGACTTGAGCATTTTATCAACTGTTTTGTTCAATATCCATTTGGACTTGAGAAAGCTAAATTGGGCAAAATCACTCTCTTATCGAGAGGTATTGAGTGGGTACTTGAATGTTGATAGCTATAATACACCCTGACCAACGAAACAAGCTTTACAGTTTACAACCCATTAGGCAAACACCTAGGTGAAGGTCATAGCCCTAGGCCTTTTACTTCATTTGAAAACAACAACAACAATAATTTCTTAGTTTTAATTATTTATCTTGCAATCTTAGTTTAAACTAGACCTAGATCAATCAAACCTTGTGGAAGTGTAATTTAAGATAGTTTAAACTCATTCACCATAATATATACCTCTAAATCTAATTCATATAGCTTCCTGTGGAATTCGAACCCGACTCTCTGTTGGGTATTACTATTGCCTCGTCCGTTTCATAACCTCAAATAGAGGTGTGACTTGGATGAGATCAGCAACCCCGGCATAACTAATATCACGGTCTTAGCGAGACAATAAAGAATGCCATGATACGGAGATAATCAATCCATACCCAAGATCACCTCAAAATCGACCATATTAAGTAATAAAAGATCAACCCTAGTCTCATAACCCCTAATGGAAATCACACAAGACCGGTACACACGATCTACCATAATAGAATCACCCACAAGTGTAGACACATGGATAGGGCTATCAAGGGAATCACGAGGCATATCTAGATAAGGAGAAAAATATGATGATACATAAGAATAAGTGGAACCACGGTCAAATAATACTGAAGAATCCCTATGGCACACTGAAACAATACCTGTGACATTGCATCTGAAGCAACTACCTCTAGCCTACCTGGGAGTATATAATAATGGGCCTATCCTCCACCTGACTGACCTTCTTCTCTAGGATGACCTCGAATAGGCTGGGATCTACCCCTAGATGACCATGTGGGTGGTGTAGTTGCTTGTGCCAGAATCATAGACTAGGTTCCCTAACGTGGTACACTGCTCAGAAGCCTCGGGAAATCCTTCTTGAGATGACTTAAGTCTCCACACCCGAAGCAACCCTTCTTTTGGCAAGGCTACTAGCTTTGTGACTGTCCCTGAGGACCTGCATGTTTGCTCAAAGAACCATGAATAAATGGGCACAGTATGAACTTTGTGTTGGTAATGCACTAAAATATGATTGGCCTGCGCGACCACTGTTTGAACCATGGCTCACAGAAGAACCACGATGAACCTAATGGGCTAACTAAACAGGTCGGAAATGACAACCTCTATTGTGATGTCCTAGCCTCCAAATGAGGCACCACCAAAAACCACCTGAACCACGGGCCCTTTTGGCGTACCGCTCCTCTCTCCTGCGTGCGAATATGCTCTAAGCGCTTGGAAATCTCTACAACCTGATGAAAAGTAGTATTAGTCTCGGTCTCTTGGGCTATCCCATACCTGATACCATAATTGAGGTCCTCAATGAACCTCCTAATTTGGGGCTGAACTACAATGACTGGATGTACTAGTAGAACCCCCGGTGTCTGATAATTACGAGCCAGTTGCTCTGCAGTACGTGCATAGGGAGTTTGGGATCCTCCCCCATCTTGTAAGGTAGCTGGTGCAACCGGGATCATACCCCACTAAGTCCAACTCTTTCTCAGGATATGAGCCAAAGTCTCCTAGAGTCCAGGGGTAGCAATAGGTCCCTCAGATGCCTGAGCTAGTCCCACCGGCTCGACATAATCAAGAATTTGCTCCACAGAGGGTGATACTGGTGGCTCCATAGTGGCTATTCTATCAGGGTTCCTAACCGCAACACGTGCTCCACCTCTACCTGTGTCTTGGCCTTGGTCTCTCGCGGCTCTAGCCTAGGGTACTGGCCCCTACTCAGTTGCTCCAGAAAAATATGTCTTCACCATCTGTGAGAGATTAGAAGAGCAAAGATTCAAACTTCGAGATAAACAAATCCGCATGATATAAAATAAAAGAAAGGAAAATTTTCCAAATAGTCCTATAGCCTCTCAAAAATAAGTACAGACGTCTCTGTACCAATCCGCAAGACTTTACTAGAGTTGTTCATGACTCGTGAGACCTAAGCAACCTGGGGCTCTGATACAAAACTGTCATGACCCAAAACCCCCATCGATTATTATGGCTCCACATCCATTTGCAAGGTAAGACAATCATAAAATAATAGTGGAAAAATGATAACAATACATATATAAATGAGTTTAAAAGTTGGATAAGCGTAGCTAAATACCAAACCAATACAACAAATCACCAAAAACTGGTAACACTGAGTCATGAGCTCTAATACATATATAAAAGTCTTCTAATACATTATATTATTTGAAGCAATAACAATAATAAAATATAGAAAGAGACGCCAGGAACTGCGATCGAAAAATATCTCTACCTCTTGTCTCAACAACAACAACAATCATGCTCAACACTCAGCTGGGTCCCACACCTGGATCTACATAATTAAGTGCAGAGAGTAGTATAAATACAATTGACCCCACGTACTCAGTAAGTATAATGACTAACTTTGGTGAGGTAGTAGGGAGAATGGCCAATGACACAACACCAGTACCAGAATCTAAGCATAAGGTATGGGTAAAGCCAACAGTACACATAGGGAAGATATGCACAAGCATCGTAATCAAGCTAACAGTTCAGTGTATAGAGAAGATATGCAAGAATAACAAGTCAAGTTACATAGATTTGACATATAGATAAGATATCTACCGTGAATCATTTCATCAATTAAAATCAGCGTATAGAGAAGATATGCATAAAATCTATGTATACATTTTGACGCTAGCATATAGACAAGATACGGAGTAAAAATATGTATACATCTAAGGAGCTTGCATATATAGAAGATACATAAAGTCCAAACACTGATCAATTTCCATAATCCGCGTGTATTTTATCAAGGAGAAATATGAGAGGACCACCTTAGAGGGATGAATCCTTATCCACACACTGCACGGACAACTCATGTGCCATAATCATAACATCTGCATGGATAACTCACGTGTTCACAATTCAGTCCGTCGCACATAAGGCACATACAAGACCACATGTACACGAACAATGGATATCAATACACCCATGGACTGAGGAAAATAGCATGCTAAGGTGTATGCATGTGCGAAGTGTATAACTACAACTCAGATCAGATGGGTATGTTAAATACAATAACAAGTATCATTCCCAGACATGATATCAAAGCCTATACATGGTCTCTAACATGATTCAAGAAGTTCACGTAGTCATACAAATAATGAAAATAGATATCATAGGAAGCACACAATCCAAACAAGGAACAATAGAAGCCTAAAGTCTAGTCTGGTCAAATTATACATAGCACCCACATATACGCTCGTCACCTCGCATATACGTCACTTTTCACACATTCCAATTAGCCAAATAAGGTGACATCCTAAGGGGTATTCTCTCACAATAAGATTAGACAAGATACTTACCTCAAACAAGTAAAAGTAATACTCCAAGAATGCCTTTCCCTTAGAAATTACCTCCAATCGGCCCGAATCTAGCCAAAAACAACTCAATAATACCATAGAAAGCCATAGGAATCAACTCCAAATAATAAAGCTTCAATCTTTAATTCCAAAAAGTCAACCAAAGTTAACTCGATCACACATGGTCAAAACCCAAGTAAAAGAATAGATTCCGACTACCCATGACCCCAGAGTTTTCAAATCCAAGTCCAAATCATAGCTCAAAACCTTAATTTTCACTCTTTCAAGTTGTAGGAAGGATCCCCAATTTTACCTCAAAATTCCAAGTTTTAGGTGTTAATAATCCATGTATATTCTTGAAATAATACCAAAAATGAGTAAAAAAAAAACTTACCCCTTAGTCTTGTATGAAAATCTCCAAGAAAAATCACTTCTCTCCAAGTGTAGGGTTCAAAATATGAGAAAATTGGCTAAAACCCAGAAATACATCACTTAAATATTCTGCCCAGGGGTACATTTCTCGAACGCGGTCCAAGCCTCGCGTTCGTCAAGCATAAATCTGCTTTAGCCAAATTTCCACCTTCGCGATTGTGTAAGTACCCTTGTAATCATGATGCCTTGCCTGCCACAACTATGCAAATATGACACAACCCCACGCGAACGTGAAGTATTCCAGTACAACATCCTCCGCGAACGCGGCCCTGCCATCGCGAACGTGAACCAAAGTTCTAGCTCCTAGCTTCCCTTCATGAATGTGACTGGTCTATTACGAACGTGAAAACAAATCTTCCCTAGCTCCTAATCCTTCATCGCGAACGGGCGACTTTTCTCGCTAATGCGATGAACGCCAGTCACCAACACATTAGACAACTCCAAACAGGCTCTCACCCAAGCCACCGGGGACCCCATTAAATCATACCAACAAGTCCATAAACACTATCTAGATCTATCCAAAGCTTCCAAATATATGCGATAACATCACATCTATGAGTCGAAGATCAAATCACAAGTTGAACTTCTCGTAAGTTCAAGAACTTCCAAACTTTCAACCAAGCGTCTGATTCAAGACTAAACAATCCCGATCATATCCAAACTTTGCACACAAGTTCCATGCAGCAAAATGAACCTATTCCAAGTTTCAGAACAAAAATCGGAGTCTAATAATATCAAAGTCAACTCCTAGTCAAACCTATAAACTCTCCAAACCTTTAAATTGCCAACTTTCGGAAAATAGAGCCAAACTCATCTAGGAACCTATGAGTTCAAATCTGAACATATAGTCCAGAATCACCATACAAAACCTATTGGAATCGTCAAATCACCAATCTGAGACCTTCTACTCAAAAGTCATACCTTGATTAACTCTTAACAACTTAAGTTTCCAAAATGAGACTAAGTGTCTCCAATTACTCTCAAACCTTAACGAAGCCAAACTAATCAATTCCACAAGTCACAAAATAACAAACTCACACACAAGAAGCATAAAATAAAGAAACATGGCTCAAATACACAAAATAACTAGCCGAGTCGTTACAACTATATTTCATTCACATATGGATGGGGCAGTCCAAACTGACTATTCATATCCTTGAGGATATGTTTAGAGCATGTGTTATTGATTTTTGGAGGCCAGTGGGATCCGTTTCTACCATTGACAGAGTTTGCTTACAACAACAGCTACCAGTTCAGTATTCAGATGGCGCCGTATGAACATTTATATGGTAGATGGTAAGTGTAACGAGCCAACCAATTGTTTTATTTTTTAGATCACCGTTTCCCTAATTGAGACTCCCCGTATGTACTTTTACTATTTTATGAATTGCGGGGATGACTGGTTTAGGTTTGGAAATGTTTTAGAACACTAAGTCCCTAAATAGTGGCCTAAGATGGTCAAGTTTGACTTGAGTCAACATTTTGAGTAAACGACCTCAGAATCGAGATTTGATGGTTCCAACAGGTTCGTATAATAATTTTGGACTTGGACATGTGTTCGGGTCGGGTTTCAGGCAATCTAGGAGCCTTTCGGTGCTTAATGTTAAAAGTTAGCTCAGGAAAGGTTTTCTAGTTCTTTAAATTTGGTTTGGAGTAGACTTTGGTATTATCGCGGTGTATTTGGGATTCCGAGCTTGGGAATAGATCGTATGGTAATTTTTGACTTGTACGCAAAATTTGGTGTCATTCCGAGTTGTCTAAGTGTGATTCGACACGTTCGGAGCTAGTTGAGAAATTTGAAGCTCATAAGTTGATTCAATTTGGTTTTGGGGTGCGATTCTTGGTTTCGATGTTGTTCTAAGTGTTTCGAGATTTCGAGCAGGTCCGTATTATGTTTATGGACTTGGTTGTGCAATTTGATGGCATCCCGGCTGGCTTGGGTGTGTTTCGGACTGCCCAAAGCTAAGTCGGAAACACAAGAAATGGCTGTTCTAGTTTCCTTCTTTGCGAACACGGAGCATGGCTCACGTTCACGATGAAGGAATGGGGTTAGGTAGAATTTTTCCCTACGCGTTCGCCAGAAGGGGACCGCATTCGCGGTGCTCTGGTTCACTGGCCTTTTCATTCGCGCTCAGGCCTTCACGTTCGCGAAGTGTGAGGCCTGCTGGGGAGGCGGTTAGTCGATAGCCTTCGCATTTGCGTTGAGGCCGTCACGTTTGCGATGGGTAGGTCAGATAAGCCTTCGCGTTTGCGAGGCTGGTCTCGTGTTCGCGAAAGGTACTTTTCCTGGGCTTGGCATTTTTCCTTCGTGATCGCGAGTGCGCTATCGCGATCGGGAAACAGGAACCACTGGGCAGAAAACACTTTAAAGACGAGACTTAGGCTTATTTTTCCCATTTCTCACTTGTGTGGTCCAAATTCGGAGCTTGTTGGAGAGGAGTTTTCATCAAGCATTGTAAGGTATGTAATTTCTACCTAATGTAAGTATAATACATAGATTATGGGTAGATTTTAACAGGTAAAATATGGAAATTTTAGGAGTTTGTTGAAAAACCTAGGTTTTGATAAAAATGGGATTAGGCCACGAAAATGATTATGGAATTGAGTAAAAATTATATATTTGTATTCGTGAGGTTATGGGTAATATTTATTTGCGAAAACTTGCGGAATCGAGGTGCGTGGACCATGGGGGTGAATTTTAGGAACCTTCCAAATTAGGTTGGGTAATTACTCTAGTGGTTAAATTATGAACTTTTGAGCACTTATGGATTAGTTTATACCACTTTTGATTAGATTTGGATTGCTCGGCTTCGTTTGGGAAGTTCTAGTGAAGTTAAAGAGCCGGTTAGTGGACTTGAAAGTGAGGTAAGTCTCTTGCCTAATCTTGTAAGAGGGAACTTATCCCCTTAAGTGTATTAATTATTGTGTTCTACTTGTTGTGGGGAGCTACGTACGCACGAGGTGACGAGAGTCCGTACGTAGCTATTTTTATGATATGTCCGGGTAGAATTAGATTCACATCATACCTTTAATTGTGCTATTTGTACCTACCCTGTGTATTGATTTTCTTAATTATGACTGAGATTGAGGATTTGAATAAAGATACCGACTTAGCCTCTTACTTCAGAAAAATTTGATAATCTGTGTCTTCTCGACTCGCATGGGCTTTCACGAGCGAGGTAAATTTCTCTACTCTTATGAGATCGGGTCGTTCACCTCGGCAGTGTAATAAATTACTCTTATGGGATCAGGTCGTTCACCTCGGCAGCATGGTAACATTATTCTTATGGGATCGGTCCATTCGTCTCGACAGTACTGAGTATCACTATTCCTATGGGATCAGGCCGTTTGTCTCAGTAATTTGGTACTTAATACTTGAGACTGGATTCGGTTTGGTAACATTTGAGATAGCGCCTTCAAGGCCGGTTAATACATGTTTAATGATTTGATATAGGCTCATGTGTGAAATTACTGTAATTAATTTTATTTGCTTTATTGCTACTTGTTGTACATTCATCATGTCTACTTTATGTATTTCTATTACTGTTTGACCAATAGTAAGTGACAAGTCGATCCCTCATCACTACTTCTTCTAGGTTAGACTAGATACTTACTAGGTACACATTGTTTTCTATACTCACGCTACACTTCTGCACTGAATGTGTAGGGACTGAGACAGGTACTACCAGTGGTCAAACCGGCGCGTAGCCGCACTTTTACGGAGACTTAGTAATGAGCTGCTTGCCTTACTTCGATCTGCAGCACCAGAGTCTCCCTCTACCTTGTTTATTATTTCTATCTATTACCTTTCAGACAATAATTGTATTGGTTTTTTATATTCTCTAGATTGCTCATGCAATTGTGGCACCGGGTTTTGGGGGCTTTTAGCATTCATGTACTGTTGTACTTATCATTACTGTCACTACGGTTGATGTATTTCTCACACTGGTATTTTGTTGAGAAAAGAGTATGTACGGTTGCATGAGATCTTACTTACTTCATTTTTTTAAAAAGGAAACTTTTGTTTTAAAAGATAAAAAAGAATAACTAAATTGTAGGTTCACTTGTGGGCTTGCCTAACGGCGACGTTAGGTTCCATCGCGACTGTTACGCCCCAAAACCGAGGAGAGCGACCGATGCTCAACCGAGTGAATCCGACCGAGCAAGCCTGTTAGATTTCATCCTACCCAAACTCATCCACGAATGGAGATAATACATATTTTCATTAATTAGACAAAAAGGTGTTCACGTCTACAATACCAATTCATTTACAATAGTTCATCATTTTTTAAGTCTCAAATGGACAAGTAATACAACAACAACATAATATATTTTGTCTTTTCCAGCACCAATACATAACCCACACTATGTCTACGGAGTCTCTATAAATAAGGAAGAGTACAATGATAATATCGGCAATAAGGCCTCGGCAATACCTCAAACAGAATACACAAAGAACAAAAGATACATGACCCCAGAATGAAGTGGGGCTCACCAAGTCAGCTGGGAAGAAGGTGTGCTGCTATCACTAATCAATACCTCATATGGTAGAACCACCTGCATCCATTTAAAGATGCAGCACCCCCGACAAAAGGGACGTTAGTACCGTCGAATAGTACTAGTATGAAAACCAAACACCAATTTAAGAATTTAGAAATACAATATGAATATGATGAATCAGGGCGACAATAGCATAATATAGCTAACCGTTTAAACCAGAGCAAGCTTATTAAGAGCTATCAATATCATATATAGGATTTAAGATGAGATCCTCTGTAACCATCTTCACACAAAGCGGCCTCGCTGCTTTACCCGATGTATGCATGTGGAGGTATAAGTACAATACCACAACTCTACTCAAGCGGCCCCGCCGCCTCACCCCAATGTATGCAGGTGGATGTATAACCACAGTACCAAGAACCTACACAAAACGGCTATACCGTCTCACCTCAATGTATGCGGGTGGAAATGCATCAATGATACCAATACTAACACAAAGCGGCTATGCCGCCTCACTCCAATGTATGCAGGTGGAGGTGTATCACAATCACAATCTCTACACAACTTGGCATAATAACTTTCACATAAATCACGACTTGAAATTATAACATGGGGATACACAATCCATAGTTTGGAACACATCCTCAATTTATAATGCAATATGATAAGAGCATTTGAAACACAAATTGAACATATATCTTTATCACAAAATTTATCGGAATACTCGATTTGTAATCAACATCTTGGAACTTACAAGTATAAGTGGGAATTCCAATTCTTAAAGAAGAATTTAGCCACTTGAGCTTCCTTACACTCTAAATGTTCCAAAATTCTTAGCAACTTCACTCTATTTTAGAAATATAACAAATTGAACCAAAATTAGAAAGGTGGTCATGGTTCTAGCTCATTTGAGCATTTTATCAAACACTAGGTGTGCACAAGGTTTCAAGGTCCTTTTATGAAGGAGTCCATCATCCCACAACCCAATCTTTACCGTTTTTGGCTCAACAATGTTCCTATACCCGTTGATAACACATGCAAGAAAGATAACAACTCCAATACCTATGAACTTTCTTGATAATTGCCCATCTTTTAGTTAGAATTCGAAATTAAGGGTTAGGGTGTAGAATCTTACCTCAAGAATGAAGATCTAGTGTGTTTTCCTTGTTAATCTTCAAAGATTTGTGTAAGAATTGAAGGATGATTTGGTGAAGATCACTTTCTCACTCTAGGGCTCCGTCTCTCACTCTAAAGCATCACGTTTCAGCTAAAGAAAATGACCCATTGCGTGTATTTAATAAAGTTGGGTCGGGTTATAGTTATAAAAGAATAGATACTCCGAAGTTCCGGACCGGGCTACAGACCTGGCCTCACCAGGCTAAAGCTTGGTCTTAGCGTGCTATAGGCCTAGCCTCGCCAGGCTAAAGCCTGGTCTTACACCTGGCCTCGCCAGGTTAAAGCATGGTCTTACACCTGGCTTTGCCAGGTCGAAAACTTTCAACTCCTCAATGCACTATTCAACCCAAAAACTCCGAAAGTACAATATATTAGCCTACCTTGGCACCACAAAACCTTAAATTACTTAGTAAAATTTTTCGGGGCCTTACAACGACCTATCACGGGTTTTTGGTCGTGACAGTAACATTCTCCGGTTGGTTGATTTGAGCCTAGTAAGGCTAGGTTATTGGGCACAGATTTGGTTCGTGATGCTTTGTGAAAGGTGGAGTTGATTCAAGAGCGACTTCGTGTATCGTAGTCTAGGCAGTAGAGTTATGCCGATAGGAAGGTTCATGATATGGCTTTCATGGAAGGTGAAAAAGTTGTTCTTAGAGTTTCACCCATGAAGGGCATGATGAGATTTCGGAAGAAGGGAAAGTTTAGACCTAGGTTTTTTGGTCCATTTGAGGTTTTAGAGAGAGTTAGTGAGGTGGCATACAAGCTTGCTTTGCCACCCAACTTACCGGGAGTTCATCCGGTATTTTATATTTCAATGCTTCAGAATGTGACAACAAGTCACATGTGTTAGATTTCAGTTCAGTGTAGTTGGATGAGAATCTAACTTACGAAGAAGAGTCAATGGCCATTTTGGATAGGCAGGTTCGGAAGTTGAGGTAAAAAAAGATTGCATCAATGATATTCTAGTAAAGTCAACCAGTCGAGGAAGCATTTTGGGAGACCAAGAATGATATATGGAGAATATATCTTCATCTTTTTGGCATTTCAGGTATAATTCTAAACCCGTTTGAGGATGAATATTTATTTAAGAGGGGGACAATATAATGACCTGGCCGATAATTTTGGATATTAGAGCCATGTTACCCTATTTGTTATTTTTCTTATATTTATTTGATGATTTATGACTTTTGGGGATGGTTGGTATGGTTTCGGGAAGGTTTGGAAGTGAATTTGAACACTCGGCTCTACTGTTTGAAGCTTAAGTTATAAGAGTTGACCAAAATTTAACTTTTGAGTGAATGCCCCCCGAATTGGCATTTTGATGGTTCCAATAGGTTTGTATGATAATTTTGGACGTGGGCGTATAATCGGATTTGGTTTTGGATGTTCCTACAAGATTTTGACTCTATTTGTCTAACGTTGGCAATTTGAAGAATTAGAAGTTCATAAGTTTGACCGGTAGTTAACTTTTGGGATAATGAACTTTCATTGTATTTTGAGTCCATAGATAGGTACTAATGGTTGATAAGAACCTGTGTGCAAATTTTGGTTGTAATACGAAATGTTTAAGTGTGACTTGGATGCATTCGACGAAATTGAAAAGTTTCAAAGTTAAGAGATGGATTTGATCTTCGATTCTTGATTTTGTTATTAATTTTGATATTTTGAGCCTTGGAAAAAATCTGTAGGAGGTATATGAACATGTTGGAATGATTGGACGGAGTCGCAGGGGCTCAGGTGTGATTCGAGGTGGTTTTCGATCATTTTGGTTGAGTTTTGCACTGTTGGTTTTCTATTACAAGGTAGTTCTTCACAATCATGGAGCTGGGTCTTGCAATCACGGAAAGGGAGTTTGGTTGGTAAGTTATTATGCTTTGTGATGAAGGCGCTTAGCCTCGCAATCGCGAAGAAGGATTGCTGGGCGGGGGCAGGTTGTTCATCGTGTTCGCGTGGCATTTCTCGCATTTGCGGAGAGGAAGTGTCAGGTTGGAGGATTGGCCTTCGCATTCGCGAAGGGGAGCTCGCGTTCACGTAGGTAGGGGGGACTATTGGCTTTCGCAATCATGTGGGTCCAACTGCGATCGGGAAAAGGGTTTCCAGGCCGTACATTTTTGTGTTTCGCGATCACGGAAAAGTGTCTCGTGATCGCGAAGGATAGTGCTGGGTGGTGTATTTAAGTTGTTATTTCACATTTTATACTCATTCTCTCATATTTTGAACCCTAGACTACTCGAGGGGCAATCTTTCGAGGATAGTTTTATACAAGCAAAGAGGATATGTGATTTCTACTCATTTATGATTATATTTCCCGAATCTACATGGATTTGTAACCCCTAAATCAAGGATTTAAAGTGTACAAATTAGAATTTTTGGTTTGAACTTAAGAGAGTGATTTTGGGGATTTAAACATGAAATTGGAATTTGATTAGGAATTTTATTATATATTTGGACTCAAGGTGTTATTGGTAATCTATGTTTATGATCAATTTCGGATTTTGGGCCCTAACCTCGAGGTTGATCTTTTGTTGACCTTTTAATTTTGTTTAAAAGTTCAATCTATTTGATATGGAATCAATTTTTAAAGCTTGTAATGACTCATTTAAGTAATATTTGATTAAATTCAAGCCGTTTGGAGTTGAATTTAAAAATAAAGGTAGTAGTTGTTGATTGAAGCTAGGTGTGAAGAGGTAAGTCTCTTGTCTATCCTTGTAAGAGGAAATTCTCCCTATAGGTAATCTATTTGCTAGTTAGTTCTTGATTTAGGAACCACATATATGAGAGGTGACGAGCGTATATGTATAGCTAGGTTATGACCATATCCGGTAGAATTTGGCTCGTAATTATGTCTTTTTTGGACTATGTGAATTTATTATCCATGTTTCATTGATTCTAATATTCTATGACTATGTAGTGACCCATAATTATGGCTTAGAAACATGTTTAAGGTTATAACTAATTGAATTGGGCATAAAGAATTATACTGCCGTGTTGAGCTTTCTTATTAAGTCGTAGTTATACACTTATCTTATTTGACTCATGATTTGGTAGTTAAATGGATTAATTTACTCATGTTAAATGTTATGATTAGGCTTTTGAATGTTGAAATAGTTTATTGAACCGTTGTGATAAATTGAACAACATGAATAGCCATAACTATCTTTTAGCTATATGAGCTGTTATCCGAATCTCTATTGTTATTTCTCAGTGACTCTTAATTATATTATTTCACACACATATGCATGAGTTAGAGAGTTAGGCATTAAGGAAGGATGAGAATTTTGGCACTAAGGACATTTTGAGCGATTATTGATTATTGGTTATTGACCATTGATTCTAAAATAATTAACGCTTGGAAATAAATCCGTATCTTCGGAGTTAGGTGATTATCCATGTTACTTCGGATCCTATGAGCGTCGGCACTCAGACTTAATGCTTGGTTTGCACAAGGCATATGTCAGGCACATAGATTTATGTTGTGAGGTATTGAGAAGGACTCTAAGCATGCATATTTATATATTTTAGACGCATGCAGTGGCTTTTATATAAATATTGGTCGATACACATCATGTCTTTATGCGAGGATTGGAGTATTTGACATCTTATTCAATCTCTTTTACATGTAAAGCATATCTAAATTTCTTATGTACAATGTCTCTAGCTTTTGTACCTATTTGAGATTGGCCAAAAAAAAAACTTAAACTACAATAAAAATAAACAAAAAGGATAGGAACAGCGGAAAGGCAAAGCTTCGACACATTGAAAGGAAATCAAGAAGGGGTTTTATCATTGTAATTGGAAACGTAGTGCCGCAACTTTACTCACTGTTGCTATAATCCAGATCTTCAAGGTATATTATTTCATTGGTATATACAAATTTTCACAGGGGGGTTAACTAGTAATATTGATAACTAGGATATGGTAAATTTCATATAAGAATACCCATGAATAACATCAGTTTTTATCTGAAATAGGTTATGTATTGAATTAGGCAAATCATATTCTTTTTTCTGTTTACATATAATCGTAACCATCCAAATATAAGAATAAAAAGATAACATTTATATAACATTCTTTCTATTTAAGTACTGCTAAGTTGATTAACAGAGAATCAATGATTATACTTTGTGGAAAGAAAAATTAAAAGGATTGAACTATTTATATTGGTAGTGGTGAAATTTATATAATATTTTCTGGAATGGAAGGCCATCCGGATACCCCAAGAAGAAAATATTGAAGTAGACGTCCTGGCCACCCTAGAGGCAGCTTATAAATATATCACTGGATCTGTAAATAACATCGTTATATACCTATTTGAGCTTATCATCGATCAAAAATAACGAGGAGAGACAAGTATGCCTATCGACAACTCTAAGTACGTGCCACCTGATACTGCCTAGCTGAAGAAGAAGTATATTGGAGAATATTCAAGGTCTCTTGGGACCCGGACAAATAAAATATATGATGCGAGAAATTCACGAAAAGAGTTGTATATATCACTATGATAATAGGGCTATAGATCAGAAATTATCCAGAGTCAGACGTCACCAACCCAAATCAAAAGCTGACTATACAGCTGGCTGGAACTTTCGTAGCTATCGGAGCCGGACCATTGGGAAGACGGAAACAGCCGGAAACTCGAGAGGGTCGCCTTTGGAGAAGCGTTTGCCGGTAACCAAAACAGCAAAACCAGCTATCCCACTGGGGACTGTTAGACTGGGGATTGCCATATTATGATTCCAACATTTGAGTCTTCATACTTTGAACTCGAACAAAGGGGCCACTACCTATACTCGAAGTTTAGCCAATTATCCTGACATTGAAAGAAATGTCAATATCGAGGAACAATATCTACGTTCAAGACAAGATCTATATTCGGCACGAAATTTTGCATACCAAATTCGTAATAATAAGATCATTTCTTCAAATAAATAAGCTTGTTATGTGTCAAAGGTCAAGTAATGACTTCGTCGAAAAAATGGAAAGCCCTTAAAGCGGCCCGAATTTTAGGATTGAAAGATCTAAGTCCAATTTAAGCACCGAAGCGGAATATTCATCCAGAAATATTGAACAACAATGCGACTGAAATAAAGTTCACTTCGAACAAACATGTGACTTGTATTCGGTCTAGCGACGACTATTCAAGTTAAACATATGAGCCTTTCTTAACGGCGAACTGTATTATGTCTGAGATATACGATCTCGTTTCAATAGTCAAGTCTATTAAAATGACTTACTATTTAGTATTATATTCAGATCGATTATCTTGTATGCATCAATAAAAATCTTAAGTACCATTTTCATTATCCAAACATATGTCTCTCTCTATTGGAAGTATGTTCATATACTCCGATTCGGATTCAATATCCAATCAGACTAAATATTTTTTCGGGCCAAACCAATTATGACATTCATTTATTCGGGATCAATATTCCCTTAGACGTGATGTCCTATTGGGATCAATATTCCATAAGGCTCAATGTCCGATGGGGTTAATATTCCCTTGAATCCTACCGAAATTAATACTACCTTAGACAAAAAGTCCTCTCGGGTCTATATACCCTAAGACTAAAAGTCCGCTCGGATCAATCAATCCTACTTTACACCAAGTAAAAAAGAGTCATCCACTTCATAGCGTTTAAAAAAAGTATAAAATGACCCTCTTTTATTTAAATGTTAGACACCCAAGGGTGTAACCTTAAAACATCGCAACAGAAGCGATGCATCCGAATATGTATATATTTCAAATCTACAAGACTAAATATGAGCTTTCAGATAAATTCTTGAAGTGTAAAAGAAAACTAATACTCGGATAAATTCCCTAAAGTACCAAAGAATATCTAGTCAAACGTACTTCCGAATATAAAATATTTAAGTATGAAAACAAACTATCATTCAAGGCACAAGCAACCACTAAAATATTCAAACAAGTCCGCAGAAATATCAAATAAACTCGGATTGAAACTTTAGATAATCATAATCAATAATCAGGCACCAATATACAGTGCCATCAGATTACGCCTCTGCCATCAACTTAGTAATTAATGCTAATCTCGGAGTGAAGTACTCACATCTTCCTTTACCAGGATTTCTTTTTATCGTCTACTATGATAATGAGACTGGCTTGCCTCGAAGACGGAATTGAGTGTACTAGGGATTGGTTCGAGGATTGCATCGACCATCCACGGGAAGCTCTTTCCTCCTATTGCTAGATATTTTATTCTTTGAAGCTTAGATGTAATGACCCGACCAGTCATTTTGAGACCTAGCGTGTCATTCGACAGTTTGAGGCCATCAGTAGCTTTACTCTAGGTATTATCACTTGTACGTGTGGTCGGAATTAAATTTCGGGAAGTCCGGAGTTGATTTAGAAAGAAAATTCTCATTTTAGAAGTTTTAAATTAGAAGAATTTACAAAGGTGTGATTTCCAGTAAACAATCTCGAAATTGGGATTTGAAGGTTCCAACAGGTTTGTATGATTATTCTGGACTTAGGAGCACGTCCGGAAGTAGATTTGGAGGTCCGTAGGTCGATTCGGGGTCACTTGGCAAAAAATAAAAATTTAAAGTTTTTGAAAAGTTTGACCGAGGGTGGACTTTTTGATATCGGGGTCAGATTAGATTTTCGAAAGTTGGAGTAGGTTCGTGGTGTCATTTATGACTTGTGTGCAAAATTTGAGGTCAATCGGACGTGATTTGATAGGTTTCGGCGTCATTTGTAGAATTTGGAAATTTCAAAGTTTATTAGGCTTGAATCCGTGTGTAATTCGTGTTTTGAGATTGTTTGAGGTGATTTGAGGATTCGACTAAGGTCGTATTGGGTTATAAGACTTGTTGGTATGTTTGGTTGAGGTCCCAGGGGCCTCGGATTGATTTCGGGTAGTTAATGGACCAAGTTTTGAAGTTGGAAGACTGCTGAAGTTTGGATTCAGCTGGTGTAATCGCACCTGCGAAAATTTAATCGTAGGTGCGAGCCCGCAGAAGCGAAGAGGGAGGCCGCAAAAGCGGGCAAGGCCAGGAAAGATAGGGGACGCAGGTGCGTAGAAAGATGCGAATCTGCGAGCCCGCAGATGCGTGAGTGGATCTGCAGATGCGAAGTTTGAAGGCTTGGACATTTCTGCGGAAGCGGACGAAGGGCCGCAGAAGCGCCTCCGCAGGTGCAAGACCTGGAGCGCAAGTGCGAGCCTAGTAGCTTAAGTGGTTTTCGCAGAAGCGGATGTATAATCGCAGAAGCGGTTCCACAGGTGCGGATGAGAGGATGCAGGTGCGAAAGGCCTGAGCAGAATATATAAATATGGGACTTCGAGATTTTTCACCATTTTCACCACTTTGAGCTCGGATTTTGGAGGATTTTTAGAGGGATTTTGAAGTTATGCTACACCCTGTGCGTCCCAAGGTGACGTAATGAATATGAGACTAGTTAATCATGATTTAAATTATTTTAAAGTCATAATATGGCTATATATGATGTTTGGATAGAAAATATGAAATTTGGGGAAAAATCGGATTAAAGTTGCGGAAAAACCGACTAAGGATTTGCCCTGTAAGAGAGCTTTTTGAGAAATAAATTTTGGATGCTATATGAAATCTTGTTTGGACATATTATATACCAAATGGAAGGTCTTGGAATTTAGTTTCCAACGCATATAACCGTTTATTCATACGACATTCGGATAAAAAGATATAAGCGTCAGAAGATGGGCGAATGAGAGGGTGCCAAGCCAGCACCTTTTGACTTTTCAAACGTTGATATATGTCTTAACTCGTCTCTCTCTCTTCATTTATACATAGAACCTAACCAGAGAACACCATAAAACGTATCCTTGAGCTCTCTAATAGTGTTTCAAACAAGATTATCATCCCGGGCACGGAATCAAGAAGCGATAACATTAAAACGATCCCTACGACGTAAGTATCGCTATATCGCCTCTCTTTTTCTTTGTAGTTTGAGTTTTGGAATGTATTTAATAGTTAATAAAATTCTTAATTTCTGTATTTAAGTATTTAACTATCAAGGAATTTTGATAAATTCGTTTCCTAATAGTTAGAACTCACGGGACGGTGATCGGAAGCCATGAGTTCGAGTTATTTGACTTGTAGTGGACTGTTTTGTAGACTGTTTTGCGGGCTGTTTTGTGTTTCCTTTGGGCTGTATATTTTTCTACTATTTAATAGAGTTTTAGGGGACAAATGGTGTGAAGAAACATCACATAATGATGAAATGGTGGGCTGATCGTTCGTCGTTATATTTTTTAAAGTTGTTTGACACTACTTTAGTTATCGTTTTATGTATGAAGTGATTAGGGTATGTGGGCTATTTTATGGTATATTATGATGGATATAAGGTTGGAAAATTATGCTTACATGTTGTTATTGTTATGTTCTTGTTGTGTTGGTATATGGTATTGGAGGAGGGCCTAGTTACAGGGGAGATGCTGCCCAAATTTACGTAAACGAGCTACTAGTTTAAGTTGAGGACTTAGCCTATACTCAACACTGATTTTGAATCTCCTTATGATATGGTAGATTGAATTGAGTTGTTTGAAAAATTTCTTGGAAGGTGTTAAGGACTCAACGGAGTTAAGGTATGTTAAGGCTATCCCTTCTTTCTTTTTGGCATGATCCAAATGATACAAACGAAATGAGCAAAATACGCAACTTTCATAAATGACTCTATTCCTAGAAATACTAGGGGTATCTATATTCTTGATTCCCTATGTGAATTATTATTATATCCTCTATTCATGGGTCTCAGAAAAATACGTATTTGATAAAGTTTGTCCGAAAGGCATATTGATTTTATGATATTCGAGAAATCTTATTAACGTACTTCTTATGCATTTCATGCATTTATACATGTACATTGACCCATGACCAGAAGGCGTTATATACACGTATATTATATATATATGTGGGATATGGGAAAAGGTTACGGCGTTATATATGCACCACCACCTGATCAACTGGTATACGTTGATGATTTTGCCCACAGTGGCTGAGATGATATGATGGGATGCCCTCGGAGGCTTGATGATATTATGTACGCATATACCTATGCATGGTATGGCATTTATACGCACATTCATGACATTATAAATTTTCATGATTCACAGAGCTATTCAGAATTTCAGGTTGAGTTCTTTACTACATGTTTTTTTCATTTCCTTTATATACTACTGTCATGCCTTACATACTCGGTACTTTATTTGTACTGACGTCCCTTTTTCCCGAGGACACTGCGTTTCATGTCCGCAGGTCCCGATAGATAGGTTGAGAGTTCTCCTAGTAGGTTATCAGCTCAGCAGAAGGTGTTTGTGCACTCTACTTGCTCCGGAGTTACCTATTTGGTCAGTATGATTTAAATATGTATTGTTTGGTATGGCGGGGCTATGTCCCGACCTTTATGATATTTATGTACTCTTAGAGGCTTGTAGACAGATGTCATGTATACGGATACTGGTACGGCCTTATAGGCCAGTACGTCATATGTATAAGTCGGTATATCAAGTTGGGTCATCTTATATTGAGTATTTCCTCATGTTTTATTCTACTTATCTCATGACAGCCTCTCCGGCTCATTTACATATGATAGTATTATACAAAAGATACGTTACGTTGGTACTCGGTTGAGTAAGGTACGGGGTGCCCGTCGTGGCCCATTGGTTTGGGTCGTGACAAGTTATTACTGAGGTAAGCTCTTTGTGTCCATTTATCTTCAATAATGATGTTTCCCCACTGATTTTACACCTAGTTGGTGAGTTTGTTAGGTGAAATTTGGGGTTTTAGGGCTAAAGAATTGGAGAGTAAATTTTGGGGATTTGGATGACCACATAGTGTCAGATTTTGAAATGTGATATGGTTAGACTCGTGAGTGAATGGGCATTCGGGTTTTGTGACTTTTGTCAGATTTCTAGATGTGGGCCCGGGGGCCGGTTTGAGCAATTTCGGATTTTGGCTTATAATTTTGTGTTTTTCTTATGGAATTGATTCCTTTAGCCTATATTATTTATATTGTACTGCTTGTGGGTAGATTCAGGGTGTTTGGAGACCGATTTGTGAGGCAAAAGCACTTTGGAGTAGAGTTTTGCTCGGTTTGAGGTAAGTAACAGTTTTAAATCTGGTCCTGATGGTATGAAACTCCGGCTTATTGTATTATGTGAGTAATTTGGAGGTGACACACATGCTAAGTGACGGGCGTGTGGGCATGCACCGTGGGAATTATGACTTGGTCCATTTCGTGAAATTGGAAAGTTGAATAAGCTTGTTGTTATCTATGTTCCCTTTCTGTGCTATAGAAATTTGACAGTGAATGATTCTAGAAATCATGCTTAGGCTATGTGTTGGTGCTGTAAAGATCTCAGTGGTCGTGATACCTGTTGAACTTTACTACTTATTGTTACCTGTACTCAGTCGTAGTATTACTTGCATATTATACAAGCAGTCTCTGTTATTCCCTGCTGATACATTATATCATTCTGTTTTGGGTTGATTCCCCTTTATTATTGAGGTCCGTAAGACTAGAGAGGTTGATGATTGAGTGAGGTCGAGGGCTTGTTTGTGAGGTATTGATACCATAGTACGTGAGTTATCCGTGCAGATCTTGATATGATACTATAGCACATGAGTTGTCCGTGCAGCACGTGAGTTGTCAGTGCGGATCCACATATTGATACTATAACACGTGAGTTGTCCGTGCAGATTATAGCGCTTGGACTGTAGGAGCCCCTCCGGAGTCTGTACACCCCCAATGACCGCAGGTACTTATTGAGTGTGAGTAGTGAGGGCTGAGAGCCGAGTGTTGAGCTATTGAGAGAGCCTGAGGGACTGTTGCCCTGAGAGATTGCACTTGTTTCATTTGTTGCTGCACTTAGATGATTTATGTCATTGTTCTGAAACTTCTGGAAAATTTTGTATCTGGTTTTACCTGAACATGGTAATGTCTTGACTTAAATTGCTGGAATTGAAATATGTCTACTTTCATTGCTGAAATTATTGAAGTGAACTGTATTTGTATAGCTTCTCACTACCTTTCAGTTCCTTAATTATTATTGTTAGTTACTGAGTTGGTTATACTTACACTACACCCTGCACTTCATGTTCAGATCTAGGTATTTCTAGTCATGGAGGATGTTGATCTCGTACGTGGTTGAGTATCGGAGATTCACGAGGTAGCTCCCGGCGTTTGCAGTCCTTATCTCTCCTTCCTTGTTATCCTTTCTTTTCTGTATTGGTACTTTGACACAAACTCTTGTAGACACTGTTTCTTACACTGGTTGTTTAGATGCTCATGACTTGGTGACACCCGATGTTTGGGGCTATTTTTCCGCACTGTATTTTGAGTTTAATTCCTGTTTTTACAAAAACTCTGTCATGTAAAAGCTTTTGGCTTATATTTTGTGAAACATTGGAAGTATTTTTGAGAATCGGCTTGCCTAGTACCATCAATAGGCGCAATCACAACAGGTTAGGATTTTGGATCGTGACAAGTTGGTATCAGAGTACTAGGTTCACTTAGGTCTCACGAGTCATGAGCGAGTCTAGTAGAGTCTTGCAGATCGGTATGGAGACGTCTGCAATTATCTTCGAGAGGCTACATGGCTGATAAGAGCACTTTCCTTCTTGATTCCTCATCGTGCGATTTGATTCCTTTGAGGATTGTGCCTTTATTTCTTTCCTACTCAATCTTATGCGACGTGAAACGTTGGTTATCAATTGGGAATTGAGTAATTTTAATGGTACTACAGATGTGGTGCAGGATATTTCTCCCTGCGTAATTGCTTGGGCTATGGACGTCGCCTTGTGGAAGGCTGTCCTGTCGTTTCAGCTCAGTATCAGTAATTCCTATGGTTTTAAAGTTGGGCACTGGTTGTTATGATGATTCATGAGTTGTTATGGCATAGTATTGATATAATGGTAAAATACTTGTCTATGTGTCGGGGCAGTGAATGACTTGAAAAGAGGTTCAACATTTTATTTCCAGCGGAGGAAAGGCAATCAAACTATGAATGTTCAGGGTTGGGTTGATGGAGTAACAAGACTTGATATTTTCGAGCATGGCAAAATTTTCATATGTGATGTGGCGTCATTGTCCTTATTGAATGTGTTAAGTTCGTCGGTGTTATGGTTTTCTTCAATTCACCTTCGAGGCAGGGTATGGCGGAATGCTGTCGGAAAAGCAGCTGTCAGAGATCGCGGTGTACTGTGGTTTAGAATCAAATCGGTGTTCCTAGTGTTGATGGCTCGAGAAAGGTGGTCTTCGGGGAGGCTTAAAGATGGCAGCGATCGATTAATCCAAGTGCAACAGAGATTGATTTTGATTTAAGGCAATAACTGGGCAGCGAAGGATAAGGAAGGACATGGCGGAAGGGAGTCTCATGGTGGGTGAATTACTAGTAGGTTAAGTATGAAAAGCAGAAGTCGGGAAGTTGCCTAAAGGAGAGGGTTTGACCAAAGTGGGACAGTGGCAGAGTAGCATATGGGTTCTGTGGTAGGATAGCCACACGCGTTGAGGAAAGTGTAGAGCCATTTGGAACTCATGGTGGACAGTGACTAAGTCTACGAACTTAATTTGGAATATTGGTTGCTATACGGAGAAAGGTTGGATACGATGGAAATGAGTTGCTTGATATGAAGAAGGATACAACATGACTTTGGATTGGAATGTGTTGTCGCACCTTTAGTGGATGTCCATGAGGAGTGAACAGACTTGTACAGCTGGTGAATGAGCACGGGCTCAGGATGGTTTATTGGGTTCGTGGTAATTGTACTCGATGCAGCATTATTGGAAGATATCGGCATGGAATTTCCACAGGTGGGTGATTTTTGGGGAGCCGGTTAACGGTTGTGTGGTGTTGAAGAGGCTTCTACGAAGAATTCTACTGGCTACCCGGTAAGAGGTCGAACATGTGAATGTGGTTAGGGATTTAGAGCGTTCATGAAATAGTTAACAGGAAGATTTTGAGGAATTTGGAGGGTCGATTGCGCGAGGTCGTGTCAGCGAGGAAGAAGGAATCTTGGTAGGTTCCAGGGTTATGTAATGGTAGCTTCAAGCTAAGTGGGAGAGCCCCACCGCCTACGATTGGATTGCATGGTTGTGTACTTGTGAGGTTTCTGGTTATCGGCATATTGGTGGGTTAGTACGACTAAGGAAAGAGAACATCAGTGGTGATTTGAGCCAAGTATTTGAGGAATGTGTGCTATAATTGGCCTTATCGATTTATGTTCAGGCTTTGGGATGACTAAGGATTTATGCTTCGTGTAGATATGATGTACGAGAAGTGTGATTTAGCCGGATGCTTCTTTGAGAGGGCGTTCATGTGCTAGCAGTACCTTGGAGTTTGATCATATTTAGGAACAAGTCAGAGTGGGTGACTCTCAACAACGGTCCTAATGGATTCAAAAATAAATAAATAAAAGTGTGGTGCCTAAGGATTTCGAGACCATAGTATGGTTAAGTATCGAGCATTGCAGCGGATTACGAAAAGGGGCTTGGAGTGTTCTATGATATCATCGGTATGCGGTGTAGCACTGGAGGAATGGGAGAAAATAACTTCGGATTCATAAAGGAAATATCAGAATGGGTGTACCAGTTGAAGATGCGAATGTGCGCACAAGAAGGGTATGAGATGGTTTGTGGTTTTTGAACAACGTGGTCTCGTGAAATAGGTTCCTTCTGGATGAGTGCAAATTGGGTTCGTCATGCTTTGAATAGAGCTATTATTATTCCTAAGGCAAGTCCAGAGTAAATTAGAAGAAGTCATATCGGTTAGCAATGGTTGAATCGGCATGATATGGCAATGATCAGTTCCTTCAATGTGTTAAGTTTTATAGGTGGTTGTGGCAGTATGTGCGAGGCTTGATGGCCACCGTAATTGATTTTACATGAAGGCGTTCGAGTTATTATGGCCTGTTATGTATAGATGGATCCCGGAAGGGTTATGGGTTTATACCACTACTTGGGGTTGTATTTTCTACGGTTATGAGAATTCGATCGCGTGTTGCAATGGTTCTCCTGAAATGAAGTGAAAGGTTGCTATATGACAGAGTGTTTATTCTATCAATGGATCAAGGGTTATTATGGACTTTTTGTACTCTCACATATTGTCATGTTAGATGCAATGAGCAACATGGAAATCGGAAGCTGGGGATCAAGGTTGCGGTTCGGTGTTGACAAGAACGTCATGAGATCGGACGAACAGGAAAGAATTCAGATGGTTAGAATCAGCTGGTATTGTCCTTAGCGTCACCTGAGATCGGTGTCCTATGTAAGAGGCTTTGTGTACCGATTTGCAGATTCTTGATTTGCTTTACAACATTAAGGTGGCCGGCGGTATGGAGGTGCAGACTTGTTACCCGGTGCGGATGGTCGTGGGAGAGATTGTATAAGTGTGACATGTAGTTACTTACTTGACTAAAGATTGAAATCAAGTATGGAGATTTTTGTACTATCGCTAATGTTAGGGTTTAGGCCTGAAAAGGCGCTCTATTCAGTTGGTTGTGAATTGTGGAAGTTTGTTCCGGATTCGACGGTTGTTCTTGCGTGTCATGGGAAAAGGGTCATTGTTGATCCTTGAGAGGTTATTTTCCCAAGCATGGTATGATCAGAATTGGTTTGAGGTCCGTTGATGGGTCCAAATATGAATGTGTACCCTACACCAACCCGAGTGTGTTCATTCAACATGGCATTCCTTATGGAAGAGTATTCAGGCGTGGGATGTTAATTTCGTCGCCAACTATTTCATGTAATACGCTATTATGCCATGTGGGTTGTGAGACGGCTTGATTATTTGTATAATGTGTTGAGGTTCCGCGTAGCGGTAGTGTTGTGTGAGCACGATGGCTCTCGAGATGCAGATCATATATCGCACCTTAGTTGTTCTTGAGTTTTATAGCATATGACACTACCCGTCTCCCCAGGATTTGTATTATGCACTTGTCGTGCTTATGGTTGATATTTGGGTATTTCGTGAGTATAAGCATTACGGCTCGATTTTGATTTTCTTTAGATTATTATGTGTGGATCGGGTGGCACGCCTCTATGGGTATGTTGTTTGGATCGGGTGGCACGCTGCCACGGGTATCATGGTTGGATCGGGTTGCACGCCGCAACAGTATCATGTGTGGATTAAGTTTAACGCCACAACAGCGTGACGTTGAGTACAATTTTCCATAGCTATTCTTGTGTGTTTTGTGTCTCATTTCTGAGGAAGGTTCATAACATCTTTTCGGTTATTAAATTAGTTACGTGGGTTGAATAGTTCATTCCAGAGTTCGTTTTCCTTATGTATCACATTCAAGTTTGTAGCTTGTTAGCACAATGTGTCATCTTATGAGGCTTTGGCAGTATCTGAGGTGGCGTATTGCCTGAGCAACTTCTATTGGGTGAAACGAGATTATTGGACCTGGGATCAGTGCGATCAGATTTATATAAGGCATATTAAAGAGTAAATATTGTTATTCAGTCCAGAATGAGGTAATGGTTCTTGTCAGGAGGAGAGACTCCATAAATTATGATTCGGCAGGTGGTTATGAGTTCCACACATCTTCTCTGTCGTGGCTGTATTGTGAGAGTTAAAGCAAGGCTTAATTGGTCACGAGGTACACTACGAGATTCGGGTCAGTGGAACTTTTAGCTGTTATGCTTTGGGAAGATTTCCTTGGGCAAATGAGTTACGTAGTGCATGGTAAGAATTCAGTAAGGGTATACAATCGTGTTTGGTGCAGTGTGTAGTGATTGATACGGTATTCGTATGTTGGAAACGGATCTGGTGGAGATATTCCGGATGTTGGAATTTGACTCTAAGGCTGACTTGACTAAATAAATGGGAAGATTTTCAGATTGGCTCGAGCTAATATGCTCAATTGAGTTATGGTAGCATGGGTAGGTGCACGAGGTGTTAAACGGTGATTTCAGACAACTCCAGAACAGTTCTTAGCACGTTCAAGGATGAATGTATGTTTAAGTGGGAGAGAATGTAATGGAACGACCGGTGTTTTGAGCCCTAGCGCGTCGTTCAACAGTTTGAGGCCATGAGTAGCTTCACTATATGTATTATGACTTGTACGTGTGGTCGGAATTGAATTTCGGAAAGTCCGGAGTTGATTTAGAAAGATAATGCTCATTTAGGAAGCTTTAAGTTGGAAAAATTTACAAAGGTGTGATTTCAAGTAAACGGCCTTGGAATCGAGATTTGAAGGTTCCAACATGTTCATATGATGATTCTGGACTTACGGGCGCATGCGGAAGTGGATTTGGAGGTCCGTAGGTCGTTACGGGGTCACTTAGCGAAAAATGGAAATTTGAAGTTTTTGGAATGTTTGACCGAGGGTGGACTATTTGATAACGCGGTCGGATTAGATTTCCGGAAGTTGGAGCAGGTTCTTGGTGCCATTTATGACTTGTGTGCAAAATTTGAGGTCAATCGGACGTGATTTGATAGGTTTCGGCGTTGTTTTTAGAATTTGGAAATTTCGAAGTTCATTAGGCTTGAATCCGTGTATAATTCGTGTTTTGAGGTTGTTTGAGGTGATTTGAGGATTCGACTAACTTTGTATTGGGTTATATGACTTTTTGGTATATTTGGTTGAGGTCCCGGGGGCCTCGGGTTGATTTCGGGTGGTTAACGGACCAAGTTTTGAAGTTGGAAGGCTGCTAAAGTTTGGACTCAGCTGGTGTAATCGCACCTGCGGAAGTTTAATTGTAGGTGCGAGCCCACAGAAGCGAAGAGGGAGGCCGCAGAAGCGGGCAAGTCCAGAAAGGGTAGGGGACGCAGGTGCGTAGGAGGATGCGCATCTGCGAGCCCGCAAATGCGTGAATGTCTCCACAGATGCGAAGTTTGAAAGTTTGTGCATTTCTGCGGAAGCGGACGAAGGGCCGCAGAAGCGCCTCCGCAGGTGCGAGACCTGGAGCGCAGGTGCGAGCCCAGTGGCTTAAGTGGTTTCCGCAGAAGCGGATGTATAACCACAGGTGCGGATGAGAGGCCGCAGGTGCGAAAGGCCTGGGCAGGAATGAGTGGACAAACAAATGATGACGATGACGAATCTTTGGCCGGTCAGTGGTGGATTAGCCGAAATTCGGTGGCTTCGAAATGGGCTAAAATTAACGTCAATCGATTGCTCTTATCAAGGAAAATCGATTAATGTAAGTTTTAGACTAAATCGAGTTGATATTACCCATGAAATTAGAAGAGGAAAATATTAGGGTTTTTCTGGATTTTAGATCTGAAATTGGGCGAGTTTGGTGGGGAATTTGGGAAAACTAAAGGTAGATTAGTGATGAGGGGAGGCCGGGGATTGTGGGGTGTTAATATGAGGTGGTTTGGAGTGGCGCCGCCATCGTAGGCAATTTCCGGCGGCGGCGGACGGCGAGGATTAAGAGAGGCGAGAGAGAGAGTCTATGAGAGATGATTTGGGGGGAGGGGGGCAGGGGGTCTCTCTCAGACAATTTTAAGAGAATGGGATGGGGGGTTCCGTTCTGTTGGATTAAGGGGATCAATGGACGAGAATCGTCCAGATCAAAACGAGGTCGTTTGGTTAGTAATTGGACCAGACGGGGTTGGGCTGGGGCAGATTAAAAGGATTTTAAGATAATTGGGCCAATGAAGGTTGGTTTTGGCCCAATTCGGAATTACATAAAGCTTCTCTCTTTCTTTCTTTTTCTTTTTTTTTAATTTAAAACTAATTAAATTAATTAAAATCCTAAATAAACTAAATTAAATCCTTGAATTAGATTCTAAATTGTAGAATTAAATTAATCATCTATTTCTAACATCAAAATAAATAATTGACTTAAACTAATGACAGAAAAATACTAATTTTAAAACTAAAAGCTAAATATGTAAAGATGATCATTATTTTTGTGATTTTTATTTAATAATGCAATTAACTCATGTAAATGCAATTAAACCTAAAATGTCATGCCATGAAGAATTAAATATTTATTTTTGTATGATTTTCTATGATTTTAAAACAACTCTAAATATGCATGAACAATGCAAGTAAATACAAGAGAAATTCCTAAAATTCTAAAAAAGAAGCGATTGAAATTATTTTTGACTTTTTAGGAGTAATTTCCTATGTGGGACAAAATTTAGATGCTCACATACATTATATCATTCTGCTTTGGGCTGATTCCCCTTTATTACTGAGGGTCGTGAGACTAGAGAGGTTGATGACTGAGTGACGCCGAGGGCCTGTTTATGAGGTATTGATACCATAACACATGAGTTGTCTGTGCGGATCTTGATATGATACTATAGCACGTGAGTTGTCCGTGCAGCATGTGAGTTATCCGTGCAACATGTGAGTTATCCGTGCGGATCCACATATTGATACTATAGCACGTGAGTTATCCGTGCAGATTATAGCGTTTGGGCTGTAGGAGCCCCTCCGGAGTCTGTACACCCCCAGTGAGCGCATGTACTTATTGAGTGTGAGTAGTGAGGGCTAAGAGCCAAGTGTTGAGCTATTGAGAGAGCTTGAGGGACTGTTGCCCTGAGAGGTTGCACTTGTTTCATTTGTTGCTGCACTTAGATGATTTATGCCATTGTTCTAAAACTTCTGGAAAATATTGTATCTGGTTTTACCTAAACTTGGTAATGTGTATCTGACTTGACTTAAATTGCCGGAATTGAAACATGTCTACTTTCATTGTTGAAATTACTGAAATGAACTGTATTTGTATAGCTCGTCACTACCTTTCAATTCCTTAATTATTATTGTTACTTAATTAGTTGGTTGTACTCACGCTACACCCCGCACTTCGTATGCAGATCCAGGTATTTCTGGTCACGGTGGACGTTGATCTCGTGCGTGGTTGAGTATCAGAGATTCACGAGGTAGCTACCGGCGTTCGCAGTCCTTGTTTCTCCTTCCTTGTTATCTTTTCTTTTTTGTATTGGTACTTTGACACAGACTCTTGTAGACACTGTTTCTTAGACTGGTTGTTTAGATGCTCATGACTTGGTGACACCCGATGTTTGGAGTTATTTTTTCGTACTGTATTTTGAGTTTAACTCATGTTTTTACGGAAACTCTGTCATGTAAAAGTTTTTGACTTATCTTTTGTGAAACATTGGAAGTATTTTTGATAATCAACTAGCCTAGTACCATTGATAGGCGCCATCAAGACATGTTAGGATTTTGGGTCGTGACATTGGACAAGGACACTATTCGAATCATTGCCCAAGAAACTCTTCTTCTTACGCTTCCAAGTGAGCCATATTAAAGATCCAATTTTGAGCTTTAATGAACCTACAAAGTGTTAATCAAAATTCAAGGTTATCTTTCTCGATTAAAGGATCTACATCAATAGAAGAAATTTGAGGATGTATTTCGTTGAATTAAAGAAAAAAGTGAAGTTAAACACTCCGGGAATTGACTTGGGGACTGCTCTGGTTATCCCCTGATCCTCTAGCTACCAGACCTTATATTATTCCTCGAAATGCTGATAAGATCGCATAAATGCCATATGGAGAAAGATTATCACTTTGAACTTACCAAGGTACTTAGCCTTCCACCCAGAAGTATTGAAGACATATTTTCACGACCTCATATCCACAAGAGAAGAAGACATCATCTTCTCTTTCCATTCATTGATTCTAGGTATTCCTCCAATCATTTTCATAATAGCTACGACCCACAGACTAAATATTATGAGATAAACAAGTACATAATTCCAGAGCAAAGTACACTCAGTTTTATCATTCCCCTTCTCAAGAAACGGGCGGTCTCCAAAATGAGTTAAATCCCAGATAACATTGGCAAAGAATGGAGGTACACTACAAGCTTCTGTACGCTCGAACTTGCCTGGGATAGGTGGATGCTGAAAAGCTTACAGAGCTCTATAATAGCGAGATCCCTTGCCGATCAAACGGGTACGTGTATACATGAAGAAAAATCAACACGGTGATTGGTAATTCGTTCATTTTCCTAACAAAGTTAAATATCAACATGATCGCTCCAATGGCATTCTTTTCCGACAAGAAGGAGGTAATCCAACCAGATTTTAGGAGAGATATACATTCACATGAGTTTTCAGTTCCCAATTTTCTTCTCTATTTTGACACAGCTACGACGCATGTCACTTCAATCTCAAAACGTATTCCATTAGTTTCTAAATAAGGATAATTTTTTTTCCGTCCAAAATTCTTCCACTTCCCGAAATTCCTCGGGAACAATCTAGAAAGTGGGGGACTCTCTGTATTAGTGAAAAATGGACTTAATATGTGGTCCACCCGATAGTCAACATGTGGCAAGAATAGCCTAATCAGCTCCACGTCAAGTCAGAAGGTCAGCCAAGGAAGTACAACCCGAATCATCTGAATCGGGATCCAGCAGTGTCATTTCGGAGGTAACCATCATGAGTCCGGAATAGTGATCGAATCCGGAAAGACTGTCCCAATAACGTATCTCCGTATAACAATATCTGAAGGTAGCTATTCTCGAACGAGATAACCAACAGACCAACGGTTACAGAATTAACTCAGCAGTTACAGAAATTCAAAATTGACTTAGCAGCTACAAGTCTTCCAAAAATAACGGATGAATTGAGTAAATACTCATGATGGACCCATGATCCAAGGAAAGTAATTAAATACTCATAATGGACTCACGATTCGAGGGAAATGATTATCTAAATATTACTATAAATAGGCACACTTTACCACCACTGTGGGCATCTAATTTCCTTTCTCTACAATTTCAAACATTTTAGTTCATACCAAAATTGCTTCATCGCTGACTATAATTCAGCCCATCAAGCTATGTTTGGCTCACTCATCCTCTAAAGCATCATCTAATAAGAATTAGCTCTTCTTGCTTTATTTTGATTATATTCTGTCATTGATTCCGTTTCCAATTTCTCTATTACATTGTATTGACGAAACCTTATGTCTTTTGGATTGAATCGATTGCTTGTGGCCTACAAATACAAATTTAATTATTTAATCTATTAAGTACAATCTTTAGGTTAAACAAATACATTAATATATTAAAAACTGTCTCTGTAAAAATGTTTATAGTAGCAGCAAAGTCATTTAATGCGATTTGTCAGTTTCAAGATACAACAAAAAACCGGGTAGAAGATGTAGATTTTATAATTCATCAAGAAGGCCGCGCAATTAATTGCAGGAAAACGTGCAAATGGCATTGGAAGCATATATAAGAAAAGGACCAGTAGTTCTCTATAGTCTTCACGACCAAAAAAAGGGACCAACATTCTAATTTTTTAAATATGTTTGATTTGACTTTTCGATTTGGTACGATTTTTCGATTAGGTTTAATTTGATTTGGTTTGGTATTGAGTAAAAAAATCAAACCAAACCGATATATAAATATATAATTTTTATAAATACTTTTAAGACTTTATATAGAAGCTTTTTCAAAAAATGTCTAAAAATATTTGGGATTCTCTATGGGATATAATATTTAAGTGCTCCATTTTTATTTACTATAAATAATGGGTTGTATCGTCACTTTCTTATCAAGTGTTATTGAAATGCGTCAATTTCTTTGTTCTTTCATATTTATATGACAAGATCTATTAATATCTTATATCTTTTTCGAATTTGACATGGTATTTCGATAACTTAAAATTAAATAGAACATATCATTATTTTGGTATCTATATTAATTTTTATGTTTAGTTATTAAATTAGGTAGGATTTTCCCCCAAATAAACACGACCTACTACCCAGTAGGATTTTTCCCAACACTCACTAAATCACTGAGCCAAAATAGTATTTATAAAATTCTTTGTAAACCTAAGGATTACCTCTAATCCCTTTGTGGCAACAAGCCTGTAACTGTTGCGACAACTTCAAGTTAACTCTAACTTGAATACTCAGAGTATCTAATACAATTTTCTCTTAGATAAAGCTGAAAGGTACAATTTGAAAAGCCCTACTACAATTTAACTAGAATAAAAGACAGACACTTGGAATTGGTTCTTCTATCTGGTTCATGTAGCTTTAGGTTCGCACACTTGAATCACACAAGAATTGCTTGCAAAATGCCTTGCTATTTTGCTCTCAACTCAAGTTTAACTTAAGCGTTTGTGCGTACATATAAAATGAGAACATCCTGTAATTTATAGAGTTAGTAGAATAGGAATAACTAGAGTTCTAATGCTATACTCTTCCATGGTGTAAGAGTTCTAGTTATCTTCAACTTCTAACTCCTCCCTTATCTAGGATAGAGCTCTCTTTGAGTAAGGAGTCCTTCTCCTTATCATTTATGCAACCTTTCGTTCAGGAGATATCAGATATAACCACTTAAGCTTATCTCCTTCACATGCATGCCTTGTTCTTGAATCTACCCGTGTCTGTGTACACAGTGTATGGACCTAATTCATGCTTGAGTTCCTTTGTCAATCATTAAAATAAAATTCTCTTGGGCCAACAAATTTCCCCTTTTGATGATGACAAACTTTGTGCTTTTTATAAGCATAGGCCCCTGTGTCAACGTAGCACAACATCAACACAATGTTGGAACACTTTCCATTTTAAAGTCACAAATCATCAAGGACAAGGTTCATTATGTTATAAACACCATAGTCCAAAGTACAAGGACCAGGTTCATTAGGTTATAAACATCATAGTCCAAAGTAAAAAGCACAACCTATCTTCCCCCTTTGGCATCATCAAAAAGTTACATAACTATATTAGATAACCAGATTGTAATAGAAATTACTCATGGCCAGTGGGGCTATGTCAAATGCAATCATGGAGTCAAGCATCACTTATCAATCTGATGATATTAGTCAACTCAGAAGCATCAACAAACAGTTAGAGCACAAAAATAGTTGACTATCATTGATACTAGTCGTCCACAAAGCATAACGAGAAATAAAAACACTGGATCATGAGCATAAAGATAAAAAAGAAATCCCATCTGGGTCACTGGTTTGTCTAATTAGGCTAGGAAGGTTTTAAGGCTGGGAACGACCATGTTCTTAGTTCTTGGCTAGAAGCAGTTACAGCATATCATGAAGAATGCCATCATTCTTCTCTTTTTCCTTTGCAAGCTCATCTCTGAGAGCATCTCTCTCAGTTTTTACTTCTACCAACCTCTTCTTCAGCCTTTCAATCTCAGTATCCTTAGCCCCACTTTCTTATACCAAGGCTCGCACTTTGCTGTTCACAGATATCTTCTTGGATGAACCAGGTTCTTTGGGAGTGGTGTGGACTTCATATTCACAAGCAGTCAAAGTGTTTGCCCCAAAATGATCCTTGCTTGTACCAACTTCCCATTTCTTGATTGGTACCTTGAAGTGTGCAAGTACAGCCATGAGAATGAAACTATAAGGATGGCATGAGTTTTGGTTCCAGTCAGAATCCTATCGAGAAGCTGGATGATAAATCCAGGCTAATTGATTTGCCTTCCACTGTCTAGACATTCCATAAAGACCAGGTCCGTGAATGTGGAAATGTGCCTCATTTTCTACCTAGGTAGCACAACTTTGCTAACAAATTTGAACAATACTTTATGGGGTGACTTCATCTCACTTTTGTATATAGCCTTGGGCTCAAGCTCTTCTTCATTGTCACCAAACTTCCTTATAATGGTAAGGGCAGAAGGGAGATTCTCTAGACTTGGTCATTTGAGTTTCTTGTAATCATTGTACCCTGCAACAGGTACACCTAAGATTTCTCCCAATTCCTTGTCATCAAAACTCACTGTTACCCCCTTCACCACACTGGTGACTCTGCCATTTTTTATCTCACAGTTTTCCATGAACTCCATAATTCTAGTTCTGGCAAGCTTTCCATCCATTTGAAGGACCATGTCCTTCCAACCCTGAAGTTGTAACTTTTTCAGCAGCATCATCATGCCTTCCTCCTCCAAGTTCCTGAGGAGTATACCTTTCAAGATGGTTCTCTTCCCAAACTTAACCATCTTGTCCTTCTCCTTTCTTCTTCTTCTTCCACTACTTTCACTTTTTGGACTTTAAGGCAAACCTGGTTCTTTTAGCCAAGGTAGAGGGCCCTGCAGACTTTGTCTTAGAAATAGACTTCTTTGTGGAAGTCTTGATCTTCTTTGCCTTTGGAGTCACAACCTCCATTTCTTCTACCTCCTCTTCATCAATAAGAACCAAGTCCATCTCCTCAATTTCAACTGCCTTAATAGGCTCAACCACCTTCTTATTTCCCTTAGCAACAACTTTTCTCTTACTTTCTTCTAGGGCCTTTTCCAGTTTAGCCTCACTTTGCTTCTTCTGACTCCTTGTAGCTCTTTCTCTTGTAGGAGGAGTCACTACAGGGATAGAAGAGGCAGCATTTCTTTTCTTATTGTGCCCTCGCAGTGCCAGGAATTTTAACTGCTGAACTCCTTTTGTTTTTAGGATTATAGCTATCAGACACTCTTCTCAATATGTCTTCGAGGGATTCCTGCACAAATGGAACAGGTTCTTGGAACCTCTTCCTCAACCTAACCAACCCCTCAGCAGCTTCGCCAGACCCATTCCCTTTTTTTTCTCTCACACTTTCTTCTTTTCCAACAGATTCCTCACTCCATACTACCATAGCTCTAATTTCTTCAGTTAGACCAAGAGGGGTGGGTGAAGATTTAGCCACTCTTTTTCCCATTCCCCTAACATCACCTTGAGAACCCCCACTCTCCTTTTCTTTTCTCCTTTTACTTTTACCACCAATTTTGCCAGACTCATGGTCTCTACCCCAGCCATAATTCCTACCAGAACAAACCTATTTTCCTGATTTGCAGCAACCTCAGAGATGATTTTAGAAGTAATTTTCGGACCAAAAGTTACCTGCTTTGTTTCAGAAGAAATAGTTCCCTCCCCCCCCCCCCCAGTAGCAGACTTGAATGTCAAGATTCATCAGATTTCTGGGGTTCTTCTTCCCTACTTGCTTTCAATGTTTTATTGATTTTCTTGATTTGTTCTTCTCCAGCAAGATAACCTTGCTTGCAGCCATCTTGAACCTTCCTTTCTTAGAGGTGGGTATGGTTGAAGGTGTGATGGATGGTATGGGTGTAGTTTCCTTAGGTGGTGATGAGGGATTCTCATAAGGGTTTGCCATTGCTATGTTTGGGTATGAGAGAAGATAAGTATGTGTATGACTGGAAGATGAGAGAAGATAGAAAGAATTGTTTGACGGCTTAGAAATTTTGAAGTAAAGAAACAATTAAGGCCTAATCAATATAAAAAGGAAGAGTTTAATTGGGTAACATCTGCTTTTTCAGAAGTTCAGAGGTCTAATCAAACTGGGAGTCAGTTTGAAGAGACGTTTATGACTCTCCCTAGAATCTAGGCACTTATTGCATTTTTAGGACTCTTATGAATGAAACTGGTTCATTTCATAACAGATACGATCGACGAGGTAACGATTAAACGGGACTCACCATTTGATCACAATCCAAATATAATTATTTCAAAATATGCAGAGTGAAGAGTACGTATCATGTAATCTTGATGAACCAGGTTCTTCACTAAGAAATCTCTTGTGTAAGTCTGAATTTTCCAAGAAAATAAAGATAATATCATTAGAGATTAATGATACATTTTTAGCATATGGCA
This sequence comes from Nicotiana tabacum, assembly GCF_000715075.1. Classification (NCBI taxonomy): domain Eukaryota; kingdom Viridiplantae; phylum Streptophyta; class Magnoliopsida; order Solanales; family Solanaceae; genus Nicotiana; species Nicotiana tabacum. The sequence goes on along the minus strand of NC_134083.1, from coordinate 123,747,649 downwards.
GAAGAGTATACTGATGAAAGTATGAGACTGAGCAAAATCTAATCTAATTATGTATAAAAATTCACAGATTTTCTAATCAATTTTTGAGTTAGATTTGGTTCCTTTTAGGTAATCTTAAGCATCCCTAATTCTAATTTGTTCCTTTCAAAGTGATCTCTACTTAGAACTTTTGTGAAGATGTCAGCTATTTGCTTGTCAGTAGTACAAAATTCCACAATGATCAAACCCTTTTCATAATTGTCCCTCAAAAAGTGATGCCTCACATCTATGTATTTAGTTCTTTTGTGACAAACCGTGTTCTTGGTCATACTAATCGCACTGGTGTTATCCCAAAAGATGGGGATACAGCTTACATCAATTCCAAAGTTCATTAATTTCTGTTTGATCCATAACAATTGAGCACAACATGAGGCAACATCAACATACTCAGCTTCAGCAGTAGATAAGGCCATAGAATTTTGCTTTTTGGTGGCCCAAGACACAAGACATGAGCCAAGAAAGTGTGATATACCTGAGGTGCTCTTTCTATCCACAAGAAAATCTGCATAATCAGTATCAACATATCCCACTAAGTTGAAATTACTACCTTTTGGATGCCATAGACAAAGGTCAGTGGTGCCTTTTAGGTATCTCAAGATCCTCTTGACAGCAGTCAAGTGAGATTCCTTTGGATTTGCCTCAAATCTAGCACAAAGGCCTACACTGAAAACAATGTCAGGTCTGCTAGCAGTGAGATATAACAAAGAGCCAATCATTCCCCTATATAACTTCTGATTAACAGATGAACCAGGTTCATCTACATCCAAATTTGTGGCTATTACTTTAGGAGTGTCAATTTCTTTGGAATCTTCCATTTTAAACCTTTTAAGCAACTCTTTCACATACTTATGCTGATGGATCATAGTTCCATTTGAATTTTATTTAATTTGTAAGCCTAAAAAGAAATTAAGCTCACCCATCATACTCATTTCAAATTCACTCCCCATTCGTTTAGCAAATTCTTTACTTAACTTACCAGTAGTTACTCCAAAGATTATATCATCAACATATATCTGAACTACCAAAAGATCTTTACCTTTTTCTTTCAAGAATAAAGTATTATTAATTTTACCTCTCTTGTAGCAATGCTCAAGCAAGAATTTTGATAATCTTTCATACCATGCTCTTGGAGCCTGCTTCATCCCATAGAGTGCCTTGTCAAGCTTGTACACATGATCAGGACATTCCTTGCTTTCAAAGCCCGGAGGATGCTTGACAAACACTTCTTCCTTTAGATAGACATTGAGGAAGGAACTCTTGACATCCATCGGATGGAGAGTGAATTCCATATAAGCAGCAAAGGCTATAAGGAGTCTAATTTCCTCCAATCTTGCAACTGGAGCAAAAGTAACCACCAATCTTGCCTTGTTCCTTGTAACTGTTCCATCCTCATCCAGTTTGTTTCTGAAGATCCATTTTATGCCAATTAATGATCTGTCCTTGGGTCTTGGTACCAGATGCCAAACTTGACTTCTCTCAAATTGGTTGAGTTCATCTTGCATTGCAGTCACCCAGTCTGCATCCTGCAAAGCTTCAACAACATTTTTATGTTCAATAAGAGATAAAAAACCATCAAAAGCACAAAGATTCTTCAAAAAAGATCTGGTTTTGATTCCAGAGGTTGGATAAGTAATTATATTCTCAATGGGATGAGAAATTTGATACTTGTAAAGTTTCACAACCAGCTGGTTTCCCCTAGATGTTCCTTCAATGTTTTATTGCTAAGGAACAGGTTCATAGACAGGTTCCCTCGAGGTTTGAGGATCAGTTCCTCTTTGTTCAGTTCCCCCTGTCAAGTAGCCCTGGGCGGAAGAACCTGTTCCATCACATGTTCCTTCCTCTGGTGCATCCTCAGTCTGGGTTGTGGTTTCATTTGAGTTTCTTACCAGCCCAATTGCTTCATCATCATGTTCCTGCCTCTCAGAAAGAATGTTAGTTTCATAAAAAATCACATGTACACTTTCTTCTACACACATAGTTCTTTTGTTATAAATCTTATAAGCTTTACTATGTGAAGAATATCCCAAGAATACTCCATCATCACTTCTGGAATCAAACTTACCTAGGGAGTCTTTACCATTATTGTGCATAAAGCACTTGCATCCAAATGCCTTAAGATGGGATATGTTTGGCTTTCTCCTTTAAGTAACTCATAGGGAGTCTTCTCAATAAGAGGTCTAGTCATGCACCTATTTATGATGTAACATGCAGTGTTCACAACTTCTGCCCATAAACTATGAGGCAGTTTACTAGAAAGAAACATAGTCCTAGCCATTTCTTCCAATGTCCTATTCTTTCTTTCAACTATTCCATTTTGTTGTGGAGTCCTAGGAGCAGAAAAATTATGATTTATGCCATGTTCATCACAAAATTTAGCAAATTTAGCATTCTCAAATTCAGTACCATGATCAGACCTAATTGATGCAAGTTGATTACCTAGTTGTTTCTGAGTTAAAGAAGTGAACATGTCAAATGTTTCATCTTTAGATGTTAAAAATAATGTCCAGGTAAACCTAAAGTAATCATCAACAAGCACCATCACATATCTCTTTCCACCTCTGCTCAATGTTATCATTGGTCCACAAAGATCCATATGGACCAGTTCCATTGTTCTTGTGGTGCTTACGACTTTCTTGCTTTTGAAAGAGGATCTTACCTGAATTCCCCTTGCACAAGCCTTACAAACTTTATCTTCTTTGAACTTAATGTTAGGTAGCCCTATCACCAAATCTTTGGAGACTAGTTTGTTGAGTTGACTTAGACTGGCATGTCCAAGTCTCTTGTGCCAAAGGAGGGGATCATTATCCAATACACTTAAGCAAGTGAGTTCATTATCTGAAAGTATGGACAGATTTACAACATATATGTTGTTCACTCTTTTTCCCTACAAAACTATCTTGTCAGTGGTAAGATTAATCACAAAGCATTTTATAGAGGTGAATGTTACCATGTTACCTCTATCATACAATTGTGATACACTTATTAGACTGTACTTCAGTCCATCTATCAGGTAGACGTTCTCAATAAAGTGAGAACTAGTCTTACCTACCTTTCCAACCCTAATGATCTCACCTTTCTTCCCATTTCCAAAGGAGACATTACCTCCTTTAAGATTCTCAAATGAAAGGAATTGGTTCTTGTTTCTTGTCATGTGCTTTAATCAGCCACTATCCATGTACCATATTTGGCTGCTCCCCTTCACTTGGACCTGCAAAAGGAAATCATGGGTTAGTATTAGGAACCCAAACTAGTTTGGGTCCCTTTCTATAGGCAAACAGATGAATCAAATTCTTTTTAGCCCAACTGGGTAATTCTTTCCTTGAATAAATTCTTTGTTCTTTTGACTTGTCTTTTCTTTTGCAGTGCATTCACTTTTATAGTGACATATTTTACCATAGTGTGTGCAAATCTTGTTCTCAGGAAGTGTGAGGTACTTGCTTTTAGGATCCCACTTAGGTGCCAGGTTCCCAAAGACAAGTCCTCTTCTCTTGCTAATATGGTGTTCGTGTAGCTATGAAAGTGCATTGGAGGACCTGTTCCATTTACAAGTTTTGTCTAGCTCATGCTTGACCTTGCTTAGATCCTCCTTTAGGATTCTTACCTACTCATCCCTTTTATACACCTCATATTTCATTTTTCCTATATTTTCTTCTAGAGTGAGTTGTGTGTGATTAGTTGTCTTTTTACCTGTTCCTAATTTCAATTTTAGATTTTCAGATCTAAGCACTAGGACAGTTGAGTCAAGTGCATGAACCTGGTTCTTCAACACAGTATTTTCACTTACAGTTTCACTTACCATAAGTTCTAGGTTTTTGCACTTAGCCTTTAAAATCACACATTCTTTAGACAACTGTTCCTTTTCATTGTTTACATCCTCAGATTCATCAATTAGTTCTAGAAGTAACTCAGATAACCTTTCTTTAGACAACAATTTAATCTTGTCTTTGAGATGAATTACACTTACCTTAGTTTTTTCATCAGATTCTCCAATGGGCATAAGTGTTTGTTCATCCTCATCATCATCTGAGCTTTCTCCCTAAGCAACGACCATAACCTTGGTTGATCCTTTGTTGTTGCTTTTCTTGGGTTGAACCTGTTCCTTCTTCTTGTTACTTTGTTCAGCTCTTTCCTTCTTCCATTCAATTTCCCATAGAGGACAGTTCTTGACGTGGTGATTAGTCCTTCCACACTTGTAGTAGCCATCATTGGTTTGCTTCTCAGGAGCTTTTGACTTGCTATAGTTTCCATTTCTTGAAGAGCCTTTTCCTCTCCTCGGGTACTTCTTGAAGTCCTTAATGATCATAGCTATTTCATCATCTTCTAGATCAGAACCTTCAGTGATTCTAAGTGCCAAGCTCCTTTCCTTCTTAGGTACATCAATTTTTATGGTTTGTCTCCTAAGTTTATAGGCAGTGAGATTTTCAATTAATTCATCTATTGGGAGAGTGACAATATTCTTTGATTCCTGAATGGTAGTGATTTTGCTCTCCCAAGTGATAGGCAAAACCCTAGTCAGTATTTTCTCGACTCTATCTTCTTCAGGAATAATCCTTCCAAGAGACTTTAGTTCATTTGTCAGTGTAGTGAACCTTGTGTACATCTTTTGAATGGTTTCTCCTTCCTTTATACAAAGTTCTCATATTGCGAATACAATAAAGTTTCTCTAGATCTCTTCACCTGAGGTGTTTCTTCATGAGCCACTTGCAATATATCCCAAATTTGCTTAGTAGTGGTACATCTTTGAATTCTGCTGTACTCATCTCGACCAAGTCCACAAACAAGCCATTTCTTGGCTTTTATATTCTTCTCCCATTTCTTCAAGTCCTCAGCAGTGCAATCCGCTCTTGTCTTTGGCACCTCTACTCCTTCCGTATTTATCTTCATGGTATCCAGTGGACCATCGGTGACAATGGCCCATAACTCATAGTCCTCTCCTATAATGTGATCTCTCGTCATGTTTTTCCACCAAGAGTAGTACTGGCCGTTAAAGAGTGGTGGCCTAGCAGTAGATTGCCCTTCCCAGTTTTCAGGTGGTGCACTTATGTTGATCTTCTCCTAAGGTGTAAGCCTCTTCAAGGAGAACCTGCTCTGATACCAATTGATGTTTTATACTTCAATGCCACACAAAAGGGGGGGTGATTTGTGTGGTGTCCAATTTTGGCGTGCACTGATTATAGAAGAACCTGGTTCTTCTATGTACTCCTTATATTACTGTTGCGAAAATAGTAAATGCGAAAAGTAAAGAACACAAGTATTTTTATGTGGAAAACACCGGACTCAAAAGATGAAAAAACCACGACCTACTACTCAGTAGGATTTTCCCCAACACTTCACTAAATCACTGAGCCAAAACAACATTTACAAAATTCTTTGTAAACCTAAGGATTACCTCTAATCCCGTTGTGGCAACCAACCTCTAACTGTTGCGACAACTTCAAGTTAACTCTAACTTGAATACTCAGAGTACCTAATACAATTGCCTCTTAGATAAAACTGAAAGGTGCAATTTGAAAAGCCCTACTACAATTGAACTAGAATAAAAGACAGACACTTGAAACTGGTTCTTCTATCTGGTTCATGTAGCTTCAGGTTCGCACACTTGAATCACACAAGAATTGCTTGCAAAATGCCTTGTTATTTTGCTCTCAACTCAAGTTTAACTTAAGCGTTTGTGCGTACCTGTAAAATGAGAACATCATGTAATTTATAGTATTAGTAGAATTAGAATAACTAGAGTTCTAATGCTATACTCTTCCATGGTGGAAGAGTTATAGTTATCTTCAACTTCTAACCCCTCCCTTATCTAGGATAGAGTTCTCTTCGAGTAAGGTGTCCTTCACCTTATCATTTATGCAACATTTTCGTTCAGGAGATATCAGATATAACCACTTAAGCTTATCTACTTCACGTGCATCTTGTGCTTGAATCTGCCCGTGTCTGTATACACTGTGTATGGACCTGGTTCATACTTGAGTTCCTTTGTCAATTATCAAAACAAACTTCACTTGCGCCAACAAGATTGATGGCGTGATGGATGGGAATTGGGACTTCCCATTATAAGTGGTCGTAATTTATTAATTACAACAAAGAGGACAAAACCTAGAAAAAGAAAAACAAGGTACAAAAGGGAAACATTTAGAATTTGATATATTCTCTGTCCAAAAAGAAGGGGAAAAAATCGTTTAAAGCGTATGGTAACACATTTATTATTCCATATTAAATAAAAAATCAACCTCTTAATATTTGAAAGCAGTTTAAAATTTTCATAATGATAAGAATCGGTTGTTTGAATAAATACCCAAAATAGTAGTACTCAAATTAAAGAGTTTTTTTTGGATCTTTTCCTTCAAAATGAGAAAAACAAAAGAAAAAGAATGAGCTCGGGGTCTCATACCATAACTACAAAAATGGACCGGACTGAAACTAGGACCAGACATATTGCTTTAAAACTTTCCGTCACGATTCAACTAAATTACACTTAAGAAGTAAGTAAGATTGGTAGTGAATGAGATACGAATAATAAAATCAAGCTAAAAGTGAAAGAATAATATCCCCAATTCCTCCAACTCCAACAAAGGAAAAAGATAAAGATGCTAGTGCCATGTCGCACTAGTAATTAGGGCTGCTTATCGGACGGATAGGACGGTTATTTACGCCTAACGGTTCGTCTTATCGGTTATCGATTTTTGAATGTATTAATCCGCTAGCCACCCGATAAGATATCGGGCAGATTGGTATCGGTTTAGCTATTATCGGGCAGTTATTGGTCTATTTATATAGCTTCTATGTATGTTTACATATTTTCCTGGAGATGCATATGATATTCTTTGACTTTTAGAAAAATAATTATGCAATTAGATGTTTAGTGACTTGACTGGAATTGTTACTGATTCATCCACCGAACTAAATTCTGTTTTTCACTTTGTGAGTTGGTTTAGGCTGATCCTCACTTAAGCTTAAGGAAATCCAAATAAAAATAAACTAGTGTTCGAAAAACAAATAGCAACATAAAAGAGGTAGCAGGCTAGCTTGCTAGTGTTCGAATTCTTACCAGATATATTAGAACTGAATCGAAATCGAATTAGAAAGTAAATTAATTTCTAGACGAAGTATGACGAGGAAAATGACATTCTTCTGCCACAAAATTCATCTTTTAATCCCCAGAATAATTTTGACATTTCTCCAAATTTTTACATAGATTTGATCTAATTTATCAATAGCAGAACTAAAGATTCGACCATCAAGTAAAGATTCGAAAATGAGAAGAAAGAAACTTATCGTTTGCTGCTCTGGCTATGGCCATAACGGAGAGTCTGAGATCTAGTTATGAGATTAGAGCTATAGATCTATGGAGGAAAGACCCTTGAGAAAAGAATGGGAGGAGAGAGCGAGAGGCAGCGGCTGGAGAAATTGGGAAGTCTAGATTTTAGGGTTTCTAAATTCTAAATTTCTAAATTGTACTATACATCTTTTTCTCTATATTTAATACAATGATGAGTGATGACCACTAAGGCACTAACCGAAAAAAATAAAAAACAAAAGGCATGTATTTTGACTACCAATACCAACACTTGTTAATGGGAAATTGGAAATTGATTCTTCACACTTATCATTACGATATATATATATTCTTAATGGATTAACGGATTATCCGTTAAGAAAATTGAATAATCCGTCCCCAAACCGATAAGTCGTTAGTAAAAAAAATTTAATTCGTTCCCAACCCGTTAAACCGTTAACCCGATACCAATAAGCCAATTAAGTTTTGATTTCGATTTAATTTTCGGTTTCGGTTCGATTTTGAACACCCTAGCAGTAATTGTAAATGGTCAAAAAGTAGACAGAGATAGTCAAGAAATAAATGAGTACTGAGTAATCTATCCACGAACTATGATCAAATGAAGGCCTCAATGCTAGCTTTCTTCAACATATTACAGGCAGGACATGAGTGGAGAAAAGTGTCACAATATTTGCATGAACATAGGTGTCTGCAAGGCAGGAAAATCATGCACGATTTCCTAGATTTGCAGCTTTTGCACATCATCTTCTGATGTCCATACTCTTGTTCTGTTTTATCTTCATCTGCTACATGACAACAAGACTCTGCATCTTCAGCAGTACCCCTGTTGTTTGTTGATGAACAAGCACTCTCTCTTAATTGTTCCATGGTAATGTTAAGTGACATCACCATTGCTTCTTTCTCTTTGGCCATTCTCTGCCATGTTTGCTTCTCTATTTCCATTCTTTTCAAGAAATCTTGTAGCTCTCTTGTCCTGTTTGCTGCCTTTGCAATTTCTTCGTCTTTTTGTTTTAGCAAATACTGTGCCTTTGACTCGTATTTTCTCAAGATTAATGCCATTTGTTTCTTTCTTTGCTCCTCTAGTATCAATCTCAATCGCTCCTTCTGTTTCCAAGGAAGAATCAGCAAATATCATATACATTATTAACATTCAAACATGTACTCACTATTGAAGATTATTTTGACGCAAAAACAAATACTACATAGTAACATCTACCCCTGAAAAGATCGCAGGTTCCACCGTCAAAATTAAAGCATTTAATTTTATTTACAATCTTAACACGTTGAGATAGAAGAAGCATATGCTATATAAGAACTACCTGTAAACTGATGAACCGATTGATCTCAATGTTCTGTTTCTCTAACTGAGAAGTTAGACTCTGGGAAGTGATGTTCTGTTTTGGGACGAATTGCTTCAAATTCTGATGGTCTTTTTCGTACAGATTTTGCAACTGCTGATGCTGCTGTGGGTACTCGTAATATTGTTGCTGTTGAGGGTTAAAAGAAAACTCATTGAATCCACAAGCATTATTATCCATCAAATCCTGCGAAACTCCTAATGGAAAACCAAGATTCTCCGAGTACAACTCCGCTTGAATGGCCATATCAACAAGTTTTTCACCACAGCAAAACAATAACTTGATTTGTTCTATAAAGAGAGGGAGGGTCTCTCTATATTGTAGTCTAGTCTGTTGGCAAAACCTATGCCTATAACTTTGTGATATGTTTCTTGGTTTAGGGCAGGCCAAAGTTATTGGATTTTGAAGAAGCATTTATTTTATATACCATAAGGAAAAAGCCAAACATGATGCGATGGTGGGGTTTCACTTTCTTCTCTCTTTTTCTCGTCTCTTCTGTATTTATAGTATGTAAAATAAAATAATAAATTTAAAGAAACTGAAAAGAGGCAGAGCTAAAGGTAAAGGGGATTGATTCTCTCTCTTTATTCTTGTGATTTGTGTAGTAGTAGTAGTAATAAAGAGAGAGGTGGTAATTAAGCAAACAACGTAGACATGCAGGTTTTGTGACTTATACTATGTCGTCGGAGATTTCATAGGCGCGTTTTTCAAGCTCAAGTATGCTAAGAAAATTCAGTTCAATTCCATTCCTTATTTGGAGGCTAAAACTGGGATAAAAATTGTTCATATTTTATTAATATAGTACAAGTAAGATCTTTGAGTGATTTTTGAGTTATGCTTGTGTCCATACCTAAGTTTATACATGAAAGTCATTTATTAATTGGGTACAAATAGAAATATTGAATGAGTTACTTTTTATGTTGTAGTTCTGAAGTCTTTTTTTTTTTTCTTTCTTTCTAAGGTCTGAGGTTGAAAGTGGCAAAAATTTACCCGGATTTATATATGCACACGTCATACATTTATTATTTTAGTTCAAATATTAGGTGAAACCGTGAAAATAAACTTTCTTCCGTCAACATTCGTTTTAAGAAAAGTTCATTTGCACTCAATATTGTCATTAAATTTGGTTAATTAATACTACCATATATTTTCACCACATTTTATCACTTAACTATGAAAATTTAGTAGGAGTACAATTTATTGTAACATCACGTAAGAGTGAGTATTTTCGTATACTTTAGGATGGATTATAAAGAAAGGGTTTCTCTTTTTGGTCTGAAAAGAGGGAGAGATAACAGGGAATCAAAGATTTTGTCATTTTTAAGCCTAGAGAACAGGATTCACACTCCGAAATGCAATCAATTGGATTAAAGACAATTTCTGATACGTGAATGGTGAATTAATAAGATATACATTAATTAGAGACTTATTTGCAAGAAGAAGTAATTGGTGATGACCGGTAACTGCAATATTTATCAAATTAATAAGTTCCCATTTTGTTTCCCATTTTCCTAAATAGTTTGCATTTTGCTAGGGAATTAACTTCACCGGCTAAGCATACAAAGATTCATAGAAAATCTTTGAGCAATGGCTTTTTCATCTCTCACAACACACAAGCAAACTTACGTATGTTCGAGTTCAATAACTTAATTGACAAGTTAATCAAGTACGTCATTTAGCTAAGACCATCTCCAATTTTCTCTATTCTTAACAATGTAAAATTAATAACCACTCTGGAAATTGGAAGAATAATTAGCAGGCAATAGACCACACTTAATTAATGACATTAATCTATTTTAATAATGTGCAGCCATGCCGGATATATTTGATCTATCTTATTGCTAGACACTTTTACTAGTCAAGATTTCTTACTATACCCATTTAAAACTCGTCAAAGTTCTTTTTTGGGTTAAAAGGCAAATATTTTGATCTTTATTTATATGACAAATCACGTTACATTGAGGAAATTGACCACTTTTTTTTCAACAGGACTGGTTGCCCGATTATGATACAATGTTTCTTTCAGACTCTTGCAAGGATAAGAATTTTCGCCTCCAACGATACCATATGTTTCAAAATTTAAACTATCTAGAAGTACAGATGAAACAAATTTAATCTCCATACCCAAATATAAGACTTTTGATCTGGTAATGAGGGTGGGAAAAATTTAAGATGGTAGGCACAATAAAAAGCGTGTAAAGCAATATATAAGTTTAAAAAAAGAAAAAAAGAAAAAAGGAGCAATTCAGGTTTCTTTCCTCTTTATGGTTATTTCTTTTGTTTCCTCAACCCCTTAACTAAAACAAATTTCTTTAAAATAATTAATATCCAAATACTAAATCGAAAATGATACGGCTCCTCCTTTTAGGAAAAACATGAGAAGCAACGTAATTTTCTCTTTTTCTTGTTTTGTGTTAGGGTTAGGTGGAAGTGCTTTCATCCATTTCTTGCTTCTTAATGACCTATTTTACTTTAATGCAGCAAGACAATTTGTAGCTAAAGTCTCATCTCCTTTCATTTTCTATCAAAATCACTTCAATTAGTTGAATTTTCAACTTAAGGTGGAAAAGTACATGTTCCCACCTATATCTTGCCAGGAGCCCATCTTAATTTAATTTTGTGGTGAGAGATCAGTTGCCATTTTACTTGGAATTTAAAATAATAACGAACAGAAGCATTAGTTTTGCTGACTACTTAATGCTTTCTCTATCTTACTTTATGTGACATAATTCGGTGTATGAGAGTTAAACTAAAGTATTCATATTTTCTAAACTAAAATTTAGAGATTTAGAAACTATATAGATACTAGTATAAGTCTGGTTACAATAATTAATAAATAAATAACTATTTAAAAAGCATATAAAAAATTATTATCATAAAAAAATTCTTTTAAACTTTTCAAATAGCTGAGACAGAAGGAATAGTCCATATTTTTTAGCAGGCTTCTTCATAATTGAGGGACAAAAAAAGCATTTTATTTCAAAAAGTTAGGTTACGTAAATTTATGTCAAAGAAAGATACACGTGAGCTTATTTTGTTCAAAGATAGAAGTTCATCGATATGTCATAGTCGAGGGACCAACAATAAGTTTATGAGAAAAATATATGTGAACTTATTTTGGAACGTGTATCATTTTAATTAATTACAGGGATTAAATACAATGTTTTTTTTACCATTAATGAAGTGTACATATATATTATGTTGTGAGGCTTAATTTCCTCTATATGTGATACTCTCCTGAAAAGAGACCTTCGGGTTACTGATGAAACAAAATTGGAAGAGTTAAAAACTAATGTCACATCACTTACCAGAAAATTTTCACAAAAGAGACATAGGATTTAGTAGTGGTGGGGGACCTGAAATGAATATTAGTAATGCCAACTAATGTTCAACAATTCGACAGAACATTCAACTGTGTCCAGATTAAATTGGGTTACTTACTCGAATTTTGTATTGCCAGATTTCTCATTTTTCAACCAGTTATCTACTCTTCTTTGAAAATAGTATAACGCACTTATGTTTCGAGTGAGGTAAAATTTGGTGGATGCATTGACTATAAGGAAAAATAATGTAAGAGTCGGCTTGAATCAACTCATCACATTTAATCCTTGGCTATATATTAAGTTCGATCTTTTTTCCTTGGCTATATCAACGGTGGATCTAAAATTTCGACGGATTTTGAATTAAGAGTGTGTTTTTTGAAATGTATATATACATGCTTTGTACATATACATACAAAGCTCAACCAACGCATTAGGGGTCCAAGGGGATTCATCAAAAATAATATTATATATAGGTCAACATTATTTTTTATGTATATATAATAATAGTTGATTCCTCTTTAATTTTTTCGTGTATTTATTTCTATATATTTTGAATTAGCTTGATCAAAAATCCTGGCTCCTTCGTTACAACCAACCGAGGGTTGGATTTTTTTTCTTCTTTTTTCGACAACCTAGGGTTGGATTCATCAATGGTCAAAATCGACATTGATGATAATGACGATCAGTTACAGTGATTATCTGAAGGGAAGTGACAATATAGTTTATAACTTTCAGGTTCCAAACAAATATTTACCTTGAGGAGGAAAAAATGGTGTTTCTAGAGAACTATTTATGTGGAAAAGAAGCATAGTAGGGTACACATGAAAAGAAGTAGCATTAGAAAATGGAAGTGTTAAATGCTGCCATCGTCAGTCACAACAATAATATGTTTGTTTCCTATATTTACATCCTTTCGGGACGAAAGCCAGACTTTACTGAAAGAATCAGCCAAAGTATCTTTTCTTTTATTTGACACACAACACATGCCAATCTTTGGCCAAACCAACACCTAAAGAATGGATAACCAAGCCACTGCCATTATCCCATAGACCCATACACCCCCACTTTGGACGGTTTACATATTGCCTCACATGGTCCCACCTAAAAAGGGCTAAACAAAGCAGGTATTTCTACTTCCTATTGGTACTAGAAAAATGAAGTCTTTTTAATTTGGGAAAAGGTTCAAATTTGTCCCTATATTTTCAAATATTGTCTACATCTAACCTCCGTTATATTATTCGGCCAAATTTACCCCTACCATTATACTATCCGGCCAAATTTAACTCTACCATCAGCAAACTTTTAAAAATTACTCATCAATCTGTCAGGTGACCTAGCATCTCCCAAATCATTTTAATTAAGTCACTTATTCCACTTCTTGATCCACTATTTTCGAAATAGTTGACATTTACCTACTTTCTTAATTGAAAAAGAAATGAGAGAAAGAAATATTAAATAATATAACGGTTAGTAAACAAAGTATAGTAAATTGAAGAATCTAAACTAGGTAGCTTTTCTAAATTTTAAAAGTATTTACAACACCCCAACTTTAATGAATTCGTTGCACCAAGTCTATGAAGACTTTGCAAGTATTAGTGGTAGAAGTTGAAGTTCTTTGGAGACTTTACATTGTCGAATTCAACTTTGCTTAATCAAATGCATACACATTGTGTACTCTTAAGTTAGTCGATCGAACTTCCGTACAAACTAGAAAATAACAAAATATATTCGAATATATACGTACATACATGATGAGCAGATGCATATAATACACAATAAATAGACCTCCTGAGTTCTACGTTGTGTATATGGTTGAAAAATAAATAAAATTTTAAACCAATTCCAAACTCATTATCAAAAGAAGAGAAGTGGGTGCAATGATAATTAAAAATATCCATGAATAATTTGTATATGCTAGTACCTTTAGCATTCACATTAATAGTAATATCTAAAAATAGTGGAGCAAGAAGAACAATAAGTGATTTAAATAAAAAGAAAATGGGAGATTTTGGATTACCTAACAGATCGAGGGGTAATTTTTAAAAGTTTGCTGATAATAGGAATAAATTTAAACGAATAATATAACTGTAGGGATATATTTGGCCGGATAGTATAACGGAGGTTAAGGCCTCGTTTGGCCATAGATTTTACCAAGTTTTTTTCAATTTATTTTTGGCAAAACTTGTGTGTTTATAGATTTATCCGAATTTTGGCAGATTTTGAAAATAAAATTCCAAAATTCTAAAACTAGTTCAACACATGTTTTTGGCCCAAAATATTACCTTTGAATTTTTTAACAATTACAAAAATTACCCCGAACTTTTATATTTTATAAAAAATCGCACCACCTATTATGAGCCAACTAATCCACCCGTTAGTTACTATCATTTTTTATGCTTTCCTGAGTCGAGGGTCTATTAGAAACAACATCTTTATCTTCACAAAGTAGGGGTAAGGTCTGCATACACACCACCATCCCCAAACCCCACGGTGTGGGATAATACTGAGTATATTATTGTTGTTGTAGTTACTATCATTTTATTTTGGACTGATGGATCTTGTAATATTATTGCAATTTGACGAATTGTAGTAGCTAGTGATTGTATTATTAGCAGTTGATATTAAAATATTAGGTTATGGTTTTAAGATAGTGTATTATGTAGTTCATTATAAAAATGATGATATTGTGCCAAACTTATCTATGGTGAGGACTATGATTTATGAGAATGATAATGAATGAATGGCATCGATGAAGGTTCTGCATATATAGGATAAACAAGTTTATTTGTTTGGTATTGTTGGGTATTTTTAATAGTGTTTAGAACTTATGGATATAAGTCACCTTTCATGTTTTTTCAAAAAAAAAAGTGAAATATATTTTAAAAAATAATGTCCAAACAGATTTTCATCTTCAAACCAAACTTCACCCAAATCAAATTTTTTAAAACAAATTTGGAAATCTATGGCCAAACTTTAGCTAAATGTAAACAATATCCAAAAGTATAGGGGTATTTGGCGCTTTTCCCTTTTAATTTTATTTTGGGAAAATGCCCTTACACTTCCCAGTGTCTTTTCAGTGTTGTCATAAGTTTATTGAAAGTACTCCCTCCGTTCACTTTTACTTCTCCACTATACTAAAAATACATTTTCACTTTTACTTGTCCATTTTAGCAAATCAAGATAAAGACAATTTGTTTTCTTGTTTTACCCTTATCATTAATTACTCATTTAAAAAATTATTTTCCAAGACTTTTTGAAATACTATCATTATTAGGGGTTATATGATAAAATACATATTATAATTACTATTTCTTAAGGGGCGTAAAAAGTTCAAAATGGACGAGTAAAAATGAATAGAGAGAGTACGTAGTATTGAGGAACTTTTACATCTATCTTTTTATTGCATGTATTGAAATAGGTCGTTCTCCCTTTTAGATTTCTATGCCTGCATAATCCATGTGAATATTTTTACCAAAACCATATTAACTCACAATTTTCGAATCACTATTTGTTTATTTCTCTCTACATTCACTTTGGTGTGTGTGTGTGGGAGGGGGGGGGATATCATTATTTTCATTTGTCGCTTAGTCATGTACTCCTATTGATATACTCAGGGGCGGAGCTAGAGTGCCGATAGTGTTTAATCCAAAAATAATTTTTTCGATCAAAGCTAATATCAAGAAAAAATCGGGTTATTGATAACCAAAATTACTTCACTTTCTTAGTAATCCAAAGAAGAAGAAGAATAGAAATACTAGATTAGGAAAGAAAGATTAAAGTAGATCGCTATCTCTCCCAGAATCGCGGTTTGAACACTTTGAATAAAATAAAAGACAGACTGCATATATTGATAAAAATTCAGATGCCTTTACAAATGAGGTTCGGGTCCTTATATAAGGATACATAATCATATCGATTTTCCTATTTAATTCTGACTTGTTAATGGCATTAATTGCCTTGATTGACCGTTACCATATATAATTATAATGGTTAAATTAATGAATGACGATTTCCCACACTCAAGATCAATGTTGATTTCCCTTCCTTATTTACTGCAGATTCATGAACCTTCCCCTCTTATGGTCTTCATTCATCTCGTACCCATTTCCTCCTTTTCAGCTGTCAGGGTCGGTACCTTTTCTGATGAAACACCAGGGGTGGTTCTCTCGTGCCTTCTTAAATTCTTTAATTTTCTAAATTGAAAGTGCCACTTGTCACCATGCTGGTGGTCCACTTGTCATTCCTTTTTTTCACCAATACAGATAGTCCCCCCCCACTTTCTGAATATTCGGGAAGTAAGTACTTATGGCGGGAATTTCTTGCCGCCTTTTCCCGAGTAACATAATTCCTTCTTCAAAATCGATGCGACATACATCATGTCTATTTAATGCTCAATATACGTGTCTCATTGTAATTAATTCTGCAGTTTTCTATGCCTTTTTAGGGTTTTTCTGCGACTGCATCAGTCACGAAGTGACGGTTCCATGATGACAGTTTATAATGACCAACTCTGATGACGGTTGCTTTCCCCTTTAAATACCTCATCTCACTCAATTTCGAAAGTCCTTTTCTTCTTCCTTGCATTCATCCTCCTAACTTCTCTTATAGTTCTTCATCTTTTTCCTGTATTTCCTCCATTAAAGATGTCTTCTCGTTCTCTTAATCTATCTTTATCATCAGACCCACGTAAAGTGGTGATCGTTGATGAACTTCCTCCCTCTACTGCCACGACCAGGAGTAGGAGAGGTGGCAGACTACGTAGTTTAGGTTCATTATCCACTCGTAGTTCTACTCCTCAAAGTAGTGCTGCTTGGCAATCTTCTTCTAGGGCTAGAACTCCCTTAACTTCTAGATCTTCCTCTAGAGGGAGAGATCAGAACGAACCCATGTGAGAACCTACTGTTTCAAAGATTGTTCCACAAGAATTTTCTTTTGTATCAGATCGTTAAGCTATGAAAAAATAGGTTTCTTCCATAGCGTCTCTTAACCTCGCTGATCATTATCTTAGCTTGATTACTCCATGACCTTTTTTCTTGGTTCGCCGTGAATGCCACTGGAAACTGGATTTTTCAGTAATGACTCTTAGTGCTAATCAAAGAATCACCTCTTACCATGAAGGTTATTCCTTTGATTATACCTATCCCTTTACTTTAGGGTTTACTCCTCTTGTTGATCCTGTGATTATTGAATTTTGCCGCAATTTTAAAGTTTGCCTTAGACAAATGGGTCCAATTATGTGGAGGACAGTTGCTTGCCTCTGTTACTTGTCAGGCTTAGTTTCTACCCCTTTTACCTTTCGTCCTTTGCTCCACTTGTATTCTCCAAACCTTTTTAATGAAAGTGTTTTTCCCTCTTGGCTAGAAGTAAAAGAGTTTTAGTTAGCCCCGAGGATGACCGTGACCATGGTTGGTACGCTCGATTTGTTGCCTTTCCCACCGGTTAGTGGGTGATGAGAATATGCCATTTCCTGAAAAGTGGAACTTTGCACATAAGTACTTTCCCTCTTATTTCTTTGCTTTCCTTGACGTTTTAATTTTCTTCACATGAGTTTGTGTTCATTTTTCAGCAACCATGGAAGTCTAAAGAAATTTCTGACTTCCGTGATTGGGTAGAAAAAATGTTGACCGCTGATCCCATAAATAAGAGATCTTGGAAATTTCTTTCACGGAAATTTGGATGGAAAGTGAAGACCCACGGTAAATTTTTAGCCCTATGGTTCTTCTTCTGTTTGTTCATCTCTTTCTTTTGACGCATATATTTTTCCATTTCTTAGGGTTTTCCATTCGTGGCATTAGCCCCGATTCTGTTCCTTCTGCTAGGATTTTTGTAAGCTCTACACATGATCAAATTTTAAGTGTGTCTTCCTCCAAGAGGAAGAATGCTGAAACCTGTGGATCTGAAGATGAAGAGGATGCCGAAGAAGGTTCCTTAGTGAGGAAATCATGAGTCAGAAGGTGCGTGATTTCAGATGATGAAGCCCATGTCTCTCAAGATCCCCCTCCAAGTTCAATTCCTTTTAGCCTCGTTGATGAGCCAGAAAATGTCCACTTGGATATCTCTGATGAAGATGCTGCTAATTTTGACAACCCCCCCCCTCAATCCCATTGATAGATTCTTTACCCAAGGTTTTAAGGGTGACGAAGAATTTGGTCCTGTTTCAAAAGAGCCACCACTTGCCTCTCTTCCGATGACATTAGTTACCCCCGTTGTCAATCTTCCTGCTTCCCCGCCTACAGTTAACCCAGTTGATGCCCCCACTGCTGCTTCTCGTGAAGAAGCTGAGCCTTCTAGCAGTAGACGGGGTATGAAGAAAGTTTTAATTGAAGTCCTCGAAGGTGGGAATCTGTTGAAGAAATCTGGACAAGCTGTTGTGTGGTTAAAACCATTGCATGGTCCCGTGGAAAGGAAAAAGCTGGAGTCCCACAGTTCCTTGACTCTAATTAATGATATCATGCATTCCTCCCTCAAGGTATATCTTTACTCTTTTTACTTTCCACTCCTTCCTTTCATGCTTGTAACTCTCTTTCTTTGTCTTTTAATAGATCAGTTTGACAGGTACGGAGCTTATGAGAAGGATTTCTTGGACAGATCAGCAGGTGATTGAGTTATGCACTGAGGCTGATAATTAGAAAGAGCAATTCGAACGCCTTCAACTAGAGAAAGACGTTTTTGTTGAGGAGAATGGAGCTTTAGAACAACAACTGAGAATAATCACCGTCGAACTAGCGGTTTTAAAATCTTCCTCCAATCAAGTTGAAAAAGATAAGTATAGATTGGAATCCTCTTTTGCTGAGCAACACTCCAAGGCAACTAAAGAAATATGAAGCTTGAACGAGCTCCTTAACCAGAAAGAAGTATACGCCGGTGATTTGGTACAGATACTCACCCAGGCTCAAGAAGACCCTCGTGCCTCGTCAGACAAGATTTAGTTCCTTGAGAGTTCTCTTACTTCTTTAAAGGCATTTTATGAAGCTTCAGAAGCAGAGAAAGAAGAGTTGAAGGCTGAAATTGAACAGTGGGAGAAGGATTACGAGGCTCTAGAAGACAAGCTAACACTTGATATTAGCTAGGCTTTCTTGAGCACTCGCTTTGAGACTCTAACTGAAGCTAGCCAGGAGGGTTTTGACCTTAACGTTGAAATTGCAAAGGCTAAATAGACGATTGAACAAACTCAGCAGCGTCAAAGCTTCTCAACACCCAAGTATGAAGGTTCCAAAGGTGATGGTGATGGACTTACTCCTGGTGAAGATGATATTCAACCTTCATCTTCTCAAGTTAATCCCTCTTCTCCCATGGATGATGCTCCCTAGTTTTTTACCCTTGTCTTTTGTGGAAGTAGTTTGACTTTGTTTTGGTTTTTGTTGAAACTCTCTTCTTCTTCTTCTTCTTTTTTTGTTTTTGGGTAGTTTCTGGGAGATTCCCCCTTGTTTATGGGGTAATGATATAAATATCTTTTTGCTGCATATTATGCTTTTTGCTCTTTAAATTTTTGAGCTTATACTTGCATTAAAAATGCTTTAGTAGACCGCGTCTTCAATATATACGAGTTGTTTTTACAAAAGAGGGCCCTTTTATATTAACAATACTAATGAAGATGACGTCTCATCTTCATATTGGTGCAAAGATATGAAATATAAAGTAATTTGAAGAAGTTTTATTTTTTGAACTTTCAAATAAATAAGCTTGTACAACATTTTCATAACTGCTTTTTTTGTAGCAGGTTTACAAATACGGGTACTTCTTCTCGTGAATAAATCTATGGCCTTAACCTAGAAGCTCGTGGGAGTATTTTGTACTCTCTACTGCCCTTCCCTTCCGCGAGATTGAACGCCTTTGAAATTTTGACATTTTCTTCAAGGGTTTGTTCAAGGTTTTAATTCTCGCTAAACTATGCTCTTGTGGTATACATCTTTTTTCCATGTGTATTCTTCCATATGCATAGTACCCTAGTGTTGGAGCGTTGAAGCATGAGATCTTGAACACTGGATCAGCTTCTTACTTTTGGTCCTTTTCCTGAAAAAGGAAACACATACAGGACTCAGAGGTAATCTTTTAGATGATGACTGCATAACTCTTTGCCATCGAAAATGTTATAATCTAGACCGAAAATAATTATGTATTCCGCATGTCTTTCGGGTCTAATATCATCATTTGGTTGGGCCATCTTTTTGCCTATCATCTAAAATGGTTAGTAAAACTTAAATTATCAAAGTAAAATTGAACTTTCGTGATACTTGACCATGGGTATTAACCTCTTCTAGAAGGAATACTTCTTCAAATGGACCGTATTCCAATGAGATGGTGACACCTTGCCGTCCATGGTTTCCAACTCGTATGCTCCTTTTTCAGCAATGCCTTTAACTCTATATGGGCCTTCCCAATTTGGACTCAACTTTTCTGTGTTTGCTGCTTTTGTTGATCAGAACACTTTTTTGAGGACGAAGTCCCCAATTTTGCAGTACCTCAGGTTTGCCTTCCTGTTATAGTATCGTTCAATCATCTGTTTTTGAGCCTCCATCCGAGTTAATGCTGCTTCTCTTCTTTCTTCCGTCAAATCCAAATTTACTCATAGCTCTTTTTCATTTGTTGCCTCACTAGTATGTGTATATCTCATGCTTGGTTTGCTTATCCCCATTGGAATTAGAGTTTTTGTTCCATACACAAGTGAAAATGGGTTTCTCCCGTGCTAGTTTTCGTTGTTGTTCGATAAGCTCATAACACACCTAGTAGTATTTCTGGCCACTTGTCTTTTGATTTTCCAATCGCATTTTTAAATTGTTGATGATGACCTTATTTGTGGACTCAGCTTGCCCGTTATCCACTGGGTGGTACGGTAAAGAAGTAATCTGCTTAATCTTTCAACTTTGGAAAAAGTCAGTAACTTTCTCATCTATGAATTGTGGCCCGTTATCGCAAACGATCTCCTTTGGGACTCCAAATCAACATATTATATTCCTCCAAATGAAGTCCATAACTTCTTGTTCTAGCACCTGTTTAAAGGCACCTACTTCTACCCATTTTGAGAAATAATCTGTTAGAATTAACAAAAACCGTACCTTTCCCTTAGCTTGTGGCAATGGTCCTACGATATCCATCCTCTATTTCATAAATGACCATGATGATATAACTGAATGTAACAATTCTACCAGTCGATGTATATTATTTGCATATCGTTAGCATTTATCGCACCTTACTGCAAAGTTTTCCGCTTCCTCTTCCATTTTTAGCCAATAGTATCCCGCTCTTATTAATGTCTTTACCAACGATCTTCCCTCGGCATGATTGCCGTAGTGCCCCTCATATACTTTTATCATTATGTATTCTGTTTGTAAAGGTCCAAGGCATCGTGCTAGAGGCCCACTGAACATTTTGCGGTATAGATTCCCACGTATTAGGCAATACTGAGTAGCTTTCAACTGTAGCAGCCGGGATTTCTTTTTATCCTCTGGTAAAATTCCATACTGCAAAAAATTCACAAATTCTTTTCTTTAATCCCAAGTTAGATTATTGAAATTTACCTCATTCTTGGTTTGGTCGAGGGCTGAATGAAATAGTTGTACCACAACAGCATTTTCTGCATTTGTCGCATCAACGATGGATGCGAGATTTGCCAACGCGTTTGCTTCTGCATTTTCCTCGCTGGGTATTTGTATAGCTTTCCATGTCTAGAACTGCCTAAGCAATTTTCATACCTTTTCGAGGTACTGCTGCATTCGTGTTTCTCTTGCCACATAAGTTCCCTACATTTGATTAACTATTAGATGCGAGTCGCTTTTAATCATGATTTGTTCAATACCAAGCTCTCGTTTGAGCTCCAAACCTACGATCACAGCTTCATACTCTGCCTCATTGTTAGTAATTGGGTAACCTTTTATTGCATGTCTTATAATTTCAACAGAGGGTGGAATTAAAACAATCCCCAAACATGCTCCTTTAACATTTGAGGAACCGTCAGTAAATAAGGTCCAAGTCCCCAGATTAGCTCCGGTAAATATTCGTAGCTCTTTTTTTACTTCAGGAATTAGGCTTGAACTAAAATCTTCTACGAAATCTGCTAACACCTGAGACTTTATAGCGGTTCTGGGCTGATATATAGTATCATATTCACTAAGCTCTATAGCCCATTTAGCTAACCTTCCTGAAAAGCATTTACAACAGAAATAGGATGACACTGAAAGTAAGGTCGTAACTTTCTTGATGCCATAATTAAAGCTAAAGCAAGTTTTTCTAGGTGAGGATACCGTGTCTCAGCATCTAGCAAAGACTTACTAACATAATAGATCAGATATTATTTACCTTTATCTTCACTTACCAATACCGTGCTCACCGCCACTTCTGATACAGCATGGTAGATGAGCAATCTCTCCCCATCTTTTGGTTTTGCTTTAAGTCCTTTAGAGCTTGTTGACATTCGCCAGCCCATTCAAACTGATTTTGATTTTTCAATACCGAAATGAACTTAAAGTACTTCTCCGATGACTTGGATATAAACCTTGCTAGAGACGCTACCCTACTTATTAATCTCTGTACTTCTTTCTTACTTTTGAGTACATTAGATATTTTTTCAATAGCTTTGATCTGTGTGGGATTTATGTCAATACCCCTATTAGAAACACGAAAACCCAATTATTTACTTGAAGCCATGCCAAAAACATACTTTTTTGGGTTTAACTTCATGTTGTACTTGCGGATAATTTCAAAGGTCTCAGTCAAATGTTTAAAATGATCCCCAACATGTGTTGACTTGACTAACATATCATCTATGTAGACCTCCATAGTTGTTCCCAAGTGTTCTTGAAATATTTTGGTCACCAATCTTTGATATGTTGCTCCAGTATTTTTCAAGCCAAATGGCATGACTTTATAACAATAAGTCCCCATGTCTGTGATGAATGAGGTTTTTTCCTTGTCTAAAGGGTCTATTTTTATCTGATTATAACCGGAATAAGCATCTAAAAAACTTAAAATCTCATGACCTGCGGTAGAATCAATCAATTGGTCTATATGTGGTAAAGAAAATGAATCTTTAGGACAAGCCTTATTTAAATCGGTATAATATACACAGACTCGCCATTTTCATTTTTTTTGGAACCACAACAATATTAGCTAACAAGTCAGAGTACTTTACCTCTCATATAGAACCGATTTTCAGAAGTTTTTGTTCCTCATCCTGGATCACTTAATTTTTAAATGCCCTTTGCTTCCTTTTCTTCTGCTTGATAGGTAGGTGTAACAAAAACTCATTTATCTTATTAGTCATCACCTCCGGTGGTATACCTATTATATCTGAATGCGACCAAGAAAAGCAATATGCGTTAGCACGTAAAAATTCAATTAACTTACTTTTCATTTCTTGGCTCAAGTTTTCTCCGATGTAAACTTTTCTATTTGGCTAGTAGAAAAATAATATTACGGCCTCGATATCCTCCGTGGTTGTTTTGATGTTCTCATTTTTCTTTGGCTCTTGAATCACATCAGTTCTTGAAGACACATCAGTTTGACCTTGTGTGTTTTCAGTTGAGGTATGGATACAAGAGTCCCCAACTAAATTCTTTAATTGTTATTTCGCGTCTGCATCGTTGGCTGTTATATTTGCCATCACCACTGAATTAATACTTCACGAAGCTTGTTGTAATGGGAATACTTCACGCTTCACGAAGCAATATGTGAATTAATACTTCACGAAGCAATATGTGATGCATCGGATGCCCCACTGTGATGGGAATTTGATAACTTGATGTA
Source organism: Nicotiana tabacum (assembly GCF_000715075.1). Lineage (NCBI taxonomy): Eukaryota > Viridiplantae > Streptophyta > Magnoliopsida > Solanales > Solanaceae > Nicotiana > Nicotiana tabacum. The sequence goes on along the minus strand of NC_134083.1, from coordinate 123,723,887 downwards.
ACGTGGACATGACAAGATCTATATCATGAATCCATGGCCTCCTTAAGATTATATTATAAGCCATGTCTGCGTCTATTACCTGAAACTTTGTGTCTTTGATGACTCCTTATGCAAATGTAGCCAGCACAACTTCGCCTTTGTAACGACGCTTGAATTATCAAACCTAGATAATGACTGCGCTTTTGGTATGATCTTATCCTTAGCTTGCATATCATTTACCACTCTTAGTAAAATGATATTCACTGAGCTACCTGGGTCAATCAAAACGCGTTTAACATTAGAATCATGTACAAGTAAAGATATTACCAGTGCATCGTTGTGAGGAATCATCAAGACATCCACGTCTTCGTCATCAAACACTATACTGTCACCTTCCAAGACTTGGCGAACTCATTTTCTGTGAGTGACGGTGACCTTTGATGTCTTTTTTGCAGCCATGTACGTTAACCCCATTAGCTCTATCTTCTCCGGTTATGACGTTTACCGTTCTCTTTGGTGATAAAAGCTTTAGGGGTTCTTGCCTTTCATGTAAGATTGTTTTCCTTTCTCACTGAACAGATCAGTAAGATAACCTTGCTTTAGTATATAATCAACTTCCCCTTACAAAAGCCTGCAGTCTGTTGTTCTATAGCCATGATCATTGTGAAACTCGCACATGAAATCTGGGTTTCTTTTGTTCGGATCTGATCTCATCTCTTTTGGCCATCGCACCTTGTCCCCAATTCCTCTTAGAACAACCACCAATTCAAAAGTACTAACGTTTAAACTATAATCTTCTATTCTTGCTTGAGTACTGGAATCATTGCTTCGGGCGTCTCGTTCCTTTTTGAATCGGGAAGAAGAACTCACCTATTTTTGCCTTGATCTTGAATCAAAACGTGCATTCTTTTGTTTAGACCGGGTATCTCGCCCCACAGGTCCCATGTAAGGCTCGTACCTGTTCTTACCAGATCTTCTCTCTGATTTCACAGCTTTGTGTTATATCGGTTGTACACATCGTTCTAAGTTGTTATTGGAAACTCCCACAAACATTCTTTCAACTTCTTCGTGGCTTCTGAACCTTTCTCGTTCAAATTGCTTGCAAATGCCATAGCCGCCCAATTATCGGGTTCTCGTGGCAGCATCATTCTCTCACGTTGGAACCTATCTACGGATTCTCTGAGCAGTTCTGTACTCCCCTATTTAACTTTGAAGATATCCTCCATTCTTTTTTTAACTTTTTAAGCCCTCAAATGTGCCTTTATAAATGAATCTTCAAGCTCAGCAAAAGAATCAACGGAGTTTTCAGGTAAGAGTGAGTACCATGTTAACGCCCATTTCGTGAGAGTTTTGCCTAAATTCTTAACCAAGACTGATTCAATATCCTGCTTGGTTAAATCATTACCTTTCACGCCTGTGGTGAATGTAGTAACGTGATCCCGTGGGTCGGACGTCCCGTCATATTTAGGGATATCAGTCATTTTAAACTTTTTGAGAATTGGCAAAGATACTGCACTTGACTTCCAGGGTTGTTGTGAATATTTGTCGATATCCACACCTTTGGTCAGAGAAGGCACGCTAGGTATTTGTTCTATACGCTCATTTTGCTCCTTCAACTATTTCTGCAAAGTTAGTACCAAAATTTTATAAATTGAAATGATTCGGTGTACCTGATCCTCCATCGCGGGATTCATTCGGCATTTCTCTACTTCCAGAATTATCGAGTCATGAACATGTATTTTCCAAGGTAGTATTAATTGGTGGAAGAGTTTGTTCTGCGTTGGGTAATCCACTGGCAAAAGCTCGCAGTGCTTCGTTCACGTGTTGTGCAACCAACTGCTTCAAAGTATCCTGCTCGACGGTTTGGTCACATCCCTGTTGTCCATCAGTACGCGTAGCAGACCTTTCGGGTAAACTTTCTCGTGAGTGCTGAGGAGTAGCTGTGGGTGTGTGATGCGGTGGAGTTCCACCTTATTGATTCAACTAGTTGTTCTCGTTAGCAGTAGACATGTTTTGTTGCTAAAAATAAAATTTCTAAAGTGAGCAGATTATCAAAGTCCCGACAACGGAACCAATTTGCTTTACCCAAAAATAGATTTCTCGATCAATGCTAATATCAAAAAAGAAATCGGGTTACTAATAACCAAATTACTTCACTTTATTAGTAATTCAAAGAAGAAGAATAATAGAAATACTAGATAAGGAAAGAAAGATTAAAGTAGACAGCTAATCTATTCTAGAATTGTGGTTTGAACACTTGGAATAAAATAAAAGATAGATTGCATATATTAATAAAAATTCAGATGCCTTTACAAATAAGGTTTAGATCTTTATATAAGGATACATAATCATAACAGTTTCACTACTTAATTCTGGCTTGTTAATGGCATTAATTGCCTTGATTGCCCGTTACCATATATAATTATAACGGTTAAATTAATGACTGATGATTTCTCATACTCAAGATCAATGTCGATTTCCCTTCCTTATTTACTGCAAATTGATGAGCCTTCCCCTCTTATGGTCTTCATTCATCTCGTGCCCATTTTCTCCTTTCCAGATGTCAAGGCCGGTACCATTTTTGATGAAACACCAGGGGTGTTTCTCCCGTGCTTTCTTAAATTCTTAAATTCGTTTAATTGAAAGTACCACGATCGTAAGTTCATAACACACTTTTTCTATCACGGACGAAACTAGAGTGTCGGAAGCGGGTTCAGTCGAATATAGTAGCTTTGATTCGAACGTTGTATTTATCTTAAAAATTTATTAAATATATATAAATTATTAATTTATAACCTAGTAGCTTAAAACGATTTCATAAGCTTGAAATCCTGACTCCGTCTCTAAATATACTGCATTTATGCTGCCAAAACCCATTGACTCCTAGTAGTATTTGATGAACTTCTACACTTCCAAGTTCCAAGTATAACAGAAAAATCGGAAGACAAGGGACTGGGAGGGTAGACATTTCTTCAACAAATAAGGGAGTGGGATACTACCCAATACCCATATTGGTTGGTTCATTGGAAGCCTTTATGGAGTCATGCATGTGGAGTTACGTGACGTGCTATTAATTAGTGCATTCAACATTTCTAAATAGAGATTTCTTTTGATGTTTACATAGAGAGAAGTTGCAAACAAATTGGGCGAACCGAAGAAAGCTATACATATTGGACCATAATATATCCCTCAAAATCTTTTTCCGGAGATTTAATTTAAAGTGCTTGGCCAAAGAGTAAACTTTGTCCCGAGGAATAAGCTATAATCCATAGCTTCTCCCTAGAAAAGAAGAAAGAAGTGAAGTCAACCATTGGAACAATATCATCATTATTAATTTTTATTTACAAAACAACCCCTCATTGATTTCGAAAGAAAATCAACCATTGGATTGTCCCATTTTCCTTGTCCATAATGGCTTCTTTTCCATTGTCTCGATGTGCTCTTTCTTTCTGCAAATTTCACCCAAGTCTAAAACAAATTAAAAAGATGAAGCATCTTAATTAAATAAAATTGAAAAATTAATTACAGTCCCAGACAATAAATAATCAAAATCTTTTTTCTTTTTGAATAATAGTAAACATATATGTATATGGTAAAATATGATATGACACGTGGCTGACTAAAAGGAGGACACGTGGAATTCAAGATGGGATGGTTGAGGACCGAACGCAGCCACTACGCTTGTCACCGAAACGGATGACGTTTATAAAAGTGTAGTAAAAGCTCTGCGTCCGGTAGCATTTACTAAGGAATATTCTACAGCATTAAGAGCGACTGTCCGTTATAGAGAATCTGACATTTATACTCAACGTTACATCTCAATCAATGACCCTCATTATTGGCATTAAAGGAGAGCATGATCCTAGGACCTTTTTCCCTAGGCATAGCTATAAATAGTGAGCTCAGTTACCATTGTAAATGAAAAAAAAATTCAGGTTAACTTACACTACATTCTATACAGAATTTTAATACAATTTGGCTTTCTCACTTTTTGATCTCGTCATTATTGCGCCCGAAAATACCGTTCCTGGACTCGTCGGTTCTTTCATTTCACCTATACTCTAAGGCTAAGTATTTTATATTTCATCAGTTATTTCGTTACTTTTTGGATCAAATTAATTCACTTGTCTAGAAACCACGAACAATTTCAACTATACCGTTTTACGGGTAAACAGTTTGGCACCCACCGTGGGGCCTAGGCAGCCGTGCAATTAAATTGATCCTTGCCTTTTTTACTAACGTGTTTTGATTACTTTGTCTTAAGAAAAAATCACAAAAAATGGCAGATAACACTGTTAACGGTACACGCAATACTGAAATTCAATGGGAACAACCTCATTTCGAGGATTCAATCAATGACACTAGCAATGAGAGGAACGACGCCACACCGGTACATGACAGGCGGTACCCTCGATTGGTTCGGGAGGCAACTCCTGATGATACTGATGAGGAGCATGTAGCAAATGCAGTAAGGGTCCTGCAAGAGCAACATGCAATCATTCTAGGCCATCTCACGCGACAAGATCAGGTTATGATGAAACTAAAGCAAGCGCTATCGGGTGCCTCAAATAATACAAACAGACGAGATCCAGTTCCTCCTGATGTTCCCGCGAAACAAACGACACCGAGAGTTGATAATAACACTCCTAGGGGTGAAGTTGGCTCCGACTGGGGTGGGGGGAGTAGATCCGACCTCAACAATGGGAACGATCCGTTCAAGGATGAAGTTTTGCGGTTCATGAAGGAAGTAAGCACCCGCATGGATCAAATTTCGGGCGCACCACCAGTATTAAAAGGCCCAAACTCGAAGAAGTATATTCAATTTTCGTATAAACCGAGCACAGCCCCGGAATTAATCCCGAAGCATTTCAAAATGCCCGAAGTATGACGAAACTTCAGATCTATAGGAGTACATTACCACCTACACAACATCGGTGAAAGGAAATGTTTTGGCTCCTCACGAAATTGAATCCGTGTTGCTAAAGAAATTTGCTGAGACTCTCACGGGGGGAGATTTAACGTGGTATTCATTATTACCCGAGCATTCTATAGCTTCCTTCGAGATGCTCGCGGATTCTTTAATCAAGGCTCATGCCGGTGCCAGAAAAGTACAAGCCCGGAAGGCTGACATATTCAGGATCATGCAAGGAGAATTCGAGTTATTACGAGAGTTCGTTACTCGGTTCCAGAAGGAAAGAGTGTTACTACCAGCAATCCCGGATGAATGGGCAGCTGAAGCGTTCACCAAAGGTTTAAATCCGAGAAGTTCGGACGCTTACCGGAAGTTGAAGAAAAGTCTGCTCGAGTTTCAAGCGACGACTTAAGCGGATGTCCAAAACCGGTACGAGTCGAAAATAAGGATTGAAGACGATCAGTTTGGTTTTCCATCGTCGACCAAAAGACGGGAGAAGAACAGAGAAAAAATGAAGGATGATATTGACACGGATAGACGGAATTCGAAGGTACAGTTTTTTCCCTACGAGCAGACAGAAGGTCGTGGCAGGAGTTCCCGGATAACAGACAAGTTCACCATTGATAGAAGGACCGATCGTGGCCAGAACAACAGATCATTGTAGGATAAAGAAACCTTGGGGTTGCAAGATTCTTCTTACCCAAAGTTATCAGAGTATAATTTCAACGTCAGTGGGTGGAGTTGGTATCAGCCATGAGAAATATCAAAGAGGCACGATTCCCGAGACCTATGAGATCTGATCCCAGCCAAAGGGATCCCAATTTATGGTGTGAATACGGGAGCAGAAACTCGCTACCCATATCTGGAAAAGCTGACCTTAGCTCTCGTAGTTGCCGCTCGAAAGCTAAGACCCTACTTTCAATGCCACCCGATAGTTATGGTGAATATTTTCCCCTTGAGGAATATCCTCTATAAACCCAAGCTCTCGGGTAGATTGGCCAAAATGGGCTGTCGAATTGAGCGAGTTCTATATAGAGTATGAACCGAGGACTAAAATTAAGTCGCAAGTCTTGGCTGACTTCGTGGCCGATTTCAGTCCGAGATTATTGCCTCTGGCAGCCAAGGAGGCAATAATGGTGTCAGAATTGATATCGGGGGTATGGACCTTATTTACGGACGGAGCTTCAAACGTAAAAAAAGTCTGGGTTCAGAATAGTGTTGGTCACGCCTTCGGGGGAAACCTTAAGGCAAGCCATCAAAACGATTCCTTTAACTAACAATGAAGAGGAGTAAGAAGCTTTGATTGCAGGGCTCGAATTGGCCCGGGGACTTGACTCCGAAGTTATCGAAATCAAATGTGATTTGCAGTTGGTGGTAAATCAGGTCTACATAATTTTTGACACCAAAAAGGAACGTATGCAACAATACGTGGTAAAGGTTCAGGCTTTATTGGCGTGATTCCGGGAGTGGTCAATTACTCATATCCCGATGGAAGATAACGCAGAAGCAGATGCATTGGCAAATTTGGGCTCATCGACAGAAATATGGGGATCGGAATCAGGGACGGTAGTACAACTGATGAACTCAGTCTTGGACACAGATGGTTACTATGAGGTGAATTCGACTAGTTTGGTCTGGTACTAGAGAAACGAAATAATCGATTATCTCAAGCATGAAAAGTTCCCAGAAGACCCCAAAGCATCAAGAGAGTTCTGTACCCATGGCCGTTCATGATAAATGCCAACTCTAGCATCTCGAGCATGGAAAGTGGCCCCGTATGGAACAAGATGCCAAAGACTCCGTACGAAAATATGATAAGTGTCGCGCCCCTTTTTCTAGCGAAAGCGGGCCTCGACGTGTGACAAATATTTTAAATGGTATTAAAGGAGAAGAGACGGCACCTAATGATTTTAAGGTGTGTTAGATCACCTATTTGCAAATAACTCTGTTTGACTAGTCAGCGCCATCAAAGATCGGGTAAGGGCTCAAATTACCTCAAAGGGAAGGTGTTAGGCACTCTTCGAGATCTACAACTATAGGTCCCGGCCGAACCTAAGACTATGTGGATTATAATTAGGCAAGATGATTAAATAAACAAAGAGAATAAAAGGTCAAAGAGTTTCATTATAACACAATGAGAATTGGTACAAATCTTAAGGACTACAAGGATACAACTATAACGGTCTATATTAGATGACTAAGTGTATAAAGAGAAAAGAGGGGTCCTAAGATCTTTAGCCTAAAGGATCACCCCGTGCAACATAAATAATACCTTCGCAACTCCTTTTAGATAGGAGTTGCTCATATTATTCAGCGGCCACAGACTATTATCTACTGCTACTCGATTACTATGTTGAAGTTTTTTACTTAAAGCGTTCTAATTCAATTCCAGGCCGCGTCCTATGCGTGCACTACCCGTCCCATGCCTATAGTCCAGGAGGTGTTGGACCTCTATTTGGGTGGTTTTAAACTTTACTTAGGCTGCTCAAAATGATAAAGCTAAACGACAGTCAAAACAAATAGGGCTTCACTTAAGGACAGTTAAAGGCTCAAGTTAGCCTCCAAACTTAGACAACAAACGCACGCAAACAGATTTCTACGTTAGGCACTTGACAATTTCAGAATTGAGGCAAATTGAATTCATTAAGCTCTATAGATATGGTTTCTAAACAACTACTCAGTTTAAGAGTATCTGGTACTATTATGCTGTTTATTGAGATTACAGATTATAAGTTATTAAAACCTATATACATGGTCTCTAAGTGATTTACGCAATAGGGGGAATGAAAACCATTGGGAATGCTCAGAATTCCTCGTGTTTGATCCTATCGGCATGCTTTCTAAGCAAGTAGAGTATTTTTTATAGCTAGGTTCTAATAGTTGGCAGTTGAAGACTGATTATGTAACACTTCGTCCCTATAGACATGTTTTCTAGGTGAGCGATAGATATAATAGTAGCTTATGAATCAATTAAGAACCTATGGACATGATATCTAGATGTGGACCAGTAGAGCATAAGCTAGTATAATCCTATAGGCATGGCATCTAATGAACATGCTGCCATTATGCAAAATAAAGGATGATTATTGGCATTTTTTTCCTATAGGTATGCTGTCTAGTGACACATAGCAGTGGACATGGGAATAAATAGAGTATTTAAGCTCATGCTTTGATAGTAAACAAGTTGTGCGAGTGTGTGATTCCCCTAATGGCAGGATTTCTACTAGTGTACATGGAAATTCAAATAGCATATATGGCAGGTTGGATAAAATAACAAGTAAATCATACGAATCCTATAGGCATATTGTCTACCCTTTCATGCAAACATTGGAATATACTGTTTCCCCAATTTCACTAACATCCCAATTATTTATTACAAAATTATTACGACCAGATGAGGAATATAAGTACAAATATTACACAAAAAATTATAGTAGGCCTACAACAGGCCTAAAGGAGATACCCAGTATTGCCTGGGCCTTCAACAAAATCTTTCTTCGCAAATAGCATACCCAGATCCAAACAGGGGACTATGCTCATCAGCACAGCCCAAAAGTCATAAAGGAACTCAAGCCAAACCAAACAGTCATAAATTGCCTATATGACTCAAATATTGAATTACACAGAAATCACTTACACAACCCAGTTTGCAGATTATATAAATAATGTGAGGAAGAAAAGCTAAATGCCAAACATAGTTCAAGTTCCAGTAGCAAAGAGAGTGATCAAAGAACCCCAAATCCTAGTGTGTCAGAGTTCACAAGGGTCTCAAATGGACCCCGAGCAGTTCTCACACTAGGGAGGTCAATAGAGGGAGTTTTGGTGGCCTTGGATTTCACCCGGCCAAGAGTGATAGATTCATAATAGTGTAGGTAACAAATGAGAGTGAGATGACAGTGATCAAGTGATAGAATTTGGAAGAGGTGCACTTATATTTTAGAAGCAGACATAGTAGGGATGAACATACAAGCAAAGGGAATCAACAAAAACTCAAAGGACAGGTTGATATCACAAATTCAAACACTTAGCATATTGGGCAGAAAACATTTTGTAAGAAGTAGGGGAATCAGGTTTTCTAAGACTACAAGATTAACATACAAAGATGCACAATGCCAAACGAGCCTAAGGTAGAGCACTAACTTAAAGGATTTAAAGCCTAGGGGTCCAAATTATGTTGAATATCCATCATAACGCCAAAAAGTAGGCATGCCAACTTATATCACTAAGACAAAATAATATCAAACATTATAAGGAAGCACACGTTAAGATGGCTACTCTAAAGGTCCCAACTAATCACCAGGGGATACAGGATTAGGCAAACCGAAGATATAATGAGTGACAAAATAGCATGAGAGCAGGTCATAGCTAGAGTGAAGGTCATAGATTAGGACACAATATAGATACGAGTCAGTCATTACAGGAACCCAGAATAAAGTAGGGAAGCAAACTCATGCCAAACAGTAAATATAAACATTCAAGTATCAACACATTAGGCTAAACGAACTTAAGAGAGTCCAAATTATTCAAGTTAAGCATAAACATATCTCAGAACTCGCAGATTTAGGTAAAATCAAATGCTAAAGAAGTTCAGATCACAAAACGAGTTCAATGCCAGCAAGGTTGTACATAGAGATGGTCTAGAAACATATTAGGTCATGAAATTTCAGAGGTAGGAATATGCAAATCATGAACACAAGAGAATAAAATTGCATAAACTAAGGAACTTACCAGTTATCACTTGACAAATAGACAAACCAGAAAGAACAAACACCACAATACTCTGAACGTCAGCAAAGAGCAATAGAACCTAGAATCTTAGTGCGTTAGAGTTCCCAAAGGCTTCAAACGAACCCCGGGCAGTGCTCGCACCAAGAAAGTTGAAACAAATCGACTTTCGATGGATTTGGTTTTCAGCCGGCCAAGAGCCAAAGTATAGAACAAGAGAATGAGAGAATAATAGAGTGACAGCCTTTAGTTTTTAGTGAATCTCGTGAAAAGTCCCTTTCAAAGGGGAATGGGGAGGGGTTTATATAGTAGTAGAAATTAAGCAAACAAATAAGGAAATGCTGTAAAATCAAACATAAATAAGGAAAGAAAATATCTCTTGCAATCAATAATAGAACCGGTAAAGGAAAAATCAAAATTTCAAAACCTAATTGAGTCCAATGGTCATGAATCTGGTCGCAAATGTAAGAATCGTTCATTGTAGCGTGTATATAGACAAAAGGTTGTCCAGATCTTCACCAAATCAGGGTAAATCGGTCCCGTTTTGAGAAGTAGTTCTTTCTAAAAATAGGGCAAGAACTAAGTAATACCATGGACACGCGTATAATAGCAGAATATCACAAAATAGGTAAGTGAATCATGGATTGATTCCCTGTTTGAGTTGGAATCGGAGAAGATTGGGGACATGACGGCTAGGGTTTATCAGAGGTGGGTAGAGAGATGAGAGAATAGAGGTGGTTGTAGGTGGGAAATAAGGATTAGGGTTTGGGGGTTGGGTTAATTAAAAAAACGGGGGAATGAACGAGGGCCGTTGATCTTGAGAGATCAACGGCCAAGATTAAAAATTGAGCGGGGCGGGTCATGGAGATGGGTACCGACAGGGTTTAGTAAAGGGTTGTTTGGCTTGGGCTGGGGGCTGTTGGGCTAAGGATTTGGGCCAAAAGTTTGGTCCGAAATTAGCCTAAAATTAGGCTAGGAGTTAAATACACGGAATTATTTTAAATAAAAATAATAAATAAATAATAAAATATTACTTATGCAATAAAATGACTGAAAATAATAACTTAATATTTATAAAACATAAAAAATGCTATTGTAGCATGAATAATGTAATCATTGTAGTTATGCATAACATATATGCTATTATTGCAAAATTACATAAATAACTAAAATATAGATATAATTATATGAAACAATGTATGTGAGTGTAAAATAACAAATTTGGATGATTACGCTATTGCAAATAATTTAAGAGAATAATTAGTAAATATTCAAGTAATTTAAATGCAAGAAAATCAATTTTGTAAAGCTTAAAAATTATACAAAAATTATAGAAAAATGCTTGTATAAATATTGTAAATTAAATAATGATGCAAAATGATATTTTGAAAGTATATATACTTATTTGAAAAATATGAGGGCAAAATTAGGTATCAACAATAAGTGCCAACTCTACGCACCACTAGTACATCAACCGGCAGAACCCCTACACTTGGTTCTGTCCCCATGGCCGTTCATGAAATGGGGGATGGACATCGTCGGACCACTACCACCAGCTCCGGAAAAAGAAAGGTTTCTTTTAATTTTAACTGACTATTTTTCTAAATGGGTGGAAGCAAGTCCTTATCAGAAGATCGGAGAACGCGAAGTGGTCGACTTCATATGGGAAAATATAATCTGCAGGTTTGGAATACCAAAGGAGATTGCATGCAACAACGAGCCACAATTTATCGGCGCAAAAGTTACAAAGTTCCTTGAAGATTTGAAGATAAAAAGGATCACCTCTTCACCTTATCATCCGAGCTCAAATGGTCAAGCAGAATCAACAAACAAAGTGAGTATTAAAAATCTCAAGAAAAGGTTGGAAGTAGCAAAAGGCAACTGGCCTGAAGAAATACCTGGGGTTCTATGGTCTTACCGAACAACGTCCAAGTCAAGCACATGAGAAACCCCTTATTCAGTTGTGTACGTCGCAGAAGCTTTGATACTAGTGAAAGTAGTGGAATCAACCTTAAGGTATTTCCAGGCGGATGAAAAATCGAACAACGAAGCAATGCTAATCAACTTGGAGCTGCTCGAGGAGCACAGGGACTTGGCGCATGTAAGAATGGTAGCTCAGAAGTAGATAATGGAGCTATATTATAATCGAAGAGTCAACCTATGTTATTTCAAAGTCCGAGACTTGGTCTTGAGGAAGGTAACTCAAAACACCCGGGAACTCAACGCGGGCAAGTTAGGCTCAACATGGGAAGGGCCTTACCGGGTTTCTGTTATCACTGGGAAAATATCATACGAGTTGGAGAACTAGAACGGAGATAAGTTGCCCAACAACTGGAACGTGGCTCACCTCAAAAGATATTACTGCTGACGAACAATAGTCAAACGGAAAGTATGTGCTGCACTCTTTTTTCCTTCGTTCAGCTTTTGTCCCAATTGGTTTTTTTTTGGCAAGGTTTTTAACGAGGCAGCGACAGAAAGCATACTATGAATACAGCAGTGATAATATATTTTATAACAAGGAAAACAAAAAATCTTCCACTCGAGGACGATTGGGTAATCTTTTGTTCGATAGTAAATTCCCACCGGGAAGTAAAGTTTGCTATTGAACAAAGGTTACCCGATCATTCACGAGCATGAACCACCAGAGGACTGTTAGGTATTCTTTCGCTCGATAGCATGGATACCTAAGGGGAAACAAAATATGTTGCCGAGTGAAGGATTACCTAGAAATTCATTGGTGGGACCTTCAAGGATACAAGACTTCCAGTATTCCAATTCGCATTCTTCTCATTCAAACACTAGGGGAGGATGATATGAGGATACGACAACAATGACTGCCACGTCAACCAAGAACAAAAATTCGGAAACAAAATGCATCATCGGGACCGGGGACTGTGCAGCCAGCCCCGTAGAAATAAGTTGTATAATATAGCCACAAGTAATGGCAATTTCTTTTCTGCATAGCAAAATGCTTAGGTAATTTCTAAAAATAGAAGGAATAAAATGAAATCATTTTGCTTTTATCTTGTTTCTTGTCTGAACGATGAGCTGATTTTGTTATTTGAAAGTTAAACAAGTACTTCAAGTGTTAGTGCCGTAATGAACAGGAGACGTCCTCTTCAAGAGTACCGTAAACATAAGAGAGCCCTCTCTTATAAGAACTCTCACGTTAAAGGGTTGGTTCTAGAAGAATCAATGCCCGGAATCCAAAATGTCATCGGGGAAAAATAAACCCGAAGTCGCATATGAAAAGGACGCAAAAAGCAAACTTGTGCAAATATTCATGAAAAACCTCACGTAAAAGGGATAATACTCGGAACAGAAATGCTTCAAAGAAAAGGCATTCGATACTACACATAGTAAAGCGTGAATTGAACAATATGCATGGAATACTTGAGCAAATGCAAAAGTTAAAAGCTTGCATGGATACTCAAATGAAAGAAAGACTCAAACGATATTTGAACAAAAAGTATGTCTTTATTCACAAGAACGGGCCAAAATGTTACAAGTACAAAATGAGAAAAGAAAGGAAAAGCTAAACTGCAGTGTCTCTAGGACTAGGATGAAGAGAAGTATCTGCATTGCCGAAAAGAGTAGTTGGTTCCTTTGATGGCTCATCGCTTTCCCCAGTTTGGCCTTCGGCCTCATCGCCTTCTGATCCTTCTTCAGTTTCCGAAAACTCAAAATCAGAATCGAAAGAACCTGGAGAATCAGACTGTGCCGGGAGTCCATTTTTTGCAGCCAACTCAAGCTCTCGGGCCTTAGCAATTTTGGCATCAACATCGATGATACCAGCTTTGGCCTCTTCCAAGGTTTTTCTCCTTATGCTATACCTGGAATAAGTTTTTTCAACACTGAGGGAAGCCGCTCGGTGCTTAAGTTCTTCTTTGAGTTGAGTGACCTTTGCAAAAAGGTTTTCTCGGGCGGATCTAGCAGATTGGAGGCTGATATCGAGCTCACAGACAGCTGAACTAAAGAGCCTATTATGCTTGATAGTTTTCCTGTACTTCTCTTTCAATTGGGCATGTTTCGCCTCCACGGTAGCAAGCTCTTCACTTTTGGAGTTCAAGGCTGCTTCCAAGTTAATCACTCTTTCAGCAGAGGTAGCCTCGCGGTCGGTTGCAGCAAGAACGATGTTCTGGACTTCTGCTCATTTGGCCTTGGTCTCATCAAATCTAACCCTCAGCGGTCCAAATTCTTGGCTGAGGGTTACCACTTCTTTCTCGCTTTGCTGAAAACGAGCCTCAAAAACAACGGTCTCAGCAGCTCTAGTTTTCAGTTTCGAGAGATGGAGAACAGTCTGGTTCCATTCTGCCAAAAGCTGACCCCATTCAGAAGTAAGTTCTTCCTTCTCACGAATCAACCTTTGAAGGCCCTCAGAAGCAAGAAAGTTGGCCTATAAAATAATAAGAGGTAAAATTTAGAATACATTCGTTCAAAGTAAAAGAAATAACATAGGATGGAAGGAGCGTACCGCTGCGGCATTTTGCATGGCATTGTTCAACAAGCACTCTCCCGACAGTGCCTGAATATTTTCCCAGCCCTTTTCTGAAGCCAAAGGCTTCAGATAATTAGCAACCTCCACCGGCCGGGATAGCAAGTTGCACCCGGTAGAGACCGAAAGAGTAACGTTCCTCCTCCTTTGTGGATCTTCAGAAAGGGCGGCATAATTTTGCCCCAGATTCCCAGGAACTGGTGACTGTAGAAGACCTTCTTCACAGTCAGGTGCGGCTGATGGAGGTGATATAGCAATTGTTGGTGGAAGAGTGGATGAAGATGGAAGTGATGTAGCAACTGCTAGTGGAAGAGCGGATGAAGATAGAAGTGATGTAGCAGTTGCTGGTGTTAGTGAAGGTGGAGATGGAGCTGATGGAGATGAAGAGTGAGAAGCAGCTGCATCCAATGCAGCGCTGGTTGTTTGATGCTCGCCAACCAAAGACGGTAAGGACCCGGTACTCATACTCACAGCACCGGTTATAGCAATTGGGGCCCGAAAGCGTGAGTTGGCATATTCTACTAAATCAGATTCTCCCCAAAGTACTGAGACGTCGTCTTCAGTTGGTGCAACTATCTCAACAGGTCTAGCATCCTGTTGAGATGATGAGGATAGTTGCCTTCTGTGTAAAGAAGCTCATTCATCAACAATTTCTTCATCATCGTCAATCATCACGGTGTCTACGACCGACCCAGAAAGAAGACCTGTCATCATCGCCACCGGAGACGATTTGGGGGCATCCGTCTTTGCCCTTTTATTCTTTTCCTCAGTCGTGGAGGAGCGTATTCTCTTTGTTAGTTTATCCTCCGACCGGGGACTCCGTAAAGAAATATTTGCACCCGAAACAGGCCCGGAGATACCTGTTCGAGTAAGTACTTCCTGAAGCAACCTCGCTGCATCAGCAGGATCAGCCAGAACGTCCACCTCGAGGATAGCAACAGAGCTCTCAGGTAGACCTAATTCGATGAACAAAGTCAGAAGGGTTCAACCAAGTTCTTCATATACAAAAATAGAAGCAAGGTAAATTAGAGTTACCATGATTTTTTGCCTTCCACCCGTACTTAAGGGCCAGTTCTTTCCACGAACGAGTTTCGAGCATTGTAACATCCAAAATCTTCTAAACCCACCGGTTCAAACCTTCCACCACCGGTGGGAGCCATCGAGTTGCTGAAACATGCGAAGGGTGAAGAGATGATACAGCCATAAAAGAATATCTAGTAATAGGAATATTATACATAGAACTTACGACTACGGTTCCAAGCAACCAGAAAGGATGAAGCCGTTGTCGAAATGATGTCGTTGGTGGTAACTGCAACGAACCACTCCTTCCACCTACGGTCATTGTCATCATCCATGCTAGACAACAAAGCATGGTGGCCATGCTTGTAAAGGTTTATCATCTCCCCGCGGAAGATTTTGGGGGAATAGAGATTCATCACACGAGCTAAGGTTAGATCCTCTCCAATTTCTTGGCACAAGCGTCAGAGGCAGGCGATCGTCCTCCACACTGAAGGACTTACCTGTGCCAAACTCACCTGGTAGCGAAGGCAAAACTCCGCAATCACGTAATCAAGATCCCCGCTCAAAGAAAATGCACCGAAAGTAAAGGGATACGTGAAAACATATGTAAAACCTTCCTTGGGAAGGGTCACTCGCTCCGATAGATCAGGAGCAATGATTTCCAACTCATTGCAGCTTCACAGCAGGGATACTGGAAGGACGAATGGAAGAAGGGTACCTACTAACAGCCTATGTACGAGGGCTAGCAGTAGGGAATTTCTCTTCAAATCCTTCGAAGTACTAAGCCTCCTTGGGATGATGGAATCCACTGTTGGAGGAATGGAGTCATCAGTCTTTAAAGAACCACCGCATTGGAAGAAGAAGCCATTGGAAAATAAGAAGGTAAAGAGTTTGTGTTTGAAGAAAATCAGGAAAAGGATGGAAAACTAGGATGCAAATCAGAAACTCAAGCAATTGAGAGGCATAAAGGAAAAGAATCATTGGATGACGCTAAATTCATGGCCATGATTATCTCGATAATCGGCAAAAATTGTACTGAATCATGGGATGATGCATGTTCGGGGAATTAAATACGGAGAGACATGCGTCTAATCAACTGTCAGAGACCTTCAGAGGGAGTTATAGTAATTCCCGCCAAAAAGGTATTTCTACCAACTTTCCGGTAATACAAAGTTATGTCACCGGAAAGCAGGGGGACTATTTGTATAGGGTAAAATATGATATGACATGTGGCTGACTAAAAGGAGGACACGTGGAACCCAAGGTGGGATGGTTGAAGACCGAACGCAGCCACTACGCTTGTTACCGGAACGAATAACGTTCATAAAAGTGTAGTAAAAGCTCTGCGCCCGGTAGCATTTATTAAGGAATATTCTACAGGATTAAGAGTGACGGTCCGTTACAGAGAATTTGGCATTTATACTCAACGTTACATCTCAATCAATGACCCTCATAATTGGCATTAAAGGAGGGCATGATCCTAGGACCTTTTTTCCCTAGGCATAGCTATAAATAGTGAGCTCAGTTACCATTGTAAAAGACAGAAATTTTCTGGTTAACTTACACTACATTCTATATAGAATTTTAATACAATTTGGCTTTCTCTTTTTTTGATTTCATTATTATTGTGTCCGAAAATCCCGTTTCCGGACTCGTCCGTTATGTCATTTCATCTACATTCTAAGGCTTAGTAATTTATATTTCATCAGTTATTTCGTTACTTTTTGGATCAAATTAATTCACTTATCTAGAAATCACGAACAAATTCAACTGTACCGTTTTACGGGTAAACAATATACATATCCATTTATTTTTGAAGAATGGCCGAACAGACTCTTGAGTGATATTAATATTGTAAAGAAGACAGATCAATCCAGGATTTAGAGGAGGATGATTTGGAGTAAATGCATCTCTCACACATATATATCCAAATACCAAAAGTTAGATCCGCCTCGTGAATAGATGACATTGGTATCGTCCCCTATTATGAGGCGTGGCCCTTCAGTCTCGTTACCAACGGGACATGAGTATACAAAACAAAACCATGTCCTTTAAATTGGAGTTACGTATTCTATTTTTGTATGTTTGCTGCTTGACTTTTATGCGTTAATATTCTTCTTCAGAACTTCACACGCAAGCCACCTGAAGAGGAAATGGCCCCATAGATAAGAGTAAGACGATAATGTCCATCAATCTCCCATTTGGATTTGGCCATATCCCCTCAACTAGTTTATGATATCCAATTTTTCATACTCTTCTCTCTAGCTCTGTATCAATGCAACATTATTGCAGAACGTCTCTGTCACGATCCAAAATTTAACTAGTCGTGATGGCACTTAACCTAACCCGTTAGGTAAGCTACTCTACAATAAATCAATTCCAATGAAATTTGAAGAGACAATAATGATGAAATCACTGAGCTTTTATACAAAATCCCAAGGACTGGTACTACAAATCATGAGTTTTTAAGATTTAGAATTTACAAAGCTTGTATTAAATAAAGTACATCATCTGTTTGAAATATACATGAACAAATTTAAAATTCTAAAGCTACCAAGATCAAGAGGCAGCTATGACCGGAATGCAGATACATCTTCAAATCCAGCTCTCGTCGTACACAGCAACATCAACATCTGCACGCAAGGTGTAGAAGTGTAGTATGAGTACAACCGATCACATGTACTCAATAAGTAACAAGCCTAACCTTAGGTTGAAAGTAGTGACTGTCACACCTCCTTTTTCCCGAGGGGATAGGGGATAGGAAAATTTTTCCAATTAAAGTGACATTAATCGAAATGAAATTATTTATTTAATTCAGAGTCGCCACTTGGAATAATTTATGGTGTCCCAAGTCACCGGTTTATTTTAGAATCCGAAATCAAGAAAATTTGACTCTTATTTTTGGTCCGCGAACACAGAAGACCGGGTAAGAAATTCTGTTCACCTGGGAGAAGGTGTGAGGCCCTCCCGAGTTCCGTGGTTTTAGCACGGTCACTTAACAATTAATACTTGGCGTAATTATTTGATTTATTATATGTTTTAAACCTATTGTGCATTTTTATCTTTTACCGCTTTTTAATATTTATGGAATTTATTTGAACAAGTCGCGATATCGCACACTTGTCGTTTTGGTACACATTGCAAATCGCGCCACGTGAAACGCACCCGCGATTTACAACATGTTTATCTTTATTATTATTTGAAGTTATGATCAAGTCGCGTGAAACGCGCACTTGAATTGGGGTTTGCGTATCATGACTATGCCACATGAACCGTACCCATAGTCACGATGATTTATTATTAATCGCGCCTAAATCAAGCTACGGTGTTCGAATATTATTCAATTACTAATTTTGACATTATTGTAAGGTCATGAGGTATGTATATTGTTATGGAGGAAATGAAGTAAATTAATTATGGAAAAAGTTGGCTAGCTTGTGAATATTTATTTGTTTTTGGTCATGTGCAACAATTAGCCCATAAATACGTTAGGGAAGTCCAATTAATATCTTACACCAATCATGACCCAACCTAATCTCTTTTTTATTGCTGCTAACCAATATTTAAAATTAGACTAAATTTATGGCAGGAAAAGATAGATACAGGCAGGACCAATTTAGTCACTAAGATAGGGGATCAAAATGAAACTAAAGCATGCTAAAATGGAAAGCTATTACTTCATTGAATAAACAAGAAAAGTTACGAATTAATACATATTCATCAATAAAATTAACCATATGAACTACTAAAAAGGACAATAAATTAATCTTAAAAAATACTCAACATGCGAACAAATTAATCTTAGCACACTCAGATGCGAACTCGATCATATCATACTCAAAGTTAAATTAAAACAGAGTGACCCAAAACATTAATGAGAAAAAATAAAATAGAAAGAGAAGTGAACCTTTGTATTGATGATTGTGGATTTAAATTACAACCACTCAATGATCGGATAGCTCTCAACTGGACCCTTCGAACAACGAAAAACTCGAGCGGCAAATCTCAACTTGCAATCTCAATCGACCTTGCAAAACTGACGATTTAGTGAGTTTTTTTTTTGAGTTAATGATGGCTCAAAAGTGGTCAAGGGCTAGTAGTTTTGGGGTGGTGAAGCTGCTGGATTTTTCTAAAGAAAGCCGAAGAAAGAATGACACAAGTAGAAATTTCCTTATCCTAGAAGAAGAAAATATTTTTTTCTCAATTCCTTCCTCCCTATTTTTTCCTTTATCTCTCCCTCTTTTTTTCATCATATTTCTCTTCTATTTATAGAAAACAATTATATTTTTCTTATTTTTTTAAAAAAAATAATTTCCCACTTTCCTTTACTTTTATTTTTAAATTTCTCACTTTTTTTAATTTTAATATATTTAAAATCCCACTTTTTTACCTTTCTTTTTTTATTTCCCACTTATTTTACTTTTCTTTTTTTATTTTCCACTTACTTTTACTTTTTTTAAAAAAAAAAAAATACCCTTACTTTTATTTTTTAATTCAAACTTTATTTTACTTTTCATTTTTTAAATTTTCACATTCTTTTACTTTTATTTTTTTAATTTTCCACTTTCTTTTACTTTTTTTATTAAATAATTTCTACTCATTTGAAACTAGGGAGTGGAGACCCTATGTTGGAAAAGAAACTAGGGAGTGGAGACCCTATGTCTAAAAATCATCAACTAGGGAGTGGGGACCCTATGTTGGAAAATCATCAACTAGGGAGTGGAGACCCTATGTTTGAAAAGAGACTAGGGAGTGGAGACCCTATGTTGGCATCAAGTTATGCTGGCATCAGGTTATGCTGGCATCAATTAGGGAGTGGAGACCGTATATTGGCATCAGGTTATGCTGGCATCAACTAGGGAGTGGAGACCCTATATTGGCATCAACTAGGGAGTGGAGACCCTATGTTGGCATCAGGTTATGTTGGCATCAACTAGGGAGTGAAGACACTATATTGGCATCAACTAGGGAGTGGAGACCTCTATGTTGGCATTAGGTTATGCTAACATCAACTAGGGAGTGGAGACCCTATATTGGCATCAACTAGGGAGTGGGGACCCTATGTTGGCATCAGGTTATGCTGGCATCAACTAGGGAGTGGAGACCCTATATTGGCATCAACTAGGGAGTGGAGACCCTATGTTGGTATCGGGTTATGCTGGCATCAGGTTATGCTGGATTGCTGGCATGGCATCAACAAGGGAGTGGAGACCCTATATTGGCATCAACTAGGGAGTGGAGACCCTATGTTAGCATCAGGTTATGCTGGCATCAAGTAAGGAGTGGAGACCCTATATTGGCATCCTATGTTGGCATCAGGTTATGCTGGCATCAACTAGGGAGTGGAGACCCTATATTGGCATCAACTAGGGAGTGGAGACCCTATGTTAGCATCAGGCTATGCTGGCATCAAGTAGGGAGTGGAGACCCTATATTGGCATCAATTTGGGACTGGAGACCCTATGTTGGCATCAGGTTATGCTGGCATCAGGTTATGTTGGGATCAACTAGGGAGTGGAGACACTATATTGGCATCAACTAGGGAGTGGAGACCCTATGTTGGCATCAAGTTATACTGGTATCAACTAGGGAGTGGAGACCCTATATTGGCATCTACTAGGGAGTGGAGACCCTATGTTGGCATCAGGTTATGCTGGCATCAACTAGGGAGTGGAGACCCTATGTCTAAAATATCAATCAACTAGGGAGTGGATACCCTATGTTGGAAAAGCGACTAAAGAGTGGAGACTCTATGTCTAAAATAAAATCAACTAGGGAGTGGAGACCCTATGTTGGAAAAGGCGACTAGGGAGTGGAGACCCTATGTCTAAAAATAAAATCAACTAGGAAGTAGAGACCTTATATTGGAAAAGCGACTAGAGAGTGGAGACCTTATGTCTAAAAATCATCAACTATGGAGTGGAGACCCTATGTTGGAAAAGCGACTAGGGAGTGGAGACCCTATGTTGGAAAAGAGACTAGGGAGTGGAGACCCTATGTCTAAAATATCAATCAACTAGAGAGTGGATACCCTATGTTGGAAAAGCGACTAGAGAGTGGAGACCCTATGTCTAAAATAAAATCAACTAGGGAGTGGAGACCTTATATTGGAAAAGGCGACTAGGGAGTGGATCCCCTATGTTGGAAAAGAGACTAGGGAGTGGAGACCCTATGTCTAAAATATTAATCAACTAGGGAGTGGAGACCCTATGTTGGAAAAGCGACTAGGAGTGGAGACCCTATGTCTAAAAATCATCAACTAGGGAGTGGAGACCCTATGTTGGAAAACGCAGCTAGGGATTGGAGACCCTATATTACCATGATTTGTTTTTCCTTTCTTTTTAATTTCATATATTTTTTTAAGATAATGAGTAAAATGCGGGAAATAGTTTGGAGAAGACTTCCCTTTTGCAGTAGTTGCTGCAAAACTGTTTCTAGCCTTTGCGCAATTTCATTTTGGTTTCACCTGCTTCCTGCAAGGTTGCTTTTTGGATTGTACTTGTTTCCCTATTTTTTCAAACAAAGAACAATTTGTCGGTTTGAAATGGTGGTTGGTTTTGTGGCCTTGATTGTTTCAGTCACTTGGTCTCGGTCCTTTCAGTTGCAACTGGTTGTTTCCTGAATATCGATTGCATTTCGAACCTCGGAGAACCTCTGGCTTTTCCGGACTTTGCCATGATGGTTAGTCACGTGGGACTTAACCTTTTCAACTTTTATTTTGCCCTTGTGGGCATTTGACTTTGAATTTCCGCTTTCAACAGTTTTTGATTTCAAAACATCGGCCAACATGGCCGGTTGGAGTCAACTTGATGCCCTTGCCGAGATTGGGTGCCTTTTCTTTTGCATATTGGCTTGTATTAAGTGAGAACACTATAAATCAGTCATGCCTTCCCTTCTTTGTCTTAGTTTCAGAACAGAGTTAAACCGAAAAGGATTCAAAGAAAAGCAAATAATGGAATGGGCAAATGAATTTAGACAAGAGGTATCCCTTTCGGGGAAAAGAAAGAAGGACTTATCTGGAGTGTATACAGACTTCAATGAACATGACATGCCTCCTGGACTAGATGCCTGATCTGTGTAAACCGTCCAACTCTCAGAAATTCATCACAAATCTTGCTTTGAGACTGAGAAACTTTGCCCAGGACTGTGTCGATGCCAGTGACTGTGAGGATCCTCTTTTCAATCAGTGGCGCCCTTTGCGGGTTTTCACCAGCTGGCCTATCTCATTTCTCTTCTCACAATCGCTTTATAGTGCTCTTTGTGAGTTTTCACTACCAAGACTCTCTCATTTTCGAATTTCTCTGCTTACCATCACCTTATGGTGCCCGTGAGATTTTCACCAATAAGACTCTCTCATTTTATTTCTCTCATTTTGTTGTATCAGATCCGAGTAACTGTATCCTCCCATTTTGAATCTCTTTGCCGATTGATCGGAAGGAATTGAAAAGGATTTGGGTAAAAAAGATTTGGATTGAATTACAACTTTGGAACCTTTCAGACAAAACCATCGCCAAACCATTATAACATCTGCCCCGGTTTCACTTTTGGGGGAATTTGGATTTTTGTTTTAGTGTGACTGAACCCCAGAGATAGGCTGCCTACGTATCCTTTCGGAATCAAGTCGAATGTAGTTCAAGGAACATGAACTTATTTGGATTTTTGTTTTATTTTCTTTTTCTTCTTCTTTCTCTTTTTGTTTCTCTCTTTTTTTCTTTTTTTCATCTTTGTTTTGTTTTTCTTCTATTTTTTCTTTCTTTTTTCTTCTTTTTTTAATAACATCTTCAGGTTCCAAAGAGGTAATCAAAGAAAGGTAACCGATTCAAAATAGTTAGCAAAAGGGTTAATGATGTTTGAATAGCGAGAATGAAATCCTTCGTCATCTCAATCAGAGAACATTAATGCCACATAGAGGGTCAAACATAATACCTTTTGACTACGTCTGCGTTAACAGTTATTTCAGGGACATTTCCTTTGTTGCTTCCTAGGTACAACACTCTCTTTTGCTGTACTCTCGTTACAATATATGGACCTTTCCAATTTGGAGCCTATTTTCCTTTAGCTTCTTCATGAGGTGGGAGGATACGTCTCACAATGAGTTGTTCTATTTTAAATTTCATGGGCCGCACTTTCTTTTTATAGACACTGGCTATTCTTTGTTGGTACAACTGCATGTGGCAAATTATGGACAATCATTTTTTATCAAGTAGTGTCAATTATTCCAATCGATTCGTGACCCAATCATTATCCTCAATCTC
This sequence comes from Nicotiana tabacum, assembly GCF_000715075.1. Taxonomy (NCBI): domain Eukaryota; kingdom Viridiplantae; phylum Streptophyta; class Magnoliopsida; order Solanales; family Solanaceae; genus Nicotiana; species Nicotiana tabacum. Next base: position 123,700,501 of record NC_134083.1, on the reverse strand, counting down.
GGCTTCGACAATGACCCGGAGAGAGCGAATTTCAACTTCTGTAGGTTTCAATCGGGCTTGGCATAGGCTTATTCTCATACTGTTCTGATTTTTTGTTTTATTTCCTTAACCTCATTTTCATTGCATTATGCTTCTTGATTCATTATTTCAAAGTCTGACAGAGTTTTAGGATCTAGTCATGAAGTCTGCAAGCATGTCATGTTATTAAAATCTACATGAATCAAAACTAAAAAGAGAATAAGAAAAGTGACAAGATTAAAAAAAAAATAGACATTCCTAGACAATGAAATATTAATTTCATTTGATTCTTTTTATTATTTTTTTTTTGAATTTTAAAAATAGAAGGATTTACATCGAAAAGTAAGACAATAAAGTAAAATATCCGGATCACACCTTGAGATAATCCGGACGCAGAAAGGATAGCAAGACTAGCTACCGAGACTCCCGTCTTATGAGGAACTTTCAGGCTTGGCGAACGTTTTTTAGCTTTTCTTCTGTCTCGGCAATGGATGCAATGGCCTTCCGTGTCTGATCAAATTCTTCATCTTCACAAATCATTCCGACTAATGGCACATTGGTGTGAGTAGGCTGAGGATTGTTCATCATATTAGGGTCCTTTTCTTCCACTGCTCTTTTGAGAGTCCAATAATCTTCAGTATCATGTCCCACTGCTCCGTAGTGGTATTTACATCTAGCATCAGCTCGGTGCAAGGGGGACTCGGGGTTTGGCCTGTTCGGGGCTAATGGCTGCAGTAGACCTAACCTGACTAGATTTTAGAATAAGCTCGAGAATGATTCACCAACAAGGGTGAACTGATTCCATCTCGGGAGACTCTTTTTTTTTCTTTTCTTTTATTTTTGATTTTTTTTTCATATCTTGATTTCTTTTTCTTTCTCTTTTTTTTGTTATTTTTTTGTCACTCTTTTCTTTCTTTTTCACTCAATTTATTTTTTCTCTTTATTTTTTCACTCAATTTGTTTATAGCTATGATCGAATCCGATGGGGATTGCCTACGTATCATGACACCGCATGAATCATATCTCGCGTAGTTCGGAAAGATAAGAAATAAAATATATAAACTAACTCTTTTTTTTTTTACTCATATACAAATAATCTGACAAAATCTCATAGCAACGAAAATATTTTCAATTGTTTTTTTTTATTTCAATTTTTTATATTTATTTTATTTTTGGGAATTGGTGAAAGAAAGACTTCTAAATAAGAAATAAAATATTTTTGGATTTTGATTTTTTTTTTTTTTTTTGTAAATTTCAAGAGAAAGAAAATATTTTTTTAGATTTTGATTTCTTTTTTTGAATTTTGGGAAAAAGACTTATAAAAAAGGTAGAAAATAATTTTTTGGATTTTGATTTGATTTGTTTTCTTTTTCCAAATGAAAGACTTCTACAAAGAAAATTATTTATGGTTTTAAAGTTTTTTTATTTGTTTTTTTTAATTGTTTGTATTTTTCTAAGAAAAGACTCCTAAAGAATGAATTAAAGGAATATTGTTTCTTGGATTTTTAAAAATTGGGACCGAAACCGATGAGGTTGCCTTCGTATCTCACATCTGGTGAGAATCAGACCCGCGTAGTTCAGTCGATTTTGACGGAACAGGGAAGAAGCATGACTTTTGAAAACATTGGCTTATTTTCTTTCTCTTTTCTTTTTCAAACTTTCGGCAGAGTTTTGGGATTTTTAAATACCTGAATTTTTAGAAATCGGGTAAATTTCTCTCTCTTGCCTCACTCTTAGTTTTTCTTGATTTTCTTTTCCTATTATAGTAGACGGTCAACATGCAAACCGAAACAAATAAATGTACAAGTAGTACGTAAAAATACATCAGGATGGTCTTTTGATTTGGGTACACCTGTCCTAGACGGACCCAACCCGTGTGTTGAGTCCTCAAAATCAAATGCACGTAATGCAAACAAACGTACCTACTAGGGATCCGGTATGAGGTTATGTCATTCTGAGTTTAAATCCTGGGTGTATTGTTCTAGACCTGGCTTACCCGAGCGGACAACTTGAGCCGGGAGGGGGAGGCAGCGTACCGGGAATACAGAAGCTTCACCGACTTTGCAACTTGTCCGTACCTCGTTCTAAAATTAGCATATGACTCTAACAGAAAAGAAGCCACGCGAAGCGCACGCTTCCCAGAAGATTCAGAAGACTCAGAGAGAAGAGGGTTTCGTAACAGTTTATATACAGTTCAATCAATATCAAAGCGGTAAAAAGCGACATTTAGCACATTAGGCCCAAACATGTAATATCAGACAATCACAAGAAAGTCAAGCATAACAGTTATTCTAAGCTCGAATTGTGAACCCTAAACCAGAGATTCTGGGTTCGATCCCTAGCAGAGTCGCCAGAGCTGTCACACCTCCTTTTTCCCGAGGGGATAGGGGATAGGAAAGTTTTTCCAATTAAAGTGACATTAATCGAAATGAGATTATTTATTAAATTCAGAGTCACCACTTGGAATAATTTATAGTGTCCCAAGTCACCGGTTTATTTTAGAATCTCAAATCGAGGAAATTTGACTCATATTTTTGGTCCGCGAACAGAGAAGACCGGGTAAGGAATTGTGTTAACCTGGGAGAAGGTGTGAGGCACTCCCGAGTTCCGTGGTTTTAGCACAGTCGCTTAACAATTAATACTTGGCGTAATTATCTGATTTATTACAAGTTTTAAACCTATTGTGCATTTTTGTCTTTTACCGCTTTTTAATATTTATGGAATTTATTTGAACAAGTCGCGATGTCGCACACTTGTCATTTTCGTACACATTGCAAACCGCGCCACGTGAAACGCACCCGTGATTTACAACATGTTTATCTTTATTATTATTTGAAGTTATGGTCAAGTCACGTGAAACGCGCACTTGAATTGGGGTTTGCGTATCATGACTATGCCACATGAACCGTACCCATAGTCACGATGATTTATTATTAATCGCTCCTAAATCAAGCTACGGTGTTCGGATATTATTCAATTACTAATTTTAACATTATTGTAAGGTCATAAGGTATGTATATTGTTATGGAGGAAATGAAGTAAATTAATTATGGAAAAAGTTGGCTAGCTTGTGAATGTTTATTTATTTTTGGTCATGTGCAACAATTAGCCCATAAATACGCTAGGGAAGTCCAATTAAAGTCTTACACCAATCATGGCCCAACCTAATCTCTTATAATTTTACTGCTAACCAATATTTGAAATTAGACTAAATTTATGGCACGAAAAGATAGATACAGGCAGGACCAATTTAGTCACTAAGATAGGAGATCAAAATGAAACTAAAGCATGCTAAAATGGAAAGCCATTACTTCATTGAATAAACAAGAAAAGTTATAAATTAATACATATTCATCAATAAAATTAACCATATGAACTACTAAAAAGGACAATAAATTAATCTTAAAAAATACTCAACATGAGAACAAATTAATCTTAGCACACTCAAATGCGAACTCGATCATATCATACTCAAAGTTAAATTAAAACAGAGTGACCCAAAATATTAATGAGAAAAAATAAAATAGAAAGAGAAGTGAACCTTTGTATTGATGATTGTGGATTTAAATTACAACCACTCAATGATCGGATAGCTCTCAACTGGACCCTTCGAACAACGAAAAACTCGAGCGGCAAATCTCAACTTGCAACCTCAATCGACCTTGCAAAACTGACGATTTAGTGGGGGTTCTTTTTGGGTTAATGATGGCTCAAAAGTGGTCAAGGGCTGGTGGTTTTGGGGTGGTGAAGCTGCTGAATTTTTCGAAAGAAAGCCGAAGAAAGAATGACACGAGTAGAAATTTTCTTATCCTAGAAGAAGAAAATAATTTTTTCTCCATTCCTTCCTCCCTATTTTTTCCTTTCTCTCTCCCTCTTTTTTTCATCACATTTCTCTTCTATTTATAGAAAATAATTTCGGAATTTTCAGATTTTTATTTTTTATTATTTATTTATATTTGTATTTTTAATTAAAAAGAATTTCCACTTCCCATTTTTCTTATTTTTTTTTAAAAAAAAATTCCCCACTTTCCTTTACTTTTATTTTTTAATTTTTCACTTTTTTTACTTTTAATATATTTAAAATCCCACTTTTTTACTTTTTTTTTTTATTTCCCACTTACTTTTACTTTTTTTATATAAACAAATCAGATACCCTTACTTTTATTTTTTAATTCCAACTTTATTTTATTTTTTATTTTTTAAAATTTCACATTCTTTTACTTTTAGTTTTTTAATTTTCCACTTTCTTTTACTTTTTTTATTAAACAATTTCTACCTAATTTTACTTTTAATTTTTAATTTTATATTTCTACTTTTCCTAATTTTTAATTCCCATCCGAAATTTGTTTTAAAAAAAAATTAATTATTATTTATTTTTGGTTTTTAATTCATTTTATTTAAAAATAAAGATAAAATAATAATAAAAATAACACTAATACTAATAATTGACATTTTAAATTATTAATGATTTTTCTAAAAAATATATATTAAATTTCTGAAAATATTTACATAGTAGAAGATGATAAAAATTCAAATATAGTAAAAAATTAGATGCTCACAGTGACGAGCTGGAACAAAGGTCGGAGTCCAACACCAATAGCCAACAACAGTTCATAATAACATACTGAAGGTGATAAAAGAAGTAACTCAGATATATAATGCTCAGCTCGTGCACGGTTCCGGAAAATAGGCATGCTTTTCAAGTATATTAGTGAAAACCTAATTTTTTTTTACCAAAATCACCAAAATATGAGTAAGTTTGTAAAACTATAAATTTTCCCAAAACTTTCAATAGGTAAATGTTTCATTTTCAAGTGGCATGAGGAAAATACATCTATATGCCCACATGTCAATGTGTATGTGAAGTTATGAATGACGCAATACCGTACAACATGAGGAAGATGCATCTCTATACTTGTATGTCAAGTGTGCATATCGAATGCAATGCAACTCAGTGATAAAACCATATGTAAACTCTCAAAGTACTCAATCTCACTGTATCACACTTTCCACTCATCACGCTCAATACACTCAGTCACTCAGCACTGAACAGGGCAGATCTAGCCCTCAACACTCTCAGTCACTCAGCAATGTACATGGCGGATCCATCCCATGGCAGATCCAGCCCAAATGAATCAATAGCAACTACGCTCACTGTGGGTATGCAGACTCCGAAGGGGCAGATCCAGCCCAAGAGCTATAATAAGCCAATCATAGCATGAATCAATAAAGCCTGATGCGGCGTGCAACCCGATCCCATCATGAATCAATAATACAGGGCAAATCCAGCCCAGAATAATAAATAATGTTGCGACATGCAGCCCGATCCTATCAATACCACTTGCAATCCGGCCCTCAGGCCCCAACTCAGTCATCAATCTCTCCAGTATCTCGGGCTCACAATGTCATAAAAATCAGCTTAAAATATTGATATGATGTATCAATAAATAGCAACAGAGACTGTGATATGACATGCAAATGAACGAGTATGATTGAATATGTAACTGCAATTTAAGAAAATAACTCACAAGAGATATAACTTCAGTGGGTCCCGACAGTATAAGCATATAGCCTAAACATGGTTTCTAACATGGATCACATCTCAATTACTCTAGTACGTGGAGATTTCATGGATAAAAACAAGATTAGGTAACTACACAGTACTACAGAATCAATCGAGTCATAATTCACACGGTGCACGCTCACACGCCCGTCACCTTGCATGTGCTTCACCTCAACACCAAACACATATCACGTATATTCAGGGGTTCATACCCTCAGCACCAACTTTAGAAGTGTTACTTACCTCGAACAAGCCAAATCCAATACCGAGCAAGCCAAACGATACTATAAAAAAACATCCCGCACGTATCGAACTCTAAACGGCTCGAAACTAGCCAAAAGCAACTCAAATACATAAAATAATGCCTGAGGAAACAATTCCAAATGATAAAGGTTGAATCTTTAATCAAAAGCCCAAAGTCAACCAAAATGTCAAACCCGGCTCCGCACCTCGGAACCCGACAAAACTCACAAAATCTGACAACTCATTCAATTATGAGTCCAACCATACTAGTTTCACTCAAATTCGACTCCGAATCGATTTCAAAACTCGAAAGTTCACTCTATGAAACTTTAGACAATCCCCAATTTTCTCTTTAAAATTCACTATCAATCGAACTTAATGAACTATGAATCTTTCAACTTCCAAAACTCATGTCGAACCTTATCAAATCAACTCGGAATAAACTTAAATTTTGCACAATCTGATCCCGATATCATCAAAGCCAACTCTTGGTCAAACTTATGAACTTTCCAAACTTTTAAATTTCTAACGTTCGCCAATTAGCGTTGAAACCTTCTAAAAATATCCAAATGCAAATTCGGGCATACGTCCGAGTCCAAAATCACCATCCGGACCTAGCGGAACCATTAAAACTCCAATCTGAGGTCAAATACTAAAAAGTTAAACTTCGTCAACTCTTCCAACTTAAAGCTTTAATCATGAAATTCATTCTTCCGAATCGATTTAGAATAACCTGAAAACGAAAACCGACGACTCACACAAGTCATAATATATCATACGATATTGCTCAAGAATTCAAATAGCTTAACGGAATGCATATCCTCAAAATGACAGATCGGGTCATTACATTCTACCCCACTTAAATATATGTTCGTCCTTGAACGTGCCAAGAGTCGTTCCAAAGCCATTAAACTATCGTGTAACCTTACCATGCACATACCCGGGGGTGATCCCACATCACCCCAATCCATGTAAGCCTGATAACACATCATAACTGGAGATCATTACTTTAACCTTAGTCTGTAAGCCTTAGAACCCAATTTCCAACATCCGAAATTCCTTATAAGACCCGAATCTCACATCTACACACTGTAAGAGTATGAACAGGCTGTATCAAGCCATAACCATAACCCAAGATGTAATCACATGATATACCACATAACTCGCATACTCGTATCAATAATTCCCGATCACAGTAGTTGCTCAAACCAAACCCAGTACCGGTAATAAACCTCATATCAAACAAAGCATCATTCAAAACCTTCGTACACTGCCGATGATGAAAGAAACACGCAGAAACTTATAACCACGCATCAGATTAACAAGTCATGGAGTCCTCCCTCCTTCGACAAGAACTATAGCCAATTTCTAAGCCGATCATTGACATTACCCTTCCAAATATACCACAAACAAATCCGAGAGCACCCATTCTAGGTCCAACGACCTCATATCATCAAATACAACCACTATACTGAAATGCCACACCAATACAACCTTAAGCCACAAACCGTGCAATCTGTGCACCAATACGGAATAATTCAAATGTAACCAAAAATGGAAAATGACTCAAATGAGAAAACTATTTTGCAATCTCAACAAGTACCACCACAACCGCAATGCTATGAACCCATCATACATAGTAGAACCAAGACACACGAATCTAACACAAGGATAATATCCCAACACAACTCCGCTGCAGTGCGTGACCCCATCCAAACACCGATCCCATGAAATACCTCAAGTCACAATGCTCAAAATTAGCAACCACGCGCAATTCGATATCAAGTACATGAAGTGCATGACCATAACCATGGAGAAGCAAATAACACTATATACCACAGTCCGGAAAGAACATAACCAATGCGCAATCAATCATTCAATACCCTAATACCCATCTCGCTCAAATTTCGCTATAAGGCCCAAATAGAACCGCACCATGTGTGCATATAACCAACGAATCACAACCCCTCGTGGCATAGAAGGGTAACTCATAGAACATATCAGAACATGAATATGCTCAACTCTAACTGAATGATACAACCTTCAGCAATAACGGTGCTGAGTCAATAAATCCAACTCGGTGTAGAATATACATCTCCCTCGGGCTTACAAATGGTCCCCCAAATCAACTCTGGTCATCCATAAATAAATAAATAACCCTCTGAAAGTCCACAAAGACCTAACCATAACACATACTATCATATGGCTAGCTTTGGACATATCTTCACAGTCCACAACCACTAAACAATCCGCTTCTGAGAACTTCCGGTCTCCAAATTCATAGAACACAAGAATCACCATATCGGATCCATACTCCACCGCCCGAATGTCGAACACATCTCTCATACATGATCATCCCACGAGGAATACTTCTATAATTCTTCCGTGCTACATAGCAAAAATCTAGATATCAGCAGTCGATTAACCAAACGAGTACCGCAATACCAATGAAGCATCTGTAAGTCAAAACTCAGTGCACTTTCTGAAATGTACACTCTCCTCTGGTAATACCAAGTAGTAATATCATTCATCCAGTCATCTGAAATCGTCCATGTTGTCTAAGAAATCATGACCTTCCCTTCAAAACTGAACTGTAACCTTGCACATACAAATCTCAATCTCACAGGACGCACCACATCTATCATGCCATCATATGAAAAGCACGAGAATCTCATAATCTACTCTGAGTCACCAGCATAATACATACCCGATCAGTTAGAAATATTCCATTTGATCTCCATCCAGGAGAAAATCACAATACGCAATATGCTCCTCACGCCAATAGGAAATATCCATCTCAAACCGTGGTAGAAACCATCAAAACTCTTCGAAACCCATTTGCACATAACCAAACTATCAGAACTGAATCTCTCTAACTCAACCAAGCCACGCAGGTCACCAAACCAAAGAGTATTGCCACAAAACACCTGTAGAGACTCACCACATCATAAGTACCCAAAGAACCGATCATATCCATTACCGTGTTGATCTAGTCCTACTACTAAGCTGTTCTATTTCTCCGAGCTCCTTCCGAATTACCCTCAAGTTGACACTTCTCCTTGCCAGAATACCACGATCCTTACCCAAAGTTCACCACAAAAGATCCTAGCATAAAATCATACCGCCCTAAGGCCCATAAGCCGTTGTATTCCATCTTAAGCACCCCAAAAGTACCACAACCGAGACAGCCACTCTGAAGAGACCTTAAGTGAATCTAAAGTCATTTCCTTCACCTTCCTGATATTGAAATATAGAATCCATAATGATATAGAAATACTGCGAGTCTCGACACCATTTAATGTAAATCTCATATTCTAGCCATATACAAATCCGAAAAATTATCAATTGCTACATATAAATCTTGAATCCATTAAAATCATCTCGAGAGTCATCCACTCTGCTCAAATCTCAATTGCATCGCCCAAACGGGCCGAATGACATGTGCCCCATTAGTACGACAACACCCAAAGAAGTAACCACGCCTTGACGTAACCGAGCAAATTCATACATTGCACGCAATACATCCTAGGGGTGGGCATTCGGTACGGTATTTAAAAATTTTGGTTCGGTACTTCGGTATTCGGTATATCATTTGTGCATACCAAATACCGTACCGAAATAGTTCGGTACGGTTCGGTATTTTCTTGTTTGGTTCGGTACGATTTCGGTATCATACCAAATTAATTCAATTCGATCCGTTTTTTTGGTTTTTTGGACCACCCCTAGATCCTACGTCCGAACTTTCGTAGTATTAAATAAATAATATTCTAGTTTAGAATATTGGTTGTGCTAAGCGTACGTGGACCAAAACTCATCTAGTAAAAACTAAGCGAAGAAAAAACACAAGTTTAGTCACAAGTGGGCTTACTAAAGAATTGCCAAGTAAAGAGAAAATTGAACGCTTTCAACTTGTCCTTCATTGATAATTTGTTCCTTAACCACGAAATCCTTTAGGAAATGGCGCCAGCACTTGCACTTAGCATTTGTGCAACAGTTACCTTCTCTTCTGCTTACCAATAACTCGTTGCAGACTCCCTGTGCAAATAAACAAATGATAAGAGGAACATTAATATAAAATCTTAAAGATAAAATAGAAAACCAAAAAACATATAGGCTTGAGAACATATTACAAGTTCAAGCGCAGTAATATATGAATAGTAGATGTCTCATAGCGTCTGACTTGAGTTGGAGTTGGGCTTGGGCTTATTTTTATTAGTAATAGTTACTGGAGTATGCATTATGGGGTTGGGTAACTTGGGTTGACCGGTTGGGCTTATAGTTATAGTTAAAGTTATAAGAAATACTTTGGTATATATCGAAATACCGAAAAATTAAAACTTGAATATCGAGATCCGTACTGAAGTACGGAACAATCGAAAATTTCATACCGAATTAGTACCGAATAATCGAAATACCGAATTAATTCGGTTCGGTTCGGTCCGGTTCGGTTCGGTCCGGTTCTTCAATTTTGCGGACTTTATGCCCACCCCTACTACATCCCTCACGAATAACAACTCAATCATTCCATGATTCCCATACCCATAAAGTTTAATATAACCCGTATCCAGAAATTTCTTTACTCGAGTCATCCTCGATCTTAACCTCTGCAAGTCATACCCGATTCACAAGTATGCCTCAAATCGAAACCAGTAAAATACATAACCATGCATTCAAATCGTCGATAGCAGACTCCTCCACTTGGCTTAAAGCCATAGAACAAAACATTCAATGACTCATAATACCTATACTCCGTTACTGACATGATCCCGCATCGAAATTCAACTCAATCCTTCATAAGCTCATGTAACACAAACCATTTAATACTTCAAATCATCTACAAATCTTGCATTCATCCTCGTAACAGTCAAGCCAACTTCCTCAAGCGATCCAAACTCAAGTTGCAACACATATAATCCACTGGTAAGAGAAAACTCTCTACAAAAATAACATAGAGATCACACAATCCTCATGACACCCCGCAGGAGATAACCCACCTGCTTAGCCTCAAACTGGCAGCTCTTACGTCCTACCATGGACATAACCACTAAGCATTCACTAAATCTTTCCGAGTCTAATCTCGTCAACAGAACACAAGAATCTACCTCACCCCACGAATGAACAACATAAAACTTCCCTCAATACGCTCAAAAATCAAGATTGTACAACACATTAAGACAGAAATTAAGCACCCAATAGTTCTTTTTATATTCCAAGCAAACTCTTATCGTCACATTTAAACCATCTGAACGCATCCCGCAGTCACATCATATAACCATCCAACCACTCATCGAGCCATAAATTCCACTCATAAGGACACTACCGGACATATAAGTCCAAAAGCATATACTCACACAACTGAAACTACCGAGCCTAAGTTGCGATCTAAACTTGGCCTCAAGTCCTCCAGACTGGCACATCACCAAAATACAGGAATCATATCTCGCACCTCATCCATGAAATCCACAAGTCGTCGATACACAGCTGATACCGAGCGCTAACATATGCATACGAGTGAGTGGAAGGGATTCAAAAAGTTACGCTTCAAGATGAATCAATGTCGCACGATAAGGAAAGAAAGATGGGAAGTTTATCCTAAATGCCATGTAGCCTCTCGAAAATAGGTATGGACGTCATCATACAGATCCACAAGACTCTACTAGACACTTCCTCATAACTCGTAGAACCTATGAACCTAGAGATCTAATACCAACTTGTCACGATCCAAAATTCAACTAGTAGTGATGGCACCTAACCCAACCCGCTAGGTAAGCCAGTTAACAATAAATCAATTCCAATGAAATTTGATGAGAAAATAATGATAAAATGACTGAGCTTTTATACAAAATCCCAAGGACCGGTAGTACAAAGCAAGAGCTTCTAAGATTTAGAATTTACAAAGGTGGTATGAAATAAAGTACATCGTCTATTTGAAATATACATGAATAAATTAAAAAATTTACAGCTACCAAGATCAAGAATCAGCTATGACCGGAACGCAGGTACATCTTCAAATCCAGCTCCCGCAGTACACAACAACATCAGCATCCAACATCTTCACGCAAGGTACAGAAGTATAGTATGAGTACAACCGACCCCATGTACTCAATAAGTAACAAACCTAACCTTAGGTTGAAAGTAGTGACGAGCTGGAACAAAGGTCGGAGTCCAACACCGATATCCAACAACAGTTCATAACAACATAATGAAGGTGATAAAAGAAGTAACTCAGAGATATAATGCTCAACTCGTTTACGGTTTCGAAAAATAGGCATGCTTTTCAAGTATATTAGTTAAAACCCAAATCTTTTACCGAAATCACCAAAATATGAGTAAGTTTGTAAAGCTGTGATTTTTCCCAAAACTTTCAACAGGTAAATGTTTCATTTTCAAATGGCATTAGGAAAATATATCTTTATGCCTACATGTCAATGTGTATGTGAAGTCATGAATGACGTAATACCGTAGAGCATGAGGAAGATGCATCTCTATGCATGTATGTCAAGTGTGCATGTCGAATGCAATGCAACTCAGTGATAAAACCATATATATACTCTCAGAGTACTCAATCTCACTATCTTACACTTTTCACTCATCAAGCTCAATCACTCAACCCTCTCAGTCACTCAGCACTGAACAGGACATATCCAGCCCTCAACCCTCTCACTCACTCAGCACGGTATAGGGCAGATCCAGCCCAAATGAATTAATAGAAACTGCGCTCACTGTGGGTGTGTAGACTCCGGAGGGGCAGATCCAGTCCAAGCACTATAATAAGCTAATCATGGCATGAATCAGTAAAGCCTGATGTGACGTGCAACCCGATCCTATCATGAATCAATAATACAGGGCAAATCCAGCCCAGAATAATAAATCCTGTTGTGGCGTGCAACCCGATCCCATCAATACCACTCGCAATCCGGCCCTCAGGCCCCAACTCATTCATCAATCTCTCCAGTCTCCCAGACTCACATTGTCATGAAAATCAGCCCAAAATGATGATATGATGTATCAATAAATAGCAACAGAGATTGAGATATGATATACAAATGAACGAGTATGACTGTGTATGTAACTGCAATTTAAGAAAATAACTCATAAGAGATATGACCTCAGTGAGTCCCGACAGAATACGCATAAAGCCTAAACATGGTTTCTAACATGGATCACGTCTCAATTACTCTAGCACATGGAGATTTCATGGATACAAAATAGGATTAGGTAATTACACAGTACTACATAATCAATCGAGTCATATTTCACACGGTGCACGCCCACCCGCTCGTCACCTAGCATGTGCGTCACCTTAACACCAAACACATATCACGTATATTCAGGGGTTCATACCCTCAGCACCAAGTTTAGAAGTGTTGCTTACCTCGAACAAGCCAAATCCAATACTGAGCAAGCCAAACGATACTCCAAAAATGTCATCTCGCACGTACCGAGCTCTGAATGGCTCGAAACTAACCAAAAGCAACTCAAATACATCAAATAATGCCTAAGGAAACAATTCCAAATGATATAGGTCGAATCTTTAATCAAAATCCCAAAGTCAACAAAAAAGTCAAATCCGGGCCCACACCTCGGAACCCGACAAAACTCATAAAATTCGATAACCCATTCAATTACGAGTCCAACCATACTAGTTTCACTCAAATCCGATTCCGAATTGATGTTCAAAACTCAAAAATTCACTCTGTGAAACTTTAGAAAAAATCCCCAATTTTCTCTTTAAAATTCACAATCCAATTACTAAAAAGAAAGATAGATTCATGAAATACAATCAAAACCGAGTGGAGAACACTTACCCCAATCCATATGGTGAAAATCGCTTCAAAACTCCTCTCAATCCGAGCTTCATAACTCCAAATATGAATAAAATGATCAAGCCCTCGATTTATAACTTCTGCCCAGCAATTTTCGCATTTGCTAACAAAGGGCCGCTTCTGCGGCGTCGCTTTTGCGTCAAAATTTTCGCTTCTGCATAAAACACTGGAGGTCTGCTCTTCCGCACCTGCGCAACAGGCACTGCTTCTGCGCAAGCACAGGTACGAGACAAAACATGCTTCCGCGCACCTACCCGCTTCTGCGATCACAGCTTTTGCTTCTACACACACACACAGATGCACCCCTTCCTCCGCATCTGCGATGATCCTCCAGCCAAGCCTTCTTTCGCTTCTGTGACCAATTGTCCGCATCTGCGTCCATTCTTCCGCATATGTGGAAACACCAGAACTAGCACTCCTTCAACAATGCAACATGCAACAAAATGATCTGAACCTCGTCTGAAACTCATCTGAGCCACTCGAGACCCCGTTCAAATATAGCAACAAGTCTTATAACATAGCACAGACCTACTCGAGGCCTCAAATCACGCATAACAACATCGAAACGATAAATCGCACCTCAAATCTAACTTAATGAACTTTGAATCTTTCAACTTCCAAAACTCGTGCCGAACCTTATCAAATCAACTCGGAATGAATTCAAATTTTGCATACAAGTCTCCAATGACATAATGAAGCTATTCCGATCCCCAGAATCACAATCCAATCCCGATATCATCAAAGTCAACTCTTGGTCAAACTTATGAACTTTCCAAACCTTCAAATTTTTAACTTTCGCCAATTAGCGCCAAAATCTTCTAGAAATATCCAAATGCAAATCCGGGGATACGCCCGAGTCCAAAATCACCATCCGGACCTAACGGAACCATCAAAACTCCAATCCAAGGTCAAATACTAAAAAGTTAAACTTGGTCAACTCTTTCAACTTAAAGCTTCAATCATGAAATTCATTCTTCCAAATCGATTCCGAATAACCTGAAAACCAAAATCGACGACTCACACAAGTCATAATACATCATATAATGTTGCTCAAGACTTCAAATAGCTGAACGAAATACATATGGTCAAAACGACCGATCGAGTCGTTACAGTCTCTCCAAAATCACGTCTATTTATAGATTCAAAACTTAAAATTAGTATATGTAAATGAAAACAATTTATTATATATTTTCTATGTATATACGTTAAAAAGGAACTTCGTTGTTAAACATAGGCGCAGGATAAAAGCAGTAGTTGAGATCACAAACACGTCTAGAGGGGTGGGTCATATCATAAAACTCGCCCAAAGTTTGATTGGGATAAAATAAAGTAAGTCAAGATAATTAAGGCAACTACCGGGTTACAACCCAACCTCGCCTAACTGCATGATCCAAACTTCATTCTTTTTTATGCTGCTTTTTGGAAGGAAAATACGAACTGATGTATTTGTATTTGATTGTTAGCTTAATATCTTAAATTTACATAATTCTCAATTTTCAAATTCAATTCAACGTGTTTTATTTTGTGTTGCATTTTGATCCACTATGGGGTTGCACTATTTTGATTTTTTGATCTAATAGTTTTGATGAGTCATTTTGAATTCCATTTGTTGATTCCAATCTACAAATGAATCATAACTCAAAAAGTTTAAACGTAAACAGATTAGGAGAGTTACTTAAAAATAAAAATAAAAGAAGATTTTCTTGCCACTCCCAGGCACATCCCTACACGTGAAGACTGAAAGACTGAAAGACGTACTCTGGAAACTGCGCTGGTCTTTGTCTTGGAATTTGATAACTTAAAGGATAGCTAATTTTGAATTTCGATCTTTCCACATCGTTTAATTTAATGTTGTGGGAACGATGAGCACTGATCACGGTGGCTTATTTATTGAGTTCGCGCACTCGCCATGATGAACGAAACATGTGAGACATTTTCACATTAGATGTCCATAAAGTTTTGAATTTCAAGACTTACATTCCAAGGTTCTTCGATATGGTACTCTCTATAATATTCACATGGAATTGTTTGAATAACTTATATGTAGAGGCGAACCTCTGTGTCTTGTGCTAAAGGACGATCAATTGATCACCCTTCGTCAAAATATTATATTATATATATAGATAAAATAGTATTAAATTTTAAAGGTATATAATATATATTGAATACACTTTATCAGAAAATATTTTTTACTTCTTTCAAGGTTGAACACGCTCGAAAAAATTCCTGATTTCGACACCACTTATACTAAGCCATAAATAAAGGCAGAACTAGTGTGTAGCATATGGGTTCCATTGAAATAGTAACTTCAATTCAAAATTTATATTTATCTTAAAAAATTCTAAATAAATAAATAATTTAGTTTTAAATCCTAACATTGCCTGCCATAAACTCATATCAAACAAAATCATTCTTATA
This sequence comes from Nicotiana tabacum, assembly GCF_000715075.1. Taxonomy (NCBI): domain Eukaryota; kingdom Viridiplantae; phylum Streptophyta; class Magnoliopsida; order Solanales; family Solanaceae; genus Nicotiana; species Nicotiana tabacum. Next base: position 123,684,433 of record NC_134083.1, on the reverse strand, counting down.
TCGAAAACAACAAACTCAAAAAGGACAGACTCAATACTCTGCATTGAGAAAAATAAGTACATTTAGAAGTAGCATAGTATCACGTCGATCGATTTTTACGTTCCCGATAGACTAATTAAGGAAGTTTAGTCTAGAGAAGCAAAACATACACGTAAATTACCTTAGGCCAAAAAACAAACATCAACCATATAACATGATAAATTAATTTACTAAATTTGATCTTTCTTGCTCATGAATTATAGATTGTTTAATAATCATGGCGGTCTATGGGATCTTGCTTATATCATTATGACCTAATACTTGTTAGTAATCTATATTCGAAAATATATTCAAAAAACCAGACGCAAAGTAAAACTAGAAATGCAGAAGAACAGAAATTAATCTGAGCCTACTGAATTCACAATGTTTCCTTAAGAAACTTAATCTCCTTCTAGTACCCGAGGTTTAGGATTATTTCCTCTCACGATAGAATGGATTACCCTCACCGGTGTAGTGGTACTTCAAACCCCAGTAATGAACGAACTCAAAGATCGGTAGCAAATCACACTTACTGCTTTCTTTCTGTTAAAAACAATGCAGGAGGAAGAAAGAGAAATCAGAATTTATCGTAAGGAAAATCTGTGGGAAAGATCATGTATTTATAGCGAAAACGTTGGGTAATACCGAAGAGTTGTAACTTTACATATAAAGGCTGCAACTCAAAATGGTTGTATTATAAAATGGCCATTTACGCAAATCGCCAAATTTAAATTCGAACGGGAAATTTAAAATGGATGAAAAATAATTTATCGTTACAAAAACGGCTAATTTGAATTAAAATAATACATTAATCTTAATATTAATCAATCGGATCAGATCATTTGACCAAAGCCGAAGCCGAAGTCGAGCCGAGCGACGACGCGAAGCTTGCCTTCTTCTCAACTCTTTAAGAGCTGGAAGAAGTGCAATTGTATATATACCCATCAAAACTCTTTTCTTCCTCCAATATGGGACAATGTCCCTTTGTCAAAGAGGGAAATTCAAAAATTTCATTTTTCCCTCACATTTCCCATTAACTCTATTTTAAGCTATAACAAGCTTAAACCCAACAATCCCCCACATGAATGGGGAATGGCTATATTACGAAAATATGCATGAAAAACTGTGTGATTTACAGGCAAGAATTAATCACATATGGATAAGTATGTTTTTCTTTGAACTTTCCGTAGTGATCTTATGTCGGATATACTCGGTCAATCGGTAGATTTGATATCTTGTCCAATTTCACTCCTCTATTTGAGGTTATGAAAACGGTCAATGTCAATTTTTGGCGCCGTTGTTGGGGAGCTAAAAACAGTGTTAGCTATATATTTAGGTGTGTTTTTGGGATATCTTATTCTCCTTCCTTGTTACTAACGTGTGAGTATTGTAGGTGCAATCATGGCAAACAACGATCTCGGAAACATAGCTGTGGGGGATGTGGATGTTGAGGATGATCAAATGGATGAGGTCATTCTTGAACCTCAGGCCAATAGACGAGGCCGACCGCCTCAAGACAATGTAACCGCTCCACCCCTACCTCCACCATGAGCGGCTTCACACCGGGTATTGCCGAATGAAGGGTATGCAAGTGCTATAGTCCCTCCCCATATTAGGGCGGGAAACTTCCAAATAACGAACGGATGCTCACTTTGCTCGAGCAACGAGGGTTCTTCACTGGTGCACCGGGTCAAAATACATATAAACATTTGAAGGGGTTCGTAGATACGTGTTGGGGGAGCAAACAAACAAATGTCTCCAAGGATTCTTTGAGGCTAAGGAGTTTTCCCTTCTCTCTACAGGGGAAAGCTTTAGATTGATTGGAATGTTTGCCAAATCATTCCATTCATACTTAGGATGAACTAGCGGAGAAATTAATCTCTAAGTACTTCTCTCCCAGGCACATGGCTATTCTTAGGGATGAAATTCTAGCATTCAAGAAAGAGCCCAATGAACCACTACACGAGATATGGGAAAGGTATAGAACAATGGTGAAAGAATGCCCCAACAATGATATGACGGATAACATGATTCAACAAACTTTCTATCGGGGGATCAACACAACCAACCAATGTGTAGTAAATCAACTTGCCGGTGGTAACTTCATGACTACACCTTATGCGAAGGCGTGTGATATCTTGGATGAGATGGCAGATACTTCTTCGGCGTGGTAATCTCGAGCTAATGTTCTACAAGGTGACCCCAACGTGATTCATCTTCACAAAGAGTTGCATGATCATGTACAAGCCATAGCCGAATTGACTACCACCATGAACCAATTGGCAAAGGCTCAACTTCAACAAGTGCAAAACCCGAGGCAAGGCAATGCAATAGAGGGAGTAAATATGATGGTGAGCAAGCGAAGAACAAGAAGTCTGCAAGTGCAATAAATAGTAGATAATTTTGTACAAGATGATAGTGGATTTGCTCAAGATGAATCTTACAATGACCAAGAATAGGAGGTACAATATATGAATAATTTTCAAGGGCAAAGAAACAACTTCCAATGCCTTAGTCAACAACAATGGAGATCTTCAAACAATCAAGACAATTGGAATTCTCAAAATCAAGGTAATTAGAGTGGTGGAAACAATCAAGGCAATTGGAGTGGAAGCAATAACCAATAAAATTGGAATACCAATAATAACCAAGGCAATTGGGAAGGCAACAACCAAGGCGGGTGGAACAACAATCAAGAAAATCGGGGGTCGGGTTTTCAAAAGCCCCCGATGTCTCAACAACCGAGCAACCCACCTCTTATCCTTCCCATGGTCCTAGTTCTTCCAACAATGAAATGGGCCGTATTGAGAACATGTTCAAATAAATGATGGAGAAGAATGCTGACTCTGATGCCCAACTTGCTTCACACAACACATTGATCCGCAATCTAGAGGTGCAAATGGGTCAAATCTCTCAAGCTCTAAATTTTTGTCCTAAGGGGGCACTACCAAGTGACACGGTGGTGAACCCGAAGGGTGGGAATAATACGGGGCATGCCATGGTTGTTACTATAAGAAGTGAAAGAGGTGGGAATGTACCCACCTCAAGTAAAAGGCAGCTTGTGGATGATGAGCAAGTGGTAGAAGAAAAGGAGATCCCGAGCAATGTAGTGCAAGCTAATGATGTAGTGCGGATTGATATTGATGTCACGGTGGATGAGACTCAAGAGGAAGTAAACCCGTTTAGGGAGCATGTGATTGACATACCGGAACCGATAGAGCAAAATGCTAAGGCACCATTGCCTAAGCCACCTCCTCCATATCCTCAAAGGCTCACCAAAAAAATGGCGAGAATTAATTTAAAAAATTCATTAATATGATGAAGAGTCTCTCGATAAATGTGCCATTAGTTGAAACCTTAGAGCAAATGCCTGGTTATGCAAAGTTTATGAAGGACTTGGTGACAAATAAGCGATCGATGAATTTTGAAACAATCAAAGTCACTCACCAAGTGAGTGCAATTGTGCATTCGATGGCTCCTAAGTTGGAAGATCCCGAGGATTTCACAATCCCTTGCACCATTAGAAGTGCCGAGTTTGCCAAAGCTCTTTGTGATTTTTGGACAAGTATCAATTTGATGCCCTATTCGATTTTCAAGACATTGGGAATTGGGCAACCAAGACCCACATCTATGAGATTACAAATGGACGATCGTACAATGAAGAGACTATTGGGTGTGATTGAGGATGTATTAGTTCAAGTTGACAAGTTCATTCTCCCGAAAAATTTTGTTATTCTTGATTATGAAGTGCACTATGAGGTCCTGATTGTTCTTGGTAGACCTTTCCTTGCTACGGGGAAGGCTCTTGTTGATGTGGAAGCCGGAGAAATCACTTTTCCGGGTGGGTGATGAAAAGGTAGTATTCCACGTGTGCAAATCTATAAGGCAGATGAATAGCAATGAAGTGGGTTCGTTCGTGGACTTGGTGACCGGTGTGGTTATTAATGATACAAGTGACACGATTAATATGGGTGACATGTTGGAGGCCGTCTTGCTAAATTTTGATGATGACGAGATGGATGGTTTCATGGAATGTGTTAATTCTTTGCAAGGAATGGGGTCGTACAACTATGCACCCTGGAAGCTTTCCTTGGATCTTGAGAACAGGAAAACTCCTCCTACAAAGCCTTCAATTGGAGAGCCCCCTATCTTGGAGTTGAAGTCATTGCCTCCATATCTCAGGTATGAATTCCTTGGACCTTGTTCTACTTTACCGGTTATTCTTTCCTCTTGTTTGACTAACGTGCAGGTTAACTCCACATTGGCGGTGCTCAACAAGAGGAAGAAAGCTATTGGGTGAACTTTGGCGGATATTCAGGGAATAAGCCCTGTGTTTTGCATGCACAAGATTAACTTGGAAGAAAATGCCAAACCCTCCATAGAACATAAAAGGAGACTCAATGAAGCCATGCAAGACGTGGTCAAAAAGGAGATCATCAAGTGGTTAGATACCGGGGTGGTCTACCCCATTTCCGACAGTTCATGGACTTCTCCGGTGCAATGTGTCCCTAAGAAGGGGGGCATAACTGTGGTAACCAATGATAAGAACGAGTTGATTCCAACAAGAACGGTGATAACAAAGTGACAAGGAAAGACCATTTCCCACTCCCCTTTCTTGATTAAATGCTTGATAGGTTGGCCGGCCGTACTTTCTATTGATTTCTATATGGATATTCAGGCTACAACCAAATCCCTATTGCCCCGGAAGATTAAGAGAAAACAATTTTCACCTGTCCCTATGGCTCTTTCGCTTTCAAACGGATGTCATTTAGCCTATGCAATGCACCGGCAACATTTCAATGGTGTATGATGGCGATCTTTATGGATATGGTCGAGTACTACCTTGAAGTCTTCATGGATGAATTTTTGGTAGTCGGGGATTCCTTTGATGATCGCTTGGCAAATTTGGATAAAGTATTGGCAAGGTGTGAAAAAACGAATTTGGTGTTGAATTGGGAGAAATGCCATTTCATGGTCAAGAAGGGCATTTTCATTGGCCATAAAATCTCAAATAAGGGCATTGAGGTCGACAAGGCGAAGATAGAGGTGATTTCTAAACTTCTACCTCCAACATTAGTGAAAGGCGTGAGAAGTTTCTAGGGTCACGCGGGGTTCTACCGGTGCTTCATAAAGGATTTTTCCAAAGTGGTGAACCCCTTGTGTGAGCTTTTAGATAAAGATGCTAAGTTTCACTTCAATGATGATTGCATGAGAGCCTTTGAATTGCTAAAGTTCAAGTTGACAACAACTCCCATTATCATCGCTCCTAATTGGAGTATTCCTTTTGAGCTCATGTGTGATGCTAGTGATGTAGGAGTTTGAGCAGTTTTGGGGCAACATATCAACACGATATTTCATACAGTCTACTATGATAGTAAGACCATGAATGATGCCCAAGTAAATTACACCGTTACTGAAAAAGAGCTCATTGTCATTGTGTTTGCAATTGAGAAGCTCCGCCCGTACTTGATGGGTGCAAAGGTTATTGTCCATACAGATCATGCGGCACTTCGCTATCTTATGAGCAAGAAAGATTCAAAAGCTAGGTTGATGAGATGGGTGCTATTTTAGCAAGAGTTTGATATTGACATTCAAGATCGGAAAGGGAGTGAAAATCAAGTGGCGGATCACTTGTCTCGTTTAGAGGAGGAGGGAAGGCTGCATGATGTCCTTGAAGTCAATGACTCCTTCCCCGATGAGCAACTCTTGGCCATTTCAATGAAGGAGGTGTCATAGTTCGCTGATCTAGCAAACGTCCTTGTATGTGGAATCATCTCGGAGGAGTTCTCTTCAAATCAAAGGAAGAATCTCAAACGGGATTGTCAAGATTATTATTGGGACAAGCCTTACCTCTTCCGGATTTGCGCGGATGGGGTAATTAGAAGATGTGTACCGGATGAAGAGCAAAATTTTATTCTTGAGGCTTGCCATTCTTCGCCTTATGGTGGTCACCATGGCGGAGCAAGAACGACGGCTAAAGTGCTAAGTTGTGGTTTCTATTGGCCCACTCTCTACAAAGATGTAAGTGATATGGTGAAAAGATGTGATGAATGCCAACGGGCCGGTGGAATCTCGAAGAAGAATGAAATGCCTCTCACTACTATTTTGGAGATCGATATCTTTGATGTGTGGGGTATTGACTTCATGGGTCCTTTTGTGAGTTCTTGTGGAAACACCTACATCTTGGTTGCGGTTGATTATGTGTCTAAATGAGTTGAGGCCGTTTCTCTACCCAACAATGAAGAGAGGAGTGTGGTGGAATTCTTGAAAAAGAATATTTTCACAAGATTTGGTACTCCGCGAGCTATCAGAAGCGATTGGGGGTTGCATTTTTGCAACAAGGCGTTTGACACTTTGCTTAGTAAGTATGGTGTCACTCATAAAGTTACGACTCCCTATCATCCTCAAGCTAGCGGTCAAGTGGAAGTCTCCAACCGGGAGATAAAGAGTATCTTGTCAAAAATAGTGAATGCTAACTAGACAGATTGGTCAAAGAAGCTTAATGATGCACTATGGGCCTATCGGACCACTTTCAAAACTTCTATTGGGATGTCTCCATACTGGTTGGTGTTTGGCAAAGCTTGTCATCTTCCGGTGGAACTTGAGCACAAATCCATGCGGGCTTTAAAAAAGTTGAATCTTGATTGAGATGCAGCCGCTAACTTGTGGGTTGCACATTTGAATGAATTGGATGAATTCCAGTACCATGCATATGCAAGTTTGTCCTTGTACAAAGATAATGAAGTACCTTCATGACAAATACATCTGAAACAAGGAGTTCAAGGTGGGCGATCTTGTTTTGTTGTTCAACTCACGATTGAAGATGTTTCATTGAAAGCTGAAATCCAAATGGAGTGGTCCATTTGAAATTGTGGGTGTGACACCTTTTGATGCATTGGACTTGAAGAACAAAAAGGATGAGGTATTCTGAGTCAATGGTCACCGGGTGAAGCATTATTTGGGACAAGCTGATGATGGCCACGTGGTGGCAGTTTTTCATTTGAAGTGATAGTAATCTACGCCGTGCCGCGACGTTAAATCAGGCGCTTCTTGGGAGGCGACCCATGTTTTCTTTTTCTTTTCTTCTTTTGTAGATATGTGTTATTTTGTGCTAATAGGATTTAAAGTGTGTTGCAGGAATGAGTGTGATTTACAGGAACTGTGCTCAGAAAATTAGCTAAGTGTGGAAAAAGTGCGGACCGCACAATTTTGAATGCTACAGTAGAAGGCAACTGCAGTCGCACAATTCTTGTGCTGACCTCACAAATTGAGATGGGAAATTGCAAACTCTTTGAAGTTTGGTCTATCAGAGAAATGGCCAATCTGCACCCGCACATCGAATTATGCGGTCCCCAGTCAAAATCTGCGGTCGCACCATAAATTGTATGGACTGCTGGTCAACAAAGGCTATTGAGCCTCCATGTAACAGAGTGTGGACCGCAGAAGGAATTCTGCGGCCGCACTCCTCCTTTGTTTCCCAAGCCTACCTCCAAGTATAAATAGTAGCCTAAGGCCACTGTACTAAGTTTTTTTCCCTCTCTGAGCACTCTAAATTCTAAAACTTGGAAATCATCTGTTTAATCATCTGCCACACTCCATACACATCTGTGATCACTTAGTTGCACTCCTTCATATCTGGTATGCCTAATTTCTCATAAAAAATTCAACTTTTAGTTAAATTTATAATTTGTTAGATAGTTTTAGGCCATTTGTCACTATATTTTAATTTTACTACGATGTGGGGTTTAATCTGTGTTGGATCAACTACTAATTGCTTTATGGGTACCGGGTAAATTGATTTGCATGCTTAATTGTTAATATCATGTCAATTGTTGAAACATTTTGTAAACCCTAGGAGTCTGATCGACTTTGGTTTGAAAACTGCGGCCGCACTTGAAATTGTGCGGACCACAGAAATTTCACCGCGTCTGCATAAGAAATTATGCGGTCCGCGAAAGTAGATAATAGGGTTCTTTGATCAAGCATGATTCTGCGGTCGCACTTTAAATTGTGCGGACCACAGAAATTCCACCGCGGCCGTAGAAAAGTATGTGCGGCCGCAGATCAGACCAATCTCTATTATCAGAAAGTTGGTACTTTTTGGAATTCTAATGTGCGGCCGCAATGAGAAATGTGCGGACCGTACTTCTATTCTGTGGTCACACAAAAAATTGTGCGGACCACAGTTTCATCTCTGTGGCCGCAAGTTCAAGTTGTGCGGTCCGCACATCCCAGTCTGCAGCCGCACTTGTAATTGTGCGGACCACACTTCCCCACCCTGCACTCATGTTCTACACTGTGATATATTGTCTATGTGCAATTGAATTACAACTGACTTCAGTTATTGCTTGTTGCAGAAAATGGTTAGATCTCGTGGCCACAGTGACACTTCAAAGGGGAGGGGTGAACTTTCCAGAGGCCGAGCTAAAAGCACTTTACCCCTCACCTTCTAGAAGATAATCACCAAGAAAGCTATGGCAGGCCGAGGAAGACAGCTCGAGCCCTCCGAATCTAGTTCATATGCCCCATCTCGAGAAGTATCGGAGGACGACTCAGTGCAAGAGCAGTCTGCAGTACAATCACTGCCACAGCATCCACAGGGAAGGTATCAACTCCGGGACGAGCCTTCCTCTTCACATAGCACTTTCAAGGGTTCAAAGAGTGCAAGTCAGGATTCAGAGTCCTCTTCTACACCTGTCCCTGAGGCACCAGTAGCTACTGTTGATGATATTCCGGACGATGGCCGAGAGGGTGATACTACAGTTACCGGCCTTGAGAGGTCGAAGAAAAAAGAGGTCTGGGAGGACCGTTTTGTGAGTGTAGCTGCCTTCACCAGCTTCCGTGGGTGGTTTCCGGTGAGATCACTCACTCTTGAGCGACAGTTCCAGCTTAAAGATCTTGACAAGTACAATCCGGAAGTGTTGAGATAGTTCCGGGAAAGGAAGGGGTGGATGTGGTTCACCTAGTTAGTTGTGGACGCCAAGGAGTATTTGGTCTGGGAGTTCTATGACAATGTGGCACACATAAAGAAAGGGACCAAAGTTACAAAAGTGAGAAATCTGAAGGTGCAGTTCGACCAGCACACACTGAACTCCTACTTGGGTTTTGAGGACTTTAAGCCGGCACTGTATTTGGAGAAGCTGGCGAAAGGTGATGCAGCTCGCCCATGGCTAGCTGAGCTTCTTGCAGCCCCGGGGCCACCACCACCATGGATCACTGCAGGGGTTCCTATTCAGCGGAACACCCTAAATTTCGAGGCGAAGGGATGGCAGACCTTCGTATGCAGCAGACTAGACCCGTGCCAACACGAGACAAACTCACCTATTCCACGGGCAGTTCTAGTCGCCTCTATTATGGCCAGGTACCCGATCAATGTGGGTGCAGTGATGTCGGCCAACATGTTAGTGGTCTCCAGGGAGGCTGATACTTCCTACCCATATCCCAACACCATCACTGAGCACCTTACGGATGCACGGGTAGAGCCCAGAGATTATGACATGAAGGTTCGGGCGAAGAAGCCCTTCTCTTGGTATTCGCTGATAGATGCACACAACCCAAAGAGAAAGGGTCAGCCGACTACCACCGTAGGCCAGTCCGATGAGCCATTGGTGGTGGGTACAGAGACAGTTGATATGCCATCCACTTAAGAAGAGCCTTCTACTAGTGCAGCTGTCATGCCTCCACCTTCAGCCTCAGTACCTCCCACCTCGGCTTTGAAGCCGGTACCTATGTCATCTGCTCCACTCTCTGTGTTGCGAGTCTCTCAAACACTGGCGAGCCTCAACAACTGGATGTAGATAATAATTGCAAAGCTGACTGACATATCCAGTCATGTTACAGCACAGTCATCCTCTCCGGCACCCCAGATTCCCCCCACAGTTGATGAAACTTTGAAGAAGCTCCTGGAAAATCAAAACAAGATCATGGCCACTTTAGTGCATCATGGGGCAGTGATCGAAGAGTTGGGCAAAGAGGTAAAGAAAATGAGAAAGCGGCAGGCATCTAATAAGTCAGTAGACGAGCTTCAGAGCCAGGTTACAAAGCTTGCAGCAGCCAAAGACATTCTATTTGACATGTTGATAGACCCGCACCACCTAGGCCCAGCTCCTACAGCACCTACAGTACAAGATGGCCAGTCTAAGGAGCCAGACACTGCTGAGGCAGTCCGTCAGATGTTCACCAACCCAGCCACTCCCGGACTTGAGGATGATGAGATCCAATTGGATGACGCTGAAGTCGGTGCCACTACTGGGGACACAGAGATGGCCACAGAGCCATAGGGAGTTTTCTTCACTCTCACCCTTCTCTTATTCTTATGTTGTTAAATATTGGGGACAATGCTTATTTTTATTCGGGGGGAGGGGGTGGAGTTTCTTTGACACATTCTGATAATTCTGTATTTTGATAACTACGAGACATTTGGCATGTAATTAACTTATTACTATTTTCTTCCTCTTTCTCATTATGTATATATTCCCTCTTATCCCTCATTATGTATATTCGTTTAGCTTTCAATACTTCTTTTATTTTAAAGCTTTTTTATCTTTATGTTTGTCTTCTTTTTGAATTAGTAGCTTCTTCTTTTTTTAATAGCTTCTTTTTATGTCTTAATGGATAATAAGCCTTTGGTTTTCTTAATGCCACGGTTCTTTCCAAAGGTGGTTTTTGTGTGAATCGGGTGGCTCTTCCCAACGATGGATGGCGTGACAACTTTCTTAAGGGATTGAGTTCGTTTTTGGTATTTAGGTAATAATAGTAGTAATAATGAATAAAAAGACGTAATTGAGTCATGCTCGAAGAGTGAAACATGCTTCACTTGGTACCAACACACTTAACTACATCCTTATGGTTAAAAACATGGTTTTTGGAAAGAAATAGCTTTAGTTAGTGACCTTTTGACTCTTGTGTCGACTTAAAAAATCATCGAGTGGTTTAATCGAACCATAGTAAGTTTCAATCTTGAATCTGGTCATTGTGGAACCTCGACTCTATCCTCTTTAACAATACAGTTGTGTGAGAGGTGAGATGTTATTGTTCCAAGTCCAAGTACCCGGGCGAATGGTCTAGAATTTAACCCGAATGTGTTTCTAGGAAAAATTTTAAGTTTTGTTTGGCTTGAGAAGTGATTGTAGGCTCTCCTTGACCCGCTTGAAATTTTTCGTTGCCTACCAATGTTGTTATCCCTAGTCAACCCATTCGAGCCTAAGACCTTTCTCATTTGATAACCATGTAACAAGCCTTTACCTGTTTTGTCGTGACCCTCTCTTGGCACCAGCATTCCTTAACACTCTTGTGAAATAATTGGCTAAAAATGTATGTTTGGGGGAGAGACGAGGAGTTTGGAAAAGGTATCAAGTCACAGAAGTAAAAAGAAATGAAGAGAAGTAAAGGCAAGAAAAAGAAAGAACAAAAAGAAAAATGTAAAAAGAAAGTGAATAAGTTGAAGAGTTGAAGGGATTCAAAGAAAAGTAATTATGCAAAGCATGGAGAAATCAAAGAAGGATAAAATGAATATCATGACCAAGAAAGAGTGATGTTAAGTCTCTCTAGTTTCCCTAAGGAAAAGAAAATGCCTCAAAGAGTTGGCAAAGCATTATCCTAGAAAAGAAAATGGAGTGCTTAAGGAAAGATGAACCCGTTCTATCATAGCATTTCTAACCTTAGTCCAAAAGCCTTCATTGCATTCTAAAAAAGCCCTACGTGATTTCAAGTCGAGTAAACTTACATTAGTGGTGATTTACATGAGGGGCAAGCCTATGGTACTTAAAGCCATACTTGCAATATTCTTTTGAGAGAGATGAGCGAACCTTTCACAAATCTTTGGATTAAGTGCTATATTTTCAAGTGAGATAGGCAAACGGAGAGTAGAGGAGGAGGAGTTTGGGATCCACAATGACCTACATAAAAGAGAGAGCTTCCTTGATGAACAAAGTCAACTCTTGATACTCAAGTGTCACACTAGAACTATTTGTGCTTAAAGGTTTAACATGTTGCCTTGTTGATAATTTATAAGTGGTGTGGATAATTGTTGGTCCCAATTGATGTGTGATTGATTCACTTTTGATTAGCCGGAATGGCTCCTCGCTTGTGAAGGTGGGAACTACTTTATTTGCTTGAGGACAAGCAAAATCTTAAGTTTGGGGGAGTTGATAAGTGGGGATTTAGACTACTTATTAGCTCCCTTTAGCTTTCGTTTTAGTCCAAAAACGCTTAATTGTATTCCCGAAAACTGATGAACTGTGCTTAATTGTAGGAATATTGGAAGATGAGCTCCCGATATAAAATCCAACTCTAGAAGGAGTAATCTGAACTCAAGAACAAAAACTGGCACAAAAGTTCAGAAGTGCGGACCGCAGAATATCATCTACGGCCGCAGGTTGTGAAGAATCTTCCATCAGAGAATGTTGCAAAGTGCGGTCCGCACATGAAGTATGCGGCCGCAGAAGCTGGGTCAAAGCAAAAGTTCAGAGAACCTGCATCTCAAGTCCACCAAAAGTGCAGACCGCACAATTATTGTGTGGCCACCGAAGAAGAGCTACGCGGCCGCAGTCACATTTGTGTGGACCTCAGAAGAACCAGGTGCTGCCGCACTTACAATTGTGCGAACCGCAGAAAGAGTGCAGTGCGGCCGCAGATTTCCAATCCTATCAAGCTGAAGAAAAGTGCGGACCGCACATGGAATTGTGCGGCAGCAGAACTTCCGAAAATGTATTTTTGTCCGAAAATTCCAACCCTGCATATATAGAAGAGTTTCACTTTTTAGGTTAACTTTTAGCATCAGCTGCTACAGTAGACGGTTCCTTTTACTCTTTTAAGTAGTTTTTGCTATTTTGAGCATTTTGAACATAGAGTTTATCATTTTAATTAGCAATATGGGTTTAATTATCATTTCTTCTTCTTTTTCTTTCAATCTAAGCATGAGTAGCTAGATTTTTACTAGGGTTGTGACCCAACCCTAGTGTGTAAACTTAATGGGTGTTTGATTTATTGTTTGTTTATGGTTGGTTGTTTAATATTTAGCCTTGTTCTTGCTTTTATTTGAAGAATTAATGGTTACAAATATTAGTTCATGCCAATTTGACTTGGTCTCTACTTGAGAAAGAGAGGCTTAGTCTAGGAAAACTTGGCTAACAAGAAATTGGGTCAATCGAGAGATTGATAAGCCCAATTAAAGGATTGAACCTAGACATAGTAAAACCCGACTTGAGCTTTTATTCAACCGTTTTGTTCAATCCCCATTTGGACTTGAGAAAGCTAAATTGGGCAAAATTACTCTATGACCGAGAGGTATTGAGTGGGTAACCAAGTGTTGATAGCTATAATACACCCCGACCAATAAAATAATCTTTAAAGTTTACAACCCATTAAGCAAATACCTAGGTGAAGGTTATAGCCCTAGGCCTTTTATATCATTTGAAAAACAACAAAAAATAATTTCCTAGTTTCAGTCTTTCAATTGCAATCGTAGTGTAATTTAGGTTTTTAAACAACCAAACTTTGCGGAAGTGCAAATTTAGATATACGAACTCACACGCTAAGATATATACTACTAACTCACATTCATATAGCTCCCTACGATATTCGACCCCGACTCTTGTTGGGTATTACTATTGCATCGACTGTTTTCATAACATCTAATAGAGAAGTGAAATTGGACGAGATCCCGGCTAACACTTCACACTTACGTAGGTGATTCCTAAACGTGTCATCCCGTAGAAACACTATTTGATATACCTCATATCAAATTTAAAAACTATTAAAAAGCCTTAATATTTTATCCTTGGTACTGAACATTGTCTCATCACGAGAATGGACTAAATTATTTTTATTTGACAATATTGAATCGGCATTAATGACTTTGTTTGTTCTCCTTAAATCTAGATCTTGGGATATCCAGTCTTCTAGGTAGAGTTACCGCCATAATGACTTGTGCTCGGCCATAGTCCCATTCCACTCGATGATCTTTCAACTACCTCTCTAGTTAGGCCTTTCGTAAGCGGATCAGACACATTATCGCTTGACTTTATGTAGTCAATTGTGATAATCTCTCTAGAGAGTAGCTGACTAACAATGTCTTTGTCGTATATGACGAGATTTATTGTTATCCATAATGCTCCCAGCTCTTCCAATTGCCGCTTGACTATCGCAATGTATGCATATTGGTTCCAACAGTTTGGGCCAAAATGGAATATCTTTCAAGAAATTTCGGAGCCATTCAGCTTCTTCACCGGCTTTATCTAAGGCTATGTACTCAGTCTCCATGGTAGAGCAGGCAATACAAGTTTGTTTGGACGACTTCCAAGATATCGCTTCTCCACCAATAGTGAATACATATCCACTTGTGTACTTAGAATCAGTTGAATCGGTGATCCAATTTGCATAACAATATCCCTCAATCACTGCAGGATATTTACTGTAGTGCAAAGAAAAGTCTTGGGTATGTTTTAAATATCTCAAAACTCGTTTCATCGCCATCCAATGAGATTGACCTAGATTACTCGTGTATCGACTCAATTTACTTATAGCACAAACTATATCTGGTCGAGTAAAATTCATGACATACATTAAACATCCCAACACACGAGCATAATCAAATTGTGATATGTTTTGGCCTTTGTTCTTTGCAAGTGCAAGATTCACGTCAATTGGAGTCTTTGCAACTTTAAAATCTAAGTGCTTGAATTTTTCAAGTACTATTTTAATGTAATGATATTATGACAATGCCAGACCTTGAGGAGTCTTATGGATCTTAAAACCCAGAATTAAATCGGCACCACCCAAGTCTTTCATATTAAACTTGCTAGTTAGTATACGCTTAGTCGCATTTATGTTGGCAATATCATTACTCATTATCAGCATATCATCCACATATAAGCAAACAATTACTAAGTGATTTGGATCACTTTTAATGTACACACATTTATTTATCTTAAAACTATTTGACAATATTCTTTGGTCAAATTTCGCATGTCATTGTTTGGGTGCTTGTTTTAGTCCGTAAAGTGACATAACAAGTCTATATACCTTCTTTTCTTTACCTGGAACCACAAACCCTTCAGGTTGTTCCATGTAAATTTCTTCCTCCAAATCTCCATTTAAGAAGGTCGCTTTAACGTCCATTTGATAAATTTCAAGACCATATACCGCAGCTAATGCTACTAACGTCTGTATGGATGCAATTATTGTAACTGGAGAGTACGTATCAAAATAGTCAAGACCTTCTCGTTGTCTATACCCTTTGACCACAAGTCTTGCCTTATATTTGTCAAGAGTGCCATCATCTTTCATTTTCCTCTTAAAAATCCATTTAGAACCCAACGGTTTATTGCCGGGAAGAAGATCAACCAATTCTCATGTATGGTTGTTCAGTATAGATTCTATTTCACTATTGACTGTCTCTTTCCAAAATAATGATTCGGAAGAAGACATAGCTTCTTTAAATGTTCGAGGCTCATTTTCCAATAAGAGTCACAAAATTTGGTCCAAATGAAGTAGATGTTCTTTGATATTTACTATGTCTTGGATCCTCCTGATTAGAAGTACTTTCTTTTGTTTCTTCCCGAGGTCATTTAGATCTTTCATCAATCGACTCACATTCTTTTTTATACGGATATATATTTTCGAAGAATTCAGCATTATCTAATTCTATAACTGTATTATTATGAATGTCAAAAGAAAATTATTTATAAACCAGAAATTGATATGCTTTACTATTAGTTGCATATCCTATGAAAATAAAATCAACGGTTTTCGGTCCTATCGTTACCTTTTTGGGTTTAGGAACTTGCACTTTTATCAAACACTCTCACACTTTAAAATAATTCAAGCTAGGTTTCCTTCCTTTTCATTTTTTATATGGAATGGATTGTGTTTTACTATGGGGTACTCGGTTTAGTATCCGATTAGCCGTATGAATAGCTTCCCCCCATAAGTTATGTGGCAAACCAGAACTTATCAACAAAGCGTTCATCATCTCCTTTAATGATCGATTCTTTCTTTTCGCAATCTCATTAGATTGGGGCGTGTAAGGGGGCATTGTTTGATGAATAATTCTGTATTCTAAACATGTTTGTTCAAAAGGAGATTCGTATTTACCGCCCCTATCACTTCTTATCATTTTGATTTTCTTGTTAAGTAGTGTTTTAACTTTATTTTTGTATTGCTTGAATGCATCTATTGCTTCATCTTTACTACTAAGTAAGTAAACATAACAATATCGAGTATTGTCGTCAATAAAAGTTATGAAATACTTATTTCCACCTCGAGATGGTATTGACTTCATGTCGCAAATATCTATGTGAATTAAGTCTAAAAGATTTGAATTACTTTCAGCTGACTTATAAGGATGTTTAGCATACTTAGATTCCACACATATTTGATATTTTGATTTGTCGTATTCAAACTTAGGCAATACTTCCAAATTAATTATTTTTCGCAAGGTTTTATAATTGACATGACCTAAACATATATCCCATAAATCATTTGACTCAAGTAAGTAAGAAGAAGCTGAAATCTCATTATTGTCAACAACCATTACATTTAGTTTGAAAAGACCCTCAGTAAGGTAACATTTTTCTAAGTACATCTCGTTCTTACTTGTTACAACTTTGTCTGAAACAAAAACACACTTAAACCCGTTCTTGACGAGAAATGAAATAAAAACTAAGTTCTTTCTTATTTTAGGAACATGACAAACGTTGTTCAGAGTCACCACCTTGTCAGAGGTCATCTTCAGGAATATCTTTCCATAACCTTCAATTTTGGTCGTTGCAGAATTTTCCATAAAAATGGTCTTATCGGGTCCAGCGGGAGCATATGAAGCAAATGCTTCTCTAACAGAACAAACATAGCAGGTGGCTCTAGAATCAATCCACCACTCTTTAGGATTTTCCACTAAATTGCATTCATACAACATAGCGCACAAGTTATCAATATCATCATTTGTTTCAACCATATTTGCTTGACCCTTTTTATTCTTTTTTTTTAGAGCACGACATTCTACAGCTTTGTGTCCAAACTTTCTACAGTTGTGGCAGTTTCCCTTGAATTTCTTCTTGCTGGGATAGTTCTTTAGTCCAGAAAACTTCTTCCTCTTTTTCGGATTAGTTGGAGCAGTCTCAATAATATTTGCTCCCATAATTGTTGAGTTTCCATATGTCTTCTTTTCTGCAGCTTTATTGTCCTCTTCGATCCTAACGAGAGCAAAACACACACTTAAATATGCTCGCTAGTCGAATATAGTATAATATAATATCATATCCACAGGGATTGGAGTTAAACAGTATTATCGTAGTTTGTAGCTAGATTGCTATCCAAGATAATCCACAATTTAAATTTATGTTATTTATACTAAACTTAACTAAGAATCTAGAGCTAATTGACTAATGACAATCGAAGCAAGGACTAAGCAAAGAAAGATATCAATGGGAGAAAATAGGGTTCTGATAGGATAGGTGCAAGATAATAGTCTGGGATTTAACTCTAGATAATTCATTTCTAATGTTCTAGTGAGTCTCTCGAATTTACTTAATTATCAGTACAATTGTTTAGTAGAAACTCCTCTCTCGATTAAGTCTCAACCTCTCACGATGAGTCAATTTAAGCTTTGTGAAGATATGCAAGAATGCGTAATGGATTGGTATTTAGGAGAACCTCTCTCGATTATCCTCCTAACTAGGTTTAATCAATGATTCAATTAGCCTCTTTCGATTACTAAGAAGAATTAATGAACTCCACCAACAAGATAATGGAAAGATATCACAAGTTATGCCTCTCTTGGTTACATGAATATGTGAATATAGATGCAATAATTAAATCAACCAAAACGATTCAATACATAAAACTAGAGTTATAAGCCACAAACAAATATCAATATACAAAATCCATCAAACCCTAAAGGGAACTACTCCATAGACATGGAGCAATTCATCACAAATATGTTTAAAGTAATGGAAAACATAAAACGATCTAAACTCGGGTCTTGAGTGAGGATTGAATGATGAACTCCTTGTGCTTTTGCTTCTCCAACTCCTCCTTAGCCTCCCTAGGTCTCCAATGTGTCAAAAGTTCAGAAAATAACGTTTTCCATGTATTTATACCAAGTACGGTCGGGCCCAAACGAAATTACTTTTTCCTACGTGAAATAGGACAATTACTCAGTAAAATTTACACAGGCGCGCCGCATGGGGTGACACGCCATGCGGGGCATTAGTGGAGAAATCCAGAGAGTTGAATTCTATCAGGCAGCAAAAAAATGGGCAGTCGCGGCGCCCCACGCGCCACACTAGTGAAGTTTTCTCAGAGTACAGATTTTCTTGCGTTTAGACGTCCAGACTTGGTCCTCGACCCCCGAACACGATCCCGGCTTAATCCCTTGGGCTTTTACTTAGACTTCAAAGCTCCAAATCACTCAAATTCATTCCATAACATCTACATAGATCGGAATCACTCCTACAAGGCATAAAAGACACAATAAGTTCGTAACACTATTAATTAAAGCTCAAAACGAATAAACTGCAGTAATTTGGAGTGCAATAAGAAACTAAAATACGAGATTATAGCCTACCATCAGATCCTAAATCAAACGATGTGATCTTCGAGTTTCATCTCCTTGCACTTGTGTTTCAAGTAGTTCTTAAAGTTCCTTCATAAATGAGGTAATTTCTCAATCATTGCTACAACTTGAAATGCCTCATTGATGACCAAATCTTCAGCAAGGAGATCATAAATTATAACTTGCAGCTCTTGAACTTGGGTAATGACAGGCTTGCTGTCTACCATCTTATAGTCCAAAATTTTGACTGCAACAAACTTCTTCAATCTGGCATCCTCGATTTTATATTTCTTTCCCAACGCATCCCATAGATCCTTCGAAGTTTCCATATTACTATAGACGTTGTAAAGATCATCCTCCAATCCGCTAAAAATGCAATTCTTGCATAAGAAATATGAGTGCTTCCATGCCTCAATCACGATAAAACATTCGTTCTCAAGAGTTGATTCCGGCAGAACCGAAACATCCTCCTTGATGAACTTATGTAGACTCAAAGTAGTCAAATAGAAGAACATCTTTTGTTGCCAATGTTTGAAATTAATCCCGAAAAAAAATTTGGGCTTTTCTACCAGAGTCGGTGGTGGCACAGAACGACCGGAAGAAGCAACATTGCTCGTAGAGCCAACTAGAGGGGTTACTGTTTCTGTCATATCTGTTAGTCACAAAACACAAACAAAATTAATTAACGGTGAAGTTTTTAAAATCTTCGAACCGAATAAACTTTGACAGAAACAGATTGAATAACATGGTAAAGATTTTATATCTTCAAATCGAATACAAAACGAGTAAATAATAACAAAGATTTTAATCCCGTAATTGAGTAGAAAGTCACAAAGACTTTAATCTCAACCAAGGAGTAGAAAATCTAAAGATTTTAGTCTCCAAAATGAGAGTAAAAATCACTAGGATTTAGTCTCCCACAAACATAATATAAGATGAATACATAATTAAAAAAATTAGTTCCTTAAGCTTGTTAGTAATCCGTATCAAAAAATATATTCAAAAAACCAGACGCAAAGTAAAACTAGAAATGTAGAAGAACAGAAATTAATCCGAGCCCACTGAATTCATAGTGTTTTCTTGAGGAACTTAATCCCCTCCTACTATCCGATGTTTAAGATTATTTTCTCTCATGATAGAACGGATTACCCTCACTGGTCTAGCGGTACTTCAAACTCCAATGACCAACGAACTCAAAGATCGGTAGCAAATCATACTTACTGCTTTCTTTATGTTAAAAACAATGCAAAAGGAAGAATGAGAAATCAAAAATTTTCGTAAGAAGAATCTGTGGGAAAGATCATGTATTTATAGCCAAAAAGTTGGGTAATACCAAAGAGTTGCAACTCTTCATGTAAAGGCTGCAACTCAAAATGGTTGTTATATAAAACGGTCATTTACGCAAATCTCCAAATTTAAATTTGAACGGGAAATTTAAAACGGAGGAAAAATAATTTACCGTCACAAAAATGACTAATTTGGATTAAAATAATATTACGTTAATCTTAATATTAATAAATAAATTTGATCCAAATAATTAATCAACAGAAGCCGAGCGACGAAGGCGCGAGGCTTGCCTTCTTCTTAACTCTTTAAGAGCTAGAAGAAGTACAATTATGTATATACCCATCAAAACTCTTTTCCTCCTCCAATATGGGACAATGTCCTTTTGTTAAAGAGGAAAATTCAAAAATTTTGTTTTTCTGTCCATTTTCCATTCACTCTATTTTAAGTTATAATAAGCTTCTAATCATGGCAGTCTTAAGTATAATACCTATCATTATCAGTCCTTATTCTTCCATTTCAAACAAATAATATACATCAAGTCTGTTTTGGTTCCTCTCCGATAAGAACCAATTATCCCAACAAGAAGTGGAATCCATGTTAGATAGCATAAACCTCCAAAAGGCTCATATAAGTTGAATATTGATGGGGCCTTTAAGATTGGGAGACTCTGCGAGCAAGGCTAGGAGGGGTCTTCAGGAAATTGCAGAGGTGACTGGGTGATGGGTTACGCTGATTCATGTCTTGCAGCTGAACTAGTAGCTAGCTCTCCGGCAATACTTGAGGACTGCCTGCACTTTGAAGCTAGAAACCGATTCAACAGAAATGATTAGAACATTACAAGACAGTAATGAAACTTGTAATGATGTTATTAATAAATGCAGGTTGTTAATGCTCTAACTGAAGGTCCCGCCGGTCAAGCATAACTTAAGGCAAGGGAATGCAGTTGTTGTACACCTACTAGCATAAGCTAAGGAAGCTTCCATCCAGTCTAATTTAACAAGACTACGTGCTTTGTTCGTCCACAGCTTTTTGTTGTGTGAAATCCAAAAAGACAAGCAAGGAGTATCTGATTTTGTCAAATGTCTTTCATCTACCGTTTGTAATATGTTACTATGGGAAATGAATGTGTCCTATGTGACCCTATTATGGAATGTAATATATATTTCCTCAAAAAAACAAAAACAAAATGTCTGTTTAATTTCTCTGCTTTATGAGCGTTGCCCTTCTGCTTTACTTACGTTCAACAATTAAAGGGAAGTTGTTATGAATGTGTTTACATCATTGTTTGAGGTTTTATGTGAGAAAGAAATAAAGGACTCAAACAAAACCGCAAAGTGGATGAACAGACGCGATATATTTACTTTCTACATGCTATATAATATATATCCTTCTTTTTGTGGAGGGTAAAAGAAAAGAGTTTCTTTTTTTGCACAATGGATTATTTATTTAAAACTATTTATATAACTAACATCACTTTTGATTTATTTTTAAAATAGCATATTTATTTACGTTTCTAGCATATTAAAAAGTTTAAACGTCTAATGGCTAACAAAATTTTAATAATTCACTTGCCGACAAATTAAGGGATCAATTTAATCCTTATTAAATATATTATTATACATTCTCTCTCATCATTATACTAACCATTCCCGTTATTCTCTCTAAAATTCACCCATATCTCTTGCCTTCTATATTTTATCAAATTCACTGCAAATCCCTCCACACCTCTTCTTCAAGACACCACAAACTGTTTCACTAAGATCATTGCAATTAAGAGAAAGAAGAAACAAGGAAAACCATGAATGCCTTTCAGTAACGCTATCACATAGTGAATAAAAAGATAGAGATACATAGAACAACAAAAACATACCCAGTGATTTTCCGCATACCCAGTAATACATAGAGAGAAAGAGAAAGACTGAAAGAAGAAGTCTTGGTTCTCAAAATTTCTAACAAACTGAAGGTTGCACACTAGCACTCAAATTCCTGTGAGCTTTTTGTTCAAGTGTTTTGCTCTGGTGTATATATTTTTATGTATATTGATGTATTTTTAATGTATACTAATTCATAATCTTAAGTATTTTTACTGTTTATTAAGATGTAATTTTTATTGTATATCTTCTGTATTTTAATTATGTACCATGACGTAATTGTTGGCAGATAGATTTAATATACCTCGAACATAAATAGTGAAGAATTACTGATCGAGTATAAATCACGTGTGCAATATCGATTATCTCCCTTCATATAAATAATTGCTGACTATTTTCTGCTACGTTCTTTTATGACTTGCTTTATCAAAAGAAGTAATACGACCATACGATTGCTTTTCCAACTAAAGTGAGACGAGTGGGATTTTAGTTTAGGTTGTAAAGCGAAAAATGATAGCCGACTCTCCTACGGTTCTTGGAAGAACTTGAAGTAATTAAGAACATCAGCTCAGACGATCCACCTCTTGGTAGTTTTATTCCATGCACATGTTATAAAAGGTAGATAAACGGGGTTAAGGGCTCTAGTCTTAGCACAGATTATATATGGAAATATGATAGTGACATTGCAATGGTCAAAATTGCTTAAAAAAACGTTTAATGATGATAGCATCCAAGTGAAAAATATTAAGCAAAGTGGTGAATCACAAGTCGTGCAGTCAATGTCCAAAAATATCTTTTGCCTGCTTTGAGCTGTGTCGAAGCATTTTTGTTCCAACTCTATGACCTATCTGTTATAGGTTAGCTAGCTCACTTAGTAAGCTCCCTGCCTTCTACAGTTGAGATAGAAGATTCAAACCCCATCAGTAGCGTAGTATCCCCTTTCCCTCTCCCCGATGTAACTATTTTTTTAATTAGCACATGTTAGCTAGCTCACTTGGTAAGCTCCCTGGAAGATTCAAACCCGATAAGTAGCATAGTATCCCCTCTCCTCCTCCCCCGATGTAATAAATTTTTTGTTTACTTAATAAAACCTAGATAAAATTAGGAAAGACGATGTTAATACATTCCAGAGTCCAGACCATAAGCGCTTAAGTGAAGGAAATTGAACTATCACACCAACAAGGCCATGGATAATCACAATAAAGACGGAAAACTGAAGAACATAGGTTAACTAATTATAATTCAGTAATAAGCATTATGTACAAGACACACGTTTTGAATTGGCGCATGCACCAACCAAAAACACCAAGACAAAGCTGATTGAACGGATGTTTGTCTTTCACAGAACCCCCAACCATCATGCGTTCCTCATGTAGTATGTACGAACCCAGGCTGCTGACAAAGAAAAGACAGCCAATGGTGGTAAAATTAGCTGCTCACAGAATAGATAGCATCAAAGGAACATCTTTGCATGAAGCAATACTCCGTAACGGCGGAGAGGCGTTTCACCTCAAATTCAAATGATTTCTCGTCTAAGACATGATTGATACATCAAGAAACAATTGATAGGGGAACCACACATTGTAGGATTATTCTAACTCTATAATGTGAAGTTGATATGAAACGAATTTCTTCAAACCCAAATTATAACCAAAGACTCTCCCACCCCTCCCCAGGCCTTAAAACTCATCTCTTATTTTTGACATACAATTTATGAAAAATATGAAAGATAATGACATAAGAATGTACACAAGGCTAGTCCAAATTTCTCCATTCATGGTTCCCAATTCAGGACCAGAATTGGTTCCCTCACAAATTTTGCACTTGTTGGTAAGGAGAATTTTGTACTTTCTACAGCACAATCCATTGAACTCAATCGTTTTGTCAGAAAATAAAAAGAGGTCCAGAATTCATATCACATGACAATTATGTACTTTCTACAGCTCAACTACTGAGCACACCAATTTGTGACAAACTAAAGAGAGGATATGAAAAACAAAAATGGAACCACGCAAATGCACTTAGAGAAAAAGCAATGGAAGCATGGTAACCTTCACCATGGACGGCAGAACCACAATCAGCAGATCAAACCACCGTGTGTTCCACATTTCAGCGGTCGAAATTCGCAGATCCATCCAAGAAAATTTGTCAATTCACCAAACAAAGGCCAGCGAGAATACACGCCAAAAGAATAGAACAATACTAGACTGAGAAACAAAGCGTAAAGATCTTTACAGAAAACCAATGTCTTGTCTCCTCCTTACGGGGTCCTCTAGCTACATGCATTCAATTGTTCTGCTTTACCCAAACACTCAAGATAGATGACTGAAATTTACACACCTACTAGACTGCCCACTGAAGAGCCAGAAAAAGAAAATCTTTATAAAGTTGAACATGATGAAGATAAGATGCTGGAAAGAAACCCCAAAAAGGGGAGAAGTAACATAACACAATGTACTTATTCTCAAAAAACGAAGATGCCTCCGTCTGAGCAGTTCATCAACTTGCTGTTGCAGCTCGAGTCCCTGCTAATATTAAAAAGGAAACAGAGCAAAGCTCAGTACAACAATAAGTGAGATAGGAAAATCGGAAAATCACATCTGAAAATAGTAGACTTGGTAAGTCAATCAGCATGTGAACCCAAATGTTAAATTCTGGTGCTTTGCCATGCAGTTTTCCTTTGATATTGAAATGCCAATAACTAATGTGTTGGCATACAAGCCCCAGCACGGTAAGCAACAACATGCAAGGATCAAATATGAAAAGAACATCCACCCCACCCCACCCAAGCGTAAGGAGGGGCTCACAACAGAGGCATACATTTTTCTTCCTTTTCTAGAAGAAAAGAGTGTTGGCGGCGATAATATAAGCCAACTGATGCAAAAATGAAAAAAAAGGAACTCGATGTCGAAGGCTGTCGATGTCTCAATTTGACAAATTTAAGAGTAAGATCAAACATGAGAAATTTTCTCTGTATATTCATAAGTTTATGCTACATAAAGATATAAAAGATTAGATATTTTGCAATCCAAACCATTCATATTATTTTATCGAAATAGAGTTAAAGTTAAGTTACTTTCAAGTAGTGAAAAGGTAGAATCTTTCTGGGACTTGAGGGAACCAGACGAAAATGCAACTCTTCGCAGTATTTATCACAATAAATCTTCACAATTGAACTATTTAGGCTGAATATATAGATGGCCCATCAAACTTGCCCGATTTCTTCATTTAGACACTTGCGCTAATGCTTTTACCTACTCCCTCCGTTTCAATTTATGTGAATATATTTGACTGGGCACGGCATTTAAAAAAAGAGAGAAGACTTTTGGAACTTGTGGTGTAAAATAAGACACATATTTTGTGTGGCTATAAATCATTGCATAAAGGTAAATTGTTTCCAAATTAAGGAAAGGAGTCATTCTTTTTGGCACGGACTAAAAAGGAAATAGGTTCACATAAATTGAAACGGAGGGAGTATTGAACAACAGTTGTTAGTTGAAAATGTACCTATTAGACACACGATGTTGATATGACACCGAGTGTGTTTCACACATCGTTTAAGAGCGTGATATGCCTATATAATGCTGATTACGTGGGTCCCAAGGACAGGTGAGTATTTTTATTTTTTCTCTTTTTTGTTCATCTAAAAGCTCAGCTACTAGCCTACTACTACCACCGTGCCGACATTTGTTTTCCGATCAATGTCAGACCGTCGATTTCTAGCTTAGTCTCTAATGGGTTCACTCCATAGTCCATAAGATGATTTCGCTAAGAAATTCAATGCAACTTGATAATTGCTGAAGTTTAAATCAGCTTTACCTATTTTTTGCCATCTCCTTGTATGGGGTTAGAGCTCGGTATAGCTTTCGCGGAATTGGGGAATTACGTAATCACGATAGGAAGAAAGAAGAAAGAAGAGTACTTTTGTTTTCTCAGTTTAAAATGGATTGGTTCAGATGGATCAAGATAGGAAAGAACACGGTAACTGCCTGAGTTCAATCGACAGTATGAACGTTCCGATGAAAAGGTCCTTTTTCGACCTTGGAAACAGTGTCATCGCGCAAAACGACAACATTTGGGTTGTCGTAAATGAAGAGTGCCGGTGACTGCTGGCTTTTCCAACAAACAAATCAGTAATGGGACGAGTGAAGTAATGTGATGAGATATTGACGAATATTGTTGCTGAAGAGAATGGAGAGGAAGAGACAAAGATAAAGAAATGGCATTTTTTTTTTTTGACAAGGAAGGACCCTGGATCGGGGGATAACGATAAAGAAATGGTATTTCTGGAGGCAAAGATTATTTAGTGCCAAGACTAATAATAGAAAGACGAGATTGCTTAGTTCCAATCAGGATGGGGCTTGCTCAAATAGGATTTGTTGCCGGAAATATGAAGGTCTGCTAGAATTCTTTTCCAATCAACTTCTCTTTTCTTAATCTTGCCCATTTTACTTTGATGACGTGTATTTTTATGATTGGCTTCATTTTCCACGTCACAGCGAGTGGAATTCACGCACTGAACTTAGTTTAGAATTGTGAATATGTGTTCAATTGACACAATTTGAACACAGGATAGGTGTGTTCAATAGGTACAAGCTTAGTTCAGGTGTCTAAATGAACAAATTGGGCACGTTTGAGGGTCGTCTATGTATGACCCAAAATTTAGATCTAGGTTTATACAATCAAGTTTATAATAAAGTAGGGTTAATCTTAGCCAATATTAATATCCAAAAGATAGACCAAATGTTTTTGTAGTAAGATCCCTCGTGTGCTGTTGAGTGGCAATGAATGACAACAATAATGGTATAATAAATGATTCAAGAATATGGAAGATAGCAATAAATAACAACGAATGACATTTAAGTAAATAAATGGATGAAGGTCACCCAACAAAGGTGAGATTCCCCAATAATTCTTGTGACAAGGATAGATGGTGATAAGCCTTTGAATATTCAGATCCTTCTTGGATCGGGGGAGAAAGAATAGATAAAGATACGAGAAAAAAGTAAACTTTTTAGAGAATGCCAATGTGTTGTTTTTTACAATGAATGTCCCCTCCCCTCTATAACTACATATCTTTCTATTTATAAGGGTGCATGGGTGATGGGCCACAAAACCATAAATAGTACAACTGAGAGGAATATTCACTGGAATATTCTCTGGCGAACCATCATCCTAGAACTAGCCGTTACTGCTTTAATGAAAGGAGTGTTCGTCATCGCCCTCAGTTGAGCCACTTCGACCTCGACGATGACGCGTTGTCTTCTTGTGACATCGACCTTTTGAGGTCAAGTCATCGACGACACGTGGCAGCCTTCGGAGGCTTCCTTGATGTCGACTTGGTCCACATATGATCATGGTAGTTTTTTACCCACACAGTCTGTGTGTTCAGCCAAATATTTAACTGTAGGAAAACTTTAAAGCCCCCGAGGATTGCACTGCATCCTTATATAAAAACTTAAATCACTGCCCAACAATTGATATAATACTATCACTTCATGATTTATTAGTACTTATTCAAGATCTGTAATTATTTAATAATATTTGTCAAATAACTATGAAAGATCAGTGTAATATATTCAGCAAACATCAGAAATGAACAATTAATTAGAACTTCGTGTCTTTGGATACAGGACCATAAGCATTACGCACACACAATATTTGTCAAATAACTATGAAAGATCAGTGTAATATATTCAGCAAACATCAGAAATGAACAATTAATTAGAACTTCGTGTCTTTGGATACAGGACCATAAGCATTACGCACACACATACACTCTTTTTTTTTTTAACAAGTACTGCTATATTTTTTAGGTATTTACATGCTATAGTGTTAAATTTTAGGTAGTGAAGCAGGGTCGGCAGATATAGGATTCTCTTCTATTTATTATAAGGGGACTCCACCCTTTGACTTGATTGAATAGACTCTTCTTCTATAGCTTTCAAGTGCTGAACCCAATCCAACTCAAACCATGTACTTTTTCAGATTTGAGAGGTTAGGGAAGTTTGTTCCAAGTAAAAACTTGTCTTAACATTTCAAGAATCTTTCTTAAGCATAATCAAGCATGCCAAAGACTACTCATTATATTTAATTTGTGTCCTGCTAAATACTGTCATTAGTGGAATTTCCTATAAAACAATAAACCATGATATGCATTAGAAAATTTCAGTGCACGCCTCTAAATGCAAAGTCTAAGGATGTAATTGAACATGATAAAGACATGACTGTGAAAAAAGTATATAATCCAGATCCGGGTGGTAATCAGGATTCATGTGAACCAAAAGGATGACGCTTCATTTATTTCAGGTTTCAAAGTAGTTAGGTCCATACCAAAAAGTGAAATTAAAATTAAAGTCAAGTTAACCTTTTCTTTTACTCCTGCCAGAAGGGTTTCCAGTAGGGGCTCCACTACCCAATTCACAGCCAGAACCCTCCTTCAGTTCAGAGATCTGATTACCCAAACATTGGAGAGTCTCAAATTCACAGTTATCGAAGCCTTGTCCATCTAATGCTGTGTCATCCAAGCTTTTACCTTCTGATCCAGGGTGGAGGCAGTAAACCCGATCATCACATTGCAAGTTGCAAGGGTTCATCACATATGCTCCAGGGAGATTAGGATTAACAAGGTTCTGATAAACATCCCCACTCTTCATAGGCTTCTGGTATGGAAAAGATCCAATTTCACCTTCAATTCTTCCACGGATATCCACAAGCAAGCACTTGAGCCTTGCAATCTCAGCTTCCAACACAGCCTGACCCTGCAGCCTTTTCATGAGTTGCTGATTTATAGCCCTTAATCTGACAACTTCGTCTTCTAATGAGGCAGCTCGAGCCTTCTTCTTCTCACGGTACTTACGAACCGCTTCTCTATTACCCAAAGGGCGTTTCTTTCTTTTTCCCTCTGCGGATTCAGCAGTATCATCACTTGCCGTCTTATCCTCACTCAGGGGAGGAACTATTTTGGTGTGAACATGATAACATGTATGTGTGTGAGTGCTATCAGGGCCAGGTGGATTGCAGGTGTGTGTATGAGTGCAGGCATGTGTATCCTTGAGAATTTCATTGAAGAAACTGTCCATCAAACCACTATCTGGAAATTCACCAAAATTTGAACTTGACAACATTTCTTGGTTAGAAAATTCCAGTTCCCCGTCATCCATCACAAAAATCCAAAAGAATTAAATAAGCCACAATCTGCAGGATAAACACAAGAAATTAGGACACGGTTTAGCGCCCCTAACTCTTTCTCCTCACTTTTTTATATTAAATAAAATAAATCCAAAAGAATTAAATAAGCCACAATCTGCAGGATAAACACAAGAAATTAGGACACGGTTTAGCGCCCCCTAACTCTTTCTCCTCACTTTTTTATATTAAATAAAATAATCCACATAGATCTTCATGGTTCCGAATTAAGAGACCCCTGTCCAGATCGCATTGCACCTCCAAACTCAGATGTCTCAACAACTAGTCGTGATGTCAGGAGGTGGGGCAAACCCCGCAAGCACAAGCAAGAGAACATGGCGAAGAATTCAAAATTTGAGCATGATAGGTAACATAACTATGCTTTGCCAGGAAAAATGAAGTTTCAAAGTTGAAATTCTAACTACAAGTTTAACTTGGTTGCACACAAAACACCTTAAACACACACAACTAACCCACCCCCACCCTCAACCCAATGATGCAAAACTCAGAATTTGCAAATGAATCAAAATCCTAGAAAGGAAAAGCAAGAGAACACGGCAAGGAGTTCAAAATTTGAGTAGAATAAGTAATATAACTATGCTTTGCCAGGAAAATTGAAGTATTTTGAAGCCGAAATTCTGACAAAGATTTTAACTTTCCATACGAAATAACTTATCAGACCCGCCCAACTACCCCATCTTCTAAAACAATAAACAAAATTCATATTTAATGTGTAACATGATTTCAAAGCAGAAAAATTGAATCTTGAATACTATTAAAGTTGAGAGTCTTAACAAAAAATTTAACTTCCCATACGAAATAGTAGCTTAAAAGAGACACCCAACTCTCCCATTCACCACAAGAATCAAAACCCAGAATTTGCCACATAAATTTAAAGCAGAAGAAAACGACTTTGATTCATGACCTTAACAACAACTATTATGCCTCAATCCCAAGTTAATTGGATCAGTTTCATTCAAATTCATGAGCTTAAACTTTCAGAAGATAACGATAAAGAAAAAAGAACCTTACGAGGTTACGACGAAACAATTATGCAGCGTCTGGAGTCTGAGTAGGTGAAGAGAGGGGTTAAAGATAAGGGCGAAAAATAAAGAATATGCGAGTTGTGCAGGAAAAGGGGAACCCTAGAAAAGGTGATTCTGGAGATATATGGGCAAATCTTTTAATGGCGGAAAAAGAATGGTCGAAGGAGAGGGGCCAATACTAGTCAGTGATTCCAACAAATGCAACAGGGTCCTCCTCTTCACTCTATGGGAAAGTCAGATACTCGATTGTTATTTATACCTACTTGAGGGGCCTCTGGTAATTCTTTAATCATGGAATTTCCTTAAACAAAAGTACAACTTGCGGTGCTGCATCAGACTACTATTAGTCATGCCACTATATAATGCTAAATATTCTTAGAATGTTTGAGACTATTTGTCTTAATGATCTGTTATATATATATATATATATATATATATATATATATATATATATATATATATATATATATATATTTATTTAAAAATAAATTAATTTTAACTTTTCATTTTACTGTTAATGAAATTTTTTATAGCTATACAAATTATGATATGTTTAAGATAACAAGTTTAAAAAATCTTTCTTATCTCTTACTCATATAAATTGAAACGACGAAAGTATGTACATTTCAATCAATTGTCTATAGTTATCATATTTCTTTACAATGAGAAGTTCTGTGATGGCTTGTTCAATTAAGACTTAGGAACGGATGTAGTGTGTGGGTTACGATTTCATTCGATCAGTAATTTTTGCTGAACTCGATAGTGGTAAGAGTTTACTAGATAAGTACATATTATTAATCTCAAACTCAATAAATAAAAAATACTATAGTAGAATCTCAAACTTAAATTCTTAAAATTTGAATTCTTAATCCACCTATATTAAAACTATATTCGCATATCAACAAATTCATCAGCCTTTTGAAAACTCGTAATAAAAATCGTTTTTATGTTTTTATTTTCATTTTTTAGTAAATCGTTTTTATGCAATGTATCAATGTATCAATTGTCAATCTATCATAACTCTTGTTTATTGGTGTTCGGTTACCACTTACCAACTTGCATAGCGGAGTCGCAGCAACTACTTCAGTCTCTACAAAATACTTCCCAGCAGCCTTTGTCATTAGGTCCAGTATTTTTAAATCGTTTTTGACTTTTGTTCGACCTTATAATTGGAGACTAACACCCCCCCCCCCCCCCCTTCTTTTTTTTTTGTTTCCTAAACGTTCTCTTCCATTTGGTCTATATGATCAGAATTGGTTCTTTTATTTTTTATATTTCTGGCAATTAGGAAATAGGTGTACTTGCAAATAATATGTCTAGTATTTTTAAAAGCGTTACACGAATAGTATAAAGTATTTACACTATATTAGATCATATTTATCCACTGCGATCGATAATGTGCCCCAATTATCAGTGTCACGTTTTAAGGAGGATTGCTTAGGAGTGGGCATATTTCGGTCCGAACCGAAGAAACGGGAAAAAAATATAATTATGCAATATTTAAGAAAATTTTACAGACTTCCAGCAGCAATAATCAATTAACAAATATGGCAACTAATTAACTGTAATCCTAGCAGAAACCTATAATATTGGATCAAGAATCACGTTTTCAGTTACTAAATTATCGCAAACGATTCAATTTCTAATTAACTACGTTTCATATATCACGCTTGAGAACAAACTAGGATCTCAATGATTCTTTTCCTTTCATAAAAGTTATTTATAAATAAACTTGGGATAAAACATGTATAAAGCAATCAACAGTTGAGAAAATAATCAAATATTGAAATAATATATAATGAATATAATAAGTACATTGATATATACTACCACTAAGAATTGAAAAGTAAGAACATTAAGATCAAAAATATTACGAGAAAATATTTGAAGTGTATCCAATCCGTTGGAAATAAGATCAATATAACTCCAATGAATTTGGAATTTAGCCGGTATAATAACAATGATATAATGTATTAATTGGAACATATATATATTATACATATATTTACGGAATAATTCTGTTATATTACATATTTAATTATCACTATTTAATTATATAATTGGTATAATAATGGTATTATTATAAAATGTGGAATTGTTCTTCAATGCATTTATATTTCAATTATTCTGAATTTATCGCAAGAATATGACTTCCACCAGAATTGATTCTTAGTATATTGCATCTATAATTAATATTTAATTATATAAAAGGTGTTGTTTACCCTTAAAATTGGATAACAATTAAACTTATAACATGGTTTTAAGGACACGTTATTTCACCTAATACCAATTGATAGATGTGAGGATGAGTAATAGAAATTAACAATAAAGTAAAGCAAACCAGTGTTAGAATGGAACTCAGCCCTCGAGTTTGGATACCCTCGAACTGGTTGATGCAAGAACAATTAAAGTATAACAAGCTGATGAACAATAGTATAAACGAGAAAGAGAATTATATTGCTTTGATAATTGTCAATAGTGTGTGCTACAAATGATTAGAACCCCCTTTATGTAGTAGAGAAATTCCACTTATGGTATAATTCTATTTACAGAAGAAAATCCCATGATTAGCTGATTAACCGTTTTTGATTTGATCCATTCCGAGATTTACGCCATGATCTTCGACCAGTCACCGAGATTTACGCCATGATCCTCGACCAGTCACGGATATCTCGCCTTTCTGTTATTATGCTATCTTCGATTTTGCTCGATATCTGTCCCATTTGGCTTCGATCACTAGTAGCCTCAATCTTGACAGGTACCTCGATTTTGAACTCGGTACCTTATCCTCGTGATTTAGTCTGTTCCGTTATGAGGTCGTCCTTCGATGCAACCTCCCGGTCTCGATCAAATAGTAAAATCGGGTGGGCCCGATTTTAACCGTATACAGATAGTCCCCTAATTTTTTGGAGTGTAATGACAAGAAACGAATTGAGCCTTCGATTTTCTACCTCGACATGTCATGACGTCATCCTCGTGACGTAAGTGACGGAAGTGACCAAAACGTCCCGTCTGTACGGTTACCACGGAATTAAATGCGCGTCAGTCGATGGTTGGCCACCGCCAATTTTGAACGTCATTGTGAAATCTATAAATAGCTCCTCTCTTCACCATTTCGAACTTTTACTTTCAAATTTCTAATCTCCAAAGCTTTTTACATCTTCTAAGTTATTCATCTGCAAATCTACTATTTTCACTGCTAACCTCTTCTTAGAACACCAAATCTTATCATCTCCATCTATTTTTAACTACAAATCCAAATGGCAAAAACGTCAAAAACTGTTCCTCAAAAGGAAAACGTTTCTTCATCGCGGCCGGCCGGCGACAAAACACCGGTGGAGCCATGCCCTGAGGAGTGTGTTTCCGGGGGGGTGCGTCCTCACTTCCAACTTTAAGACCGACAAAACTTCGTCGGTCCCTGGTCGATGCGAGCCAATGTCGAGATATATATGCTCGATAACTGAGAGCTTCCTTAAGCAGGTGAAGAAAGACTGCAACTGGGAAGGAAAAGAGATGGTGATTCCGGCCCCCGAGGAAGACATCACTACCCACATGGAAGGGTTTTCGAGTGTTTACACTTACCATTTCACGCTGGGCCCCCTCGATCCCATTATTGTCGATTTATGCCGCAAGTATCAAATAACCCTAGGTTAAATCTATCCCTCCTTTTAGCGGATTGTTATTCTGCACCGATTTTTCATGAGCAAAGTCAAGGGGATGCCGTTCACCCTCTACCACCTCATCAGGTTGTATAGCACCCGCCTCTATCGAGTCGGGTTAATAAAACTTCAGCGCCGGGCTACCAAAGTGTTGTTCTCGAGCATAGATGATGGCAAGGATCGAGGCTGGATGGGCCGGTTCATTCGAGTGAGGACTTCCGACCTAATCCCGGCCGAGAAGATGTCATTTCCCGAGAAATGGAATATAAAGCGTAAGTACAATCCTATTGTTAGCTCCTATTTATTGTTTTGCTCCTTTGCTTCTTCTCATCGATATCCTTTTCCGTGATGTAGTGGTCGCTTGGATGCCCGGTGCAATTCCTAAGCTAGAGAGCTGGGGTTCGGGACTTGGCCTCGACCTCTACGTACGCCGAGCGCTCATGGCGCGATTTATCAAAGGGCCGATGAGAGGCCAAAAATCATGTTAAGCCTCTTTTCCACGTCTTTGATAATTTTGTTAAAGCATTTCTTACTTAATTTCCTTTCATACAGGCCTTGGCAAAGATGCTATCATGAGGCCCTTATCTGGTGAGGAGGAGGCTTCGATCCCGGCACCGAAACCAGTGAAGGACAAAAGAGGAAAAAGACCTCAACCTCCAAGGATCCAGGACCTAAGAAGAAGAAGGCTCGTAAGCCGAAGAAGAACATCATCCTTCTGACCGAAGACTCTGTTCGGCGTCTAAGGGAGGAAGACGAAAAAAAGGAAGAAGATGACTCTGGGCTGGTGGCCCTAGTGTGAATGAGCATCGAGGCCCCAAAGGCCACTTAATCAGTGAAGGTTGAAGAGACTCCATCTCGAGATGAGGGGGTCTCGGGAAGAAACTTGGGCGAAGTCCCCGAGTCATCGAGGATTGAAGATGCCTCCTACTTGTAAGGACCCGTAAAAATTTAAACTAAAAACTCGGGGTTTCGTGGTGCCAAGATAGATTCCTGCATTATTATAGTAGAAATTCTTCGCGGTGAGCTTGCAAGCCACGGTTCGGAATTTTTGGAGGTAACAGTACCGTGCGGACTTAGAGGAAAATGTTTAGCAGAAGAACGCATTTCTGCGGCCCATTATGCGGCCGCATAGTCACTCTGCGGACCGCATAATGGCCGCAGAGTGAAGCAGAAAGTTTGACCAATTTGAGGTCAGCTTTGCGGTCGATTATGCGACCGCGTAATCGATATGTGGACTGCATATTGGTCGTATAATTCCTCTTGGGTTTCTGCGGAGGGAGTTCTATGGTGCATTATGCGATCGCAGAACAAGTATGCGGACCGCATACTAGTCGTATATCTGGGCCGAAAGTTTAGGCCCCCGAGGGCCATTTTTGCGGTCACTTTGCGGACCGCATAACCATTATGCGGTCGCATATACGACCGCAGACCTGTGTCGGGGCACCCTTTTTCTTAATTTAAAACCCGACCTCCAATCCGTTAAAACACCCCTTAGGTCTATTTTGAACTCATTTTATGATATTTCTAGAGTGAGAGAGATAGGGTTCAAGAGGGAGGGCCTAAGTTTTCATCAAATTGATCTTCAATCATCACTTAAAGCTTTGGAAATATTCAAGTAGAGCACCAAATTCTTCATCCAAAAGGGTAAGACTTCATCACCCTAGCTCTTAATTTCAAACATAGCTATAATGGGGTACTAGTGTGATACTTCATGGGTATGAGGGTGGTTTATCTTGCATGCATGTATGATAAAGAGTGTGGGGGAAAAGTAAACTAGAACCATGAACGTTTTCCTAATTCTGGGTTCAATTTGTATATTGCTAAAATAGATTGAGGTTGCTAAGGGTTCCGGATAATTGTAGAATCTAAAGAAGCGCAATTGAGGTATGTATGGCTAACTCTCTTCTTCTTAGAATCGAACTCCTTGTGTCCGAATAATTGGTGTAAGTTCCGACTTGATCATACTAGAATTGTTTGCCTTAGTGTGTTGGGTTTGAAGATTCATGTTCCCTAATTGTTTTAGATGTTTACCATGTCATCATGCTACTTGAGAACGTTATTATGATTTTCCAAGTTCTTTACCTTATATGTGTAATGCCTTATGTGATGATACTTATCGACATGAATGATGATGTTATTTGAACGGATAAAAAGGGAAAGACTTGAATTGTAAAATATTTCC
The DNA here is from genome assembly GCF_000715075.1 of Nicotiana tabacum. Lineage (NCBI taxonomy): Eukaryota > Viridiplantae > Streptophyta > Magnoliopsida > Solanales > Solanaceae > Nicotiana > Nicotiana tabacum. The sequence continues at coordinate 123,648,629 of NC_134083.1, read as the reverse complement.
AAGTGCCAAGAACTACGTAATAAATGAGGCTGTTTGTGCCATGTAATGAAAGATAGGAAAGAAATATGAATTGAGTGAACAATTGAAAGAGGTTATGTCTCAAGTGAGATGGCTTAGCCGATCGGGCCGAGATCGAACGCCATGCTGTACACATGGTCGCATTTGTGTTGGAATTATTGATTTACATTGTGGATATGGATATGTCTCACCTGAGATGGCTTAGCCGGTAGGGCCGAGACCGGACTCCGTGTAAAATCACGGTAGCATTGTGAGTTGTGGAATTTGGCACTAAAGATTATTAACCTAAAAAGATGAAAAGATTGAATCGGAAACTATGTGATCCTTACTTGGTGTTTCTGTGTATTTCTGTGAAGCACTTATTGATTATTATGACTGCCTTCTCCTTGTTTCACTATTCATTCTACTAAGATTGGTGTTTGCCTTACATACTAGTACTATTCAACAGTACTAACGTCCCTTTTGCCGGGGGCGCTACATCTTTGAATGGATGTAGGTGGTTCCATCGCAGATAGCGCTGATCGCAGATAGTGGTGCTCTCCCTCACACTCATCACAACAGTCTTGGTGAGCCCCATTTCCTCCTGGGATCATGTAGTCCTTCTTTTGTAGAAGTTTTTACATTTTGACGTATAGCCGGGGTCTTGTTGCCGGCATTGTCATGCTGGTCTTTTGTATCATTACAGGCTCCGTAGACGTTTATGTGGGTCGTGTATGGGTATCAGAGTGGTCATTGGACTAAGTTGTATTTTGGAAATTTAACTATGGCATAATGTATATAATGAAAAATGGACTAGCAACGTTTATTTATTTATATAACTGATCTCTCCCATGTTTAACAAATGGTGATGCGCTCCCTTTTTGGATTATGAATGAGTCGGGTAGGGAAGGTCTAATAGGCTTGCTCGACCGGGTTTACTCGGTTGAGCTCTGGTCGCGCTCCTCGAGGTTGGGGCGTGACACCACCATAATGAGCCAACGGTGGGTACGGCTGTAGAGGCTGGTCTCGAGGCCCCCCGAGATGGAGAGAACGCCCCAAGTGATCCACTTGGGGCAATAGAAATTGGAGGCTTCCCGCTGCTCCCCTCATTTTCTGAGGAGATGATTGAAGAGGCTCGGGCCTTGAAGACCCTCTCCATTGAAGGAGCCCACGGAAGGGAGGACCCCTTTCGTGATTAGTTTACTAGGGTCGAAGATGCTACCGGCCTGAGCGACTTGGAGGTCTCGAGGAAGGACTCGGGCAAGGCGTCGAGCATTTTCAACGAAGCGCGGCAAGATCTGAATCGGGTAAGCCTTAACTCCCCTTGTTGGTATTACCCTTGTGTTCATTTTTCTCTTCCTGTCTAACTTCTTTTCTTCTTTCTGTGTAGGCCTCAACGCTTTAGCAGGAAGCATTTTCTCGGTCTCAAACTGAGCTTAGTCGGTACGAGGCCGACATTCAAAGGCTTACCGAGGAGAGGAATGCCCCCAACCTTCTCGGTGGGCAAAAAGAAGAAAAGATCAAGGACCTCCGAGCCGAGTTGGCCACGACTCACAAAGATCAGACCGACCTGATCGAGCAGGTAATGGAAATCTTAAAAGCTCATGGGCTCGATTCAGGAACGGTGGCTAACATTTCAATCTCACAGCTGCAGCAGAAGGTCGAGAGGATCGAGCAGTTTCACGAGGAGGTCAATATGATGAAGGCAGAGTCCTTGGGGTGGAAAGAAGGTACGGACTGCTTTACTGCAGAAAAAGAGACTGCTCAAGTCCAATTGTCATCGGTCGAAAGTCATCTTCGAGGCATGAAGGAGAAGAGCTCGGCTCAGGCAAAGCAAATAGAGGATCTCGAGGCTTGGTTGGCTTCCAAACTTGCAAAGGCCAAATCTGAAACCGAAAAGGCAAAGGCCGAGACAGATGCGATCATGGCCGTCTATCGGGCCGATGCTAAAGCTTCTCAAGTCCAAGCGAGAGAGGCAGCCGAGACCGCTCAAACTCGAGCACATTGGATTGTTGAACTCGCCAAATTCCAATCTCGGAGAGAAACCCTCCAGGATATCCATGCTCAAGGTTTCGATCTTACCGATGAGATAATAAATGCTAGAGAGTATGAGGCTGATGCTGGAGCGTTGGCCTCTTCCGATGATGATGATAATGATGATGGAAGCAAGAGCGGGTCCGAGAATGGGGAGGACCTCGAATCGTTCCTTTGATCATTTCAGATGGGATTGCGTCCTGGGCCATTTTTCTACGATCTGTGTTGTATGGTTGATACTGATCTCTGTTCGACCGGGGTTCTCTGTCGATATCCCTTTGAGTTCTGCCAACGGGCCTGTTTGGATAAGCAGAACCGGAAGGGGTCCCCAATTGATCATCCTCGAACCTGATCTTTGACTGGTACCGATTATGTACATCGGCCCAGGTTACTGCTGGATATTTAATTAAATTCTGCTTTAGCTGTCGTGATGCCACCGAACTTCGATCGTTAAAACCTTGAGTAAAAGCTTGAACAACCCCAATCGTCTGTGACCGGTGGTAGTTCCATGCGTTCCATCTGGAACCGAGATACGAATTCCCTCAATATTTCGTCATCTTTTTGTTTCACCTTGAAGAGGTCCGACTTCCTAGTCGCAATCTTTATTGCTCCGGCATGTGCCTTTACGAAGGAGTCTGCAAGCATGGCGAAAGAATCGATGGAATTAAGCGGCAAATTGTGGTACCATATCATTGCTCCTTTCGACAAGTTTTCTCCAAATTTCTTCAGTAGAACAGATTCAATCTCATCATCTTCCAAGTCGTTTCCTTTTATTGCACATGTATAAGAAGTGACATGTTCATTAGGGTCGGTGGTCCCGTTGTATTTGGGAATTTCTGGCATTCAGAACTTCTTCGGAATAGGTTTCGAGGCCGCACTTGGAGGGAAAGGCTTCTGTACAATTTTTTTTTTGAATCCATACCTTTTAGGATCGGCGGTGCCCCCGGTATTTGGTCAACTTGGGAGTTGTATGTCTCTACTTTTTTGTCATTTGCCTCGATTTTCTTTTCTCCCGATTCAATCCGTTTAGTGAGCTCATCGAGCATTTTCATAATGGCAGGGTCAGTCCCCGATTCTTTGGCGTTCGATCCTATGGGCGACTTTTGGTTCGATCCTACTCGGTGTTCGGTGCTAATTTTGTAGTTGTGCTATAGCGGCTTGTTGAACCTGTAACATTTAGAATATCAATTGGAGGCTAACTCCACCATATTCTCCGCCCTGCGTACCTCGACCACCTGATCGATTTTCCCTGTGTACGTTACCTTCGGGATCAACGCCCAAATTTGCATTTAAGGCGACATGTGAACTAACATTGACGGGATTTGCAATTGTTGCTCCCTCGAGGTCAGCCTGAGGCACCTCTATCCCTGAGGCGGCTATATTGTCATTTTTTCGGTGAAATCCGAGGCCGTTATCACCATGTGTAGGCGCTGCTTATAAGTTTGATATGTTTATCCTGGAAACAAAGATTCTTACGAGAACAAGTGTAAAGTAGTGTGTGTTATCGGAATCAGTATTAAGAAATCACTATTATCCTTAGCCCCACGGTGGGCGCCAAACTGTTTACCCTTAAAATTGGATAACAATTAAACTTATAATATGATTTTAAGGACACGTGATTTCACCTAATACCAATTGATAAATGTTAGGATGAGTAATAAAAATTAACAATAAAGTAAAGCAAACTAGTGTTAGAATGGAACTCAGCCCTCGAGTTTGGATACTCTTGAACTGGTTGATGCAAGAACAATTAAAGTATAACAAGCCGATGAACAATAGTATAAACGAGAAAGAGAATTATATTGCTTTGATATTTGTCAACAGTGTGTGCTACAAATGATTAGAACCCTCTTTATATAGTAGAGGAATTCTACTTATGATATAATTCTATTTATAGAAGGAAATCCCATGATTAGCTGATTAACCGTTTCTGATTTGATCCGTTCCGAGTTTTACACCATGATCATCGACTAGTCACCGAGATTTACGCCATGATCCTCGATCATTCACGGATATCTTGACTTTCTGTTATTATGCTATCTTCGATCTTGCTCGATGTCTATCCCATTTGGCTTCGATCACTACTAGCCTAGATCTCGATAGGTACCTCGATTTTGAACTCGGTACCTTATCCTCGTGATTTAGTCTGTTCCGTTACGAGTCCGTCCTTCGATGCAACCTCTCGGTCTCGGTCAAATAGTAAAATCGGGTGGGCCCGATTTTAACCGTATACAAGTATACTAATAATTGATAATTTTATTAAATATTTATGGGATAATTCTAGCATTTTAATTATACAAATAATAGTTGTATCATGTATATTGCGTCAGTGTTTATGAATTTATTTAGAAAAAATTCTGGTATATTTACATAATAATTCTAGTATATTTACATAATAATTCTGGTATTTACGTATTAGCAATATTTAATTATATAAATGGCACAAGTATACTCAATTTATTTTCTTTTTTTTTTTAAGCAAAAAGGAAAACAATTGAGGGGTGGGAGAAATAAGAAACAAAGTAGTAAGAGAAAGAAGTTGGATGCTTAATTAGCCAAAAAACAATGAGGAAGAACGGATTTGGAGGGTGGGGGAGCAACAAAGTATACGTTAATAAGGATCAAAATAGATCCCTCGTTTAGTGGGTCTTCCTTTATTTTTAAAACCTACGGTTAAATACTATTAGTATAAAAAAAATCTTTCATTTATGTAATAAGTAAACAGTACTAATATTTTCTTAAATATTCTTTAAAAAGTGCTCAGCCACGTATATTTCTCTTATATATAGGCTAAACCCATAGGTAATAATATAGACCCAATTTTGAATTCCATCAAAGACCCAATCCAAATAAGTAACTCAATCGGCTATTTCTAATTTCCCATTCCTTAAGACTTTTAACTCTAACGAAATTTACCATTTTATTCTAATTTACCGAAATTTTAAAAAAAACCCAACAAATTTGTCAGTCAAATTATTACATAGAGAGAGCCCAATATGATAATGTTTAAACCGAAAACCGATTAGAAATAAATCAAACCGAAATTAGAAAATCGAATTGAACCGAACTTATTTCAGTTCGATTTTGGTTACTACTTTTACAAAACCGAAAACCAAATAACCGAACCGAATTTCTTCAAACCAAACCGAACAGATCCAACGCCTAGGGATTGCTTGTAAAACAAATTTGGTTGACTTGATAAAGTTCTTTACCGCTATACATAATTTAAAATCCACACACAAAATCAATCATATTTCAGATACCAAGCCTAAAATGTATCTTTTGAAAACAAAATCCAATTAAGCTTGCCATAGGAGTCTCCAGTTAAAATTGAGGAGCCAAATTGATTAGATAGACTTTGGAAAATAAAATCTATTACGTGGCTCATGATAGAGTGGCTTCAAAATTTGTTTAAGATACTAAAAGTAACTTGAAAGAAAATTGATATTTGTCCCTGAAGAAATTCAGCAGCAAAAGCCACAATATGTTATTATGGAAGTTTCTCTTAGCTCATATTTCGATCCCATCCACACATTACAAAATAACACTTTAAGTTCTTTGGATGCAAGTATCATATCATAAACAGATTCTTACCCACAAGACTAATAGCCACTTTGGCCAAGTTTTTCTCCATCTAAAAGTATTTTTTTTTTAAAAAAGTTGAAGGGTTTGGCCAAACTTTTGGAAGAAAAAAAATATTTCTGAGAAGAAGCAAAAATAGTTTTGGAGAAACAGAAAAAAATAGCTTCTTCCTAAAAGTATTTTTTTTAAAAGTATTTTGAAAAAATACACTTAGAAGCACTTTTAAAAAGTTTCGCCAAACACTAATTGTTGATCAAAAGTATTTTTCAAATTAATTAACCAAACACAAAGTGTTTCTCGCGAAGAGTACTTTTGAAAAAAAGTATAGGAAAAAACACTTCTAGTAGTTAGCTGATTTTCGAAGGTTGCCAAAACAGGCTATAAGCTTTCTTGACCTCTTGGAGCTTCAAAGTCAATGGCTTTTCTCCCGGATGACAGCTCTAGTAAAACTACTCCAAAGCAGTACACATCAATCTTATCACTAGCTTTACCATGCATAAAATACTCTGGTAATTTAGAGCTTCTGCAATTCCAATAGCTATTTCGAATCTTCTTCTCCATTGCAGTAATTGATTTGGAAATTAAATAGACGTTAACATAATAGCTGGGGCCTTACTTTACAAATTAATGCTTCGCTTGCAAGCTTACCATGTAAATTTTCTTGTAAATTCCCTTTGGAAAGCAAACTAACTATAAACATTATCAGATCGCTTGAAAATCCTTACTGCCACTGGTTTGCCACTGGGAAGAAGCGCTTTGTATACGCGATTAGACCCTACTTTTTCCAATTAAGTTTTCTGCACAAATTACCTACGCTTGGAACGTTTAGGCTGAAAAGCGAGGAACAAGAAAAGAGAAGTGCGCATTTGGAAAAACTAAGGATCTATAGGGATGGCAATCGGGAGGGGGGCAGGGCGGGTTAACTCTTCCCCTACTAAAGTTTTGCCTGGCCCTGCCCAGTTTAACTCACTGCTCCATTTACATCAAACTCGACTCTGTCCCGTTTAGTCTTATTCAGTCGCATGTTTTTTGTTTTTGTATATTCTTTTAACTAATTTAATCCTTTAAACATCTTCTTCAACTTCTCTTTTAATTTTTGCCGTCTTCTAATTTATTAGATTCTAAACTTTTTTTAATTCTACTTTAATAATGTTAAGCCATTTTGATTTTGTAATTCTTTTCACATAACTTCATAGTAAAACTCATTTTTATTTAATTTTAGCTCAAATAGATTACTTCACAGTAAAACGTTACCGTGAAGCTCATTATTAGAGTTCTTTTCTACTGAGACTAAGATTAAGGTAATATTTGATTTCTAATAAAGATTTTGGGAGGGACTGTTGCGAAGTAACTAAAATAATTTCAATCTTAATCAAATAATATGCTATTAAAATTAAAGATATAATACACAAACGTAATAACACAACTAGAGAATACTTCTTTTTGCAAATCCAAATTTTAGCCAACTTTGCTGGTGGAACTAAGTATTTGTTTTAAAAGTATTTTCACCTGGTTATTTTATTTAAAATAAGAAAATATATATATTAGTTATTTCAACAAGGTTATTTTCACTTCCAGTTCCAGAGAGGAAAAATCGTGAATACCCTATACTTCATAAAGCAAAAATAAGGAGAAAAATACCGCGTACAGCTATCACCATTTCTAGCATGGGCATTTTATTTCTTTTAACCTATTACATACATAGTTTCTTACATATTTAAGGGTTTCATATTTATTTATTAGTATGAAATAAGAAAAGAGACATAAGCATAAATGAATTGGGCCTCAAGCTACCCAGTTACCAAGTAGCTCACTATTAGGAATAAGGGTTGACCTGCCACATGCTCTGTCCTATTAAAATTTTTCAAAAGTTAAGTCTTGCCCTATCACGCCCTGCCCCGCTCAATTTAACTGTTCCATTACCCTGCCCCATTAAGTATTTCACCCGCCCGGCCCCGCTCCACCCCAATTGCCGTCCCTACTGGATCTAACCTAAGGAGAATTGAGAAGTTGACATTCTGAGAGTATTATAGTTGAATCATTTCCATCCAGCCGAATTTACTTTGAGGAGAAGCTTCATATCTTCAACTAGCTGATTGTGAATAGATACACCTTCCGTTTCAATCGTGTTAATGGAGCAAATATTTTGATCTTTTCTAAATGCATTTTTCTTTTTGTTTGGAGACAACTTGGATATAGGACTTTTTAGTAATGACATGTTAGGAAAGTTCATTCCCATTGCACCACAGACATCTTCCTCGCTTCATGAACTGGTTGAGCCGACAAACAGTTCGAAGGAGGGGCCAGCCGGTTGTATCAGCAGCGTAATCTTGATCAGGAAGAGTGTAACGATCCGACCGTTCATTTTGAAAATTTGTACTCAGTTTGGTGATTTGAGGTAAAGAGTAGCTTCATATGGAGCATTTATGATTTGCGTGTATCGTCGGTTTTGATTTTTGAGTGGTTTGGGATTGATTTGGAAGAATGATTCTTAACTAGGAAGCTTTAAGTTGGAAGAGTTGACCAAGTTTGACTTTTGTATATTTGACCTCAGATCGAAGTTTTTTTATGATTCCGTTAGGTCTGTATAGTAATTTTGGACTTAGGCGTATGTCTGGATTTGCATTAGGATGTTTCTAGAAGGTTTTGGCTCTAATTGGTGAAAGTTGTCAATTTAAAGGTTTGGAAAGCTTATAGGTTTGACTGGGAGTTGACTTCGACGTTATCCTGGTTCAAATTATTATTCCGGGAGTTGAAATGGGTTCGTTATGACATTTGAAACTTGTGTGCAAAATTTAATGTGATTCCGAGTTGTTTGGACGTGTTTGGCGTAAGTTTGGAATTTGGGAATTTGAAATAGTTCTTTGAGATTGATTTGAGGTGCGATTCATGATTTTGATATTATCTTGCGTGATATGAGGCATCGAGTTGGTCTGTGTTGTGTTTTGGGACTTGTTGGTATGTTCAGACGGAGTTCCTAGGGGCCCGAGTAAGTTCTAGGGTAGTTTCGAACCATTCCTATGTGTTTTGGGAGTTGCTGGTTGCTGGTGTTTCTGCAGAGCTTCGCGATCGCGTAGAGGAATTTAAGGGCAGCTGACATTTGTTCATCGCGTTCGCGTGTGAGGGTACGCATTCACATATGGTGTTTATTGGGCGGGAGAGATTTGTTCTTCGCGTTCGCATAGGTCGATCACGATCGCGTTTCATCTAAGGAGCTGAGGGTTTTGGTCATCGCGTTCGCATTTGCAGCGACGCGTTCGCATGGGTCTGGCATCTATGGTCATCGTGTTCGTGGTGGAAGTTTTGCGAACGTGAAGTGTAATTTGGCAGAGTTCTTCTTAGTGCTTCGTGATCGCAAAGTAGGTCCCGCGATCGCGAAGGGTACACTTGAAGCAGTTATATAAAGATCTATTTTCGGACTTTGAGTTCATTGTTTCATAATTTGAGATTTGGAGCTTGATTTTGGGGGTGATCTTCATTACTTGGAATGGGTAAGCATTTTTACTTGGATTTGTTTATTTTACATGATTCCATCTTTGATTTCAACATTTAATTAATGAATCTAAAAGCGAAATTGGGGGGTTTTGTCAAAACTTTTCTAAAGTGAATAATTCGGTTTTGAACATCGATTCGAAGTCGAATTTGAGTGAAATTAGTATGGTAGGACTCATATTCGAATGGTTGACGGAATTTATGAGTTTTCTTCGGGTTTTAGGGTGCGGTCTCGGGTTGACTTTGAGTATTTGATTAAAGATTCGACCTTTATCATTTGGGTTTGATTCCTATGGCATTATTTGATGTTTTTGAGTTGCTTTTGACTAGTTTCGAGCTGTTTAGATGTCGATTCGCGCGGGATGGCATTTCTAGAGTATTGGTTTGGGTTGCTTGATGTAAGTATCTTACTTAAACTTGGTTGAGGCACTAGTTGCCCGAGTTATTTATAGTAGCTATGTGCTATGGATGGTGCATATGTGTGGGGTTGAGCCCATGTGCGTGCATCAGAGTATTTCTCATGCTCGGAGTAGTATTTAGGCTATGATATGCCTTGGATTGATTGCTAAACTTTATGCTGTGATGATTCTTATATTTGTACCCCTGTTGTGAGCTATTCGAGCCATGTTTGAGGTTACATAGAGGTTAATCTTCTGATTGAACATGATAGTTTCTACTCATGTGTTCTCTTGATGGTGTACACATGGATTGTAAGAAACCGATGGGTTTCTGGTTGATGTGGGCCTTAGAAAGGTTGATCAGTGGTTTGGTTAAGTTATTGAGATTCTGATGTTGGCCTTAGAGCCGTATTGTGATTTCTATTTGGATCGTGTTGTGCGCTGCAATGGGTTGATATTTGGTTATTGCATTTCTTCTTTACTTGCAATTTTCTTGGTTGATTACCTGATTTATTTGCATATCGTCTTTATGTGATGGATTGTTGACTGAGCAGAGTACATTAAGAAAATTTTGTGCACCAAGGTGGTCTTATCTGTGATTTCATGATTTGTTCATATTATTGTTCTGTACTTGTTGAAATTTATGAATTGTACAGGAGATTGGCGAGTATCGTTTATAATTCTTGCTTTTATTACCTCACCAAGGGCAGTTAGGATACTTGCTGAGTATATGGGGTCGGTTGTACTCATTCTACACTTCTGCACCTTGTGTGCAGTTCTTGGAGCTAAGATGCAGTGGATGATGGGAGCTGGCATTGAAGATGTACCCGTCTTTCGCATATAGATACCACTTGTCCTTGGTAGTTTTAGATTCGAATTCTATTTATGTACATTCCAAACAGATGTTGTCTTTATTTTATATCAGCTTTGTAAATCTAAATCTTAGTGGCTCATGACTTATACTACCAAATTCTTGGGTTAATTCATAGAAATTAAGTTATTTTACTTATTGATCCTTATTATTCTTATTTGAGTTGTGTTGACTTTTATTTGGCTTACCTAGGGGTTGGGTTAGGTATCATCACGACTAGGTGAATTTTGGGTCGTGACAAGTTGGTATCAGAGCTATAGGTTCATAGGTTCTACGAGTCATGAGCAAGTGTCTAGTAGAGTCTTGCGGATTGGTATGGCGTCCATACCTATCTTCGAAAGGCTATATGGCATCTAGGAAACCTCCCATCTTTCCTTCTTTATCGTGCGATATTGATTCAGCTTGAAGCGTATCTCTTTGAATTCCTTCCATTCGCTTGTACATTATATTGAGCACTCGATATCAGTTGTGCATCGACGACTTGTGATTTCATAGATGAAGTGCAAGATGTATTTTTTGTATTGTGGAGGTTGGCCAGTCTAGGATCTGTCACGACCCAAAACTAACCCCTGTCGTGATGGCGCCTATCGTGGAACTAGGCAAGCCGACTCATTTCCAAAACAACCAATATTTCATTTTAAAGATAATTTCAAGGTTATTTAACATAAAGCCTCAATTTAAAGAGTTCAAATCAAAGAAAAACAGAAGTGCAGAAAAGAAAAGCCCGACATCGGGGTGCCATTAGTCATGAGCATCTGCTACAATCTGTCTAACAATATCAAGGCTAACTCAGCCTGGAAAATAGCTAAATACAACTAGAGGAAGATAAGAGGGAGAAGAGCAGGGGCTGCGATTGCCAAACAGCTACCTTGCTATCTCCAAGAAAATCTGCAACCAGAACACTCAATAACCGCTACCGTATCCAGCTATACCTGAATCTGCACACAAGGTGCAGGGAGTAACGTGAGTACGCCAACTCAGTAAGTAACAAGAATAAATAAAGACTGAGTAGTAGTGACGAGCAATAAAGCATATAACATTCATATCAGGAAATCTCAGTAAAATACCACATGCTTTTAAAGTCAGGATTTGAATCAAACATCTCGTTTAAACCCAGTTCCAATAAATATCATTTAAAGATATTTTTCCAACAGTTTTTCAAATGAAGGATCAATGCAAAAGTGAGCAAAAATGATGAAATCATAAATAGCCCCTCGGACAAAACATCACTCATATACAGCCCCTCGGGCAAATCTCACAATCACTCTTGCCACTCGGGTATACCTCACAATCACTCATGCCTCCCAGTCACTCAGCACTCGGCACTCGCACTCAGTAGGTACCTGCGCTCACTGGGGGTGTGTACAGACTCCGGAGGGGCTCCTTCAGCCCAAGCGCTATAATCTGCACGGACAACTCACATGCGATAATAATAAAGTATGCTGCAGGAGGGCATCCCCGATCCACACTCATCCTCACAAATCAGGCCCTCGTCCTCACTCAGTCATAAAATATGCTGCAGGCGGGCATCCCCGATCCACACTCATCCTCACAAATCAAGCCACTCGGGCATTTCAGTAAAATAGGGCATTCGGCCCAAAATATTTATATGCATCAAAATAGAGTCATAAAACTGAGTTATGCGGTAAACAAGTATAAACATGACTGAGTATAGATTTTCAATCGAAAACAGTGAGAGGATGGTAAGAAACAGCCCCTAAGGGTCTAAACAGCATTGGCGCAAGGCCCAAACATGGCATTCAGCCCAATTTAAAAAACAAATCTTTCTAAAACATATAAGTATCAATGGTTTCAACAAAGTATGCAACTTTACAGTTGCTATGGTATGGACCAAGTCACAAATCCCCAAAAGTACACGCCCACACGCCCGTCACCTAGCATGTACGTCACTTCAAAATAATAGAATGATACGAAATCCGGGGTTTCATACCCTCAAGACTAGATTTACAATCGTTACTTACTTCAAACTGGTCAAATATCTAACCCGCAATGATCTTGCCTCTAGACTCGGCCTCCAAATGCTCCGAATCTATTCACAATCAGTACAATACCATCAATACGCGCTAATGGAATGAATTCCACAAGAAAAACTATAAAATTAGACCAAAACCCGAAATTGGCTCAAACCCGGCCCCAGGCCCACATCTTGAAATCCGACAAAATTTACAAAACTAGAAAGTTCATTCACTCACGAGTCTAACCATACCAAATTCATCAAAATCCGACATCGTTTGGTCCTTCAAATCCTTAAATTACTTTTCCAAAATTTCCAAGCCCTAACCCCTCATTTTCACTAATTACCATGATTAGACAACGAAAAATCACCATATATACAAGTATTAGGGCTCAAGTAACTTACCTCAACTAAATCCCCTTGATTCCCTCTTCAAAACCTTCCAAAAGATCCAAAAACCGAGTTGAAATTGTGAAGAATGACCAAAATTCGTGAAGGGTTCTATTTAAGGATTCTACCAAGGTTTTTCGCACCTGCGGCCATTTTCTCGCACCTACGCTTCCGCATCTACGGACACCGGTGCGCACCTACACAACTCACTTAATCCCACAGATTTCGCATCTGCGGACCCCTTCCTCGCACCTGCGGACTCGCATCTGCGGTCCCAGGTGCGCATATGCGAAACCAGTCCAAACTTCTCCTCTCTGCATCTGCGCTCAAGGCTTCGCACCTGCGGGCTCACAGATGCGGCCAATTCTTTGCACCTGCATTCCCAGCCTTGGCCCAGTGTCTCCTGCACCTGCGCACTCCCCACGCGCACTAGCGGCCTCGCACCTGCGACCCTTTCTTTCACAGGTGCGGAAATAGCAGAAGCAACAGCTCCAGCTGCAATTTCGAACTTTAAAAAATCCGTTAACCACCCGGAATCACCCCGAGGCCCTCGGGACATCAACTAAAAATACCAACAAGTCATATATCAACATACCAACTTAGTCGAACCTTCTAACCACTCAAAACAACATCCAAATACCAAATTACTCTCGGATTCAAGCCTAAGAACTTCTAAATTTCCAAATTCGGCAACCGATGCCGAAACCAACCAAACCATGTCCGAATAACCTCAAATGTTTCACACACGTCACAAATGACACTACAAACCTACTCCAACTTCCGGAATTCCATTCCGACCCCGATATCAAATTTTCCACTACTAACTGAAATCGTCAAATTTCTAATTTTTCAAATTCAAGCCTAATTCTATCACGGACCTCCAATTCACATTCCGGACGCACTCCTAAGTCCAAAATAACCTAACGGAGCTAACGAAACCATCAGAATTCAAATCCGAGATCGTTTACACATAGGTCAACATCCGGTTGACTTTTCCAACTTAAGTTTCTACTTAAGAGACTAAGTGTCTCAATTCACTCCGAGTTCCTTCCGGACCCAAACCAACTAACCCGATATAACATAATATAGCTGAATAACACAAAAAGAAGTAGAAATAGGGAAAACAGGGCTATAACTCTCGAAACGACCGGCCGGGTCATTACATCCCCCCTTCTTAAACATCCGTTCGTCCTCGAACGGGTCTAGAAACATACCTGGAGTCTCGAATAGGTGTGGATATCTGCTTTGCATCTCCCGCTCAGTCTCCCAGGTGGCCTCCTCCAAAGGTGACCTATCCATTGCACCTTCACCGAAGCTATATCCTTTGACCTCAACCTTCGAACCTGCCAATCCAAAATAGCCACCGGCTCCACATCATAAGTCATATCACCCTCCAATTGAACCGTGCTGAAATCCAAAACATAGGACGGATCTCCAATATACTTTCGGAGCATGGAAACATGAAACACTGGATGCACACTCGACAAGCTGGGTGGCAAGGCAAGCTTATAAGCCACCTCTCCTATCCTCTGAAGGACCTCAAAAGGCCCAATGAACCGGGGGCTCAACTTGCCCCTCTTCCCAAACCTCATAACACCCTTCAAGGGTGATACCTTCAGCAAAACCTTCTCCCCAACCATAAAAGACACATCACGGACCTTCCTATCCGCGTAGCTTTTCTTCTTGTACTGCGCCGTGCGAAGTCGCTCCTGAATTAATTTCACCTTATCTAATGCGTCCTGAACCAAGTATGTACCTAAGAGCCTAGCCTCGCCCGGCTCAAACCATCCAACCGAAGATCTACACCTCCTCTCATACAAAGCCTCGTACGGAGCCATCTGAATACTCGACTGATAACTGTTGTTATATGCAAACTCCGTGAGTGGCAGAAACTGGTCCCATGAACCCCCAAAGTCAATGACATAATCACGCAACATGTCCTCCAATATCTGAATAGTGCGCTCGGACTGCCCGTCCGTCTGAGGGTGAAAAGTTGTGCTTAATGCAACCTGAGTACCCAACTCTCGCTGCACGGCCCTCCAAAACTGCGATGTGAACTGAGTACCCCTATCTGAAATGATGGAAACTGGGACACAATGCAGGCGAACGATCTCTCGGATGTAATAGTACCAACTGGAATGAAGTGCGCGGACTTGGTCAGCCGATCCACAATAACCCAAATAGCGTCGAACTTCCTCGAAGTCCGTGGGAGCCCAACTACAAAGTCCATAGTGATCCGCTCCCACTTCCACTCTGGGATCTCTAACCTCTGAAGCAAGCCACCCGGTCTCTGATGCTCATACTTAACCTGCTGACAGTTTAGACACCGAGCCACAAACCCAACTATATCCTTCTTCATCCGCCTCCACCAATAGTGCTGCCTCAAATCCTGGTACATCTTCGCCGCACCCGGATGGATAGAATACCGCGAGTTGTGGGCCTCCTCAAGAATCAACTTTCGAAGCCCATCTACATTAGGCACACATATCCGGCCCTGCATTCTCAGCATGTCGTCATCACCAATAGTCACATCCCTAGCATCACCTCTCCGAACCCTGTCCTGAAGAACGAGCAAGTGGGGGTCATCATACTGACGCTCCCTGATACGGTCATAAAGAGAAGACCTGGAGACCACACAAACCAATACCCGGCTAGGCTCCAAAATATCTAATCTGACAAGCTGGCCCGCTAAGGTCTGAACATCAAATGCCAAAGGTCTCTCTGTTGCTGGAAGATATGCTAAATTCCCCAAACTCTTTGCCCGACAACTCAAAGCATCGGCCACCACATTAGCCTTCCCCGGATGGTACAAAATAGTGATATCATAGTCCTTAAGAAGCTCCAACTATCTCCGCTGACGCAAATTAAGATCCTTCTGCTTTAACATATACTGCAGACTCCGGTGATCAGTATAGATGTCACAATGAACCCCATACAAATAATGATGCCAAATCTTCAAGGCATGAACAATGGCTGCTAACTCAAGATCATGGATAGGATAGTTCTTTTCATGGGTCTTTAACTGTAGTGAGGCATAGGCAATCACCCTACCCTCCTGCATCAAAACACAACCAATGCCTATCCTCGAGGTATTACAATACACGGTGTAAGAACCTGAAGTTGATGGCAGAACTAACACTGGAGCTGTGGTCAAAGCAGTCTTGAGCTTCTGAAAGCTCTCCTCCCTCAATCTCTGCAATACAACCCTCAAATGCTGGAATACAACGACGAATGAGTCCAAATAGGGCTGGAATACACTGTTTATCAAATGTATGAATGCTGCTGGGGCATTGGTCAGCCCAAAAGACATCACCAAGAACTCATAATGGCCATATCGGGTCCTGAAAGCTGTCTTGAGAATATCTGAATCCCGAATCTTCAACTGGTGATAGCCGGACCTCAAATCAATCTTGGAGAACACCCTCGCTCCCTGAAGCTGGTCGAATAAATCATCAATACGAGGCAAAGGATACTTGTTCTTGACTGTGACCTTGTTCAACTGCCTGTAATCAATACACATTCTCATGGAACCATCCTTCTTTTTCACAAATAGAACCGGTGCACCCCAAGGTGACACACTAGGCTGAATAAACCCCTTATCGAGGAGTTCCCAAAGTTGTTCTTTCAATTCCTTCAACTCCGCGTGCCATACGATACAGTGGAATAGAAATGGGCTGAGCGCCCGACACCAAATCAATACCAAAGTCAATATCCCTGTCAGGCGGCATGCCCGGTAGGTCTGCAGGAAACACATCCAAAAAATCACGTACCACCGAAACATAATCAATGATGGGGGTCTCTGCACTAACGTCCCTCACAAAAGCCAAATAATATAGGCAACCCTTCTCAACCATGCGCTGAGCCTTCAAATATGAAATCACCCTACTTGGTACATAATCTATAGAACCGCTTCACTCAACCCTCAGAATTCCCGGCATAGCCAACGTCACATTCTTAGCGTGACAATCTAGAAAAGCATGACATGGAGATAACCAATACATACCCAATATCACATCAAAGTCAACCATACAGAGCAACAATAGATCTACTCGGGCCTCCAGACCCCCAATAGTTACCACACATGACCAATATACGCGGTCCACAATAATAGTATCGCCCACAGGAGTAGATACATGTGCAGATGAAACTAAGGACTCACGGGGCATATTCAGAAAATGGGCAAAATACGAGGAAACATATGAATACGTGGAACCAGGGTCAAATAATACTGAGGCATCTCTGTGGCAAACTGAGACAATACCTGTAATCACAACATCTAAAGCAATAGCATATGGTCTGGCAGGGAGATCTAAGGGTGGCAAGTGGGTCGGTCCCGGGCCTAAACGGGCTAAGTGGTCCGGTCCAAACGGTCCCGGTCCCAGTCCCGGGCCGGTCCCAAATTAAACGGGCTAAACGGTCATTTTGTAGGGACCAGCCCGAGACCGTTTGGTCCCGGACTAAATGGTCCCGGCCCGTGGGCTAAATGGGCTAAGTGGGCCCAACCGATTTAAAAAAAAATTAAATAGAAATTAGAGACAAAAGGATGTTAAAAATAATATCTAAGTCTAAAGACAAAAATATTATAAAAAGATATGCCTTGTAATTTTATTATAGCATTAAAGAATATGGTAATATCTTTCTTAGTCTTCATCCCCCTTATGGAATGAGCACAACAAGGTGCTAATACCACCATTGAGAAGAAAAAGAAACTAATCAAGATGTGCCAAAATATAAGTTACATAATACATACTAATTTTTGTTCATACAAGTTACATGGTATCTCTTACAAACTTCATAAATCTATCAAGGTCCGGAGGAATTTCCGTTGGTGGTGGCGGAAAAGTAGCTTGGTCAGCGCCACTTCCGGGCGAAGCAACATCCTCCGCAAGTTCAGCTAGCATTTCTTCGTAAGCTTCATCTTCATCTGGTTGTGATTCAGCAAGTCCAAAATTTCTTCTTTCCGACCGGATCCAATCTCTGAAAAGTACTGATTTTTCCAAACTCTCCCTCATAGACGTTCTATAATCACCGAGTTGAAGTTTTGCTTGACTGAAAGCGCTCTCTGATGCCACTGTTGAAGCTTGAATAGTTAAAATATCCCGAGCCATCCTTGAAAGAACCGGAAAGTATTTTTCTTTGTCCTTCCACCATTCCTAAAAGATTAAAGGAGCCGTCGGGATTCACTTCCTCAATTGCCTGCGACAAATAAACTTCAAGCTCATTTAGTTGTGAAAAATTACTACTACTAGAACCTTGAGAACCCCTAAACCCCGCCCAAGCACTAAGTGCTCTTACTCCCGCAGTTCTTTTAGATGATTGAGAATCAGAAGAAGAAGGAGTTAGAACATTTGGTCTAGCATGATTTAATGCAACTTGATAAGTATTAAAAATAGTTTGAGCATTTATTCTAATTGAGGCTATTGCTTCCGGAAGTTGAGACAATTACTCATCTTCAAGTGCTAAACCATTATAAACAGTTTCATACCAAAAATGAGGAACTCCTAATTTCATACAAGGATTTAATAAAGCAGAAACATCATAAATAGGGGGAATAGGGAAAAAATATTTTTTAAACTTTTTTCTCATAGAATCAATAGCAAGTTTATAAATTTCCCACCCTCTGAAAAATGAGCAAACAAATTTGCAAGTTCTGCAATATAAACTAAACAGTTAGAAATAGTAGGATAATATTGCCCAGAAAATTCATTTATAGCAATATGAAATTTTTCTAAAAAATCTACAAGTATTTTAACATTAGCCCAATCCCCATTTGTAAGGTGTTCATCATCATCACTTACATGTGCATTAAATGTTGAGTTTATGAGGTTTCTATATTCATATGCAACAACCAAACTTTCATACATGTAATTCCATCTAGTTGGACAAGGTTTAGGAACCTTTCTTTCTCTTAGGCCAAATTCATCGCATCTTTTAAAATATTCTCTAAGTCTACTTCTACGGTTTGAATAAAAAAGCCAGTTAAGAGCCATTTTAACCTTTTCAATTTCAATATTTAAAATTCTCATATCATCACCCACAATTAAATGGTAAATATGACAAATACATCTAACATGAAAAATATCACTAAATGCAGGATTTGGCGTAGTGGTAAGCAAAGCTATAACATTTGTGTTACTAGTAGCATTATCCATTGAAATTGATATTATTTTATCACTAATGCAAAAATATCTACAAATATTTGTAACTGTGCTAGCAATAAACTGCCCTGTGTGACGTGAATTAATTATTCTATAAGAAATAATGCGCTTTTGCATTATCCAATCCTCATCAATCCAATGACTGGTAACAGTAAGGTAATCACAGTCGTTACCACTTCTACCAATATCAGTTGTAATAGCAACACGATAATTTATATGAGTAAATAAATAGCGCAAATATTGTTCATATTCATGTTTATATTTATAAATATCGCTCTTTACGGTTGTGCGAGGAAAACCTTTATAAGTAGGATTAAAAAAATTTCTAATATAATGCACAAAGTTAGGGTCAGAAGGAAAACTATAGGGTAAACACATAACAGTTACCATTTTTGTCAATTCTTCCCGATCTTTTTTTGGATCATAATATAAAATACCACCGGTAACAGTGTTAATTCCCGGTTGAAATTGATTTGAACCGGTACTAGGGTCAACTTGACTAGGAGTAGGTAGACTTTTTCCCTCGGCCAAAGCTTTCAGACGAAGATATCTCACTCTATCTTGAGGGTGTTTCATTATGTGTCTAGCCAAAGTTCCCATTCCCCGCGATCCAAAATATTTAAAAACTAACTCCGTGCCACAAGTTTTACACTTAGCCTTATTTTCTGGAATTAGTAGAGTAAAAAATGGCCAAACGGGAGATGTTTCCGTCCGTTTGCTAGGTTGTCTAGAAAAAGTAGGGGTAGTAACAGGAGTATCAGATGGGGCATCATTTGGATTAGCAGGGTTATCACTAGTTAGGTTAACATCAGGAGCAGGACTAGTTGGTGTATCATCATCCGGTTGAGTTTCATCAAAATCTATTTCCTCGTCATCATTTTCATCAATAGTTGGATTAGAATAAAGAGCACTCATTAATTCATGGTCTAATTGTTCACCAGCTCTAATATTATGGCAAAATTGACTTTCAGTAAATTATAATAAACTATTATCGCTATCAAGAATAGCAGGTGTAGGACGGATATGGAGTTTGGTTCGGGGAGCCCGGGGCAGTGAAGAAGGAACAGATTGAGTACTAGATTCGTCACTCTTGGATTTTCCCTTATTTTTACCAAAACGTTTTTTTAAGGAAGCCATCTTAATTAATAAAGTAATAGAAAATAAATAAAACAAATAAAATTATAATATTAAAACTTAAGAGTTGGAACGAGTTTACCGAATTGACGAACAACTTGTTGAAAATTGATTAATGTTGAAGACTTCAATTCACCAACTTCACAATTGTTTCACAAATTGTAACAATAAAGTAAGCAATAGTAGTAATTATAGAAGAAAATTAGAGAGAGATTGTGATAGATTAATGATTTTATAAGAAAAAATAAAAGAATGATAGGGTATTTATAGTTGAAAATAGGAAAAAAGTATAATTATAAAAAGTTTGGGATTAAAACAAAGTTGGGGGGGTTAAATGGCTATTTTATAAATAGTCAACGGCTATTTTTGACAGCCCAACGGCTATATATATATATATATATATATATATATATATATATATATATATATATATATATATATATATATATATATATATTTTTTTTTTTTTTTTTTTAAAAAAACTTTTAAAAAAAATAGCCGTTGGGACCGTTTTGTCCGCTAAGGGACCGGTCCGGTCCCGTTCCCTGGCGGGCTAAATGGTGCCGGGCCTGTGGGCCCAAATCATAGGACCAGCCCAGGCCCACTAAAACCGGGCCAAACAGTCCTGGCCTATTTAGCCCATTTGGCCCGCGGTCCCAGGCCAGTCCCGGGCCTGGACCGGCCCACTTGCCACCCTAAGGGAGAGCATAGAAACGGGCCTGACCATCCCCCTGATCTGCCTTCCCCTCTAGGGCGACCCCTAGCTGACTGACCTCCACCCCGAGCTGACTGGGCGGGTGGTGAGGTAGCTGGTTGCTGTAGTCGGAGGCTGACTCCTCTGCTGAGATGGACCTCCATGACGACGAGGACACTGCCTCCACATATGCCCAAGCTCCCCACACTCAAAACAACTCCCTGGTGCTGGCGGCGGAAACTTAAGGGAACCCCTAGCACCTGGATGATTGGTAGAAGAACCTGGCATGGAAGAGCCCTGAACAGGTGGAGCACGGGACGAACTCTAAACTGGAAGGTCACTAAGTGATAAGTGGCCCTGATGAGAACTGTGAGAACCATGGCCAGATGATGCACCCCGATGAAATGGCCAAGCTGACTGAGCCTGTCTGAAATGACGACCTCTACAGTGCTGGAACTGACCCCCAAAAGGAGCACCGCTGAATCCACCCTGACCACGAGGCCTCTTGGCCTCC
Organism: Nicotiana tabacum; assembly: GCF_000715075.1. NCBI lineage: Eukaryota > Viridiplantae > Streptophyta > Magnoliopsida > Solanales > Solanaceae > Nicotiana > Nicotiana tabacum. Next base: position 123,627,390 of record NC_134083.1, on the reverse strand, counting down.
CGCTCAACTCTCTCCTGACCGCGAACCATCTCAATCTGCTAAGCAATGTTTACAACCTCATCAAAGGTAGCACCCGAAACTCGCTCCCTGGTCATGAGCAACTGTAGCTGATAAGTGAGGCCATCAATAAACCTCATGATCCTCTCTCTGTCCGTGGGAACCAACCAGATAGCATGATGGGCCAACTCGGAGAACCGCATCTCATACTGCGTCACAGACATATCACCTTGGCGGAACCGCTCAAACTGTCTACGCAGCTCCTCTCTGCGGGATCGAGGCACGAACTTCTCCAAAAAGACCACGGAGAACTGCTGCCAAGTAAGGGGTGCTGCGCCAACAGGCCTACGCCTCTCGTAAGTCTCCCACCATCTTAGTGCAGCCCCAGAAAATTAAAAGGTAGTGAATGAGACCCCAGCAGTACGGAGTATCCTCTGACACATGTCCAAAAAGTCCTGAGCATCCTCTCTCTGTGCCACTGAAAGGTGGTGGCTGAAGTCTCCCAAACCTCTCCAACCTGCGCTGATCATCCTCAGGCATAGCAGGAACCACATAATCCTGAGCAACAGCAACCGGCTGGGCTGGTGGTGCCTCTGGTGTCTGAAGTCCCTGAATAACCTGCTCGGGTGTGCGAGCGACAGGAGTCTGAGTGCCTCCCCTGGCCTGTGATGTGGTTGCGGCCGTCGAAATAGAGACCGCCTGAGCAAGGCCAGTACACACTGTCAGAATCTGAGCTAGGGCCTCCTGAAGGCCTGGAATCACAATAGGCACATGTGGTGCCTGAGCTGGTGCATCAACAACTGGAACTTGGTCCTAATCTGGGACAACCGGTGGATCTGTAGGTACTGCCCCAACTACTGTATGTGCTGCACCTCTACCCCTACCATGGCCTCTACCGCGACCTCGGCCTCTCACGGCCCTGGCTGGTGGTATTGGCGGCTGGCCCTCCTGACCGGTAGTACGAGTCCTCACCATCTGTGAGAGAATGAAACAACAGATGTTTAGCTACTAGAATCAACAGATTTGCATGACAAGAATTCAAGAATGTGGAGTTTCCTAAAGGTTCTGTAACCTCCTAAAGATAAGTACAGACGTCTCCGTACCGATCCACAAGACTCTACTAAACCCACTCATGACTCGTGAGACCTATGTAACCTAGGCTCTGATACCAATCTGTCATGACCCAAAACTAACCCCTATCGTGATGACGCCTATCGTGGAACTAGGCAAGCCGACTCATTTCCAAAACAACCGATATTTCATTTTAAAGATAATTTCAAGGTTATTTAACATAAAACCTTAATTTAAAGAGTTCAAATCAAAGAAAAACAGAAGTGCGGAAAAGAAAAGCCCGACATCGGGGTGTCACTATTCATGAGCATCTGCTATAATCTGTCTAACAATATCAAGGCTAACTCAGCCTGGAAAATAGCTAAATACAACTAGAGGAATATAAGAGGGAGAAGAGCAGGGGTTGCAATCGCCAAATAGCTACCTTGCTATCTCCAAGAAAATCTGCAACCAGAACACTCAATAACTGCTACTGTGTCCAGCTATACCTGAATCTGCTCACAAGGTGCAGGGAGTAACGTGAGTACGCCAACTCAGTAAGTAACAACAATAAATAAAGACTGAGCAGTAGTGACGAGCAATAAAGCATATAACGTTCATATCAGGAAATCTCAGTAAAATACCACATGCTTTTAAAGTCAGGATTTGAATCAAACATCTCGTTTAAATCCAGTTCCAATAAAAATCATTTAAAGATATTTTTCCAACAGTTTTACAAACGAAGGCTCAATGCAAAAGTAAGCAAAAATGATGAAATCATAAAGAGCCCCTCGGGCAAAACATCACTCATATACAGCCCCTCGGGAAAACCTCACAATCACTCTTGCCACTCGGGCATATCTCACAATCACTTATGCCTCCCAGTCACTCAGCACTCGGCACTCGGCACTCGCACTCAGTAGGTACCTGCGCTCACTGGAGGTGTGTACAGACTCCGGAGGGGCTCCTTCAGCCCAAGCGCTATAATCTGTACGGACAACTCACGTGCGATAATAATAAAGTATGTTGCAGGCGGGCATCCCCGATCAACACTCATCCTCACAAATCAGGCCCTCGGCCTCACTCAGTCATAAAATATGCTGCAGGTGGGCATCCCCGATCCACACTCATCCTCACAAATCAAGCCACTCGGGCATTTCAGTAAAACGGGACATTCGGCCCAAAACATTTATATGCATCAAAATAGAGTCATAAAACTGAGTTACGCGGTAAACAAGTATAACCATGACTGAGTATAAAATTTTCAATCCAAAAACAGTGAGAGGATGGTAAGAAACAGCCCCTAAGGGTCCAAATAACATTGGCGCAAGGCCCAAACATGGCATTCGGCCCAATTTACAAAAAATCTTTCTAAAACATATAAGTATCAATGGTTTCAACAAAGTATGCAACTTTACAGTTGCTACGGGACAGACTAAATCACAAATCCCCAATAGTGCACGCCCACACGCCTGTCACCTAGCATGTGCGTCACTTCAAAATAACAGAATGATACAAAATCCGAGGTTTCATACCCTCAGGACTAGATTTACAATCGTTACTTACTTCAAACCGGTCAAATCTCTAACCCGCAATGCTCTTACCTCTGGACTCGGCCTCCAAATGCTCCGAATCTATTCACAATCAGTACAATACCATCAATACGCGCTAAAAACTATAAAATTAGACCAAAACCCGAAATTGGCTCAAATCCGGCCCTCAGGCCCACGTCTCAAAATATGACAAAATTCACAAAACTAGAAAGCTCATTCACTCACGAGTCTAACCATACCAAATTCATCAAAATCCGACATCGTATGGTCCTTCAAATCCTTAAATTACTTTTCCAAAATTTGCAAGCCCTAACCCCTCATTTTCACTAATTACCATGATTAAACAATGGAAAATCACCATATATACAAGTATTAGGGTTCAAGTAACTTACCTCAACGAAATACCCTTGATTCCCTCTTCAAACCCCTCCAAAAGCTCCAAAAACCGAGTTGAAATTGTGAAGAATGACCAAAATTCGCGAAGGGTTCTATTTAAGGATTCTGCCCAGGTTTTTCGCACCTGCTGCCATTTTCTCACACCTGCGCTTCCGCATCTACGGACACCGGTGCGCACCTGCGCAACTCACTTAATCCCACATATTCCGCATCTGCGGACCCTTTCCTTGCACCTGCGGTCCCAGGTGCGCATCTGCGAAACCAGTCCAAACTCCTCCTCTCCGCATCTACGCTCAAGGCTTCGCACCTGCGAGCTCGCAGATGTGGCCAATTCTTTGCACCTGCGTTCCTATCCTTGGCCCAGTGTCTCCCGCACCTGCGCACTCCCCACGCGCACCAGCGGCCTCGCACCTGCGACCCTTTCTTCCGCTGGTGCGGAAATAGCAGAAGCAGCAGCTCCAGCTGCAATTTCCAACTTCAACAAATCTGTTAACCACCCGGAATCACCCCGAGGCCCTCGGGACCTCAACAAAAAATACCAACAAGTCATATATCAACATACCAACTTAGTCGAACCTTCGAACCACTCAAAACAATATCCAAATACCAAATTACCCTCGGATTCAAGCCTAAGAACTTCTAAATTTTCAAATTCGGTAACCGATGCCGAAACCAACCAAACCATGTCCGAATAACCTAAACCTTTGCACACACGTCAAAAATAACACTACAAACCTACTCCAACTTCCAGAATTCCATTCCGACCCCGATATCAAATTTTTCACTGCCGACTAAAATCGTCAAATTTCCAATTTCGCCAATTCAAGCCTAATTCTATCACGGACCTCCAAATCATATTCCGGATGCACTCCTAAGTCCAAAATCACCTAACGGAGCTAACAGAACCATCGGAATTCAAATCCGAGATCGTTTACATATAGGTCAACATCCGGTTGACTTTTCCAACTTAAGTTTCTACTTAAGAGACTAAGTGTCTCAATTCACTTCGAGTTCCTTCCGGACCCAAAACAACTAACCCGATATAACATAATATAGCTGAATAACACAAAAAGAAGTAGAAATGGGGAAAACGGGGCTGTAACTCTCGAAACGACCGGCCGGGTCGTTACAGGGACTTGAGGCCAGGTTTAGATCGCAACTTAGGCTCGGTGGTTTCAGTTGTGTGAGTATGTGCTTTTGGACTTATATGTCTGGTAGTGTCCCTAGGAGTAGGGATTGATGACTCAGTAAGTAGTTGGATAGCTATATGATGAGTGTTACGTGACTGTAGAATGTGCTTAGATGGTTTGGATGTGACAAGAAGAATTGTGCCTTGGATGTGAAAGGACTATGGGTTCTTGATTTCTGTGTCTCGAGTTATGAGTGTGCTGAGGGATCTTTCAAAAATATTTAGTGATTGCATTGTGATTGTGTCCATGATAGGGCGTAGAGAGATGCCAGTTTGAGGTAGGTGAGTTATCTCTCGTAGGGAGGTCTATGGATGTGTGATCATTGTGATGTTTTTGCGAAGAGTTCTCTTTTTATCAGTGGGATGTGTATGTGCTACAATTCGGGTTGCATCGCTTGAGTAAGTTCGCATGACGGTCACACGGATGGATATGCGCTTAGTAGAAGATTTAAGGTATTCTATGGTTGGTGCTACGTGAGTGTATGAAGGATCTAGTTGGATTACAATGCATGATTATGGCAGTTATGGAGTAATGGTATTGTGGGTTATCAGATTTTATGTTCTATGGCTTCGATCCAAATAGGGGAGTCTACTATCGAGATCAGATTGCATGGTCATGTGTGATATTAGTTTGGACTGAGGCATACTTGAGGATCAATTATGATTTGAAGAGGTTGATTTCGAGGATGACTCGAGCAAGGAAAAATTTCTAGATGCATGATGTTTTACACTTGATGGGATATATGGAAATCTAGGAATGATTCGAGTTTGTTATTCATGGTGGATGTAGTACGCTAATAGAGCACAAGTCATTCGGCTAGTTTTAGCTGTGCATTGGAGATTAGAGTAGTGTGGATGACTCTTGAGAAGGTTCTTATGAGTTCAAGATTCATATGTGGTATTTGAGGATCTCTCATATTTGTATATGACTAAGATTAGAGGTTTACATTAGAGGGTGCTGAGATTTGCGGTGTTTCTATGCCATTGGTGATTCTACATTTCAGTATTAGAAGGATTGGAGAAATGACTTCAGATTTCACAGAAGTTCTCTTCAGAGTGGATATCTCGGTTGCGGTACTATTAGGTGCTTAAGAGGGAATACAATGACTTATGGGCCTTAAGACGACGTGGTTTCATGTTAAGGTCTCTTGTGGTCAGATTTGGTTAATGATCGTAGTGTACTGGTGAGCAGTGTTGACTTAACGGTAAGTCGAGAGGGACTCAAAGAAATAGGTGAGCTTGGTAGTGGTTTGGATCAGCATGGTAATAGAAATGACCGATTCTTTTGGTGTGGCGAGGCTTTGTAGGTATGTTGTGGCAATGCTTTTGGGTTTAGCGATCTGCATAGCTTGGTTGAGTTAGAAGGATTCAGTTCTAATGGCTTGATTATGTGCAAACGAGTTTCGAAGAGTTCTTGATGGTGTCGACCTTGACTTGGGACAAATGTTTTTGACAAGTATGGGGAGTACGATACATGTTGTGATCTTCTCCTGGATGGGGTCAAGTGGAAGGTGTCTGACTGATGGAGTATGTATCTTACTTGTGATTCAGGGATAATAATGGGGTTCTCGTATTTTCATATGATGGCATGATAAATACGGTGCGACACGTGGGATTGAGGTTTGCATGTACGAGGTTGTGGTTTCGTTCGAAGGGAAGGTCATGAGTTCTAGACATCATGGACGATTTCATATGTTTAGAAGAATGCTGGCAGTATCTGATATCACTTAAGAAGGGTGCACATTTCAGAAGGTGCATTATGTTTTGACTTGTGAATGCTTGGCTGGTATTATGGTAATTGCCTGGTTGATCGACTACTAATGTTCAGATTTTTCTATATGGCACGAAAGAATTATGAAAGTATTTCTCATGAGATGATTGTGTATGAGGGAAGTGTCAGTCATTTGAATGGTACCCGGAGATTCTTGTATTATAGGGATTTGAAGATTAAGAGGTTTTTATCAGAGGCCGATTGTTCCTTCGTTGGGGATGATGAAGATATGTTAAGAGGTCGATGCCTGATTGTATGTGTTATAGATAGGTTATTATGGAATTTTCGTAGGTTATCTACCTATTTCGGGAGAATTAGAATTGATTTGGAGGCCACCGATAGGCCTAATGAGAATATGTATTCTATATTGGGTCGAATTCGCTTACTCAACACATCTATTGTTGAAGGGTGTGTCCTCGGTTAGAGTTGATCTTATTCATGTTCTGATGTGTTTCATGTGTTACTCTTCTATTCTACGATGCGTTATGAGACTATTTACTATTTTCACATATGATGCGGTTTTGTTGGGCTTTGTGGTGAAATTCGAGCAAGATAGTTCTTGGGGTATTGAATGTAGGATGGGGCCTTAGTTATGGTCTTCCTGTATGTGGTATATTGTGCTATCCGTTCCTCCATGGTTATGCTCATGCACTTCGCGTGTTTGTTGTTGATATACATATGGTTGTGATAATGGGCATCATGGCTCGATTCCATATGGACTGGTGTATGGATTAGGGTACGCATCACAGTGGGGTTATGTTGGGATATGATCCTTTGTGCTTATTTCGTGTGTTTTGTTTCTCCTTTGTGTGATGGGTACATAGCATTGCTCTTCGTGGTGGTATCTGTTGAGCTTGCGAACAGTTCTCTCATTTGATTCTCTATCCATCTTTGGTTACATTCGAGTTATTGCTTGTTTGGTGCACGGATTGCATGGTATGTGGCTCTAGGTTGTATTTGTGCGACATGTCAATCGAGCAGCTTGTACTGGATGAGATGAGGTTACTGAACCTGGAATGAGTACTATCGAAATTGATTAAGGTATGTTTGGAGATGAGATGATGTCACTAGTCAGCTTAGAATTTGGCTATGGTTCTTATCGGGCGAGAAACTCCACGATTTGTTGATCCAAGGGGTGGTTATGAGTTTCTGCGTGTTTCTTTCATCATTGGCAGTGTACGAAGGTTTAGAACAAGGTTTTATTTGATATGAGGTTTGTTACTGGTACCAGATTTATTGGGTAGCTATTGTGGTCGAAAGTTATTGCTACAAGTATCTGAGTTATGTGGTATATCATGTGATTATATTTGGAATATGGTTATGGCTTGATACAACTTGTTCAGACTTATACAGTATATAGATGCGAGAATTGAGTCTTATAATGAATTTCGGATGTTGGAGATTGGTTTCCGAGGTTTATTGTCTAAGGTTGAAGAAAGGATATTCAGTTAGGTTATGTTGTCGGGCATATATGGATTGGGTGACGTGAGATCACCCATGGGTATGGGTATGGGTATGGTAAGGTTATCCAGTGATTTGATGGCTTTAAAATGACTCTTGGCACGTTCGAGGACGAATGTATGTTTAAGTGGGGGACAATGTAACGACCCGATCGATTATTTTGAGCATTCGCACTCAGTTCGGTGGTTTGAGGTCATGGGTAGCTTCATATGGTGCATTATGACTTGTATGTGTTGACAGTCAATTTTGACCTTCCCTTTTTAAATAAATTTATTTATACTTAATAATTTGCAATGAACGTTTTGAAAATATTTTCAATCAATAATACCTATTTTCATAAAATTAATTAAGTATTAGTAGTTTTGAAATTAATAATTTAGTATTTGTATTATTGTAATTATAATTATAAATATATCATACTTACTATTTTAGTATTATTAAAATAACTTTTATATACATCACATATGCTTTATAATTAATTTAATGAATTACTACTTAATTTATAATTAATTAGATTACTATGTTAATGATTTCAAAATTAGTGTCATAATTTAGAAGACAAAGTATTTTGCAAATAGTTAATTATAATAATTAGTGGCATATTTGATAATTATAATTTTTACTACATTATTGAAAATAATTAAGTTTGTTTAAATTAATTTAAAAAGGGTTAAAAGGCTAAAAGGCTATAATTGCAATTCTTAATTAAACATTGAGTGGCCATCTTTTAAATTAAAACTAGCCCAATACATAGGCCCAATCTGGAATTGACCCAGTCCAAACAACCCCTCCAATCCACCTTGGCAATCCCCGTCACCTCTTCTGAACCAATAGAAATTTGCTACATCACCCATCTCCACCACTCACATAAGAAACACACACACATCCGAGCCGTTGATTTATCCAATCAATTGTCCACATTTTATCTTGAGTTCCCTTTTAATTTTAATGCCTCCCATACCCAATCTCAGCCGTTGAAACACATGGATCCAATGACTCACATATTTCCTCGTTAAAATCTTTTAATACCTGAATTATCAGGGCTGTTGATCAAATGATCCAACAACCCAGATCTTTCCCTTCCACTTTAACCTAGAGATCGGATGGTCTCACCCCAAAACCCTAAATCATTTCACTCTTGACTCAGCCGCCCCTTTCCCCTTTCTCTCTATTTTCTCTCAACCTCACAGGCCCCAATCAATCAAAAACCTTGCACAAATTCGTGCAAGGTCATGAATCGATCAGGAAATCATCTCCTTTGCCTTTTGAATCCGCAAATTCTACTGAATTCTTCTCCGTTTCATCACATTAATTCAAAAATCCCAAATCGGAAACCCTAGACTCAAAGGTGAAACTTCAAATCTCAAGATTTCTCTTATGCTCGATCAAATCGGAGCATGCATGAGCGTATCTCAAAGCCTCAATATGATTATTCGAGGCCCAGAGGTCAAATGCAATGACCTCTGGACACTGAATCTTTGACCGATGGGTTTTGCCTTTAACGGTCAACTTCTCTTCTTTCAGGTAAAAACTCTCACTGATTTCCTTCTGTTTCTCTGGTTTTTACTCGTCGTTGCTTGCACACCTGGTAATCGTCACTCTCCACTACTAAAGTTTGAATCTGCTGGAACCCTAATGGCTTCAATGACCATTATAAATAGGAGCCTTAAATGCTATCACCTAACACTCCTAAGAACACCTAACATCAGAAGAAAATTAATACACAATATAGTATCATTCAGAAATTTTCAATTGTGGCTAAGTCTTTACTCGATTTCTACTTCCTCTATTTTTTGATTCTGAGTTACTGATTGGAGTCTGAGTTTTGGCTTTCTAAACGGCTAAACTAAGCACTTGTTTGGTTTGCTTCCTTAAAGGAGGTAAGTAAAACCTCAACCTTACCCTTCTTTTACTTGTTTGAATTGATAAGCATGAGTTGTTCTGTTATCTCTCACTGAATGATATTATTGATAATGTATGGTTGATTGCTTCGTGTGTTTGTTAATGACATATCATTGATCAATAGCTTCTGGAATCATAAACACTTTAAGCTATTGAAATTAGAACTATGTATTGATCCTAATAAACATGTGACAACTTATGTTTACTATTAAGCTTTAAAAATAGCTAAAGATCTCTCAAATTATCCTGATTATCTAGTTTCAGACCTCTTTGATGTTTTATTAGAACTGCCATGACTGTTATATTAATCCGCCTTAGGTATTATTTGCATTTTATAATGATTCACCTAAAAACCTAGACTTAGATGAAATATGAACTTGTTTAGTGGTAAAAACAAGATTGCCATTTTAGTTTAGATACATTAGCTCATGACTTTTAAACCAGTTTCTTCTTTTTGGCATGCCTATGTGATTCTGCTGATTCTTAGAAGGTCATTAATCATCTGATTAAACTCATGATTGCTTGGACACATTATGTAAGCATGCCCTAAGCTAGTTGGATCCTTGTGTCACTTTTATGTGTACTCTGAAAGTTACCACATACTTAACTTAAGCTATAAGGCTTGGTTAAAACATGTTCATGTTCTGATGCTTCATCTGTTGTGCTAAAGTACTACAATTAGGTTTCACTATACCTGAAATCCCATACTCGACTTGTTTAACAGATTCCCCAATGTAATGACACCCTTTCCCCTTTTCTAAAACTCATATAGTGACACTGTTAGCCTGATTTTATGAGGATAACTTCCTAATTCATGTTTGTAATAATATGACTTCTGCTAAGTATACCCAGTTGGTGTTCTTTTAGATATCCTGCACTCATCTTGTTCTTCAATACTTCTGCTTATCTTTCATGATCATGTACATGTCTATACTGTCCTTAGAACTCCACCAAACTCACATAAATGAACTAGGTTTAGCTTGTGAATCTAAAGTGAATCTCCTGCCTTGTTTCAGTTTAGTAGTATGCCTTATTCTTCAATGAGATTAGTGTGAAGTTAAAAGCTTTTATAAAGAAGTGATCATGCCATTTGTATTAGAATGAGATAGGGCTGTTAGCCTGAGACTCTGTTAATACTCTTTAGAAGTTCTAATTGAAGTTGATAATCTGTAACTCTGTTAATACCCTTTAGAAGTTTCAATTGTAGTTGTTAATCTGTATCTCTGTTAATACTTTTTAGTGGGTTTAATTGAACTTGTTAACTTATATCTCCATTAATATTCTTTAGAAGTTTTCTGTTGAAACTGTTAACCTGTGTGTATGCTAGAAGATAAGACTTAAGTTAAAACTAATCTTTGACTAATCTAATTGAAAAAATGCCCAGGAACTCTATAGGTTTGAACCATGCAATTACTCTACTCTTAAGACATATGATCCAAGTGTTTGGGTTTCAAAAGCAGTCTGCTAAGTGCTCTTGTTCTTGTGTGTGCCTGAAGTTAATCTCTTTGAGCATGGCCGATATGTCATGTGAACCATATCTTGACAATTAATTTTGATCCTCCGTATTTAAAAAATAAATTATGCAGGTTTCCTTGTCAAAAAATGATAAAATGTAGTATTTTGCACATTTTTAACTATAATGCAATTTATTGATAATTATTCCTATTTTTACAAAATATGAGAATTTTTATCATTTTATTGGAATTGGTTAAATACTACCATTTTTGTGCATTTTTATAAATTTCAAACAATTCATTGATGATTGTCCTATTTTTCAAATGTTAGGATATTCTATCAATTTATTGTCTTTTCAAAAAAATAAAATAATAATTAATACAACACAATTGTAGTAATTATATTTTAAATAAATACTATGAGGTATTAGTTATGCAGGAATAAGTAATGCAGGGATTAGTTATGCAAGTATTAGTTATACATGGATTAGTTACGCATGGATTATTATTTTTTGAGTATTTGGTTTGTTGTATTAGAAATTGATATACATTATATAAATTTTAAAGTAAAATACTTATTTACTGATTTTGTCTCTAATAGATTGAGAAGAGGAAGAGCCTAGCAGTGAGGCATCAGTATCTCCATGCTTGTTCTCCAAAGGGTTTGATACAAATCAATCTATAGAAGGAAGCCTTTATGTGTAAAATGATAGGGGTAAATTTATCATTTTAATATTTTATCCATGTATTACTAATACATGTATTAGTTATTCCATATTCTACCCCGCATAAAATAATACACATATTGACTCATAACCTATACATGTATTATTTATGTAGAATTGTAAAATGACAACCAAATATGGTATTAGTTATGCTGAATTTTGTAAAAAATAACTAATGGCTACCAAACATTGCATAAGTTCTGATACCAACTTGTCACGACCCAAAACCAACCTGTCGTGATGGCGCCTATCATGGTACTAGGCAAGCTGACTACGCAGACATTTCCAACACTCTAAATCTTTGAAAGATACGGAAGTAGTTAAAATCAAGGAAAAACCTTTTAAAAACAGAGTAAGAAATCATAATTCAAAACAAAATCTCTCCCAAAAATCTGGGTGTCACCGAGAACATGAGCATCTACATAAAGATAGAGTCTAGTACACCGTCTAGAAAATAAAACTGAAATAGATAACATGAAAGATAAGGGAGGAGAGTCAAGGTCTGCGAACGCCCATCAACTACCTCGATGATCTCCGAATGTCCGAACTCCGCAACTCAGCAACCGCCGCAATCGGAAGCACCTGAATCTGCACATGAGGTACATGGTATAGCATGAGTACAACCAACTCAATAAGTAATAAGTCTAATCTGTGGTCTGAAAGCAGTGACGAGATCTAACAATACGGTAAGGATACAGAATTTAGCAATGCAGAAAAATAGACATGCTTCCAAGTTCAACAGTTAAGTTTAGCATAGGTAAAAAAAAAAGGCCAAGTGTGACCGATCATATGAAAATGACATCTATATGCCTACATGCCAAGGTGAATACCGTATGTGATGCAACATAGTGAAATCCCAAGTACTCACTCTCTCAGAGCGCTCAATATGCGTGTCTCAATCCTCGCTCGCCACACTCAGTCACTCAGCACTATATATAGACATAAGGCTCGTTGTGGCGTGCAACCCGATCCACATATATATAGCCATAAGGCTCGTTGCGGCATGCACCCGATCCACATATATATAGCCATAAGGCTCGTTGTGATGTGCAACCCGATCCACAAATATATATAGCCATAAGGCTCGTTGCGACGTGCAACCCGATCCACATATATAGAGCCATAAGGCTCATTGCGGCATGCAACCCAATCTACATATATATTATTACACCCCATGTTTTCGTACGTGAAAGTACGCCATAAGTAAATTGATGAAAGCTTGGAAATGAGATGTTACATCCCGCATTTTCGTATGTTAAAGTTTCGTCGTAAGTTAATCGACATAAGTTCAAAAATGAGATTATTTTGAGATTATAAGCCTTATGCTATTTCAAATAAGTGATAAGTAAATTCGTGAAGGTGAGCGGGTAAGCAAATCGAAGAAAATAAATTTCATCGAAGTTTGACATTTTGAGATAAAATACGGTCCAAGCTATAATACCCTGTATTTATGGACTAGTGCCATACAAGGTATCACATGATCATGATAGCAAGATGTATAAAGTGTGTTAAAAGTGAGTAGTATTATAAGTAATTTCAGATAATTCTTAATTATATGGATAATTGATTAATTATTGGGTTAATGGGGGATTAACAAATCAATTAAGAAAATAATGGATAAGCTTAATTAAGCCCAACGCGGCAGCAAGTGGAACAAGGATCAAAGACCTAAATTGTGACTCTTTTGCTAAGTGGATAGGTGGCACATGTTGAGGATTCTTGTGGCTAAGTCATACATAAGTGGGCCCACACCCACTAATGTAAAAAGGCATCTCTAAATCACAAAATTGAGATGATTATGAATACATAGCTAACAGATGGAATTCTCTTTCTCAAGGTGAATTCTTATGAACCTTTATAACGTTACAGTAGCATGAAATGTGATTCTAAGAGAGCACGGTACAATCTTTCTCAAGAATATCATACGTTTTTTTCCCTACTTCGATCCACCATTACGCGATTTGTCGCAATTGACTTATGTTAGAGGGATTGTCAAGAGAATTGGCTCAGGTATGTTAAGGTTATCCCTTCTTTCCTTTTGGCATGATACATACGATACAAACAAAACGAGCAAATGCACAACTTCCATAAATGACTCTATTCATAGAAATGCTAGAGATGCTTATGTTCTTGATTCCCCATGTGTCCTATTATTCTATCATCTGTTCATAGGTCTCAGAAAATACGTAAGTTGATAAAGTTTACTTCATGATATTAATCAAAGGCATAATGGTCATATGACATTCCGAAAGATTTTATTGACGTACTTCTCATGCATTGCTTTCATTTATACATGTACATTGACCCATGACCAGATGACGTTATATACGCGTATATTATATGTATATGGGATATGAGAAAAGGTTACAGAATTATATACGCACCACCACCTGATCAGCTAGTATACGTTGATAATTTGCCCACAGTGGCCGCGATGATATGATGGGATGCCCTCAGAGGCTTGATGATGTTATGAACGCATATACCTATACATGGTGACATTTATACGCATATGCATAACATTATAAATATGAAATGATTTACAGAGCTATTCAGACTTACATGTTGAGTCTTTTACTCCATGTTTCTCTCATGTCTATTATTTTCTGATTTTTATTCCTTACATACTCGGTACATTATTTGTACTGACGTCCCTTTTGCCTGGGGACGCTGCGTTTCATGCCCGCAGGTACCGATAGACAGGTCGAGAGTCCTCCAAGTAGGCTATTAGCTCAGTAGAAGATGTTGGTGTGCTCCATTTGCTCCAGAGTTGCCTATTTGGTCAGTATGCATTGGACACGTATTGATTGGTATGTCGGGGCCCTGTCCCGGCCTTATGACGTTTATGTACTCTTAGAGGCTTGTAGACATATGTCATATATATGTAAGATTGTATGGCCTTGTCGGCCTATGTTTTGAATGTATAAATGATTATGTCGGCCTTATATGCACGTATGTCACGTGCATAAAGCTCTATATCATATTGGATCGTCATACGAAATATACGTTACGTTAGTACTCAGTTGAGTAAGGTGCCAGAAGAATTAATACTAAACATCTTTGACACACACACACACACACATACACACACACACACATACACACACACACACACACACACACACACATATATATATATATATATATATATATATATATATATATATATATATATATATATAACTCACAACACGTCACTCGGGCCCCAACTCAGTCACTAATATCTCCAGTCTCTCGGGCTCACAACACTCATGCTAAGCAGCCCTAATCAATGATACGAGATATGGCCATATATGATAACAGAGACTGAGATATGGCACGTAATGATGAATTTGACTGAGTTCATGTCTTCAATTAAACAGATAACTCAACAGTAAAGAACGACCACTATGGGTCCTAATAGTACCAACATATAGCCTAAGCATGATTTCTAGCATGAATCACAACTCAAATGCTCAAACACATAGAGTACAACAAAAATATTCAGATAGAAAAGCTACGCAGTTCCAGGGAAATCGACTAGTCACAATTCCTACGGTGCGTGCCCACACACCCGTCACCTCAACATAAATCACATAGTATGAAATTCGGTGTTTCATACCCTCAGAACCAAGCTTAGAAGTGTTACATACCTCAATCCAAGAAAATCTCTACTCCAACACACCTTTGCCTCGCGAAACGGCCTCCGAATGTCTCTAATCTAGCCACAAAAAATGCGATACAATTAACACGGGCTAAAGGAATTAATTCCATAAGAAAATACTAACTTATTAATCAAACGTCAAAAGTCGACTCAAAGCCGACCCCCAAGACCACGTCTTGAAATTTGATAAAAGTCATAAAACCCGAAATCTCATTCAACAACGAGTCCAACCATATCAAATTTACCAAAATCTAACACCAAATCGCCACCCAAATCCCCAAATTCCTAGCTTCAAACTCCCAAATTCCACCTTAAATACACTCAAACTAGGTGGGAAAATCAATGGGGAAACACAATTATTGAATAAATTAGGCCACAAGTGACTTACCTCAAGAAATACCCCGAACATCCTCTCAAGAATCGACAAATCCCGAGCTTGAAATGTTAAAAATGGTGAAAATCTCAGAACCCTCATTTTAAATAATATGTCCAGCATTCTCGCTTCTGCGGCCAATTTAGCCGTATCTGCGGCACCGCTTTTGTGGTCCATCATCCGTATCCGCGGAAGCCACTAAGCCGACCAACCGCTTCTGCGGTCGAAATCCCCTCTTCTGCGGGCGTGCATCTGCGCAAACAATCTGCTTCTGCGGAAATCACTTAAATCCCCAGGGCCCACATCTGCGCTCCAGGTTCCGCACCTGCGGAGGCGCTTCTGCGGCCCACTATCCACTTTTTGGGAAACAGACCTCGCCCCTCAACTCCGCATCTGCGGAGCCTTGCTCACACCTGTGGGCTAGCAGATGCGGTTACCCTCTCGCACCTGCGTTCTTCCCCAGGCCAGTCCAGTTTCGCACCTACGCAAATCCAGCCGCATATGCGGCATCGCACCTGCGGCCAATCCCGCGCAGGTGCCATCACACCAGAAAACTCCCAGCTTCAGCAATGCACTAAGTCTCATTTTCGATCCTTTAACCATCCGAATTCAACCCGAGGCCCCCGGGACCTCAACTAATTATACCAACAAGTCCTAAAACATGATATGAACTTAGTCGAGCTCTTAAATCACCTCAAACAACATCAAAAACATGAATTACATCCCAAGTCAAACCCATTGAAACTAAGAAATTCCAACTTCTACAAACGATGCCGAAACCCATCAAATCACGTCCGATTGACCCCAAATTTTGCACACAAGTCACAAATGACACCACAGACCTACTCCAACTCTCGGAACTGCAATCCGAGCCCGGTAACCACAAAGTCCACTCTCGGTCAAACTTCCAAATTTTTATCTTTCGCCATTTCAAGCCTAATTCAACTATAGACCTCCAAATAACAATCCGGACACGCTCCTAAGTCCAAAATCACCCAACAGAGCTAACAGAACCATCAAAACTCCATTCCGGAGTCGTCTACACATAAGTCCACATCTGGTCAACCTTTTCAACTTATGCTTTCATCCTTGAGACTAAGTGTCTCAATTCATTCCGAAACCTCACCGGACCTAAACCAACTACCCCGGTAAGTCACATAGCAGTTATAAAGTACAAAATGAGCAGTAAATGGGGGAACATGTCTATAATTGGGGGTCATTACATCCCAAATACATGGATAAATTTTCTCCTAACCAACTACCAAACACCGCAAAGGATATATCTCATTCTAATCTTAAAAATTGAGAGAGAGAGCAGCCATCTCCCTCATCTTCTCTCATGAGAACAACCGTTCAACCCCATTAGCTCTCTTGAGTCAGCCCGTCGCCCCTCCACTGCCGCCGCCAGAGTTGGTCACCAGCTGGCTGGCAGTCACTTCTCTCTATCCCCCCCGCTCCTTTATCTCCGTTCTCATTTTTGGATGTTGTTTGGTCGAGTACTCAGGGGAACGGTCCAGATCTGACCGGAGATGCCATGAAATCCGGTGACCTCTTTTGCTTCGCCTTTTTGGCCATTGTTCCGGTGCTAGCGCCGTGGAAACAACGCCTCCGATCTTGATGTCATTTTGTTGGTTGTTATTTTCACTCCTAAAACATGAAGGTCTGATTGTGTTGAGTTTGTGAAAAGTTTGTTCTTTCGCCGGAAAAGGTACAGATCCGGCATATCTCCATTGTCTCCGATGGCTATACATTTATTTTGGTTTGCTACATTTGTTCTGTTACTGGCTATGACTATTTTGTTACTAGATTTTGACTGTTCAAATTTTCTGACGAAATCAGTGTTCTTCCGATAACTTTGTATTTTTGGGATTTCTTTCTTTATGCTTTCTGACTGAAATTATATATGTATACGGTCGAAGCCGGGTTCGCCTATTGTGTGATCAATCAAGACTGAAGCATGACAGGATAAAGATCGATCTCGGGTTATATCGAACCAAGGGGGCGAAGTCAATTCATTGAGCTCGTGACCCTGGGATCGAACAAAATCGAAACCAAACAAGATCGAGAGAAATTTGCCGAGCCAAATAACAGAATGCCAAAATATCCGCGATCGGTTAGGGATTACAGCAAAAATCCCGGCACGTATCAAGGAGAGGCCGATTAATTAGCAAATCATGAGATTTTTTACCTTATATAGAATTGTATCAAGAGTAGGACTCCCCTACTATAACAAAGAGGGTATGATCATTTGTAAGGGACATTACAATACACAACACAAAGAAATATACTGTCATTTCTAATTCTTATCATCTTGTTATTCTGTTCATACATCAGTTGAAGCATTTCTTGGTTCGAGGGTGATCGAACTCGAAGGCCAAGGCTGTTCAATTCGTGTGGTTTGCATTTATTCTTTTGTCCTCAATTTCAATATCAATCTATTTTCTTAATTTGTATCAAGTTGTATCACGTATCCTTAAAACCACGTATAAATTCAATTTTTATCCGATTTTGAGGGTAAACAGTTTGGCGCCCACCGTGGGGCTAAGGATAATAGTGATTATCTGGTACAAACTTTCATAACGCACATTATTTTACACTTGTTCTTTGGAGTATCTTTGATTCCAGGACCAAAATGTTGAACTCTCAGTTAGCACCCCTACATGTGGATAATGAATTCGGTCATCACGGTGAAAATGATAACATAGCGCCAGGGAACGGCGTACCTTCGGTTGGCCCCAATGGAGTTTCTGTTGTACATCCAATCGACGTCAGCTCGCATGTCGCCATCAATGAAAATTTGGCCGTCGATCCCGAGGGCATCGTCCGTAGGGATGTTTGATCAGCCGCTCAAATCACACATAGAGGTGAAGAGGGCGGGATCAGCCTGCGGGTGATATTCGAAATGTTGCAGGATCAATAGGAAGCAATAACCCGACTCCAAAACCAGAATCACCCACAGAGTAGGATCGAGCTCGAACCGTCCCAGGAAGTTGTCCACATGGTCAAATCGGCTTCAAGGAAATCGAGCGAGAAAGAATCGGGGGCCTATCCTACAATCATAAAGATGCTCGAAGAACTGACAAAATGAATTGAGTCAGGGGAAAAGAAGATCGAGGCAAATGACAAGAAGGTGGAAACTTACAACTCCAGGGTCGATCAAATCCCCGGGGCACCGCCAATATTGAAGGGTTTGGATTCCAAAACGTTCATGCAAAAACCTTTCTCCCCAAGCGCGGCTCCCAAATCGATTCCCAAAGAAGTTTCACATGCCCGAGATTCCTAAATAGAATGGAACGACCGACCCTAATAAGTATATCACCTCTTACACATGTGCTATCAAAGGGAACGATCAAGAGAATGACGAGATCGAATTTGTCTTGCTAACGAAATTCGGAGAAACCCTGTCAAAGGGAGCTATGATATGGTACCACAATTTACCACCTAATTCTATTGACTTATTTTCTATGCTTGCAGATTCTTTTGTAAAGGCACACGATGAGGCCATCAAGGTTGAAACTAGGAAGTCGGACCTTTTCAAGGTAAGGCAGAAGGACAGCGAAATGCTCAGAGAATTCGTGTCTTGATTCCAAATGGAGCGAATGGACTTGCCACTGATCGCCGATGATTGGGCCATTCAAGCTTTCACCCAAGGACTCAATGTTCGAAGCTTAGTGGCTTCGCAACAGTTGAAGCAGAATTTGATAGAATACCCAACTGTTACTTGGGTCGATGTGCATAATCGATACCAATCGAAGATCAAGGTCGAAGATGACCAACTTAGGGCTCCTTCCGGGCTCATTTATCCTATCAGACACGTTGATAAAATCAAAAGTGACATTGATCGAGAATCGAGGTTGAACAGAGATTGGTACCAGCCATACAATAGAGATCATAGGAGCAGAGGATCTGGGTAAAATCCTGTACGAAGTAAAAGGAGAAGTGATTGAGGCCAGAGCTCTCGAGGGCTCATGAGAAATAATGGCTTTGACAGGCCTATCAGATCTAAAGAAGCGCCACGATTATCAGAATACAACTTTAATATTGATGCAGCCACCATCATATTGGCTATCGGATGGATCAAATGTCCTCGACCTTTACATATTGATCCAACCCAAAGAGATCCCAACCAAATATGCAAATATCATGGCACCCATGGCCACCGAACGGAAGATTGTCGACAATTGAGAGAAGACGTAGCCTGGTTATTCAACAACGGGCACCTTCGAGAGTTTCTAAGTGACCGAGCTAAGAATCATTTCAGAAATAGGGATTCCAATAAACAAAATGAGCAAGAAGAACCTCAACATGTCATTCATATGATCATTGGAGGGTTCGATGCTCCCCAAGGTCCGATGTTAAAGCACACCAAAGTATCAATCACGAGGGAGAAACAGACTCGAGATTACATACCAGAAGGAACTCTATCTTTTAACAACGAGGATTCAGAAGGAATCATGCATCCCCATAATGATGCACTTGTAATATTTGTACTCATGAATAAAACTCGAGTTAAACGTGTGTTAATTGATCTAGGTAGTTCGGCCAACATCATTCGATCAAGGGTCGTAGAACAACTCGGCCTACAGGACCAGATCGTGCCCGCTGCCCGAATACTAAACGGATTCAACATGGTTTGTGAAACTACTAAGGGAGAAATAACATTATCGGTGAACGTAGCCGGAACCATCCAGGAGACCAAGTTTTATGTGATCGAAGGGGACATGAGATATAACGCCCTGTTCGGGAGGCTGTGGATTCACAACATGAGGGTTGGGCCCTCGACCCTTCACCAGGTGTTAAAATTCCCAACACCAGAGGGGATTAAAATGATCTACGAGGAGCATCCCGCCGTGAAGGAAATGTTTGCTGTCGATGAAGTAATTCCAATTTCAACACTCTCATCGACACATGAGTCAGATTTGAAAGCAAAACAGGAAGCCAAATAGCAATCACCGATCCTGGTCTCGACCCAACTGGACAAGCAGGGGACTACCGAAGACGGTGATTATGGGGTTCATCGATCCTTCATAGTCCCCAATGATTCCGACGCTACCAAATCAACGGTCGAAGAGCTGGAGTAGGTCATACTGATCGAACATCTGCCCGATTGAAAGGTATACCTGGGCATGGGGTTAACTCCCGAGCTCAGGAAAAAATGCATTCAATTTCTTATAGCTAACATGGATTATTTTGCTTGGTCCCATCTCGACATGACAGGGATCCTACCGGATCACCACTCATAAACTGAGCCTGGACCCGAAATTCCATCCGGTGAAGCAGAAGAGGAGACCCCAGTCTGAGATCAAGCATGCCTTCATCAAGGATGAGGTAACTAAACTCCTTAAAATAGGGTCCATTCGGGAATGGCTAGCAAACGTAGTAGTAGTCCCTAAAAAGTGAACAAACTGAGAATGTGTGTGGATTACAAGGACTTAAATAAGGCGTTCCCCAAGGATTCTTTCCCTTTGCCTAACATCGATCGCATGATCGATGCCACGACCGACTACGAGATCCTCAGTTTTCTCGATGCCTGCTCCAGGTACAACCAAATACGAATGAACCCGGATGATCAGGAAAACACTTCCTTCATCACTAAGTATGGCACATACTGCTATAACATAATGCCATTTGGATTAAAATATATTGGTGCCACTTTCCGACGCCTAGTAAACCGGATGTTCGAAGAACAAATAGGGAATTATATGGAAGTTTACGTTGATGATATGTTAGTTAAGTCGCTACGAGTAGAGGACCATTTAAAGGATTTTTAGGAAACCTTCAGTATATTGAAGAAGTACAACATGAAGCTGAATCCGGAAAAATGCGCGTTCAGAGTCGGATCAGGTAAATTTATCAGATTCATAGTATCCAACCGAGGAATCTAGATCAACCTCGACAAGATCAAAGCTATCGAGGATATCACGGTAATGGATAACGTGAAGGCCATGCAAAGGCAAACCGGGCGCATAACCGCCCTGGGGCGATTTATCTCGAGGTCCTCCGATAAGAGTCATCGATGTTTCTCATTGCTGAAGAAGAAAAACAACTTCACATGGACCCCGGAATGCCAACGGGCCTTGGAAGAACTTAAACGATATTTATCGAGCCCGCCACTGCTTCACACACCGAGGGAAGACGAACAACTATACTTGTATTTGGCAGTATCAGAGATAGCGGTAAGTTGAGTCCTAGTTTGGGAAGAAAAAGGTACGCAATTTCCGATTTATTATGTTAGCCGTACCTTGGGTGAGGCCGAAACTAGATATCCCCACATAGAAAAATTGGTGCTCGCTTTACTAAGCCCCTCCAAGAAACTGAAACCGTACTTTCAATGCCACCATATATGTGTTCTGACAACTTACCCATTGCGAAATATAATGCAAAAACCCAAACTCTTAGGACGATTGGCCAAATGGGCCGTGGAAATTAGTGGTTATGATATTGAATATGGACCCCGGACAACCATTAAGTCTCAAAATTTGGCAGATTTTGTGGCTGACTTCATGCCAGCTCTAATACCTGAGGTCTAAAGAGAGTTGTTGGTAAACTCGGGGACATCTTCTGGAATTTGGGTCCTCTTTACGGATGGTGCATCGAACACAAATGGGTCCGGACTTGGTATCGTACTGAATCTACCCACAGGCAACATAGTTTGGCAATCCATTAGAACTGTGAAATTGACTAACAATGAGGTCGAATAAGAGGCCATGATTGCAGGTCTCGAACTGGCCAAAAGCTTGGGGTCGGAGGTTATCGAAGCTAAGTGTGACTCCCTCCTTGTGGTGAATCAAGTTAACGAAATGTTCGAAGTCAGAGAAGAATGAATTCAAAGGTACCTAGATAAGTTGCAGGTAATGTTACATCAGTTTAAAGAATAGACTTTGAAATACGTACCTCAATATCAAAATAGTGAGGCCGATGCCCTTGCAAACTTAGGGTCGTCGTTCGAAGACGACGAGCTCAACTTGGGGGCAGTTGTACAACTCATGAGGTCAGTAGTAGAAGAAGGTCATGCCGAGATAAATTCTACAAGCTTAACCTGGTATTGGAGAAATAAATATGTAGAGTACTTGAAGACCGGGAAACTTCCCTCAGATACAAAAGAATCGAGGGCCCTACGCACAAAGGCAACCCGATTCAACTTGTCTGAGGATGGAACCTTGTTCAGAAGAATGTTTGATGGCCCACTAGCAATATGTCTGGGACCGGGAGATACCGAGTACGTTTTGAGGGAAGTTCACGAGGGCACTTATGGAAATCATTCAGGTGCCGATTCATTGGTTCAAAAGGTGATCAGAGCCGGCTATTACTGGATCGACATGGAAAAATATGCGAAGGAGTTTGTTCGAAAATGTGACAAATGCCAAAGATATGATCCAATGATCCACCAACCCGAGGAACTGCTGCATTTGGTCTTGTCACCATGGCCATTCATGAAGTGGGGAATAGACATCGTTGGCCCCCTTCCATGGGCACCAGGTAAGGCTCAATTTATCTTATTTATGACTGACTATTTTTCTAAGTAGGTTGAAGCGCAGGCATACAAGAAAGTTAGGGAGAAGGAAGTCATCGACTTCATTTGGGACCACATCATATGTCAGTTCGGGATGCCATATGAAATTGTGTGTGACAACGGAAAACAGTTTATCAGCAGCAAAGTGACCAAGTTCCTCGAAGATCAAAAGAATCTTATCGACACCTTATCACCCTAGCGGGAACGGGCAAGCCGAATCGACCAACAAAACTATAATCCAAAACCTTAAGAAAAGGTTAACCGACGCCAAATGGAAATGGAAGGAAATCTTGCCCGAAGTCCTTTAGGAATACCGCACGACTACGAAGTCCAGTACTGGGGCTACTCCATTCTCATTGGTTTATGTCACCTAAGCCCTAATACCGGTCGAAGTCGGGGAGACAAGTATCAAATTCCGATATGCAACAAAGGAATCAAATGACAAGGCCATGAATATAAGTTTTGAGCTATTAGATGAAAGGCGTGAAGTCGCGCTCGTTCGATTGGCTTCCCAAAAGCAACATATCGAGAGGTATTACAATCGAAGGGCCAACCTTTAATACTTCAATGTCGGGGACTTAGTACTAAGGAAGGTCACACTAAACACCCAGAATCCTAACGAAGGGAAGTTGGGTCCGAGCTGGGAAGGATCGTACCAGATTCTCGAGGTCACTGGGAAAGGATCCTATAAGCTCAGAATGATGAACGATGAACAACTACCGATCAATCGGAATGTAACTCACCTAAAATGATATTACTGCTAAGGTATGACCCCATTCATTTCCTTTTATTTCGGACTAACACTTGTAGGTGATCGACAAGAAGCGGCACAAAGTTTTAGGTCTGAAAGCACACGTTGCACTCTTTTTTCCTTAGACTAGTTTTGTCCCAAATGAGTTTTTCGGCAAGGTTTTTAACGAGGCAACAATGGATCGTGCTAACTTAGAATCAAAGAAAGATTATGAATCAGTGTCGAAGATCGCATTAACAGTATCCGAGGTTCAACTACAATCAATCTCGAATACTGGGGGGTATTATTCTCGGATATGCATTACCTTCGTAAAGTAAGGGTCTCAATAAGTAGGATTTATTGTAAAGGCCAAACGGTCAAACGAACCGTGCCCACATAGATTGCTCCAGCCCTGGCATAAAACATGTACGCATGTATAACTGTTTTGCACAAGAATAAAGAGAAGTACTTTCCTTGCAATCATCTTATGTTTTAAAAATTTCCTTTTCACGTCCCTTAAAGAATTTCGTACTTCCGATCTCCTAAAGGTAACGAGCTCAAGGGCCGCTTATGACCGAAGTACGAATGATCACTCCCTCACTCGGGGACTGCCGTCTGAAAACAAACTTGAACGGCCCAAGTCATTGGGCTTTGGGGGCATAAAACCTATTAGGCAACCCCCTATTTTTTGAAGTTCACGGCCACCCCACTCGGGGACTGTTATCTTTGGCAAGCCCGGATAGCTCGGAAAAGCAAGTCCAATGGGCAACTCCCAAACTAAAAGGCTACAGCCGTATTAACACAGCTCGGAGACGTCCGAAACCCGTAGCAAAAATTAGGCCTTCGAAAAAGAAAATTTTTCATAACCGGTTCTAAAGGCTACCCTTGGCAAACTATAATATCGGCTACCTGCTTTGGGAAAAGGTTTCCAGTAACACCGAACCCCCAAAACGCCTTAAAATAGAGTAATGTAAAGGCAAGGTTTGTTTGAACTTTCGAACACAACCTAAGTTATTTTATGCTAAGGCGTTCCGGCCTTCATAAATACAAGTAATAGAGCAAAGGAAAAATTTAAAAGCCGAAAGGAAAAGAAAGCCTTATATATATATATATATATATATATATATATAATCTTTTTACAAAGGCCAGAATGGCTCGATACAGAAATTTACAATGGCCAAAACGGCCTCAAAAAGATGCAAAAAGCAAAAAATAAAAACATCTAAATGCCTAAGTGGCCTGGTCCTCATCGGGGGAAGTGTCTTCATCCTCGGGATCTTCCCCGCCTTCAGATTCGGTTAAGCTCTCGGAATCTTCCTCAGGAAAATCCAGCTTCCAGGCCCTGGCGTCTTCTACTTTGGCATTCTCGATTTCCGCCAGTATGTCGAAGCTCTGAGCATGGACTCCCTCAAGGGCTTCCCTTCGAGCTTGCCACCATGCATGCTACACCATGCTTTGGGCCTGCGCCTGAATCAACTCGACATCAACCTTGAATAGGGCCACTTTAGCATCAGCCTTGTTCTTGGCCATAACCAACTCTGATATGGCCGCCTCGAGTTCCTTGGCCAGACTCTCTTGACCAGAAATGGCCGAGTTTATCTCAGATTGGAGCTCCTCGATCTTCTTGGCATGTACACGGTTTCCTCTTTTGCAGCCCAAAGCTAGGCCTCGACCGACGGTAGTTGTGCTTGGACAACTTCCTTTTCCGAGGTTATGAGATCCATATTTTTCTTGAACTCCTTGGCCTTAGCTTGTATCGTGTCTACCTACGCCTGGAGTTACCCAATTTGTTCAGGCCTTTGTCGAACCTGCAGGATCAGATCATTAGCCACTGAGTCCAGTTCCTCGTCACTATCTTCAATTACTCGATTTACCTGCTCGGCCCACTCGACATGCTCCTTCTGAGCCGCTTCTAACTCGGCCTGAAGTTGCTCACTCACAAGCTTATAAGTGTCCCTCTTCTCAGTAAGCTCCCGAACCTCGGCCACGTGTTGGGCTAACTCCTCCCGGTATCGGAGGAAAGTCTCATGGTGCAGTACTGAGGCCTATAAGCATAAGGAAAGGTGTTAGGATTATTTGCAACTTCAAATTTAAAATACATAATAAAGGGACTCTCGAAGTTACCCGATTCATAGCCTGTTGAGCTTCATTGAATAGGCAGGGTGCTTTCACTGCTGCTATCACGGCCTGGTCCTCTTCGATCACCAAGCACGGAAGGTAGCTAGCGACTTCCATGGGGGCAGAGAAAGCCCAGGCATCCTCCGGGATAGAGAAAACTATTGACCGCCTTCGATCAGGGTTAACGCTCGGGGACGGGAATCGATCCACCAACTTTGGGCTCGAAGAAGATCCACTGGCCCCCGATGATGGTACCTTCTTTGGCACCAGCAAGTCACCAAGCCTAGTGACGTCTTCTGAGGCAGTAGAATTTAACCCATCCAAGAAGTTGTGGATATATGTCACCCCCTGAGGCCCCTCGTAAGAACGACCTTGTCACGACCCAAACCGATGGGTCATGACGGGCACCCAGTACCTTACTCAACCGAGTACCAACGTAACGTATCTTTCTTATTACTTCATCATATACACGTGACATACGGGCCTAATAGGCTAACATGATCATTTATAAACCCAAAACATAGTCCGACAAGGCTGTACAATCTTTCATGTACACGATATTTGTTTACAAGCCTCTAAGAGTACATAATTTTCATAAAGGTCGGGACAGAGCCCCGCCATACCAACATGGACTGGGAATCAAGAATATAGACACCCCTAATATTTCTATGAATAGAGTCATTTATGGAAATTGTGCATTTGCTCATTTTGTTCGTGTCATATAGATCATGCCAAAAGGAAGGAAAGGATAGCCTTAACATACCTGAGCCGATTCTCTTGACAATTCTTCTAACACACGTTAATTGCGACAAAATACGGAACAAGTCGTATGAAAAGCTTGAAGCAATCACGTTGCTTATGCAAAGAAAACTTGGCCGAAACCTTTCCTTAAAACTTTTGCAACAACGTTGCTATTTGGAAATGGAATTAATGTTGCTAATGTTTCTTGGATTAGAAAGTGATTTTGAATAGTAACGTTTCTATGCTTGGCTGAAACTTCTCTTAAGAAATAAGAAAATAACGTTTAAGCTTTGTTGGATTTCTTTCTTGAGAGATTGAAATGTTATCCTCCAAAAAGTGAATCAAACGAAAGGAAATAACTCTTATATTTCCTTGATTTAAATACTGCCACCGTAACTATCCCTTATCCAAGACTCATTTTGGACTCATGCCACCTATTTAGTAAATGTAAGAGTCACAAGGTGTTTAAGGAAAAAGCTGCCACGTTAATCTTTATCCCAAAGATTTTAATTAATTAGCCAATTTTCCACCAAAAATCATTAATTACCCCAATTATCCATATAGTTAAGAATTATCTCAACTTACTTGAAATACTACTTAGTTTTAATACACATTATATAACTTAGTATCATGGTCATGGGGTACCTTATATGGTACTAGTCCATACATATCGGGTATTTTAGCTCGGGCCGTATTTTATCCCAAAATGTCAAACCTCGACGAAATTCATTTTCTTCGACTTGCTTATCATCTCAAATTCACGAATTTACTCATCATTTATTTTAAATAGCATAATTCTTATAATCTCAAAATAATCCCATTCCCGAATTTACGTCGATTAGCTTACGACAAAATTTTAACGTACGAAAATGCGGGATGTAATATCTCATTTTCGAGCTTTCATCAATTTATTTATGGCATACTTTTACGTACGAAAATATGGGATGTAAAATTATTCCCCCTTTGGAACATTCGTCCTCGAATGTTGACTGATGCACTTATCATTCTCATAACCCATAGCTCTTGCGAATACTTTAGTACTCCTCTTGCCATCTAGGCAACTGTTCTGTGAATGAATCCCAAACTCCAGGGCATTCCCCCATTTAGGCCTCTTTCTCACACCACGACTTATGGTCGGAATTCTTCCAATCTCCTAATTGTTGCTACCTTCTATCATGCAGCCTGTACGACTCTGACTTTGTAAGTGCGCCTATGCGACTCTTCTCTCATTTTTCCTCCAGCTGTTAGCCCATCTCTAGGCCTCACTTTGTAAACATATATAGATCTTGACAAGATGTCCCTCTGGGTATCTATAGGTATACTGGTCGGTACTTTGTCAAACTTATGAATATTGCTATATCTTATTTCATAGACCCGATTATCCATCCGTTATTGATTCACCTCAATATTGATCTACAATCTACCACTGATAACTTGCATCGTGGAACATTTGAAGTGATTTTCCTGATCCACCTGGGGGCGATATAATACTATAATTCCATAATCGTATTGCATAGCATCCCAATGTGATTTACCTTACATGGGTATTTTAATCCTGTACAATTCATGAAATCATTACCAAACGTCATCCTTTATCTATCACAATTACACCCTCATTCTATTATCAGGGCAGCATTCCACCTCTGCTAAATGCTATTAGCCTTAGCCTCCTTTGAGTTCATTCAGGCTATACTGAGCTTTGTATAACTTAGAGAAACCATCAGCTCTTCTTATTTTCATGGGCTTAATCCAGAGGACTTATCCATTTCTCGTCACCTTCTCACTTGACCTTTCTTATCCTTACTCCTGTCATAAAACCTTGTCGCTTTACTATACTTTAGCTTACGACCTATACATATCTATTTATACTTCTCGCAACCTTCCTTCAACTTGTTTGCACCATATATTTTCTTATATTATTCTAGAACATCAAGCGAGACATCACATTATCTCTAACTCTTCTTTACTCTCTTGGCTAGATCTCTCGGTACCTAGAAATCATAGGCTGGAAAATATGCCACTGACGATGCCGCTATCATTCCTGGATATTGAATCCCAGCGCTTCTAGACTTTTCTTTCCG
Organism: Nicotiana tabacum; assembly: GCF_000715075.1. Classification (NCBI taxonomy): domain Eukaryota; kingdom Viridiplantae; phylum Streptophyta; class Magnoliopsida; order Solanales; family Solanaceae; genus Nicotiana; species Nicotiana tabacum. Next base: position 123,598,693 of record NC_134083.1, on the reverse strand, counting down.
CAGTATGGACAATTCACAAACTTCTACATTTGAGTATATCGTACGTTGTTCACCTTTACCTTAATTTCCTTAAAAATCTTGCATCACATCTTCTATCCCTTTCATAACCTCATAATTCACATCCACAACTTGGAGCTCTATTATAACACTTGCACCTCTGGTGCATACACAATCCGGTGAGAGTTTCATATTGACTTCTTATAAGCTGGTACTCTTCTAACTGATTTTATCGTAGAGCCATTATAAAACATGGCTACTGTACTATATCTCTTGCACCTCTGATATTAAGAGTGATTCTGCAATGTTCTCAATCATGATGTCTAAAATTTTTTGGGTCCAATAATTAGACTCCTGATTCATTTGGTTGATGTAACTCTTTAGTTTCCTCTTCCTTATGATCAACCTTCATGTAGGCTTGAGCTATCTTCCGATCTGTGGCTCCTGGTATTATTTATTACTTTAGCCTTCCATGGGTGCTATAGAATATCCATGATACAATCTTCTAACAATTCAATCCTTTATTTATGCCCTGGGCTCAATTCTTTCTTTTAAGTTATACCAGAGTCTTCTATGGCTGTATGATTGTCAACATATATGCTACATGGATAATACTCCAAACTCTTAAGTGCGTTCATAACGCAACTAACTCTGGATCATTGATCGAATAATTTCTTTCGTTCCTTCTCAGCTTTCTTTAAATGTAAGCAATTACTTTTCCTGGTCGTTTTGCCACTTGTTGCATGAATACTTGGCTTATATTAGTGCCCACACATATTGGAATTCCATACAACCCATATGATCTTGAATATCACCTTTTGATTTTTTTTCTTCTTCCTATTCATTAGCCACGATAGGTGGCACTTTCTTATGGAGTGCATGCAATGTTGTTGTGAGACTGTTTTTACATGACCATTTCTTCTTCGAGTTACTATGCTTCCTTACTTTCCCAGCTAGTCTTTCATTGTAGTACTTAGGGAGGAACCTCTGACTCTTGTAAAGCTGCGAGCTTATTGCATCGCATACTTGAAGGAATATTTTTTATGTCCCTCCTCGCCTATTCCGTAGTTACTTACCTCCACGCCCTTGAGCTTGTAGGGTTGCTTCTGAACTGATATTTGATTGTCTACCCAGTGGCACTCTCTTTTATTTCCGTAACACTCATATGGTACCTTTAACTACCCCAACTCCTATCTGAATATTTCTCAAGGATGACAATGTTATATCTGCGAGAAAGAATTCCCCATGTTGGGGTTTACTATGTTTATCTTGCACAATCTGTTGATTTGTCTGTATCCTCTTGTCTATCCATAACTAGGCTCTTCCTAAATCAACCACTAACTACTCGTTGGCCCATTTTCATATCAATATTCCGCGTAATCTTTCTTGGGTTATTTCCTTTGTCTTAACTTACGTCTCACACTGGCTCCTTATTTATCAATAACATCTCGGGAAGAAACCCTTATTTCCTTTCCTTGACGTCGTGTTTGCATAATGTTCTGGTATTGTAGCATATCAGTAGGCTTTGAATAAATGCAATCTCATCCCTTTTTTATTTTATCGCATTCTTCTTTTACCATTTCATAATTACTAGAACCACTTAATTCTGAATTAATGCCACATCACTCCATATTCCCCCCATTAGGGAAGTATTAATATTTAGCGCTATGATGATCTGCCTGTAGATGCTTTACCTCTTCATCATTGGCGTCTTCTCACACTATCGATGACCCTTACTCGCCTTGCAGTATTCCTTCTATACCAAGGATAAGGAAATTCCTTACTCGCGCGGGTGACACTTAGTGTAACTGGCACACATAGTCCCTTAAGCTTAACTTTGCTCACATTGCTTGCTTTAGGGAAGCATCTTCTAAATGACCTTTTAAGGGTATTCTTCTGTCGTCCATTCTATTATCGCTGGGACACAATCTCTGAAATTCTCATGATGCCGACTATTACTCAGCCCTAGTTCATGTTTAGTTTATCTTGTTCATCAGTCCATGTTGATTTCTTATTACTCCGGGGTGTAATTTTTCCTTTTGGTAGTCGCGTTGGAGTCACGAACTTATTTCTCGAAATGAGGATATGACTTTATTGCCTATACTATTTTGTTGTCTTAAGGCCTGTCACCTCTCGTCCTTTCCTTCACTTGACTATAGACTCTATAATACTGTCATCTTTTTGATCTACCGTTGTCATCCATGTATCACAGCTTACTCATAATGCTTCATTAACTCTATTCTTATTTTTCGCTTATATTTATGTCTATCACTTTATTCCGAAAACTTCAACAAGACATTCTTTTGCTTTTAGCTCCCCTTGTTCCATCCACTGGCTCTTCGGGTTGCCTAATATTCTCTCTCTACTAGGGACGGGAGTCACACTAGGATAATATTTATCCCTTCCAGGCTTCCAGTGCCTATCTTTGTAGTACTCATATCTAGTTGTACTATTTTAGAGTGAACCATCTGGGCGTCTCACAAGGAGATCTATTAGCACATTTGCAATATCCTTTGGAAATGTCAGCTAAGACTAACAATCCATCCACCATTTTGGGTTACCCTAACCCCAGCTAGATCCTGATATCCTGCCTTCTCTTATACTACTTCTGTTAGCCCCCATAGGGCATAAATGAGATGGGTGTGGCCAATTGTACATACATCTATTATTATTGAAGGTAACTCAAAAGGATTATATTTCTCTGCCTGAATTGTAAATACTGATAATTTTCATTAACTGGGCGCCTCGTACCCTTCTTCATCTTGCTTCTTTTACTTGTTGAAACTTGTATCTATCTTCTGAATCTCTCATTGCCTTTCACCATAGAGGTGGATAGATATTCCTGCCTTAAGGCTCCTTATTTAAAAGGCTTACACGTCTTAGTACACACATGATCTGCTGAAGACCTTTCATTTATCCATCATAAGCATCATGCAAAATCGAGTTCCTCTGACTCAACTCTTTCATAGCCACATGCAATCTCTTACCAACCGTCTTTCTAGACGTAGGCATTGTCATATTAGGAATAAGATAGAGTTTAGGAAATTGAGTTCCTACAACTGAGCTCTACCACACGATCTAGAGTAAGAAGAAATAATGACAGTCCTAAATGTCATGTAGCCTCCTGCTTATAAGTGTGGTGCACAACACACCCATAAACAAGACTCTACTAGACACGGCTTGTAGACTCCCTAGGACAGAACTGCTTTGATATCACTTTTGTCATGACCCAAACCGATGGGTCACGGCGGGCACCCGGTACCTTACTCAACCGAGTACCAATGTAATGTATCTTTTGTCATGCCCCAAAATCAAGGAGCGCGACCGGCACTCAACCGAGTGAACCCGACCGAGCAAGCCTGTTAAATTCCTTCTTCCCAAATTTAATTCGTGAATAAAGAGGAGATGTACTCCGTTAATCAAATACTGAAGAGATTTCATTGACCGCTTTCATTTCATCCCATTAACAACATCATTCAATATTTTCAAAATAGTACGAGTTTATAGATTTAATGAAAAATATGTTGCCAAATACCAACAGTTCTAATCCAATTCCCAACATCAAATACCACCCACAACCTGTCTACGTAGACTCTAAGTACAACTGAAGAGTAATATGGAAATGCCGGCAACAAGGCCCCCGGCTATACCTCAACCACAAAGTACATGAGAAACAAAAGATACATGACCCCAAAATGAAGTGGGGCTCACCAAATCGGCTGAAAGGAGTGCACTACTATCACTGATCAATGCTACCTGCTGTAGAACCACCTGCATCCATTAAAGATGCAGCGCCCCCGGTAAAAGGGACGTTAGTACTGTCGAATAGCACTAGTATGTATAGCTAGAAATCCTCTTTCAAAATAGAATGCCCAAATGATCTATACGTGGAACACATAATATAATGTAATTGAAACAACCTGTACAAACAAGGACAACAAAAGGGGCACCTATTATCTGCATTAATAATGTGTCTCATTAGACCGTCCTTAGTGTTCACCTATCATATTATACACTTGTGCGTTTCATAGACCGTCCACAGTATTTATTCATACCATACACCTATACCTCTTATACACAACGCACCTATGCATTTCATAGACCGTCCACAGGATTTCATATCACAATGGATTTCATAACACAATGTACCTATGCGTTTCATAGACCGTCCACAGGATTTCATAACACAATGTACCTATGAGTTCATAAACCGTCCACAGGATTTCATATCATAATGTACCTATGCGTTCATAGACTGTCCACAGGATTTCATAACACAGTGTACCTATGCGTTCATAACACAATGTACGTATGCGTTTCATAGACCGTCCATAGGGTTTCATAACACAATATACCTATGCGTTTCATAGACCGTCCATAGGGTTTCATAACACAATATACCTATGCGTTTCAAAGACCGTCCATAGGGTTTCATAACACAATATACCTATGATTTTCAAAGACCGTCCATAGGGTTTCATAACACAATATACCTATGCGTTTCAAAGACCGTCCATAGGTTTTCATAACACATTGGAAACAAAAGTACAAATACGTATGTCTCATAACCTTTCACATCACATATCACCTAATCCGTACTTTCAACCACTTACAACATTATTATTTCATTGGCTCTCTTGGCCATATATATGATTCTTTATTCATGGCACAATGGCCGTATTTTCTATTCCACACTTTCATTTCTTCCCTTACATAGATCATCATCATAATTATCAACAAATAGAATATTTCGGAAATCACAACTTTAAGTTCATTAGTAATGAAGGCTTTAAACATAATCGATTTTTTTCCAATAAATGGAGTAAAATGATTGGCAATCGAAGCACAAATTATAATCATACACAATTTCTACTCACGAATGTGTAAGAATGCAAAGCACATTGAAAATTACTTACAAAGCATAGCATTAGCTAAAACAGCCACATATGGGCATCACTTGAGTTCATAAACTTTTAGCCGATTATATTGTCGAAGTAAATTTTGGAATAGTTAAGTCAAAGTTCATTTCATAACCTTTCTCACATTATTTCATTACATCGGCACCATTGGCCACAAGCATACCTTTCACTATTGGCACGTTGGCCACACTTTATATTCCCGATTCACTGATTTTACTTCCAACCATCTTTATAGGTTATCAACAATAAGACATTCCCAATCAAGACTTTAGGTACACATATGAGCAATTAAGAGTCTTAAGAATATTGAGATTTTCTCACACAATTTGGCATACTATCTTTCATTTGAAATACGATTCAAAGCCACAACATTTTAATATGCAATCCATACTTTGAAACTCATAGTAACATTATGGAATTCAATTCCAAGAGAGAAAGTTTAGCCAACATACCTCAATTGAGCTTTTCTTAAATTACTACAACATTTCGGAAATTCTAGCAATCCCAATCTATTTTGAGACATAACAAAAATTGAACCATAATTAGGAAGATATTCATGGTCTCAACTCATTTGAGTATTTTATCAAACATTAGGTATGCAAATTTAACCACAAGGTTCTTCTACAAGATTTTCTTCACTCCACAACTCAATCCTTACTTATTTAAGTTCAACAATCCTCCCACAATTCTTATTGGTACATGCGTGTATAAATAATACTCTCATACCCATGAATCATACTCCTAATCAACCATCTTCTACCCAAAATTCGAAATTGAAAACTAGGGTATGGAACCTTACCTCTTAGATGAAGAACTTGTGGGTTTCCCTTGTTAATCTTCCAAGATTTGAGCAAGACTTGATGAATAATTAGCCTAGGGTTTTCTCTCTCTCTAAAACACTCTCCCTTCTCTCTAAAACATCAGAATATTTGCTCAAAAATAACCCTTTTGCGTGTATTTAATGAAATAGGGTTGGGTTTTAAAAACTCAAAAATAAAGTTCCCCAACAGGTTCTGCGGTCGCATATGCGACCGCATAATGGTTATGAGACCGATATGCGACCGCATAATGGTTATGCGGACCGCATATCGGTCGCATAATTGGTGTCCAAAATGACCAAATAACTGCGTCACTCTGCGGCCATTATGCGGTCCGCAGAGTGATTCTGCGGTCGCATAATGGACCGGAGAAATGCACAGTTCCGCCAAATATTTTCCTTTACTTTCCCGTGCATTGTTCAACCCAAAAGGTCCGGCAGCATAAAATATTATTTTTTTTACAAATTTTACCGGGCTTTACACTTAAGTTCTTCAAAATTTTTCGGGGTGTTACATCTTTCTTATTACTTCATCATATACACGTGACATACGGGCCTAATAGGCTAACATGATCATTTATAAACCCAAAACATAGGCCGACAAGGCTGTACAATCTTTCATGTACACATATTTGTTTACAAGCCTCTAAGAGTACATAATTATCATAAAGGTCGGGACAGAGCCCCGCCATACCAACATGGACTGGGAATCAAGAATATAGACACCCCTAATATTTCTATGAATAGAGTCATTTATGGAAATTGTGCATTTGCTCATTTTGTTCGTGTCATATAGATCATGCCAAAAGGAAGGAAAGGATAGCCTTAACATACCTGAGCCGATTCTCTTGACAATTCTTCTAACACACGTTAATTGCGATAAAATACGGAACAAGTCGTATGAAAAGCTTGAAGCAATCACGTTGCTTATGCAAAGAAAACTTGGCCGAAACCTTTCCTTAAAACTTTTGCAACAACGTTGCTATTTGGAAATGGAATTAACGTTGCTAATGTTTCTTGGATTAGAAAGTGATTTTGAATAGTAACGTTTCTATGCTTGGCTGAAACTTCTCTTAAGAAATAAGAAAATAACGTTTAAGCTTTGTTGGATTTCTTTCTTAAGAGATTGAAATGTCATCCTCCAAAAAGTGAATCAAACGAAAGGAAATAACTCTTATATTTCCTTGATTTAAATACTGCCACCGTAACTATCCCTTATCCAAGACTCATTTTGGATTCATGCCCCATATTTAGTAAATATAAGAGTCACAAGGTATTTAAGGAAAAAGCTGCCACGTTAATATTTATCCCAAAGATTTTAATTAATTAGCTAATTTTTCACCAAAAATTATTAAATACCCCAATTATCCACATAGTTAAGAATTATCTCAACTTACTTAAAATACTACTTAGTTTTAATACACATTATATAACTTACTATCATGGTCATGGGGTACCTTGTATGGTACTAGTCCATAAATATCGGGTATTTTATCTAGGGCCGTATTTTTTCCCAAAATGTCAAACCTCGACGAAATTTATTTTCTTCGACTTGCTTATCCTCTCAACTTCACGAATTTAATCATTACTTGTTTGAAATAGTATAATGCTTATAATCTCAAAATAATCCCATTCCCGAATTTACGTCGATTAACTTACGACGAAACTTTAACGTACGAAAATGCGGGATGTAGTATCTCATTTCCGAGCTTTCATCAATTTATTTATGGCGTACTTTTACATACGAAAATATGTGATGTAACAGACCTTCTAGCATACCGTCCTCATGGATCATGGCATCTGAGAATTGAGGAGACCCGGTAAGGTCAGTCGCCCCAAGTGCATCTTTCGGGGCACCTTCCTCTTCTCGAGAAGTGTCGGCCCCGGTCTCCCTCTCGACTCCCCTAGCTCGGGGCAAAGTAGCCGCACCCTGTTTCGGTTCAGAGATCTCATCCAATGCCTTCTCAACAGCTTCCCCGGCTTGAGACAAAGCAGTTCGCACCCAAGCCACTAGCTCTGAATTGTCTTCTTCTTCTTCTTCTTCGGATTCGTCCCCGAGTCAGCGGATTGAGTCCGATGGGAGGGCTCTGATATTTTCTTTGGGTTTGCACGCTTGCCTCTTTTTCGGTCTCTGCTTCTCAGAGTTCGAGGATCTCGGGCCCCTTTTTCTTTTCTTCTCATCACCTTGCCTCGGGGCAGGGGAATTGAGAGGCACATCCTCATCACCGGATGGATGCCTCATAGCAACATCCTTGGGGAGACCTACAAAAGAAAACATAACCAATAAGAATTCGACAGCGCACGGAGAAAGTCAAACATTATTGAATCAGAAAAGAAAACTTACCATGATTACGACCCTCCCACTGACCCATCGACAATTCCATCTATGCACGCTTGGAATATGGTCTCTGTGACACAAGGTCCTCGACCCACCCCTTGAGTTGGGGAACGACATCGGGCATCTGAGCCACAACTGCACCACAAAAATACCAATAAGAAGGGAGAGAAGGGAAGAAACAATGAATAAAATCTTTAAGGCGAAGTTGTACTTATGCTTCATGTTCCATTTTTCGGGAAATGGCATGTCCTCGGCAGGGATCAAGTCCGAAGTCCTTACTCGAATAAACCGGCCCATCCAGCCTCGATCCCAAGCCTCATCTATACTCGAAAACGGGGCCCTACTGGCCCGACGAGCAAGTTTGATTAATCCCCCTCAATAGAGTCGGGGACTGTACAGGCACATAAGATGATCGAGGGTGAAGGGACATACCTCAATTTTGTTTACAAAAAAACGGAGAAGAATCACTATCCTCCAGAAGGAGGGGTGAATTTGACCTAGGGTCACCTCGTACCTCTTGCAGAAGGCGATAATGACCGGGTCTAAGGGACCCAACATGAAGGGGTAAGTGTAAACACTTAAAAAGCCATCCACGTGAGTAGTAATTGCTTCCTCAGGCGAAGGCACCACCACATGCTTGTCGTCCCAGTAGCAATCCTCTTTGACCTTGGAGACGAGATCATCGGTGATCGTACATATATATCTTGAGACCGGATCGCATCGACCCGGTATCGAAGAAGTTCTTTCGTCCTTGAATTCAACAATGGTCGGGCACCCTGCGGGAATGAACTCTTCAAGGTGTGGTTCATCCGCAGTCCCGTCACCGGCGGGTCATGATGAGGATGCTGCTTCCTTTTGTGGGACAACCTTAAAAGTTTTTGCCATTTTAGTGCAAAGATGAAGAAGAGGAAATTAATATTGTATGCTTAGTGGTTTGCAAAAGGATCAAGAAATCTAGGTACAAAAGTTGGAGAGTGAAGGGATTTTTGAAGAACAAGAATAGAATGAGCTTTGAACGTAAAGTTTGAATGAATAAAAGTTGGGGTATTTATAGTCTGCTAATGACGGTTCAAAATTCGTAATGGCCGACCAACAACTGACAGGTATTTAATGCCTTGGTAACTGGACTGGCGTGACATTTCGGTAACCATTTGTCGCTTACATCATGATCAGATGTTCCAGTAACCGTTTTTCGCTTACGTCATGATCCATCGAAGAAGGATTCGAAAGTTCATATCGTTTCTCGTCATCTTCTCTCCAAAAAACGAGGGGACTATCTGTATACGGTCGAAACTGGGTTCGCCTATTATGTAACTAATCAAGACTGAAGCGTGACAGGATAAAGCTCGATCTCGGGTTATATCGAACCAAGGGGGCGAAGTCAAATCGTTGAGCTCGTGACCCTGGGACTGAACAAAATCGAGACCAAACAAGATCGAGAAAAATTTGCCGAGTCAAATAATAGAAGGGCGAAATATCCGTGATCGTTTGGGGATTACGGCGATAATCCCGGCACGTATCAAGGAGAGGCCGATTAATTAGCAAATCATGAGATTTTTTTACCTTATATAGAATTGTATAAAGAGTAGGACTCCTTTACTATAAAAAAGGGGGTCTGATCATTTGTAAGGGACATTACAATACGCAGCACAAAGCAATGTACTGTCATTTCTAATTCTTATCATCTTGTTATTCTGTTCATACATCAGTTGAAGCATTTCTTGGTTCGAGGGTGATCGAACTTGAAGGCCAAGGCTGTTCAATTCGTGTGGTTTGCATTTATTCTTTTATCGTCAATTTCAATATCAATCTGTTTTCTTAATTTGTATCAAGTTGTATCACGTATCCTTAAAACCGCGTATAAATTCAATTGTTATCCGATTTTGAGGGTAAATAATATTCCTCCTCGTTGTTCTGATCCCATTGCTTACTGTCACTTTGAGAAGTGTTTTGGTAACCTTTCCCTTTGGATGTGTCAGATGCTTAGCATTGTTTTTGTTAAATAACCACTTAATGAACATTGCCTCATTTGTTAAAATTAAAGACCACCTTTCGTTGGTGTCCATGGTGCTGCTGAAAATTACTTCTTGAACTTGCACGAATCAATTGCTGCTCGTTGCTTGAATTCGTCCCCAAGGCTGGATTTTTCGGTTTGCTTTAGATGTTGCTTGGTTGATTTTCTTTGAAGCAATACTGACCGGGTCCCTCGTGTTGTTTGATGGGTGAATGACATAGTTACCCACAAAAATAAAACTATTTATCCTTGCCTGCCCGTTTGTTTTTCTACCCATCAAACTAATTACATTTCCTATCCATAATAGTTTTTGTGAAATGTTTTCTCTTTTTTCTCCAATTCTTTTTTATTTCTATGTTTCTTTTCTTTTTTCCTTTTTTTCTTTCTTCTCTTTTCTCGTTTTCTTTTTCTTTTTTTCTTTTTTCTCTTTTATTTATTTATTTTTGCCCAAATCGTATTATTGTTATTTTTACCATAACTTATTTCACACTCAAATTTGAGTCCTTCTTTATTTATTTTCTTTATTTCTTGTTCCTTTTCTAATTCCACGTGATTGCCATGCAAACCTTGATCTCCTTCCCTATAAATATCAGTATACACTCTACCATTAGCAGTAACACAACCAGTTATGGAGCAAGAAAATATAATCTACGACCACCAAATCTCCATATATACTAGTTAGAATAAAAATGATAATAAAATATTGGAAAATGCAATAAAAATATAAGTAGCAAAAAAGACTTCTAGTACCATATGATACCAATATGGTATACATGTATACCAATAGAGTATATGATTGCTCTAGAATATTGCTACAACTATCTGCGACTATACTACTGTACCAAAGCATTAAAAAATGCAATAAAAGTATGAGAAAATTACATGCTCACATTGCAAGCTAAATATTCGTAAAGCAACTTGCTCATTCCGTATACTAACATGGTATATTATTGTATGGAGTCGTTCCAACAATTGCCTATAACTATAAAAACTATTACATAATACACATAATCTATGTCCATCGGCACAAAAAAATTTCAGCACTGCAAATCATGTTCATATAAATAATTTCAGAATAGAATTCACTTAAAAATTCAGCTAAAACAACCAAAAAATGTTCAAACTACCATATGATACCAATATGGCATATAACTATACCAACATGGTATACAATTTTACTTGTTAATTACCGGCAACTATATGATTATACTACTATTACATAACACACATGCATATAGAGAAAAATAAAAAATAGTGTACCACATATTAATATAATAAAGTATTTCAAGATATTGTACTATATTACTATTATTAAAGAAAAATTAAATAGTGTATCAATTAAATGCAGCTAATAAAACCAAAAAAGGATTCAACTAGCATATGATACAAATATAGTATATAGCTATACTAATAGGGTATATAGTTGTACGGGGTCGTTCTAACAACTGCATATAACTATAAAAACTATTACATATTACACAAAATCTATGTCCATAGGTACAAAAAAATCCAACACAGCAAAACATGATCATACAAACCATTTCAGAATAGAATTCACTTAAAAATACAGCCAAAACAATTAAAAAAATATTCCAACTACCATATGATACCAATATGACATATAATTATACCAATAGGGTATACAGTTCTATCAATTAATTTCAGGTAACTATATATGACTATACTACTATTACATAATACACATACATAAAGAGAAAAATTAAAAAAATAGTGTACCACATATTAATATAATAATATATTTCAAGATATTGTACTATAATACTATTATATAAACCAAACGCATAAAGAAAAAATCAAAATGATTACATAATACACATGCATAAAGAAAAAGAAAAAAAATTCAAGATACTGTACTATTCTACTATTACTAAAAAAATATCAAACAGTGTACCAATTAAATATAACTAATACAATCAAAAAAGGTTCCAACTAACATATAATACAAGTATGATATATATCATGTGACGTTATGATATCTTAGAGGACTGGTTCACTCCTTCAAAAAATACTTTAGCTTAAATTTAATATTTTAATTTTTATCATATTCTTAGAAACTTTTACTTGTGAAAAAAATTAAAAAAATAGATTCATATTTTAGATATAAATATAAAGTATCTTTTGCGAAGTTCATACTGATTTGCTTAGCTTATCATCGAACCATATCAAATTCCAGGCACCGAAATCGCAATCAAATTTTGAAAAATGACTCGAACACTGACAAGAGTTACGAGAAAATATGAAATTTGTAGGGAGGAAGTGTTTTGTGGCGATGAAAGGCATTCAATAGGTGATAATTTTATTCAATAATAAAAAATTAAACTACATGCACGTAGTGAGTTAATTGAATCATAATTTGTACATATTGAGCAAACCTCTTTTGTTGTATACACAAAATTATCACATAACTAAATAATAGCTATTCCTTACCCATTAATTTGTTAATATTTTAATTTGTAAATATCATAAAAATATTGCCCATCAGATAAACAATTTAACTTATGAAAATAAAAGCAAGAATAAAGAGAGGAAATTGATGAAGAGAGAAATGAAAATGTTTCTTACCTTGGATTGAAATAAGAAAGATTACGCATGGGTTGAGTATATGTTCATTTGCCCTGAAACTTTTAGAGACTTCCTTTGTGGCTAGACAAGTAATAGTTTTATATGGAATGAGTATATTTAGTAATTACTATTCAAATAGGTAAAATCGGGTAATTAGTTTAAGTTTAATAGGTAGTCCCCATAAATTCCTCTTGTTTGATTTGAACAAATACTACACAAGGTTGGGACCGATGAGAATTTGTTTTTTGAGGCCACGACGCCCCGTATGACCCTTCAGGTTGGGCCCTATAATAACAAGGCGATGATGATAAACATTGGAAAAGAAAAAAGACGAGAACATGAACCAACCACCTATGAGAGGCGACACGGTTGGCCATCGGAGTTGCTACCTAGGTGGTTTCCATTCTCATGTCTAGACGGATATCGAATATTACACATATCTGGGCCTCATATATTATTCTAAACTATTTTCCAAATACTATTTTTCAAAAACAATTCCAAAACTACTTTCCAAAAAATATTTCCCAAATGCTTTCAAACTATTTCCAAAGACCATTTTCCAAAAACATTTTCAAAAAACAATTTTTCAAAAAAACCTTTTCAAATAAAATCATTTTAAAATATATTAGTTTATTGTTTACTTTATACTTTACTAATAATTTCACTTCTCTTGTCTTGCGAGGTACTATCATAATAAGAAGTCGCTTTCGCAAGACGACATTTGGAGAAAGATTGAAGATGAATCTGTAACGATCCGATCGGTCGTTTTGCTTTTAATAACTCCGTTCTCCTAAATAAGACTTTCCGTACATGATTTTACTGTTTTATGGCTCGCGGGGATGGTTGGTTCGAGATTTGAAAGGGTTCGGGTTGAAATCTTGGTTTCTGTCACGACCCAAACCGATGGACCGCGACGGGCACCCGGTACCTTACTCAACCGAGTACCGACATAATGTATCTTTTCGTGTCATACTATTATAGATAACTGAGCCGGAGAGTCTATCATGACATAAGTAGAATACAACATGTAATACCAACTTATACATAAGACATACGGGCCTATAAGACTAAAATAATCACTCGTACACTGAACCTAGGCCGACAAGGCCATACAATCTTTTACGTACATGACATCTGTCTACAAGCCTCTAAGAATACATATTTGTCATAAAGGTCGGGACAGAGCCCCGCCATACCAAACAATACACGTCTAAATCATACTGACCAAACAAGCAACTCCGGAGCAAATGGAGCGCACCAACACCTTCCGCTGAGCTGATAGCCTACTTGGAAGACTCTCGACCTATCTATCGGGACCTGCGGGAATGAAACGCAGCGTCCCCAGGCAAAAGGGACATCAGTACAAATAATGTACCGAGCATGTAAGGAATAAAAATCAGTAACAATAGACATAAGAGAAACATGGAGTAAAAGACCCGACATGTATGTCTCAATAACTCTGTGAATCATTAATATTTACAATGTCATGCATATGCGTATAAATGTCATACCATGCATAGGTATATGCGTACATATCATCATCAACCCTCTGAGGGCATCCCATCATATCATTTCGGCCACTGTGGGTAAATCATCAACGTATACCAGCTGATTAGGTGGTGGTGCATATATAATGCCGTAACCTTTTCCTATCTCTCTCTCTCTCTCTCTCTCTCTCTCTCTCTCTCTCTCTCTCTCTCTCTCTCTCTCTCTCTCTCTCATATATAAAAATTAAAAATAAAAATTTATCTTTTTTTATATGTGTATATAACGCCATCTGGTCATGGGTCAATGTACATGTATAAATGCATGAAATGCATAAGAAATACATTAATAAGATTTCTCGGAATGTCATAAAAATAATATGCCTTCGGATAAACGTTATCAAATACGTATATTTTTGAGACCCATGAAGAGAAGAAATAATAACAATTCACACGGGGAATCAAGAATATAGACACCCCTAGTATTTCTATGAATAGAGTCATTTATGAAAGTTGCGTATTTTGCTCATTTTATTTGTATTATTTGGATCATGCCAAAAAGAAAGAAGGGATAGCCTTAACATACCTGAACCTATTCTCTTGACAATCCCTTTAATACCATTGATTCCAACAACGCGTAATGACGGATCGAAGTAGGGAAATATTCGTATGATATTCTTGAGAAAGATTGTACCGTACTCCCTTATAATTGCCAAATCTCACATTTTGATATATGACCCTCACGTTCTTAAGACTTACATTGGCTTTCCTTTGTTAAATGTATATGTGATCTCACGTTTTTAAGACATAATCTCGCATGAATTATTGAAGTAACTCACGTTACTATTGTATTATGTGGTCTTGTATGAACTTTGTACGTTGCTATCACATCATATAATTCTTAAGAACTTGCTGAAACTTCTTTCTTAATTGTAGAGATATATGTATCTCTTAAGTAATTTAGAAGGGGCTTTTAAATTTTGGTTGGTGTGGGACCCACTTAGGATGACTTAGTCACCTAACTCTCTTATTTTTCCACCTTACCATACAACATTAAGAGTCACTAATTTGATATATCTTGCTGCCACGTTGCCCTCTTTAAACTTATCCATGATTATCATTAATTATTCACTAATCTCTTGATTAACTTATTAATCTCCCACTAATCTAATAATTAACCAATTACCCTTATAGTTAAGAATTATCTCAAATTACATAAAATACTACTCACTTTTAACACACATTAAACACCTTACTATCTTGTCCATGTGGTACCTTGTATGGTACTAGTCCATAAATACCGGTTATTTTACCTCGGGCCGTATTTTATCCCAAAATATCAAACTTCGACAAAACTTTAATGTATGAAAATGCAGGATGTAATATCTCATTTCCGAGCTTTCATCAATTTACTCATGGCGTACTTTTACGTACAAAAATATGGGGTGTAACATCATTCCCCCCTTCGGAACATTCGTCCTCGAATGTTGACTGATGCACTTATCATTCTCATACATAGCTCTTGTGAATACTTTAATACTGTTCTTGCCATTTAGGCAACTGTTCTTTGAATAAATCCAAAGGCCAGGGCATTCCCCCCTTTAGACCTTTTTCTCATACCACAACTTGTGGTCGGACTGTTGCTACCTTCTATCATACAACTTGTATGACTCTGACCTTGTAAATGTGCCTATGCGACTCTTCTCTCCTTTTCCCTCCGGCTTTTAGTCAATCTCTAGGCCTTACTTTGTAAACATATACAGAATTATGATAAGTTATCCCTCTAGGCGTCTATAGGTATACTGAAGTTCTTTGCTCGATACTTTGTTGAACTTACGAATATTGTTATAACTTATTTCATAGCTCCGTTTATCTATCCATATGACTTTACTACATCTAGGTGGGTCATACTATACCATAACTCTTACTTCGATTTATCGTTACTGAGGTCTGCTACCAAACTCCAGGTTACTTTCGTTGCTTATCACATATGCATAAATCTAAGTCCTTTAATGCTTTTTCACTACTGTTCATCTTAAGAATGACAGCCTAATCTCATCTCATACTTCATAACTTTTATCCATCCATTGTTGATTCACCTCAATATTGATCTATAATCTACCACTGGTACCTTGACCTTCTATGTAATACTGCCGCTAGGGCTCACGTCTCATCGGGGAACATTTGAAATGATTAGACTGATCCACCTGGGGCGATACCATGCTTTCATAACCGTATTTCATAGCATCCCGATGTGATTCACCTTATGTGGGTATTTATCTCCTGTACAATTCATGAAATCAGATCATTACTCAATCGAAGGCTCAAACGTCATCCTTTATCTATCACAATTACACTCATTCTACTATCAGGACAACATTCCATCTCTTTTGGACGCTATTAGTCTTGACTCCTTTGAGTTCATTCATGCTATATGCTTTCTATAACTTAGAGAAATCATCAGCTCTATTTGTTTTCATGGGCTTAATCCTGAGGACTTATCCATTCTCATCACCTTCTCCCTCGCCCTTTCTTATCCTTACTCCTGTCTTCCTAAAACCTTGTCGCTTTACCATACTTTAGCTTGTGACCTACACATATCTATTTATTCTACTTGCAACCTTCCTTCAACTTGCTTACATCATGGGTTTCCTTATGTCATCCGGGAACATCAAACGAGACATCACATCGCCTCTAACTCTTCTTTACTCTCTTAATTAGACTCCTCGATACTTAGAAACCATAGGCTGGAAGATATGCCACTGACGCCGCCGCTACCATTCCTGGATACTGAATCCCAACACTTCTAACCTTCTATCTATAGTATGGATTATTCACAACTTTCTGCATTTGAGTATCTCGTGCGTTGTTCACCTTTACCTTACTTACCTTAAAATCTCGTATCACGTCTTCTATCTTTTTCATGACCTTGATTTAACACAGGTATAATTCATATCCACAACTTGAAGCTCTATTATAATACTTGCACCTCTGATGCATACATAATCCGGTGAGAGCTTCATACTGACTTCTTAGGTAGCTGGTACTCTTCTGACTGGCTTTATCGTAGAGCCATTATAGAATATGGCTATTGTACTATCTCTCTTATACCTCTGATATTTAAGAGTGATCCTGCAATGTTCTCAATAGCGAGGTCTATAATTTTCTGGGTGCAATAATCAGACTCCTGATTTACTTAGTTGGTGTAACTCTTTAGTTTCCCCTTCCTTCTGATCAGCCTTCATGTAGGCTTAAGCTATCTTCCGATCGGTGGCTCCTAGTATTAGTTATTACTTTAGCCTTTCATGGGCGCCATGGAATATCCGTGATACCATCATCTATCAATCCAATCCCTTGTCTATGACCCGGACTCAATTCTTTCTTTTAACTTATACCAGAGTCTTCTACAGTTGTATGATTGTCAACATACATGCTGCATGGATAATACTCCGAAATCTTGAGTGCGCTCATAACGTAACTAACTCTGGATCATTGATCGAATAATTCCTTTCATTCCATCTCAGATTTCTTTAAACGTAAGCAATTACTTTTCCTGGTCTTTCTGCCCCTTGTTGCGTGCATACTTAGCTTATCTTAGTTCCCATGCATGTCGGAATTTTACGCAATTCATATGGTCTCGAATATTACTTTTGGTTTTATTTCCCGCTCATTAGCCATGCTAGGTGCCACTTCCTTATGGAGTGCATACAATGTTGTTGTGAGATTGTTGTTACAAGACCATTTCCTCTTTTGGTCACTATGCTTAGGTTGAAGACTTCTTCCTTATTTCCTCATCTAATCTTTCGTTGTAGTATTTAGGGAGACCTTCTGGATATTTTAAAGTTACAAGCTTATCACATCGTATCCTTGACGGAATTTTTGATGTTCTTCCGCGCCTATAATTATCCGTAGTTACTTATTTCCACGACCTCGTGCTTGTAGGATTGCTCTTGAACTGAAGTTTTTACTATCTTCCCAGTGAGACTATCTTTATTTCCATAACATTAATACGATACCTTTAACTACCCCAACTCTTATCTAAATATTTCTCAAGTATTACAATGACATTACTGCGAGGCTGAATTCACTATATTGGGTTTTACTATGTTTATCTTGCATAATCTGCTGTCTCATATTTAACCTCCTGTTTAGCCATAACTAGGCTCTTTCCGAATTAATTACTAACTACTTGTTGGCCCATTCTCATATCAATATTTTGCGTAATCTTTCTTGGGTTATTTCCTTTGTCTTAACTTACGTCTCGCACTGGCTCCTTATCTATCAATAACATCTCGGGCAGGGACCCTTACTCCTTTCCTTGACGTTGTGTTTGCATAATGTTCTGGAATCGTAGTATATCTGTAGGCTTGGAATAAGTGCAATCTCATCCTTTTTTCATTATTTTTGTTTTCGCATTCTTCCTTTACCATTCCATAATTACTAGAACCATTTAATTCTGACTTAATGCCATATCACACCATATTCCCTCCTTTGGGGGAGCACTAAGATTTAGTGCTACGATGATCTACATATAAATGTTTTACCTTTTCATCTTTGGCATCTTTTCACATCATCGATGATCCTTACTTGCCTCGCGGTAATCCTTCTGTACCAAGGATAACGAAATTCATCACTCGCGAGGGCGACACTTAATGTAACTAGCACATACAATCCCTTAAGCTTAAATTTACTCACCTTGCTTGCTTTAGGGAAGCGTCTTCCTGAATGACCTTTAAAGGGTATTCTTCTATTGTCCATTCTATTATCGCCGGGACGCAATCTCTGAAATTCTCATGATGCCGACTATTACTCAGTCCCTAGTTCATGTTTAGTTTATCTTGTTCATCAGTCCATGCTGATTTCTTATTACTCTGGGGGTCTAATTTTTCCTTTTGGTAATCACGTTGGAGTCACGAACTTATTTTTCGAAATGAGGATATGACTTTATAGCCTATACTCTTTTGTTGTCTCAAGGCCTGTCACCTCTCGTCTTTTCCTTCACTTGAGTATAGACTCTGTAATACTGTCATCTTTTTGATCTATCGTTGTCATCCATGTATCACATCTTACTCATTGCTTCATTAACTCTCTTCTTATTTCCCGCTAACATTTATGTCTATTACTTTATTCAGAAAACTTCAACAAGACATCCTTTTGCTTTTAGCTCCCCTTTGCTTTACATCCAGTGGCTCTTTAGGTTGCTTAATGTTCTCATTCTGCTAGGGACGCGAGTCACACTAAGGTAATATTTATCCCTTCCAGGCTTCCAATGCCTATCTTTGATTGATTTTCTTTTCTTAAACATTCTAGTATTCATACCTAGCTATACTATTCTAGAGTGTACCATCTTGGTATCTCACAAGGAGATCTATTAGCACATTTGCAATATCCTACGGAAATGTCAACTAATGCAAACAATCCATCCAACATTTTTGGGTTACTTTAACACCCCTAGCTGGATCCTGATATCCCGTCCTTCTCTTAAACTATATCTGCTGGCTCCCATGGAGCATAACTGAGATGGGTGTGACCAATTGGACATACCTCTGTTATTGTTGAAGGTAACTCAAAAGACTTATATTCCTCTACGATAATCTTCACTAGCTGGGTAGCTCGTACCCTTTTTCATCTTGCTTTTTTTTTCTTGCTTAAACTTGTATCTACCTTCCGATTCTCTTATTTCTTTTTACCGTAAGAGTGGATAGACATTCTTGCCTTAGGAATCCTTATCAAGAAGTTTTACACATCTTAGTGTACACATGATCTGCTGAAGACCTCACATTTACTCATCATAAGCATCATGAAAAATCGAGTTCCTCTGACTCAACTCTTCCACAGCTATATCTCTTACTAACCATTTTTCTGGATGTAGGCATCGTCGTATTATGAATTAGATAGAGTTTAGGAAACTGAGTTCTTACAACTGAGCTCTACCACACGATCTAGAGTAATAAGAAAGAGTGACATTCCTAAATGCCCTGTAGCCTCCTGCTTATAAGTGTGGTGCACAAAACACCCATAAACAAGACTCTACAAGACACGGCTTGTAGACTCCCTAGGACAGAACTGCTCTAATACCACTTTAGTCATGACCCAAACCGATGGGCCACGATGGGCACCCGGTACCTTACTCAACCGAGTACCGATATAACGTATCTTTTCGTGTCATACTATCATAGATAATTGAGCCGGAGAGGCTACCATGACATAAGTAGAATACAACATGTAATACCAACTTATACATAAGACATACGGGCCTATAAGACCAAAATAACCACTCGTGCACTGAACATAGGCCGACAAGGCTATACAATCTTTTACGTACATGACATCTGTCTACAAGCATCTAAGAATACATATTTGTCATAAAGGTCGGGACAGAGCCCCGCCATACCAAACAATACACGTCTAAATCATACTGACCAAACAAGCAACTCCGGAGCAAATGGAGCGCACCAACACCTTTCGCTGAGCTGATAGCCTACTTGGAGGACTCTCGACCTATCTATCGGGACTTATGGGCATGAAACGCAGCGTCCCCAGGCAAAAGGGACGTTAGTACAAATAATGTACCGAATATGTAAGGAATGAAAATCAGTAACAATAGACATGAGAGAAACATGGAGTAAAAGACTCGACATGTATCTCTGAATAACTCTGTGAATCATTAATATTTACAATGTCATGTATATGCGTATAAATGTCATACCATGCATAGTTATATGCGTACATAACATCATCAACCCTCTGAGGGCATCCCATCATATCATTTCGGCCACTGTGGGCAAATCATCAACGTATACCAGCTGATCAGGTGGTGGTGCGTATATAATGCCGTAACCTTTTCCCATATCCCATATACATATAATATACGCGTATATAACGCCATCTGGTCATGGGTCAATGTACATGTATAAATGCATGAAATGCATAAGAAATATGTTAATAAGATTTCTCGGATTGTCATAAAAATCAATATGCCTTTCGGATAAACTTTATCAAATACGTATTTTTCTGAGACCCATGAAGAGAAGATATAATAATAATTCACATGGGGAATCAAGAATATAGACACCCTTAGTATTTTTATGAATAGAGTCATTTATGAAAGTTGCGTATTTTGCTCATTTCATTTGTATTATTTGGATCATGCCAAAAAGAAAGAAGGGATAGCCTTTGCATACCTGAACCGATTCTCTTGACAATCCCTTTAATACCGTTGATTGTGACAACGCGTAACGGTGGATTGAAGTAGGGAAATATCCATATGATATTCTTGAGAAAGATTGCACCATACTCCCTTATAATTGCCAAATCTCACATTTTTGATATATGACCCTCACGTTCCTAAGACTTACATTGGCTTTCCTTTGTTAAATGTATATGTGATCTCACGTTGTTATGACACAATCTCGCATGAATTGTTGAAACTCATGTTACTATTTTCTTATGTGGTCTTGTATGAACTTTGTACGTTGCTATCACATCATTTAATTTTTAAGAACTTGCTGAAGCTTCTTTCTTAATTGTAGAGATATATGTATCTCTTAAGTGATTTAGAGAGGGATTTTAAATTTTGGTGGGTGTGGGACCCACTTAGTATGACTTAGCCACCTAACTCTCTTATTTTTCCACCTTATCATACAACATTAAGAGTCACTAATTTGATATATCTTGCTGCCACGTTGCCCTCTTTAAACTTATCCAAGATTATCATTAATTATTCACTAATCTCTTGATTAACTTGTTAATATTCCACTAATCCAATAATTAATCAATTACCCACATAGTTAAGAATTATCTCAAATTACTTAAAATACTACTCACTTTTAACATACTTTATACATCTTACCATCATGGCCATGTGGTACCTTGTATGGTACTAGTCCATGAATACTAGGTATTTTAGCGCGAGCCATATTTTATCCCAAAATGTCAAACTTTGGCGAAAAGTTAACGTACGAAAATGCGGGATGTAATATCTCATTTTCGAGCTTTCATCAATTTACTCATGGCGTACTTTTACGTACGAAAACATTGGGTGTACCGGTTCCTTAAGTTAGCCTTAAAAGGCTAAGTTTGACTTCAGTCAATATTTTGAGTAAACGACCTCGGAATCGAGGTTTGATGATTTCAATAGGTTCGTATGATAATTTTGGACTTGGGCGTATGTTCGGATCGGGTTTTGGATAATGCGGGAACGTCTCGACGCCTAATAGTGAAAGTTGGTTCTTGGAAGGTCTTGGTAGTTCTTTAAATTTGGTTTGGAGCGGGTTTTGGTGATACTGAGGTCCAAATAGAATTTTGAGATGGGGAATAGTTCCGTAATATCATTTAAGACTTGCACGCAAAATTTGGTGTCAATTCGAGTAGTATAAGTACGTTTCGACGCTTTGGGAGTAAATTGAAGAACTTAAAGTTCGTAAGTTTGATTCAATTGGTTATGGGGTGTGATTCTTTGTTTTAATGTTGTTTTGGGGGTTTCGAGAGTTCGAACGAGTCCATTTTATATTTTCAAACTTGTTGGTATATTCGGGCGGGGCCCCGAGGGCCCCGAGTGTCAATAGGGCGAGGCTCAGACCAAGTTGGAAATTGGGAGCAACAGCTGAAGCTCCGAGCTGCTGCCATAACAACACCTGCGCTTGGCCAGCCGCAGGTGCGAGCCAGGAGCCACAGAAGCGAGCAATCCAAGGTTGACGAGGATCCACAGGAGCGAGGAGTTTGGCACACCTGCGAACGTGCATATGCGATGGCTGTGACCGTAGACGCGACTATGTCCGCATGCACGAAAGGGTCGACCGTAGGAGCGATTGTGTAGGAGCGGCCCTGGCTCCGCAAGTGCGATGGGAGAGTGGCCAGGTCGGTTCCGCAGAAGCGGCATTTTTACCTCAGAAGCGATCCTGCAGAAGCGGATGTCACCCCGCAGGTGCGGAAACCTCCGAAGGCAGAATCCTTCATTTAATGCGGTACTTAGTCATTTTGGCTCATTTATTCCATTGTTGGGCAATTTTTGGAGCTCTTAGAGAGGGGATTACACCTAGCACTTTGAGGTGAGTAATTTCTATACAATGTGTGGTTAATACATAGTTTATTGGTAGATTATAACATATAAATTAGTGAAAATTATGGGTTTAGGTGAAAACCTAGGTTTTTAATAAAAATGAGATTTAACCACGAAATTGATTATGGAATTTGGCAAAAATTATATATTTGAGTTCATGAGGTTATGGGTGACTACTTTCTTCAAAATATTTCTGGAATCCGGGCACGTGGGCCCGGGGGGGGGGGGAGGGTGTGAATTTTAGGAATTTTGCAATTATTCTTGGGAAATCACTTTTATAGTTGGGATATGAACTTTTAAGCATATATTAATTATTTTTAAATAACATTTGACTAGTTGAGAGTCGTTCGGCACCAAATTGAGGGCTCGGGCACAATCTTGGATCGGAAAATATGCCTCGAGACGAGGTAAGTCTCTTTTCTAACCTTGTAAGAGGGAATTAACCCCGTATGTGGATGGAATAAAGAAATGCACTTCTATTTGTGGGGGCTACGTACACACGAGGCGACGAGAGTCCGTACGTAGCTACTAATTATGCTATTGTTCGGGTAGTCTAGGAATCATATCATGCTATACTTACAAATGTTTGTACCCAACTTGATAATTTAATTGCTTAAATCACATTAAAACTTGATAAAGGAAACTATAAAAGTTTAAACTTCATTTTCTTGACCGTTAATGAGAATTTGGTTTTCTCTTGAATTATTTCACTTTAATAAATCTTGAATTGGTTGTTGTAAATGTATTTTCTCTTTGTGGAGCGGGCCGAACGCCTCGGTAGCAGATAGATGCATCTATGGTTCGTGCCGTTCGACCCTCGACAGTGCATAGTTTAAATATTATGTTTGATCGGGCCGTATGACCTCGACATAATTTGCGCATGATAAAACTTTGGAACCAATTGTAATTGATATTGCTTCTTTGGCTTGAGATAAAAATTGTTAAATGATGAAAGAATAAATTTGGGACTTAATAATAGTGAATGGATTATTTACTGTTTCCTGTTATTGGGTTTCTGTATTCTTCACGTAATCCATGCTTAATTAATATTTTGACATATTATTGTCAGCCCATAGTGAGTGTCAAAGTCGATCCCTCATCACTACTTCTTTGAGGTTAGACTGGATACTTACTGGGTACATGTTGTTTATGTACTCATGCTACACTTATGCACTTGATGTGCAGGGTCTAAGGCAGGTGCACATAGGTATCAGTCTGGCGCGCACACTTGACTTCTGGTTCGGGACTACACGGTGAGCTGCCCTTCTGAGTCGTTCTGCAGCAGCCAGAGTCTCTCTTTTGATTATTTTTTGTCTATTCTATTTCAGACAGTAGAGTAGAATTCTTTTTTATATCCTACTAGTAGCTCACATACTTGTTACACCGGATCATGGCACACACTAGTAGACTTGTGATTTTTGTTTTATTTCTATGGTTATAAGTACATTTGGTTGATTACGTTTTATTAAATTAAAATCATGTATCTTACTAAACCTATTAAATTAAGGGAAGTTATTCACTTGGGAAAAACTTATTAAAGTGAAAATTATTAGGTTGATCACTGTTGGCTTGCCTAGCAATGGTGTTGGGCGCCATCACGGCCAAAAATGGAATTGGGTCGTTACAACATGGTATTAGAGCACTATGTTCACGTAGGTCTCACAAGTTATGGGTAGGCCTAATAGAGTCTTGCGGATCGGTGCGGAAATGTCCGTACTTATCTTTGAGAGGTTATAGGGTTTTAGGAAACTACTCTTTATTCATCTCATATTGTGCAGTTGATGGTGTACTAAGTTTCTTCTCTTACTCTCTCGCAGATGGCGAAAACGCGCGCGAAAGATATTCCGGGCCTCGGAGGAGCTGCTCCCCCTGTTGCTAGAGGCCGAGGCAGAGGCCGGGGGAGGGCACCAGCCCGAGGTAGGGGACAAGGACGTCCCAGAGTTTCCCCCAGTTGCACCACCAGCGGATCCAGTGGAGGATCCCGTTATTGAGGAGCAGGGCGAGGTGCCTGCAGCAGAGCCAGACCCGGTCGATGTCATGTCAGCACTAGGCTTTCAGGAGGTCATGGGCCGTATTTTACGATTCATAGATTCTATGACCCAGGCTGGTTTATTTCCAGCAGACCCGGTCACATCTCAGGTGGTAGGGGGAGCACAGACCTCTACTGCTCAGGCTCCAGAATATGCGGCTGCCGTATATCAAACCCCGGGTGCACTACCCGTGGGCGGTGCCCAGCCAATTGCAGTAGTGGCCCCTCAGCATAGACCAGCTGCGGCCGGCTAACCGCGGAAGCTATTGGATAGATGGACTAGTCTACACCCTCCTATCTTTGGAGGTGAGTGACATGAGGATCCCCAAGACTTCATTGATCGGCGTAGGGACATACCGCACAACATAAGGATGTTGGAGTCCCATTGGGTGGATTTCACTACTTTCCAGCCGGAGGGTAGGGCCCGTAGGTGGTGGCAGTTTTATCTTCTTGGCAGGCCGGCAGGTTGTCCTCCCATGACTTGGGACCAGTTTACACGCCTATTCTTGGACAGGTATATTCCACCTTCTCAAAGGGAAGAGTTGCGGTTTCAGTTTGAGCAGCTCCAGCAGGGTCAGATGTCAGTGACCGATTATGAGGCGGATTCTCTGAGTTATCTCGCCATGCACTTATGATACTTCCTGCTGAGGCAGAGCGAGTGCAGAGGTTTGTTGTCGGATTGCACTCAGGTATTTAGGCTACTATGGCCTGAGAGGTTGAGATGGGAACTTCTTATCAGCAAGTAGTGGAGATAGCTCAGAGGAATGAGGGTTACCGTCAGAGAGATAGAGAGCAGATGCAGCAGGACAAGAGGCCCTATTTTTCTGGAGAGTTCGGAGGTGCCCCAGCTGGGGGTAGAGGTCATTTTGGGTGGGGTCAGCCTAGAAGGCCCCTATATCCGGCACCACCACCTCCTCGAGGTGTTCCAGCGTGACCCTGTTTCACTGTTATGTCGGAGAGTTCTTACCGCCCGCCAGCTATTCAGGGTTCTTCCAGTGGGTACCCCGGTCATCAGGGTTCTTCCAGTGCCTATTTCAGTGCCATGCAGACAGTTCATACCACCCGCCCGCACTCCAGGGTTCTTCCGGTGGGTATTCGGGCCATCAAGGTCAGACTTCAGGGCAGCAGATCACCATACCGAGAGGTTGTTTTGAGTGCGGGGATTTCAGTCATATGCAGAGATTCTGCCCCAGGCTTCTTCGAGGCAAGGCAGTACAGTAGGGCCAGTAGCCCTTGATTACACCACCAGCTGTCCGACCGCCCAAAGGCGAAGGACATGCGGGTAGGATCCGTCCTAAAAGTAGAGGCCAGGTATGTGAGGGCCGGCCAGTCGGCGCCCCAGCCAAGTTCTATGCTTTTCCGACCAGACCAGATGTAGTAGCCTCAGATGCCGTGATCACAAGAATTATTTGTCTGCGGTAGGGATGCTTCAATATTATTTGTCTGCGGTCTACCTATTCATATGTCTCATCTCTGTTTGCTCATTGCCTGGATATTCCTCGTGAGTCCTTAGGCACTCCTGTTTATGTGTCCACTCCTGTGGGAGATTCAATTATTGTGGATCAGATCCATCGGTCCTCTGTGGTCATATTTTGTGGACACGAGACTAGAACAGATCTTCTGTTGCTTGATATGACTGACTTTGAGGTCAACCCAGGCATGGACTGGCTATCCCCATATCATGCCATCCTTGATTGCCATGCCAAGACTGTTACCTTGGCGATGCCAGTGTTGCCTAGATTGGAGTGGAAGGGTTCATCTGTCAGTGCATCTAGCCGGGTTATCTCTTTTCTGAAGGCTTGACATATGGTCGAGAAAGGTTGTTTGGCTTATCTAGCTTATGTTCGTGATACTACCGCAGGGACTCTGGCAATTGATTCAGTATCAGTAGTTCGAGAGTTCTCCGATGTCTTTCCTTCTGATCTTCCAAGCATGCCACTGGATCATGATATTGATTTTTGTATTGAATTGGCTTCAAGTACCCAGCCTATATCTATCCCACCGTACCGTATGGCTCAAAAAGAGTTGAAGGAGCAGCTTGAGGAGTTGCTAACAAAGGGGTTCTTCAGGCCGAGTGTATCCCCTTGGGGTGCCCCAATGCTATTTGTGAAGAAGAAAGATGGGATTATGCGGATGTGCATTGATTACCGCTAGCTAAACAAAGTTACCATTAAGAACAAGTACCCGTTACCGCGCATTGATAATTTGTTTGACCAGTTGCAGGGTGTTAGAGTGTTCACTAAGATCGACTTGAGGACGGGGTGCCATCAGTTGAAGATTCGTGACTTGCATGTTCCAAAGACTACTTTTCGTACTAGATATGGCCTTTATGAGTTTCTGGTGATGTCCTTCGGCTTGACTAATGCCCCAGCGGCATTTATGGACTTGATGAATAGGGTGTTCATGCCTTATATTGATTCGTTTGTCATTTTCTTCATTGATGACATTTTGATTTACTCACGTAGTATGGAGGAGCACGAGCGACATTTGAGAGTGGTGCTTCAGACCTGGCGAGAACCGAAGCTATATGCTAAGTTCTCCAAGTGTGAGTTTTGGCTAAATTTTGTGGCATTCTTGGGGCATGTTGTATCAGGCGAGGAAATTAAGGTGGATCCCAAGAAGATTGAGGCAGTTCAGAGTTAGCCTCGTCCTCTTTCGGCGACTGAGATAAGGAGCTTTTTGGGGTTATCAGGGTATTATCGCCGATTCGTGGAGGGCTTCTCATCTATTGCAGCACCTTTGACTAGATTGACACAGAAGAGTGCTCAGTTTTGTTGGTCCGATGATTATGAGACGAGCTTCCAGAAGCTCAAGACAGCTTTGACTACAACACTAGTCCTAGTATTGCCTTCCGATTTAGGGATGTATACTGTGTATTGCGATGCTTCACACATTGGCTTGGGTTGTGTATTGAAGCAGGAGGGACGAGTTATTGCATATGCTTCACGTCAGTTGAAGCCCCATGAGAAGAATTATCTTGTGCACGATTTGGAGTTGGCCGCGATTGTTCATGCTTTTATGATCTGGAGGCATTATCTTTATGGGGTGTCCTGTGAAGTTTACACTGATCATCATAGCTTGCAGCATTTGTTCAAGCAAAGGGATCTCAATTTGAGGAAACATAGGTGGCTTGAGTTTTAGAAGGACAATGACATCACCATTCTTTATCATCCGAGCAAGGCGAATGTGGTCGCGGATGCCTTGAGCAGGAAGCAGAGAGTATGGGTAGCTTGGCATTCATTTCAGCGGAGGAGAGACTACTAGCCTTGGACATTCAGTTTTTGGCTAACAGACTTGTGAGGTTGGATATTTCAGAGCTCGACCAAGTTCTTGCATGTGTC
Organism: Nicotiana tabacum; assembly: GCF_000715075.1. Taxonomy (NCBI): domain Eukaryota; kingdom Viridiplantae; phylum Streptophyta; class Magnoliopsida; order Solanales; family Solanaceae; genus Nicotiana; species Nicotiana tabacum. The sequence goes on along the minus strand of NC_134083.1, from coordinate 123,570,110 downwards.
GTTGCGAGTCTTCACTATTGGAGCAGATCAAGGCTCGATAGTTTAATGATCCGCACTTGACGGTTCTTAGAGAGTCGATACTGCAGGGTAGTGCCAAAGAGGTTACTATCAGTGAGGATGGTGTTCTGTGACTCTAGGGTCGTCTATGTGTACCTAATGTCGATGGCTTGAAGGAGAGGATTTTAGAGGAGGCACTTAGTTCTCGATATTCCATTCACCCAGGTGCTATAAAGATGTATCGCGACCTGAGGTAGCATTATTGGTGGCGGCGGATGAAGAAAGACATAGTTGAGTATGTAGCTAGGTGCCTTAATTACCAGTAGGTTAAGTATGAGCACCAGAGGCCAGGTGTCCTACTCCAGCAGATGACTATACCTGAGTGGAAGTGGGAGCGCATTACGATGGATTTCGTAGTTGGGTTGTCGCGGACCTTGTGGAAGTTTGATGAAGTGTGGGTCATTGTTGATCGATTCACCAAGTCGGCACATTTCATTCCTGTGATGACCACTTATACTTCAGAGAGATTGGCCCAGATTTGTATCCAGAAGATAGTTCGGCTGCATGGTGTGCCCGTTCCCATCATATCAGACAGAGGTCCTCAGTTTACTTCACACTTTTGGAGAGCAGTACAAAGTGAGTTGGGGACCCGTGTAGAGCTCAGCACCGCATTTCATGCACAGACCGACAGGCAGTCGGAGTGGACAGTGCAGATCTTGGAGGACATGCTCAGAGCATGTGTGATTGACTTTGGGGGACAGTGGGATCGGTTCCTGCCTTTGGTTGAGTTTGCTTACAACAACAGTTTCCAGTCCAGCATCGAGATGGCTCCATTTGAGGCTTTATATGGCCGGCGATGTCGTTCCCCCATCGGGTGATTTGAGCCCGGCGAGGCAAAGTTATACGATACTAATTTGGTGAAGGATTCCTTGGAAAAGGTAAGGTTGATTCAGGAATGACTTCACACAGCACAGTCCAGACATAAGATTTACGCGGACCAGAAGGCGCGTGACTTATCATTTATGGTATGCGAGAAGGTTCTCTTGAAAGTCTCGCCGATGAAGGGGATCGTGAGGTTTGGGGGGAAGGGCAAGTTGAGCCTAAGGTTTATAGGCCCATTTGAGGTGTTGAGGCGAGTTGGGGAGGTTTCTTATGGGCTTGCTTTACCTCCTAGTCCATCAGGAGTTCATCCGGATTTTCACATGTCTATGCTCCTGAGGTATCACGCCGACTCGTCACATGTGTTAGACTTCAGCACGATTCAGTTGGATGAGAGCCTGGGTTACGAGGATGAGCCAGTTGCCATTGTTGCTAGGCAGGATCTCTAGTTGAGATCCAAGAGGATTTTCGTGGTAAAGGTTTAGTGGAGGGGCCAACCAGCGAGGAGGCGACCTAGGAGTCCGAGGAGGACATGCAGAGTAGATATCCTCACTTGTTCAGCACTCTAGGTATGATTCTAAGCCCGTTCGAGGATGAACGTTTGTTTAAGAGGTGGGGAATGTAACGACCTGACTAGTCGTTTTGCTTTCTAGAACCCCGTTCCCCTAAATAAGACTTCCCGTACGTGCTTTTACTATTTTATGACTCGCGGGGATGGTTGGTTCGAGATTTGAAAGGGTTCGGGTTGAAATCGGAATACATGGTTCCTTAAGTTAGCCTTAAAAGGCTAAGTTTGATTTCGGTCAACATTTTGAGCAAACAACCTCGGAGTCGAGATTTGACGGTTCCAATAAGTTTGTATGATGATTTTGGACTTGGGCGTATGTTCGGATCGGGTTTTGGATGACCCGGGAATGTCTCGACGCCTAATAGTGAAAGTTGGTTCTTGGAAGATTTTAGAAGTTCTTTAAATTTGGTTTGGAGCGGGTTTTGGTGATACCGAGGTCCAAATGGAATTCTGAGACTAGGAATAGTTCCATAATGTCATTTAATACTTGCACACAAAATTTGGTGTCAATCCGAGTAGTCTAAGTACGTTTCGGTGCTTTGGGAGTAAATTAAAGAACTTAAAGTTCGTAAGTTTGATTCAATTGGTTTTGGGGTGTGATTCTTAGTTTTAATGTTGTTTCGGGCATTCCGAGAGTTCGAGCGAGTCCGTTTTATGTTTCCAAACTTGTTGGTATGTTCGGGCAGGTCCCCAGGGGCCCGAGTGTCAATCGGGCGAGGCTCGAACCAAGTTGGAAATTGGGAGCAACAGCTGAAGCTTCGAGCTGCTGCCATAACCACACCTGCGCTTGGCCAGCTGCAGGTGCGAGCTCACAGGTGCGAGCCAGGAGCCACAGAAGCGAGCAAGCTAAGGTTGACGAGGATCCACAGGAGCGAGGAGTTTGGCGCACCTGCGAACGTGCATGTGCGATGACTGTGACTACAGAAGCAGCTGTTTCCGCAAGCGCGAAAGAGTCGGCCGAAGGAGCGGTTGCGCAGGAGCGGACCTAGCTCCCCAGGTGTGATGGACGAGTGGCCAGGACGGTTCCACAGAAGTGATCCCGCAGAAGCGAAAGTCACTCTGCAGGTGCGGAAACCGCTGAAGGCAGAATCCTTCATTTAATTCGGGACTTAGTCATTTTGGCTCATTTATTCCATTGTTGGACGATTTCACCTAGCACTTTGAGGTGAGTAATTTCTATACAATGTGTGGTAAATACATAGTTTATGGGTAGATTATAACATGTAAATTAGTAAAAATTATGGATTTAGGTGAAAACCTATATTTTTGATAAAAATGAGATTTAACCTCGAAATTGATTATGAAATTTGGTAAAAATCATATATTTGAGTTCATAAGGTTATGGGTGAAAACTTTCTTCAAAACATTTCTGGAATCCGGACACATGGGCCCGGAGGATGAATTTTAGGAATTTTGCAAATAGGCTTGGGAAATCAATTTGATAGTTGGGATTTGAACTTTTAAGCATATATTAATTATTTTTAAATAACATTCGACTAGTTGCAAGTCGTTTGGCGCCAAATTGAGGGCTTGGGCACAATCTTTGACCAGAAAGTAGGCTTTGAGACGAGGTAAGTCTCTTTTCTAACCTTGTAAGAGGGAATTAACCCCATATGTGGATGGAATAAAGAAATGCGCTTCTATTTGTGGGGGCTACGTACGTACGAGGTGACGAGAGTCCGTACGTAGTTACTAATTATGCTATTGTCCGGGTAGTCTAGGAACCATATCATGCTATACTTACAAATGTTTGTACCCAACTTGATAATTTAATTGCTTAAATCACATTAAAACTTGATAAAGGAAATTGTAAAAAGTTAAAATTTATTTTTTTGACCGTTAATGAGAATTTGGTATTCACTTGAATAATTTCCCCTTAATAAATCTTGAATTGGTTGTTGTAAATGTATTTTCTCTTTGTGGAGCGAGCTGAACGCCTCAGTAGCAGATAGATGCATCTATGGTTGGTGCCGTTCGACCCTCGACAGTGCACAATTTAAATATTATGTTGGATCGGGTCGTACAACCTCAACATAATTTGCGCATGATAAATATTTGGAACCAATTGTAATTGATATTGCTTCTTTGGCTTGAGATATAAATTGTTAAATGACGAAAAGTATAAATTTGGGACTTAATATTAGTGAAGGGATTATTTACTGTTTCCTGTTATTGGGTTTCTGTATTCTTCATGTAATCCACGCTTAATTAATATTTTGACATATTTTTGTTAGCCCATAGTGAGTATCAAAGTCGACCCCTCGTCACTACTTATTCGAGGTTAGACTGGATACTTACTGGGTACATGTTGTTTATGTACTCACGCTACACTTCTGCACTTGATGTGCAGGGTCTGAGACAGGTGCACCTGGTTATCAGTCTGGCGTGCATGCTTGACTTTTGGTTCGAGACTACACGGTGAGCTGTCCTTCCGAGCCGTTCAACAGCAGCCAGAGTATCTCTTTTGATTATTTTCTATTTATTCTATTTCAGTCAGTAGAGTAGAAATCTTTGTATATTCTACTGGTAGCCCACATACTTGTGATATCGGATCTTGGCACACACTAGTAGACTTGTGATTTTGGTTTTATTTCTATGGTCATAAGTACATTTGGTTGCTTCCATTTTATTAAATTCAAATCATGTATCTTACTAAACCTATTAAATTAAGGGAAGTTATTTACTTGGGAAAAACTTATAAAAGTGGAAAATCAATAGGTTGATCACTTTTGGCTTGCTTAGCAATGGTGTTGGGCGCTATCACGGCCAAAAATGGAATTGGGTCGTGACAGAACCCCTCATCAAATCCCTGCTTCGCACTTCCTATTCTAGGATGTATCCAAAAATATGCAAGTATAGTATAATCGTAGATAGATATCACATCTGATTATTTATTTATGCTTGATTGATATTTGTTTTTGTGTGAGGACACTTGGGACAAAATACATCTAGTTGAATAATTAACACTCAACATGTATGTCAAATAAATACGTAGCTTGCATTTTTAATTAGATTATTAGATACATTTTCGCAACTTGATTAATTGACTAGGATCGAAATGAACCTAATTAATTAAACTAGTTATTCACTACATAAGTATGACATTCCTTTCTCTAACAAGATAATTGTATATTTCTTTTACATGTGAGCTATCATGTTTGGTTATACATTTAGGTCACTCAATTTGTAAATTACTTAATTCACTCTAAGTAAATACATACTTGGTGCAAATCCATGATAATCATTCCTTTTCTATTAATAATGTTTAGTATGATTCGTTTATATATAATTGCGCATAATTGATTATCTTTGATTTTCTCAAAAGTCCAAAATATTCTATACATTATACATCCATTATATTCATGTGGGTACAACCATTGTATTTGTCTATATTCCTCGACCAATTCTTCATTAGCCATGCATTTGTTAAGAGCTTCATTTACCATTCTTTTCAAGACCATTCCAACCTAAACATTCTTTCACATATTCTATCCCAAAGTTGTTAATCCTAAGTCAACTTTCATGAATTTACTCTTCAATTCAGACCTCCATCCGAATATTTTTGTTTTGTCAAAATATAACCTTTTGTGTTTCAATAATTAAAAAGCATGCCTTCTTCAAAGCTTTCCATCTCTCTCTCATATATTTTGTCTACTTTCTTGTGCATATTTAATTACATATTTCATGTCGAGTTGTATGTCTTACTATGAATATATATCATCCTTTACTCACCAAAATAATTCTTTCAGTTTATTTATTATACGTCGAGATAATTCCTTCAACACTCTTTGGTCAAATTACTTGTTAAATATCTATTCACGTGCAAATAAATATTCCTTCCCCTTTTTCTCAATTCTTTAATATAAATTTCCTCTTATTGTAGTCGTCCATCTAAAACTTGTTGACTCTAATTATGAGTCGTTTTCTCTTCAAGTTTATTCTTGTAAGCTCAAAATTTTGTTCAAACACTTTGAATTAACGTGCATTCTTTAGGAACAATTCTTTTTCATATTATTCAATTTACACTAAAATACCATTCTTTAATGCACCTTTTATTCTTTCACATACTACATATTGTTGCATATATTTTGTCAAATATTTTACTATTCTTTATCTAGAACTCACTTTGCACTCAGCTTATATTTTGGAACAATTCCCTTGTCCACTTTACATATATTTCATACGAGTTAATATATTTTAATCATTTCATTTCAAAAACAGCAAATATACTTGCATACTTCATCCGCAAAAAATTCATTATATATTTAATATCATCACTGTTTATTCTAGTAGACGTTGATCATTCTTTCATCCTTTGTAATAGTTGTGAGTATTTGTTAATCATTCTTTTGAACCTTCCCTCCCTTATTTGATCGAGTCCACATGAACCATATTTTGTGGATCTTGAGGGATGTCTAACACCTTCCCCTCAATATAACTTGATGTAAGGCCCCGTAAAAACTTCCTAATGATTTAAGATTTAAAAATTTTACTAGTGGTATTTGGGAATAACGTATTCGAGTATTAAAGGAGACCTATGGGATAGAACCACGTCATTTTGAAATGAGAATATATGTTTAAGGTGTGTTGGATCATATTAAAGAGTTTTGTGAATGTGAAGAATTTGCGTGTAACATGTTGGATATATTAAATAGAAAGGATGTTATTATGTAAATATATTTTCATACTTGTATGAAGGTTTGGAAGTCGGTTAGGGTCTATATCATAGCAAGATATCAAATGTGGGTGAGTGGATAAGAAAGAAATGGAAAGGAAAATAACTGGGAGCGTGCTAGGGACAATGCAACACGCGGATTGTGGCATGCCAGCCCTCTCAGCAACTTTGTAAACCAGTGATGTATAGGCATTTGGTGCTGGCACGGGCACGCTACCCCCACCTGAAGATTTTCCCTTAAGTACTCACCTTGGGGATTCATTTTCCTCATTTCACTTGGACGGATTTGGGAGCTCTTCTCTACTCTCTCAAGACCATCAACTCCCCTCTTCTTCAAGGTAATAAATCCCCATTATATTGGTGTTAAATTCCATCATTTATATACTAGTATTGATGAGATCTACACATAAAATACCTAGATCTTTAAGAAATTTCTTCAAGAACTCAAAGGAGGGTTTTGCAAGATTTCTTCCAAAAGGTAATCCTACACCCTTAGACTTACATGTATGGTTATATTATGGGAATATGAGTATGAATTATGCATTGGAACTTATGGTATGGTGATTGGAAGCCATAAGTCCCCAATTTAAATACATAACCATTGTAGAGATTGAAAGGTGATTATTTTGTTGGTTGGGTATGGATGGATGGTCATGTATGTGCTATTGGAAGTTATGAATTGTTTAGGAATGATGTTGGGATAAATTATTGGTAAATGGTAGTAGTTGGATGAACTAATTCTATGGTTAAGAGATGTAGAGATTTATGCCTACAAGGTGTTTGATAAAATGCCTAAATGGCCTAAATTATGAAATTTGTTACTAATATGGGTTCCATTGGATGTTGTTATTGTAGATTGAAGTTTCTTAGTGTAGTGGATCATTGTAATATCACTAAGGGTCTAATTTAAGGTATGTTGGCTAAACTTTCTCTCTTAGAATCAAATTCCATAATGTTCCCGTGAGTTTCAAAGTATGGGTTGCGTATTAAACTGTTATGGCTTTGAATCGTATTTCAAATGAAAGCTAGTATGCCAAATCGTGTGAGGAAATCTTAATATTCTTAAGACTCTTAATTGCTCATATGTGTACCTAAAGTCTTGATTGGAAATGTCTTATTGTTGATAACCTATAAAGGTCGTTGAAAATGAAATAAGTGAATTGGGGATATAGAGTGTGGCCAACGTACCAAGAATTTAAGTTATGTTTGTGGCTAGTAGTGTAAATTATTTGAGAGGATGCGATAAAGAATATGAAATGACCCTCGACTCGATTGTTTAAAAATGATTTCAAAAATAGAACTGCCTAAAGGCTTTTGTACTCAATTCATGCCCATAAGTAACTGCTTTAACTAGTGCTTTACTTTATAAATATACCCAGTGTGATTCGAGTTCTTACATACTCGTGTGTTGAAATTGTACATTGTCATTTATGGGGAAGAGTATTGCAAGAATAAATGGTGTATTGATTGGTTTTGATTTTAAAGTGTGTTTCTATTGCTGGTTGGTATGCCCCATTCTTTGGGAAGAAACCATTTGTGTTTAAAGTTCCCATTATAAATGGAATTGAAGTATATGATTTCTGAAATATTCTATATGTTAATATTTGATGGTGATCTTTGAAATTAAAAGGGGTGAAAATATGGAATATAAAATATGGCCACCGTGCCAGAAACAAAGAATCTTGTGAATGGCCAAATGAGCCAAGGAAATATTGTCGTTGTGAATGACTGGAAATACTAATGAGAATTTATATAATGTGAAAGATATTGAGGTGAGTACAAATGTATTTATGATACCTCTGTGTGCAAATCAAATCAAAAATATTTTTGGGAGCATCATTAGCAAAACCGAGAAAGGGTGGGCCATAAGGCCCACACTTAAAACTACACATGCTGGTGTAGGGGTGGATTGGGATTAATCCCCTTATTTGGGATGAAATTGGAACCTTTGGGAAATTGTGATATTATTCCCCTTAATTGGGATGAAACTGGAACCTTTGTGTATTGTAAAAGTCAACCTACACGACAAATGTGGGAAGGCGGCCTGACTGATCGGGTGGAGATCAGACGCCATATTGCGCATATGGTGGTACTACTCTTGGTAACAACTTTCTTTCGCATCACATGTCAAACCACATTGTTCGTGGGGAGATGTCCTAGCCGATCGGGCATCATTGGACTCCGTGCTAACAAAGACGGTGGTATATCGGTGCTAATGATCTCCCAACCAAAATTGTATATGAAGTTCGTATTTTGAAAATTATTACGTTTAACTGGACATTTGGATATTGTTGATTGTGAATTGTTGTTTCTATGTTTTGTCTTTTCTTATATGGGCATTCTATTTTGAAGAGTATTTTTAGCTATACATACTAGTACTATTTGACAGTACTAACGTCCCTTTTGCTGGGGACGCTGCATCTTTAATGGATGCAGGTGGTTCTACAACAGGAGACATTTACCAGTGATAGCAGTACGCTCATTTCAGCTGATTTGGTGATCCCCACTTCATTTCGGGGTCATGTATCTTTTATTTCTCATGTACTGTGTTTTGAGGTATAGTCGGGGCCTTGTTGTCGGCATTTCCATATTACTCTTCTATTGTACTTAGAGGCTCCGTAGACAGGTTGTGGGTTGTAGTTGATGTTGGGAGTTGAACTAGAAATGTTGGTATTTGGAAATCATGTTTTACATTAATTCTATAAACTCGTAATATTTTGAAAATTATGAATGAAGCTGCTAATGGGAATGAAAAGGAGGTTGTTAATAGAACCCTTTTAGTGTTTGATTAAAGGAGTACATCTCGTCTTTATTCATGGATGAGTTTGGATGGAAGGAAACAGGCTTGCTCGCCCGGGTTCTCTCGGTTGAGCGCCGGTCACGCTCCCCGAGTTCGGGGTGTGACACTTGGACCCTTACCTTTATCAACGGTTGTGCAGATCATAGTTAAAGTGTATATTATGTAGTGTAGTATAGGTGTAACGGCCCGACTGGTTGTTCTGAGCTCTAGCGCGACGTTCGGCGGTTTGAGGCCTTGAGTAGCTTCACTTCATGTTTTATGACTTGTACGCTCTAACGACCCAGTCGGTCGTTTTGAGTGTATTAGCCCCGATCCCTTATTTTCTACTTTCCCCGTGTCTTGTTCTGCTTATGTAACTTGCCGGAAAGTTTTGTTTTTGGTTTCAGAGAGTTTTGGGTCACTTAGTCCCTCAAACAGAAGCTTAAGCCTTAGGATTTTGACCGTAGTTGGAACTATGAGAAGACGACTCCGGAATGGGGTTCCATCAGTCCCGTTAGCTCCGTTGGGTGATTTTGGACTTAGGAGCGCATCCAGACTGTGAATTTGAAGTCTGTAGCTAATTTAGGCTTGAAATTGTTGAAGCTTTGTTGGTTTCTCGTGTTTCGCACCTGCGGTGGGTAGACCGTAGGTGCGGGATCGAACGTGCGATATGAAGGGCGCAAGTGCGCTTTTGGTCAAGAAGGTCTGCGAGTGCAGGTGCGAGAAGGGAGCCGCATTTACGCATCCGCAGATGCGGAGTAATGGTCGAAAGAGTGGTATGGGCGGCCTAGACAAGGGTCGTAGATGCAGAAGTCGAACCGCAGGAGTGATAAGTAGGGATTTTGACTACTTATTTGCACTCTTTTACTTTCATTTTAGCTTAAAATTGCTTAAAGGTATTCCTGAAAACTGATGAAATGTGCTTTCTTACAGGAGTGTTGGAATATGAGTCAAAAAGAAGAAAATCAACTCAAGAAGGAGTAATTTTGGACAAGGAGCAAAACAAAGCTAAAAGGGCAAAATGCGGACTGCATAATATTGAGTGTAGCCGCAGAACATAAGGAAGCCTCTGACACAATTTCTATGCAAAGTGCGGACCGTACAATTATTGTGCGGCCGCAGAAGATGAGGTTCTGGGAGATGGATTCTGGGGTCATGAAGAAGTGCGGACCACACCATTATTGTGCGGCCGCAAAATCAAAACTGCGGCCGCACTCATAAATGTGCGGTCCACAGAAGTCTTGTATGTCAAAGCTAAAATGCAAGAGTGCGGCCGAACTCAAAAATGTGCGGACTGCGAAATTTGAAGAAGTGCGGATGCAACCTAGAATTGTGCAGCCGCAGAAGTACATCCTGTCAAGCTAGTGTCAAAGTGCGGACCGCACACATAATTTTGCGGCCGCAGAATCTCTGCAGAGGCAATTTTGTCCAATAATTTTAGCTGGGTATAAATAGATATTTTTGTCATTTTTAGGTTAAATAGAGAACACCTGAGAATAGATAGATGTTTTTCTTTACTGTTTTGGAAAACTTTGTAATAATTTATCATTTTAACTTTAGATTATCTTCCCTTAATCATCTATTACGAGTTTTATCTTAGTTTCTTCTTTAATTTCTTCATTTGCTATGAGTAGCTAAACCCTTAGCTAGGGTTGTGACCCAACCCTAGTATGGGTACTTAATGGGTGATTAATTTAGGGTTTATTTATGATTGGGTATATGATATTTAGCCTAGTTCTTGCTTGAATTTGATAATTGATGGTTGCAAACATTGATTCATGCCTAATTGACTTAGTCTCTACTTGAGAAAGAGAGACTAAGTCTAGGAAAACTTGGCTAACAAGAAATTGGGATGAACTCAAGAAATTGATAGCCCTAATTAAAGGGTCGAATCTAGAGATAGTCAGACCCGACTTGAGCATCTACCACTTGTTTTGTGAAATACCCATTTGGATTTGAGAAAGCCAAATTGGGCAAAATCACTCAAACTACCAAGAGGTATAGAGTGAGTAATCGTGTGTGATTGCTATATTGCATGCCGACCAACCAAACATGCCCTAAATCTCTCAATCCGTTAGGTAACCAACTAGGCGGAAGTTACAACCCTAGATCTTTTATAATCTAAAAAACAACAATACCAAAAACATTCTCTTAGCTTTACAATTAGAACATTAGCATAAGATTTAGAAGTAGAAAAGAAACAACCGAATACGTGGAAGTACAATCTTGGGCACGTCATATACTTAGACTAGATATATACATAATCCAACATAAAGCTCTCTATGGAATCGACCCCGACTCGCGTTGGGTATTTATAATTGCATCGACCGCCTCACAATCCCAATTAGTGGTGTGAGTTTGGGCGACATCAATTTTTGGCGCCGTTGTCGGGGAGCTAAAAACAAATTTAGCTATATATTTAGTTTTGTATATGATTTGTCTTCTGTTCCTTCCGGGTTACTAACCTTTTTGTGAATCGATTGTAGGTACAAAAATGGCTCTCAACAAGGATCCTATCGGAAACATGCCTTTGTGGGATGTGGACGTGGAAGATGACCCAGTTGAGGAGGTTCCTCTTGAACCTCAAGCAAATAGACGAGGCCGACCGCCTCAAGACAACATTCTTGTTCCTCCCCCAAATCCACCAAGAGCGGCTCCACACCGGGTGTTGCCGAATGAAGGGTACACAAGTGCCATAGTCCTGCCCGCATTAGGGCGGGCAACTTTCAAATCACAAATGTTATGCTCACATTGCTTGAGCAACGTGGATTCTTCGCCGGGGCTCCGAATCAAAATGTGTACTAACACTTGAGAGGATTTGTGGACACTTGCTGGGGGAGTAAACAGACCAACGTCTCCGAGGATGCTTTAACGTTAAGACTATTTCCCTTCTCTCTATGGAGGAAAGCCTTGGACTGGTTAGAAAGATTGCCAAACCATTCTATCCATACATGGGATGAATTGGCGGAAAAATTCATTGCCAAGTTCTTTTATCCCGTGCATATGGCTACTCTTAGAGACGAGATTCTAGCATTCAAACAAGAATCCAATGAGCCTTTGCACGATATGGGAGAGGTACCATACTATGGTGAAAGAGTGCCCGAATAATGACATGACTGAGGCTATTATTCAACAAACCTTCTATAAGGAGATCAATGCTACCAATCAATGCGTGGTCAATCAACTTCACGGGAAAAATTTCATGAAAACACCATATGCCGAAGCTTGTGAAATCTTAGATGAAATGGCAGATACTTCATCGGCATGGCAAAGTAGAGCAAATGTTCTTCAAGGTGATCCAAATGTGATTCACCTACATAAAGAATTGCATGATAATGGGCAATCAATTGCCGAGTTGACCACTACAATGAATCAATTGGCCAAAGCTCAACTTCAACAGGTTCAAGGTTCTAAGCAAGTAAATGCAATGGAAGGTGTCAATATGATGGTGAACAAGCGAAGGCAAAATGGTCAACAAGTGCAAAATCGTGTGGAACAATTTGTGCAAGATGATACTGGGTTTGATCAAGATGAATCATACAATGATCAAGAGGAAGAAGTGCAATATGTGAAATAACTACCAAGGGAAAAGGAACAACTCTCAAGGACCGAATCAACAACAATGGCGATCACAAGGAAATCAAGGAAATTTTAACAGTCAAAACCACCAAGGCAATTGGGGTGGTGGTACCAACAATCAAGGTAATTGGAACAATAACAATAATCAAGGCAATTGGAATTATCAAGGCAACCAAGGCAATTGGGGTGGCAACAATCAATGATATTGGGGAGGCAACAACCAAGGGGGTTGGAACAATAACCAAGGGAATCAGGGGCCGGGCTTTCAAAGGCCCCCGATGTGTCAACAACCAAACAACCCGCCTCCTTATCCGTCTCAAGGTTCTAGTTCTTCCAATAGTGAGATGGGAAGGATTGAAAATAAGTTCAAACAAATGATGGAGAACAATGCCGACTCCGATGCTCAATTAGCCTCTCACAACACTTCAATCCGCAATTTGGAAGTTCAATTGGGGAAAATCTCGCAAGCTTTAAACACTCGTCCAAAATAGGCACTACCTAGTGATACGGTAGTGAACCTGAAGGGTGGGAACAACACAGGACATGCCATGGCCGTAACAATAAGGAGTGGAAGAGGTGGAGATTTAACCACCTCAAATCAAAGAATAATTGTGGATGATGATGTAGTGGTTCAAGAAGATGAGATTCCAAGCAATGTGGTTCAAGCTAATGAAGAAGTGAGAATTGATATTGATGAAAGTGTGGAGGAGACCCAAGAAGATGTGAACCCGTCTAGGGAACACGTGATTAACATACCAGAACCAGTAGTGCCAAAGGCCAAGGCACCAATGCCAAGGCCTCCTCCTCCATACCCTCAAAGGCTCGCTAAGCAAAATAGTGAGAACCAATTCAAGAAGTTTATTGACATGATGAAGAGCTTATCCATTAATGTGCCATTGGTTGAGGCATTGGAACAAATGCCCGGTTATGCAAAGTTCATGAAAGATTTGGTGACAAAGAAAATATCAATGAATTGTGAGACTATCAAGATGACACATCAAGTGAGTGTTATTGTGCACTCAATGGCTCTAAAATTGGAATATCCCGGCGCTTTCACAATCCCTTACACTATTGGGAGAGCCAATTTTGCCAAAGCTCTATGTGATCTAGGGACGAGTATCAACTTGATGCCCTACTCGGTGTTCAAAACTTTGGGAATTGGGAAACCAAGACCCATATATATTAGGTTACAAATGGCAGATCATACTATGAAGAAACCATTGCATATTGTTGATGATGTGCTGGTTCGTATTGATAAGTTCATCCTTCCGACAGACTTTGTGATTCTTGATTGCGAGGTGGACTATGAGGTGCCTATTATTTTGGGTAGACCTTTCCTTGCTATGGGGAAAGCTCTTGTGGATGTGGAAGCCGATGAGATCACATTTCAGGTGGGTGATGAAAAGGTGGTTTTCCATGTGTGCAAATCTATGAGGCAACCGAATAGCAACGAAGTTTGTTCATTTGTGGACTTAGTGACCGAAGTGATTGTTGATGATGCTAGTACCGTGATGAATGTTGATGACACTTTGGAAGCCGCATTGCTTAATAATGATGATGATGAGAAAGAAGGCTTTGTGGAATGTGCAAATGCATTACAAGGAATGGGGTCGTATACTTATGAACCCCAAAAATTGTCCTTAGATCTTGAGAACCAAAAGACTCCTCCAACAAAGCCCTCAATCGAGAAGCCTCCCACTTTAGAGTTAAAGCCATCGCCTTCACATCTTAGGTATGAGTTTCTTGGCCCATGTTCTACTTTGCCTGTTATTATTTCCTCTTGCTTGACTAACGTACAAGAAAATTCCACTTTGGCGGTGCTTCAAAAGAAAAAGAAAGCTGTAGGATGGACTTTGGCGGATATTCGGGGCATAAGCCCCGCCTTTTGCATGCACAAGATTATTTTGGATGAGGATTCCAAACCCTCCATTGAACATCAAAGAAGATTAAATGAAGCAAAGCAAGAGGTGGTGAAGAAGGAGATCATAAAATGGTTGGATGCCGGGGTTGTTTACCCCATTTCCGATAGCTCGTGGACCTATCCGGTGCAATGTGTCACAAAGAAAGGGGGCATGACTGTGGTAACAAATGACAAGAATGAGTTGATCCCCACAAAGTCCAAACTCCCTCCCTCTACATTTGTGAGGGGAGTGAGGAGCTTCTTGGGTTATGCGGGGTTCTATCGCCGATTCATCAAGGACTTTTCTAAGGTGGTAAACCCCTTGTGTAAACTTTTGGAGAAGGATGCCAAGTTCCATTTCAATGAGGATTGTATGAAGGCATTAGAATTGCTCAAGTTCAAGTTGACTACTACTCCTATTATCACCGCCCCGGATTAGAGCTTGCCTTTCGAGCTCATCTATGATGCAAGTGATGTGGCGGTTGGAGCGGTGTTGGGGCAATGTATCAACAAAATCTTCCATCCGGTCTACTATGCTAGTAAGACCATGAATGACGCCCAAGTCAACTACACAGTGACCAAAAATGAGCTCCTTGCTATGGAGAATTTCTGCACGTACTTGATGGGTACAAAGGTGATTGTACACACCGACCATGCGGTGCTTCGATATTTGATGAGCAATAATGATTGTAAAGCAATATTAATGCGGTGGGTGCTTCTATTGCAAGAGTTTGATCTAGAGATTCAAGACCGCAAGGGTAGTGAAAACCAAGTGGTAGACCACTTCTCTTGTTTGGAGGAGGAGGGGAGGCCACATGACGGCCTTGAGATAAATAATTCCTTCCCCAATGAGCAACTTCTATCCATTTCAATGATCGGGATGCCATGGTTCGCCAACTTAGCCAATTATCTTGTGAGTGGTATTATACCGAATGAGGTCTCTTCAAACCAAAGGAAGAAGCTCAAACAGGATTGCCTTGACTATTATTGGGATGAGCCGTATCTCTTCCGGATTTGTACCGATGGTGTGATTCGACGATGTGTACCAGAGGTTGAACACAGGGAAATCCTTGAGGCTTCCCACTCTTCTCCATATGGTGGTCACCATGGTGGAGCTAGAACGGTAACAAATGTGTTGAGTTATGGATTCTATTGGCCTACTCTTTACAAGGATGCTAGCGATATCGTCAAGCGTTGTGATGAATGTCAAAGGGCCGGTGGGATTTCTAAGAAGAATGAGATGCCCCTCACCACCATCTTGGAGATTGACATTTTTGATGTGTGGGGCATTGATTTCATGGGTCCTTTTGTGATCTCTTGTAGGAACACTTACATATTGGTAGTTGTGGATTATGTGTCAAAGTGGATTGAAGCTGTGGCTTTACCCAACAATGAAGCTCGAAGTGTGGTGGCATTTTTGAAAAAGAACATCTTCACGAGATTTGGTACTCCAAGGGCCATTATTAGTGATGGGGGACCACACTTTTGTAACAAAGCTTTTGATACCTTACTCACAAAGTATGGTGTCACCCACAAAGTGTTGACTCCCTATCATCCTCAAGCAAGTGGGCAAGTCGAAGTCTCCAACCAGGAGATCAAGAGTATTTTGTCAAAGACTGTGAATGCCAACCAGATGGATTGGTCAAAGATACTTGATGATGCTCTTTGGGCTTATAGGACGGCTTACAAAACACCGATTGGTATGTCTCCGTATCGGTTAGTTTTCGGGAAAGCTTGTCACCTACCGATGGAACGTTAGCACAAGGCTATGTGGGCATTGAAGAAGCTTAATCTTGAATGGGATGTTGCCACCAACTTAAGGGTGGCACAATTGAATGAGCTTGATGAATTACAGTACCATGCATATTAAAGTTCGTCCTTATACAAGGACAAGATGAAGTACCTCCATGACAAGTACATCCGGAATAAGGAGTTTAAAGAAGGTGATCTTCTGTTATTGTTCAATTCCCGGTTACGGGTGTTTCCGGGCAAGTTGAAGTCTAAATGGAGTGGCCCATTTGAAGTGGTGAATGTAACCGTGCTTTGGACTTGAAGAATAAAAATGATGAGGTGTTTAGAATCAATGGGCACCAGGTAAAACACTATCTTGGCAAGGTTGATGATGGCCACATCGTGGCGGTTCTTCATTTCAAATGATTGGTAATTTGTGTCGTGCCGTGACGTTAAATCAAGAGCTTCTTGGGAGGCAACCCATGTGTCTTTTTCATTTTCATTAGATAAGCTTTGTTTTGTGCTAACTAGTTTTGAAGTGTATGCAGGAATAGATGTGCATTGCAGGGATTGTGTCATAAAAAAATTGGCTAAGTGTTGAAAAAGTGCGGACCGCACAATTCTAAAGGCAGCAGCAGAAATAACTCTGCGGCCACACAATTCTGTGTGCGGTTGCACAACTGGAAGACCATAATTGCAAGTTCTCTGAAGTTGACCGGTCAAAATTCATAGCCAATCTGCGGCAGCACTCACTTTTGTGCTGATCGTATATTTGCATCAAGGTCCAGGTAAAGAGTGCGGTCCGCACTCAAAATTGTGCGGCGCACTCACCTTAGGTTTGGGGCTACTTGGTCAACCTATAAATAGAACCTCATTGCACTATTCACAACTTTACACACTTTGAGTTCTTGAACCCTAAGAAAACACAGTGCACTTTAAATTAGTTCACAATCTTCCTTCATTTCATTAGTGTAGATTCTTACATGCATCCTTCATAACTGGTATTTTCATTACATCTTTAGAGTTTTCAATTTCTTTTAGTTTTTGTTCTTTTGTGGTAGAGTTATTTTTAGACCTAAAATGTTAATTGTTAGTCATGTATGCTTAAAATCATGTGGGTAAAATCTTATATGTTCATTGGGGCCTGGGTAGATCATTAATCATGTTTAATTGCAAATACGATGTCTAAATTGTGCAAAACTTGCAAAACACAGAGTCAGTGCTGCGTAATTTCAAATTGTACGGTCGTAAACAAATTTGTGCGGTCCGCAGATCTTAAACTTAAGGCTAAAATGTTGCATGAAAAGTGCGGACCGCACTCAAAATTGTGAGGTCCGCAGAAACATTGTGCTGCCACAGAAAAATGTGTGCGATCGCACTTTGGAACTTCGGAGAACCAGTGTTCTGGAATTAGGAGTGTGCGTCCGCACTCGGAATTATGTGGTCCACACTTCAGGATGTGTGACCGCACTTCAAAATTATGCGGTCCGCACATGACAGTCTGCGGCCACACTCAAAATTGTGCGGTCCGCACTGCCTTTTCTATAGTCTATTTTCCTGCAACTATTATGCATCTGTGTACACTATTTTGAGCTCTAACTGACTTATGTGCCTCATATTGCAGACAATGGTTCATTCATGAGGTAGAGGAGTAACTGACTTATGTGCCTCATTCACGAGGTAAAGAGAGAGGTGAACCCTCCCGAGGCCGGTACAAAGGCACTCAACCTTTGGGAGTGCAAAAGAAAACTTTGAAGAAAAAGTAAATCCCGGGGAGAAGCAAGGCCACAGAGCCTTCTGAATCAAGATAATATGTCCCGTCTAGGGAAGCCTCTGAAGGTCACTCAATGGGAGAACAATCTGAGGCCCAGTCCCAACCATCACACTTCGTAGGGAGATACCAACTCCGTGATGAACCCTCCACCTCAGCAAGTTCTTCTGAGGGTTCCGATGCCGATAGCTAGGGTTCAGAGCCCTCCTCTACACCTACTCCTATGACACCAGTGGCAGTAGATGATGATGATGATGGTAGAAGAGGTGACACTAGAGTAGGCAGCCTAGAGAGGTCAAAGAAGAAGGAAGCATGGGATGATTGGTTTGTGAGTTTGACAGCCTTCACAAGGTTCAGAGAGTGGTGGCCCCAGAGATCGTTCACATTTGAGCGGCAAATCTTACTAAAGGATTTGGATAAATACAATCCAAATATCCTTAGGCAATTCAGGGAGTGCCAGGGATGGATGTGGTTTACCTAGAGTGTCAAGGATGCCAAAGAGAACTTGGTATGAGAATTCTATGCCAATGTGGAACACGTCAAGAAGGGTACCAAAGTATGGAATTTGAAAGTTAGATTCGATCAGTGCACTCTGAACCAGTACTTGGGATTCGAGGAGTTAGAACCAGTATAGTACTTGGAAAAGCTCTCTATGGGTGATGCAGTTCACCCTTGGCTAGCAGAGATATTGGCAGCTCCAAGACCACCACCACCGTGGATCATAGCGGGGGTTCCCATTGCTCGGTCCACCCTTAATTTTGAAGCAAAAGGGTGTCAATCTTTTGTATGCAGCCGCTTAGATCCGTGCCAGAATGAAAACAATCTTCCCCTCCCCCGAGCAGTTTTGGTCGCATCCATCATGGTCGAGTACCTAATAAATGTGGGTGCCATCATGTTGGCCAATATGTCGTTGGTGGTCCAAAGAGGTGAAAGTTCCTATCCATATCCCAACACACTCACATCATACCTCACGGATGCAAAGGTGGAACCGAGGAGTTTTGATCAAAAGGTGTGGGCTAAACAACCCTTCTCATGGTACTCCTCGCAAGGTCTGGGAAACCCAAAGTTCAAAGGTAAGGCAACTATCACCGATGGCCAGTCTGATGAGCCAACGGTGGTGGTTACATATTCAGCTGCTGATGTAACACCCCAGAAAAATTTTGAAGTACTTAAGTGTAAAGCCGGGTAAAATATGCAAAGAAAATAATATTTCATGGTGTCGGACTAGGCTTACGTGTTTGAGGAAAGTAAAGATATTGTTTTGGCATAAATATGCATTTCTATGGTCCATTATGCGACCGCATAATGACTCTGCGGGCCGCATAATGGCCGCAGAAGTGAGCAGGTGAGGGCTATTCTGGAAGCAGCTATGCGGTCGACTATGAGACCGCATAATTGTTATGCGGTGCATTATGCTACCGCATAACAGTTATGCAGACCGCATAGTGACTACATACACAGGCAGTTCTTTTGGCTATTTTGTAACCAATTATGCAGTCCGCATAACCATTATGCGGTCGCATATGCGACCGCAGAACCTGTTCCGGAGCTCCATTTTTGGGTTTTAAAACCCGACCCTATTTCGTTAAATACACTCTTTGGGTCATTTTGGAGCTATTATCTAACATTTTAGAGTGAGAGAGGGTGCCCTAGAGTGAGAAGGTGTTCTCCAATAATTGTTCTTCCATTCTTGCCCAAGTTTTGGAAGATTGAGAAGGGAAACTCACTAGGTCTTCATCCTAGAGGTAAGATTCTACACCCTAAATCCAAATTTCGAAATCATCTGAAAATGGGTAATTAGCAAGATAATTTTTGGGCATGAGAGTTGATTATTTTACACGCATGTGATATCAAAGGGTGTAGGAAGATTGTTTAGCTAAAAATGGTAAAGATTGGGTTGTGGGATGATGGAAACCTTCATAAAAAGGACATTGAAACCTTATGCACACCTAGTGTTTGATAAAATGCTCAAGTGAGCTAGAACCATGATCATCTTCCAAATTTTAATTCAATTTGTTATATTTCTACAATAGATTGAAATTGCTAAGAATTACGGAATGTTTTAGAGTTTAAGAAAGCTCAAGTGAGGTATGTTGGCTAAACTATTCTCTTAGAAATGAATCCCACGATATTCATGTAAATTATGTAAGTCCCGAGTGATTCATTATGAAATTGGCTATTCCGAGTAAGATTGGGTTGAAAGATATATATTCAACAAGCATCCTAAATGCTCTATTCATGTTATCTTACCAATTGAGGATGTGTTAAAATATAGGCTGTGCATTAATAATGTTTCGACTTTAAGTCAAGTTCAAATGAAGGCTATTATGCCAAATTTTGTGAAATATCTCTATGTGCATTAGACTCGAAATTGCTTACATGTGTACTACACACTTTGATTTGAATTGTGTTTATTGTTGATGATGAGGATGATATTTGAAATTGATAATGTGAGCATGAAATACTGAATATGGCCAACGTGCCAAGAATGATCTTATAATTATGGTCACTAGTGCTAATGAAATGAAAATATGTGAAAGTATTATGAAATGTGATGATTGATATAAAAAGGTTAATGTCTCAAATAAGACGGCCTAGCCGATCAGGTCATGATCGGACACCATGCAGCACACACGGTGGTGATTGTGCTGGAAATTGGTAATGATAGTAATTATGGTTGATGTCTCTAATCAGATGGCCTAGCCGATCGGGTCATGATCGGACTCCGTGTTAAAAACGGTGGTATTGATATTGAGAGTAATTGTGGTTGATGTCTCTAGTGAGATGGCCTAGCCGATTGGGTCGTGATCGGACTCCGTGTTAAAAATGGTGGTATTGATATTGAGAGTAATTGTGGTTGATGTCCCTAATGGATGGCCTAGCCGATCGGGTCGTGGTCGGACTCCATGCTAAAAGTACGGTGGTATTGGTATTGTGAACACTGGTATTGTGGACAATGGTATATCGATACTAAAAATCTCCCAATGTGAGCTATCAAAATTAATTTGAACACTGTCTTGATCCTAAATTGAGGTTTGATGTTGATTAAGGCTTTCATTGATATTATGATAATCTTGTTTGTATTAATTATCATTCTATTGAGAGGGTGTTTAGTTATACATACTAGTACTATTCGACGGTACTAATGTCCCTTTTGCCGGGGGTGTTGTATCTTTCAATGGATGCAGGTGGTTCCACAACAGGAGATATTGATCAGTGATAGCAGTGCACCTACCTCCCAGTTGAGTTGGTGAGCCCCACTTTATTCCGGGATCATGAATCTTTTGTACCTGTGTATCCTATTTGAGGTATAGCCGGGGCCTTGTTGCCGGCATTATCGTTGTACTCTTCTTTATCTATAGAGGCTCCGTAGACATAGTGTGGGTTGTGTATTGGTGCTGGGGAAAGACAAACTATATTATGTTCTGGACGTGTTACTTGTCCATTTGAGACTTTAAAAATGATGAAACTATTAGAAATGAATTGGTATTGTAGACATGAACACATTTTCATCTAATTAATGATAACATGTATTATCTCTATTCATGGATGAATTTGGGTAGAATGAAATCTAACAGGCTTGCTCGGTCGGGTTCACTCGGTTGAGCGCCAGTCACGCTCCTCGGTTTTGGGGCTTGACAGCTAAGCCTTTCTATAGCTGCCATGCCTTCCACAACAGCCGGTCCTTCCACCGAGACAACTGACATGCCACCACCTCCACCTTCTAGACCATCTACATCACTGTCAGTTCCTGCCTCTTCCATATATCCACTCACTGCGCTGCGAGTCTCCCAGACATTGGTGAGTCTCAACAACTGGATGCAGACAGCTACTCCAAAGCTGTCTGACATATCCAGTGTTGTTGCAGCATAATCCTCTACCCCAGCAACATCTCAGGTACCTCCGTCAGTGGAGGAAACATTGAAGAAGATCCTGGAAAATTAGAAGACTATCATGGGTATAGTGGTGGCACATAGGAGAGCTATTGAGGAATTGGGCAAATAAGTAAAGAAGATGCAGAAATCTCAAGCATCAAAGAAATCTGTGGAAAGATTGAGCACCGAGGTGGCCAAGCTTGCATCAGCTGGGGATATTCCCCTTTACCTTCTAATGGAGACAACACCAGCAGCACAAACAGTTCCACCAGTACCTGAGGCATCAAAGACAGCAGCTGGCCAGTCCGAGGAGATGGACCCTGCTGCCCACACCGCTGAGGAGATGCTCCAGATGTTCAGCCACCCCATTATTCCCCGACCGAAGGATGATGAAATCCAGTTGGAGGATCCAGAGGGTGTTGATGATGCCATGCACACTGAGACCACATAGGGAGTTCTCTTAACTCTCTATCCTTATTTTTGTTATGCATTGAGGACAATGCTTATTTATTTTCAGGGGGGTGGTCTATTTTGGATAGTTTATTATGACATTGAGATTGGCCTGTAATAACTTTAATACTCTTTTTCTTTTATCTTTATTCTCTCTTTCGTTATGTATATATTCCTCCCTTTTCCTTGATGTATATATTTATTTCCCCTCGGTTTGTATATTCATTTGTCTTACTTTCAGTAGTTTATTTTATAGCTTCTGTAGTTTGTTTTTCTTAGTAGTATAACTTCTTATTTACTTTAATAGCTTCTTTTTGATTTGGTAGCTTCTTATTATGTTTAAGTGAGCAATAAGCCTTTGGCATGACAATAAGCCACGGTTTTCTTGACAATAAGCCACGGTTCTTTCCAAAGGTGGGTTTTGTGTGAACCGGGTGGCTCTTCCCAAGGATGAATGGCATGACAACCTTCTTAAGAGATTGAGTCCATTTTTTTTTATGTTTAGGTAAAAACAGTAGTAATGAATAAAAGGGTCTTAAGCATGCTTCACTTGGTACCAACACATTTACCTACGGCCTTATGGTTAAAAACAAGATTTTGGCAGAAAATAGCTCGAGTTGTGACCTTTTGACTCTTGTGTTGACTTAAGCATTCATCGAGTGGTTCAGTCAAGCCATTTATGATTTTCAATCTTAAATAGGGTTGTTGTGGGCCCTTGACTCCATTCTCTTTAGCAATCCAGCAGCGTGAGAGGTGAGATATTTAGTTGCAAGTCCAAGTACCCGTGCTAATAGTATAGAACTTACCCCGAATATTTTTCTAGGCGAAATTCTAAGTCTGGCTTGGCTTGAGAAATGATTGTAGGCTCTCCTTAATCAAATTTGAAAATTTCCATAGCCTACCAATGTGATATCCCTAGTCAACCCATTTGATCCTATGCCCTTTTTCATTTAATAACCACGTTACAAGCCTGTACCTGTTTGTAATGACCCTCTCTTGGCACCCGATCTTTCCTTGGCATTCTTGAGAAACAATTGGCTAAAACATAAGTTTGGGGGTAGACGAAGAGTTTGAAAGTGATATAAAGGTACAAAGAAAAGGAAAAAAATGAAGAAAAGGGAAGGCAAAGAAATGAAAGAAAGAACAGAAAAAATGCCAAAAAGAAAGTGAATAAAGTAAAGATTTGAAGGGATTCAAAGAAAAACAAGTATGAAAGGCATGGAGTAAATAAAGAAGGAGAAAATGAATATCATGACCAAGAAAGAGTGACGTTAAGTCTCTCTAGTTCCCTAGGGGAAAAAGAAAATGACTCAAAGAGTCGACAAAGTATGAGCCAAAAAGAGAAAATTGAGTACTTAAGGAAAGATGATATTCCATCAAATCCTACCTTAGTCCAAAGGCCTTCATTACATCCCGAATAAGCCCTACATGATTTCAAGTCGAGTGAGCTTACATTAGTGGTGATTTACATAAGGGGCAAGCATATGGTACTTAGAGCCGTACTTGTGACATTCTTTTGAGAGAGATGAGCGAACTTTTCACAATCCTTGAATTGAGTGTTACATTATAAAGTGAGATATGCTAACGGATAGTAGAGGAGGAGGATTTTGGGATCCACAATGACCTACATGAAAGAGCGAGCTTCCTTAATGAATAAAGTCAACTCTTGATGCTCTAGTGTCACATTAGAACTATTGTACTTAAAATGTCAAATCATTGCATTGTTGATAATTCATAAGTGTTGTGGGTAATTATTGATCCCAATTGATGTGTTTGATTCACCTTAGGCGAGCTAAAATAGCTCTTTTATTGTGGAGGTGGGAATTACCTTATTTACTTGAGGACAAGCAAAAGCTTAAGTTTAGGTGACTTGATAAGTAGGGTTTTTGACTACTTTTTTGCACTCTTTTACTTTCGTTTTAGCTCAAAATTGCTTAAAGGTATTCCCGCAAACTGATGAAATGTGCTTTCTTGCAGGAGTGTTGGAAAATGAGTCAAATAGAGGAAAATCAACTCAAGAAGGAGTAATTTTTTATAAGGACCAAAACAAAGATAAAGGGCAAAATGCGGACCGCACAATATTGAGTGCGGCCGCAGAACATGAGGAAGCCTCTGACAAAGTTTCTATGCAAAGTGTGGACCGCACAATTATTGTGTGGCTGTAGAAGATGAGGTTCATAGAGATGGATTCTGGGGTCATGAAGAAGTGCGGACCGCACCATTATTGTGCGGCCACAGAGTCAAAAGTGCGGCCGTACTCAGAAATGTGCGGTCCGCAGAAGTCTTGCATGTCAAAGCTAAAATGCAAGAGTGCAGTCGCACTCAGAAATGTGCGGACCGTAGAATTTGAAGAAGTGCGGCCGCAACCCATAATTGTGCGGCCGTGAAAGTCCATCTTGTCAAGCTAGTGTCAAAGTGCAGACCGCACACATAATTGTGCTGCTGCAGAATCTTCGCAGGGGCAATTTTGTCCGATAATATTAGTTGGGTATAAATAGATCTTTTTGTCATTTTTAGGTTAAGTAGAGAACACCTGAGAATTGATAGCCATTTTTCTTTACTGTTTTGGGTAACTTTGTAATAGTTTATCATTTTAACATTAGCTTTTCTTCCCTTAATCATCTATTATGAGTTTTATCTTAGTTTCTTCTTTAATTTCTTCATTTTCTATGAGTAGCTAAACTCTTAGCTAGGGTTGTGACCCAACCATGAGGGAATTACCCGACATAGAAAGACCCAACCTGATATAAAAACACATACACGTGACATACGGGCCTATAAGGCCAACATGATCATTTATAAACTCAAAACATAGGCCGACAAGGCCATACAAATACCCGTACACATGACATCTGTCTACAAGCCTCTAAGAATACATAATTGTCATAAAGGTCGGGACAGAGACCCGCCATACCAATCAATACATGTCCTAATGATACTGACCAAATAGCAACTCCGGAGCAAATGGAGCGCACTAACAGCTGATAGACTACTTGGAGGGCTCCCAACCTATCTATCGGGACCTGTGAGCATAAAACACAGCATCCCCAGGAAAAGGGATGTCAGTACAAATAATGTACCAAGTATGTAAGGAATGAAAATCAATAAATAATAGACATGAGAGAAATATGGAGTAAAAGACTCAACATATAAGTCTAGATAACTCTGCAAATCATGAAATACTTATAGTGTCATGCATATGCGTATGAATGTCATGTCGTGCATAGGTATATATGCGTATATAATATCATCAAACCTCTGAGGGCATCCCATCATATCATCTCGGCCACTGTGGGCAAAATCATCAACGTATACCAGCTGATTAGGTGGTGGTGCGTATATAATGCCATAACCTTTTCCCATATCACATATACATATAATATATGCGTATATAATGCCATCTGATCATAGGTCAATGTAGATGTATAAATGCATGAAATGCATAAGAAATATGTTAATAAGATTTCTCGGAATTCTATAAAAATACATATGCCTTTCGGATAAACTTTATCAAATACGTATTTTTCTGAGACCCATGAACATAACATATAATGATAATTCACATGGGGAATCAAGAATATAGACACCCCTAGTATTTCTATGAATAGAGTCATTTTGTGAAAGTTGCGTATTTTTCTCGTTTCATTTGTATTATTTGGATCATGCCAGAAAGAAAGAAGGGATAACCTTAACATACCTGAGCCGATTTTCTTGACAACCCTTCCAACACACGTCAATAGCGACAACATTGATGGTGGATCGAAGTAGGGAAGAATTCGTATGATATTCTTGAGAAAGATTGTACCGTACTTTCTTAGAATCGCATAATCCCGTTGTGATTACACAGTATAACTTCATTGCAAATCTCTTAGAATTACAAATCCGTATTGAAGCTTCATCCGTTGCCGTGATCCGTATAGAATTGCAAATCTATATATGCAAATCTTTAGTATGATTCGTGCACACAGTTGTTGGCTATCCTTCAAGACAAACTGATACAATTTACAATCTTCATAGTTTTCAAAGTTTAGGAAAAATTAAAGGCAATCAATCTTCCAAACTCATGTCTTCTTTAAACGATAAGAACTTGATTTTGTCCACCTATTTATGAACTTTAAGAGTCACCATTTGCCCTAAGGCAAGGCTGCCACATTAGTGCCTTAGTCTTTATCCAAAGACTTTAATATCCTAGTTAATCTTACCACCAAAATCTTAATTAATTGATAATTTCCCACTAAAATCAATAATTATCCAATTATCCACATAATTAGGAATTATCTCAAATTACTTTAAATACTACTCACTTTAACACACTTTGTACACCTTACTATTATGGTCATGTGATACTTTGTATGTCACTAGTCCATGAATATCGGGTATTATAGCTCAGACTGTATTTTTTCTCAAAATGCCAAACTTCGACGAAAACTCATTTCCTTTGATTCGCTTATCCTCTCACCTTCACGAATTTACTTATCACTTGTATGAAATATCATAATACTTATAATCCCAAAATAAATCTCATTCCCGAACTTGCGTCGATTAACTTACGACGAAACTTTAACGTATGAAAATACGGAATGTAACATCTCATTTTCGATCTTTCATCAATTTATTTATGGCGTACTTTCACATACAAAAAACAATATGGGGTGTAACATTATTCCCCCCTTTGGAACATTCGTCCTCGAATGTTGACTGATGCACTTATCATTCTCATAACCCATAGCTCTTGCGAATACTTTAGTATTCCTCTTTCCATCTAGGCAACTGTTCTGTGAATGAATCCCAAAGGCCAGGGCATTCCTCCTTTTAGTCCTCTTTCTTACACCACGACTCGTGGTCGGAATCCTTCCAATCTTGTAACTGTTGCTATCTTTTATCATGCAGCCTGTACGACTCTGACTTTATAAGTGCACCTATGCGACTCTTCTCTCTTTTTTCCTCCAGTTTTTTGCCAATCTCTAAGCCTCACTTTGTAAACATATACATAGCTTAATAAGATGTCCCTGTGGGCATCTATAGGTATACTGAAGTTCTTCACTCGGTACTTTGTTGGACTTACGGATATTGCTATATCTTATTTCATAGGCCCGATTATCTATCCGCATGACTTTACAGCATCTAAGTAGGTCATAATATACCATAACTCTTACCTCGATTTATCGTTAGTGAGGTCTGCTACCAAACTCCAGGTTACATTCTTTGCTTACCCCATATATATAAATCTAAGTCCTTTAACGCTTCTTCATTATTATTCATCTTAAGACTGATGGCCCAATCTCATCTCATACTTTGTAACTTTTATCTATCCATTATTGATTCACCTCAATGTTGATCTACAATTCACTACTGATAACTTGAAACTTCTTACGTAATACATTGTCACTAGGGCTTATGTCTCATCAGAAGTGATTAGACTGATCCACCTGGGGCGATACTATACTTCTATAATCGTATTTCATAGCATCCCAATGTGATTCACTTTATGTGGGTATTTTCATCCCGTATAATTCATGACATCCCTTTTTTCTTTCTTCAAATCATTACTTAATCGAAGGCCCAAACGTCATCCTTTCTCTATCACAATTACACCCTTATTCTACTACCAGGGCAATATTCCATCTCTTTTAAATTCTACTAGTCTTAGACTCTTTTGAGTATATTCAGGCTATACTGAGCTTTCTATAATTCTTGTTCTCCTGGGCTTAATCCCGAACACTTATCCCTTCTCATCACCTTCTCACTTGCCTATTCTTATCCTTACTCCTGTATGCCTAAAACCTTGTCACTTTACCATACTTTAGCTTGCGACCTACACATATCTATTTATATTACTCGCAACTTTCCTTCACCTTGCTTGCACCATAAATTTCCCTGTGTTATTCTGGAACATCAAGCGAGACATCACATCGTCTCTAACTCTTCTTTACTCTCTTGACTAGGCCTCTCGATACATAGAAACCACAGGCTAGAAGATATGCCACCAATGATGTCTCTATCATTCCTAGATACTAAATCCCAGCACTTCTAGCCCTCTATCCGAGGTATGGACTATTCACAACCTTCTGCATTTGAGTATCTCGTACGTTGTTCACCTTTACCTTACTACTTTAAAATCTTGCATCGTATCTTCTATCTCTTTCATGACCTCCCTTCCATATAGGTATAATTCATGTCCATAACTTGAAGATCTATTATAATACTTGCAACTCTGGTGCATACACAATCTGGTGGGAGCTTCATACCGTAGGCTGGTAGTTTTTCAAACTGGCTTTATCGTAGAGACATTATAGGATATAGCTACTATACTATCTCTTTTATACCTCTGATATCTAAGAGTAATCCTACAATGTTCTATATCACGAGGTCTATAATTTTCTGGGTCCAATAATCAGACTCCTGGTTTAATTCGTTAATGTAACTCTTTAGTGTCCTCTTCCTTCTGATCAGCCTTTATGTAGGCTTAAGCTATCTTTCGATCTGCGGGTCTTGGTATTAGTTATTACTTTAGCCTTTCATGGGCACTATGGAATATCCATGATACAATCTTCTGACAATTCAATCCTTTGTCTATGCCCTGGGCTCAATTCTTTCTTTTAATTTATACCGGAGTCTTCTACTGCTGTATGATTGTCAATATATATGCTGCATGGATAATACTCCGAACTCTTAAGTGCGTTCATAACGTAACTAACTCTGGATCATTGATCGAATAATTCTTTTCATTCCTTCTCAGCTTTCTTTAAACATACGCTATTACTTTTCCTCGTCTTTCTGCCTCCTTGTTGCGAACTTACTTAGCTTATCTTAGTTCCCATGCATGCCGGAATTTTTGTGCAACTTATATGGTCTCGAATATTACATTCAATTTTTTACTCCCCATTCATTAACCACGGTAGGTGCCACTTTCCTTTGGAGTGCGTACAATTTTGTAGTGAGACTGTTTTACATGACCATTTCATCTTTAAGTCATTGTACTTAGATTGAAGCATTCTTCCTTATTTTCTTAGCTAGTCTTTCGTTGTAGTAATTAGGTAAGACCCTCTGACTCTAGTAAAGTTGTGAGCTTATTACAGACCTTTTGATGTCCTTCCTTGCCTATAATTATCCGTAGTTACTTACCTCCATTCCCTTGTGCTTGTAGGATTGCTTCTGAACTGATATTTTGGCGGTCTTCCCAGTGGTTACAATATCATAGCTGCGAGACTGAATTCACTATGTTGGGGTTTACTATGTTTACCTCGCACGATCTGCTAATTTGTCTATATCCTCTTGTCTAGCCATAATTAGGCTCTTCCTGAATCAACTACTAACTACTCGTTGGCCCATTCTCATATCAATATTTTGCATAATCTTTCTTGGGTTATTTCCTTTGTCTTAACTTACGTCTCGCACTGGCTCCTTATCTATCAATAACATCTCGGGTAGGAACCCATATTTCCTCTCCTTGACGTCGTGCTTGCATAATATTCTGGAATCGTAGCATCTCGGTAGGATTTGGATAAGTGCAATCTCATTCCTTTCTCATTTGTATCGCATTCTTCCTTTACCATTCCATAGCTACTAGAACAACTTAATTCTGACTTAATGCCACATCACTCCATATTCCCCCCTTTAAAGGGTAATAAGATTTAGTGCTACGACGATCTACCTATAGAAGTATTACCTCTTCATATTTGACGTTTTGTTTTCACATCATCGATGACCCTTACTTGCCTTGCGGTAATCCTTCTGTACCAAGGATAACAAATTTATTTACTCGCGAGGGTGACACTTAGTATAACTGACACATACAGTCCCTTAAGCTTAACTTTGCTCACATTGCTTGCTTTAGGAAAGCGTCTTCATGAATGACCTTTAAAGGTTATTCTTCTGTCGTCCATTATATTATCGCTGGAACGCAATCTAAAATTCTCATGATGACGATCATTACCAAATCACGCAGTCCCTAATTCATGTTTAGTTTATCTTGTTCACCAGTCCATACTGATTTCTATTATTCTAGGGTCTAACTTTTCCTTTTGGTAATCATGTTAGAGTCACAAACTTGTTTCTCGAAATGAGGATATGATTTTATGGCCTATACTATTTTGTTGTCTCAAGGCCTGTTACTTCTTGTCTTTTCCTTTCCTTGACTATAGACTCTGTAACACTATCATTATTATTATTATTATTATTATTTTGATCTACCGTTGTCATCCATATATCACATCTTACTCAGAATGCTTCATTAACTCTTTTCTTATTTCCCGCTAACATTTATGTCTATCACTTTATTCTGAAAACTCAAACAAAACATTCTTTTGCTTTTAGCTCCCCTTGCTCCATCTACTGGCTCTTCCGGTTGCCTAACATTCTTTCTCTACTAGGAACGGGAGTCACACTAAGATAATATTCATCCCTTCCAGGCTTCGAGTGCCTATCTTTGTAGTACTTATATCTAGTTGTACTATTTTAGAGTGCACTATCTGGGCATCTTACAAGGACATCTATTAGCACATATGCAATATCCTTTGGAAATGTCAGCTAACGCTAACAATCCATCCATCATTTTGGGTTACCCTAACCCCAGTTAGAACCTGATATCCTGCCTTCTCTTATACTACTTCTGTTAGCCCCCATAGGGCGGAAATGAGATGGGTGTGGCCAATTGTACATATCTCTGTTATTGTTGAAGGTAAGTCAAAAGACTTATATTCTTCTGCGAGAATCTTCATTAGTTGGGTAGCTCGTACCCTTTTTCATCTTGCTTCTTTTACTTGCTGAAACTTGTATCTACCTTCCGATTCTCTTATTCCTTTTTACCGTAAGAGTGGATATACATTCTTTCCTTAGGGATCCTTATCAAGAACTTTACACATCTTAGTACACACATGATATGCTGAATACCTCATATTTATCCATCATAAGCATGATGCAAAAATTGAGTTCCTCTGACTCAACTCTTCCATAGCCACATTCAATCTCTTGCCAACCATCTTTCTAGATGTTTGCATCATCGTATTATGAATAAGATAGGGTTTAGGAAATTGAGTTCTTACAACTGAGCTCTACCACATGATCTAGAGTAAGAAGAAAGAGTGACAGTCCTAAATGTCCTGTAGCCTCCTGCTTATAAATATGGTGCACGACACACCCATAAACAAGACTCTGCTAGACACGACTTGTAGACTCCCTAGGACACAACTGCTCTGATACCACTTTCATCACGACCCAAACCGATGGGCCGCGATGGGTACCCGGTACTTTACTCAACCGAGTACCAACATAGTATCTTTCTTATTACATCATCATATGTAAGTGGGCTAGAAGGGGCGTCATGAGATAAATAGAGTAAACATGAGGGAAATACCCGACATAGAAAGACCCAACCTGACATAAAAACTCATACACGTGACATACGGGCCTATAAGGCCAACATGATCAATTATAAACTCAAAACATCGGCCGACAAGGCCATACAAATACCCGTACACATGACATCTGTCTACAAGCCTCTAAGAATACATAATTTTTATAAAGGTCGGGACAGAGCCACGCCATACAAATCAATACATGTCCTAATGATACTGACCAAATAGCAACTCCAGAGAAAATGGAGCGCACCAACATCTTCCGCTGAGCTGATATCCTACTTAGAGGGCTCTCAACCTGTCTCTCGGGATCTGCAGGCATGAAACGCAGCGTCCCCAGGCAAAGGGACGTCAGTACAAATAATGTACCGAGTATGTAAGGAATGAAAATCAGTAAATAATAGACATGAGAGAAACATGGGAAAAAAGACTCAACATGTAAGTCTGGATAACTCTGCAAATCATGAAATACTTATAGTGTCATGTATATGCGTATGAATGTCATGTCGTGCATAGGTATATGTGCTCATAATATTATCAAGTCTCTGAGGGCATCCCATCATATCATCTCGGCCACTATGGGCAAAATCATCAACGTATACCAGCTGATAAGGTAGTGGTGCGTATATAACGCCATAACCTTTTCCCATATCCCATATACATATAATATACGCATATATAACACCATCTGATCATGGTCCAATGTACATGTATAAATGCATGAAATGCATAAGAATTCGTTAATAAAATTTCTCGGAATGCCATAAAAATCAATATGCCTTTCGGATAAACTTTATCAAATTCGTATTTTTCTGAGATACATGAACAGAAGATATAATAATAATTCACATGTGGAATCAAGAATATAGACACCCCTAGTATTTCTATGAATAGGGTCATTTATGAAAGTTGCATATTTTGCTCGTTTCATTTGTATTATTTGGATCATGCCAAAAAGAAAGAAGGGATAGCCTTAACATACCTGAGCCGATTTTCTTGACAATCCTTCCAACACACGTCAATAACGACAATATGTGACGGCGGATCGAAGTAGGGAAGAATTCATATGATATTCTTGAGAAAGATTGTACCGTGCTTTCTTAGAGCCGCAAAATCCCGTTGTGATTGCACAGTATAACTTGGTTAAAAATCTCTTAGAATTACAAATCTGTATTGAAGCATCATCCATTGCCGTCATCCATATAGAATTGCAAATCTATTTATGCAAATCTTTAGTATGATTCGTGCGCACAGTTGTTGGCTATCCTTCTAGACAAACTAATACAATTTACAATCTTCATACTTTTCAAAGTTTAAGCAAAATTAAAGTCAATCAATCTTACAAACTCATGTCTTCTTTAAATGATAAGAACTTGATTTTGTCCACCTATTTATGAACTTTAATTTCCTAGGTAAGAGTTAGTGCCTCAGTATTTATCCAACGACTTTAATTTCCTAGTTAATCTTACCACCAAAATTTTAATTAATTGATAATCTCCAACTAAAATCAATAATTACCCAATTATTCACATAATAAGGAATTATCTCAAATTACTTAAAATACTACTCACTTTAACACACTTCGTATACCTTACTATTATGGTCATGTGCTACCTTGTATGGCAGTAGTCCATAAATATCAGGTATTATAGCTCGGACCGTATTTTTTCTCAAAATGCCAAACATCGACGAAAACTCATTTCCTTCAATTCGCTTATCCTCTCACCTTCACGAATTTACATATCACTTATTTGAAAATAGCATAATACTTATAATCCCAAAATAAATCTCATTCCCGAACTTACGTCGATTAACTTACGATGAAACTTTAACCTATGAAAATACGGAATGTAACATCTTATTTCCGAGCTTTCATCAATTTATTTATGGCGTACTTTCATGTAAAAAAAGAAGGGTTGTGACCCAACCCTAGTATGGGTACTTAATGGGTGATTGATTTAGGGCTTATTTATGATTGGGTATATGATATTTAGCCTAGTTCTTGCTTGAATTTGAGAATTGATGGTTGCAAATATTGATTCATGCCTAATTGACTTAGTCTCTACTTGAGAAAGAAAGACTAAGTCTAGGAAAATTTGGCTAACAAGAAATTGATAGCCCTAATTAAAGGGTCGAATCTAGAGATAGTAAGACCCGACTTGAGCATCTATCACTTCTTTTGTGAATTACCCATTTGGACTTGACAAAGCTAAATTGGGCAAAATCACTCAAACTACCGAGAGGTATAGAGTGAGTAATCGCGTTTGATTGCTATATTACATCTCGACCAACCAAACATGCCCTAAAGCTCTCAATCCGTTAGGTAACAAACTAGGCAAAAGTTACAGCCCTAGATCTTTTATAATCTAAAAAACAACAATACCAAAAACATTGTTTCTTAGCTTTACAATTACAGCATTAGCATAAGATTTAGAAGTAGAAAAGAAACAGCCGAATATGTGGAAGTGCAATCTTGGGCACGTCATATACTTAGACTAGGTATATACCTAATCCAACATAAAGCTCTCTGTGGAATCGACCCCGACTCGTGTTGGGTATTTATAAAATACATCGACCGCCTCACAATCCCAATAAGTGGTGTGAGTTTGGGCGACATCAAGGAGCGGGCTCGCAGGTGCGGCCCAAAGTTCACAGATGTCACGACCCAAACCAATGGGCCGCAACGGGCACCTGGTACCTTACTCAATCGAACACTAACATAACATATCTTTCTTATTACATCATCATAGGTAAGTGGGCCAGAAAGGACGTCATGAGATAACCAGAGTAAACATGAGGGAATACCCGACATAGAATGACCCAACCTGATATAGAAACTCATACCTATGACATACAGGCCTATATGGCCAATGTGATCCATTATATACTTAAAATATAGGCCGACAAGGCCATTAAAGTATCCGTTTACATGACATCTATCTACAAGCCTCTAAGAGTACATAATTATCATAAAGGTTGGTACAGGGCCCAGCCATACCAAACAATACATATCTAAATCATACTGACCAAACAAGCAACTCCGGAGCAAATGGAGCGCACCTGATAGCCTACTTGAAGGACTCTCGACCTGTCTATCGGGACCTGCGGGCATGAAATGCACCGTCCCCAGGCAAAAGGGACGTCAGTAAAAATAATATACCGAGTATGTAAGGAATGAAAATCAATAAATAATAGACATGAGAGAAACATGGAGTAAAAGACTCAACATGTAAGTCTGAACAACTCTTTGAATCATTAATATTTACAATATCATGCATATGCGTATAAATGTCATACCATGCTTAGGTATATGCGTTCATAACATCATCAAGCCTCTGAGGGCATCCCATCATATCATCTCGGCCATTGTGGGAAAATCATCAACGTATACCAGCTGATCAGGTAGTGGTGCGTATATAACACTGTAACCTTTTCCCATATCCCATATACATATATATACATATATACGCGTATATAACACCATCTGGTCATGGTTCAATGTACATGTATAAATGAATGCAATGCATCAGAAGTACGTCAATAAAATCTTTCGGAGTATCATAAGACCATTATGTCTTTCATTAATATCATGATGTAAACTTTATCAACTTACGTAGTTTTTGAGACACGTGAACAGATGATAGAACAATAGAACGCATGGGGAATCAAGAACATAGGCATCTCTTGTATTTCTATGACTAAAGTCATTTATGAAACTGGTGCATTTGCTCATTTTATTTGTATCGTATGGATCATGCCAAAAGGAAAGAAGGGATAACCTTAACATACCTGAGCCGATTCTCTTGACAATCCCTCTAACACACGTCAATTGCGACAACACGTAATGGTGGATCGAAGTAGGGAATCCGTATAATATTCTTGATAAGGATTGCACCGTACTCCCTTAGAATCGTAAAATCCCGTTGCTCTTACGCAGTATAATTTCGTATGAAATTTTTCTTAAGACCGTTACCTTGCTGAATATGACCATCTTTAATGTGTGATTTTAGAGAAGCCTCACGTTACCATTGCAAATTTGAGCTAATCATGTTACCTTGCAAATTCGTATGAATATCTCTTAAATGAATTAGAGATCTTATACATTAGTGGGTGTGGGCCCCACTAAGGTGATGACTAAGCCTTCAAAATGACACCTTATCAAGTGACTTTAAGAGTCATCAATTGGCAAGGTTTGCTACCACGTTTGGGCTTCAAGAATTTTATCCAAATGTCTTAGTTAATTACCAATTTCTTTATTAACTTGGTAATTTCCCACTAATCCAACCATTAACCAATTACCTACGTAATTTAATATTATCTCAAATTACTTAAAATACTACTCACTTTTAACACACCCTATACATCTTACTATCATGGTCATGTGGTACCTTGTAGGGCACAAGTCCATAAATATCGAGTATTATAACTCAGACTGTATTTTGTCCCAAAATGCCAAACTTTGACGAAATTCATTTTCTTCGATTTGCTTACCCCCTCACCTTCACAAATTTATTCATCACTTGTTTGAAATAGCATAATGATTATAATCTCAAAATAATCTCATTCCCGAACTTGCGTCAATTAACTTACGACGAAACTTTAATGTATGAAAATGCGAGATATAACATCTCATTTTCCAAGCTTCCATCAATTTACTTATGGCATACTTTCACGTACGAAAACATAGGGTGTAAAATCATTCCCCCCTTTGGAACATTCGTCCTCGAATGTTGACTGATGCACCTATCATTCTCATAACCCATAGCTTTTGTGAATACTTTAATACTCTTCTTTCAATTTAGGCAACTGTTCTTTGAATAAATCCAAAGGCAAGGGAATTCCCCCCTTTAAGCCTCTTTCTCACACCACGACTTGTAGTCGGAATCCTTCCAATCTCGTAACTGTTGTTACCTTCTATCATGTAGCATGTACTACTTTAACCTTGTAAGTGCGCCTATGCGACTCTTCTTTCCTTTGTAAACATACACATAGCTTGGCAATATATCCCTCTGGGCATCTATAGGTATACTAAAGTTCTTTGCTCGGTACTTTGTTGAACTTACGAATATTGCTATATCTTGTTTCATAGACCCAGTTATCTATCCGTATGACTTTACTGTATCTAGATAGGTCATATTATACCATAACTCTTACTTCGATTTATCGTTGCTGAGGTCTGCTACAAAACTCCAGGTTACTCTCTCGCTGCTTATCATGTATGTATAAATCTAAGTCCTTTAATACTTCATCGTTACTGTTTATCTTAAGAATGACGGCCTAATCTCATCTCATACTTTGTAACTTTTATCCATCCATTGTTGATTCACCTCAATATTGATCAACAATCTACCACTGATAACTTGAAACCTCTTACATAATCACTAGGGCTCACGTTGCATCGACGAGCATTTGAAGTGATTTTCCTGATCCATCTGGAGGCGATACTATACTTCCATAACAGTATTTCATAGTATCCCAATGTGATTCACCTTATGTGGGTATTTTAATCATGTACAATTCATGAAATCCCCCCCCTTTTTTTTTTCTTCAAATCATTACTCAATCGAAGGCCAAAACGTCATCCTTTATCTATCACAATTACACCTTTTTTCTACTACCAGGGCAACATTCCATCTTTTCTAAATACTATTAGTTTTAGACTCCTTTAAGTTCATTCAGGCTATACTGAACTTTCTATAACTTAGAGAAATCGTTAGCTCTCTTATTTTCATGGGTTTAATCCCGAGGTCTTATCCATTCTCGTTATCTTCTCACTTGACTTTCCTTATCCTTAGTCATGTCTTCCTAAGACCTTGTCACTCTACCATACTTTAGCTTGCGACCTACACACATCTATTTATACTACTCGTAACCTTTCTTCAACTTGCTTGCACCCCAGATATCCTTATGTTATTCTGGAATATCAAGCGAGACATCACGTCGTCTCAAACTCTTCTTTACTCTTTTAACTAGACCTCTCGATACCTAGAAACCATAGGCTGGGAGATATGCCACTTACGATTCCGCTATCATTCTTGGATACTGAATCCAGTGCTTCTTTCCCTCTATCTGAAGTATGGACTATTCAAAACCTTCTGTATTTGGGTATCTCGTACGTTATTCACCTTTACCTTACTTACCTTAAAATCTCGCATCAAATCTTCTATCTCCTTCATGACCTCCCTTCCACATAGGTATAATTCACATCCATGACTTGAAGCTCTATTGTAATACTTGCACCTCTAGTGCATATACAATCTGGTGGGAGCTTCATACTGACTTATTATGAGGCTGGTACTCTTCTATCTGGCTTTATTGTAGAGCCGTCATAGAATATGGATGTTGTACTATCTCTCTTGTACCTCTTATATTAAGAGTGATCCTGCAATGTTCTTAATCACGAGGTCTATAATTTTCTGGGTCCAATAGTCAGATTGCTGATTTACTTGGTTGATGTAACTTTTTAGTCTCCTCTTCCTTCTGATCACCCTTTTATGTAGGCTTAAGCTATTTTCCGATCTGCGACTTATGGTATTAGTTATTAATTTAGCCTTTCATGGACGCTATGGAATATCCATAATACAATCTTCTGACAATTCAGTCCTTTGTCTATGACCTGGACTCAATTCCTTCTTTTAACTTATACCAGAGTCTTCTATGGCAGTATGATTGTCAACATATATGCTGCATGGGTAATACTACAAAATCTTAAGTGCGTTCATAACGTAACTAACTCTAGATCATTGATCGAATAATTCCTTTCGTTCCTTCTTAGCTTCCTTTAAATATAAACAATT
The DNA here is from genome assembly GCF_000715075.1 of Nicotiana tabacum. NCBI lineage: Eukaryota > Viridiplantae > Streptophyta > Magnoliopsida > Solanales > Solanaceae > Nicotiana > Nicotiana tabacum. Next base: position 123,531,753 of record NC_134083.1, on the reverse strand, counting down.
ACTTTCCCTGGTCGTTCTTCCACTTGTTGCATGAATACTTGGCTTATATTAGTGTCCACACATATTGATGTTCCATACAACCCATATGATCTTGAATATCACCTTTTGATTGATTTGTTTTTTTTATTCTTCCCATTCATTAGACACGATAGGTTTCACTTTCTTATGGAGTGCGTACAATGTGGTTGTAAGAGTGTTGTTACAAGGCCATTTCCTCTTTAGGTCACTGTGCTTAGGTTGAAGCCTTCTTCCTTATTTTCTTGGCTAGTCTTTCTGTATAGAGTACTTAGGGAGGACCCTTTCACTCTTGTAAAGCTACGAGCTTATTACATCGTATACTCGACAGAATTTTTGATGTCCTTCCTCGCCTATAATTATCCATAGTTACTTACCTCCATGCGCTTGTGCTTGTAGGGTTGCTTCTGACTTGATATTTTGACTGACTTCCCAGTGGCACTCTCTTTTATTTTCGTAACACTCATACGGTACCTTTAACTACCCCAACTCCTATTTAAATATTTGTCAAGGATCACAATGTCATATCTGCGAGACTGAATTCCCCATGTTAGGGTTCACTATGTTTATCTTGCACGATTTTTTGATTTATCTGTAACCTCTTGTTTAGCCATAACTAGGCTCTTCTTGAATCAATTACTAACTACTCATTGGCGCATTCTCATATCGATATTCCGCAAAATCATTCTTGGGTTATTTCCTTTGTCTTAACTTACATCTCGCACTGGCTCTTTATCTATCAATAACATCTCGGACAGGAACCCTTACTTTCTTTCCTTGACGTCGTGTTTGCATAATGTTCTGGAATTGTAACAAATCTGTAAAATTTGAATAAGTGCAATCTCATCCCTTTCTTATTTTTATTGCATTCTTCCTTTACCATTCCATAGCTACTAGAACCACTTAATTTTGACTTAATGCCACATCACTTCGTATTCCCCCTTTAGGGGAGTACTAAGATTTAGTGCTACGATGATCTACCTATAAATGTTTTACCTATTAACCTTTAGTGTCTTTTCACATCATCGATGACCCTTACTCGCCTTGCGGTAATCCTTCTGTACCAAGGATAACAAAATTCCTTACTCACGAGGGTGACACTTAGTGTAACTGGCACATATAATCCCTTAAGCTTAACTTTGCTCGCATTGCTTACTTTAGGGAAGCGTCTTTCTGAATGACCATTCTCTGAATTTCTCATGAATCTTCTTCTGTTGTCCATTCTATTATCGCCAGAATGCAATATGAAATTCTCATGATGCCGACCATTATAAAATCACTCAGTCCCTAGTTCATGTTTAGTTTATCTAGTTCACCAATCTATTATTCTAGGGTATAACTTTTCCTTTTGGTAATCACGTTAGAGACACGAACTTATTTCTCGGAATGAGGATATGACTGTGTGGCCTATTCTCTTTTATGGTCTCAAGGCCTGTGACCTCTCATCTTTTCCTTCACTTGGCTGTAGACTCTGTAATACTGTCATATGTTTTTGATCTACCATTGTCATCCATGTATCACATCTTACTCATAATGCTTTATTAACCCTCTTCTTATTTTCCTGCTAACATGTATGTCTATCACTTTATTCTGAAAATTCCAACAAGACATTCTTTTGCTTTTAGCTCCCCTTGCTCTATCCACTAGCTCTTCGAGTTGCCTAACATTCTCTCCCTACTAGGGATGGGAGCCACACTAAGGTAATATTTATTCCTTCCAGGATTCAAGTTCCTTTCTTTGTAATTTTTGTTTTGAACATTCTAGTATTCATGTCTAGCTATACTATTCTAGATTGTACCATCTGGGTGTCTCACAAGGAGATCTATTAGCACATTTGCAATTACCTTCGGAAATGTCAACTAACACAAACAATCCATCCATCATTTTGGGTTACTCTAACCCCAGCCGAATCCTGATATCCCGTCCTTTTCTCGAACCATATCTGTTAGCTCCCATAAGGCATAGCTGAGATCGATATGGCCGATTGTACATACACCTGTTACTGTTGAAGGTAACTCAAAATAGCTTATATTTCTTTTCCTGAATGGTAAATAATGATAATCTTCATTAACTGGGTATGTTGTATCCTTCTTCACCTTACTTCTTCTACTTGCTGAAACTTGTGTCTACCTTCCAATTCTCTTATTCCTTTTTACCGTAAGAGTGGATAAATATTCTTGCCTTAAAGCTCCTTATTAGGAACCTTACACATTTTAGTACACTCATGATCTGCTGAAGAACTCACATTTATTCATCATAAGCATGATGCAAAATTGAGTTCCACTAACTCAACTCTTCACCCTCCACATGTAATCTCTTACCAATTGTCTTTCTGGATGTAGGTATCATTGTATTATGAATAAAATCGAATATAGGAGTTTGAATTATAACAAGTAAGCTCTACCATACGATCTAGAGTAAGAAGAAAGAGTGACAGTCCTAAATGCCCTGTAGCCTCCTACTTATAAGTGTGGTGCACAACACACTCATAAACAAGACTCTACTAGACACGGCTTGTAGACTCCCTAGGACAGAACTGCTCTGATACCACTTGTGTCACGCCCCAAACTAATGGGCCGCGATGAGCACCCGGTACCTTACTCAACTGAATACCAATGTAACGTATCTTTCTTATAACATCACCATAGGTAAGTGGGCCAGAAGAGGCGTCGTGAAATAATCGGAGTAAACATGAGGGAATACGTGACATAGAATGACCCAACCTGATATAGAACCTCATACCTGTGACATACGGGCCTATAAGGCCGATGTGATCCATTATATACTTAAAATATAGTTCGACAAGGCCATACAAGTATCCGTATACATGATATCTATCTACAAGCCTCTAAGAGTGCATATTTATCATAAAGGTCGAGATAGGGCCCCGCCATACCAAACAATACACGTCTAAATCATTCTGACCAAACAAGCAACTCCGGAGAAAATGGAGCGCACCAACATCTTCCGCTGAGCTGATAGCCTACTTGGAGGACTCTCGACCTGTCTATCAGGACTTGCGGGCATGAAATGCAGCGTCCCCAGGCAAAAGGAATGTCAGTACAAATAATGTACCGAGTATGTAAGGAATGAAAATTAGTAAATAATAGACATGAGAGAAACATGGAGTAAAAGACTCAACATGTATGTCTGAATAACTCTGTGAATCATTAATATTTACAATGTTATGCATATGTATATAAATGTCATACCATGATTAGGTATATTTTTATAACATCATCAAGCCTCTGAGGGAATCCCATCATATCATCTCGGCCATTGTGGGCAAATCATCAATGTATACCAGCTGATCATGTGGTGGTGCGTATATAATGTCGTAACCTTTTCCCATATCCATATATATATATATATATATATATATATATATAACGCCATCTGGTCATGGGTCAATGTACATGGATAAATGAATGCAATGCATGAGAAGTACGTCAATATAATCTTTCGGAATGTCATAAGACCATTATGTCTTTGATTAATATCATGAAGTAAACTTTATCAACTTACGTATTTTTTGAGACCCATGAACAGATGATAGAAGAATAGGACACATGGGGAATCAAGAACATAAGCATACCTAGTATTTCTATGAATAAAGTTATTTATGAAACTTGTGCATTTGCTCGTTTTGTTTGTATCGTATGGATCATGCCAAAAGGAAAGAAGGGATAGCCTTAACATACATGAGCTGATTCTCTTAACAATCCCTCTAACACACATCAATTGTGACAACACGTAACAGCAGATCGAAGTAGGGAAAATTCCTTATGATATTCTTGAGAAGGATTGCATCGTACTCCCTTAGAATCGTAAAATCCTATTGCTATTACGCAGTATAATTTCGTATGAAATTTTGCTTAAGACCGTTACCTTGCTGAATATGACCATCTTTAATTTGTGATTTTAGAGAAGCCTCAGGTTACCATTTCATATTTGAGCTAATCATGTTACCTTGCAAATTTGTATGAATCTCTCTTAAATGAATTAGAGATCTTATACCTTAGTGGGTTTGGGCCCCACTAAGCCTTCAAAATGACACCTTATCAAGTGACTTTAGGAGTCATCAATTGTCAAGGTTTGTTTCCACGTTTGGGCTTCAAGAATTTTATCCAAATGTCTTAGTTAACTACCAATTTCTTAATTAACTTGGTAATTCCCCACTAATAAAACAGTTAACCAATTACCCACGTAATTTAAGAATTATCTCAAATTACTTATAATACTACTCACTTTTAACACACCTTATACACCTTACTATCATGGTCATGTGGTCCCATTATAGGGCACAAGTCCATAAATATCAGGTATTATAGCTCAGACCGTATTTTATCCTAAAATGCCAAACTTTGACGAAATTCATTTTCTTCGATTTGCTTACCCTCTCACCTTCATGAATTTATTAATCACTTGTTTGAAATAGCATAATGCTTATAATCTTAAAATAATCTCATTCCCGAGCTTTAATGTATGAAAATGCGGGATATAACATCTCATTTTTCGAGCTTCCATCAATTTACTTATGGCATAATTTCACCTACGAAAACATGGGGTATTACAGCAGATGCGGTCCCAGCCATTTAAGTCATTTTCGCACCTGCGATGGATTTCCCGCAGGTGCGGTTGAAAGCTTGCATAAGCGGGTTTACTCAGTAGAAAAATAAGATTTCGAGGGTTGATTTCCCATTTTGATTTTGGGAGTTGGAGAGCTCAGTGTGAGGCGATATTTCGAGATTTCTTCAAAGAGATTGTTGGGATATGTGGTTCTAACTCGGATTGGACTATATTTCATGAATCTATTGCTGTTTTCATCTTCTAATTAGGGATTTGAGTTGGGAAATTGGGGGAAAATGGTAGAAACTTTATAGGCTATAATTTCGAGTTTTGGAAGGTGATTTGAGGTTGGATTCGAGTAATTCTTGTATGGTTAGACTAGTGAGTGAATAGGTGTTCGTAATTTATGGCTTTTGTCGGAATTTGAGGCGTGGTCCCGAGGGTCGGGTTGAGCCTATTTCGGATTTTGGCTTACAATTCTTATTTTTCTTGTGGAATTCATTCTTTTATCCTATATTAATTGTATCGTATTGCTTGTGGCTAGATTCGAGGCGTTTGGGGACTGATTCGAGGGGCAAAGGCATTTCAAAGTAGGATTTTGTGCGGCTTTGGCTTGAGGTAAGTAACAATTTTAAATCTGGTCCTGAGGGTATGAAACCCCAGATTTTTGGTATGATGTGATTATTTTGGAGGTGAAGCACATGCTAGGTGACGGGAGTGTTGGCGTGCACCGTGGGAGATTGTGACTTGGTCCATCATGTGAGACTGTAAAGTCAAATATCTTATTGTTAATACCTATTCTCTCTGTCTTATAGAAATTTGACTGTCATTCATTTTAGAAACCATGCTTAAGCCATATGATATCACTGTTAGAACCCTCAGCGGTCGGTTTCTCATTGAATTAGCCGCTATTTGTTGTCTTGTACTCAGTCACAACTTGACTTGAGCGTCATATCTCCATTTCTTCTTATTTTCTTCTTGATACTTGATATTATCTCTTTTGGCTGATTTGTATGATTTCTGAAAGTTTGAGAGGGATAGAGAGGTTAGTGACTGAGATGGGGCCTGAGTGCCGAGCTTAGAGTTATATGAGGGTACATGGATCGAGTAGCACGACGCAACTAGCCTTTTGGTATTTATGGACTGTGGATCGGGTTGCACGCTGCAACGAGCCTTATGGCTACTTATATGACTGGGTTGGGCTGCATGCCACAACGATATAGCGCTTGGGCTAAAAGGAGCCCCTCCGGAGTCTGCACACCCCCAGTGAGCGCATGTACCTATTGAGTGTGTGTACTGAGGGTTGAGAGCCGAGTGATTGAGCTGTTGTGACGAGTTGAGTGATTATTGCCCTGAGAGGTTGTACATGCTTTTCATTTGTTGATGCACTTAGTTTCTATTTGTCATTGTTGTGAAATTTCTGAAAGATGTTATATCCGGATCACCTGAACTTGAACTGTATAAAACTGAGTTGGCTTAAACTTCCAGATTTGAAAGCATGTATATTCTTTGCTGGAACTATTGAAAATGAACTATATTTGTATAGATCGTAACTACCTCCTCAGTTCCTTATTTATTTTTGTTACTTACTGAGTTGGTTGTACTCACGCTACACCCTGCACTTAGTGTGCATATCCAGGTGTTCCCGATCATAGCGGGTGTTGATAGTTGAGCAACTGATTCTAGAGACTATCGAGGTAGTTGCATGGCATTCGCAGGCCTTGTCTCTCCTTCATTATCTTTATCGCATTTCAGTTCTTATTCCTTAGATGTTGTATTAGACTACTCCTAGTATAGATGCTCATGTACTCAGTGACACGCCGATGTCGGGTTAACATTTCCGCACTTATGCTATTGGGTTTTACCCCATTTTTATGGAAACAAAAACTCTGATCATTTTAAATGTCTTAATTCATTTCTCTTAAATGTTGAAAGTGTTTTGGAAGTGTCGGCTTGCCTAGTATCGCGATAGGCGCCATCACGGTGGGTTAGATTTTGGGTCGTGACAAGTTGGTATCAGAGCCTAGGTTACATAGGTCTCACGAGTCATGAGCAGGTTTAGTAGAGTCTTGCGGATCGGTACAAAGACGTCTGTACTTATCTTCGAGAGGCTCCCGAACCCTTTGGAAACTTCACATTCTTGAATTCTTGTCGTGCGAATCTTTTGATTCTGGTAACTAAATTTCTATTGTTCTAATTCTCTCATAGATGGTGTGGACGCGTACTACGGGGCAAGATGGATAGCCACCAGTACCACCAGTCAGGGCCGCGAGAGGCTGAGGTCACGGTAGGGGCAGAGGTGCAGCTCGCACTGCAGCTAGGGCATCACCTGCAGATCCACCAGTTGCCCCAGTTCAGGAGCAGGCTCCAGTTGTGGACGAGCTTGTGGGACCAGCTCAGGCACCACGTGTGCCTATTGTGATTCTAAGCGTTAAGGAGGCCTTAGCTCAGATCCTGACCACGTATATTAGTCTTGCTCAGGTGGTCTCTATTCCGGTCACAACAGCCACTTCTCAGGCCGAGGGAGGTGCTTAGACTCCCGCCGCCTGCACACCAGAGCAGGTGGTACAGGGAATCCAAACACCGGGGGCACCACCAGCTCAGATGATTATAGCTACTCAGGACTATGTGGTTCCTGTCATGCATGATGATGAGCAGCGTCGATTGGAGAGGTTTGGGAGACACCAGCCTCCATCTTTCAGTGGTGTCGAGGGAGAGGATGCACAGGGCTTCTTGGATAGGTGCCGGAGGATACTCCTTACCGTAGGTATTCTAGAGGCCAGTGGGGTCTCGTTCACTACTTTTCAGTTCTCTGGGGCTGCCTTCAGTTGGTGGAAGGCTTACGAGAGGCGTAGGCCGGTCGGCACAGCACCCCTTACATGGCAGCAGTTCTCCGGTCTATTCTTGGAGAAGTTCGTGCCACAGTCCCGTAGAGTGGAGCTGCGCAGGCAGTTCGAGCAGTTTCATCATGGTGATATGTCTGTGATGCAGTATGAGATGAGATTTTCAGAGTTGGCCCGTCATGCTATCTGGTTGGTTTCCACAAACAAGGAGAGGATCAGGAGGTTCATAGATGGCCTCACTTTTCAGCTGCGATTGCTTATGACTAGAGAGAGAGTGTCTAGTGCTACTTTTGATGAGGTTGTTGACATTTCTCGTTAGATTGAGATGGTACGCCGCCAGGAGTGGGTCAAGAGGGAGGCCAAGAGGCCTCGTGGTCAGGGTGGATTTAGCGGTGTTCCTTCTGGGGTCAGTTCCACCACGGTAGATTTCATCCTTTCAAACATGCTCAGACGACTCGCCCAGTTCACCGTGGTGCATCATCTAGCCATGGTTCACACAGTTATCAGTAGGGCCATTCATCTCTCAGTGCTCTCCCAGCTCAGAGTTCGTCCCGTGCTCCATCGGGTCAGGGTTCGTCTATGCCAGGTCCTTCTACCAGTTATTTCGGTGCCCGGGGCTCCCTTCAGTCCCCAACACCAGCACCACGGAGTTTCTATGAGTGCGGAGAGTTTGGTCATATGAGGAGGCAGTGTCCCGCTCAGCCAGCTCGGGGTGGAGTCCAGTCAGCTAGGGGCTTCTCTATCACGACCCAAACTAAAGGGCCACGATGAGAACCCGGTACCTTACTCAATCGAGTACCAACGTAATCGTTTATTTCTTATTACATTATCATAGGTAAGTGGTCCAGAAGGGGCATTAAGAGATAAACAAAATAAACACGAGGGAATACGAAACATAGAACGACCCAACCTGATATAGAAACTCAAACTTGTAACATACGGGCCTATAAGGTCAATGTGATCCATTATACACTTAAAACATAGGCCGACAAGGCCATGCAAGTATCTGTATACATGAAATCTATCTACAAGCCTCTAAAAATATATAATTGTCATAAAGGTTGGGGCAGGACCCCGCCATACCAAACAATACAGGTCTAAATCATACTGATCAAACAAGCGACTCCGGAGCAAATGGAGCGCACCAACATCTTTTGCTGAGCTAATGGCCTAATTGGAGGACTCTGGACCTGTCTATCGGGACCTCCGGGCATGAAATGCAGTGTCCCCAGGCAAAGGGACGTCAGTACAAATAATGTACCGAGTATGTAAGGAATGAAAATTAGTAAATAATAATATGAGAGAAACATGGAGTAAAAGACTCAACATGTTAGCCTGAACAACTCTGTGAATCATTAATATTTACAATGTCATGCATATGCGTATAAATGTCATACCATGCTTAGGAATATGCGTTCATAACATCATCAAGCCTCTGAGGGCATCCCATCATATCATCTTGGCCACTGTGGGCAAATCATCAACGTATACCAACTGATCAGGTGGTGGTGTGTATATAATACCATAACCTTTTCCCATATCCCATATACATATAATATATGCGTATATAACGCCATCTGGTCATGAATCAATGTACATGTATAAATGCCTAAAATGCATAAGAAATACGTTAATAAGATTTCTCGGAATGTCATAAAATCAATATGCCTTTCGGATAAACTTTATCCAATACGTATCTTTTTCTGATACCCATGAACAGAAGCTATAATAATAATTCACATGGGGAATCAAGAATATAGACACCCCTAATACTTCTATGAATAGAGTCATTTATGAAAATTATGCGTTTACTTGTTTCGTTTGTATAGTATGGATCATGTAAAAATAAAGAAAGGATAGCCTTAACATACCTGAACTGATTCTCTTGACAATCTCTTTAACACCTGTTGATTGCGACAACACGTAACGGTGGATCGAAGTAGGGGAAAATCCGTATGATATTCTTGAGAAAGATTGCATCGTACTCCATTAGAATCGCAAAATCTCACGTTGCTAAGATACTAAGAATTCTCGTTTGAATTTTTGAAGATGCTTGTGAGATTTTGTTGAATTATTGAAGATGAAAATTCTCACGTTACTCATGAATATGCATCTCTCTTTATGAAGTAAAGAGATCCTTAAATGTGTGAGCTCCATCCGTTGCCTAGAATTGCAATTCTCTTAGAATTGCAAATGCAACATATGTATTTTTATGGCTTATATTGGAGTCTTTATTAAAGAGAATGGGCCCCACTTTAGGATGACTTGGCCATAAGATCTTCTAGTTGTGACACCAAGTACATAACTTAAGAGTCATTTTTAGCTAAAGCTTCTTGGCTTCCACGTGGGGGAATTTGTCCCCACCTATTAATTATCCACAAATCCTTAATTACATGGTTAATCTCCCATTAAACCAATAATTAACCAATTACCCACATTATGAGAATTATCCCAAATTACTTAGAATACTACTCGCTTTTAACATACCTCATACACCTTACTATCATAGTCATGTGGTACTTTGTATGGCACTAGTCCATAAATACCGGGTATTATAGCTCAGATCGTATTTTATCCCAAAATGTCAAATTTCGACGCAATTCATTTTCTTCATTTTGCTTACCCTCTCACCTTCATGAATTTACTCATCATTTGTTTGAAATAGCATAATACTTATAATCTCCAAATAATCTTGTCCTTGAACTAATGTCAATTGTCTTACGACAAATTCAACATACAATACTACAGAGTGTAACATTGTCGTAATAAAATACTACGAAGCATAAAATCATCGTAATATAATACTGTGAAGCGTAACATTATCGTAATATAATACTACGGTGCGTAACATCGACGTAATACTGTGGGGCGTAACATCATTCCCCCATTTGGAACATTCGTCCTCGAATGTTTACTTATGCACTTATCATTTTCATAACCTATGTCTTCCAAATACTTTAGTATTCTCTCCTTTCTATCTAGGCAACTGTTCTGTGAGTAAATCCAAAGGCCAATGCATTTCACCATCTAGGCATCTTTCTCATACCACGACTTATGGTCGGAATCCTTCCAATCTCGTAACTGTTGCTACCTTTTAGCATGCAGCCTTTACGACTCTAACCTTGTAAGTGCGCCTGTGTGACTTTTCTTTCCTTTTTCCTCTAATTTTTTTTTTCAAATCATAACTCAATCTAAGGCCTAAACGTCATTCTTTATCTATCACAATTACACCCTCATTCTACTACCAGGGCAGCATTCCATCTCTTCTAAATGCTAATAGTCTTAGACTCATTTGAGTTCATTCAGGCTATACTGAACTTTCTATAACTTAGAGAAACCATCAGCTCTCTTATTTTCATGGGCTTAATCCTGAGGACTTATCCATTCTCGTCACCTTCTCACTCGCCCTTTCTTATCCTTACTCCCGTCTTCCTAAAACCTTGTCGCTTTACCATAGTTTAGCTTGCGACCTACACAAATCTATTTATATTATTCGCAACCTTCCTTTAACTTGTTTGCACCATAGATTTCCTTATGTTATTCTGGAACATCAAGCGAGACATCACATCATTTCTAACTCTTCTTTACTCTCTTAATTAGACTTCTCGATACCTAGAAACCATAGGATGGAAAATATGCCACTAATGACACTGATATCATTCCTGGATACTGAATCCCAACGCTTGTAGCCCCCTATCTGAAGTATAGATTATTCACAACCTTCTGCACCTGATTATCTCATACGTTGTTCACCTTTACCTTACTTACCTTAAAACCTCACATCACATCTTCTATCTCTCTCATGACCTTCCTTCCACATAGTTATAATTTACATTCACATACTTGAAACTATATTATAATACTTATACCTCTGGTGCATACATAATCCGGTGGGAGCTTCATACTAACTTCGTATGAGGCAGGTACTCTTTTCTAACTGGATTTATCATAGAGCCGTTATAGAATATGATTGTTGTACTATACTATCTCTGATATTAAGAGTGATCCTGCAATGTTCTCAATCACGAGGTCTATAATTTTCTTGGTCCAATAATCAGACTCCTGATTTACTCAGTTGATGTAACTCTTTTGTTTCCTCTTTCCTCTGATCAACCTTTATGTAGGCTTAAGCTATCTTCCGATCTGTTTATCCTTTCATGGGCGCTATGGAATATCCATGATATAATCTTCTACTGATTCAATCCTTTGTCTATGACCTTGACTCAATTCTTTCTTTTAACTTATACCAGAGTCTTTTACGGCTTGTATGATTGCCAACATATATGCTGCATGGATAATACTCCAAAAACTTAAGTGCACTCATAACATAACTCACTCTGTATCATTGATCAAATAATTCCTTTCGTTCCTTCTCATCTTTCTTTAAATGTAAGCAATTACTTTTCCTGGTCGTTTCGCCACTTGTTGCATGCATACTTATCTTATCTTAGTTCCCACGCATGCCGAAATTTTTCGTGCAACTCATATGATCTCGAATATTACTTTTGCTTTTTTCTTCCCGTTCATTAGCCACGGTAGGTGCCACTTTCTCATGGAGTGCATACAATGTTGTAGTGAGACTGTTTTTACATGACCATTTCCTCTTTAGGTCACTGTGCTTAGGTTGAAGCCTTCTTCCTTATTTTCTCAGCCAGTCTTCCGTTGAAGTACTTAGGGAAGACCTTCTGACTCTTGCAAAGTTGCGAGCTTATTACATCGTATAATTGGCGGAATGTTTTTTGATGTTCTTCCTCGCCTATAATTATCCGTAGTTACTTATTTCCACGCCCTTATGCTTGTAGGGTTGCTCCTGAACTGAAGTTTTGACTGTCTTCCCAGTGAGACTATATTTTATTTCCATAACATTCATATGGTACCTTTAACTACCCCAACTCTTATCTGAATATTTCTCAAGGGTCACGATGTCGTATCTGCGAGGTTGAATTCCCATGTTGGGGTTCACTATCTTTATTTGGCATGATCTGTTGATTTGTCTGTAACCTCTTGTCTAAATATAAATAGGCTCTTCCTGAATCAACTACCATCTACTCGTTGGCCCATTCACATATCAATATTCCACGTAATCTTTCTTGGGTTATTTCCTTTGTCTTAACTTACCTTCACACTGGCTCGTTATTTATCAATAACATCCCAGGCAGGAATCCTTGCTTCCTTTCCTTGACTTCGTATTTGCATAATATTCTGGAATCGTAGCATATCTGTAGGATTTGAATCAGTGCAATTTCATCCCTTTTCTCATTTTTATCGCATTATTCTTTACCATTCCATAGTTACTAGAATTGATTAATTCTGACTTAATGCCACATCGTTCCATAATTCTCCCTTTAGAGGAGTACTATGATTTAGTGCTACGATGATCTACCTATAGATGTGTTTACCTCTTCATCTTTGGCGTCTTTCCACATCATCGATGATCCTTACTCGCCTCGCGGTAATACTTCTGTACCAAGGATAACAAAATTCCTTACTCGAGAGGGTGACACTTAGTGTAACTGGCACATACATTCTCTTAAGCTTAACTTTGCTCACCTTGCTTGCTTTAGGGAAGCATCTTCCTGAATGACCTTTAAGGGTTATTCTTCTGTCGTCCATTCTCTTATCGCCGGAACGCAATATGAAATTCTCATGATGCCGACTATTATCAAATCACTTAGTCCCCAATTCATGTTTAGTTTATCTTGTTCATTAGTCCATGCTGATTTCTTATTACCCTGGGGTATAACTTTTTTTTTGGTAATCACGTTGGAGTCACGAACTTATTTCTCAAAATGAGGATATAACTTTATGGCCTATACTCTTTTGTTGTCACAAGGCCTGTCACCTCTCATCTTTTCCTTCACTTGACTATAGACTCTGTAATTCTGTCATCTTTTTGATTTACCGTTGTCATCCATGTATCACATCTTACTCATAATGCTTCATTAACTCTCTTCTTATTTCCCTGCTAACATCTCTATCTATCACTTTATTCTGAAAACTCGAACAAGACATTCTTTTGCTTTTAGCTCCCCTTGCTCCATCTATTGGCTCTTCGGGTTGCCTAACATTCTTTCTCTACTAGGGACGGGAGCCACACTAAGGTAATATTTATCCCTTCAAGGCTTCCAGTGCCTATCTTTGTAGTACTTATATCTAGTTGTACTATTTTAGAGTTCACCCTCTGGGTGTCTCACAAGGAGATCTATTAGCACATTTGCATTATCCTTCGAAAATGTCAACTAACGCAAATGATCCATCTACCATTTTGGGTTACTCTAACAATAGCCGAATCCTCATAACCCGTCCTTCTCTTAAACTATATCTGTTAGTTCCCACAGGGCATACCTGAGATGGGTGTGGTCGATTGTACATACATTTGTTACAGTTGAAGGTAACTCAAAAGGCTTATATTCCTCTACCTAAATTGTAAATACTAATAATCTTCATTAGTTGGGTACCTCGTACCCTTCTTCATCTTGCTTCTTTTACTTGTTGAAACTTGTATCTATCTTCTGAATTTCTCATTGCCTTTCACCATAGGGGTGGATTGATATTCTTGCCTTAAGGCTCCTTATGAAGAGGCTTACACATCTTAATGGTGGATAGATATTTTAGAAATGTCTATCAAGAGGCTTGGAAATGTCTATCAAGAGGCTCCTTATCAAGAGGCTAATACGTCTTAGTGGTGGATAGATATTTTGGAAATATCTATCATGAGGCTTGGAAATATCTATCAAGAGGCTCCTTATCAAGAGGCTTACACGCCTTTCACTATAGGGGTGGATAGATATTTTGGAAATGTCGGCTTGCCTAGTATCGCGATAGGCACCATCACGATGGGTTAGGTTTTGGGTCGTGACAAGTTGGTATCAGAGCCTAGGTTACATAGGTCTCACTAGTCATGAGCAGGTTTAGTAGAGTCTTGCGAATAGGTATGGAGACGTCTGTACTTATCTTTGAGAGGCTCCCGAACCCTTAGGAAATTTCACATTCTTGAATTCTTGTCGTGTGAATCTTTTGATTCTAGTAACTAAATTTTTGTTGTTCTAATTCTTTCACAGATGGTGAGGATGCGTACTACGGGGCAGGATGGACAGCCACCAGTACCAACCATCAGGGCCGCGAGGGGCCAAGGTCGCGGTAGAGGCCACGGTAGTGGCAGAGGTGCAACTCACACTGCAACTAGGGCAGCACTTGCAGATCCACCAGTTGCCCCAATTCAGGAGCATGCTCCAGTTATGGATGAGCCTGTAGGACCGGCTCAGGAACCACCTGTGCCTATTGTGATCCCAGGACTTCAGGAGGCCTTCACTCAGATCCTGCCCGCGTGTACCAGTCTTGCTCAGGCGGTCTCTATTCCAGCCGCAGCAACCACTTCGTAGGCCAAGGGAGGTGCTCAGACTCCTGCCTCCCGCACACTAGAGTAGGTGGTACAGGGATTCCAGACAACGGGGGCACCACCAACCTAGCCGGTTGCAGCTGCTCAGGACTATGTGGTTCCTGTCATGCCTGATGATGAGCAACGTCGATTGGAGAGGTTTGGGAGACTCCAACCTCCATCTTTCAGTAGTGCCGAGGGAGAGGATGCACAGGGCTTCTTGGATAGGGGCCAGAGGATACTCCGTACCTCAAGTATTCTAGATGCCAGTGGGGTCTCGTTCACTACTTTTCAGTACTCTGGGGCTGCCTTCAGTTGGTGGGAGGCTTACGAGAGATGTAGGTCGATCGGCGTAGCACCCCTTACATGGCAGTAGTTTTCCGGTCTATTCCTGGAGAAGTTCGTGCCACAGTTCTGCAGAGAGGAGCTGCTCAGGCAGTTCAGGCAGCTTCGTCACGGTGATATGTCTGTGACGCAGTATGAGACAAGATTTTTAGAGTTTGCCCGTCATGCTATCTGGTTGGTTTCCACAGACAAGGAGAGGATCAAGAGGTTCATAGATGGCCTTACTTTTTAGCTGCGATTGCATATGACTTGAGAGAGAGTGTTTGGTGCTACTTTTGATGAGGTTGTCGATATTGCTCGTCATATTGAGATGGTTCGCAGCCAGGAGCAGGTCAAGAGGGATGCCAAGAGGCCTCGTGGTCATGGTGGATTTAGCGGTGTTCTTTCCGGGGGTCAGTTCCACCACCGTAGAGGTCGTCCTTTCAGACATGGTCAGACGACTCGCCCAGTTCACCGTGGTGCATCATCTGGCCATGGTTCACACAATTATCAGCAGGGACATTCATCTCTCAGTGCTCTCCCAGCTCAAAGTTTGTCTTGTGCTCCATTGGGACAGGGCTTGTCTATGCCAGGTCCTTCTACCAGTTATCCTGGTGCCTGGGGCTCCTTCTAGTCCCCAGCACCGGCACTGCGGAGTTGCTATGAATGTGGAGAGTTTGGTAACATGAGGAGGTAGTGTCCCCGCCTAGTGGGAGGTCCAACTCAGTAGAGTAGACAGTCTATAACATCAATACCAGTTTCTTCACCACCCGCTCAGCAAGCTTGGGGTGGATCCCAGTCAGATAAGGGCCGCCCAAGAGGGGGAAGCCGATCAGGGGGTGGCCAGGCCCGTTTCTACACTCTTCCTGCCAGACCAGATGCCATTTCTTTGGATGATGTGATTACATGTATTATCTCTTTGTGCCATAGAGATGCCTCTGTATTATTTGACCCTGGTTCCACTTATTCATATGTGTCCTCGTATTTCTCTTATTTTTTAGATATGCCCCGCGAGTCTCTAGTTTCACCTGTTCATGTGTCTACGCTAGTGGGCGATACTATCATTGTGCACTATGTATATCGGTCATGTGTGGTGACTATTGGGAGTTTGGAGAGTAGAGTGGATCTCTTGCTGCTTAGTATGTTCGATTTTGATGTAATTTTGGGTATAGATTGGTTGTCTCCATGTCACGACCCAAACCGATGGGCCGCGACAGGCACCAGGTACCTTACTCAACCGAGTACCAATGTAATGTATCTTTTAGTATCATACTATTATAAGTAAATAAGATGGAAAGGCTACCATGAGATAACTAGAATAAAACATGAGGGAATACTCATCATAGGACGACCCAACATGTAATACAAACTTATACATATGACATACGGAATAAGACCAAAATGATCATTCGTATACTGAACATAAGCCGACAAGGCCAAATAATCTCTCACGCACATGACATATGTTTACAAGCCTCTAAGATTAGATAAATTCATAAGGGTTGGGACATGGCCCCACCATACTAATCAATACACGTCCAATCATACTGAGCAAATAAGCAACTCTAGAGCAAATGGAGCGCACCAACACATTCTGCTGAGTTGATAGCCTACTTGGAGGACTCTTGACCTGTCTATCGGGACCTGCGGGCATGAAATGCAACGTCCGCAGGAAAAAGGGACGTCAGTACAAATAATGTACTGAGTATGTAAGGAATGAAAAGCAGTAAACAATAAACATGAGAGAAACATGGAGTAAAAGACTCAACATGTCTGTGTGAATAGCTCTGTGAATCATTTAGCATTTATAATGTCATTCATATGCGTATAAATATCATACCATGCATAGGTATATGCGTTCATAACATCATCAAGCCTCTGAGGGCATCTCATCATATCATCTCGGCGACTATGGGCAAATCATCAATGTATACCAGCTGATGAGGTGGTGGTGCGTACATAATGTCGTAACCTTTTCACATATCCCATATATATATATATATATATATATATATATATATATATATATATATATATATATACATATATATACGCGTATATAACTCCATCTGGTCATGGGTCAATGCACATGTATAAATGAATGCAATGTATGAGAAGTACGTCAATAAAAACTCTAGGTATGTCATAAGACCATTATGCCTTTGATTAATATCATGAAATAAACTTTATCAATTCACGAATTTACTGAGACCCATGAACAGACGATAGAATAATAAGACATATGGGAAATCAAGAACATAGGAACCTCTAGTATTTCTATGAATATAGTCATTTATGGAAATTGTACATTTGCTCGTTTCGTTTGTTTCGTATGGATCATGTCAAAAGAAAAGAAGGGATAGCCTTAACATACCTGAACTGATTCTCTTGAAAATCCCTCTAACACACGTTAATTGCAACAAAACACGTAACGACGGATCGAAGTAGGGAAAAATCCGTATGATATTCTTGAGAATCGCGATTTCACGTTGCTGCAGTTTCATACGAATTTGTTGAGCTCCATCTGTTCCTTAGTAAGTCTTAGCATCATTCTTTTAATAAGGTACGAGATCAAGTCTTAGCATCACACTTTTAATAAGGTAGGAAGATCTCTTAAAGTTACATGTTGTGGGCCCCACTTTGATGATGACTTGGCCACAAATCTTACCAATTTTTTGCCACCTTGAAATGTGACTTAAGAGTCACAAATTTGGCTGCCACGTTAAGGATTTATCCAAAGCCTTAATTAATCACCCACCAACTTTTAATTAACTAGTTAATCTCCCATTAACCAATAATTAACCAATTACACATATAATTAAGAATTATCTCAAATTACTTAAAATACTACTCACTTTTAACATACCATATACACCTCACTATCATGGTCATGTGGTACCTTGTATGGCACAAGTCTATAAATACCGGGTATTATAGCTTAGACCGTATTTTATGCCAAAATGTCAAACTTCGACGAAACTCATTTTCTTCGATTTGCTTACCCTCACACCTTCACGAATTTACTCATCACTTGTTTGAAATAGCATAATACTTATAATCTCAAAATATTCTCATTCCCGAACTTACGTCGATTAACTTACGACGAAACATTAACATACGAAAATTTGAGATGTAACATCTCATTTTCGAGCTTCCATCAATTTACTTATGGTGTACTTTCACGTACGAAAATATGGGGTGTAACATCATTCCCCCCTTTGGAACATTCGTCCTCAAATATTGACTGATGCACTTATCATTTTCATAACTTATGTCTTCCGAATACTATAGTACTCTTCTTGCCATCTAGGCAACTGTTCTGTAAATAAATCCAAAGGCCAGGGCATTCCCCCCTTTAGGCCTCTTTCTCACAACATGACTTGTGGTCTGCTACCAAACTCCAGGTTACTCTCTAAGTCCTATAATTCTTCTTCATCACTATTCATCTTACGAATGATGGCCTATTTTCATCTCATACTTTGTAACTTTTATCCATCTATTGTTGATTCACCTCGATGTTGATTAGCAATCTACTACTGATAACTTAGCCACTTATGTAACACTACCTCTAGGGCTCACGTCTCCTCGGGGAACATCTGAAATGATTAGACTGATCCACCTAGGGCGATACTATACTTCCATAACCGTATTTCATAGCATTCCAATGTGATCCATCTTATGGGGGTTATTCTACTCTTGTGTCGTCCATGAAATCCTTTTTTTTTTCAAATCATTACTCAATCAAAATCCCAAACGTCATCCTTTATCTATCACAATTACACCTTTATTCTACTATCAGGGCAGTATTCTATCTCTTCTAAATGTTACTAGCCTTAGACTCCTTTGAGTTCATTCCGGCTGTACTGAGCTTTCTATAACTTAGATGAACCATCGGCTCTCTTGTTTTCATGGGCTTAATCCCGAGGACTTATCCCTTCTTATCGCCTTCTCACTCGCATTTCCTTATCCTTACTAATGTCTTCTTAAAACCATGTCGCTCTACCATACTTTAGCTTGCGACCTACACATATCTATTTATACTATTCATAATCTTCCTTCAACTTGCTTGCATCATAGGTTTCCTTATATCATTCTGGAATATCAAGCTAGACATCAAATCATCTCTTACTCTTTTTTACTCTCTTAATTAGACTTCTCGATACCTAGAAACCATAAGTTGGAAGACATGCCACTGACGACGCCGCTATCATTCCTGGATACTGAATCCCCGCACTTCTAGCAGTCTATCCGAAGTATGGACCATTCATAACCTTCTACATTTGAGTATCTCGTACGTTGTCTACCTTTACCTTACTTTCCTTAAAGTCTCACATCACATCTTCTATCTCTTTCATGACCTCCCTTCCACATAGGTATCATTCACATTCACAATTTGAAGCTCTATTATAATACTTGCACCTCTGGTGCATACACAATCCGGTGGGAGCTTCATACTGACTTCTTATGAGGCTGGTACTTTTCTACCTGGCTTTCTCGTAGAGACATTATTGAATATGGTTGTTTTACTATCTCTCTTGTACCTCTGATATTAAGAGTGATTCTACAATGATCTCAGTCACAATTGCTATAATTTTCTGGGCCCAATAATCAGACTTCTGATTTACTTAGTTGATGTAACTCTTTTAGTTTCCTCTTCCCTTTGATCAGCCTGTATGTTGGCTTAAGCTATCTTCCGATCTGCGGCTCATGGTATTAGTTATTACTTTAGCCTTTCATGGACGCTATGGAATATCCGTGATACCATCATCTAATAATTCAATCCTTTGTCTATGCCCTGGGCTCAATTCTTTCTTTTAACTTATACCGGAGTATTCTACAACTATATGAATGTCAATATATATGCTGCATGGATAATATAATACTCCTAAATCTTAAGTGGGTTCATAATGTAACTAACTCTGGATCATTGACCGAATAATTCCTTTTGTTCCATCGCAGCTTTCTTTAAATGTAAGAAATTACTTTTCCTGGTCTTTCTGGCCCCTTGTTGCGTGCATACTTAGCTTATCTTAGTTCCCACGCATGCCGGAATTTTTTTTCTTTTGTGCGACTCATATGATTTCATCCATTACTTTTGGTTTCACTTCCCACTCATTAGCCACGGTAGGTGCCGGACCACTTTCTTATGGAGTGCATACAATATTGTAGTGAGACTGCTATTACAAGACCATTTCTTCTTCAAGTTACTATGTTTAGGTTGAAGCCTTCTTCCTTATTTCCTCAACTAGTCTTTCATTGTAGTACTTAGGGAGACTTTCTGGCTCTTGTAAAGTTACAAGCTTGTTATCTCGTTTTCCCGACATAATTTTTTATGTTCGTACTCACCTATAATTATCTTTAGTTACTTACCTCCACACTCATGTGCTCGTACGATTGCTTCTGAACTGAAGTTTTGATTGTCTTCCTAGTAGGACTTTCTTTTATTTCTGTAACACTCATACAGTACCTTTAACTTCCCCAACTCCTATCTGAATATATCTCAAGTATTAGAATGTCACAACTGCGAGGCTAAATATACTAAATTGTGTTTTACTATGTTTATCTTGCATGATCTGTTGATTTGTCTATAACCTCCTGTCTAGCCATAACTAGGCTCGTCCTGAATCAACTACCAACTACTCATTGGCCCCTTCTCATATCAACATTCCGCATAATCTTTCTTGGATTATTTCCTTGTCTTAACTTACGTCTCGTACTGGCTTCTTATCTATCAATAACATCTCAGGCAGGAACACTTACTTCCTATCCTTGCCGTCATGTTTGCATAATGTTCTGGAATCGCATCTGTAGGATTTGGATAAGTGCAATCTCATTCCTTTCTCACTTTTATCGCATTCTTCCTTTACCATTCCATAGTTACTAGGGCCACTTAATTCCGACTTAATGCCACATCAATCCATATTCCCCCTTTTGGGGAGTACTAAGATTTAGAGCTACGACGATCTACCTATAGATGTTTTACCTCTTCATCTTTGGCGTCTTTTCACATCATTGATGATCCTTACTCGCCTTGCGGTAATCCTTCTGCACCAAGGATAACGAAATTCCTTACTCACGAGGGTGACACTTAGTGTAACTGGCACACATAGTCCCTTAAGCTTAACTTTGCTCACATTGCTTGCTTTAGGGAAGCGTCTTCCTGAATGACCTTTAAAGATTAGTCTTCTATCGTCCATTCTATTATCGCCGGAACGCAATCTCTGAAATTCTCATGATGCCGACTATTATCAAATCACTCAGTCCCTAATTCATGTTTAGTTTATCTTTTTCACCAGCCCATACTGATTTCTATTACTCTGGGGTTTAACTTTTCCTTCTGGTAGTCGCGTTGGAGTCACGAACTTATTTCTCGAAATGAGGATATGACTTGATGGCCTATACTCTTTTGTTGTCTCAAGGCATGTCACCTCTCGTATTTTCCTTCACTTGACTATAGACTCTATAATACTGTCATTTATTATTTTTTGATCTACCATTGTCATCCATGTATCACATCTCACTCATAATGCTTTATTATATCTCTTCTTACTTCCCGCTAACATCTATGTCTATCACTTTATTCTGGAAACTCTAACAAGACATTCTTTTGATTTTAGCTCCCTTTGCTCCATCCATTGGCTCTTCAAATTGCCTAACATTCTTTCTCTACTAGGGACGAGAGCCACACTAAGGTAATATTTATCCCTTCAAGGCTTCCAGTGCCTATCTTTGTAGTACTCATATCTAGCTGTACTATTTTAGAGTGTACCATCTGGGTGTCTCACAAAGAGATCTATTAGCACATTTGCAATATCCTTCAGAAATGTCAACTAATGCAAATACAACAACAGTTACCAGTCGAGCATCCAAATGGCACCGTATGAGGCTCTGTATGGTAGGCGGTGTAGGTGTCCGGTGTGTTGGTTCGATCCGGGCGAGGCTATATTGTTGGGTACAAACTTGGTTCAGGATGCTCTGGAGAAGGTTAAGGTGATTTAGGGTAGACTACGCACAGCCTAGCCCAAACAGAAGAGTTATGCGGATCAGAAGGTTTGCGATGTTACATTCATGGTTGGGGAGCGGTTCTTGCTCCGGGTTTCGCCTATGAAGGGTGTTATGAGGTTCGGGAAGAAGGGCAAGCTGAGCCCAAGGTTCATGGTTCCTTTTGAGGTGTTGCGGCGAGTTGGGGAGTTTGCTTATGAGCTTACTTTACCTCCCAGTCTAGCGGGAATTCACCAAGTATTCCATGTTTCTATGCTCCGAAGTATCACGACGATCTGTCTCACATATTGGATTTCAGCTCAGTCCAGTTGGACAAGGATTTATCTTATGTTGAGGAGCCGGTGGCGATCTTGGATTGGCAGGTTCGAAAGTTGAGGTCAAAGAATATTGCTTCTGTGAAGGTTTAGTAGAGGGGCCAGTTAGTTGAGGAGGTGACTTGGGAGGCCGAGCATGATATGCGTAGCCGTTATTCTCATCTTTTCACCACTTTAGGTTTATCTCTATGCTTGTTCGAGGGCGAACGATTGTTTTAAGAGGGTGAGGATGTAACGACCCGGCCGGTCATTTTGAGTGTATTAACCCCCGATCCCCTATTTTCTGCTTTCCCCATGTCTGTTTATTCTTATGGGATTTTCCAGGAAGTTTTGTTTTTGGTTTCGGAGTGTTTTGGGACACTTAGTCCCTAAAACGGAAGCTTAAGTCTTAGGATTTTGATCATAGTCGGAACTGTGAGAAAACGACTCCGTAATAGGGTTCTGTCGATCCCGTTAACTCCGTTGGTTGATTTTGGACTTAGGAGCGGATACGGACTGTGAATTTGAGGTATAAAGCTAATTTAGGCTTGAAACGGCAAAAGTCGAATTTTTGGAGATTTTTACCAGAAGTTGACTTTTTGATATCGGGGTCGGATTCCAATTCCGAAAGTTGGAGTAGGTCCGTAATATTAAATATGACTTGTGTGCAAAATTTGGGTTCAAGCAGATGTGGTTTGGTAGATTTCGACATCGGTTGTAGAAATTTGAAGTTTCAAGTTAATTAAGTTTGGATTGGAGGGAGATCCATGTTTTTAGAGTTGTTTGACGCGTTTCAAGGGCTCGACTAAGTTCTTATTATGTTATAGGACTGGTTGGAATGTTTGGTTGAGGTCCCGGGGACCTCGGGTGTGTTCAGGTGCTTAGCGGATGAAATATTTTACTTATGCAATTGCTGAAGCTTTGCTGGTTTCTGGTGTTTCACAGCTGTGGTGGGGAGACCGTAGGTGCGGGATCGCACGTGCGATGTGAATGGAGCAGATGCGCTTTTGGTCAAGAAGGTCTGCGAGCGCAGGTGCGAGAAGGGAGCCGCATTTGCGCATCCGCAGATGCAGAGTGATGGTCGCAGGAGTGGTATGGGTGGCCTGGGCATGGGTCGCAGATGCTGAAGTCGAACCGCAGGAGTGGGCTCGCAGATGCGGCCCAAATCTCGCAGATGCGGTCCCAGCCATTTAAGTCTTTTTCGCACTTGCGATGGATTTCCCGCAGGTGCGGTTGAAGGGTCGCAGAAGCGAGTTTACTGGGCAGAAAAATAAGATTTCGAGGGTTGATGTCCCATTTCGATTTTGGGAGTTGGAGAGCTCGGTGTGAGGCGAGTTTTCGATCTTTCTTTAAGGAGATTGTTGAGTAAGTGGTTCTAACTTGGATTGGACTATATTTCATGAATCTATTGCTATTTGCATCTTCTAATTAGGGATTTGTGTTGGAAAATTGG
Organism: Nicotiana tabacum; assembly: GCF_000715075.1. Classification (NCBI taxonomy): domain Eukaryota; kingdom Viridiplantae; phylum Streptophyta; class Magnoliopsida; order Solanales; family Solanaceae; genus Nicotiana; species Nicotiana tabacum. The sequence continues at coordinate 123,507,876 of NC_134083.1, read as the reverse complement.
GGGGAAATGGTAGAAACTTCATAGGCTATAATTTCGAGTTTTGGATGGTGATTTGAGGTCAGATTCGAGTAATTCTTGTACGGTTAGACTCTTGAGTGAATGGATGTTCGTATTTTGTGACTTTTGTCGGAATTCGAGCCGTGGGCCCGGGGCCCGGGTTGAGCTTATTTCGGATTTTGGCTTACAATTTTGTGTTTTTCTTGTGGAATTGATTCTTTTAGCCTATATTAATTGTATTGTACTGTTTGTGGCTAGATTCGAGGCTTTTGGTGACTGATTCGAGGGGAAAAGGTATTTCGGAGTAGGATTTTGCGCGGCTTTGGCTGGAGGTGATGCACATGCTAGGTGATGGGCGTGTGGGCGTGCGCCGTGGGGGATTGTGACTTGGTCCGTCCTGTGAGACTGTAAAGTTGAATAGCTTATTGTTAATACTTGTTCTCTCGGTCTTCTAGAAATTTGACTGTCCTTCATATTATAAACCATGCTTAAGCCATATGATATCACTGTTGGGACCCTCAGCGGTCGGTTTCTTGTTGAATTAGCCACTACTTGCTGTCTTTTACTCAGTCACAGCTTGACTTGCGCATCATATCTCCATTTCTTCTTGATACTTGATATTATCTCTTTTGGCTGATTTGTATGATTTCTGAAAGCCCGAGAGGGCTTGAGAGGTTAGTGACTGAGATAGGGCATGAGTGCCGAGTTGTGATCTATTTGAGGGTATATGGATCGGGTTGCATGCCGCAACGAGCCTTTTGGCTATTTATGGATTGTGGATCGGGTTGCACACCACAACGAGCCTTATGGATACTTATATGATTGGGTCGGGCTGCACGCCGCAACGATATAGTGCTTGGGCTAAAAGGATCCCCTCCAGAGTCTGCATACCCCCAGTGAGCGCATGTAACTATTGAGTGTGGGTACTGAGGGCTGAGAGCCAAGTGATTGAGCTGTTGTGACGAGTTGAGTGACTGTTGCCCTGAGAGGCTGTACTTGCTTTTCATTTGTTGATGCACTTAGTTTCTATTTGTCATTGTTGTGAAATTTTTGAAAGATGTTATATCCGGATCACCTAAACTTGAACTGTATAAAATTGAGTTGACTTAAACTGCCGGATTTAAAAGCATGTCTATTCATTGCTGGAACTATTGAAAATGAACTGTATTTGTATAGCTCGTCACTACCTTCTCAGTTCCTTATTTATTTTTGTTACTTACTGAGTTGGTTGTACTCACTCTACACCCTGCACTTCGTGAGCAGATCCAGGTGTTCCCAGTCATAGCGAGTGTTGATAGTTGAGCAGCTGATTCCGGAGACTATCGAGGTAGCTGCATAGCGTTCGCATGCCTTGGCTCTCCTTCATTATCTTTATCGCATTTCAGTTCTTATTCCTTAGATGTTGTATTAGACTGCTCATGGTATAGATGCTCATGTACTCAGTGACACCCCGATGTCGGGCTAATTTTTCCGCACCTATGCTATTGGGTTTTACCCCATTTTTTATGAAAAACAAAACTTCGATCATTTTAAATGTCTTAATTCATTTCTGTTAAATGTTGAAAGTTTTTGGGAATGTCAGCTTGCCTAGTATCGCGATAGGCTCCATCACGACGGGTTAGTTTTAGGTTGTGACATACGCGTAGTTGGAATCGAATTTCGGGAAGTTTGGATGGAAAAATTCTCAATTCGGAAGCTTTAAGTTGGAAGAGTTGATCAAGGTTTGACTTTTGAGTAAACAACATTAGAATTGGGATTTGAAGGTTCCAATAAGTTCGTATGATGATTTTGGACTTGGGCATATGTTCGGGTGGAGTATTGGGTCGTCCGGGAGCATTTTGGCCCATATTATAGAAGATTGGAATTTTAAAAGTTTAAGAATTGCTTAAGTTGGATTTGAAGTGAACTTTGGTGTAATCGATGTGCGTTCAGGGTTCCGAGCCTTGGAATAGGTCGTATTGTGATTTATGACTTGTGAGTAAAGTTTGGCGTCATTTCGGAATGTTTTGATATGATTCAGACGCGTTCGTCGAAGTTTGAAAGTTTTAAAAAAGGTTTCGATTGTCAATTCGTAGTTTTGATGTTGTTTAGTGTGATTTGAGGCCTCGAGCAGGTGCGTGTTATGTTTTGGGACTGGTTGGTACATTTGGATGGGGTCCTGGGGGCCTCGTATTTGAAACAGATTGAAAACGGATTGAAATTTGGATTTGAGGAAGTGTTGGTGTTGTTGAAGCCTGGTGTCTTCGCACTTGCGGAAGGGGTGGTCGCAGGTGCGGTCATGCAGGTACGTAAGGGGTCATCGCAGGTGCAAAATTCGTGGAGGGGACCGAGGAGCGCATATGAGAGAAATATTCCGCACCTACGAGGTCGCAGATGTGGAGTAGAGATCGCCAAAATGGAATTGGCCAAGAAGGTTTGGGGCCGCAGGAGCGGACTTAGTCACGCTGGTGCATGAGCACAAAAGCATTTATTGTCCGCAGAAGCGGAAGCGCAGATGCGCTATTTGGGCCGTAAAAGCAGAGGCTGCTGGCTTGAGTTGGAGTCGCACCTGCGATGGATTTTCCGCAGGTGCGGGGCCGCAGAAGTAGCTATTTGACTGCAGATGCGAAAGTCGTTGGGCAATGTGGTGCTTTTAATTCGAGACTTAGCACATTTCTCCCACAATTGTATTTGGTTTGGGAGATTTTTGGAGCTCTTCAAGAGGGGATTCACATCATCTATTTCAAGGTAAGTACTTCCCACATATTGTAAGTTAATTTCAAGTATTTAATAAGGATTTAACATGGAAATTAATGGAAAATTTGTGGGATTTTGAAGAAAACCTAGGAATAAATCATATATTTCAGTTCTCAATGTTATGGATAATGTTTATCTTCGAAAATATTTGGAATCTGGACACGTGGGCCCGTGGGTTGACTTTTCGTGCGGAGTTGGGAATCATTATAAATTGTTAAATTGTATGCATTGGGTTATATTTTGATTGATTTGAACATTATTTGACTAGTTTTGAACTGATGGCCATCGGTTCGAGGTGTTAAAGAGATGTTAGAGCCGGTTATGGAACATCGGAGCAAGGTAAGTCTCATGTCTAACCTTGTGAGGGGAAAATTACCCCATAGGTGTTATTATTGTTATATGCTACATGTTTTGGGAGCTGCGCACGTATGAGGTGACGAGTGTCTATGCGCATGCTAAAATTCCTAATTATGTCCGAGTAGACTAAGATTTACGCCATGCTTTATTTGTACTAGTTGAGTTATTCTTGCCTGCTTAGTTACTTGATTTCGCGTTAGGACCTGAGATTAGGATTTGGGTAGAGTGATAGACTCGCTATTGTAGAGATTTGATGAGCTACTTGATTAGCCGCGGAATAATTGTGCTTCCCTTACGAATTTCTCTCGCATTGTGAGTTTTAATCGAAAAGCTTCTTTAAATTTCATAACTCACATCTCTCGCATTGTGCGTTTTAATCGAAAAGCTTCTTTAAATTTCATAACTCACACGTATATTCGTGAGTGGGGTCAAGGAACCATTAAAGTTTCTTATTCTAATGTGATCGGGTCGTTCTGCTCAGTAGGATTATGTACCACACTCTTATAGAAATGGGTCGTTCGCCTCGGCGAGATATTGTAACACACTCTTATGGGATCGGGCAGTTCGTCTCGGCAGTATCATATTCTTATGTGATCGGGCTGTTTGCCTCGGCAGTATCATATTTTTATGGGATCAGCCTGTTCGCCTTGGTAGTATCATATTCTTATGGGATAGGGCCGTTCACCACGACAGTATTATATTCTTACGGGATCGGGCTATTCGTCTCGGCAGTATCATACTCTTATGGGATCGAGTCGTACGCCTCGCCAACTTCATGAAACACTCTTATGGGATCCGATCGTTCACCTTGGTAGAATCGTGCGTAATATTTGACACGAAGCTAGCGTATTCGTGAGTTTTCCTGATTTGAGTTGTGACGACCTATCTAGTGGGGACCACTTTATATATACTCCGGTTGAGGAGGTAACCGATAGTTGAGAGCTTGTGTTTACTGTTCAGAGGAGGATTATACCATGTACCTATATTTGTTTATACTGTTTATTTACCATGCCTCCTACTTGCTTACTTCCTTCTGAATTTGATTTATTGGACCACTAGTAAGTGTCGATGTCGACCTCTCGTCACTACTTCTCTGGGGTTAGGCTAGATACTTACTGGGTACGCGTTGATTTACATACTCATGTTGCACTTCTGCGCTTGTTGTGTAGGTATATATTTCTGGTGGTCTTTTGGGCACAAAGGCGCATCTATTGTGGGGAATTTATGGTGAGTTGCATCCCATGTTACGATGCACAGCATACGGAGTCTCCATCAGAGTTATTTACATTTTTCCAGTCTAACTTGTATTCCAGATAGATGTTGTATTGTTATAGTAATTTCTAGTAGATGCTCATGCACTTGTGACACCGGGTTTTGGGAGCGTTTCTAGAATTGTAATGGATTATTTTACATTGATACACTTTTACTTATTATCTTTAATTAAACTATAAGTAACTACGATTTATTTAATGCACTAACCTCTCTATCTAAATAAGATTCAAGATTTTAAAAACAATAAAATGAATAATTGAGTGTTTGCTTGCCTAGCGGCGACATTGGGTGCCATCACGGCCTATAGTGGATTTTGGGTCGTGACAATAGGTGTCCTAGTATACGTTAAATACTAGGTGGTCACTCTAAACTTTAAATAACCTTGTAGAGTACTATAAGTTGTAGTTTGTTTTATCTTTTGCAAAATAGTGTGCAACACCATATACTTAGCTTTGAAATGTAGTTACAACAATGTGAATTGGTTGTCTTATGATCTTATGGTGTTTTGTATTAGCCGTTATGAGAAATACTCTTATGGTGTTATATCACTATGTTACAGGGATTTACATTGAGTTCTTCATTGGCACCTAAACCTCTAGGCAAAGAATGAGTGTGAGTAGTTAGGGGTATTTGGGAGTAGAGTTTAGTTCTTGGTTGGGTTATTCTCCCTGAAACAAGCACTGCCCTGGGCCTTGAGACCCTTGGGAACTTTGAAGTGTCTGGGATCCAAATAGTACCTTGGCCTTGAATGGATTTCTACCCCTAGCCTCTAATCTATTGACATTTATTACTCCTTTTAGGTTTAGTGTTTAATGACAACAAAAGGATTCATTATGAATTACTTTGCTATCTGTGATGTCACGACCCAAAATCCACTATAGGTCGTGATGGCGCCTAACACCGCCGTCAAGCAACCCAACAGTGATTGATCAATTTAATTACTCATTTTTATTACATGAAATCATAATTCCCATTAGTTAAATAGTATAAAATGAAGATTCCAGGGTGAAATGATAATAATTACATGAACTACCATACTGTAGAAACTCCAAAACCTGGTATCACAAGTGCATGAGCATCAACTAGGAAATATAATAAAATACAATATCTGTCGGGAATACAAGTTAGACAAGAGATTATAAATAACGCTGATGGAGACTCTATATGCTGCGGATTGTAATATAGAATGCAGCTCGCCGTAAAGTCCCCGTAATAGTTGCGCCTCTACGCCCAAGAGACCACCAGAAATGTAAACCTGAACAATAAGTGTAGAAGTATAGTATGAGTACGTAAATTAACGCATACCTAGTAAGTGTCTAGCCTAACACCCGGAGAAGTAGTGATGAGGGGTAACATCGACACTTACTAGTGGTCCAATAAATCATGTATAGTAAGAAGTAAACAAGTATGAGGAAGAGTAAATAAATGGTATAAACCAATATAAATATGAGGTACAATCCTCCTCTGAAAGGTAAACTCAAGCTCCCAATTAGCAGTTACCTCCTCAACCAGAGTATATATAAAATGGACCTCACCAGATAGGTCGTCAGAATTCAAATCAGGAAAAAACAACACACGGATACGCTGATTTCTTATCAAAAATTACGCACGATGTTGCCGAGACAAACGGCCCGGTCCATAGGAGTGTTTTATAGAAATGTCGCGGTGAATGGCCCGATCCCATCATAATGTGCTCGCTGCCGATGGTCGAATGACACGAACCATAGATGCATCTATTATACTGTCGAGGCGAACGACCCGCTCCCATAAGAGTGTGGTATATAATCCTACCGAGGCGAACGACTCGATCCCATTATAATAAGAAGCTTTAATGGATCCCTGACCCCACTCACGAATAGACGTGTGTGTTATGAATTTTAAGGAAAACCTTGCAATGAATACGCACAATGCAGGAGAAATTCATAAGGGAAGCACAAATTATTCCGCGGATTATCAAGTAGCTCGTCACATCTCTACAATAGCGAGTCTATCACCGTATGCAAGTCTAGTCTCAAGTCGTAACACGAAATAAATAAATTTAAATGAGCAACGATAACTTAAATAGTACAATTATAACATGGCGTGAACCTAAGTCTACCCGAACATAATCGGGATTTCTAGCATACGCTCAGAGACTTGTCACCTCATACGTGCGTAGCTCCCACAACATGTAGCACATAAGAATATAACACATACGGGATAGTTTCCCTCTCACGAGGTTAGACAAGAGACTTACCTCGCTCCGAAGTTTCATAACTGGCTCCAACGCCTCTCTAACACCTCAAACCAAATTCCCATCGATCCGAACTAGTCAAACAATCATGAAAAACCAATAAAAATATACTCCAACATCCTAATTAATTTATTTATAACAATTTCCAACTCCGCTCGAAAAGTCAATAAAGTCAACCCTCAGGCCCACGTGCCCGGATTCTGAAAATTATTAAAAATAAATATTACCCATAACTCATATGGTCTATATCCAAAAAATCATCCAATTTCGTCATTGAATCGACCCTCAAATCAAGTATTTACCATTTCTCAACTTTGGGGCTCAAAATCCCAATTTTTACAATCCAAATACGGATAAAAATAATAACCAATGGAAATAATTATAGAGAAACATCAAAATAAAGGTCAGATATTTACCCTCTTATTGATACGAGAACAACGCCATGAAAATCATCTCAAACGGAGCTCTAGAACTCAAGATATGCCAAAAATACTAGCATTCTCGTTTTAAAACACTGTCCAGATAACTTTTCTTCATCGCCTTCGCGAGAGACCTTCGCGTTTGCGAAGAGCAATTTTTCGCGTTGACCGGTTAACCCAGAAATGTTTCTTCGCATTCGCGGAACCTCTCTCACGTTCGCGAAAAACAAAGCTTCGCACCAGAAACCGGTAATTTTGTCCGACACGGAAATGGGCATAACTGTCTCATACGACAACGGAATTCGACGATTCTTGTTGCTATGGATCCATAATTAATATAAAGATCTAATAGTTTAATCTAATCACAAATAAAAGGTAGTTTGCTCAATATAGTTCCCTTTATGCCCAAAGAAATGACGCCAAAATATCAAATAAGAGCGCGACGCCATCCAAACACATCTGAAACACACCCGAGGCCCATTTAAAAAACAATAGTCCCAAAACATAATACGAACCTACTCGAGGCCTCAAATCATACTAAATAACATCAAAACCACGAATCAATGATCGAAACCTTCTTTAAACTTTCAAACATTCAAACTTCGACGAATGCGTCTGATTCATACTTAAACACTTCAGAATGACGCCAAACATTGTGTGCAAGTCACAAATCATGATACGACCCTATTCCAAAGCTTGGAACCTCAAACGGACATCGATAACATCAAAATCTACTTCAAACCAAACTTATGAAATTCTAAAACTTTTAAAATGTCAGCTTTCCATAATAAGCGCTGAAATGCTCCTGGACCACCCGATACTCAACCTGACCACACGCCCAAGTCTTAAATCGTCATACGAACCTATTGGAAACTTCAAATACCATCTGAGTTTGTTTACTCAAAATTCAAACCTTAGTTAATTCTCCCAACTTAAAGCTTCCGAAATTAGAATTTTCCATCCAAATCAACTCCAAACTTCTCAAAATTTGATTCCGACTACGCGTACAAGTCATAAAATATGAAGTTAAGCTACTCAAGGTCTCAAATCACCGAGCGACATGCTAGAGTTCAACACGATCGGTCGGGTCATTACATGTGACTCCACACTAATTTTCATGTTCTAAATTGCTTATTGGCTGTGTAATTTGTCTTAGGACCATATAAGTTTATTTCATGCCTAATTATATATATTGAACAACATATCTAATGACCTTCTTTCTTTTTTAAACATATATTACAATTGGGCCTATTAAGTTCTCAAAGAACTCAGGCCAAAATTCCGTACCTGCGAATTTGGGAGTCTGAAGTTTGCTGTTGTCCGTTCCTGCTATTTGTTGGGCTTGCCTTTTTTCAGGCCCAAACCAGAGTCCATCCTTTCCCTATACTGGTTTATTAAATTTTACTATCTTTATTTCTCACATGTATATGACACTTATCATATCTGATTGAATACTTTATGTTATCCCTTTAAATCATGTAAACAATCTAGGTAACCCCTAAAGATATAGGATTTAAAAGAAGTGTTAGACTTAGTAATAGATAGCTATAGTTCGCTAATTCATATACTGTTCATTTATTAATCTTTGCTAACATATTTTTACGAAGCCTTTTGAAACCCAAACAGCCTTCATGAAGGGTGACAGTCTCCTCTCTTCAAAATCAAAAAAATGGAATCCAAATTGGTGTTTTAATCGAGCTTTTCTACAAAAGTAAATCGCACAAATGTTGTTGCAAAACCAAGACTCTTCGGACGTTTTCCCCAAAAATGAATATCAGGTGTGAAAACCAATTTCTAAGGTATGCCTAAAAACTATTTCTTTAAACAAGCTTCACTTTACAAAGATTATACAAATGGTCACATCCCTTTAAAGACAAGGTGTTTTTTTTATAACTTAGCCACATCTCACAAGTTTTATAAACACAAACACTATATAACATACTTCAAAACACTTTCAAACATTATCTTTAAGGCTTTTATAAAATTTATATCCTTTTCAAAACTATACATGCTCTTTTCAAGTATTAAGTTCTAAATTAGATATATAGTATGCCATACCTCTAACACTAGTTATGCAAAGTATAGACAACTAATCCTTTACACCTAGTCTATGTCCTATGGAGCTACCTCATGTAGATTTTAAGGGGTACCTAATACCTTCCCCTTAGAAGAACAAGAACCCTTACCCAAAATCTCACAGGTTAGCAGACTAATGGAGAAAAACAATTAAATTCAAGTAATACAATTTATTGCATGGTAAAGTCATAGGTACCCAGACATAAACATGAATCTAGCTACGTACAGACTCTCGTCACATCGTGCGTATGGAACACTTACAACAAGTAGCACATATCAAATAATACATCACCTAGGGGATAGTTTTCCCCTCACAAGGTTAGACATGAGACTTACCTCCCCCGAAGTTCCATAACCGGCTCCAACGCCCCTATAACAAATCAAACCAATGCCCATCGATCTGAAATTAGTCAAACAATGTGTAAATCAATCAAAATATACTCTAATGCTTACAATGTAACAAATTATAATAATTCTCAATCCCTCTCGAAAAGTCAACAATGTTAACCCTTGGGCCCACATGCCCGAATTCTGAAATTTTCCAAAATAAACATTACTCTTTATACCACGAACTCGAATATATCATTTATTCTTAATTACATATCCAATTTTGCGGTAAAAATCTAAAGATACAATTTCTAGGTTTTCGTTAAAATCTCCAAACATTTCGCCAATTTCCATGTTTAAGTCCAAACATAATCCATTTACTTAACTTACAACAAGTGGTAATCACTTACCTTGGGTTGCTTGATGAAAATCTCCTCAAAATAGCTCCCCAACTTCGGCCACCCAAGTGTAAAATGAGAGAAATGAGAGCTAAGTCCCGACTTAAAACAAGTCTCCTAGGTCCTTCTTCTTCGCGATCGCGAAGGCCAAAACTCCGCTGACCAAAAATCCTTCTTCATGTTCGCGTCCCCCACGTTGCATTCGCGATGCCTCTAGGTCTTGACGCTTCGCGTTCGCGGTCACTGAGCCGTGTTCCCGAAGGCTTAACACCTCCAGGCCCCCAGCTCCCCATCTTTCTATGCATTTGCGACTCCCTGTCGCATTCGCGAAGGGAACCTCAGCTTCTTCTCCGCGTTCGTGACCCCTCTCTCGCATTCGCGATGAGAATTTCCCAGCAGTTAAAAAGATCCTTCTTCGCGAACACATGCATCCCTTCATGTTCGCGAGGAACAAAACCAGACACCAGCACCGGCATCAGCAAATCACCCAAACTTGGTCCGAAACCACCCCGAATCACACCCGAGGCCCTCAGGACCCCGTCCAATCACACCAATAAGTCCCTATACCTTATCCGAACTTATCCAAAGGCTCGAAGCGCTACGAATAACATCAAAACCATGAATCGACGATCAAAATCATTCTTTCAACTTTCTAACTTCGCCGAACACGTCTGAATTTCACTAGAGCATTCTGGAATGATGGCAAACATCATATGCAAGTCACAAATCATGATACGAACCTATTCCAAGGCTTGGAACCCCAAATGGACATCGATAACACCAAAGTACACTTCAAACCAAACTTAAAAAATTCTAAAACCTTCAAAATGCCAGCTTTCCACAATAAGCGGAGAAATGCTCCCGGGCCACCCGATACTCAACCCGAACATATGCCCAAGTCCGAAATCATCATACGAACATATTAGAATATTCAAATCCTGATTCCGAGGTCGTTTACTAAGTCAAACCTTTTCCAACTCCTCCAATTTAAAGCTTCTGAATTAAGAATTTTCCTTCCGAATCAACTCTGAACTTCCCAAAATTCAATTCTGGCCACGCGTACAAGTCATAAAACATGAAGTGAAGCTACTCAAGACCTCTAACCATTGAACCACATGCTAGAGCTCAAAACAACTGATCGGGTCGTTACATTCTCCCCTACTTAAACATACGTTCGTTCTCGAACGTGCCAAGTATCATTCCGAAGTTGCCAAGAATTGTTGTTTAACACCTCGTGCACCTACCCGTGCGACCATAACCCACGCGAGCACATTAGCTCGAGTCAGACTGAATATCCTTCCTGCTACCTTAGCCCACAAGCCTCTGAACTAAATTCCAACATCCGGAGTTCTCTACAAGAACTGATTCTAACATACGAGCACCGTATCAATCTCAATACGCTTAACCTAAAACATGATCAGCCACCCATGCTGTAATCACACATCGGACCGCATAATTTGCATTCCCAAAATAACATCATCCAACCACGATAGCTGCAAATTCACGAATCTGATTCCCGTAGTATATATCATAACACATATAAGTCCGGTTTTGACCCTTACAATGTTGTAATGGTGAAAGAAATGTGTAGAAATTCATAACCACCCGCCCAATCAAACATTCACGGAATTCCTCCGTTCAATAAGAACATTTGCCTCATTCTAAACTGAATAGTGACATTTTCTCTCTAATATACTTTATATAAATTCGATTGCACTGATTTTAGGTCCAACAACCTCGTCTCACCCAGTACAAGCTGCTCGGACAATAAGCCACCTCAAACACCGTAAAAAATCTCATAGGATGCCATTAATGCGCCAACAAACTACAAACTTGAATGTGACCCATAAGGAAGAACAAACTCTGGAAAAAATCTATCCAGCCCGTGTAACAAATAAAATGGACAAACAGATTCTATGAACCTATCTCAGATATGAAAAACAAGGCACACAAAATAAGTATAAGGAACCGTATTCAACATCTCACTGTTGCGGCGTGCAACTTGATCCACAAATGATACAGTTGCAGCGTGCAACCCAGTCCAAACATCATACCCGTGGCGGCATGCCACCTCATCCACACATAACAATCTATAAGGAAATACCTATGAGCTAGAATGCTCATACCCACAAAATGCTCGAATGTCGACCACAAGCATGCCAAGTGCATAAACACAATCATGGGGAGACAGATAGCGCCATGCGCTACAAAATGCCAAGTTCGACTATGGTACCATAACAACCTGCATCTCGAGAGCCATCTTGCTCATATAACACCACCAGCTACACGGGACCACAACACATGTGCGAATAATCAAGCCATTTCACATAAAATGGCTAACTACAAGAATAACATCCAACTCCCGAAGACTCATCCATAAGCAATGCTATGCTGAAGGAATATATCCAACCCGATGTAGATCATACATCCACATTAGATCTACCAACGGACCTCAATCCGATTCCGATCACCCCATACTGGCCTGATAACCTTTCAAAGATCCACAATGACCATATTCATGACACATAAAAGCAGTCGTCCAATCCGTAACAAACCCCCACGGTCCACAACCAAAGGAATAGAGCGCCCCTCAGGCTTAAACTCTCCCATTAGCGACAGTACCAGAATCTCCATACCTGATTTCGATCTCTAACAATCAAATGACTAACACGTCATCCTTATATGATCTTCCTGTTAGATATAATCCCACAACCTTCCACACCAGGTAGCAAAATTTGAACATCAATTTGGCCATCGACCATACTATTTCTGTAGTATGAGCCAAGCATCCACATTTCAATACCCAACACTTCTACCATAAAATAGACCATCCTCTGGATGCCCGAAAATAGTGTCAGCATACTCTGAACATTTGAAATCCTCCACTGCTCCTGCGAGCTCGTGACATTCTGATCAACACTGAATCGCAACTGTCACGCCCCGATCTCGGGAGCACGACCAGCGCTCAACCGAGATACCCCGGCCGAGCGAGCCTACTAGATGCCTTCTACCCAACCTCACCCATCAACAATATAAAAATCAATACAAATGATAGACATGAGAAACAAATCAAGTATTCCTCATTCTTTTTCCATTACTCAAAGGATATTCATTTATGATTCCCAAAATATTACAAGTTTATAGATGTAAAGAAAAACATATTTTCCAAATACCAACATTTCTAGTTCAATTCCCAACATCGAATACCACCCATAACCTGTCTATGGAGCCTCTAAGTACAACATAAGTAAAGAATGGAAGAGCCGGCGACAAGGCCCCGGCTATACCTCAAAGCACAAAATACAACGTCCAATGACATAAAGCACGGAATAGAGTAGGGCTCACCAAAACCTGTTGAATAGAGAGTGAATGCTAATGAGGACCAAAGCTGTTCGTTGATGAACCACTTGCATCCATTGAAGATGCAGCGCCCCCGACAAAAGGGACGTTAGTACATGTGGAATAGTACTAGTATGTAAAGCTAAATGTTCTCTTTCGAAATAGAACGCCAATAACATGAGGGAAAACACCATGGAGCAACAAGTAACAATCAATGATATCCAAATGCCAAGTTAGAACATCACAATTTTCAACATACAAAAAATATTTTATATTTTTTGTTTGGGAGATCATTAGTACCAATATACCACCATGTTTTTAGCACAGAGTACGATCACGCCCGATCGGCTAGGACATCTCCCCACGAACAATGTGGTTTGACATGTGGTGTGAAAGAAAGGTGTTACCAAGAGTAGTACCACCATGTGCGCAATATGGCATCCGATCTCCACCCGATTGGCTAGGCCGCCTTCCCACATATGCCATATGGGTTGACTTTCCAATTCACAGCTAATATCATCCTCATCCCAATTAAGGGGAATAACCATAATCACATCAATATTTCAATTTCATCCCAAACAAAGGGAATAATCACAATATGCCCCTACACCCTTCCTCGGTTTGCTAATGATACTCCCAAAAATATTTTTGGTTTGCACACAAAGGAAACAAAAGCACAAATATATATTTTTATTCACCTCATTACCTTTTACACTATATATAGCCTCGTTAGTACCTTCAACCATTCATAACATCATTATAATTCCATTGGCTCTCTTGGCCATACCTATGATTCCTCATCCCAAGGCACGGTGGCCGTATCTTATATTTTACATTTTCATTTCTTTACTTTCAAGGATCATCGGCATAAACATCAATATATAGAATATTCCGGAAATCACAACTTTAAGTTCATTAGTAATGAAGACTTTAAACAGAATGGATTTCTTTCCAAGAAATGGAGTAAAATGGTTTGTAATCGAAGCACAAGTTAACAACATAAACCAGTAACACATTATTTAATCTTGAAATACTTTTCCCAAAAAGGGCAATACACAATTTCAACTCATGAATATATATAAAAGCTAAAGACACATTGGAAATACTTACAAAGCATAGCATTAGTTAAAACAGCCACGTTTGGGCACAAGTATAACTCTCATTATTGGCACGGTGGCCACACTTTTATCTTCAACCCCCTTCTTTCACTTTCAAGCATCCTTATAGATTATCAACAACAAGGCATTTTAATTCAAGACTTTAGGTACACATATAAGCGATTGGAGTTTTAGACGCATGGAGTATTCTTCCCAAGTTAAGCATAATGGACTTCCATTTGAAATACGACTCAAAGCATAATATTTTAATACATATATCATTCTTGAACACATTCCTGAAGGATAACATAATGTGATAGGAACATTCGAAACACATTGTGAATACATAATTCTCGACACTTGCTTACTCGGGACAATCGAATTTATTGGAAATAACTCGGAACAAGGGAATAAGGCACTTGAGCCAATAATACTTGAAACTTACGAGAACATCATGGAATTAAATTCTAAGAAAGTAGTTTAGCCAACATACCTAGAATTCGCCCCTTAATAATAATACGACGTTCCACCACACTAAACAACTTCAATCTAACACAATGCAACACAATTGCACCGATATTACCAAGAATTCTATACTTTAAGTCATTTAGACTTTATTATTAAACATCTAGTGTGCATATCTTTCTACAACTAACACATATTTCATACATAAATAATCACCATGAATTAGTTAGAGATGGTGGACATACCTCTTGTAGTGAGACTCTTGAAAATCCAACATGTAGTGTTCTTGACCAATTTGGGGATTTGAATGGATATCTATGGATCTTCAAGATTAATCCTAGTTAATTGTCAAGCCCCAAACCTGGGGAGGCGTGGCTGGCACCCGGTGTCGTGCTGGCTCGAGCGAATCACTCTATAACTCATGATCGTTCAACCAAAACTAGAACCTACATAGGTCGAGTTGGCTGAACTCATTCCTTTTGTAACTTTTATGGGCCAACATGGCCACAACTCATAAAGTACAACTGTAAGTGGGCAAACATTGTATCAGCGAACCATCATACTTAAAACATGAATGTATATGAGCCATCAAGGCCTCTGACATACTGTACATGATGAATTTGTGCCTACAAAACCTCTAAGAGTATTTGACATCAAAACATGGTCGGGACAGGGACCTGGCCTACCCATAAGTCTGTAGCAAAACTCTAACACGATAACTTATAGACTCGGCTGCACTACGAATGAATGAGAGTCTTACCGATCCTTTGCTAAATGCTAACCTCGTCTACTGTGAGGGCTCGTCAAACTGATTATCTATACCTACAGTCATAAATGCAGCATCCACAACAAAAAGACGTTAGTACGAATAATGTACCGAGTATGTAAGGCATGTAAATCAGTATATAAAGGACATGAAAGAAAGATGGAATAAAGGACACAACCTGTAAGTCTGGATAGCCCTGTAAATCATAAAATATTTATAATGCCATGCATTATAAGTAACAATAACGAGATCGAGGTGGTGCGCAAAACCCATATATTGTCTTTGAGAAAGACTACACTCTTCCTCCATAAACTACCAACTCACGTTGCTGCTACTACAATATAAATTCACATTGATGCTATATCCCTTGTGATGTAGTATTGCTGCTATGTATAATTTCCAAAGATGAATGGTTGCTTCAAATTTTTCTACTTCTCGTGAAAATGAACGAACCAAAATAGTTGTTGCCTTGTTTTATTTATGAAACACCATATTTAGCTAAAGTGATAAGGGGATCATATTTGATACAATTTCTTCTCATAAGAAGAGTACAAAGAGAGTGTTTTTATCCATCATGGTTTGTGGGGTTCACCCACCTCTTCATTATATCACTATATCACCAACTTCTTCCAAATGTCTGCTCATAAATCCTATAAAGGACATTTGTCATATGTTACATATTGTCATGGCTCCACATAGACATGCCAATATCATACTTATTCTAAAATAACTTATCCTCAAGGTGTTGGCATGAATTCCCCAAATGAAATAATTAATCATTAACCAAAAATATGCTGAACTTGTTAATTCATTCTCCACACAAAATGAAGTGTAAATGTTATAAGTAGCTTTTGCCAAAATGAAAGCAAATGGACATTTTGGATCATGCCAAAAAAAGAAAGGATTAGCCTTAACATGCCTTTAATATCAACTTCCTACTTGTATTTATGAACAATCTCCTCTACGCCTCAATCTCGAACTACTTCTGGCTTAACGATAGCACCACGAGTTCGAAACAACCAAACAAATGTATACTTGTTGTGACTAACCCATATGTTAGTTTTTGTTTGTCTAAGCTCCATAGAGTGCAGCCTCATTTTGTTCAATTCCATATCACTAAAATGAGATCTTAAGTGAAGAATTGCTCTATTTATGTCCATGGGCCCACACAATTAAAGCCATGACTTTATCACTAAGAAATTGGCTATAAAGATGCCACCAACATGGTAATTTGTATTAGTCACTTGTTGCTCCTTGCTATGTAGCCACGTGGTGACCTCCTTGCCACCTTGTAATTGTCCAAAAATCCTCATCCTAAAGTACTTCTATTAAAATATTAAAATATTAATAAATCATGGCACCATATAAGGTCAATACATACACTATTATTTCATTAAAACATCCATATAAAAATACATATATTTTATCAACTTCTAATTTTACTAATCTCGTATAAAGAGTACAAATTTTCATATGCTTAATTCTTAAAATGGTAAAAAAACATAGCCTTCTTTTGTGAGAAAATAACTTCTACCTTTACAATAAAGAAAATCTCATAAACTTTCCCAAATTATGTGTATAATTTAAAGCATATTCGGAAGTAGTAATATTAATAACTATATAAAATTATATTTTTCAAAAAATATTCTACTCAAAATAAATACCATATCAAAATATATCTAACGGTATCAAGGTTGTTAAACTTACGGGGTCTTACAATAATATAGTCACGTTCCTCTATAACCTCATGAATGGCCTTAATCCCTTGAAATATTACGTTAATGAGGTTTGTATCTCCTTTCACATTTTGAGCAAGTATCGTACTTAAATGAAAAGTTTATAAAGTCATATAAGTAGTAACTTTATCTATACATGTGTCAATCAAAGGTCATCCTTTTTAATAAGATGCCAACAAACCTTTTAAATATACATGTAATATTTATAGACAAAATAGGTGTCCCCTCGACCTTATGCATTCATGTCTCCATCCCTTGGCCGCCACCTATTCCTAACCGATGTGAATCATGCTCACATAATAATTATTCACTAATTAATCTATTAATCTTCCACTAAAATCCAATATTTAACCAATTAGCCACATAATTAATTTTTAGGTCTCATTTCACTTAAATACTAATATACTTCATATACCTTACTATAATATACTCTACTATCATGGTCATGTGTTATATTGTATAGCACTAATCCATAAATACGGGGTATTATAGCTTGGACCGTATTTTATTCCAAAATGTCAAACTTCGACGAAACTCATTTTCTTCAACTCGTTTACCCTCCGACCTTCACAACACTTACTTATTACTTGTTATAAATAGCATAAATACTTATAACCTCAAAAATAATCTTATCCTTGAACTTATGTCAATCATCTTACGACAAATCTTACGTACAAAAGTGCGGGATGTAACATTAAA
The DNA here is from genome assembly GCF_000715075.1 of Nicotiana tabacum. NCBI lineage: Eukaryota > Viridiplantae > Streptophyta > Magnoliopsida > Solanales > Solanaceae > Nicotiana > Nicotiana tabacum. The sequence goes on along the minus strand of NC_134083.1, from coordinate 123,489,959 downwards.
AAGTGTTTAGGAGTAGTAATCAACTCAAAATTACTCCAAAAACATTACCTTGGTTCATGGGAGGGAGGTGTTGGACGGATTAACCTTTACATGCAAGCCCTAGCTCAAAGAAATGGCTTATCCCCTCTCTCTACTCAGCCTTGGGGGTATTTATAGGGCTTCTACGTGCACGGCCGCACACACGAGGAAGACACCCCCTTATATGTGCGGCCGCGCATTCTGGGTGCGCATATGGAATAGGTCTGGTAAAATGGACATAACTCTCTGTATACATATCAAAATGACAAACAGTTTGATGCGTTAGAAACTAGACTCAGAGGGATTTAATCTTATAGGTATATCTCAACCTAAAGCCTTATATTGTGGGAGTTCTATTCGTTTGAATTCGGGTCTTTTTCTAGTTGAGACATCCTTTTCACTTAATGTATCCAACTTGTTCCACACAAATTCTTTCCATTCAAAAAACTCCTTAGTATGTTCCAACACACCTTAAACATATATTTTCATTTCAAAATGATGTGGTTTTATCCCATGGGTCTCCTTTAATACTCGAATACATTATTCCCAAATAATGTTGGCACACTTTAAAATCTTAAATCTTAAGGAAATTTTAACAGGGCCTTACATTCTCCCCCGCTTAGGACCATTCGTCCTCGAATGAGGGTTAGAGTCTTCCATAGACACCTAATGTGACTTAAATATTTATCCACACACCAAAAGCTCCAAAATTTGTCTAACTCCCTAAATTTCCAGAAATTTTGACAGAGTTTCCCATGTATTTGGGCCTATCCACCTGTCAGAGAGCCCCAAAAACCACTCGTAACAACACATCCACAACTCAACAAAGCATCACAATATATATCAATAACACAAATCTCAACATTAAAAGCATTGCATTAACATAAGTGGTATTTTGACATGACTGTACATATTTAAATCATAACACATAGAAAGTACCCTTCGAACCGCAACCATTTGGCTATACAAATAAGTGGGAATATTTTCTTTCCACAACATTCGCGGCCTCGAGGTAACCTCCATGACTCAGAGACTTCGCCGTAGCACTTTAACGGAGGAAATCCCAACTTTCGGAATTATCTAACAGGATGACAATTAGGTACCTCTCATAAGCCAATTACCCATTAACTTTATCTTCCATAGCTTCCACCGGAACGATAGACAAACGATTCCCAACTACCCTCCTTGGCGTAGACACATGAAACACCGGGCGCATGGAGAACAACGATGGGGGACATCATACGCATAGCTCGGCCTATTTCTTTCAAGATTCCATAAAGCCCAAATGTAAACTACACATGTCTTACCTTTATTAATAATTCACATAGTATCTTCATGGATAAAGTTTGGAGAATAACTCGTTCACTATCTTCAACTCTAAATCTCTACGCCGAGCACCCAATCTAAACCTTTGGTGACTTTCAACAATTATTCTACGATGTGCTAAAATGAATATGCCCCTAGAGTTCCTACCCAATAAATTCGATTATGGAATGATGCTTCTTCTTTGACATTCTTGAACCTATAACTCCCGATAGATTTACTACAAATAAGAACAACGAGGTTCGAGATTGGACTGGAATTGTTCAAGAATCCATCAATGTACCGAGAAGGGCATTTCAGGAGGTTATATCTTAAGAGACATGAAGGTTACTACCAATAGAGCTGACATGGTTAATCATCATAATGACATCATTAGTTAGAAAGGCTCTAATGGGTGATATGATGCTACGGGAGAAAGACAATTAACTCCTATCCACCCAGGGATATGGAACATTAAGGATAAAAAATTCTCCGCACATGATAATAACATTGTCAATGATTCTAGAAGCCGAGTGTTTAAAGATAACGGAACCTAGGGAGACACTATAAAATAATCATGGAAGGTTTGCAGATATTTATAATGAGTTCGCCATGGATCTTTTTATGACTTGAAAAGTACCCAGATGCTAATGGAAGATAAGAACACATGAGAAGCAGACGTGATGCTATGATAACCCCCAAAGGTGCATTTGGTCTTGACAGAGAGCCTATTAAGGACCCTTTATGAAAAAGGAAGTGTTGCAGCAACATATGGAAGGATGCGATCTCTCATGTTTATCCAACAAATGTCAGGAAACTAGCACAATAAATTCACTAACTAAGGAACACAGTTAATACATGTTTAGAGGTGTAAAGAGAAAATGAACATTTGTTATGAGCTGGACATGTTTCTGCTATATTAACTCCCAAACTACAATACAAGGCCACGTCATGGGAAACTATAATACTAGGAACAAAGTGAGCTACTTACTGCGGAATGTCCTAAGTGGACATGAAAGTTATACTACGATGGCAAACACAAGATCTTCCTATGACGGATATGTGAGGATCTCAAATTTCAGAGAGACTTTATGCAGACAAGTGACCATCTCAATTGACATGTACACATATGATAGGTGCTGAGACATGCTCTTATGTTACTAGATAGTGAAAGGGGTCTATGACAATGTTCACAGAGGGAGTAAAGTGATTCCTTAAATCCTATGAGCCACATACACAAGAGAGGGAAAGAAAGATCTCAACACTAGGTTGTCTTACATTAGATTTGATACCACATAGGTAAACATTGTGATGGTTCATGCATAAGCACAAAGGAGCAGATGTTATCCATTTGAATCAAGTGGTTCTATAAGAATTTCATCATTAGCCTAGGGTTATAACTCAATTCAAGGACATAATTATAGAGCTCAATCCTACAAGTGGTTGTAAATAAGAGAATTTGTGATAAAGAGGCTTCACAAATGATAGGTCTCATTCAAAGAGTAGATACAGAGAATGGCTCATAAAGCTGTACCGATTCTATCCCAATTTCCATAGCAACATAAGGAATGACATATGACAAAGTGGAGCCGGGATCAATAAGGGCATATACATCATGAGATTGGATAGTCAATATACCTTTAACCACATCCGGAGAAGCCTCTGACTTTTGACGCCTCCTCATAGGGTAAAACCTGTTGGGCCCTCCCGAGCTCTTGATACCACCCCTACCTACTTCATGCCCTGCGGGTGCTATAGTGTCTCGAGCTGGGGGAGGCGTTGTGGAGGTAGTAGCTGTAGAAATGGATGGTTGTGCCGGACCCCCGCCCATGCTCTGGTGAGACGAATGACAATCTCTCTGAATGTGACCCCTCATACCACACCCGTAGCATACATTGGTACCCTAATGACATACTCCCGAATGACATCTCCCACATATCATACAACGGGGATGAGGTCCGCTAAACTGACTCGCCCTACTGACCTAATATTCACCCTGTTTGTATACATCATAAGCATTCCCCTTATCCTTTCTCCATGCCTCCAATGCAGGAGTAACAAACCCCCTACCGGTTTGCTGTGTGGTCCTTTGGAATTTCCAAAACCTGCCACCATAACATGCTACTAAGCATACTCACAACACGACGCCAAATGTTCATTCCCGCACATCGGGCAGACTGGGATAGGTGTACCCAAGCTAGGGCATTTGTTCTTCTTGTGCCCCCTCTTTCCACAGCCATAACATATTTCAAGAGTCATCCAACATGTCGCCAAGTCACACTTTTTGCAAATCAAACAATCCGGTTCATTAGCACCAACAACCCTCTTTCATTTCTTAGATTCTCTCACCACATGATCCGGTAGTGCGGTGACATTGATAGGAACAAGAACACTTCCCCTAGCAACAAATTCTTCCAATCCCTCCACGGCTTGACACATTCTCCCAATGAACTCTTGTGCAATCTCCCCCAAATTCAATGGCGGGGTCATTTCCTCATCGCTGCTTTGAACTCGTGGATTACTCATCTGGAAAGTGAGATATGACGAAGAAATTAGCTTCTTATCTTGAGCTATATCGCACGATCTGTAGTATCAAAGAAGGGTGAAATTCCTAAATTTCCAAAGTAGCCTCCTCATTATAGATGTGGTCGACAACACACCGATAAGAAGAACTCTACTAGACACGGCTCCAAGACATATTACGATACTTTAAAACCTTAGGTTCTGATACCAAGCTTGTCATGCCCCGACCTCGAGAGCGCGACCGGCGCTCAACCAAGATACCCCAGCCGAGCAAGCCTGCTAGATGCCTTCTACCTAAGCTCACCCATCAAAAATATAAGAATCATTACAAGTGATAGACATGAGAAAAAATCAAGTATTCCTCATTCCTTTTCCATTACTGAAAGGATATTCATTTATGATTCCCAAAATATTACAAGTTTATAGACGTAAAGAAAAACATGTTTGCCAAGTACCAACATTTCTAGTTCAATTCCCAACATCGAATACCACCCACAACCTATCTACGGAGTCTCTAAGTATAACATAAGTGAAGAATGGAAGTGCCGGCGACAAGGCCCCGACTATATCTCAAAGCACAAAATACAACGTCAAATGACATAAAGCTCGGAATAGAGTAGGGCTCACCCAAACCTATTGAATAGAGAGTGGCTGCTAATGAGGACCAAAGTTGTCCGCTGATGAACCACCTGCATCCATTGAAGATGCAATGCCCCCGGCAAAAGGGACGTTAGTACATGTGGAATAGTACTAGTATGTAAAGCTAAATGTTCTCTTTCGAAACAGAATGCCAATAACAGGAGGGGAAACACCATGGAGCAACAAGTAACAATCAATGATATTCAAATGCCAAGTTAGAACATAACAATTTTCAACATACGAAAAATATTATATAGTTTTGGTTTGGGAGATCATTAGCACCAATATACCACCATATTTTTAGCACGGATGCGGGTTGACTTTCCAATTCATAGCTAATATCAACCTCATCCCAATTAAGGGGAATAACCACAATCACATCAATATTTCAATCTCATGCCAAACAAGGGAAATAATCACAATTTACCCCTACACCGGCACGTGTAGTTTCGGGCATTGGCCTTATGACCCACCCTTCCTCGGTTTGCTAATGATACTCCCAAAAATATTTTTGATTTGCGCACAAGGTAAACAAAAGCACAAATATATGTTTTTATTCACCTCATTACCTTTCACACTATATATAGCCTCGTTAGTACCTTCAACCATTCACAACATCATTATAATTCCATTGGCTCTCTTGGCCATACTTATGATTCCTCATCCCAAGGCACGGTGGACGTATCTTATATTTCACATTTTCATTTCTTTACTTTCAACGATCTTCGACATTAACATCAACATATAGAATATTTCGGAAATAGCAACTTTAAGTTCATTAGTAATGAAGACTTTAAACACAATGGATTTCTTTTCAAAAACAATCGAAGCACAAGTTAAAAGCATAAACGAGTAACACATCATTTAATCTTGAAATACTTTTCCCAAAAGGGGAAATACACAATTTCAACTCATGAATATATATATAAGAGCTAAACACACATTGTAAATACTTACAAAGCATAACATTTGTTAAAACAACCACGTTTGGGCACAAGTATAACTCTCATTATTGGCATGGTGGCCACACTTTCATCTCCAACCCCCTTCTTTCACTTTCAAGCATCTTTATAGATTATCAACAACAAGGCATTTTATTTCAAGACTTTAGGTACACATATAAGCGATTGGAGTTTTAGACGCATGGAGTATTCTTCCCAAGTTAAGCATAATGGACTTCCATTTGAAATACGACTCAAAGCATAATATTTTAATACATATATCATTCTTGAACACATTCCTGAAGGATAACATAATGTGATAGGAACATTCGGAATACTTTGTGAATACATAATTCTCGACAATTTCTTACTTGGGATAATCGAATTTATTGGGAACAACTCGGAACATGGGAATAAGGCACTTGAGCCAATAATACTTGAAACTTACGGGAACATCATGGAATTAAATTCTAAGAGAGTGGTTTAGCCAACATACCTGGAATTTGGCCCTTAATAATACTACGACGTTCCGCCACACTAAAAAACTTCAATCTACAACAATGCAACACAATTGCACCGATATTAGCAAGATTTATATACTTTAAGTCATTTAGACTTTTTATCAAACATCTAGTGTGCATATCTTTCTACAACCTCCTCCAATGGAATTTCTTCACCTAACAACCACCTTCCACACCAATAATTCACCTCACAATTATCTCTAGGCCATCCACAACTTCCATTAGCACATGCATGCCCAACAATTCACTCCCAACCCATAAATCTTATCAATTAATTCATTTTACAATCTCTTCAATACCAACACAACCTAGGTTAGGCATTTGTGGCTTTCAATCACCATTCCATAAGTCGTAACACATATTTCATACATAAATAATCAGCATGAATTAGTTAGAGATGGTGGACATACCTCTTGTAGTGAGACTCTTGAAAATCCAAACTTGTAGTGTCCTTGACCAATTTGGGGATTTGAATTGAAATCTATGGATCTTCAAGATTAATCCTAGTTAATATAAGTGTTTGGGAGTAGTAATCAACTCAAAATTACTCCAAAAATATTACCTTGGTTTATGGGAGGGAGGTGTTGAATGGATTCCCCTTGATATGCAAGCCCTAGCTCAAAGAAATGACTTAGCCCCTCTCTCTACCCGGCCTTGGGGGTATTTATAGGGCTCTTAAGTGCGCGTTCGCACACTTGGGAAACTGACCGCGCATCGGCCGCGCACACGGGACAAAAACCCCCTTATATGCGCAACCGTGCATTCTAGGCGCGCATATGGCATAGGTATGGTAAAATGGCCATAACGTTCTGTATACATATCCAAATGACAAACTGTTTGATGCGATTGAAACTAAACTTAGAGGGCTTTAATTTGATAGGTATATCACCACCTAAATCTTTATATTGTGGGAGTTATATTCGTTTGAAGTCGGGTCTTGTGCTATTTGAGACATACTTTCCACTTAATGTATCCAACTTGTTCCACACAAATTCTTGCCATTCAAAGAACTCCTTAGTATGTTCCAACACACCTTAAACATATATTTTCATTTCAAAATGATGTGGTTCTATCCCATGGGTCTCCTTTAATACTCGAATATGTTATTCCCAAACACCATTGGCGCACTTTAAAATCTTAAATCATTAGAAAATTTTAACGGGGACTTACAGCAACCTTGATCCTCAACTTCCAAATTCCATACCGCTCACTATACCTATCATGCCGCAACCTCTGAACTACCAATAGAATAAACATTTCATTGGCTCGAACCCTTTCACTCAACACATTTTAGAGGAATAATTGCAACACGCAACCGAATTCCCACAAACACAGAAAATGCAAACCTCAAGTCATAGTATAAACCGTTATAACCTTTCCGGGATCCATTTACACATGACAAGGCCATCAGAATCAAATACCTCCAAATCCAAAAAATTACGGTGGCTGTCAAGCCCGTACGTACGTCCACGAATCACCTGATCATTTCCACAACTATGCTGATTTAAACCATTACTAGCAGACTCGACTTCTTCCAATTTACTCTTGGCTTGCCTTTGAAATAATAGTTCATTCAAACACATAACGGACCTCAAACAACACTTATCCCGAATGACCCCAAATCACGAGACCACATTGCCGCAACACCCATCATCCATCTCATACCCTCCCCATGCCCTCAATAGTATCTCCAACTGATGCTCCCGTTTTGAAAGATCTTCTACGAATCCAAAGTATTTCCTTTCATCTCTCTAACATCACACCGCAGACCCCCGATGCTAACATAGAAACACTCCAAGTCCCTTTCATAATCCATTGCAAAATCTTCATCCTTAACCACACAACGGACCCAAAATCCTTAGACACCACACTTTAATTCTTGAACCCACTACAACCATTATCGAGAGTCACCCACTCTAAACTAGTCCTGAATATATATAACTAACACTAGTGCTTTTCTAGCACATGAACACTTCCAAAGAAGCAACCAGATGAATTCTTTTCCTTGCACATCACATCCATAATAAGCATAAATTTTGAGTCACCCCCAAATCTGCACATGAATCGATAAGGTGAAATATAGCACATATACATCAAATTCCTTGCCCAAAATACCCTGGATGTTTTCTTTTTCTTAGTCATAACTAATCCACCAATGCACCGATAACTAGAAGTTGCAATGGCATACAACCACGTGACCCAATCGTATACGGTGGGCTCCGCCACTTAGATTGAAGCTACAATCACATAAATATGGAACCCAGAAGGACTCCTCCTTCTCAATTACCATGATCTCGCACCATCACTCCGCCAAATTCCTCGAAATCTCTTGTTAAATTTTGCATTAAATAACTCGAATTATCATCTCCAAACACACACTCGACCTCCTGACCACTGTACCATCTTCTTCAAGCGATCTCAGCTAACATCGTAGTACATACTTCATGTTTGATAGAAAATAAAGTTCTTCAGAGGGACTTTACTAGAAATCACGCAACTCCTAACACCCACAGGAGATAGCCCACCTGTGTAACCCCATATCAACATCTTCCAACGACGTTTCCCTAATTACAGCCACCGCGAAATCAGTTAGTCCTCCTATCAAAAGTGCCCACTCATTCCCATCAACATCAAATGAAGGTCCAGCGATATATCCAGAACTCGAAGTCATATTACATCCCAAGCAAACTCTCTTCCGTCATATTCAAACTTCTTCAGTACAATAGCCACCATCCCAAATGAGATCTATAAACTTAGTCATTGTCCACCATGATTCCCCAATCGCTCTAAACTTTCTCAAATGTGGCTATCCTACCACATAATCCATACGCTACCCTACCACTCCCACTTCGGTTAAACTATCTCCTTAAGCAACTTCGCAACCTCTACTGTTCATACTTGACCTGTTAGCTATTCAACCTCCGCGAGACACCTCCCACCATGTCCTTCCTCATCATTCGCTGCCCAAATACTACCTCAAATCAAAATCCATCTATGTAGCACCCGAACTAATAAATTGCTACCAACTCTAAGCCTCCTCGAAGATCATCTTTCTAAGCCATCAATATTAGAAACACCGATTTGACTCTAAAACCGCTACACACTGCCATCTCTGACAATCGCTTCTTAGGCACCATTTCACAATACCCTGCCCCTGAAGCAAATCAAAGAAGACCATAACACCGACGAGCCTTAATGCGTTCAAATAAGGACGACGACATCACATCACAAATAAGAATTTCCTTTAAGATGTACACTATGAGGGCTGCGGTGCGTAGCATAGGAAGCATCTCACCAATAAGGCTCCTCAGCAATTGCGCCTACATGCCAGGATGACCACCAAATGAATCTGTCAGATCCTGCATGTTTAGTGCAGAAGTGTAGCGTGAGTACGTAAATCAATGTTTACCCAGTAAGTATCTAGCCTAACCCCGGAGAAGTAGTGATGAGGGGTCGACATCGACTCTTACTAGTGTCCAATAAAGAAAATGCAGGAATCATAAGCAGGCATGAAATACAACAAGATCAATAGAATAAGAAATAATAGGTAATGAAATCCCTTAACAGAATATCATTAGTTTAAAAATCCGCAAGTGCCACATGTTATCTCAACAAATAAGAACTATCAATTAAATATCCGATCTCAGGTCATAAAGAGAATATCACAAAATTGCAAAGTTCAATCAAGAGGGTAATCTTGTGGGTATTCGTACTCCTAGCGATTTTACACACTAATTATGCCGATGTCGTTCGGCCCAATCCAAAGTCGTGTACATACACTGCCGAGGTCGTACGCCCCGATCCATGGATGTATCTCATATATACATATATTGACAAGGCATTCAGCCCGATCCCTAGGAAGAGAAGAAACTTATCGACTTACGACTCACGTATTTACTATACAGGGGTTAGAGACGTAACGTAAGCATGATATTTACCATCAATCGATTATCCTACCAAATAACTCACGGAATTGAGATTCGATCTAACATGATCTCTATCAGCTTTCACTTATAGTCTTCAGGTAGTTAAACTAACAATTAAATTCAAGTAATAAAATTTATTGCATGGTAAAGTTATAGGTCTACCCGGAAATAAACATGAATCTCACGTGCCCGGATTTTGAATATTTTCGAAAACAAACAATACCCATAACACCACAAACTCAAATATATCATTTATTCTTAATTCCATGTCCAATTCCATGGTAAAAATTAAAAAAATACAATTTCTAGGTTTTCTTCAAAATCTAAAAATATTTCACCAATTTCTATGTTTAAATCCAAACATAATCCATGTATTTAACTTACAACAAGTGGGAATCACTTACCTTGGGTTTCTTGATGAAACTTTCCTCAAAAAATCTCCCCCAATTCGGCCACCCAAGTGCAAAATGAGAGAAATGAGAGCTAAGTCCCAACGTAAAACAAGTATGCCCAGGTCCTTCTTCTTCGCGATCGCGAAAATACCCTCACGATCGCGAAGGCCAAAAACTCGCTGACCAAAAATCCTTTTTCGCATTCGCGTCCCCCACGTCGTGTTTGCGATGCCTCCAGGTCCTAATGCTTCACGTTCGCAGTCACTGAGCCACGTTCGCGAAGGCTTAACACCTCCAGGTCCCTAGCTCCCCATCCTTCTACGCGTTCGCGAAGGGAATATCAGCTTCCTCTCCGCGTTCGCGATAAGCATTTCCCAACAGTCAAAAACATCCTTCTTCGTGAACGCATGCATCCCTTCGCGTTCGCGAAGAACAAAACCAGACACCAGCACCAGCATCAACAAATCGGCCAAACTTGGTCCGAAACCACCCCGAATCACAACCGAGGCCCCCCGGACCTCGTCCAATCGTACCATTAAGTCTCAATACCTTATCCAAACTTATCCAAAGGCTCTAAATGCCATGAATAACATCAAAACCACATATCGACGATCAAAATCCTTCTTTCAACTTTCAAACTTCGTCTAACGCGTCCGAATTTTACTTAAACATTCCGGAATGATGCCAAACTTTACGTGCAAGTCACAAATAACGATATGAACATATTCCAAGGCTCCGAACCCCAAACGGACATTGATAACACCAAATTCCACTTCAACCCAAACTTAGGAAATTCTAAAACCTTCAAAATGCTAACTTTCCACAATAAGCGTTGAAATGCTCCTGGGCCACCCGATACTTAACCGGAACATACGCCCAAGTCTGAAGTCATCATACAAACCTACTAGAACCTTCAAATACTAATTCCGAGATCTTTTACTCAAAAGTGAAACTTTGGCCACATCTTTCAACTTAAAGCTTCATAATTGAGAATGTTCCTTCCGAATCAACTCCAAACTTCCCGAAATTCAATTCCCGACCACACGTACAAGTCATAAAACATGAAGTGAAGCTACGCAAGCCTCAAACCACTGAACGACACACTAGAGCTCAAAATAACTGGTCGACTCATTTCAATAATCACGTTGAACCTAATAGTTGCTACTTTTGTGGTGTATTTGCTTGATTTGAGTTGTGATAGCCTACTTTGCACATGCATACACCTTAGTATGTCACTTATACTAGTCAGGGAGTATGAAATTAATATTCTTTGATCATGTACATCTATTCTTGTATATCTACTTTTGTGTGATACAGATTGGACTAGTAGCCTGTGACAACGGCAGACGGATTATGATATTGAGCATGTGAACACACCAGGCGGATTATGATATTGAGTCTATTACCAGATCTGGTGGATTGTGATATTGAGCCTGTGACCACGCCGGGTGGATCCGTGATATTAAGCATGTGACCACGCCGGGCGGATTATGATATAGAGATTGTGATCACGTCGAGCGTATTGCACGTGTTTATGCCGTGCAGCGTGTGGATATGGATCCATACACCTAGGGTCACCCTATCATATGTTCTCTTGATGTACACGTGGATTGTGAGAAACTGATAGGTTTCTGGTTGATGTCGTCCTTGGGAAGGCTGATCAGTGGTTTGGTTTGGTTTGGTTATTGAGATTCTGATGTGGGCCTTAGAGTCGTATTGTTATTTCTATTTGGATCGGGTTGCGCGCTGCAATGGGTTTATATTTGGTTATTGCATTTATTATTTACTTGCAATTTCCTTGGCTGTTTACCTGATTTATTTGCATATCTTCCTTATATGCTGGATTGTTGACTAAGCAGAGTACATTAAGAAAATTGTGTGCACCAAGGTGGTCTTATCTATGATTTCATGATTTTTCATATTACTGTTATGTACTTGTTGGAATTTATGAATTGTACAGGTGATTGGCGAGTATCATTTATAATTCTTGCTTATATTACCTCACTGAGGATATTTATGATACTTGCTGAGTACATGGGATCGGTTGTACTCATACAACACTTCTTCACCTTCTGTGCAGTTCTTGGATCTGAGATGCAGTGGATGACGGCAGCTGGCTGTTACATCTCGCGTTTTCTTATGTTAAAGTTTCGTCTTCAGTTAATCGACATAGACTCAGAGATGAGATTATCTTAAGGTTATAAGTATTTATGATATTTATAACAAGCGATAAGTAAGTGCCGTGAAGGATAAAGGGTAAACGAATCAAAGAAAATGAGTTTCGTTGAAGGTTGTCGATTTGGGATAAAATACAGTTCGAGCTACAATACTCGATTTTTATGGACTAGTGCCATACAAGGTACCCCATAACCACAATAGTAGGGTACATAAAGTGTGTTAAAAGTGAATAGTATTTTAAGTAATTTGAGATAATTCTTAATTATGTGGGTAATTAGTTAATTATTGGTTAATAGAAGATTAATTAGTTAAATAAGGAATTAGTGGATAATTAAGATTTTGGGATAAGGCCTAAAAAGCCCAACGTGGTAGCCCACCATTTTCAAATTAGTGACTATTAAGCCACACTTCAAGGTGGCAAAAATTGGGGGGTATGTGGCACCAAGCCTTGAAAGGTGGGGCCAACACCACCAAGACCTAAAATCCCATCTTTACTCACAAATGAAGATGTATTTTACATCTAAATTAAGGAAAGGCTTCAACAAAAGTTGAGAATTTCATTAGCAACGTTGCTTCAACCTTTTATTCAAACGAAATTTCTTAATATTATAGCAACGTGGGGTTTTCGATTCTATGGGAGTACGGTGCCATCTTTCTCAAGAATATCATACGAATTATTCCCTATTTTGATCTCGCTGTCACGAGTTTTGTCGCAATTGTCGTGTGTTAGAAAGATTGTCCAGAGGACCAGCTCAGGTATGTTAAGGCTATCCCTTCTTTCTTTTTGGCATGATCCATACAATACAAACAAAACGAGCAAATTCACAACTTCCATAAATAACTCTATTCATAGAAGTATTAGAGGTGCCTACATTCTTGAATTCCCATGTATCTTATTATTACATCTTCTGCTCATGGGTCTTAGAAAAATACGTAGTTGATAAAGTTTATCCGAAAGGTATATTGATCTTATTAACATATTTTTATGCATTCCATTTATTTATACATGTACATTGACACATGACCAGATGGCATTATACACGTGTATATATATGTATATATATATATGTATATAGGATATGGGAAAAGGTTACGGCGTTATATACACACCACCACATGATCAGCTGGTACATGTTAATGATTTTGCCCACAGTGGCCGAGATGATATGATGGGATGCCCTCAGAGTTTTGATGATGTTATGTACACTTATACTTATGCATGACATGACATTTATACGCACGTGCAAGACATTATAAATGTTTCAGGATTTACAAAGTGATTTAGACTTACAGGCAGAATTCTTTATTCCATGTTTCATCTATGTCCGTTATGTACTGATTTTTATGCCTTACATACTTAGTACATTATTCATACTGACGCCCTATTTACCAGAGCCTGTGTTTCATGCCCGCAGGTACAGGTAGACAAGTTGACGGTCCCCCTTCTTAGAATCCTTGCTCAGCGAGAGTTGGCGTGCTCCACTTGATCCGGAGCTGCTTTTGATTTTGGTACAAATTATTTGCATACATGGGTATGACGGGGCCCAGTACCATCCTTGTATAGTTGTATATTCTGTTAGAGGTCTGTAGACAGTTATGTATAGTTGGATAGTAGATGGCCTTGTCGGCTTCCCGTTTTGGATATATAGTTGTCTATATCAGCCTTGTCGGCTCGCCCTACGTATTTCGCATGTATATGTATATATGTCATTTGGACAGGTTTTACTCACGCATGTTATTCTCGTAATTCAGTAGATGTTATTCATGTTTATATCTTAGTCGCATGCTTAAGGGTGTTCGACAGGTAGGACTCGGGCACCCGTCGCAGCCCATCGGTTTGGGTCGTGACACTGGCACTGAAGATGTACCTGCCTTCTGGATATAAATACCACTTGTCCTTGGTAGTTTTAGATTCTAATTGTGTTTATGTACATTCCAAACAGATGTTGTATTTATTTCATACCAGCTTTGTAAATCTAAATCTTAGTGGCTCATGACTTGTACTACCAAATTCTTGGGCTAATGTATAGAAATATTTCACTTATTGATTCTTATTATTCTCATTTGAGTTGTGTTGACTTTTATTTAGCTTACCTAAGAGGTGGGGTTAGGTGCCATCACGACTAGGTATATTTTGAGTCGTGACAGAGAAATTGCACCAACACAATCGGAATCTTTTCTTCCAATCTCTGATATATCGGATCCACCAAATTTGGATTGGTCCAGGGGGCCATCCCATAACAGACAAGGGTCCAAGGGAAATGGAAAGGGTAACTTTAGCGAGTACATGCCTAGTGGGGGGTGCTACTTTTGTAAACGGCCATATCGGGCGAGATAATGCCCAGAGTTGGGGAAGCTTGCAACCATAGTCGGAAACTTTGCACAGGCACAAGAGGGTGAAGCCAGAGAGACCGCCTGCATCGGGGGGATGCAGTTGGAATCTAAGCCGATAGTAGAGGATTCAAAGGCCTATCTTGGATCCATGCAAAGGGAGCATGGTGACATCAAGAAAAGTTGGACGGACATAGTTAAAGAGGATGGCGAATTCCAAAGTGATGGCATATTATCGAACTTAGATGATGCACCAATCAAAGGGGTCAAGCTTGCTAGCAAGGTTGGGACCATAGAGGGCAGCCAAATAGGGAGTGGAAGCATGGACCCGATACTTGAAAAGCTGTTAGGCTTGGTCTGGTCATGGGGAGATTCAGGCCAAGAGCAAGGAGAGACATCCGATGGGCGGAGGATCGAGGCCATCATTGGTAGCCGTCCAAAGTACAAATGGCGCAAGAAGAAAGGTGATCAGTACCTTGTGACATAGGAAGGCGAACCGCTTCATAGGGCATCATGGCTAATGGACAAAGATCTCCGGCGACACCAAGGCGAGGTGCGCGCGTACGCGTCGATGCTTTGTGTAGAGGGCGTCACACAATTGGGTGGGGGAGAGTGTCATGACCGCCGCATTATCATGCCACGTAGGTGCCACTTGGCATATATTTTTGCCATATGGAAAGCTTACATAGGAAAGAGGCCGGTACTTGAAGGAAGGTTCTAGAAAAATATAAAGGTTTCCCTAGGAAGACCCTAAAACCTTATGGAATTGCTAGGAAAGTCCTTGGAAGATTCTAGCTATGTAGAGAATTCTAGAGAGGGGACTTACTTGTAAATAATAAGGGACTTATGTAATAATTTTTATTTACTCACTAGCCTCTAGGAGACTAGTATATAAAGAGGGATATTTATTTGTAAATCACTGAGAAAAACCAATCAAGTTCTCTATAATAAAAGGCTTCCTTTGGCAAATATCTCTTGTCTTTCTTATCTAATATTTCCTTAGTGATCTTGAGCGTAGTATTTTAGGCTGACTTGGCATAGAAAGATCGTGATCGAGTTGTGAAATATCGTGAGCAAGTTATCAAGTATCACACGTGCGCTTAGTTCAAGACTAAGAGCGTGACATATTGCAGCATATTTATTTGCTGCCCTGACCAGAATACTTCTAATAGAACTTCCTCTCGGAACGTGAGCAGTAAATCTACATGAAAACTTGGCAACCCTAGAAATAGCTTCCTGGTAGGTTAAGAGTTCTTCAATCTTCGATTTTGATGACCCCGGCTGACTGAAGTTGATTAGGGAGCCACGTAGTGATTTCTATGTTTGACATGTGTTCGGTCAAAGGGTCATTTTTTCAGTATATTTGTATTAATACAACAATATCTTATTAAATGACCTTAAATATGCGAATTTTCGAAGTAAGAAATGCAGTACATAAATGTTGCGAACCACATGCTGTTTCCCTTCCACATGACCAGCAAGAAAGCAAAGATGCTAATACTTTGAGTTGCATGCAATATATAATTAAGAGATTTTTTTCATACATAGATAATAGTGGATCCTCACTGAATAGTATAACAAAATGATAATTGAATGCAAACATTTGTGCTAAATATTATTATAGGTTCCAATTAATTCAACAATTGGATTACTGTGGTTATCAGGTTATTAGTTTGCACTGCTTCACCCCATACCAAAAAGATAAAGGAGCTACGTCTGAGTTAAATTTGGCGATGAAAGTCTTCTTTCCTTTATCAATGGTGAAGTAAAACTATATGAGCTTATAATCCTAGGTATGAACAAGTTGATAGAACCTTCAATTTTATATCCCATGCTCCCCTGTATGGCGACATGGGGGCATAAAAAGAAAAAAGAGATGGAGTTTCTCTTGATTTTGGCATAGTGGGCCCCCAATAGGAGGCTCACATGACGGTCTATTAGCTCAGTGGTAAAGCACACCTATGATAATTGTGTCGTTGTGCATGGACTTTGAAGGCTCTCAACCACATGAATGGTTCAGTGTGCTCATTGGCACTTGATCTTGAGGTGTAGATCATCTAAAGTATATTAGCATGACATACTCATGTTCGAACCATTGCACTATAAAAATTACTTGTCACGACCCAAAATCCAACTAGTCATCCAGTTAACAACTATCAAATTCTAATGATATTTAATAAAGAAATGATAATACAACTGAACTATTATACAAAAAATTTTCCAAGGACTGGTAGTACAAATCATGAGCGTCTAAGATTTAGATTTCTTTATAAAACTGAATTGAAATAATTACAACATCTGTTTGAAATGTAAATGAATATAACTCAAATCTAATGCTACCAAGGACTAGTGATATCCATAACTGGAACGCAAGTACATCTTCCGATCCAGCTCCCATCGTACGCAGCAACATCAACATCCAACATCTGCACGCAAGATGCAAAAGTGTAGTATGAGTACAACTGACTTCATGTACTCAGTAAGTAACAAACCTAACCTTAGGTTGAAAGTAGTGACGAGCTATTCCACAACAGTTCATAACAGCATAGTACAAGTAATAAAAGAGGTACCTCAGAAATAAAATGCTTAGTTCGTTCACAGTTCCAGAAAAATAGGCATTTCTTTTCAAGTATCTCAGTGAAAACCCAAATCTTTTACTGAAAATGCTAAAATACGAGTAAGTTTGAAAACTATATTTTTTTCCAAAACTCCTTTCAATAATAAGTAAGATGTTTCATTTTCAGATAGCATGAGGAAAGTACGTTTCTATGCTTACATGTCAAGATACAAGTAAAATCATAAATGCCACCAAAACCGGATATCAGAAGGAAATGCATCTCTATGCATGTATCTCAAGTACGCATGTCAAATGCAATGCATCTCAATGATGAGCTTATGTACGCACACTCTTAGAGTACTCAATCTCACTGTCTCGGATTCCCTCTCACTATGCTCAATGCTCAGCACACTCAATCACTCGGCACTGTACAATACCTGTTGCGGCGTACAGCCCGATCCACATATGACCATAAGGCCTGTTGCGGCGAGCAACCCGATCCACATGTATATATAGTCGACTGCGCTCACTAGGGGTGTCTAGACTCCGTAGGGGCTCCTATAGCCCAAGCGCTATAATCACACGGATAACTCACGTTCCATAATATCAATATATGGATCTGTACGGACAACTCACGTGCTATAGTATCAATATCTGGATCCACACGGACAACTCACGTGCTATAGTATCAATTTCCTCACAAACAGGCCCCCGGCCTCACTCAGTAATCAATCTCACTCACGGGCTCACAATGTCATGAAACTAGCCCGACAACAATGATATGATGTATCAATAAATAACAACTGAGACTGAGATATGATATGAATGCATGAATATGACTGAGTACGAAATATCAATAAAATAAGTGAAATGACAGCAAGAAACGACCACTATGGGTCCTAGTAGTATCGTCATAAAGCCTAAATATGATATCTAGCATGATTGATAGCTCAATTACTTTATCACATGGTGAAAATACGGACATCAACAAAGTAGGACCACTATACAGTGCCATAGAAGCAACAGAGTCCCAATTCACATGGTGCACGCCCACACATCCGTCACCTAGCATGTGCGTCACCTCAATACCGAACACATAACACGTATTACGGGGTTTCATACCCTCAGCACTAAGTTTAGAAGAGTTACTTAACTTGATCAAGCCAATACGAATGTCGAGCAAGCCAAGCGATGCTCTAAAGATGCCATCACGCGCGTTCTGACCTTCGAACGGCTCGAAACTAACCAAAAATAACTCAAGTACATCAAACAATGCTAAAGGAACCAATCCTGATAAAAAAAGATCAAATATTGAATCAAAATCCCAAAATCGGCCAAAAGCCCAACCCGGGACCACAACTCGGAACCCAACAAAATTTACAAAATCCAACAACCCATTCAATTACGAGTCCAACCATACTAGGTTCACTCAAATCCGACTCCAATTCGATGTTCAAAACTCAAAAATTCACATTATGAAACTTTACGCCAAAACCCCCAATTTCCTCTTCAAAATTCATAATCCAATTACCAAAAAACGAAAATAGATACTGAAATATAACTAAAACCAAGTAGAGCACACTTACCCCAATTCATATGGTGAAAATTGCTTCAAGAATCGCCTCAATCTGAGCTCCATAGCTCCCAAAATGAAGAAAGAACCAAAAACCTCGATAATATAGCTTCTGCCCAGCGATTCTGCATTTGCAGACAATTCGTCGCATCTGCGACCACCGCTTTTGCGGTAAAACTTCGCTTCTGCAAAAACAGCCTGACCCAGCAATCCCTCACACCTGCGGTCTTTAAGCCGCTTCTGCGACCGCGCTTCTGCGCACTTGAACCGCATTTGTGGTTGCAAAGGTGCGTCCAAGCACCCGTACCTGCGATCCTCATGCCCAGATCCCTTCACGCTTCTGCGACTCCTCTATCATTTCTGCGACCATTACACCTGCGCAAACCAGCCGCAGGTGCAATCACACAAGAACCAGCAGCTTAGCAAACATCCAAAAAATGCAATGAAATGATCCGAACCTCGTCTGAAGCTCACCCGAGCCACTCGGGACCCTATCCGAACATGCCAACAAGTTCCATAACACAATACGGACCTGCTCGAGGCGTCAAAATATACATAACAACATCAAAACGACGAATCATACCTCAACTTGAAAACAATGAACTTTGAAACTTCAAACTTCCACAATTGATGCCAAAACCTATCAAATCATGTCTGATTGACCTCAAATTTTGCACACAAGTCACATTCGACATTACATACATGCTCCAAGTTCCGTAATCGAAATCCGACACCGATATCAAAAGTGCACTCCCGATCAAACTTTTTAAAATTTTAACTTTCGCCATTTCTAGCCAAATTCAACCACGAACCTCCAAATCACAATCCGGATGTGCTCCTAAGTCCAAAATTACCCAACGCAGCTAACGAAACCATCAAAATTCCAATCCGAGATCAAATGCTAAAAAGTAAAACTTGGTCAACTCTTTCAAATTTAAAGCTCCCTAGTTGAAAATCATTCATCCAAATCAGTCCTGAACAACCTGAAAATCAAAACTGACAATTCACACAAGTCAAAATACATCATACGGAGCTACTAATGCCCGTAAACTATCGAGCGAAGTGCAAATGCTCAAAATGACCGGTTGGATCATTACATTACTCCTTCTTAACCATTAAACTATTTATGCTAGGAAATATGATTGAGTATAAATATCAAAAGCAAAAGTATTTGTAGCAAGGGGAATATTTTACTATCTTTGTTTAATAATTAAATTGAGTAAATTTATAATATTATGAGTACTCCATCAAGTAGGAATTAGTAAATTGATGATAATCTTTGTAGTACACATGATTATGTGAAATATATATTGGCATATTGCCCAACATAAGTAGACTAAACGCTTCTATACAAGATCGCTGTTACGTTTTTAGGGGGGTCGTTGTGATTGAAAAACGACGAAAAGTTACCAATAAAGAAAAAAATTGAAAAGTGTTATAAAATATAGCTCAAAGTACCAATATAGAACAAGGAAAAATAAGCTCAGAGATATAGAGAGAAAGAGAGGAAAGATTCTTATTTCTTCTTCAATTGTTGTTATATTTCCTATCTATTGCAAGGCTTTTTTATAGGCATAAAAAGTGAAGAATCGCTATTGTAAAATAGTGAGTGAAATGGCCACTATTGAGAGAAATGGCCACTATTGAGTGGAATGGTCACTACGTAAATATGTCATTGAATATGTCATTAAGCATTTGAGAGGAAGATCACGGAGGAGGTTATGGAGATAATGGAGAAAAGTAGTGAGCATTACTCCTTTGGTGGTTATGGACATCCACCATAATTCAAGATTTTATAACACTCCCCCTTGGATGTCCATAAATAATATGCCTCGTTAAAACCTTGCTAGGAAATAACCTTATGGGAAAAGATCCTAGTGAAGGAAAAAGAGTACACATATCATGTAATATGCATTACTTGTTGCCTCATTAAAAATCTTGCCAAGAAAACCTAATGGGATAAAACAATAGCTAAGGGAAAAAGAGTACATCGCATATTTTTTTCCCCTGATGAAAATATCAATTTATTTCACCGAGATGATGTGTTCCGATCCTATATACCAACTTCTCAAATGTTGAGGTTGATTATGCTTCGTTGAATAGAATCACCAAATTATCAAACGAACAAATTTATTGAACATCTATTTCATCGTTCGGTGAAGATTGTGTTTGATAAAGAACTTTGATGAAATATATGATTTATTCTGTCTCCTTCAATATATCCTTCTTTCAATTGAGATAAGCAAACATCATCGTCTTTACTATTATTGGAGTCTTCTCTTCAAAGAAAAGTCATACATCAGTTGTGTGTTGAGTGACTTGATTTATCAGGTGCTAGTATATTTCCATGACTTGAATAAGTATCAACAATTGATTGCCTTGTAAAATAATAATATGAAAGTAACCTCACATACAAATAAATTGTTTGAAGAACGAACTTGAGAAAATGCCTGCATTTGCATAACCAACAAAACTTTGGCAATATTTGTTAGAATAAATAAATCTATATCAAGGATTCTTTTTACAATATACTCCTAATAGTATTCCAATATCTTCATATAGGAATAAAACTATATCTTGCTATTATATTATTATACTCATAGTTCTAGTAAGATACATTAGTGCACCAATTTCACTAGACACAAAAACAAATCATGTACGCCATGATCGCTCTAATTCACATAAGAATTTGCTGAAACTTTATTTAATAAATTTCTTGGGAACCTTAATATGCTTCAGAACAATTTAAGTCCTTCAATGATTTTCATTATACACATATCAAGTTTTTCATGTATTGCCAGATTAAAAACCTAAAATGACTACATCCACCACAGGAGAACATGTCTCTATATAATCAATACCAGGATATTTACAAATCTTCTTGTGATATAAGTCGTCTTTATGTCTATCGACTTGACTTTTTTTTCCGTACAAGAACACATTTATACCTCCACTAGCTTTATATTTTTAGGTGTTAGGACTATCTGTCCGACTTCATATTTTTCAGGCGAAGTCAATTTTCATGGTGAAATTTTTATTTGGCCAATCATTTATTTGTCCAAATTGCATGACAGATTTGAGCTCAAGATCCTCGTCAATATTAATAATATTGAGCGCTACATTATATCAATAATATTGTCGACGATCATTTTATATCGGTTCCATCATTACCCAAATAAGACATAACTAATTGAGATATGTTTATCTCATTACTTTCAGGTATCTGAGCCTCTCCCATGAGGTCTTATAAAGTATTATGTCGTGGTTCTCTTATAGAGCGATTGCCTCCTTAGTATGACCATCTTTATCATTTGCTCCTCTCCTTCTTCAATGAGTTTTATCTTTGGAATCGATTGGTCTGTTACGCTTCTTGTGTGCCACAGACACTGTCCCTCGTGGACTTTATTCTATTTGGAGCATTAACAGCTGAAATATGACATTTAGCTTTGGGTCAGCAAATGCGTCTGGCAATAATTTATAAATGAATTATTAGTTGAACTTCAACTTCATATTTTCTTGTACGAGGATCTATATGTATTCATAATAATTCATTTCACGTTTCACTTTCTCAGCTGCCCATTTCCTCCCCCTAATGTTGGGATCACCAACAAATTTCCCAACCTTCTATGGGAACCCATCTTTGTACATTGTGGTGGTATAATTAAATCATATAGCACATCCATATTTCTAGATAGAAATTATTTAGTTCCTGACCCTGAACCGATTGTGATAGGAAGAAATTTTTCATAACTTGGCTAGATGCGTACAAGTGTTGTTGTATATTAAATAATACATCTCATACCAAATTTTGTTTTGGGAGTTTTGTTCTCATAACCAATGGTTTAGCTATAATTGGAGGCATACAATTTCTGCTAAACCAACTTGGATTTAAACCAGCATTATCAAAATAAATCACCATTATTTATATTCTGGAACTGTGCTCTAATAATTTGAGCAAGCAACCTTGCAAAAGTCAAACTGCAAGTTGATAACAAATACACATGTGGTCATACAATAGATGCATCTATTAAAATCATATAATAGTAAACGGTCCACATGGCAGGTGACTGGGCCCATATATTTATCACCTTTTATTCACTCTAGAAATCAAGGGATTCAATCCCAACCTTAACTGGTATATCATGAGAATAAGTAGCATAAGAGAATTTTTGAAGAATAATCTATTTCTTCAATATATGTCAATGTGAATTCTCAATTAATTTTTGCATCATAATTGAACTGGAATGACCAACCGGTCATGCCAACTAATATTTGTTTCACTAAACATCTAGTTTACTTGTGGCATATGATTGCATCATTATATTTATACTTGTGTAGTACAAATAGAAGAAAAATCGGGTGACCTTTTATATTTACCCAGTATGATTAAAGTAATATGGAGATAATCAATGTTACTTTCATTTATAGTCTCAATATGCCAACCACTTTGACTACTATATTTGAAACTCAAAAAGTTTCTTTTGAGACTTACTACAATATCAATATCATGAATAATTTCACGCATACGGGTAGTAACAAATTAGCTCTTTCAGAGTTTTTAATTGATTTTGTACTGCAAGATCTTTTGTCACACCATCCATATGTTGAATGTCTCCTTCACGGATAAAATCATATCATAATGATTATCATGGTCAAAATCATCATAAGCGAAATCATATATTGCTTTAATTTTACCTTTAATAACCTTTTATAAGACATGGCAAAATATTTCCGGCATACCACATGTATGCGACTAATAACATATTCATGTAACCACACAGTAATATTCATTATCTTTCTTTCTCTCAAACCTCCCGTAGAGGTGAGTTGTAGTATTTATTTAACCATGCATAAATACATTCTTATGCATAATTTGTATCACATATATATTTTCACATTCACTTTCAGGAATGGATTTGCATTTATAATACTTATCATAAGTCACGTCACATTTTCAAGGAATGGACCATAATCATCTGAACGTGCCTTTTATTTACAAACCACATTGATACATATTTTCTTCATATTTGAAGGATTATTTTGAGAACCATTATTGTTCTCTTTTTTACAATGACCATTATTTTGGTCTTTGGCACACCCACATTCATTCGTTAATCACTTGTCTTCATTTAGACTTATTATGCACCACTACCACATTCACTTCAAGAATGGAGCAAATCAAGTGAGACGCGCTTCATGCCTTTTCATGAAAAATATATTATTTTTCTTTAGTCACCATTATATCATCAATATGGTATAGTGGGACTCAAACCCAATATCTTACCAATATAAAGGCATGTTAGACCATAATGAGTTGAGACTCAAACCCAACTCTTATTATCATGGTGCACCAGGACTTAAACCCGATGTCTTATTCTCATGGTGCGCTGGGACTTGAACCCACGTCTTATCCTTAACCAATGTCATAATAGACCAAAATGCACTATTTACAATGATGTAAGTATGTAGTAATCTACATGCAGTAGATTAATATTAATAAGAATATGCAACAGCTATATAACATAAGAATTTCACGAATGAAATAAAGGTTCCTTGATTGCTTACTTATAAAGAATAAACTTTGATCATAGTCAAATGTATACAACAAGCAGAATTGAAAATGTGCATGTAAACTCTTATTTCTAAGATTTATTTGAGTATAAATGAGCAGAACTCAATCCTAACCAATACTTTTCATTTTTATTTTGTCAGATCTCTCCTTCTTAGACATTAATTACCAATTTTAAAGCCCTGTTAGTAGGAGGCTTACTTAAAGATACTTGCAACATATCTTAAGCTTGAAATTATAACTAAAGAGAAAAATTCTTCATGTGTTTTCGTTAATTATTTCTAGTAAATTTTCTGTTTAGAAAGCTAAAATATAGCTTCCAAATATGATGATGTCGCACTACACAATTCTGAAAATTTTAACCACAATACCTACTATTAAAAATAGATGTATGTATTTCAAACTAAAATAGAAAAAACATGAGATATCATTTTCTAAGGTGTTTTGGCAAGAACTTATGAACAAAATTCAATATTAATTTACTTGCCAACAAGAGAGATGAACAATAACTTACAGAGAGGTTCCTGAATAGATTGGCTATTCATGCAATGACAACGACCATAAGCAACAATTAGCAAAAGAAAGTATCTACTTATCTTTTCTTTTCCTTGGATATGAAACGTGCTCACAATTGTGACTAAAGTTCTATTACTTATGCAAAGTAAACTAGGAATTGGTGAGTTAGTAAGATTAGAGAATTCGTGCTGAAAAGTGTTATGAAATATAGCTCAAAGTAACAATATAGAACAAAGAAAAACAAGCTCAGAGATATAGAGAGAAAGAGAGGATAGATTCTTATTTCTTCTTCAATTGTTATTATATTTCTTATCTATTACAATGCCTTTATATATACATGAAAAAGTGAAGAATCACTATTGTAAAATAGTGAGTGGAATAGCCACTATTGAGTGGAATGGTCACTACATAAATATGTCATTAAGCATTTGAGAGGGAGATCATGGAAGAAGATCATGGGGGAGGTTATGGAGATAATGGAGAAGAGTAGTGAGCATTACTCCTTTGGTGATTATGGACATCCACCATAATTTAAGATTTTATAACAAAAAGAAGGGAAATCGATCGTAATTTTGCAAAGTTTATAAGCAAAACAATAAATTAGAAAAGGAGAACTTGGGTATTACTCCCTCTATCTCGCTATAGTTTATAGTACGTTTTATGTAGTTTCTAATATGTAAAGTCTAATTTAAAAAATTTGAAGATTGTATATGTGAACTCACACAAAAAAATTAGAGAACTTAATCCTCGTACTTCGAATCGTGTGTGGGACGGAGGGAGAAACTATTTTGAAGTTACTTCCCTATAGGTATAAAAGAACATTAAATGAAAACCTTTCATCATCATTCTACATTGAATTGTGTAGAGAAAAACATGGAGGTAGAAAGAAACCATATTACCAAAATCAACGAAAAGTAAAGACCATAAAAATATCCGAAAAATCATGCCACACCTATATTTGCCGCAGTTTGCTCTCTATAATTAGTACATGCACGTCTTCCCTTAACACGGCTATTCTGGGTGCCTCCTCCATTTACCGAAGGGGCCTCATTTAGCTCTCTCTTTCTTTCTCTCTTCTCTTTTCGTCATTGTACTAGCTCACAATCTTCTTGTCCCTGCAAAGCTAAAGAACGAGAGGAAAAATGACTATACCAATAAGTCAGTGCCTAGCGTTAGCCCTCCTCTCCTTTTTTGTTGCCTCTGCAATAGCTGATGAAAAGCCTCGTGGTGTCACCTATGACGGCCGTTCAATGATCATTAATGGCAACAGGGAATTGCTCTTTTCTGGTTCTATTCATTACCCTCGTAGCCCTCCTGAGGTGACTTCACAATCTAGCCTCTTTTGACATTTTAAATAAGTCTAGGACATGATATAGCACATAAGAATAGATTGGACGAATCCGTGGATCAGAGAGAGAAAAAGTTACATACAATCTGTGCTTGCATGAAACAAATGATTGCAATACATGTATCGTGCATATAAAACTATAGTTGAAAGATATGTATTTTGACTTTAACTTGTGACTCTTATAATTAAATTGCTTAATTTAGTATAAAAATACTAAGTACGTGCGAGAAAATATTTGTCGGGATTTCTGTATCCGCCAAATTTTTTACAATATTTACTCATGAAACTATGTTAATGTTGGGATTGATCAGATGTGGCATGACATCATAAGGAAAGCTAAGGAAGGAGGTCTGAATCTTATTCAGACTTATGTTTTCTGGAACATTCACGAGCCGATTCAAGGCCAGGTAACATCTATGTTCTGTTCATATATACATGCATTGAAGAATATCAAATATCCAAATAATTAACATTTTGTGAATTTACAGTTCAACTTTGAAGGAAACTATGACTTGGTGAAATT
The DNA here is from genome assembly GCF_000715075.1 of Nicotiana tabacum. Lineage (NCBI taxonomy): Eukaryota > Viridiplantae > Streptophyta > Magnoliopsida > Solanales > Solanaceae > Nicotiana > Nicotiana tabacum. The sequence goes on along the minus strand of NC_134083.1, from coordinate 123,463,102 downwards.
CATCAAGATGATAGGAGAGCAGGACTTATATGTGAACCTAAGAGTTGGACCTTACATCGAGGCTGAATGGAATCAAGGGTATATATTATATATAATTCCATTTAATTATTTGCTAATGGAGTGTTTTAATTGTTTCTAATTTTTGCTTATTGATCATGGTACAGTGGATTCCCATACTGGCTTAGAGAGGTTCCTAATATCACATTCCGTTCTTATAACGAACCCTTCATGGTACGTTTTCACATAGAATGCTCTTAAATAAATATGAAGTAGCTTTAATTGTTCATTCTTGTTTATTTATTCATTGTTTGTAATTTTTCCACTTTGCAGCACCACATGAAAAAATATGCAGAAATGGTGATTGACTTGATGAAAAAGGAGAAGTTGTTCGCACCCCAAGGAGGCCCCATTATCATGGCTCAGGTCCCTTCTCATATCTATTGCTCGAATTATTAGACTGTTAATTAAGTGAGATGTTTAAGAGAGATAAACGAGAACAAATGCTTTTATCAAGTAAAGTTATTAAATATTTCTTTTTTAAGTAGTATACAAAACAGTACTAGTACGTACCAGGCATATTCCTCTACACCTTGGTATATTATCAGCGTCCTTATGAATATTTTTAATTCATAACAGATTGAAAACGAATACAACAATGTCCAGCTTGCTTACAGAGAAGATGGAAAGAAGTATATAAAGTGGGCTGCTGAAATGGCTACTGGATTGTACAATGGAGTCCCTTGGGTCATGTGCAAGCAAAAGGATGCCCCTCCACAAGTGGTAGGTTTTCTTTTAATAAATTTATTACATCTAACATTTTAGAAAGCGAAAAATAATGTAAGTTCAAATGTATTAGAACTGAGCACACTTCTCTCCTTTTTTTTCCATTATTTCTCAAGATCAACACATGCAATGGAAGGCATTGTGCAGATACTTTCACAGGTCCCAATGGTCCCAACAAGCCTTCTTTGTGGACTGAAAATTGGACTGCGCAGTAAGTATATCATATCGTCTTTCTACTAATTAAATATTAAGTGTAGGTTTACTCATCTTACAAATTTTTTGAATTACAGATATAGGACATTTGGAGACCCTCCGTCACAAAGAGCAGCTGAAGATATTGCATTTTCAGTAGCTCGTTTCTTTGCAAAGAACGGAACTCTAACAAACTATTACATGGTACTCATTCCATTTGTATTCTCATAAACCATTCGCCTAGAGATCAATATTAATATTTTACCTTTGAATAAGACAAAAAATTTAATTATTTTCATTGATTCTTGTATTGCAGTACCATGGTGGTACCAACTTTGGAAGAACAGGCTCTTCCTTCGTGACGACTCGATATTATGATGAAGCTCCCCTCGATGAATTTGGTAATTAGATTCATCCTTAAGATTAATAAAAACATTGGGATCAAAGACGTTTAATTTATGTCTCTTTTAGGTTTGAAGAGGGAACCCAAATGGAGTCACTTGAGAGACTTACACAGAGCTTTAAGACTGTCCAGAAGGGCTCTCCTTTGGGGAACTCCCACTGTTCAAAAGATTAGCCACGACCTCGAGGTAACCAATCGTTTGCATTAACCCAACCAAAATCAGCTTTAATTTAACTTCTATATCTACGTGGTAAAAGTAAGTTTCATAATAAGCCATGATTAGTAGCCTAGAAAATAAGGCAACAAACCTACTAGTATAACATATTAAAGTTCTTTATATTATTAATTACTTTGCAGATTACTGTTTGGGAGAAGCCCGGAAGCGATTGTGCTGCCTTTTTGACCAATAACCACACCAAGCTACCATCCACAATTAAATTCAGGGGTCAAGAATATTACTTGCCTGAGAAGTCTGTTAGCATTCTCCCTGATTGCAAGACTGTTGTTTACAACACGCAAACGGTAACATCAAATAAAAACATTAGTCCAAAAATTTCATATTTTATTGAAACAAAAAATATCAACAATGAGAATCTAATTTTATAATGGTGAAAGCAGGTTGTTGCCCAACATAATTCAAGGAACTTCATAGCATCAGAGAAAGCAAAGAATCTCAAGTGGGAAATGTACCAAGAGAAAGTTCCAACCATCAATGACTTGCCACTTAAGAACAGAGAACCCCTGGAGCTCTATAGTTTGACAAAAGATACTTCAGACTATGCTTGGTACAGCACAAGGTACTTATGATTGTTGTTGTCGTTATTAATTATTACTATTATCATTTGGTTTTTATCTTAATACTGGAATTGTTACAAATCACAGCATCAACTTAAATCGTCATGACTTGCCCATGAGACCTGACATCCTCCCCGTTATGTCAATTGCAAGTATGGGTCACGCATTGGCAGCCTTCGTCAATGGCGAATTCGTTGGTGAGTGACACCTTTTATTGACATATACATATATATCAAGATGACAACTTCTTTTCACAGAAGTATGTTAAGATTACTTATGGAATTTGTTGGTAATTAAATTAATTTCAGGGTTTGCACACGGTAACAACATTGAGAAGAGCTTTGTTTTCCAGAAACCTGTCATCTTGAAACCTGGAACTAACCACATCACCCTTTTAGCTGAGACAGTTGGATTCCCGGTATTCATTTCATTATATAACAATAACTTCAAAATAAATCATTACAAAAATAAGAACGAGGAATTTTAAAGAGGAAGAACTCATACGATATATATGAATGCAGAATAGCGGAGCCTATATGGAAAAGAGGTTTGCTGGACCCCGAGCTATAACTCTCCAAGGCTTGATGGCTGGCACCCTCGACATATCCCTAAACAACTGGGGACACAAGGTAAACATGTATTTGTACTTGAGTTTAGATTCTATTTACTAGCATATTTAAAAAATAGGAGTATTATTTCTTATGAGATAATTATAGGTAAATTTCTAAGTTAGGCATTAATTAATTAGTAACTTGATAAAAAATACCCGACATGTTTATAATAGGTTAAACTATACTGATTGTGTAAATAGTTTTACGGTGTCAATGCATATATAACTTAATTCATTTATAGAAAAGTGAAATTCAAATGTTCTTTGATGCTTCACAAAATTAAAGATGTATAATATAACATGATTATTGTTGGCTACTTTAAAGGTTGGCATATATGGAGAAAAAAAACAAATATTCACAGAAGAAGGTGCGAAGAAAGTGAAGTGGACTCCTGTGTCTGGTCCTCCACCAGGACCTATCACTTGGTACAAGGTAAGTGCAGAAGTGTAATTTCATTTTGTTTAATTATGCGTAATTTCTAAGCATAGATTAAATTTATCGTCTACATTTAACTATGTGTTCATTTCAAATTACAGACGTACTTTGATGCCCCTGAAGGCAACAATCCAGTAGCCTTAAAGATGGACAAAATGCAAAAGGGTATGATGTGGGTCAATGGCAATAGCCTTGGTCGTTACTGGGTATCATTCCTCTCCCCTCTTGGACAGCCCACTCAATCTGAGTAAGTAGAATTGCTTTAATATGTGTTGAATTATGTGATCATCCGATTTAAAAGTAAGATAACTTTGGTTCTTTTTCATAGCCAAACAAGTCGAAATTGCCTGTAATGACAAATGACAGTAAGAATTGATTAAATCTCAATCCGCTATAATATTATATTGAATTATGTGGCCACTCCATCTAAAAAGGAGAATATTTTTTTAGTTAATTATATCTAATAATTATATGTACTATCACATATTATTGTTTCAGGTATCATATTCCAAGAGCTTTCTTGAAGCCAAAGGATAATCTCCTAGTAATCTTTGAGGAAACTGGAGGTCATTCAGAAACCATTAAAGTCCAAACAGTTAACAGAGACACAATCTGCAGTATCATCTCCGAGTACCGACCTCCTAGCGTTAAGTCTTTTGAGAGGTCCGGAAGACAATTCAATGCTATCGTGGAAGATCTCAAGTCAGGAGCTCAATTAGCTTGCCCAGAAAACAATCAAGTGATCAAGCAGATTGAGTTTGCTAGCTATGGCAATCCAGATGGAGCTTGTGGAAACTTGTATCTTGGAAACTGCACTTCTCCCAATAGTCTCAAAGTTGTAGAAAAGCATTGCTTAGGAAAGAATACATGTGCAATCCCAGTTGAGAGAGAAGCTTTTGACGAGCTAAGCAAGGATCCTTGCCCTAATACATTCAAGACTTTGGCCGTCCAAGCAAAGTGTGGGCTTCCATAGAATACTTAGAGTCACCCTCTTCAAAATATATCTTACTACTAGTACATAGACCTTGATTCTCTCAAACTTATTTTCTATGCAAATTAATTACAATATATTTCATCCAAAAGTTTTTGATTTTTTTTTCTATTTCTTTTTTGTTTCATTAATAAGATTGGCTCAGCTGCTTTCTTGGTTGCTTCTCTCTGATTGTTGTTCATCATTTGTATATAAATTTGTGCCTCCTAAAACGTTCTATTTCTACGTTACCTCCTTAATTTTGAGTAGATAACTAAAATGAGTTTAGATTATGGATTTAAATTGTACTAGTATATAATAATGGTATAAAATATTTACACAATTAAGTTCCTAAAAATAATTACAGCTAAGTTAACTAATTATATTCGGCTTAATGGTATTGACACATGTTCTTACCCCTATTTTTAAATCTGACCCCACAACTTTTGTTTTTCCCATTTAAGCACCTCCAATTGGTAAAAACACGCCTAATAAACACTTCCAACAAAGTGTGTATCTCAACTACGCCGACATATATAAATAACACGATCACATGCTTTGTTGAAGGAAGTAAACAACAAAATTTAAAACAAAGGTTCAAAGTTATAGAGTACTAAATGTGTGCTGGAATCTTAATTTTTTTGTTAAAAAAATCAAAGCAAGCAATGCCTTTCTATAAGCTTATAAATAAACAGTTCGCTAAGCCACTAAGTTGACCACTATTATCACTAACTAAGCAACAACTATCCACTATCAGTAAACTAGAAAAATGCACCATTACTGCTTACAACCCAGGAATATAGGACACTACTATACTTTGAATTACTCTTTGATACTCCCCCTTGATTCAAAGTTACAGACACCAAGCAATGCTCATAATTAGACAAACTTGTCTATTTTCGTAGACTTTATCGTGCATCAGCTAACTACTAATGTTATCTCCTCTTTTGCAATTAAGTCACGAATAAAATGGATTCAACATCAATGTACTTAATTCTGCGGTGACAAAATTGAATTTCTTATATGGAAATAGATGATGTCACAATTTATCTTTGTTGCATCTTGTTGCTTATGTTGAAGTTGTGCTAACAACTTTCTTAGCCAGATGGATATGCAAACTGCTGAAGTAGCTACAATGTACTCAGCTTCAGAGGTGGACGAGTTTGTTTTGTAGCTCACTTCTTTGAGCTCCAAGTTTATTACTCCAAACCAAGAGTATAAACATGTGATAAAATTCTCCAGTTATCTTCCAATGAACCAGCATAATTATGTCAGTGAACCCACATAATCTAAAATTGGAAACTTTGAGTACTAAATTTCATAGCCTATAGTTCTAGTGATTAACAGAAAACTCTTTTTGCTCCTCCGAAATGAACCTTTAAAGGTTGTTGCGTAACCTGGAAATGACACCAATGTCGAATGATATATTGGGGCGGGTATGGGTTATAAGATAGATTAAACCTCCAACCAGACTTCTATCCTCCATCATGAAGCTGCAATTCTTCACTAACATTCATGGGCGTGGGAAGAGGTTTTGCAGTTAAGCATGCTAAGTTTTAAAAAAAATATCATTTTAAACATTCATGATTTTTAAGATCCTTGGCATATTTTCTTCGTGAAATCAAAATCCCATCATATGCTTGTTGAACCTTATAACGATCCAGCCGGTTATTTGTGTATTTGAGCTACCATTTCCCTATTTGATATTTTCAGTATGTTGATTTATTGTTATGTGACTTATGGGAATTCTTGATTTGGTTTCCGGAAGGTTTAGGAGTTAATTGGAACACTTAGTTCCAAGGTTGGAAGTTTAAGTTATAAGAGTTGACCGAGGTTTGACTTTTATGTAAACGACATCGGAATGATATTTTAATGATTTAATAGGTTCATATGGTGATTTTGGACTTAGGCGTATGTCCAAATTTGGATTGGAGGTTCCTAGGTTGATTTGGCTCTATTTGGTAAATGTTGAAGGTTTGGAAGATTCATAGGTTTGACCGGGAGTTGACTTTGAAGCTATGCGGTTCGGATTATTGTTCTGAAATTTAGAATAGGCTCTTATATCATTTGGGACTTGCGTGCAAACTTTGGTTGCATTCTGACTTGCTTTAATATGAATCAGATTGGTTGGAAGCTTATAAGCTTATTAACTTAAGAGAAGTTCAGTTGATGGTTTGATCATCGATTTATAGGTGTAATGATCTTACATATATTTGGAGACTTTGGATAGGTCCAACTACTATTTACGGACTTTTTAGTATGATTGGAAGAGGTGACAGGCGGCTCGGGTGAGTTTCGAACCACCTGGAGTTTGGTTGAGTTATAGATTTTCTGCTGGTGTCAGGTCCATCTTCGCGATCGCGGAGGTTGGATCGCGATCACGGAGTACACTTGAGCTGGGCAAGGTCTTCTTCTTTGTGTTTGCGACACAGGGGTTGCGTTCACATTGGTTGTGGCAGCTTGGACTTCGCATTCACGACATGGACATCACGTTCGCGTAAGAGGATGGATGGTTGGGGGCACACTTAATCTAAGCCTTCGCGTTCCGGGGAGGCTTATCACGTTCGCATAGTTCTGGGGGAGTTTATGCATCACGTTCGCGGATAAGGATCACATTCATAAAGTGTATTCTTTTGGGGCAATGTAATTTTGTACTTCGTGAACACATGGCTTGAGCCGCATTCACGAAAGGTATAATTGGGCATAGATATAAGTTATCATTTTTTGAACTTTGAGCTCATTTTATTAGATTTTGAGATTGGGAGCTCGGATTGAGGCGCATATTAGGCGATTTTCATCCACTTGGATTGGGTAAGTGTTCTTAACTCATATTTGATTATTATTTATGATTCTCTCTTTGATTTTGGCATTTGATTGGTGAATCTAAGAAAAAAATTGGGGGATTTTGGCAAAACCTTTCTAAAGTAAAAATGGAGATTTGAACCCCCATTTGGAGTCAATTTTGAATAAACTTGTACATTTGATTCGTATTCGAATGGATAGTCAGGATTTATGACTTTTATCGGGTTACAAAAAGCGATCCCGGGTTGATTTTTTGCTAATTGATAAAGATTTGAGTTTTATTACTTGGAATCGACTCATATAGCTTTGTTTGATGTTATTGAGTTATTTTTGGTTAGATTCGAGCCGTTCAGAGGTCGATTCACGTGGGAAGGTATTTTTAGAGTATTTATTTGGCTTATTTGAGGTAAGTATGTTGAGTAACTGTGTGGGAGAAATACCCCTTAGGATTTAGCCTTAAATATTTATTCGTGTTATGTGAAAAGCGGCATGCATACGAGGTGACGGGTATGTACATAGGTACTATATGTGGCTTATGACTGGATTAGACCTTAGGCTATTAATATGCATTAATTCGAGAATGTGCTTTATATGGAACATGCTTAATCACTTTGCAACTACATGAACATGATCGCTACAATTGAATTAGCCATAGTCATGCTTTATATGATGAACACCCATCCGTATTTTTATTATTGTCATATCCTATACACCTTGTTGATAAATTATGAGCTTATATCTTTGATAAAAATCTGGCATTATTATTTTTTGATAATTATGGCACATTTGGACATGTTGAACGGATTGATTGGGTGTTGGCACGGAGTCTTTGCCGTGCGATTGTGATTATTGTTGTACGCATGGGGCGAAATAAGGGTGGCGTTTTCTCAGGTTGCCCATGTAGTGAAATAAGGGTAGTGATATGCATATGTGATGAAATAAGGATGACATTTATTGTTATTTGCACATGCGGCGAATTAAGGGTGACACTATTGATGATACTATGTGATGATTTGAGGGTGATTCTCTTGATGATGTTATGTGTTGAAACAGAGATTATATATTGATCATATAAATATTTTCTTAAAACTCCTCATGCTTTTTAATGAGTTGTTAGTTGAATTTGACAAGCTATCATATGCCTTCACTTCTATTTAATGATTTGTCGTCAAAGATGGACTCTTATACGTTGAGTTGTTATCCCATATTCTAACGAGACTGTTTATATTATTTTTTATTACATATTCTGTTACCTATTATTGATATATTATACAAGTTATTAAATTAGTGAGTATCTTATGACTTGAACCTCGTCACTACTTCACCGGGGTTAGTCGTGATAGTTATTTGATACCGATTGTGGTGTATTTATACTACGCTTCTGCATATTTTTATGTAGTTCCAGGTGTTGGAGGCAACAGACCTAGGGAATGAGTGCTTACAGTAGTCGAGAGGATTCAAGGTGAAGTTGCATGACTGTTGCAGTTCCTTGAGTCCTATCCTTACATTGATACTATTATTTTTCATATCCGAACATATTGTATTTTGAGATATCCTTATGTATTCAGTTAGAGCTCATGACTCTGTACTACCTAGTTCTGGGGAGATGTATTGGGTATTGCCATTTTGGCTTGTGTTAACTATATTTCCAGTTTTATATTAAATTATGTCTTTTTATATCATGTTTTGTTGATTTAATATTGTTAAGTGGCTGGCTTATCTAGTGTTAGAGATTATATGTCATCACGACCCCTACGATGAGATTCGGGCCGTGACAAACCTCCAAGACAACAAAATAATGCAGCAAACCCATATATCTAACATTTTAAACTTATGTATCATACGTGACTTAAACTCATGCACAAGAGCACTAGAGGAGCTTGCATAGATGATATCACCAACATAAAGGCAAATAATGATTAAATCATTTTCACCTTTCTTCTTCACGTAAAGAGTAGGCTATTTTTTACTCTTAGAGTACCTATTGTTGAAAGTACCTATAAATTTTATTATACCATGTCCAATGAGCCTACTTCAATCCGTACAAGGAACTTATACAACTTTGTCTCTTTGCCTTTCTCTTATTCAGGAATGTTTACATGACATCAAACTGATAAATTGGCCATTGTAATTGTGCAGCCAAAGCCAAAATTGTCCCCACAGTTTCAAAGCGAGCAATTGGAGAAAGGTTTCTTTGAAGTCAAAACCATATTGTTAAGCATATTCTTTGACCCAAGCCAAACTTTGTGCCTCTATATGGTTCCATATTCACCGAGTTTTGTCTTAAATACCCATTTCAAACCAATTTCACTTTTACTTTCAGGTAGTATTGCCCCAAATGCACACACAAGTATACGCAGTCATCAAGTAATAAAGTGATTAGAAGTCGGATGCCGAACCCACGAGTACTTGTTATCAACTATTGACTAAATTACACTATCATAATTATCTGAACAAGAATTAAACCTAGAAGTATATTATTCTAAACTAATAAAAATAAAAAGAAATAACTAATGTACTTCGAACAGAGGACGAGCAATTTTTTTATGTTATCAATGCGAAGAAAGCGATCTAGGATTAATGGGTTATCTAACAATCTATGATGACCCGTTAGGTCGTTTTGAGTTCTCGCCTTAATTTTCATGATTCGAGATCTTCCATAGCTTCATTTGATATTTCTTGGTTTGCGTGCATGGTCTGTGTCTCTTTTCGAAAAGTTTTTATGTGAAATTTTGAAGAAAATAAAATTTTAACTAAAAATGAGGCTAGAGTTGACTACGGTCAATATTTTGTGTTAATGACCCCGGATTGATATTTTGGCGATTTTGGTAGGTCCGTATTTTGATTTTGGACTTGGGTGTATGTCCGACATTGAATTCGGAGGTCCGTAGATTGATTTGACTTATTTTACCGAAAGTTAGCAATTTGAAAGTTTGGAAACTTTCTAAGTTTGACCGTAGGTTGGGTTTATGGTTATCGGGTTCGAATTTTTATTTTGGGAATTGGAATAAATCCGTTTTGCTATATGCCTTGCCTGCAAAATTTGGTGTCATTCAGAGTTGGTTTGATAGGATTCAGACGCTTGGTTGTGATTCTAGAGGTTCTTGAGTTTTCTTTTGAATTTCATGCATTTTGATGTCCGATTCTTGGCTTTAGATGTTATTTTGGTATTTTGATCGCGCGAGCGAGTTTATATGATATTATTACACTTGTGTGTATGTTTGGTTTGGAGCTCAATGGGCTCGGGTGAGTTTCAGGCGTGTTTCAGATGAGTTTGGGTTGGTTGAAGACTGCTGGTGTGCTTCAGTTATGGTGCTAGGCTGCAGGTCTCGCATTTGCAATGACCTGTTCGCAAATACGAACTCCGCTTTTACGAAATTGAGCTTGCAATTGCGATGGGAGACTGGGTAGGGTAGTCTTCGCATTTGCGAAGAAATATTCGCAATTTGCAGACATCCCAGTATTCACTTTTGCGATTGCTTGGTCATTTTTTTGACTGAGCACCGGGCTTAGGCCGGTTTGCAAATGCGAACCTTTGATCGCATATTCGGTTGGATGGGACATCACAGCGATGTTTTTGTCGCAATTGTGACTTATGCAGACTGGGGGCATAGTTCGCATTTGCGGCATGTGTTTCGCATTTGCGATGATCATCCGTAGCTGGGTAAGAGGGGAAAGGTGGGAAATACCACTTCTCAACCCTAAACACTCTAGAGTGAGGCGATTTTTCAATAGCTACTTCTTCCCAAAATTATTGGTAAGTAACTTTAATCCATTTTCTTTCAATTACCCAATACTTTTCATGTATTTTCAACATCAAATCTAGGATTTTTATGGTAGAAATTAGAGATTTGGATAGAAATTGAAAATTTTATAAAATTGGGATTTAGACCTCAAATTGAGGTTGAATTTCGAAATAAATCATATAACCGGGCTTGGGGGTGAATGGATAATCGGACTTTGATCCGAATCTCGAGTTTTGATCATGCGGGCCTAAGGTTGACTTTTATTGACGTTTTTAAATTCATTAAAGATTGAACCTTTATCTTTTGTGGGTAATTTCTAAAACTTATTTGGAATTATTTGATCGATAATTATTTGGTTTGGAGGCTTGTTAAAAAGGCAAGGCCGTGCTTGGAATGATTGACTTGGTTGCAGAGTGGGGTAAGTATTGTGGCGAACATTGACTTGACGGAATTAGGACTTATTGGTCTATTTTCTACGTGAATTATGTGTGGGGATGGCGTATATATAAGGTGACGAGTACATATGCCTTGTATTGGGTTAAAGCATGTGGGTGGAAATTATTTATTGTATTATGTTGTTGCATTGATCATGCTTTCCATGCCTTAGTTAGCTTATTATTTCTCCAATTTTCCGCCTTCGTATTTTATTGGTTATTTTGAAGTTATGGGATATTGAAGGTTGTGATTACATCGCGGTTCTGGAAAGCCATACAACATGAGTTGGGTACTCGGGTGGAGTTGAGTATAGCATTTCACCCTCAGACGGATGGACAGTCCGAGCGCACTATTCAGATATTGGAGGATATGATCCGTGCATGCGTGATGGATTTTAGGGGTGCTTGGGATTAGTTCTTGCCACTTGCGGAGTTTGCCTACAACAATAATTATCAATCGAGCATTCAGATGGCCCCGTATGAGGCTTTGTATGGTAGGCGGTGCTGGTCCCCGGTGGGTTGGTTCGAGCCGGGTGAGGCTAGACTATTAGGTACGGACTTGGTTCAGGATGCTTTGGAAAAGGTTAAATTGATTCAGGATCGACTTCGTACAGGCTAGTCCAGACAGAAGAGCTATGCGGATTGAAAGGTTCGCGACGTTGTATTCATGGTTGGGAAGCGGGTCTTGCTTTGAGTTCGCCCACGAAGGGCTTTATGAGGTTCGAGAGGTGGCTTACAAACGTGCACTACCACCTAGTCTGTCTCCAGTTCATCCAGTGTTCCATGCTCCAAAAGTATCACAGCGATCCATCTCATGCGTTAGACTTGAGCTCAGTCCAGTTGGACAAGCATCTATCTTCTGTTGAGGAGCCGGGGGCCATTTTGGATAGGCAGGTTCGAAAGTTAAGGTCGAAGAGCATAGTTTCAGTAAAGGTTTAGTGGCGGGGTTATCCAGTCAAGGAGGCGACTTGGGAGACCGAGCATGATATGCATAGCCATTATCCTCATCTTTTCCCCAATTCAGGTATGTCGCTATACTCGTTCGAGGACGAACGCTTGTTTTAAGTGGGGGAGGATGTAATGACCCGGCCGGTCATTTTGAGAGTATTAGCCTCGATCCCCTATTTATTGCTCACTCAAATTTATTTTGTGGTTTTGTGACTTGCTGGGGTGCTTGGTGTCGGATTTGGAAGAGTTTCGGAGTGGAATAGGATACATAGTCCCTAAATTGGAAGTTTAAGTCATAGGAGTCGACTGTAGTTTGATTTGTGTGAAGACGACTCCGAAATGGAGTTTTGATGGTTCCTATAGCTCCGTAGGGTGATTTTCGTCTTAGGAGCGTGTCCGGATGTTGTTTTGGAGCTTCGTAGGTCATTTCGGCGTTAGTTGGCGAAAGTTGGAAAGTTAGAAAATTTTGGAAGGTTTGACAGGGAGTGGACTTTTTGATATCGGGATCGGATTCTGATTCCGGAAGTTGGAATGGGTCTGTAATGTCAATTATGACTTGTGTGCAAAATTTGAGGTCAATCATATGTGATTTGATAGGTTTCGGCATCGAATGTAAAGTTAGAAGTTCTAAACTTCATTAGGCTTGAATCGACACACGATTCATGTTTTTAGCATTGTTTGATGTGATTTAAAGGCTCGACTAAGTTCGTATGATGTTTTAGGACTTGTTGATATATTCGGACGGGGTCCCGGGGGCCTCAAATGTGAATCAGATGGAAATCAGATCATTTTTGGACTTGGGTAAATTTCTGATGTTGGGCTGGTTCTGGTGTCTTTGAACATGCGGAGGGACAGGCCGCAGGTGCGGGCTCGCAAATGCGGGTGGTTGATCGCAGCAAAGAATTGTGTCCTACCCATCTGGAACCGCAGATGCGGTTAGAGTTCTGCAGAAGCGGACTCGCAGGGGCAATTGAGGAAGCGCATAAGCGGAAAGGCTAGCCAAGCCTGGGGTCGCAAAAGCGGAGCCCCTTCCGCAGGAGTGAGAGAGCAGATACAGCATTTTGGTCCGGAGAACTGGTTTTTCTGGGCTAAGTGAGAACTTCACCTGCAATGGAAATTCCGCAGGTGGGGCGAAGCAGATGCGAAATCGCTAGCCAGAAAAGCCTAAGTTCGAGGGTTTGATTTCATTATCCATTTTTTGACCTAGAGAGCTCGGATTGAGGCGAAAGTTTGAGGGATTTTCAGAGAAAGCATTTGGGTAAGTATTCTTGACTCATTTTTGATTAATTCCCTCGAATCTATTGTTGTTTTCTTCATTTAATTAGTGTTTTTAGTTGAAAAATTTGCGAACAATTTGGAAAACTTCTTAGGCTAACAATTGGGGATTTGAAAGGTGATTTGAGGTCGGATTTGAGTAATTATTGTATGGTGGAAATCAATATCGAATGGATGTTCGATTTTTATAATTTTGGTCGGGTTCCGAGACGTGGGCCCAGGTCGACTTTTTATAGGGCTTTTTCAATTCTTTGCTAAAGTCGTAATTTCATTATTTAAATTAGTTTTATATAGTTATATTTATAATATTTTCTCCGTTCCAATTTATGTGAACCTATTTAATTGTACACGGAGTTTAAGAAAAAATGAAGACTTTGGGAATTTATGGTCCTAAACAATTCAAAAAGGGCCCCAGAGTATTTGTGTGGTTATAAAAGCTTCTCATTAAGGGTAGAATTGTAAGTTTAAGCAAAATTATTTCCAAATTTAGAAAGGGGTCATTCTTTTTGGAACGGACCAAAAAGGAAATAGGTTCACATAAACTAGAACAGAGGTAGTATGAAATTATTTTGGCTAGATTCGAGCCGTTCGGAGTTGCAAAATCAAGAGAAAGGCCTTCTAGTGGATCGATTTTGCGTGGTTTGAGGTAAGTGACTCGTCTAACCTTGTGTGGGAGAAATTCCCCTTAGGATTTTGGTATTGTTATGATAATTTGTGATATGTGAGGGCCGTGTATGCGAGGTGACAAGTGCGTACACGGGCTAAATGTTGAAATTTTGATTTTATTTAAGTAGTTTCCTTTTTATGCCTTAGCTCAGTTATTTAGCATGTATAGTCATCATGTTTAGCCTAATTTCACTGGTCTACTTGTCTTATCTCTTTTTTGTAACTTGTACCGCATGCTTAGTTGAATTACCTGCTTTCTTGATTCCATATTCCTTATTTAACTGTGGAATTCTTTACTTGAAATTGCTATCCTTGAAATATCGTTGTTTCAGTTGTTATGGTTTGGCTTCTGTGATTTATTGTTGAGATGATTGTTTGATTGTTGCACGAGGTTTCTGTCATGCGATTGTTATTGTTTCCACGAGGTTTCTATCGTGCCGTTGTGATTATTGATATGCATGCGGTGGTATAAGGTCTTGGTGTTGAAACGCATGCAGTGAGATAAGGTGGGCTTGATATGCGTGGCTAGCAGGGGAACTACTAGAAGTCATGCGGCGTAATAAGGTTGGCTAAAACGCGAGATGCTATTTCGAAAAAATAATTTTTCAAAATAAAATATAAAAGCTCCCGCAGTGATATAAGGAAAGATTGTGAGATATTTACTTTTGGAACTACGAGGCGGTACCTCGGGAGTGCCCTTGTTGATTCCTCTATTTGCTGTATTGCTTGTTGTTGTCTTTCCTTAACTTGTAAGATTTTTTGTTTTTCTTTCATGTTGTATCTGTCTTTCTTTGATTCCGTGTTATTACCTTTCGTAAATTCTCATTGTTTCACTTCTCTGTCATTTCATTATATTATTTTATATCCTGCCTTGTTTCTTATTATTTTCAGTAGGGCCCTGACCTGACATCGTCACTACTCTACCGAGGTTAGGCTTGACACTTACCGGGTACCGTTGTGGTGTACTCATAGTACGCTTCTGCACATGCTTTTGTGCAGATCCAAGTATTGCCTACCAGAATAGGTACTAGTGAGCTAGTCCGTACGTGGAGACTTCAAGGTATATCTGCCAGTGTCCGCAGACCTCGGAGTCCCCCTCTGTCTTTATTATGTTGTTTTCTTATCCTCATTAGACTCTGATGTATAGAGATATTTAGTATTTCTTATATCTACCGGGTTTTGGGAGTTATTTATATTTGGGTTGCATTTTTTAATTATTATAATTGTTGACGTTTTGAGTTTTAGCTTAATATTTCAGTTATTCCGCATACTTGTTAGGCTTACCTATGGGCTTAGTATTCATGTGTCGATCCAGTTAGTAGAAGACCATCAAAATGGTCTACCCCAATAATATTGAGCCTTTATTTAAATCAATTTAATTATATTCAAATAACTAACCCAATATATATATTAGCTCATAATATTTATTTAAACCAAAATATATTTAATTTGGGATTAAATCCAAACTTCTCATGGATTTATATTTAATAAAATTTTAATTACCTACAAATACATCCTACTTTAAAACTTGTATGGATGTTAAATTATTACGACTAGGCTTGAAGTATCTTGAAACGTCAAATTTGAATATCATGTTAACCCTGAACTTAAAAAATCCATAGCGGCCATTCATTTGTAATGCATGTCTTCTATTGAAATGTTGATCATTGAGACTATTGTATCAATCATATTTGATATAAATATGAATGCTTGACGTTACACTCTTGGCATTTGAACTTTAACTTTTCTAAAGTCTCTCACTTTTGCATGATTAGAAAATAATCTTTCCAACTGCAATGATTAGCTTGAGAATATGTCATGAATTTTTCTTTTGCACATAATATTCTTATCTGCAATGAAGTTAGTGTGCAACTACTTTGACTTTAGCCATATCATGGCCACATATTGACCCATGTTATATTTAATCGGTAAAGAAGTATACCACCGCCACTACATGCATGTGTGATTCCTTTTGAAGATTAATACCTAGTCCGTGTTGGTATCAACATGACAGAGCCACCTTAAAACTTGTTCCCACATCGAGAAACATATGCTCAACGCCCTCTTTTACAATCCATATAAATCCCTTGTTCTCATGTTAATTGAGAATCAACCAGTGACGTCTTCAAGCCAACTCAACTTTGGGCTTTGACGATTAGGAAGCACTAGCGCGAAGGTGATTTCCTCCTTCTCCTTGTTTCTTCATTGTCTTCTTCATTATTTTCTCTCATTTTTGTAAACCAAGCAAAATGGATAGTCTTGTTCAAAAGGGATAATACATGTATGAAGAAGGTGATCATAGGGCGCAAAGAGATGGATTCTCATCCCTGCTCTAAAATCGGTGAGATAATCTTAGGGCGCAAAGGGATAAGAACTCATCGCCATCCGAAAATCATCAGCTCAAAGGGATGGACAATCATCTCAGCCTGAAAACTGGTAAAACTTGATGAAAAACTGGTAAAACTTGAAGAAGTTGATCTTAAGTTGGAGTATGGAGACAAGCTTTTGTATGTGCCTTCAATTTCGATTAATTCAACTCGAAGACTAGGAAAACATGAAGACTCTACCTTGAAGATTTAGCGGAATTAAAGAATCCAACTTAAAAACTTGGCAGATTTGAGGTATCCATCTTGAAGTTTTGGTGTACTTGAAGAGTTCATCTTGAAGACTTGGAAGACTTGCAAAATCCGACTTGAAGGTTTGACAGGAGCAGAGAACCGACTTGAACAGATTTGAAGAATCCAACTTGAAGATTGATATACTTGAAGACCTGGCAGACTTGATGACTTTAACTTAAAGATCAGCAGACATTATAACTTGACACACTTAATGACTTTAACTTGAAGACATTTCCTACTAAAAAATTATAACCATCTTAATGGAGAAGCCAACTCGGTATGGAGGCTTACCCCCATTGAGCCATCAATATTCAATAAGGCAAAGGATACACATAATCTTAATTTTCAGGCTCCAACCAAGCAAATTCTATTCCATCATACATCACTCTAACAATATGTAAGGCCCCGTATAAATTTTAGCCAAAAACTCGGGGTTTCGTGATGCCAAGATAGATTCCTGCGTTATTATAGTAGAAATTATTCGCGGCGAACTTGCGAGCCACAGTTCGGACTTTTTGGATTGAACAGTACCCTACGGTCTTAGAGAAAAATATATCGCAGAAGAATGCATTTCTGCGGCCCATTATGCGGCAGCATAATCACTCTGCGGAGCGCATAATGGCCGCAGAGTGAAGCAGAAAATTTGGCTAATTTGAGGTCAGCTTTGCGGTCGATTATGCGACCGCATAATCACTATGCAGACCGCATATTGGTCGCATAATTACTCTTGGGTTTCTGCGAAGGGAGTTCTACGGTGCATTATGCGACCGCAGAATAGGTATGCGGACCGCATACTGGTCGCATACCTGAGCCGAAATTTCAGGCCCCTAAGGGCCATTTCTGCGGTAACTTTGCGGACCACATAACTATTATGGGGTCGCATATCCGACCGCAGACCTGTGTCGTGGCACCTTTCTAATTAATTTAAAATCCGACCCCCATTCCGTTAAAATACCCCTTTTATTTATTTTGAAGGTCATTTATGATATTTCTAGAGAGAGAGAGAGAGAGGGTTCTAGAGGGAGGGCCTAATTTTTCATCAATTAATCTTCTACCATAACTCAAAGCTTTGGAAATATTCAAGTAAGGCACCAAATTCTTCATCCAAAAAGGTAAGACTTCATCACCCCAGCTCTTAATTTCAAACATAGCTATAATGGGGTACTAGTGTGATACTTCATGGGTATGAGGGTGGTTATCTTGCATGCATGTTTGATAAAGAGTGTATGGAAAAAATGAGCTAGAACCATGAACATTTTCCTAATTCTAGGTTCAATTTGTATATTGCTAAAATAGATTGAGGTTGCTAAGGGTTCCGGATAATTGTAGAGTCTAAAGAAGCTCAATTGAGGTATGTATGGCTATCTCTCTTCTTCTTAGAATCGAACTCCTGGTGTCCGAATAATTGATGTGAGTTCCGACTTGATCATATTAGAATTGTTTGCCTTAGTGTGTTGGATTGAAAGATTCATGCTCCCTAATTGTTCTAGATGTTCACCATGTCATCATGCTATTTGAGAACGTAATTATGATTTCCAAGCTTCTTCCCTTATGTGTGCAATGCCTTGTGTGATGGTGCTTATCGACATGAATGATGATGTTACTTGAACGAATAAAAAGGGAAAGACTTGAATTGTAAAATGTGCCCAAGTGCCAAGAACTATTTAATAAATAAGGCTGTGAATTGAGTGAACAATTGAAAGAGGTTATGTCTCAAGTGAGATGGCTTAGCTGATCGGGCCTAGATCAGACGCCATGATGTACACATAGTGGCATTTGTGTTGGAATTATTGATTTACAATGTGGATATGGATATGTCTCACTTGAGATGGCTTAGCCGGTCGGGTCGAGACCGGACTCCGTGAAAAAACACGGTGGCATTGTGAGTTGTGGCATTTGGCACTAAAGATTATTAACCTAAAAAGATGGAAAGATTGAATTGGAAACTATATGATCCTTACTTGGTGTTTCTTGTATTTCTGTGAGGTACTTATTGATTATTATGACTGCCTTCTCTTTGTTTCACTATTCATTCTACTAAGATTGGTGTTTGCCTTACATACTAGTACTATTCGACAGTACTAATGTCCCTTTTGCCGGGGGTGCTACATGTTTGAATGGATGTAGGTGGTTCCATCGCAGATAGCGCTGATCGCAGTTAGTGGTGCTCTCCCTCACACTCATCACAGCAGTCTTGGTGAGCCACACTTCTTCCTGGGGTCATGTAGTGTTTCTTTTGTATAAGTTACCATATTTTGAGGTATAGCCGGGGCCTTGTTTCCGGCATTATCATGATTGTTTTTTGTATCATTAGAGGCTCCGTAAACGTTTATGTGGGCCGTGTATGGGTATCAGAGTGGTCACTGGACTAAGTTGTATTTTGGAAACTTAACTATGGATCATGAATGAGTCGGGTAGGGAAGGTCTAATAGGCTTGCTCGGCCGGGTACACTCGGTTGAGCGCCGGTAGCGCTCCCTGAGGTTGGGGCGTGACAATCATGGTATCAGAGCCTAAGGTTTTAAAGTGTCCTTGGATGTCTCGGAGCCGTGTCTAGTAGATCCCTTCTTATCGGTGTGTTATCGACCACTTCTATAATTAGGGGGCTACTTGGACATTTAGGAATAATACCCTTCATTGTTGTTCTATATCGTGCGATAGATCGGAATGTGAGGTTGTTCTCCTCTAACTTGTGCATTGTTCTAACTTTCAGTAAATGGCACCTAAGAAGAGAGCGAGAATTGGCCAAGAAGCCAATGCCACCTCAGGAGTGGCTGTTGATCCCCTACTTGATAATGCAGGTGAGGATAATCCCCCTACTATCCTACTGCTTGATTCGTCTACTCTAGAACAGACTACCCCAGTTCCTACACCCGCGGAGGGTGCCACAATCCCTCCCGCCGATATACCTGTTCCACCTCCAGCCCTAGCTCCCGGTCCCGGTATTTCTAATGGAGATCTTAGGGGAGCTATTCAGATGCTGACTCAGTTAGTAGCTTCTCAGGCCCAGAGGTCAAATGTTGCACCCACCCCATTTAGCTTGCAAGGGGATTCTTTTGGTTCCAGGGTAAACAGGTTCCTTCAGTTAGACCCTCCAGTGTTCACAGGTACTGATCCCGAGGCAGACCCTCAGGATTTCATTGATGAGATGCATAAGACTCTCTGAGTTATGCGTGCTACTCAGATGGAGGGAGTAGAGTTGGCCTCTTATCGTCTGAAAGGGGTGGCATATTCCTGGTTTGAGATGTGGGAAGATTCCCGTGAGGAGGGGAGCCCTCCGGCGAGATGGAGTGAGTTCGCGGATGCCTTCATAGATCATTTCTTGCCTGCTGAGACTAAGGTAACCTGTGCCATGGAGTTTGAGACCCTTAAACATGGTAGTAAGAATGTGTAGGAATATCTCATGGAGTTCGTGCGCCTATCAAACTATGTTGTTCATATGATGCCGACTATGGAGTCTAGGGTGCGTCGATTTGTGCAGGGCCTTAGCCCTTTGGTTATTAATGAGGCTACCACAACTGCTCTAAATTCCGACATGAACTATGGATAGATGGTGGCATTTGCCCAAGCTACGGAGGCTCAAAATTTAAAGCTCAGGATGGAACGGGAAAGTAGTAGTAGGGCCCGATCAACAGGCAACCTTGGGGATTCGTTCGGATGTGGGAGATCAGCTTTTCGGGGAGGATCATCAGGGCCGTCCCAGTCTTATGCTCAGTCTTCAGCTAGTGCCCCGCCACCAGGGCATGACCAATAGCATGGGAGTCGCTTTAGGCCCGGTCAGGGCAGCAGGGGGTCCCACCATCAGCTCCGATCAGGAGGGAGATTCCAGTAGCAGCAGAGAGCCCCATGCCCTAAGTGTGGGGGGATACATTCGGGAGTCTGCTACCTGGACATGTAGGTATGTTACGGATGCAGAATGAGAGGCCATATTCAGAGGGAGTGTCGTGCACCCTGTCAGGGTACAAGCAGGGGCATAACTCAGTCATCCAGTCCTACAGCTGCTACATCTTCAACACCCCTTCCAGCTCGAGGCTCTTCAGCACCCATAAGGCGTGGTGCAGCTAGGGGTGGTGCACAGAGTTCGGGAGGACCCAACCGATTCTATGCTATGAGTGGTCGACAGAGTGCAAAGGCTTCCCCAGATGTCGTCACAGGTATATTGACTATTCAATCTCATGATGTGTATGCCCTTATTGATCCCGGATCTTCTTTGTCATATGTTACCCCTTATGTTGCTACAAGCTTCGGAATAGAACCGGAATAGCTTCATGAGCTGTTCTCTATATCTACTCCAGTTGGCAAGTCTATTATGGCCGCGTGGGTTTATAGAGATTCTGTTGTCACGGTGCATGGTCGGGATACCATGGCTGATCTCATTGAACTGGGGATGA
This sequence comes from Nicotiana tabacum, assembly GCF_000715075.1. Classification (NCBI taxonomy): domain Eukaryota; kingdom Viridiplantae; phylum Streptophyta; class Magnoliopsida; order Solanales; family Solanaceae; genus Nicotiana; species Nicotiana tabacum. The sequence goes on along the minus strand of NC_134083.1, from coordinate 123,442,035 downwards.
TTGATTTTGATATAATAATGGGAATGGACTGGCTTTATTCATGTTTTTCCAAACTCGACTGCCGAACCAGAATTATGAGGCTTGAGTTTCCTAATGAGCCAGCTGTTAAGTGGGAGGGGAATAATGTTATGCCAAAAGGTAGGTTTATTTCTTACCTTAAGGCCACAAAGATGATCAAGAAGGGGTGTATTTATCATTTGGTCCGAGTTACAGACACCACTACTGAGGTGCCTACCCTTGAATCTGTACCAATTGTGAATGAATTCCCCGATGTTTTTCCGGATGAGCTCCCTGGAATTCCTCCAGACAGGGAGATTGATTTTGGGATTGATGTGATGTCGGGCACGCAGCCTATATCCATTCCACCTTATAGAATGGCGCCGGCATAATTAAAAGAGCTAAAGGAATAACTAAGGGATTTGCTAGAGAAAGGTTTTATCCGACCGAGTGTGTCACCTTGGGGCGCACCGGTTCTCTTTGTCAGAAAGAAAGATGGATCGCTGAGGATGTGTATTGATTACCGGCAACTCAACAAAGTCACAATCAAAAACAAATACCCATTGCCTAGAATAGATGATTTGTTTGATCAATTACAAGGTACTAAGTTCTTCTCTAAAATTGATTTGCGGTCCGGGTACCATAAATTGAAGGTAAGGGAGCAGGATATTTTGAAAATAGCTTTCAGAACCCGGTATGGGCACTTTGAATTTTTGGTAATGTCTTTCGAGCTAAGAAATTCCCCGGCAACTTTCATGGATCTTATGAATCGAGTCTTCAATCCATTTCTTGACTCATTTGTGATAGTATTCATTGACGACATCCTTGTTTATTCACGAAGTCGAGAGGATCACGCCGACCACCTCAGGGCAGTTCTGTAGACTCTTCCTCAACACCAATTATATGCAAAGTTCTCGAAATGTGAATTTTGGCTTGAATCTGTTACATTCCTGGGTCATGTCGTCTCTGGAGAAGGAATTAAGGTCGATCCTCAAAAGATTGCAGCGGTGAAGGATTGGCCTAGACCTACTACTCCAACAGAGATTCACAGTTTCTTGGGTTTGGCCGGGTATTATAGGAGGTTCGTGGAGGGGTACTCCACTCTTGCCTCTCCATTGACTAAATTGACGCAGAAGGCGGTTAAGTTCCAGTGGTCCGATGCTTGTGAAATGAGCTTCCAGGAATTGAAATCAAGATTGACTTCGGCGCCGGTATTGACCCTGCCAGAGGGTACCGCGGGGTTTGTGGTGTATTGCGATGCTTCAAGGATCGGTCTTGGGTGTGTATTAATTCAACATGGTAAGGTTATAGCATATGCTTCAAGGCAACTTAAGAATCATGAAAAGAACTATCCAACTCATGACTTAGAGCTTGCGGCGGTGGTTTTTGCATTAAACATTTGGAATCATTATTTGTATGGAGTCCATGGAGATGTGTTCACGGAACACAATAGTCTTCAATACATTTTCAAGCAGAAGGAATTGAACTTAAGCAGAGAAGGTGGCTTGAGTTGCTCAAAATTATGACATCGACATTTTGTATCATACGGGGAAAGCTAATGTGGTGGCGGATGCTCTTAGTCGTAAATCTATGGGTAGTTTGGCTCACTTGGAGGCATGTCAAAGGCCCTTGGCCTGGGAGGTTCATCAGTTGGCCAGTTTGGGAGTTCGTCTTGTGGACTCTAATGAAGGGGGAGTGATTGTGCGAAATAGGGCGGAATCATCGCTCGTGGCAGAAGTCAAGGAGAAACAATACAATTATCCAGTGTTGGTGTAGCTGAAGGAAGGGATTCATAAACATAAGATTACGGCTTTTTCTCTTGGCATGGATGACGGTACATTATGGTACCAAGGACGACTATGTGTTCCAAACATAGATGGTCTTCGGGAAAGATTCATGGCAGAAGCTCATACTTAAAGATATTCCGTGCACCCAGGCTCTACAAAAATGTATCATGATCTCAAGGAAGTTTATTGGTGGAATGACATAAAGAGAGTTGTGGCGGACTTTGTGGCAAAATGTTCAAACTGTCAACAAGTGAAGGCCGAGCATCAAAGGCCCGGTGGGTTAGCTTAGAGTATACAAATTCCAATGTGGAAATGGGAAATGATCAATATGGATTTTGTGGTAGGGTTACCATACACTCCGCGTAAGTTTGACTCAATTTGGGTGATCGTGGATTGACTCACAAAATCAGCACACTTCTTACTAGTTAAATCCACTGACACTGCGGAACAATATGCTCAATTGTATATCAAGGAAATAGTCAGGCTTCATGGAACTCCAGTTTCCATCATTTCCGATCGAGGGGCCTAATTCACAGCTAATTTATGGAAGAAATTTCAGCAAGGTTTGGATACGCAGGTAAATCTTAGCATGACTTTCTATCCACAGACTGACAGGAAAGCAGAGCGGACTATTCGGACACTTGAGGACATGTTGCATGCGTGTGTGCTTGATTTCAAGGGTAGCTGGGATGATCATTTGCTGCTCATAGAATTTGCTTATAACAACAGCTTCCATGCTAGTATTCAGATGGCGCCATTTAAGGCCTTGTATGGTAAAAGATGTAGATCACCAATTGGGCGGTTCGAGGTTGGAGAAGCTGAACTAATAGGATCAGACCTTGTGCATCAGGCTATGGAAAAGGTTAAGATCATAAAAGAGCAGTTGAAAACTGCTCAGAGTTGTCAAAAATCCTATTCGGATGTTCGTCGCAGAGACTTAGAGTTCAAGGAAGATGATTGGGTGTTCTTGAAGGTATCTCCCATGAAGGGGATCATGCTTTTTGGAAAGAAAGGGAAATTAATTCTAAGGTATGTCGGGCCGTACAGAATCATTCAAAGGATAGGTCAGGTGGCGTACAAGCTTGAGCTACCACCTGAGATGTCATTAGTGCACCCGGTACTCCATGTGTCCATGCTGAAGAAGGTAGTTGGAGATCCGTCCGCTATTGTGCTGGTTGAGACCATCGAGGTTAGTGAAGAATTGTCATATGAAGAGATTCTGGTTGCTATTCTTGATAGACGTCCGAAAGTTGAGAAACAAAGAAATTTCATCCGTGAAGGTATTATGGTGAAACCAACAAGTCGAAGAAGCTACTTGGGAAGCCGAGAATGAAATGAAATAGAAGTACCCTCATTTGTTTGAATAGCCATGTAAAAGTTCTATGAAGTTGTTTCCCATAAATTGTGTATCATTTGTTCGGCTAATGTAAAGATATTCCTTCTGAGCTATATGTTCCTTATAAGGACTCAGTGAGTGTTATTTTGTGTTATGTTGCATTATTTGACCGTACGAATACGTGTTAGGATGTGTTTCTGGGGCTCTATGGCAGGTGGATAGGCCTAATTACAAAGGAAAGTCTAGCGAAATTTTCAGGAAGTTAGGCAAATTTGGGGCTAATGGTATATGATATAACTGAAGCTGTGTTAAGTGAACCTTGATCCTCATTCAAGGACGAATGATCTTAAGTGGGGGAGGATGTAAGGCCTGGTACAAATTTTAGCCAAAAACTCGGGGTTTCATGGTGCCAATATAGATTCCTGCGTTATTATAGTAGAAATTCTTCGCGGCGAACTTGCGAGCCACGGTTCGGACTTTTTGGATTGAACAGTACCCTACGGGCTTAGAGGAAAATGTTTCGCAGAAGAACACATTTCTGCGGTCCATTATGCGGCCACATAATCACTCTACGGATCGCATAATGGCCACAAAGTGAAGCAGAACGTTTGGCTAATTTTAGGTCAGCTTTGCGGTCGATTATGCGACCGCATAATCACTATGCGGACCGCATATTGATCACATAATTACTCTTGGGTTTCTGTGAAGGGTGTTCTGCGGTGCATTATGCAACCGTAGAACAGGTATGCGGATCGCATACTGGTCGTATACCTGGGCCTAAAGTTCAGGCCCTTGAGGGCCATTTCTGCGGTCACTTTGCGGATCGCATAACCATTATGCAGTCGCATATGCGACTGCAGACCTGTGTCGGGGCACCTTTTTTCTTAATTTAAAACCCGACCCCCATTCCGTTAAAACACCTCTTTTGTCTATTTTGAAGCACATTTATGATATTTCTAGAGAGAGAGAGAGAGAGAGGGTTCTAGAGGGATGGCCTAAATTTTCATCAATTAATCTTCTACCATCACTCAAAGCTTTGGAAATATTCAAGTAAGGCACCCAATTCTTCATCCTAAAAGGTAATACCTCATCACCCCAGCACCCTATACCATCACTCAAAGTTTATGTGGGTCGTGTATGGGTAACGGAGTGGTCACTGGACTAAGTTATATTTTGGAAACTTAACTATGGCATAATGTATATAATGAAAAATGGACTAGTAACGTTTATGCATGTATATCTGATCTCTCCCCTTTTAGAAGATGGTAATATGTCTTCTTTTCGGATCATGAATGAGTCGGGTAGGGAAGGTCTAATAGGCTTGCTCGACCGGGTACACTCGGTTGAGCGCCGGTCATGCTCTCCGAGGTTGGGGCGTGACACAATATTTGGGGTGATATATATTTTGAACTTATGAGACTGAATATAGAATGAAACCCTAAGCTGCCTACGCACCTCAGTAAACAAGATCAAGTCATTCTGTATTTCAGAATGGGTGAGTTTTTTATAATGTCCTAACATTTGTCTAGGCACCTTTTTCAAGGTTTTCAACCTACCAGACATTTTTTTGTGTCCAAAATTTTTCCTAGACCACCTCATCGAGGTTTTCAACCTAGCAAACTTTTGTTTTGCGTCCTAACTTTTTCCTAAGCGGCATATTTTGAGGTTTTCAACCTAGAGAACTTTTTTTGTGTCTTTGATTTTGCCTAGGCTGCCTCTTTCGAGGTCTTCAACCCTGCGAACATTTTGTTTTGGATGTGCACAGTTTATACTCTTGCGGGCTAGGAGTAACATGCAGTTTATGCTCTTGCGTTAAGGAGCATAGCAATTTGCAATTTAAGCTCCTATTTTGAGGAGCTTTACAATCTGAAGACTTTGCTCAAATTTGAAGAGCTTCATGACATGGAGTGTAGGCTCGTGCGTGAATGAGCATAGTTGCTTTCAAGGATAGTACTTCTTAAAGAATTATCCATTGATAGGCCTATTCTCAAGCCATCCGCATCAATAAGCTTGTAAGGACCACTTGAATAAATGTTTTGCATAACATTTGGTCCATCCAATTTGTAAGTTAACCTAGTTCCAGTTTGATGAGAAATGATGATAGGCCTTCTTACCGTAGGGACTTGATGTAACGACCCGACCGGTCGTTTTTCTTTCTAGAATCCCATTCCCCTATTTGAGACTTCCCATATGTGCTTTTCCTATTTTATGACTTACGGGGGCAGTTGATTTGGTTCTGATAGGGTTTGGATTGAAGTCAGAATACTTAGTTTCACGGTAGTGGCCTAAGGTAACCATGTTTGACTTAAGTCAAAACATTGAGTAAATGACCTTGAATTGTAATTTGAAGGCTCCAATAGGTTGGTATGATGAATTTGTACTTGGGTGTATGTCGAGGTTGAGTTTCGTATGGTCCGGGAGAGATTCAGCGCTTATTGCTGGAAGTTGGCATTTTGAAGGTTTAAGAATTTGATAAGTTTGACTTGGAGTGGACTTTGGTGATATTGGATCTTGTTTGGTATTATTAACATGGGGTTAGGTTCACATTTTCATATTGGAATTATGTGTGAAATCTGGTTCCATTCCCAGTTGTCTATGTATGATATGTCGCGTTTGGAGTTAGCTGAATGAAGTTGGAAGTTTGGAATGTCGATTAGTTTGGTTTTGGGTGCGATTCTTGGTTGTGATATTATTTTATGTGTTTTGAGACCTTAAGTAGGTCCAGATTATGTTTATGGACGTGTTGGTATGATTGGACGGGGTCCAAGGTGGCTCGGGTGAGTTTCAGACCACTTAAAGCATGTTGAACTTGGCAAATTTTGCTGATGTCAGGTGCGCTTCGCGATCGTAGAGTGTTGTTTTGGGCCACGGTAGTAATTATTTTTCGTAATTGTGGAATGGGCTACGCGATCACAAATGGTGATCTGGTTGTGCTTCGCGTTCGCATGGTGAGGGTCATGAATGTGATGTTTTAGCGGGGCTAGCCTGGGTTAGCAGTTGCTCATCGTAATCACACAAGCTCTTTCGTGATCGCAGAAGAATAAGTTCTCAGGCTGGGATGATTGGACTTTGTGTTAGCGAAGCAGGGCTTTTGTTTATGTTGGCTTGGCCTGATGTTGGTTGCGAGAACAAGAGGTCCATCATATTCAGGAAGAAGGTAATTTCAGTAGTGGCAGAGATGGCCTTTGCAATCGCGAGGCTTCGTTCGCGATCATAAAGAGGTACGCCTGGGCAGAATATAAGTTTGCAATTCAGGGTTAGGCTCATTTCATCTCATTTCTCTCTTGCTAAGGCAATTTTAGGTGATTTGGAAAATCCATTTTCATAAAATAACATAAGGTAAGTGACTCTAACTTGTTAAGAGCTAAATACATGAATTATATATGTATTTTAACACTGAGTTAGTAGAAATTATGAGATTTTGTTGGAAAACCTAGAATTGGCAAAAAAGAAATATGATCATGAAATTGGACATATAATTGGAAACAAATTATATATTTGAGTTCATTATGCTATGGGTAACATTTATTTTTGAGAATTTTTGGAATCTGGGCACGTGGGCCTAGGGTTGTCTTTTCTTTACTTTTTGTGTAGGGTTAAGAATTGTTTCTAATTGTTAAATTATGGGTTTTTGAGTATGTTTTGATTGGTTTGCATGTTCTTTGGCTAGTTTCCAACCGGTTAGCATTGGTTTGAGGTGTTAGAGAGGTGTTGGAGTTGATTGTCGAATTTTAGAGCAAGGAAATTCTCTTGCCGAATCTTGTAAGGGGAATCTTATCCCCGTAGGTATTCTATTTTCTACATGATACGTGTTATGGGAGCTACGTATGTACGAGGTGATGAGCGTCTATGCGTATCCTAGATTCTTGATATGTCTAGGTAGACTTAGACATACACCATGCTTTAACTGTACGGCTTGAATTAATCTTGTCTGCTTAAATACTTGAATTCATGACTCAGATTGAGACTAGAATAGCACAGTTTACCGAGCCTTGTTACTTTAAGAATTTGGCGGGATACTTGATTTATAAGTAGAGTTATGCCCTCTCTTACGTGCGTATCCTCGTGTTGTACTTATTTGTTCTGTGGTTTCATGACTACTTAACTTGCACGTATCTTTGCAAGTTGAAATAGTGACCCGTTAAAAGTTTCACTACTCTAATGGGATCGGGCCGTTTGCCTCAGCAGTATTATAAAATACTACTCTTATGGGATTGGGTTATTCGCCTCAGCAATATTCTTATGGGATTGGGTCGTTCACCTTGGTAGTATCATGTAATACTATTCTTATTGGATCGAATTGTGTGCCTCAGCAGGATTATATGACACTATTCTTATGGGATCAAGTTGATAGCTTCAACAATATTCTTATGGAATCAGGCCGTTCGCCTCGGCAGGGTTATGTAAAATGTCTCGATAGGTAGTCCGCGTGTATCAGAGTATCTTGACAGATTTGTGCCTGCTTACTTTATTGTAAAGCATGTTGTACATACTTATCTACTTTGTTTCTACTTGCCATGCTTCTTACTTGTCTACTTTTTATGTACACTGATTATTGGACCTCTAGTATGTATTGATGTCGACCCCTCGCCGCTACTTCTTCGCAGTTAGACTAGATACTTACTAGGTAAGCATTGATTTACGTACTCATAATATACTTCTGCACTAATTGTGCATACAAGTACATCTGGTGGTCACATAGGCACGTATGTGTACTTGCTGGGGAACTTATTCTGCTTCATGATTGCATGGTGACGGTCACGAACGTGATGTGTTAGCGGAGCTGGCACGGGTTGGCAGTTGCTCTTCCCGATTGCGCGAGTCTTTCACGATCGCAGAAAAGGAAGTTCTGGGGCTGGGACGCTTTGCATTCACGGAGCTGGGTTCGCATTCGCATAGGCTTGGCTGTCTATTGGTCGCGATCCTGGGAGGTCCCTCGCATTTTCAAAGAAGGTAATTTTGGTTGTGGCAGAGTTGGCCTTCACGATCGCGAGGGTGCTTCTGCTATCGCAAAGAGGTACGCCTGGGCAGAATATAAGTTTTCAATTTGGGGTTTATGCTCATTTCATCTTATTTCTCTCTTGCTAAATCAATTTTGGGCGATTTGGAAGAGTCGTTTTCATCAACTAATATAAGGTAAGTGATTCCAACTTGTTGTGAGCTAAATACATAAATTATATATGGTTTTTAACATGGAAGTTAATAGAAATTGTGAGATTTTGTTAGAATACCAAGAATTGGTAAAAGGGGCATTTTACCATGTAATTGGACATGAAATTTAAAATAAATCATATATTTGAGATTGTGATGCTATGGGTAACATTTAGTTTCGAGAATTTTTTAAATCCGGTGCGTAGGCTCGGGGTTAAATTTTGTTGACTTTTCATGTGGGGTTGAGAATTATTTCTAATTGTTACATTATGGGTTTTTGTTTTGATTGGTTTGCACGTTCTTTGTCTAGTTTCAGATCGGTTGGCATTGGTTTGAGGTTTTAAGAAGTGTTGGAGCCGATTATTGAATTTTGAAGCAAGGTAAGTCTGTTGTCTAATCTTGTAAGAGGGAACGTATCTCCGTAGATATTTTATTTGCTATATGCTATGTGTTATGAGAGCTACATACGTACAAGGTGACAAGCGTCCGTGCGTATGTTATATTCTTGATAAGTCTGGGAAGACTTAGACTTACACCATACTTTAAGTGTACTACTCAAGTTAATCTTGTCTGTTTAAATACTTGAATTCATGACTTAGATTGCATAGTTTACCACGCCTTGTTACTTAAAGAATTTGGCGGATACTTGATTTATCAGTAGAGTTATGCCTTCTCTTACGTACGTATCCTCGTGTTATACTTATTTGTTTGGTAGTTTCTTGACTACTTGACTCGCACGTATCTTCGTGAGTTGGGCTAGTGATCGGTTAAAAGTTTCGCTACTCTTATGGGATCAGGTCATTCACCTTGGAAATATTATAAAATACTACTCTTATGGGATCGGGTTGTTCGGCTCAACAATATTCTTATGGGATGGGGTCTTTCACCTCAGAAATATCATGTTATACTACTCTTATGGGATCGCGTCATTCGCCTCGGCAGGATTATGTGATACTATGTTTATGGGATCAGAGTGATCGCCTCAACAATATTCTTATGGGATAGGGTCGTTCTCCTCAGCAAGGTTATGTGAAATGTGTCGATAGGTAGTCCATGCGTATCTGAGTATCTTGTCGGATTTGTACCTGCTTCCTTTATTGTAATGCATATTGTACATATTTATCTATTTTGTTACTACTTGCCATGCTTCTTACCTGTTCTATACATTGATTATTGGACCACTATTAAGTATCGATGTTGACCCCTCCCTAGTACTTCTTCGTGGTTAGACTAGATACTTACTGGGTACGCATTGATTTGCGTACTCATACTACACTTCTGCACTAATTGTGCAGGTACTGAGACAGGTACATCTGGTGGTCACACAGGTGCATTGGCGTGCCTTCTATGTTTTGGCCCGTAGTACACAGAGACTCATTCCTTTATATTTATTGTATTTTGTCTATATTTTATTCCAGACAGTGGTAGTATTTTTGTATATTCTAGTAGATGCTCGGGCACTTGTGGCACCAAGTTTTGGAAATTGTAGGCAGTTGTTTATGGTTGTATCGTTGTTATGACATTCAGCTTTATATTTTGTTCATGCTTCATATCTTGGCGAAGATGTTGGTATTTTATCATGATTTCTAAACCAAAATCCGCTTAATTATTTTATTACTTGATTTAAAAAGTGTTATAAACTATCGATCGTTATGTTAATTTCCTTGGGCTTGCCTGACGGTAGCGTTGGGCACCATCACGGCGTATGGGGGAATTGGGTCGTGACACTTGATCTCCTACTTGAAAGGATCTCGGCGAACTCTTTTATTGAAGGTGCAAGACAATCGAGCTTGATAACATTCAAGGCCCTGTTGATCTTCCAACCTCTTCTCATCAAGAGCCTCCAACTCTATTAGTCGAAGTCAAGCATTTTCTTCATCAGTGATTCCTTCTTGAATAGCAAGTCACAAGGAAGGTATTTGATGCTCGAGTGGAAATATGGCTTCGATTCTATAGACAAGAGAATAAAGGGTTGCTTGTGTTTCCATGCGATGAGTTGATCTATATGGCCATAGAGATTCTTCTATATGGTAATGCCAATCTCGTTTGGCCTTGGAGATGACTTTTTCAACAAGTTGCGTAGGGTCTTATTGAATGCCTCAAATAGACTATTGGCGTCAGCGTAGTACATATAAGAATTATGTTGCTTGAAGCTAAATAGGTCACAAATCATGTTCATCAACTTATTTTTGAATGGCTTGTCATTTTTGGTTGTTATGTAGCGAGAAATGCCAAAGCAATGGATGATATTTGCTCGGATGCAGTTTGCAATATTTTCCTTTTTACTTCCTTGAAAGCAACAATTTCTACATATTTTGAGAAGTAATCAGTTGTACCCAAGACGTACAAGTTTCTGCTAGAAGATTTCAGTAGCGGTCCAATAACATCCAACCCCAAGCATCGAATGGTCTAGATGCAACAATCTAGTATAGCACTTCAGGAGGCTAATGTATAAAATTTGCATGGAACTGGCAAACCTTGCATCTTTGAGTATAGTCCAAGCAATCTTTTACCATCGTTAGCTAATAATATCCAATCCTCTTTATATGGAAGTGGAGTTTTGGCCCAGATTGATATGATCCACATACCCAAAACTATGCTTTGTGCAAAGCTTAAATTGCTTCATCCTCCCCTAGGCATTGTAAGAGTACTCCCTCAAATGATGTTTTGCATAGAGTATCTTTGTAGTAAATGAAGCAGGGTGCCCGACGGGAATTTCAGTCTTCCTTCTTGGATTTTCTAGAACATAAGTAGTCGATTATAGGTTGTTGCCAGTCTTCCTTTTTAGATTCAAAAACATCAATGAGATACTTAATCTTAACCTTTTCACTTACATATTCACCTAGCGGTGGTATTACCCACTTGTGGCAAATAGTAACTTGAGCTTGATCAGGTAGACGATGAAGCCAAAGTAGCTAAAGCATCAGCCTTCTTGTTTTCCTTCCTAAGCACATCTTGAATAGTCACATCACCGAGCTATCCCATTAATTTTAGCATAATCATGATATGGGCATATTTCAGATTTTTTGAAAAGTTAATTGATCACTAATTGAGAGTCACCAAAGACTTGAAATTGTAAGTACTGAATATCGATATCCATTTCAAGTCCATGTATTAATACTTGATATTCAAAAATATATTGGAGAGAGTTACGTCAAGTAAAGGAGCAGGGCAGAACCTCTCCTTCAGTAGTGACAAATATTATGCCAGCAACAACACCGCTGCAATGTGAAACACCATCAAAGTACATCTTTCATGGAAATTAAACTTCAATGACCATTGCATCTTTATCAGGTAGTTCATCAATTAGCTCCAAATCATCAAGTATAGGTTGATCTACCAAGAAGTCCTCCAATGATTGTTCTTGTATAGAATTTTGAGAGATGTACGCAATATCAAATTATTGAACATGAGTTGGTCACTGAGGACTGGTTTTGACATCACAAACTTGATTGTATTGACTTTGGAGACAAGGCGAACATCGTGAGCTTGGAAGTAGTGCTTCAATTTTTGAATCGAGAAAACTAGCGCCAAACACAAATGTTCAATTGGCGAATAATTCAGATCATTTGGTGTCATCATTATGCTCAAGTAATAAAAGGAGTTTTCTTTCCCTTCACTATTCTCTTAGACCAATTGAGCTCCAATTGATCTTTCTTGTTCCCCAATGTATAATATTAATATTTTTCCAAGTATAGAGGCCACTAGAACTGGAGTCTTCGTCAAGTAATCTTTGATGCTTTTGAAAGCATTGCTGCAAGTTTGGTCCCATTCAAAAGAAACACCCTTCTTCATAAGATGGCTGAATGGTTGACATCTCATAGCTATATTCGAGATGAATCTCCTAAGATAAACTAGCTTTCCTTGCAGACTTTTCAATTCATAAATATTCCGAGGTTCAGGCATCTTCAAAATCACATCAATTTAGCTTGATAAATTTTGATCCCTCGACATCGAACAATGAAGCCAAAGGAATTTTCAGAAGTAACTCCAAATGTACATTTCAACGGATTCATTCTAGGTTGGTATCTCTAGAGCAACTCAAACACTATTCACAAGTCTTACAAATGACTTCACATTTTTTTAACTTCACTACCATGTCATCAACATTAGCATTCAACATTCTTGTGGAGGAGGTCATCAATGATATTCTACATAGCCCTTTGATATGTGGCGCCAACATTCTTCAAGCCAAAAGACAACACCTTGTAGCAATAAATACCCTTGGGGCTAAAGAATGCGAAAATATCTTCATCTTTTGGTTCCATGGGAATTTGGTTATAGCCCGATGAACCATCCATGAGCAACATTGACTTGTACCAAGTAGTAGCTTTAATCATAAGCTCTGGAATATGAAGTGGGAATCCATCCTTGGAGCATGTATTATTGAGATTCTTAAAGTCAACTCAAACTTGAATTTGGCCATACTTCTTCCTCATAGGAACAATACTTGAAATCCTTGTAGGCTATTTGACTTCACAAATGAATCTATCTTAATAGAGTTTATTAATTTCATTTTCAATCAAAGGGACCAAGTCCGGCCTAAAGCGCCTTTGTGCTTTCTTAACAAGACGAGCGCCATTCTTGACTACAAAGTGATGGATTACTACTTTGGGCTCCAAGTCAGGAATCTCTTTGTAACTCCAAGAAAATATATCTTTATACTCCTAGAGTAGCTCAACATAAGCACTCTCCTCATAAATCGCTAGTAGAACACTCAAATAGGTGGGCTTGGGTTCTTCATTAGTTCCATGGTTTACTTCTTTCAAGCATCAATTGTGAACTTCATCCCATCTTAATGTTTTGGCCGATCATCTTCAGAATCTTCATCTTCTTGGCGATCACCATTGTGAAAGATATGTGGTAAATCCAAGAAATATCCTCTAATTTCTCATCAACCTCTATTAGAGATGAAGTATCTTGCTCTCCTTCTACAATGACATGATATGCACATTTTCTACATATTTATCATGTTTCTTGGTATAGACCAAGTGTGTGACTTTTTTCTGGTACCTTCTCAAACAAAACCGTGAGTTTTGTTTATTGCCTCATTCTAGAAGGAACAAGATTTGGAAATCCTTAGAGATCTTCTGGATTCTAGGCGAAGCGGGTATTCTTACATTTCGATAATTTCTCTGGAACTTGTTCTTATTCTTCGATGGTTCTATTGAAAGTTCTCACAGTTGATTCTCCAAGTAGATTAAATATAGAAAGCCTATCAGAAGCGGTAGACTTATCTTCTACTATGATATAGTTGTTGCTACACTTCTTATAGATATGCGAATTGGTTAGGATTATTTTTATACCAAACCTTCACGTGGTTGCCTCTTAGCAACTTCTGATGAGAGTTATAATAATTTTGACGGTTCATTATTATTATATCTGGCCTTTGCAATAACTTGTAAGCATTAGGATCAAAACCTTCATCCATACCCTTAGTAGGGAGTGCCATATTTTGTAAAAGATTTTGGGCCACAAACCCTATAAGTAGCTTTGAGGACAACTTTGTTGCCTCAATTCGTCTGATCAGAAAAGTTAACCCCTTCAGAATATTACTTTGGAGATTAGATGATTCACCATCCTCTTTCTTTATTTTAGGGACATAGTGAAGCATGAGAGTTAATTCCTTGACATAAGACACAATGTTCCCTCTATGAGATTTATTCGAGCTAGGATATACCTCCTCAATAGCAAATTTGACTTTACTAGCAGCTACCTCAGCTCTTTTAGTTGCGAGCTCATCACTTTTGATCTTTGTAATTTCATCAGCTCTCACTGACTTTACTATATAGTTCTGCAAGTAGAACTTTGCATCGGCGAAGTGTGACTCAGCCTCAGTATAAGTCTTGTCATCATCAACTATCTTCTTTTCGACCTTATTCTCGTAATACTTCAAACATTGATGGTAGGTATTCGAAACCACTCTATTTGTATGTATCCAAGGCTTGTCGAGCAAGACATTATATGAAGTCTTTGCATCGATCACATACAGCCATGCATTTGATCGCATGACTCCAATTATGATCTCCAACTTGATAGCATCTATGGCTCTTCCCCCCTGATTGAATCCTTGAATCTTTAAACGATTTTCTAAGAGTTCGTCCATGGGAATGCCAAGTTATTTCACAGTGGAAATTGGAAAAATATTCACTGAGGATCCTCTATAAATCAAAATTGATTCATCCTTTCATCAAATATAGAGCCAACCATGTATAAGGGGTGATTATAAGGAGTGTCACCTAATAGAAGGTCGTCACTTGTGAATGTGACATTTTCTTCTCAAGAATTAACTTCTTGAGAAATAGACTCAATGAGCTTTTCCGACTTTGAAGATGGTGCCAACGGTAGGTATTCACTCTTTTCTTCTACTTTATTAGTATTGCAACAAGAGGCCTCAATACACTCAAGGGGAAATCTTTGTGCAAAACAATCTTGGTAAGAATTCCTTCAAAGTCATTAGATATCATAGCTTTTGAGGGGGGTGCACCTCCACTTTCGCTTTCTTCAAATGCTTAATTGGATTCTATTTTCTCGATCTTTTTTACCATCATCTTCCTTGTTGATTATTCCATTAATTCTTTTCGTGGACTTATTTTGTGGCATCTATGGAGAGTCAGCAAGGTCCAACTTTCATCTTCAGGCTAATCAACTTTGTCTTTGTTATTTTCTAGTAATTCTTCATCTTTACTTTCTTCAAGACTTTATAACCCATCTGGATTGAATAAGACAAAGGAGATAGAAACTTGGTTCACACTTGACTTCTCATCCTTAAGCACGATGTTCTTTTCACGAGCTAAGTCCATAACTTTGTCCTTGAAGACAAAAAATCTCTCAAGAAGGTGAATCACAATTTGATATTGTTTGTAGTAATTTGGGTAATTAGTTTTCCCATTTTCATTTGGCCGCTTCATATGTGGAAGCTCAATGATCTTTATCTCGAGTAGTTATTCAAAAGTTATGGGTACATTAGAATCCAAAAATGGTTACTCCTTTACTTGCACTTTTTTAGTGTCAACTTCCCACTTGGCGTATCTTGCAAAGAAGTGTTTTTCATAATTTGCTTCTTGCACCTTCATTATGAACTTCATATGCGACGTGTTGACATTCATAGCTTCTTTGATTTTAGAATTAGTCACGAACTTGCTATATTTCTTGACATCTTA
This sequence comes from Nicotiana tabacum, assembly GCF_000715075.1. Lineage (NCBI taxonomy): Eukaryota > Viridiplantae > Streptophyta > Magnoliopsida > Solanales > Solanaceae > Nicotiana > Nicotiana tabacum. The sequence continues at coordinate 123,426,601 of NC_134083.1, read as the reverse complement.
TTTATTATTCCCTTTGCGAGTCTCGTAGACAAGCAAACTCTCATTTTCAGTGGAGGCCATGCTTAACTCTATGTCATGGGCATGAGTGGCAAGTTCTTCAAATGTCCAAGGCTTGATACCTTTAAAGATGTAACAAAATCCCCAATGCATACTTTAGATGCATATCTCTATGCCAGAAGTTTAGCTCAGCCTATATTAGCAGTTAAGGCTTACATTACTCCAACGATTGATAAAGTTGATAACTGGTCCATCCTTCCATTAACGAGTATTTGTAAGTTCCACAATGCTCACGGTGTCACGACCCAAACCGATAGGCCGTGACGGGCACCTGGTACCTTACTCAACCGAGTACCAACGTAACGTATCTTTCGTTTCACTCTATCAGAGGTAAATGAACTGGAGTAAAGCATGAGAGAATACAAACTTATACATATGACATACTGGCCTACAAGACCAAAATGATCACTTGTACACTGAACATAGGCCGACAAGGCCATACAATCTTTCATATACATGACATCTGTCTACAAGCCTCTAAGAATACGTAATTGTCATAAAGGTCGGGACAGAGCCCCGCAATACCAATCAATACATATCTTAATAATACTGACCAAATAGCAACTCCGAAGCAAATGGAGCGCACCAACACCTTCCATTGAGCTGATAGCCTATTTGGAGGACTCCCGACCTGTCTATCAGGACCTGCGGGCATAAAACGCAGCGTCTCCCGGCAAAAGGGATGTTAGTACAAATAATGTACCAAGTATGTAAGGAATGTAAATCAGTAAGTAATAGACATGAGAGTAACATGGAGTAAAAGACTCAACATGTAATTCTGAATAACTCTGTGAATCATTTCATATTTATAATGTCACGTATACGCATATAAATGTCATACAATGCATAGGTATATGTGTTAATAACATCATCAAGCCTCTGAGAGTATCCCATCATATCATCTCGGCCACCGTGGGCAAATCATCAACGTATACCAGCTGATCAGGTGGTGGTGCGTATATAACGCCATAACCTTTTCCCATATCTCATATACATATACTATATACGCATATATAACGCCATCTGTTCATGGGTCAATGTACATGTATAAATGCATGAAATGCATAAGAAATACGTTAATAAGATTTCTCAGAATGTCATATAATCAATATGCCTTTCGGATAAACTTTATCAAATATGTATTTTTCTGAGACCCATGAACAGAAGATATAATAATAATTCACATGGTGAATCAAGAATATAGACACCCCTAGTACTTCTATGAATAGAGTCATTTATGAAAATTGAGCGTTTACTCATTTCGTTTGTATCGTATGGATCATACCAAAAGAAAGAAGGGCTAGCCTTAACATACCTTAACCGATTCTCTTGACAATCTCTCTAACACACGTCGATTGCGACAAAATATGTAACGGCGGATCGAGGTAGGGGAAAATACGTATGATATTCTTTGAGAAAGATTTCACCGTACTCCCTTAGAATCGCAAAATCCCATTACTATAACATTATGTAGTCTCGTATGATATTTGTAGCAAAATCACGTTGCTAACATCTAATCTTTTATGAATGAGTTTGCTGAATCTTCTTTGAACTTTGTAGAGATTTAATAATGAACTAGAGAGGTCTCTTTTAATATTTGAGTGTGGGCCCCACTTAGTAAGACTTGGCCACCAAAATTCATCTAACTTTGCCACCTTTCCACTTGAATTTAAGAGTCATTAGGTGAGCATAGTGTGCTGCCACGTTAATGCCTCCTTAACCTTATCCAAATATTCACCCATTTTCCTTAATCAACTATTAATCCCCCACTAATCCAATAATTAACCAATTACCCATATAATTAAGAATTATCTCAAATTACTTAAAATACTACTCACTTTTAACATACTTTATACACCTTACTATCATGGTCATGTGGTACCTTGTATGGCACTAGTACATGAATACAAGGTATTATAGCTCAGACCGTATTTTATCCCAAATTGACAAACTTCGACGAAACTCATTTTCTTCGATTTGCTTACCCTCTCACCTTTATGAATTTACTTATCCCTTGTTTGAAATAGCGTAATACTTATAATTCCAAAGTAATCTCATTCCCGAACTTACGTTGATTAACTTACAACGAAACTTAAATGTACGAAAATGCGGGATGTAACATCTCATTTCCGAGCTTTCATCAATTTACGTATGGCGTACTTTCATGTACAAAAACATGGGGTATAACATCATTCCCCTCTTTGGAACATTCATCCTCGAATGTTAACCGATGCACTTATCATTATCATAACCTATAGTCCTTGCGAATACTTTTGTGCTCTTCTTGCCATCTAGGCAACTGTTCTGTGAATAAATCTAAAGGCCCGGACATTCCCCTCTTTTGGCCTCTTTCTCATACCATGACTTGTGGTCAGAATTCTTTCAATCTCATAACTATTGCTATCTTATATCATGCAGCTTGTATGACTCTGACCTTGTATGTGCGCCTATGCGACTTTTCTCTCCTCTTTCCTCCAGCTTTTAGCCAATCTCTTGGCCTCACTTTGTGAACATATACAAAATTATGACAAGTTATTCCTCTGGGCATCATTAGTCTTACTACATCTACGTAGGCCATAGTATACCATAACTCTTACTTCGATTTATTGTTACTGAGGTCTGCTACCAAACTCCAGGTTACTTTCGTTGTTTATCATATATGTATAAATCTAAGTCCTTTAATGCTTCCTCATTACTGTTCATCTTAAGAATGACGATCTAATCTCATCTCATACTTTGTGACTTTTGTCCATTCATTGTTGATTCGCCTCAATATTGATCTACAATCTACCACTGATAACTTGAAACCTCTTACGTAATCACTAGGGCTCACGTTGCATTGAGGAACATTTGAAGTGATTAGATTGATCCACCTAGGGGCGATACTATACATTCATAACCATATTTCATAGCATCCCAATGTGATTTTCCTCATGTGGGTATTTTAATCCCATACAATTTATGAAATCATTACTCAATCGAAGGCCCAAACGTCATCCTTTATTTATCACAATTACACCCTCATTCTACTATCAGGGTAGCATTCCATCTCTTCTAAATGATAGACTCCTTTGAGTTCATTCAGGCTATACTGAGCTTTATATAACTTTGAGAAACCATCAGCTCTCTCGTTTTCGTGGGCTTAATCCAGAGGACTTATCCATTCTTGTTACCTTCTCACTCGCCCTTTCTTATCCTTACTCATGTCTTCCTAAAACCTTGTCACTCTACCATACTTTAGCTTGCGATCTACACATATCCATTTATACTACTCGTAACCTTCCTTCAACTTGCTTGCACCTGAGTATTTCGTACGTTGTTCACCTTTACCTTACTTACCTTAAAATCTTGCATCACATCTTCTATCTCTCTCATGACCTTTGGTATAATTCACATCCATATACTAACTCCTTGTGAGGATGGTACTCTTCATAGAATATGGTTGTTGTACTCTTGTACTTCTGATACCAAGAGTGATTCTGCAATGTTTTCAATCACGATCTCTATAATTTTCTGGGTCAAATAATCGGACTCCTGATTTACTTAGTTGATTAAAATCTTTAGTTTCCTCTTCCTTCTGATCAGCCTCCATGTAGGCTTAAGCTATCTTCCGATCTGCAGCTCATGGTATTAGTTATTACATTAGCCTTTCATAGACGCTATGAAATATCCGTGATACTATCATCTAACAATTTAATCCATTGTCTATGACCTGGACTCAATTCTTTCTTTTAACTTATACCAGAGTCTTCTACAACTGTATAATCGTCAACATATATATTGCATGGATAATACTCCTAACTCTTAAATGCATTCATAATGTAACTAACTCTGGATCATCGATCGAATAATTCCTTTCGTTCCTTCTCAACTTTCTTTAAAATGTAAGGAATTACTTTTCCTAGTCGTTCTACCACTTGTTGCATGAATACTTGGCTTATCTTAGTGCCCACACATATTGGAATTCCATACAACCCATATGATCTTGAATATCACCTTTTGATTTTTTTCTTCTTCCCATTCATTAGCCACGGTAGGTGCCACTTCCATATGGAGTGCATACAATATTGTTGTGAGACTGTTGTTACAAGACCATTTCTTCTTCAAGTTACTATGTTTAGGTTGAAGCCTTCTTCCTTATTTCCTCAGCTAGTCTTTCATTGTAGTACTTAGGGAGGACCCTCTGACTCTTGTAAAGCTGCGAGCTTATCACATCGTATACTTGACAGAATTTTTGATGTTCTTCCCTGCCTATAATCATCCGTAGTTATTTATTTCCATGCCCTTGTGCTTGTAGGGTTGCTTCTGAACTAATATTTTGACTGTCTTCCCGGTGGCATTCCCTTTTATTTCTGTAATACTCATACGGTACCTTTAACTACCCTAACTCCTATCTGAATATATCTCAAGGATCACGGTGTCATATCTGCGAGACTGAATTCCCCATGTTGGGGTTCACTATGTTCATCTTGCACAATTGGTTGATTTGTCTGTATCCTCTTGTCTAGCCATAACTAGGCTCTTCCTGGATCAACTACTAACTACTCGTTGGTCCATTCTTACGTCAATATTCCGTGTAATCTTTCTTGGGTTACCTCATTTGTCTTAACTTGCATCTCGCACAGGCTCCTTATTTATCAATAGCATCTCAGGCAGAAACCCTTACTTCTTCTCCTTGATGTCGTGCTTGCAAATGTTCTGAAATCGTAGCATATCTGTAGGATTTGGGTAAGTGCAATCTCATTCCTTTTTCACTTTTATCGCATTCTTCCTTTACCATTCCATAATTACTAGAACCATTTAATTCTAACTTCATGCCACATCACTCCATATCCTCCCCCCTCCCCCCTTAGGGGAGTACTATGATTTGGAGCTACGACGATCTACCTATAGATGTTTTACCTCTTCATCTTTGGCGTCTTTTCACATCATCGATGACCCTTTCTCTCCTTGCGGTAATCCTTTTGTACCAAGGATAACAAAATTCCTTACTCACGAGGGTGACACTTAGTATAACTGGAACATACAGTCCCTTAAGCTTAACCATTGCTTGCTTTAGGGAAGCGTCTTCCTGGATGACCATTCTCTGAATTTCTCATGAATCTTCTTATGTTGTCCATTCTATTATCGCCGGAACGAAATCTGAAATTCTCATGATGTCGATTATTATCAAATCACTCATTCCCTAATTCATGTTCGGATTATCTTATTCACCAGCCCATACTTATTTCTATTATTCGGGGGTCTAACTTTTCCTTCTGGTAGTCGCATTGGAGTCACGAACTTATTTCTCGAAATGAGGATATGACTTTATGGCCTATACTTTTTTGTTGCCTCAAGGCCTGTCACCTCTCGTCATTTCCTTCACTTGACTATAGACTCTGTAATACTGTCATTTTATTTTCTATCGTTTTCATCATGTATCACATCTTACTCATAATGCTTCATTAACTCTATTCTTATTTCTCTGCTAACATTTCTGTCTCTCACTTTATTCTGGGAACTTCAGCAAGATATTCTTTTGCTTTTAGCTACCATTTCTCCATCCACTCGATCTTCGGGTGTACCTAACATTCTTTCTCTACTAGGTATGGGAGCCATACTAAGGTAATATTTATCCCTTCAAGGCTTCTAGTGCCTATCTTTGTAGTACTCATATCTAGCTGTACTATTCTAGAGTGCACCATCTGGGTGTCTCACAAGGAGATCTATTACAACATTCGCGCTATCCTTAGGAAGTATCAACTAATGCTAACAATCCATGCACCATTTTGGGTTACTCTAACCCCAATCGGATCCTGATATCTCGTCCTTCTCTTAAACTATATCTATCAGCTCCCATAGGGCATAACTGAGATGGATGTAACCAATTGTACATACCTTTGTTATTGTTGAAGGTAACTCAAAAGGCTTATATTCCTCTGTCTGAATTGTAAATACTGATAATCTTCATTAGCTGGGTACCTCGTACCCTTTTTCATCTTGCTTCTTTTACTTGTTGAAATTTGTATCTATCTTCTGAATCTCTCATTGCCTTTCACCATAGGGGTGGATAGATATTCTTGCCTTAGGGCTCCTTATCAAGAGGCTAACACGTCTTAGTACCCACATGATCTACTAAAGACCTTACATTTATTCATCATAAGCACGATGCAAAATAGAGTTCCTCTAACTCAACTCTTCCACAGTCACATGCAATCTCTTACCAACTATCTTTTGGATGTAGGTATCATTTTATTACGAATAAAATGGAATTTAGGAGTTTGAATTCTTACAACTGAGCTTTACCACACTATCTAGAGTAAGAAGAAAGAGTGACAGTACTCAATGCCCTGTAGCCTCTTACTTATAAGTGTGGTGCACAACACACCCATAAACAAGACACTACTAGACACGACATGTAGACTCCCTAGGATAGAACTGCTCTGATGCCACTTTTGTCACGACCCAAACCGATGGGCTGTGACGGGCATCCAGTACCTTACTCAACCGAGTACCAACGTAACGTATCTTTCTTATCATTCTATCATAGGTAAAAGAACCGGAGTAAAGCATGAGGGAACACAAACTTATACATATGACATACTGGCCTATAAGACCAAAATGATCACTCGTACACTGAACATAGGCCGACAAGGCCATACAATCTTTCATATACATGACATCTGCCTACAAGCCTCTAAGAATACATAATTGTCATAAAGGTCGGGACAGAGCCCCGCCATACCAATCAATACATATCTTAATCATACTGACCAAATAGCAACTCTGAAGCAAATGGAGCGCACCAACACTTTTCGTTGAGCTGATAGCCTACTTGGAGGACTCTCGACCTGTCTATCGGGACCTGTAAGCATGAAACGCAGCGTCCCCAGACAAAAGGGACGTCAGTACAAATAATGTACTGAGTATGTTAGGAATGAAAATCAGTAAGTAGTAGACATGAGAGAAACATGGAGTAAAAGACTCAACTTGTAAGTCTGAATAACTCTGTGAATCATTTCATATTTATAATGTCATGCATATGCATATAAATGTCATACCATGCATAGGTATATGCGTTCATAACATCATCAAGCCTCTGAGGGCATCCCATCATATCATCTCGATCACTGTGGGCAAACCATCAACGTATACCAGCTGATCAGGTGGTGGTGCGTATATAATTCCATAACCTTTTCCCATATCCCATATACATATAATATACGTGTATATAACGCCATCTGGTCATGGGTCAATGTACATGTATAAATGTATGAAATCCGCAAGAAATACGTTAATAAGATTTCTCGGAATGTCATAGAATCAATAAGCCTTTCGGATAAACTTTATCAAATACGTATTTTTCTGAGACCCATGAACAAAAGATATAATAATAATTCACATGGGGAATCAAGAATATAGACACCCCTAGTACATCTATGAATAGAGTCATTTATGAAAATTGTGCATTTACTCATTTCGTTTGTATCATATGGATCATGCCTAAAGAAAGAAGGGATAGCCTTAACATACCTGAACCGATTCTCTTGACAATCCCTCTAACACACGTTGATTGCGACAAAACATGTAACGGTGGATCGAAGTAGGGGAAAATCCGTATGATATTCTTTGAGAAAGATTGCACCGTACTCCCTTAGAATCGCAAAATCCTGTTACTATAATATTACGTAGTCTCGTATGATTTTTATAGCAAAATCACGTTGCTAACATCTAATCTTTTATGAATGAGTTTGCTGAAGCTTCTTTGAACTTTGTAGAGATTCAATAATGAATTAGAGAGGTCTCTTTTAATATTTGAGTGTGGGCCCCACTTAGTAAGACTTGGCCACCAAAATTCATCTAACTTTGCAACCTTTCTACTTGAATTTAAGAGTCATTATGTGAGCATACTGTGCAGCCACGTTAATGCCTCCTTAACCTTATCCAAATATTCACCCATTTTCCTTAATCAACTATTAATCTCTCACTAATTCAATAATTAATTAATTACCCACATAATTAAAAATTATCTCAAATTACTTAAAATACTACTCACTTTTAACATACTTTATACACCTTACTATCATGGTCATGTGGTACCTTGTATGGCACTAGTACATGAATACGGGGTATTATAGCTCGGACCGCATTTTATCCCAAATTGACAAACTTCGACGAAACTCATTTTCTTCGATTTGCTTACCCTCTCACCTTCACGAATTTACTTATCACTTGTTTGAAATAGCGTAATACTTATATTCCCAAATTAATCTCATTCCCGAACTTACGTCGATTAACTTACGATGAAACTTTAACATATGAAAATGCGGGATGTAACATCTCATTTCCGAGCTTTCATCAATTTACTTATGGCGTACCTTCACGTACGAAAATATGAGGTATAACACATGGTATGTCTCATACTACAAAAGCGATTAAGGAACTATTGCTCTAGTTGATCCAAGCTATTAATAGATCTAGACTTGAGGTCGGTATACCAATCAAAAATATTTCCCTTTAGCGAGCAGAGAAATATCTTAATGAGGTAATCTCCATAAGTCCCGACATTGTTTCATGTCTCAACAAAGTGCGCCAGATACCGCTTTGAATTGCCTTTGCCATCAAACTGTTGAAAATTGGGAAGTTGATTGCTAGCTAGCTTCTTCAGGCAATAGATCCTTGCGGTGTATGGCTTTGCGTATGGAATCATCCATTCAAAAGAGATGAGGATTTCCTTATGGACGCTACTTATCTTGGGGGAGGATCAATTTCTTGAAATTTTGGGCAGTTGTCAAGTACATGGTTGGTTTTTATTCCATCAAGACTTTCACTCTATATATTAACTTGTCAGTTTGAGCATCTTGATTTTGCATGCACTTGGTCAATCCAACAATTGCTTCTATAATATTTGCTAACTATGTAACGACCGGGCCGGTCGGTTTGAGTATTTGTATTTAGTTCGGTGGTTTGAGATCACGAGTAGCTTCATATATGTACTATGACTTATGTGTATCGTTGGTTTTGGTGTTCGAATGGTTCGGGATTTTTATTGCTACAATAGGTCCATGTGGTGATTTTGGACTTGGGCGTATACCCAGATTGGCATTTGGATGTTTCTAGAAGGTTTTTTCTTTAATTGATGAAAGTTAGCAATTTAAAGGTTTGGAAAGTTTATAGGTTTGACCAGAAGTTGACTTTGATTTTATCGGGTTCGGATTGTGGTTCTAGGAGTTGGAATGGGTTCATTATATCATTTGTATCTTGTGTGAAAGATTTGAGATAATTCGCTAGTTGTTTAGGCGTGTTCGTCGTAAGTTTAGAATTTAAAATTTTGAAATAGTCCATCAAGCTTGAATTGTGGTGTGATTCGTAGTTTTGATGTTATTATGTGTGATTTGAGGCCTCGAGTAGGTCCGTGTTATATTTTAAGACTTGTAGGTATAGTGGGGCAGGGTCCCGAGAGGCTCGGGTGGTTTTCAGACCGGTTTCAGACCATTTTGGATCATGTTGGATATTGTTGGTTTTGGCAGGGATCTGGTGTGGTCGCACCTCCGGAACTTTGGGCGCATATGCGGTCGATGAGGCATGGAAGCACAATCTTGAGCTGGGGAAAGAGTTCGGAGATGCGACGATTTTAGCACATCTGCGGGACGGCAAAAGCGGTCACTCTAGCGCAGAAGCAAGCGAGGAGGCTGGAAGGGTGTTGTGCAAATGCGGATCTTTCCTCGCACCTGCGATGTCACAGAAGCAGAAGATATTCGGCATGTGCGAGAGATTGGAGCTTCAGTGGAACTCGCAGATGCGAGTTATTTGTCGTAGATGCGACGCCGCATATGCGGCTATTTCATCCGCAAAAGCAGAGATGTCACGCCCCGACCACGGAGAGCGCGACCGACGCTCAACCGGGATAACCCTGCCGAGCAAGCCTGCTAGATTTTCTTCTACCTAAACTCACCCATGAATAACAAGAAGATATATTTTCATTAATTTGACAATAAGGAGATCATGTATACAACACCAATCCATTACTATTAGCTACTTCATTTATAAGTCCCTAAAATGTTACATTACACATCCATAGTTTAGAAGTGGAACATGTGATACAATTACAACATCTTTAGTTTGACCTTCCCAATACCAACGTACAACCCACACCATGTCTACGGAGCCTCTAACGGGTACAAAAGAGTACTAAGATAGTGTCGGCAACAAGGCCCCAACTATACCTCAAAACACAATACATGAGAAACAAAAGATGCATGACCCCGATATGAAGTGGGGCTCACCAAGTCAGCTGAGAGGAGGATGTACTGCTATCACTGATCGATGCCGTCTGCTATGGAACCACCTGCATCCATTACAAAATGTAGCACCCCTGGAAAAAGGGAAGTGAGTACATGTAGAATAGTACTCGTATGTAAGGCAGACAGAACAACATATGGAAGTACGGTAACTCAAATAAGAGGCAAATAAATTACGTCAAGAAACTACGAAATGACCCATAGCATCACATGTCAAGTCTTATTATACTTACATCATTCTGAACTTCTTTTAGGATCAAGCGTGCCCTATGAACTATGCGTGGGATACAAAATATAATGTAAAAGTACCAACATGTACAAACAAGGGCAATAGAAGTGGCACCTATTGTTCGTGTTGCCTATGCGTCTCACCAGACCGTCTATAGGGTTCACATATTATGTTATACACCTATGCGTTTCATAGATGGTCCATAGGGTTTCATTCATATTACACACCTATGCGTTTCATATACCGACCATTGGGATTTATTCATACTATACACATATGCGTTTCATAGACCGTCATAGGGATTCATTCATATTATACACCTATGCATTTTATAGACCGTCCATATGATTCATTCATATTATACACCTATGCATTTCATAGACCGTCCATAGGATTCACATATTATACCATCATGCACACGACCATATTTACACTCCAAGCGACATGATTAACATTACCGTTAAGGTCGTAAGTTCCCAGATCATTGGAATACTTCATGTTCATTCTCATCATGGAGAAACACAGCTTATTACATTAACACATGCATGGCAAATCACTAAGTAGATTTCAATGGTGCATGGACCCAATTTCTTTTCTTAAGGTTCATCATCATTTAGCATAGGACGTCTCTTTTCCACTTCATTATATACCTCCTTGTCATATTAAGGTCACTAGCTAAGTTCATGATTCTCGGCGACTTAACATCGAAGTCATTTACATTCATTATTTTAGAAGCATACAAACTATAGTTGAAGCCATTGGAACATACAGTGCCTCATGATTCTCATTTCGGCAAGCGGCCACAGTTCATGCTCGTACTATCACTTACTTGAACTTTCCATGGGTGATCATAGGACATTAATGACATTATTATATAAATGAGTCAAAACCCATCTCATAATCTTTCACACCTTCTTTCATTTCATTGGCACTATTGGCCATAACGCAATCTCATTCTTGGCATGATGGTCGTACTTCATATCTCATACTCCCTTCTTTCACTTTCAAATATCATCACGGGTCATTAACAACAAGGTCTATTAAATTAAGACTTTAACTACACAAGTGAGCAAATAGGAGTCTTAGGCACATAGGGATTTCTTACACAATATGGCATAATAACTTTCATTTGAACTTGACTTCAAGTCAGAACATTTTAATACATAGTATGATAAAAATATCCGAAACACATTTGGAACATATTTATATATACTTCTTTCGACACCAAGCTTATTCGAAATAGTCAATTTATAATGAACAACTCGGGACTTACAAGATCATCGTGGGATTCGATTCTAAGAGAGAAGTTTAGCCAACATACCTCGCTTTGAGCTTTCTTTAATTCACTACACAGTTCCGGAAATCCTAGCAACTTGGATCTATTTAGGCATATAGCAAAATTGAACACAAATTAGGAAGGATTTCATGGTTCCAGCTCATTTGAGCATTTTATCAAACACTAGGTGGGTATTATGATTTTAAGGTCCTCCTATGGTGGATTCCTTCATTCCACTACCTAAAGTCTATCCAATTTAGCTCAACATTCTTCCCCCAACCCTTGATAGTACATGCATGCATAATGGACAACTCCCACACCCAAGAATTGCTTTTCTCATTACCTATTCCCAAACAAAATTTCGAAATTGAAGGTTAGGGCTAGAACCTTACCTCTTGGTTGAAGACCTTGTGAGATTTCTTGTTGAATTTCAAAGCTTGAGCAAGATTTCGGATGAACAATTAGCTTAGGGATTTCACCTCACTCTAGGGCACTTCATCTCTCTAAAAATAAAATATTAGATATTCCCTTCAAAAATGGTCCCTTACATCTAATTATCGAGATAGGGTCAAGTAATAAAAATTAGAAAAATGACGCCCCGATGCAGATCTGCGGTCGCATATGCGACCGCATAACGCTTTTGTGGTCCGCATAATGGCCCTCAGGAACTGGGCACTTTTGCCTCACTCTGCGACCAGTCTGTGGTCCGTAGACCAATTCGGCGGTCTCATAATGCACCGCAGAACTTCTCCCCAAAAATTCTTTTGTTGGATATGCGATGGGTTGTGCAGCCCGCAAAATGCTTATGCGCCCGCATAATGGACCGTATAATGGTCCAAAAATTCCCAAGTTTTTGTTTCAGTCTGCGGCAGATCTGCGGTCAACATATCAGTTCTGCGACTGCAGAATGGACCGCAGATTTGCCCTGCACTTCCAAAATATTTCTTCAATTCCCGAATGCACTGTTCAACCCAAAAAGTCCAAGCTCGCCGCAAAGAATCTGTACAATAAAAAATGCATAAGTCTACCTCGGCACATCGAAACCCCGGATTTTAGGTAAAATTTTACGGGGCCTTACAAGAGATGCCTGGGCAGACTTTATATTTCGAGGGTAGAGTTTATTTTATCACATTTTGAGATCTATAGATCGGATTTGGGCAATTTTGGAGGTGACTTTCATGAATTGGATTGGGGTACGTATTTTTACTCGAATTTGATTATTTTATATGATTCCATCTTTGATTTTGGCATTTTAGTGATGAATATAAAAGAGAAATGGGGGGTTTTGTCAAAATATTTCTAAAGTGAATAATTGATATTTGAACATCGATTTGGAGTCGAAGTTGGATGAAATTAGTATGGTGGGACTAGTATTCGAGTGGGTTGTCAGAATTTGTGAGTTTTGTCGGATTTCAGGATATGACCCGGGGTTGACTTTGAGTATTTGATTAAAGATTCCACATTTATTGCTGGGTTTGATTCATATGGCATTATTTGATATTTGAGTTGCTTTAGGCTAGTGTCGAGCAGTTCGGAGGTCGATTCGTGCATGATGGCACTTTTAGATTATTGTTTTTGTAAGGCCCCGTAAAATATTACCTAGAACCCGGGGTTTCGTGGTGCCGAGGTAGGCTAATGTGTTTGAAAATTGTAGAGCGGTATGGACGTTTTGGGTTAAACAGTGCATTCGGGAGTTGAACAGGCATATAATATACGCGTATATAATGTCATCTGGTCATGGGTCAATGTACATGTATAAATGAATGCAATGTATACGAAAGTAAGTGGATAAGATTTCTCGGAATGTTAAACTTCATCAACTTATGTATTATCTGCGACCCATGAAAAGAAGATATAATAATTTTCGAGACCCATGAACAGATGATAAAATAATAGGACACATGAAAAATCAAGAACATGCGCACTCGTAGTACTTCTATTAATAGAGTCATTTGTGAAAGTTGCCTGTTTTCTCGTTTTGTTTGTATCATATGGATCATGCCAAAAGGAAAGAATGGATAGCCTTAACATACCTTTGTCATTTACTTAACCTCATGGAGTTGGTTCAACCCGTTAGTATTTCAATCTTCAACAACGATATGGAAGCATTGTTAAGATTAAGGAAGCTAGAATTCAACACAAATGAGCGACTAGCTCGTCTACGAGTAGTTGGACAGCACCTCCCCTTATTCTTTTCCTTTCCTCAAATCAAATAAAAAGACCAACATGCCCAGAATGTCAACAAACATATAACATCAATATCCCAACTTAAAATCCAACGCAATACATCACCAAAATAGTCCATACAATCTCAAACAACAACCCAATGCTACTTTGCACTTTTCCATCCCTACAATTTAGCTAGAACTTTTGAATACACTTCAATACTGACAACCACGATATACACAGGTCATACTTGCTTATATTTAAGCCACAACACAACATAAAAACGAACTCATAGCAGTCCACAAATTACAGCAACTCAAAATTGATTTTCAGATTATTACTTCATCAATTCTTACTCTCACGACTTAGTTAAGGCACCAATAAGCTTAAAAAAACATGTCCAAGACAATATTCATATGTGACAGCCATATAATAACATGAAACTACTCCAAACATTCCATAACACCTCAACAACTTCAACTTAATTTTCAGCCCCTATTTCACAAGTCCTTCACCAAACAACCTAGCTAGAGCTTAGATAAACTCAAATAAATAAAGAAGAGATGATTTTCTTACCTAGATCAGATCTTGTAGGGATGAAACAATGGTATTATCTTTCCCTTGATGACCATTAACTTGCTCCACTTCAGATCCTTCAAGATTGGAGATTACCCATTAACTTGAATTGAAAGAAGAAGAAGATTATCGACAACTTCTTGAGGGTTTGGAGTAGATCAATTTGGGAGAGACTTTCGTGGAACTCTTTATGTTTCTACTACTTGGATATTATGAGGATAGGTGTCTTGATTCATCCCCTAAAAAGGCCCTCTTGGTTAACCTACATATATCCATTTAGGTGGACTAATTTGGGCCTTCCCTTTTTGCGGGTAGGTAACACACTTGGTTACTTAATAGGTGTCACATGCTGCCCTTATTCACTTATACACGTGTCTTGTCATTGTTTAATAATCATGACATATGTTAAGTAGCTCAAGCTAGTAGGACGGGTAAGCAAGTAGCTCAAGTAAGTATCCCGGTAAGCAAGCAACTCAATTTTATATATCCATTATCTCATTTGTTTTTTTCCAAGTCTCATTCAACTTAACATACTTATGACTTCGATAAACCTTAATTAGCCTTGAACAATGATTTCATCCTTTTTGAGATTACATTAGATAATCTTATAATGACAGTAACGTCTGAAGTACAGGATGTAACATCCTTCCCCCCTTAGAAACATTCGTCCCCGAATATTAACTCTTAAAGGCTTACGAAAACGGGGCGTAACATCATTAAATTACTTTATATACTTTCAAAGAGGGTCTCATTTCCAAGATTACCTCAATTTACTTACGACGTATTTTTACGTACGAAAATATGGGGTATAACATCATTCCCCCTTTTGGAACATTCGTCCTCGAATATTGACTGATGCGTTTATCATTCTCATAACCTATAGCTTTTATGAATACTTTAATATTGTCCTTTCCATCTAGGCAACTATTTTTTGAATAAATCCAAAGGCCAGGTCATTCCCCCTTTAGGCCTCTTTCTCAAACCATGACTTGTGGTCAGAATTCTTCCAATCTCGTAACTATTGCTAAATCATGCAGTCTGTATGACTTTGTCCTTGTGTGTGCACCTATGCGACTCTTCTCTCCTTTTTCCTCCAGCTTTTAGTCAATCTCTAGGCCTCACTTTGTGAACATATACATAACTATGAAAAGTTGTCCCTCTGGGCATCTATAAGTGTACTGAAGTTCTTCGCCCGGTACTTTTTTCAAACTTACAACCATTGCTATATCTTGTTTCATAGCCTCGGTTATCTATGCTTATGGATTTAATACATCTAGGTAGGTCATACTATACCAGAATTCTTACTTCAGTTTATTATTACCGGGGTCTACTACCCAACTCCAGGTTACTCTCTCGCTTCCTATCCTATATGTATAAATCCAAGTCCTTTAGTTCTTCTTCATTACTCGTCAATTTAAGAATGACGGACTAATCTCATCTCATACTTTGTAACTTTTATCCATCCATTGTTGATTCACCTTAATGTTGATCAATATAATCTACCATTGATAACTTGAAACCTCTTACGCAATACATTATCACTAGGGCTCGCGTCTCACCGGGGAACATCTGAAGTGTCTTCCCTGATCCACCTGGGGACGATACTATACTTCAATAACCGTATTTTATGGCAGCCCAACGTGTTTCATCTTATGGGAGGTATTCTAATCCCGTGCAATTCATGAAATGCCTCTTTTTTTTAAATCATTACTCAATCAAAGGCCTAAACGTCATCCTCTTATCTATCACAATTACACACTTATTCTACTACCTGGGCAGCATTCCATCTCTTCTAAATGCCCCCAGTCTTAGACTCCTCCGAGTTAATTCATGTTATACTAAGCTTTCTATAACTTACGGAAACCATCAGCTCTCTCGTTTTGACGGCTTAATTCTGAAGCCTTACCTATTCTTGTCACCTTCTCACTCACCTTTTCTTATCCTTACTCCTATCTACCTAAAACCTTGTCACTCTACCATACTTTAGCTTGTGAACTACACATATCTATTTATACTATTCGCAACCTTCCTTTAACTTGCTATTACCATAGATTTTCTTTCGTGCCTTCTCAGTTGTCTTTAATCGTAAGCAATTACTTTTTATGGTCGTTCTGCCACTTGCTGCATGGATACTTGGCTTATATTAGTGCCCACGAATACTAGCATTCCCTGTAACCCATATGATCTCAAATATCACTTTTGTTTTTTTTCTTCTTCCCTTTCATTAGCCACGATAGGTGACACTTTCTTATGGAGTGCATACAATTTTGTAGTGAGACTGTTGTTACAAGATCATTTCTTCTTTAGGTCACTATGCTTAGGGTGAATCCTTCTTCCTTATTTCCTCAGCTAGTATTCTGTTGTAGTACTTAAGGGACACCCTCTGACTTCTGTAAAGCTGCGAGCGTATTGCGTCATATACTCGAAGGATTTTTTTGATGTTCTTACTCGCCCATAATTATCCTTAGTTACTTATCTCCGCACTCTTGTGCTTGTAGGGTTGCTTCTGAACTAAAATTTTGATTGTGTCCCCAATGGGACTCTCTTTTATTTCTATAACACCTATACGGTACCTTTAACTACCCCAACTCCTATCTGAATATTTCTCAAGGATCATGATGTCATATCTACGAGACTGAATTCCCTATGTTGCGGTTCACTACATTTATCTTGCACGATCTGTTGATTTATATGTATCCTCTTGTCTAGCCATAACTAGACTCTTCCTGAATCAACTATGAACTACTCGTTAGTCCATTCTCATATCTATACTACGCGTAATCTCTCTTGGGTTATTTCCTTTGTCTTAACTTACCTCTCGCACTGGATCCTTATGTATCAAGTGTTCATTCGCACTTATTTATCAATAACATCCTGGGCGGGAACCCTTACTGTCTCTCCCTAGTGTCGTGCTTGTATAATGTTCTGGAGTCGTAACATATCTGTATAATATATATAAATGCGATCTCATTCCTTTTGCCTTTTTACCACATTCTTCCTTTACTATTTCATAGTTGCCTGAACCATATAACTCCTACTTAATACATTATCACACCATCTTCCCCCCTCTCTTCATCTTTGGCATCTTTTCACATCTTCACTGAGTCTTACTCGCCTTGCGGTAACCCTTCTGTACCAAGGATAACGAAATTTCTTACTCACGAGGGTGACACCTAGTGTAATTGGCACACTTAGTCCCTTGAGCTTAACTCTACTCACAGTGCTTGCTTTAGGGAAGCGTCTTCCTGAATGACCTTTAAAGGTTGTTCTTCTGTTGTCCATTCTATTATTGTCGGAACGCGGTCTCTGAAATTCTCACGATGCCGACTATTATCAAATCCTTCAGTCCCTAATTCATGTTTAGTTTATCCTATTCACTAGCCCATAGTGATTTCTATTACTCCGGGGTCTAACGTTTCCTTCTGGTAGTCACGTTGGAGTCACTAACTTATTTCTCGAAATAAGGATATGACGCTTATGCTCTTTTATTGTTTCAAGGCCCGTCTCCTCTTGTCTTCCCTTCACTTGACTATAGACTCTGTCATCCTGTCATATTTTGATTTACCGTTATCACTCATTTATTACATATTACTCATAATGCTTCATTTACTCTCTTCTTATTCTCCTGCTAATATTTATGTCTATCACTTTATTCTAAAAATGTCAATAAAACATTCTTTCACTTTTAGCTCCCCTTGCTCCATCCACTGGATCTTCGGGTCACCTAACATTCTCTCTTAACTAGGGACGAGAGTCATACTAAGGTAAATATTTATCCATTCTAGGATTCAAGTGCCTATCTTCTGAAATTTTTGTACATTCTAGTATTCATATCCGACTGTACTGTTCTAGAGTGCACCACCGGACTATCTCACAAGAAGAACTATTACCACGTTTACAATATTCGGTGTCTTACCTAACCGAGTACCAACATAACGTATATTTCTTATCATACCATCATAGGTAAATGGGCCAGAAGGTCCGTCATGATATAACCAGAATAAAATATAAGGGAATACTCGACATAGGATGACCCAACATGGAATACAAACTTATACATGTGACATATGGGCCTATAAGACAAAAATGATCACTTGTACACTCAAAACATAGGTCGACAAGGCCATACAATCTTTAATATGCTTGACATCTGTCTACAAGCCTCTAAGAGTGCATAAATATCATAATGGTCGGGACAAGGCCCTGCCATACCAATCATTACATGTCCAAAGCATACCGACCAAATAAGCAACTCCGGATCAAGTGGAGTGCGCCAACACCTTCTGTTGAGCTGATAGCCTACTAGGAGGACTGTCAACCTATCTATTGGGACCTGCGGGCATGAAACGCAGCATCCCCAGGCAAGAGGGACGTCATTACGAATAAAGTACTGAGTATGTAAGGCATAAAAAGTAGCATATAAAAGAAATGAAAGAAACATAGAGTAAAGGAGTCAACCTGTAAGTCTCCATTGCTCAGTGAATCATGAAACATTTATAGTGTCATGTATATGCATATAAATGTCATATCATGCATAGGTATATGCGCACATAACATCATCAAGCCTCTGAGGGCATCCCATCATATCATCTCGGTCTCAGTGGGCGAAATCATCAATGTATGTCAGTTGATAAGGTGGTGGTGTGTATATAATGTCGTAACATTTTCCCATACCCCATATACATATTATATACGCGTATATAATGTCATCTGGTCATGGGTCAGTGTGCATGTATAAATGAATACAATGCATAATGAAGTAAGTCAATAAAATCTCTCGGAATGTCATAAGATAGATATGCCTTTGGATAATCTTTATCAACTTACGTATTTTCTGAGACCCATGAACAAACGATACAATAATAGGATATATGGGGAATCAAGAATAGAGGTATCCCTAGTACTTCTATGAATAGAGTCATTTATGAAAGTTGCGCGTTTGCTCGTTTCGTTTATATAATATGGATCATGCCAAAAGGAAAGAAGGGATGCCTTAACATACCTTTGTCGTTTACTTAACCTCATGGAATTGGTTCAATCAGTTAGTACTTCAATCTACAACAACGATATGGAAGCATTGTTAAGCATACGGAAGTTAGAATTCAACACAAATGAGCGACTAGCTCGTCTACAAGTAGTTGGACATTACCTCCCCTTATTATTTTCCTTTCCTCAAAGAAAATAACAAGACCAACATGCCCAGAATGTCAACAAACATATAACATCATATCCCACCTTAAATCCCATCGTAATACATCACAAAAATAGTTCACACAATCTCACACAACAACCAATGCTACTTTGCACTTTTCCATCCCTAAATTTTAGATAGAACTTTTGAATACACTTTAATACTGACAACCAAAATATACTCAGGTCATACATACTGATTTTTAAGCCACAACACAACATAAAAACGAACTCATAGCAGTCCACAAATTACAGCAACTCAAAATTGATTTTCATATTATTACTTTATCAATTCTTTCTCTCACAACTTAGTTAAGGCGCCAATAAGCTTAAAACCAACATGTCCAAGCTAATATTTACATGCGACAACCATATAATAATATGAAAGTACTCTAAACAGTCCATAAATGAAGAAAAGATGATTTTCAACCCCTACTTCACCAATCCTTCACCAAACAACCTAGCTAGAACTTAGATAAACTCAAATAAATGAAGAAGAGATGATTTTCCTACCTAGATCAGATCTTGTAGGGAAGAAAAAATGGTAGTATCTTTCCCTTGATGACCATTAACTTGCTCCACTTCAGATTCTTCAAGATTAGAGATTACCCTTTAACTTGAATTGAAAGAAGGAGAATATTATCGGCAACTTCTTGAGGATTTGGAGTAGATCAATTTGGGAGAGAATTTAGTGGTTCTCTTTATGTTTATACTACTTGGATATTATGAAGAGAGGTACCATGATTCATCCCATAAACAGGCCCTCTTGGCTAACCTACAGATGTACATTTAGGTGAACTAATTTGGGCCTTCCCTTTTTGCAAGTAGGTGACACACCAGAAGCCATAATGTCGTATCCTCATTTCGAGAAATAAGTTGCTGACTCCAACGTGATTACTAAAAGGAAATGTTAGACCTCGAAGTAATAAATCACTATGGGCTAGTGAACAAGATAAATTGAGCATGACGACCCAAGCCGATGGGCCGCGACGGGCACCCGGTGCCTTACCCAATCAAGTACCAATGTAACGTATCTTTCTTATCATACCATCATGGGTAAATGGGCCAGAAGGGCTATCATGATAAAACTAGAATAAAACATAAGGGAATACTCGGCATAGGACAACCCAACATGGAATACAAACTTATATATGTGACATACGGGCCTATAAGACCAAAATGATCATTTGTACACTAAAAACATAGGCCGACAAGGCAATACAATCTTTCATATGCATGAGATCTGTCTACAAGCGTCTAAGAGTATATAAGTATCATAAAGGTCAAGACAGGTCCCCGACATACCAATCATTACATGTCCAAAGCATACTGGCCAAATAGGCAACTCCGGAGTAAGTAGAGTACACCAATACCTCCCACTGAGTTGATAGCCTATTAGGAGGGATGTCAACTTGTCTATCGAGACCTGCGTGCATGAAATGAAGCATCCCCAGGCAAAAGGGACGCCAGTATAAATAAAGTACCGAGTACGAATGGCAGTATATAAAAGACATGAAAGACATACAGAGTAAAGGACTCAACATGTAAGTCTGAATAGCTTTGTGAATCATGAAACATTTATGATGCCATACATATACATATAAATGTCATATCATGCATGGGATATATGCGTACATAACATCATCAAGCCTCTGAGGGCAGCCCATCATATCATCTCGGCCATAGTGGGCGAAATCATCAACGTATACCAGTTGATCAGGTGGTGGTGCGTATATAACGCCGTAACCTTTCCCCATACCCCATATATATAAAATATATGTGTATATAACGTCATCTGGTCATGGGTCAATGTACATGTATAAATGAATGTAATGTATACGAAAGTAAGTTAATAAGATCTCTCAGAAAGTAATAAGATCAATATGCATTAGGTTAATATCATGAAATAAACAATATCAACTTACGTATTTTCGAAGACCCATGAACATACGATATAATAATAGGACGCATGGGGAATCAAGAACATAGGCACCCCTAGTACTTCTATGAATAGAGTCATTTGTGAAAGTTGCGCGTTTGCTCGTTTAGTTTGTATCATATGGATCATGCCAAAAGGAAAGAAGGGATAGCCTTAACATACCTTTGTCGTTTACTTAACCTCATGGCATTGGTTCAACCCGTTAGTACTTCAATCTTCAACAACGATATGGAAGCTTTGTTAAGCTTACAGAAGCTAGAATTCAACACAAATGAGCGACTAGCTCGTCTACGAGTAGTTGGACAGCAACTCCCCTTATTCTTTTCCTTTACTTAAATCAAATAACAAGACCAACATGCCCAGAATGTCAACAAACATATAACATCAATATCCCACCTTGAAATCCATTGTAATACATCACCAAAATAGTCCTTACAATCTCACACAACAACCCAGTGGTACTTTGCACTTTTCCATCCCAAAAATTTAGCTAGAACTTTTGAATACAATTCAATAGTGATAACCACAATATACTCAGGTCATACATACTGATTTTTAAGCCACAACACAACATAAAAATGAACTCATAGTAGTCCACAAATTACAGCAACTCAAAATTGATTTTCAGATTATTACTTTATCAATTCTTACTCTCACAACTTAGTTAAGGCACCAATAAGCTTAAAAAAAATGTCCAAGCAAATATTTACATGTGACAGCCATATAATAACATGTAAAATACTCCAACCAGTCCATAACACCTCAACAACTTCAACTCAATTTCAGCCCCTACTTCACAAGTCCTTCACCAAACAACCTAGCTAGAACGTAGATAAACTCAAATAAATGAAGAAGAGATGATTTTCTTACCGAGATCATATCTTGTAGGTATGAAACAATGGTAGTATCTGTCCTTTGATGACCATTAACTTGCTCCACTTCAGATCCTTCAAGATGGGAGATTACCTTTTCACTTGAATTGAAAGAAGAAGAAGATTATCGGCAACTTCTTGAGGGTTTGGAGTAAATCAATTTGGGAAAGAATTTTGTGGAACTCTTTATGTTTCTATTACTTGGATATTATTATGAGAGATATCTTGATTCATCCCCTAAAAAGGCCCTCTTGGATAACCTACACATTCCATTTAGGTGGACTAATTTGGGCCTTCTCTTTTTGCAAGTAGGTGACACACCTACTTGGTTACTTAATAGGTGTCACAAGCTGCCCTTGTTCACTTATACACGTGTCTTGTCCTCGTTTAATAATCATGACATGTGTTAAGTAGCTCATGCTAGTAAGACAGGTAAGCAAGTAGCTCAAGCAAGTATTCCGGTAAGCAAGCAGCTTAATTTATGTATCCATTATCTCATTTGTTTTTTTTCAAGTCTCATTCATCTTAACTTTCTTAAGACTTTGATAAACCTTCCTTAGCCTTAAAGAAGGATTTCATCCTTTTTGAGCTTATATTAGATAATCTTATAATGACAGTGACGTCTGAAGTACGGGGTGTAACATCCTTCCCCCTTAAAATTATTCGTCCCCGAATGTTAACTCTTAAAGGGTTGCAAAAACGGGGCGTAACATCATTAAATTACTTTATATACTTTCAAAGACGATCTCATTTCTAAGCTTACATCAATTGACTTACGACGTATTTTCACATACGAAAACATGAGGTGTAACACTCAACATCAGACACGAGTGAATACAAGTAAACCGAAGATATACGCTTTAAGTTGAAATAAAGTCGTACGATAAAGAAAGAAAGATGATTATTTTCCCGGATTCCTTGTAGCCTCTTGAAGATAAGTATGGACGTCATCATACCGATTTGCAAGACTCTATTAGACACTTTCTTATGACTCGTAAAACCTATAAACTTAGAGCTCTGATACCAACTTGTCACGACCCAAATTTTGCCTAATCGTGATGGCTCCTAACCCAACCTGCTAGGTAAGTCAAACAATAGTTACACAATTCTAATGAAGATTAAGTAATCAATAAATGAAATAGCTGAGTTTTCATACAATATCCCAAGGATTAGTTGTACAAGTCATGAGCCACTAATTTTAGATTTACAAAGCTGGTACGAAAATAAATACAACATCTACATAAACAGAGTACGAATCCAAAACTACCAAGGACAAGTAGTAGTTATATCCGAAAAGTAGGTACATCTTCAATGGCAGCTTCTGGCATCCACAGCAACTCAGCTCAAAGATCTGCACGAAAGGTGCAGAAGTGTAGTATGAGTACATCCGACCCTATTTACTCAGCAAGTTTCATAACTAACCTCGGCGAGGTAATAATGGCAAGAATTATTAATGATACTCGCTAATAACCTGTCCAATCCCTGAATTTCACATGTACACAACAATAGTGCCATCTAAAAGATGGGAATATACTTGCATATAAAGAAGATATGAGTGAAATACCAGATAATCCTTCATTAGTTGCATTTAGAGAAGATATGCATAAAACATCAATTAGCTTCAATAATTACATATAGAGAAGATATGCATGATTAAACAAGTCAAGTCACACGGATTCACATATAGAGAAGATATGTATCGTGTCTCATCTCATCGCGCAAGGTAGTATATAGAGAAGATATGCATAAAGGCATGTATACACTTCGGAGCTAGTAATAGAGAAGAGATGCAGTAAAATCATGTATACATCCAAGGAATTTGCATATAGATAGGAGATGCAAAATCCAACTAATGATCAACTTTACCAAAATCCACATTAACCAGAAACCTGTCGGTTTCTCACAACCTGCGTGTACACCATCAAGAGAGAAAACATGAGAGAGTGACCCTAGGGAGATGGATCCTTATTCACACGTTGCACAGATACCTCACGTACCAATAATAACAACCGCACAGACAACTCACGTGCTAATAGTAACAATCGTACGTGTTATCATATCTCAGATCTGATGGACCACTCACGTGCTATCAGCCTAATCCATATTACACATAAAGCATATATATACAAGAATGCATGTACATGAATAATGAATATTAAATTACATACTCATGGGCTGATATAAGTGACATGTTAAGGTGTATGCATGTGCAAAGTGTACTATTATAGTTCAAATTAGGCCATTTCATCAAAAAAAAATAGTAGTTATTATGTTCAATCAGGAGGTTAACCTATATGTAACCTCTAACAGGATCCAATTAGCTCACAAAAGGGGGTACAAATATAAGAGACATAATAGCATGAAGCTTAGCAATCAATTAGAGGCATATCATAGCCTAAGCACTACCCCGAGCATGAATAATACCCATGTACACGCACATGGGCTTAACCCCTCACATGTGTGCCACCCATAGCATGAAAGCATCACTAATAACTCAAGAAACTATTGCTTCAACCAAGTTTAGGTAAGATACTTACCTCAAACAAGCCAAACTGATACTCCAAAACACGCCTTCCCAAGGGAATCGACCTCCAAACGACTCGAATCTAGCCAAAAGTAACTCAAAAATATTAAATAATGATATAGGAATTAAACCCAAATGATAAAGGTCGAATCATTAATCAAATACTCAAAGTCAACCAAAAAATCAACCTGGGCCCGTACCTCAAACCTCGACATAACCCACAAATTCTGATAACCCATTCGAATATGAGTCCAACCATACAAGTTTTACCCAAATCCGATTCCGAATTGATATTCAAAATACAATTATTCACTTTAGAAAGGTTTTGCCTAAACCCCTCAATTTTTCTTTTAGATTCATCAATCAAATGTCAAAATGAAAGATAGAATCATGAATAATAATCAAAACCGAGTCAAAAATACTTATCTCAATCCAAGTGGTAAAAATTACCTAACAAATCACCCCAATCCAAGCTCCCAATCTCAAAATATGGTAAAATGAGTTCCAAGTCCAAAAATAATAACTTATATGCTCTGCCCAGCAATACCCTACATGATCGCGGTTATACCTTCGCGATCGCGATGCACAAAATTACAGTGCCACAAAAATGCTCTTCGCGTTCGCGACACTGACCATGGGAACGCGATGACCATAGTTGCCAAATCCACCGTGAATGCGTCCTGGACCATGCGAACGTGAAGGCAAAACCACAGCTCCCACGATGAAACACGAACGTGATTACCCTCTACGAACATGATGCTCAAGCCACTCAACATTCGCGAACGCGACCCTCTAGTTGCGAATGCGAAGAGGTCAAACAACCCAAATCCAACATACACATAGAGATCGCGGTCTCCCTCACACTATCACGAAGAAGGCACACAACACCACAAAAATCAGAGAAACCAGCAATCAACAACAACGGAGAAATGGTCTGAAACCACCATGAAATACACACGAGCCCCTCGGGACCCCGTCCGAAGTCCGAACATACCAACAAGTTTTAAAATATAACACGGACCTACTCGAGGCCTCAAATCCAATAAAACAACATCAAAACCATGAATCGCAACTCAATTAAAGCTTAATGATCTATTTCAAATTTTCAAATTCCAAACTTACGCCAAACACGTCTAAACAACTTGGAATCACCTCAAATTTTACACTCAAGTTCCAAATGACATAATGAACCTATTACAACTCGTGGAATAACAATCCGAACCCAAAAATATCGAAGTCAACTCCCGGTCAAACCCATGAGCTTTTCAAGCCTTCAAATTGTAAACTTTCACCAAAATAGAGCCACAATCTTTTAGAAACATCCAAATACAAATTCGGGTATCTGCCTAAGTCCAAAATTGCCATACAAACCTATTGGAACCATCAAAATATAAATCCGAGATCGTTTACACAAAAGTCAAACTTGGTCAACTCTTCCAACTTAAAGCTTCTAAATTGAGAATCATTCTTTCAAATCAATTCTGAACTACTCGAAAATCAAAACCGACCATACACGCACGTCATAATACGTCATATGACGTTGCTCAAAACCTCAAGCCACCGAATGGAATGCTGATGTTCAAAACGAAAGGTGTCATTATATTCTTTTTGGGACAAATAAAAGTGTATCATATATAATGAGACGGAAGGACTAATATATACATTACAATTGTAGACTCTTTTTTTCATTTTATTTGAATATATATGTGAGAGAGAGAGCGCGATTAACACCAAACTTTAGAGTTGCTTATATATATAATTAATTAGAAGAATATTAGAATAACAACATTGAATTTAGCGATAATTAAACTTTAACTCATCCAATCATTTTATCTATGGTGAAAGAATGTGAAATATTGATATTGATACTACTCATAAAAATGAGAAGGTAATAGTGAAAGTATCACATAATGCCCAAGTATCTACTAATTTGATTATGTTTAATTAATCAGTCTCATTTCATTTGGTGGCGAAAGATTGTGAAATATTATTTTAGAAAAGCTAGTATTAGTGAAAGTTGCCCAAATACTTAATAGTAGAAAGCCAAAAATATCCCTCTACTATTTAAAATATTTACTTTTACCCTCCGTTATACGATTGGTTCACAACAGCCTCGATGTCATAAAATTAGTGCAAAAATACTTCTGTGCCGTTAGGACCCTCCACCATGGCAAAATTATCCCACGTGGCCTGACATATCACTGAGGTGGATGCCAGGTAGCATGCAACCTCATCACACCTATCCCATTTTACCCCCTCCCCTGCTTCTTCCTCTACCACCACCTCCCTCTTCACCCAACCACCACCAATATCACCTCTTCTTTCACCATGCACATATTCTTGCACCACCATCAAACTACTAGTCTTGACCACCATTATTTCACCAAACATCAATCGAAAATTTTGATTTCTTAGTTTCATTTTCGGATTTGGTTTCAGCCAATGTGAAATAGACCCATTACCGCTTGGCAACTAGTTAAACTCAAAGAAGTGAAAGATATTTTTCAGCTGCCACAAGAAGAAGGAAAATTTCATAATTCATGATTTACTGAAATATTTAGAACATAATGAAAGATTTTTATATGATGGTACATTCTATTGGTTTCTTTTTCAATGCGTTAGGATTTAGTGCGTAGAAATTTTCTTTATAGGCAGCCAGTGCCGCTAGTATACTTACTTTCTAAAAAGAGAAAAGAAAGTCGTTTCATTGCTACCTTATGCCACCCGCTTAGCTTATTTTATGCTAGAAGCAGTTTTACATTCCCATTTTCAGCTACAGAGCTCAGCTTTGTATCGTAGAGAAAGCTATGTTTAATTATAATATACATCTTTGCAATTTAATTTTATAATAACATGTTATATAAATTTTCTATGTTTTCCCCCTCCCTTTCCAACTTGCACAATGCACTTAAATTTTGGCTAACGCATTTGGACACAATGTTCTTTTCATCCTCTTTCTTTTGACAAAATAAAATACTGCCCGCTAAAGGTGCTCCAACAAGCTTTGGCACTTTGTTAAATCTGATAATGAAACAAAGAATCAAAATTTGTGATTGATTTTTGGTGAAAGAATGGTGGCCAAGACTAGTGGTTTGATGATGGTGCAAGAATATGTGTGTGGTGAAGGAAGAGGTAATTGTAACACCACGGAAATTTTGAAGTATTTAAGTGTAAAGTTCGGTAAAATTTTGTAAAGAAAATAATATTATATGGTGTCAGACTAGGCTTATGTGTTGGAGGATTGTCCGCGGCTCGGACCTTTTGGGTTGAACAATGCATCGGAAAGTAAAGAAAAATATTTGGCGGAAAAATGCATTTCTGCGGTCCATTATGCGATCGCAGAACCACTCTGCGGACCGCATAATGGCCGCAAAGTGAGACAGTTAATTGGGTCAGTTGGAAGCAACTATGCGATCGACTATGCGACTGCATAACTGTTATGCGGTGCATTATGCGACCGCATAGTGACTGCATACACAAGCAATTATTTTGGCTATTTTGTAACCAAATATGCGACCGATATGTGGTCCGCATATCGGTTATACGATCGCATACCTTGTTCCGGAGCTCCATTTTTGAGTTTTTAAAACCCGACCCTATTTCGTTAAATACACTCTTTGGGCCATTTTTGAGACATAATCTAATATTTTAGAGTAAGAGAGAGTGCCCTAAAGTGAGAAGGTGTTCTTCAATAATTTTTCTTCAATTCTTGCTCAAGTTTTGGAAGATTAAAAAGGGAAGCTCACTAGGTCTTCATCCTAGAGGTAAGATTCTACACCCTAAACCCTAATTTTGAAATTTTATGAAAATTGGTAACTAGCAAGATAAATTTTTGGGCATGAGAGTTGTTTATTTTACATGCATGTGTTATCAAAGGGTGTAGGAAGATTGTTGAGCCAAAAATGGTAAAGATTGGGTTGTGGGATGATGAAGTCCTTCATAAAAAGGACATTAAAACCTTATGCACACCTAGTATTTGATAAAATGCTCAAGTGAGTTATAACCATGATCATCTTCCTAATTTTGATTCAATTTATTATATTTCTAAAATAGATTGAAGTTTTTAAGAATTTCGGAACGTTTTAGAGTGTAAGGAAGCTCAAGTGAGGTATGTTTGATAAACTCTTCTCTTAGAATTGAATCCCACGATATTCATGTAAATTATGTAAGTCCCGAGTGATTCATTATAAAATTGGCTATTCCGAGTAAGATTGGGTTGAAAGATATATGTTCAACAAGCATTCCAAATGCTCTATTCATGTTATGTTACCAATTAAGGATGTGTTAAAATATGGGTTGTGCATTAATAATGTTTCGACATTAAGTCAAGTTCAAATGAAAGCTATTATGCCAAATTTTATGAAATATCTCTATGTGCATTAGACTCTAAATTGCTCACATGTGTACTATACACTTTGATTTGAATTGTGTTTATTGTTGATGAGGAGGATGATATTTGAAATTGATAATGTGAGCATGAAATACTGAATATGGCTAAAGTGCCAAGAATGATCTTATAATTATGGCCACTAGTGCCAATAAAATAAAAAGATGTGAAAGTATTATGAAATGCGATGATTGATATAAAAGGTTGAAATAAGATAGCCTAGCCGGTCGGGTTGTGATCGGACACCATGCCGCACACATGGTGGTGATTGTGCTAGAAATTGTAATTAAAATTGTGATTGTGGTCGATGTCCCTAATGGATAGCCTAGCCGATCGGGTCGTGATCGGACTCCGTGTTAAAGACGGTGGTATTGATATTGAGAGAAAATATGGTTGATGTCTATACTGAGATAGCCTAGCCCATCGGGTCGTGATCGGACTCCGTGCTAAGAGTGCGGCGGTACTGGTTTTGTGAATAATGGTATTTTGAATAGTGGTATTGGTATGGTGAATAATGGTACTGGAATTGTGGACAATGGTATATCGATACAAAAAGTCTCCCAATGTGAGATATGAAAATTAATTTGAACACTGTCTTGATCCTAAATTGAGGTTTGATGTTAATTAAGGCTTTCATTGATATTATGATAATCTTATTTGTATGATTTGTCATTCTAATTGAGAGGGTTTTTAGTTATACATACTAATGCTATTCGATAGTACTAACGTCCCTTTTGCCGGGGGCGCTGTATCTTTCAATGGATGCAGGTGGTTCCACATCAGGAGATATTGGTCAGTGATAGCAGTGCACCTTCTTCCCAACTGACTTGGTGAGCCCCACTTCATTCCGGGGTAATAAATCTTTTGTACTTTGTGTATTCTGTTTGAGGTATAGCCGGGGCCTTATTGCCGGCATTATCATTGTATTCTTCTTTATCTATAGAGGCTGCGTAGACATAGTGTGGGTTGTGTATTGGTGCTGGGGAAAGACAAACTATGTTATGTTGTGGATATATTACTTGTCCATTTGAGACTTTAAAAATGATGAAACAATTGAAAATGAATTGGTATTGCAGACATGAACACATTTTCGTCTAATTAATGATAATATGTATTATATCTATTCATGGATGAGTTTGGGTAGAATAAAATCTAACAGGCTTGCTCGGTCGGGTTCACTCGGTTGAGCGCCGGTCGCGCTCCCCGATTTTGGGGCGTGACAGTAATATTGGTGGTGGTTGGGTGAAGAGGGAGGTGGGTGGTAGAAGAAGAAGCAGGGGAGGGGATAAAATGGGATAGGTGTGATGAGGTGGCATGCTACGTGTCATCCACCTCATTGATATGTCAGGCTATGTGGGATAATTTTGCCATGGTAGAGGGTCCTCACGGTAGAAGAGTATTTTTGCACTAGGTTTATGACGTCGGGGGTTGTTGTGGACCAATAGTATAACGGAGAGTATAAGTGAACATTTTCAAATAGTAGAAAGATATTTTTTACCCTTTTCCGTATTTAAAAATATTATTTTACTTGAATATCTTATTAAAGATCGGAGTGTGACTCAAAAGCATACAGTTCAAGGAAAATTCGTATTTGTGCATATACAATGTTGGAGCGTGACTCATATACATATATAGTTATCTTATCGGTAAATGCTAGATCTAATGGGAAATTTTAATCGATTTATTTAGTATTCATCGTTAAATTTACCAACCGTTTCAATACTAATTGGGAATTACCAACCAATTTAACCTCCACGTTGGTAAATTTGCCAACTGTTCTAATATTAGTTGGTAATTTACCTACCGATTTGGGCTCAGTTGATAGCAATTACTAACCAATTTGGTATTCTTATGTAACATTACCGACAAAATATGGATTAAATTTTTACCAAGGATGAATAATTGGTTGGTCTATTACCAACTGATTCTAATCTATTAGTTATTTACAAACCACAATTTTGATCCGTATATAAAAATATTACCAACCAATTTGTGTATTCGTCGGCGAGTTTACTAAGAGATACCAATTGGTTGATAATTTAATTTTACTGATGCATTTTAAATTGGTTGGTAAAATTAGCAACAAAATCTTTCATAGGTAAATAGTTGATTGGTAATTTATTTATAAATTATACTTTATTTTTTTTCACCATATTTACCAACGAAAATGTATCCCACTTGTAATATTACTAATTAAAGATGTTTGTTGGTACTATTTCAGTTGGTAATTCGTTGGTAGGTCATTGTGATTCGATGTCCTCTTTTTTCCGTCACATTTACCAACTAAATTATTTAGTTATTAAAATTGTGATTGATAATCCGTTAGTAATCTGTTACTAAATTCTAAAAAACAATTCTCTTAAATTTGTAAGTAATCGATTGCTAATATACTAACGAATTTGGGTCGTTGATAAATTCGTTGGCAATTAGGTTGTTTTGTTTTTAAGTGATCTGAGTTAATTTGTTAAGTTTAGTGTCATATTTGAGCCTTCACCGAAGTTACCCCACGTCCCAACTGCTATAACGCTCCAAGTTCCATCATAAACACACCTACACACTCTTGATTTGTACTCTCTAAGTCATGTGGCTGTGTAAGCGAATAATTAATTTATTTTGAACAAGGATAAGAGTAATAGGATCCCGTAAATTTTGGGCGTAATTGTAAAAAAGGGCCTAAGTTCGGGTGGGAGGCGGGTTCCGTATTTATTATCCTTTTAATGTTCTTGGTTTAATATGACAATTGCTAAAAATTATAAGATTCTTTTTGTTTTATCTTACTCCTTCTATTTCAATTAATTTGAACCTTTTGGATGTACGAGGATCAAATTGACTAAATTTTTGTGTGAATTTTTAACATTGATTTTTAATTTATTTTTTTTAAATAAAATTTATATATTTAGAAACAACATAAAAAATACTATAAGTCATAATAGTTAACAATTTAAAATATTTAAAAACTACTTGCAAAAATATTATCAAAGAAATCTTTTTTGACTCCCCAAATAATAATGGGTTCATACTTTTTTGAAACGGAAGGAGTACATGGTAGTGTCTGATTGAACATAGAGCTTAAGAAAGAAAGAAAAACTTCTGCCACATACCAAACATACTCCTAAAACTTGTGATTTTAAATATCTCCTCATTTGTTTGACTATGACAATATGTCATTAAGTGGTCTTTTGGTTCAAAAATAAATTATACATTGGATTATACCATGAATTAATAATGCGAAGATTAGTAAAATAGAGATTAGTGATGCGAAAATTATTTCTTGTTGGATGTATGTGTAATAATAAATTTTCGCGTGGAGAAAAATAAATAATCAAGACTGAAAAATTGCATAACAAATGTAGTATTTGATTTCAATAAATAATGAGTGTTACAATGTCTATGGTATTCCTCTGATTTTTCAAGAATATAAACTATCTTGATGAACTTGATTTTGATTCAAGAGCTTGTAAAGCTTAGTCTTGAATCTCCTTCTTGAACTTGAATTTGAATTTGATCATGAACAAGTAATTTGATCTTGAACGCCTTGGTATTTGATTTGGCTTCGTTCTTGATCTTGAACTTGAACTTGAATTTGTAGCTTGAGTGCTTGAACTTGTAGCTTGTAGAGAAATATAAGGTGTTTGATCAACGGGCTCTCTGCTTGCTTCTTGTTATCACTTCTGGTGTCTTCTAGTTTTATGAAAACCTCTATTTATAGTTGTAGAGAGTTGTGTGGTTCTACGATTTGATTTGTCTTGGATTGCCACATCACTTGACACATGGCATGATTTTATTGGCTCGTTCTTTTGACTTGGATTGCCACATCACTTGACACGTGGCATGAGCCTGGGCTTTAAGACGGGCAAATAGCCATTTGGACCTTGGGCTACTGAAGTGGGCTTATCATTTAATTTATAGTCCAATTAAATGGACTAGCCCAACACATATATTGGATTTAAATAATTAGCCCAATTTACTAGCCACAATATTTGTTTGGACTAAGGTCTTGAATTTTATATGGTCCAAATTATTTTATGAATTTAAATCCAATAAAATTTAAATGCCCTCTACTTCAAGACTTGTCGGGAATAAAAGTATCGAACTTCAAAGACCGGGCTTGAAGTATAATTGGAGACGACATCATTTTTTTTATGTATGCCTTTATCCAATTATATGGGAACATGACTTTGGGTAATTTACCAACTTGAAGGCTTCTTTTGTAGAATTTATTTTCAACGGGCTTACTGGCTTTGCTGTGAGAGCCGTATTTCAAAAACCCATGTGATATATAATTCTAAAGAATTTATTTGCAAAGTCCTTGTATATTTTAAATGGATAATGTAAAAGTTTTCAAGTCAAATACAATCTAACTTCCTTTTTTTGGCCCGTAAGAATTAGTAAAATTGTGAGTACTAGACATGGTTTGAATTCGACCAATAAGTCGAGCCTCCACATTTGATGCTAATTTCAAATTTTTTAAGCATCAGAACTCTCATGGATTGCCACGCTTGATCAAATTTTGATAAACTACACTAATAACCAAATAAGTAGGACACTTATCCTTAGAGATTGGATAGGAATAGGATTATCACATGCTTATCAGAAAAATATATTCATCCTAGATTGACCTACTTTATTTGGGATACTGCTACTACCCATGTATTGGCTCTATATAAACAAGAGACATTGGCATCAAAATTCATAATACCGGCACTTTTTGCAAACTGGGGAAGAGTAAGGAGTTCTCTACATTTTGTTCCAGAAGGTAGTCATCTCCTTTTATATTCTTCATAGCTATGAAGCAACTTGAATATTTCTTGTGTTATTTGCCCAGAAAATAAGTACGATATATTCTTTTTTCATGTAAGGAGAAGTACGATCTCATTTCCTTTGCACTTGTACTAATCCCTCTCTTTTTTAAAGCATAATTTTTTTTTGCATCGCATAGCTTTATCAATTGCAAACTTCTGTTTTTTCTTTCTTAATCCATGCACTGATTATATTGCTTGCTTGGGCCATTTATGAACTTATCCATGCACATTTGTTTGTCCAATTTCCAAATGGAGAGGTCCACTTTTGAATATCCATGGCTTTTGATAGCCCTTTTGCGAGTTAGTATATATATATATATATATATATATATATATATATATATATATATATTTCAAAGAATTTAGCATTATGGATAATACTTTGTCAAGTTGATCAGTCACCTTCGTTAGTCTCTTTCTTTGGTACATGCATATTTGTTTAAAAAATCCTCACTGCCAATGATTAGTGAATTGTAAAATTCACTGCAACTTTTCTTTAATTCAATGTGCTCTTCTTTTCATACATGTGTTACTCGTAGTCGTAGTAACCCAAAGTGGCAGAAGTATTATAAGACCATCAATATTATAAGACTAGTAAATCACTTGACTTCACATATTTCTCCTGGAATTTTTAATAGAATTGACTTGATTGTATTTAGATGAAATACTTTTGCTATGATTCCATCTTTGATCCACGTAAGTTAGCTTTTCACACGAACTTAACCAGTTGCTCTGAACTACCAATAGGCTTAGCTTTTGTAAGTCATTTTCATGTATTCTCATACTGATTCTCGCAAGTTGTACTCATATTTCACTCAAATGCTTCCTCTTTTTTCTTTTTTTTTGAAATATATTTTGTACTTATATAGCTAGAGTCTGTCTAAGCCAAAGATTCCATTTTTTTTTTTAAGACTATTACGCCGTCTAAGCCAAAAAAATTTACTTTGTCAGAGACCATTACACCGTCTAAGCTAAAGATTTTATCTTGTTTTATCTAAGGCATCAATCATTACACCATTTAAGTCAAAGATTTTATTTTATCTTAGGCAAAGATTATTACACCACCTAAGCCAAAGATTTATTGTCTGAAACGAAAACCATTATATTGTCTGAGCTAAAGACTTCATTTTATTTGAAAACTTGACTTTCTTTATCTGTGCCAAAGACCATTATATCGTCTAAGCCAAAGACATTACTTTTATCTGAGGCGAAGACCATTACACCGTCTGAGCCAAAGATTTATTTTGTCTGAAGCGAAGACCACTACACCACCTGAGCTAAAGACTTTGTTTTATTTGAAAATTTGACTTTTTTTATCTGTGGCAAAGACCATTACATCGTCTGAGCCAAAGACTTTACTTTAATCTGAGGCGAAGACCATTACACCGTCTGAGTCAAAAATTTATTTTGTCTGAAGTGAAGACCATTACACCGTCTGAGCTAATGACTTTATCTTGTTTGAAGATTTAACTTCATTTTATCTGAGGCACAGACCATTACACCGTCTAAGACAATAATTTTACTTTATCTTAGGCAAAGATCATTACACCATCTGAGCCTAAGATTTATTGTCTGAAGCGAAGACCATTACATCGTCTGAGCTAAAAAATTTATTTTATTTGAAAACTTGACTTTCTTTATCTATGGCAAAGACCATTACATCATCTAAGCCAAAGACTTTACTTTTATCTGAGGCAAAGACCATTACACCGTCTGAGCGAAAGATTTATTTTATCTAAAGTGAAAACCATTACACTGTCTGAGCTAAAGATTTTATTTTATTTGAGAATTTGACTTTCTTTATCTGTGACAAAGACCATTACACCGTCCAAACCAAAGATTTTTCCATTTTCATGCTTGGTAGGATTAGTCTTGAGATATGACACATTATATTATGAATTTAAGGCCATGAATATTACACTTCTAAATTAAGTGCTAATAAACACTTTTATCTCTTTTTGCAGTCTAAACATGGTTTACTTCAAAGACTCAAGACTTTCTTCCTCTAATTCGTAACATCTTGTTATTTCGGACCATAAGGGAAGCAAGGTGGAGACAAGGTTATAAGTTGATAGGCCACTAGTCGGCCAATATGCTGCAACTTCATAGGTACCTTTGAGGGACCCACTTTATTTGGCAGACTGGACACTTGAATACAATAGTTGTCCTCCCAAGATATGGATGCTTTGCACCATTAATCATTATGCTTGGAATGTCGCGAGTACCTTAGCATGCCTGGGGCGGCGAATTATTAACAAGGAAATTTATTGGGGAAATGATTTGCCATTCGGCGATGAATATCATTACATTCCTGGCTACTGAGAATGGGTAAAAGACGTCTTAAGTAGGTGTCGTCTGACCTTGGAGGGCGCAAGAATTTATGATGCCGTATATGCTTCAATATTCACATATAACTGTAATACAAGTATTATGCAGGTTTTCTGTGAGGCATGGTGCCCTGTTACAAATATATCGATTACCTCTGCTAGAGAACTATCCATATCACTTTGGGATTTATATAAGATCGGCGGTCTGCCTATAACAGGATCTCCTTACGAGGAAGTTGTGCCAAATATTGAAGAGCTTACAGGCACGTACGACAAGGGGAGAAGGTTTCTTCCCCAAACTTGTGAGCATTTGTTTGACGCCTTCCATCGGCTCCGAGAGGGAGGTAGCAACGATCCGAAAGTTTCTGTAAAAAAAATGGGTAGAGTTCTAGTGTAGAAAGACAACGAAGTACACTCAGCCTCCATTAAGGAAAGAAAAGAAGTCTCCTCATTTGAAATCAACGCACAATCCTACCGGGGTCATAGAGGAAGCATTTAATTGGTCGACTATTGAAAAAGCCTTATTCCATAAGCTAGGAGTTATGGGTGACAAGAAAGATGAGACATACTTGGCTGCTTTTCTATCTTGTTGGTTATGTATTTTTGTGCTCTCGTCAAAAGAAGGCGACTTCATTCGTCCTGGGACCTTTAAGATTGGGTATCATCTTACTTGTAAACGAAGAGTCAGCCTTGCAGTCTTAGTCTTAGCTAGCATATAGAAGGGTTTGAATGTGATTTCAAAGTGCTCGTTTCTCGATCCTGCCCAAACTTTCTTTCCAGCTCATTATGTGTATGGTTGGTTAGCCCATTACTTTAAGACTTATTTTCTGTATGCAAAGGGGACAATTGTTCCTCTTATGGCCGCATGTTCTGGTGAAGGCGCTGCTAGATATTTTGGGACAGAGGAAGCAAGGAAGGGTATTCATAATGGAGAAAATATCATTTGGACTTCGATAGTGCCCCGCAGATCTGATCCGTACCATTACTATGACTATGGTAAGGCAGACGAATTCAAGTTAAATTTCTTTATGAGTATTCGCTCGAATTATCTTCCTTTGAGGGACGGAGTCAAATTTATTATTGACCCTTACATACCTTATCGATTTAGCCACCGATTTGGTTTTTATCAAGACACCCATGGTCGCTTGGAGCGAGATTTTTGTGAGGCCTCATTAGAAGAAGGGTTAAAACTTGCACGAATTTGTGTGGTGACTAGATCTAAATCAAGGGCAGTATTTCCTCCTTTTGGGTCTAACATGAAGAAGTTTACATCGTCTAACTATAGATCTTGGTGGCCAAGGGTTCATGGAAGCCTTCTTGAAGACCATTTACAATTGTTTGATGAATACTGTTGAGCCAATCACAAATACCCTTCAAGACCGTAACAAGGATTTCTTAGTGATTGATAAGCTTCATGCTTTAAAGTATAAGGTAGTTGAGATGCGCGCAAGCAACGGACCCATGCTACACAAAGAAGTTCGAAGAGAAGAGATCCATGCTCCAGTTGACAAAAATCTCATTCCATTCGATGTAGTCGTTGATGCCTCTAACAAGAGACTATCCCAATAGGAGAGTGATAGCAGCAAATGAGGTCAATATTGGAAAAACAAAAGTGCCTAACCCATAAGGAGTTGTAGATGTCCAAAGCGTTGATAGCCCTTCAAGAAGACTAACAACTCGGAACGAGAAGGTAAAAGAAAACATAAACTTTTCATTTTTGTTAACCATGGCCAAATGACTTTGCTAAAGTGTTCTTACATTTTTATTTTTTATTTTTGTAGGGTAATAACATTGGAGCGTTGCAACGAGGAAGGCCACAGGATAGTGGTGAGTCTATAGCAGAACCGAACCCGCAGAAATTGTCTTTCATAGCTAAGGCAGACCAAGAGGCAACTTCTATTTCTCATGATAAAATTAGGGTAAAGTTGGGCTCTGATTTATGTGAACGACCAACAATTGCAGCGTTTGTCTTTGATGGAAAGAAGGTTGTCTTGGATATTCGAAAAGAGTTTATCTTGAAGCTTTGGACTTTGATCCAGCGTAAGCTGGAAGGTAGCGATGAAGACAAGGTTTCTGAGCTAGAAACAAAATACTAAAGTGATCCTTGAGGCAATGGATGGGGATTATGTGGATATTTCCCCTTTGAGAAACCTACTGGAGTCCCTTTTTGAGCTTGTTGCTTCATATAACAAGACACGATCTGCTTTATCTAAGAAGGTTGAGGAGACTGCAATATCCGAGGTTGAGGTACACATTACAAATGCCATGATTGAAGAAGCAGAGAAGGCTAGAGAAATGTCATCTATCCATCAGTCCCTAGTTACAGTGAACGAGAAGATAGCGAAGCTCCGTGAAAAAGAGAAGAACTTAGAAGCCCTTCTAGGAGTTGCCGAGAAAGAAGTTCAAGAAGCCAAGTTAGGTGCCTCAACTGCTAGAAAGAAGTATGACGCATGCTATAATGCCTTGTTGACTACTGATGACTTGGTCGATTTAGAGAAGAAGAAGAAATACTTGTAAGCTATGCTCAAGGATTTGGCCAACTACAAGTTGTGTTTAGATTAGGCTATAAAGGCTATTTTATTTGTTTTTTTTCCTTTCTTCTTGCATTTGATTGTTTAGTAGATGTTCTCATCAGCAATAAATCTTCTTTCGTTTCACTTTATGTTGCGCGTTCTCATTAGTGTTCCCTTTTGTTCTTGCTTTTTTTAATGTGCTTCAACGATCAAGACTTGGTAGTTTATCCACGGATTCTAAAGAAAACCCTCACTTTTCTTTTTATTAAGGTGACTGAACTTAGAATAAAAATTCTAAGTTTCCTACGTATCCCTGTGAGAGGATCAAGTCATTACGTAGTTCGTAACAAGTGAGATTTTTTTTAATACTTTATGGATTTGAAGACTTGGCGGACTTGAAGACTTAGCGGGCTTGAACACTTCAAATTGATGATTTAACAGACATGGCAAAATTAACTTGACTTAGAATTGGAGACTTCAAATTGAATACTTAGCCTCTTATTAAAGAAACTACAATCATTCCATCAAAGACCTCAATTTGACTTGGAAGTCTTGCCCCCATTGAGCCATCAAGATAAGACAGAGAGTTCAACGAAAGAATACATGTACACCTAATTTTCAAGTGTCAATCAAGTGAATTATATTCCATCATGCCTCATTTGAATAATGCCTTGGGTAATATGTATTTTTGAACTCATATGACTGAACTTAGAATGAAACTCTAAGCTCCCTACGTACCTCGGTGAAGAGGATCAAGTCATTCCTAGCAGAATCTTTTTTTTGGACCGTGCATAGTTTATACTCTTGTGGGCCAGGAGTAACATGCAGTTTATGCTCATGCGTTAAGGAGCATATTTGTTTTCTTTAAGGATAGTATCTCTTCATGAATTTCCCATTGATAGGGCCAATCCGCAAACCTTCTGAGTCAACTATCTTCTTGTAAGTGCCACTTGAGTATACCTCTTGTACAAAATATGGTCCATCCCACTTAGCAGAGAATTTGCCCCCAGATCGACGAGAGGTAATAATAGGCATTTTGACCACAAGAACATGGTCACCCACTTGAAAAGATCTAAGGCGCACCCTTTTGTTAAAAGATCGAGACATGCGAGCTTGAGAACATTCAAGGCTTTGTTGAGCTTCTAGCCTCTTTTCATCAAGATATTCCAATTCTTCAGGACATAACCGAGCATTTTCTTATCAGTGAATCCTTCTTGAATAGCAAGCCGCAACTATGGGATTTGACGCTCAAGTAGAAGGACTTCTTCAACTCTATAAACAAGTGTATAAGGAGTCGGTTTGCATTGGTGTACAATATGTGGTCCTATATTCCCAAAGAGATTCTTCCATTCTCTCATTCCAATCTCTCTTAGACGTAGAGACAAACTTTTTCAACAAGCTGCAGAGCGTCTTGTTAAATGCTTCAGCAAGTCCATTGGCAGCAGCATAATACATGGAGTAATTGCGTTGCTTGAAACCAAAAAGATCACATATTTTATTTATCAACTTGTTATCAAATGGCTTGCCATTGTCCGTCAATATATATCGAGGAATCCCAAAGCGATAGATAATATTGACTCGGATGAAGTTAGCCACATTTTCCTTCTTTACTTCCTTAAGAGAAACAGCTTCAGCCCACTTCGAGAAGTAATCAGTTGCAGCCAAAATATATAAATGTGCACCAGAAGACTTTGGCAATGGGCCAACAACATCTAAGCCCCAAGCATCAAATGTCCAAGAGGCAACAGTTGGGTGCAATACTTCAGGTGGTTGAGGTATGAAGTTAGCATGGAATTGGCAAGATTTACACCCTCGAGCGTAATCTAAACAATCTTTCACCATGGTTGGCCAGTAATACCCATTCATTTTATGTGAAAATGAAGTTTTGGCCCAGATTGATGTGCTCCACATACTCCAAAATGTGCTTCTTACATGGCTTGGAGGGATTCATCGACCCCCAAACAACATAAGAGCACTCCGTCAAATGATCTTCTGTAGAGTGTATCTTTGTAATAAAGAAAACAAGGGGCTCTCCTTCGGATTTCAGTCTTCCTTTGGGGATTTTCTGGCAATATTCCATAACAAAGATAATCAATTAATGGTTGTCTCCAATCTTCAATTTCAACCTCAAGAGCGGAAGCAAGATGCTCGGCTTTGCTTTCTTCTTCCTCGTAGTTATTTAATGGAGCAACTACCCATCTTTGGCAAACTATGACTTGCGTTTGATCAGGCAGAGATAATGTAGAAGCTAAGGCTGCTAAGGCTGCTAATGCATCAGCTCTCTTGTTTTTCTTTCTCAGCACATGTTGAATAGTTACCTCTCCAAGCTAACTTACCAGTCTCTTAGAATACTTGTGATATTGGACCAACTCTGGCTTCTTGACCTCATAACTACCCAAAAGCTGATTAATCACTAACTTGGAGTCTCAAAACACTTGTAGTTGCAATTGTTTCATATTGATGGTAGGCTATAATCTCGTATTTTAATCGCCTGTTGTACTTCAATTGAGTTGAGCTTTAATCGCTAGTGTTTTACACTAATTGTGTGTTTTATGCCTTTTAGGAGTGATTCCTAGCTATGTAGATATTTTGGAATGAATTCAAGTTATTCTGGAGCTTTGAAGTCTAAGTAAAAACCCAAGGATTAAGTTAGGATCGTGTTTGGGGATCAACGGACAATAGTGCACTTAACGAGAGAAATAAAGAATTGAGCAGGATGCCATCCAGGTGCGCGACCGCGCATTGGGCGTGCAAGTCAGGCAGAACACTGTCCAAAGTGCACGGCCATATGCGCGAGCACACCTCCAGGTGCATGTCCACGCACGTCCAATCCCGAAATTGTCCTATTTTGCGTAGGGAAATGAGTTTTCATTTGGGCCCGACCCTAATTGGTATATATACATGGAAAAATGGTATTTTCTGAACTTTTGACACATCTAAGACCTAAGGAGGCTAAGGAGAAAGTGGAGAAGCAAAAGCACAAGGAGTTCATCATTCAATCCTCACTCAAGACACGAGTTTGTATCGTTTTATGTTTTCCTTTACTTTAAACATATTTGTGATTAATTACTCCATATATATGGAGTAGTTCTCCTTAGGGTTTGACAGATTTGGTGTATTGATATTTGTTTGCAGATTATAACTCTAGTTTTTATGTATTGAATCGTTTTGGATATTTTAATAGTTGCCTCTATATTCATATGTTCATGTAATCGAGAGAGGCATAATTTGTGATATCTTTGCATTATCTTGTTGGTTGAATTCATTAATTCCTCTTAGTAATCGAAAGAGGCTAGTTGAATTGTTGATTACACCTATTTAGGAGGATAATCGAAAGAGATTTTCCTAAAGACCAATCCACTACAAAGTTATGCATATCTTCACTGAACTTAATCTAGTTCATCTTGTGAGGTTGAGACTTAATCGAGAGAGGAGTTTCTACTAAACATTTGAACTAATAATTGAGTGAATTCGAGAGACTCACTTGAACATTAGAAGTGAATTATTTAGAGTTAAATCCCAGAAAATTATCTTACACCTATCCTATCAAAACCCTATTTTCTCCTATTGATAACCGTCTTTGCTTACTTCTTGTTCATTTTTCATTAGTCAATAACTATAGATTCTTAGTTAATTATAGTTTTTTAATTAGAGAATTCTCAACTGTTGATCATCTTGGATAGCAACCAAGCTATAAACTACGA
Organism: Nicotiana tabacum; assembly: GCF_000715075.1. NCBI lineage: Eukaryota > Viridiplantae > Streptophyta > Magnoliopsida > Solanales > Solanaceae > Nicotiana > Nicotiana tabacum. The sequence goes on along the minus strand of NC_134083.1, from coordinate 123,383,756 downwards.
AAATATTGTTTAACTCCAATCCCTGCGGATACGATATTATATTATACTATATTTAACTAGCGAACATATTTAAGTGTGTATTTTGTGCTCGTCAAAGTTTGGCGCCATTGCCGGGGATTGGCAATCAATAGTGTTGTAAATAGTTCGTAGTGCTAATTCAAGAATTAGGTTTTAGTTTTAATTCTTTTCTTTTTCCCTTTCTATTTTATTTTCTGTCACGCCCCAACCTGGGGAGGTGTGGCTGGCACCTGGTGTCGTACTAGCCCGAGCGAACCACTCTATAACTCATTTTGTTTTTTGTAACTATCATGGGCCAACATGGCCACAACTTTTAATGTAGTGGCTAGCTGCTTTCTGCTCTCCTTATTAGTTTAGTGAAAACTCCGCTAGGTATAGGTAAACTATAAGTGGGCAAGCGTTGTATCAATGAACCATCGTTCTTAAAACATGAATACATATGGGCCGTCAAGTCCTCTGACATATTGTACAAAATGAACCTCTGTCTACAAAGCCTCTAAGATTATGTGACATCAAATGGGACAGGGTACCGGCCTACCCATAGTCTGTAGCAAAACTCTAACATGATGACTCATAGACTCGGCTGCACTCCGAATGAGGTGGAGTCTTACTGATCCTTCGCTGAATGGCATTCTCATCTACTATGAGGGCTCGTCAAACTGTTTATCTATACCTGCAGGCATGAATGCAGCGTCCCCAACAAAAGGACGTCAGTACGAATAATGTACTGAGTATGTAAGGCAGAACCGAAACATAACAATAAGTCAACATTAAATAATGACATATAAGAATCAACCTGAATGTCTGAAGTGCCACTGTATATCCATACTTATTATACTTATATATATAATGCTTCTCTTTGAGAATATTATCCATATCGTATGATGCATGACTGCCCAACTGATCAGTGGTAACTGCCCGACCGGCCGTAGTGCGGTGGTAAATGCATGACTGCCCGACCGGCCGTAGCTCGGTGGTAAATGTGTAACTGCCCAACCGGCCGTAGCTCGAGGTAAATGCATGACTGCTCGACCGTCCGTAGCTCGGTGGTAAATGAATATGCATGACTGCCCAATCGATGGTAAATAATGATATATAACTGCCCAACCGGTGGTAACTGCTCGACCGGCCATAGCACGATGGTAAATGCATGAAGATGCATGTACATGTATCACTATATTATAAAAATTAACATCTCTATCATATACCTCATTAGGGACTTAGGGACATACTTAGACATGCTTGAATATCATTTTACAGGAATAACTAATATAGACATCCTTAACTGCTAAGAGTAGAAACACTTATAAAATAGCATTACGTTTACGTATCGTTACTTGGATCATGCCAAAAGAAAAGAAGGGATAGCCTTAACATACATGTATGATCTCTTCCTTATTACTCAACCAAGCTCAACACAACTTCTTTCATCTACAACAAGTGAAATGATATTGCTGTTAACATATAATGTCGTACCATCGTATTTGGCTAGTCGTATGACTTAAGGAAAATCGGGCAGCAACTCCCCTATTTTTAATACAACCCAAAGACCACTAAGGTTCATCAACAGACTAACAACAACAACAACTATAACCAACAATAGCAATAACAACGATATACTCAATTCTCCGATTATCTTAACAATCATATTGAGCGGCAAGCTCGTTTTTACTCATAACAAGATATAAATTGAATCCAACTCTTATTCCATAAATTTGTTTACAACCTTCATAACATTATACTTATATGTACCATATTATTTCTAGTTTAAAATATCCACAAAATACCTTCCAAAACAGCCTCATACATCTAGCACCTTAATTTTTATCGTCAATCACTTGTTTTTCATCTTTTCTTTTTCAATCAACTTAATTAACACCTAGAAAAGCTTAAAAACATCAGCCACAACATTTTAAAATTATTTCTCACAATTTGCAGCCACCACAAACCATATATTTAGCCACAAAACAGTCCAACCAAAAAAACAACCATATCTCATGTTCTTTCAAGTGCTATCTTATGGTTTTTCACTCAAACAACACAACATTAACCTTAGGAACAATTAAAAAGATGTTATACATACCTTGTACAGCAGCTACAACTCGAATTTCTATCTCAACTTAGCTCACAATAGCCCTCAATCACACCACAACACCATAGAAGCTTTCTCTTGTAGTCTTTAACATCTTTGATGATGATTTGAGTTGTTGTTTCCTTGAGTTTGGTTCTTGTGATCTTGAGATATGTTAGGGATGATTTTGGAGATCTTGAGAGTGGTTTTGTGTGAGTAACATCTGTATTGTTGACGAGATATAAGGGGATAAGACCACCGCCTCAAATTTCCAAGCAGGTGGGTAAGCTGCCTGCTTGGCAGCTTGAGCAGTGCCACTTCGGACACTTGTATCTCTCTATTCCGATATCATATTGACAAATGGTTTACAGTGTTAGAAACTAGACACATAGGCTTTAATTAAATATAAATATATCCATGTAACTCTTAATATATTTGGAGAAAACGGCGTCGCAACTTGGCCTATAAACCTGCCAGTTTCTTCGAAGTGCGGCAACGTGACTTGGCGACCCTATTTTAAAAATTCATATTTCTCTGCCCCGATGTCGTATGAATAAATGGTTTGGAACATTGGAAACTAGGTTCCAAGACCTTCATTTCTGTATATAATATGTCCCAAAAAGACCTCATATAACACATGAAATGTATTGCACTAAACGCTTCATTACAAGTCGGTTTTGCCGCAACTTAAATCTAATTTTTTCCAAACTTTATATTTCATATCCAAATATCATATATAGCCATATAACGACTTTAAACGTATTTAAATCATGATTAAAAAATCTCATTCATCCTAACTTTCTTAATACTTAGATAAACCTTCCTTAGCCTTGTAGAAGGATTTCATCCTTTTTGAGCTTACATCAATTTATTTATGGCGTACTTTCATGTATGGAAACATGGGGTGTAACATTTTCTTTATTAGTTAACTTCTTTTCTAGATTTGTTTTGTAATACCTAACAAGTTGGAGAAGATACTGTAGATATTAAACTCTAAATATTATGAAGATGGAGTACAACCAGCCTAAGAGGATTCATATGGGCACAATCTTGACTCTGGTTGGGATGAATACCCTTATTATAACTAGAATGGAAGCGAAGTGAGACAACCACCTCAAGGGGAGAATGGTAGTTTAGAAGAGCTTGTGTATAAGTTCATAAATAAGGTGGAATAGAGATTTACTTGGATCATGCCAAAAGAAAAGAAGGGATAGCCTTAACATACATGTATGATCTCTTCCTTATTACTCAACCAAGCTCAACACAACTTCTTTCATCTACAACAAGTGAAATGATATTGTCGTTTACATATAATGTTGTACCATCGTATTTGGCTAGTCGTATAACTTAAGAAAAATCGGGCAGCAAGTCCCCTATTTTTAATACAACCCAAAGACCACTAAGGTTCATCAACAGACTAACAACAACAACAACTATAACCAACAATAGCAACAACAACGATATACTCAATTCTCCGATTATCTTAACAATCATATTGAGCGGCAAGCTCGTTTTTACTCATAACAAGATATAAATTGAATCCAACTCTTATTCAATAAATTGGTTTACAACCTTCAGAACATCATACTTATATGTACCATATTATTTCTAGTTTAAAACATCCAAAAAATACCTTCCAAAACAGCCCCATACATCTTGCACCTTAATATTTATCGTCAATCACTTATTTTTCTTCTTTTCTTCTTCAATCAACTTAATTAACACCTAGAAAAGCTTAAAAACATCAGACACAACATTATAAAATTATTTCTCATAATTTTCAGCCACCACAAATCATATATTTAGCCACAAAATAGTCCAACCAAAAAAAAAACCATATCTCATGTTCTTTCAAGTGCTATCTTATGGTTTTTCACTCAAACAACACAACCAACACAACATTAACCTTAGGAACAATTAAGAAAATATTATACATACCTTGTACAGAAGCTACAACTCGAATTCCTATCTCAACTTAGCTCACATTAGCCCATAATCACACCACAATACCATAGAAGCGTTCTCTTGTAGTCTTTAACATCTTTGATGATGATTTGAGTTGTTGTTTCTTTGAGTTTGGTTCTTGTGATCTTGAGATATGTTAGGTATGATTTTGGAGATCTTGAGAGTGGTTTTGTGTGAATAACATCTGTATTGTTGACGAGATATAAGGGGATAAGACCACCGCCTCAAATTTCCAAGCAGGTGGGTAAGCTGCCTGCTTGGCAGCTTGAGCAGTGCCACTTCGGACACTTGTATCTCTCTATTCTGATATCGTATTGACAAACGGTTTACAGCATTAGAAACTAGACACATAGGGCTTTAATTAAATTTAAATATCTCCATGAAACTCTCAATATATTTGGAGAAAACGGCGTCGTAACTTGGCCTATAAACCTGCCAGTTTCTCCGAAGTGCGGCAACGTGACTTGTCGACCCTACTTTAAAAATCCATATTTCTCTGCCCCGATGTCGTATGAATAAATGGTTTGGAACATTGGAAACTAGTTTCCAAGACCTTCATTTCTGTATATAATATGTCCCAAAAAGACCTCATATAGCACATGAAATGTATTGCTCAAAACGCTTCATTACAAGGCAAATCCTTAGTCGGTTTTGCCGCTACTTAAAACTGATTTTTTCCAAACTTTACATTTCATATCCAAACATCATATATAGGCATATCAAGACTTTAAACACATTTAAATCATGATTAAAAAGTCTCATTCATCCTAACTTACTTAATACTTCGATAAACCTTCCTTAGCCTTGTAGAAGGATTTCATCCTTTTTGAGCTTACATCAATTTACTTATGGCGTACTTTCATGTACGAAAACATGTGGTGTAACATTTTCTTTATTAGTTAACTTATTTTCTAGATTTGTTTTGTAGTACCTAACAAGTTGGAGAAGATACTGTAGATATTAAACACTAAATATTGTGAAGATGGAGTACAACCAGCTTAAGAGGATTCATATGGGCATAATCTTGACTCTGGTTGTGATGAATACCCTTATTATAACTGAAATGGAAGCGAAGTGAGACAACCACCTCAAGGGGAGAATGGTAGTTTAGAAGAGCTTGTGTATAAGTTCATAAATAAGGTGGAATAGAGATTTACACAAGATCATGAAGCCATTATAAACCTAACAATGCAAGTAAGTCAAATAATAAGTACACTTTCAAAAAGCTCTTTACGTTGTGATGATGAATATATAGAGGTGATACCCTGCAAGAATGAGCCTACTCAAGAGGATGAGCGTCTACAGAGGGAGATTTCCACGGTACAAGAAGACTCTGATTCAACTGAGATGATCGAAAATAAGGCTTTGGTTGAATATGAAGCAACAAAAGAAGAGTTCAAACCCTCATCCACCTTTCCACGTCTGCAACATGTAGTAGAGGAGAATGACAAAATAAATGGTCGTGGACATACCAGAGGAATATTCACTTGACCTTTCGTCTTTATTTTCTTATTCTAACATTGATCATGCGGATTTTATTTTTGAGGATTTATAGGAATATGTATGGATTGATCCTGTGAAAGAATGCAGAAACAAATTAAGGATCGTCATGAACAAGCAATTCACTGCTCAAGATGAGGATAAGAAAGAAAGAAAAGAGCAGGTCTTGCAGGTATCCTCAGAAAAATTGGGCTTAATGAGCTCCACAAAAAATCCCAAGGAGCGAAAATGAGGAATGAATTCAGAATTAGGAGTGGAGTTCATAAGTTCTCGGAAAAGAAAAAAATTCAGGGAAGTTTCCTTTACCTCTTACTTTTTAATTGTGTGTCATGGGGACATGCCACAACTTAAAGTGTGGGGTGGGGAATAATTGTATCTTGTGTGTATATGTGTTAGTTTTATTAGTTGTAGTAGTTCGAAAATTGAAAAAGCCATAAAATTTGACAAATTTTCGATTTTTTCCGACGATGGATATCATTTGACGAGTTTCTTGAGGGATTAAAGTCGAAAGAAAAAGACAAAAAAGTTTCTTTTGTTAGGTAGTGTATTAATTCACCTTTGGTTTTTCTTTGTGTTGCGGTTCTTTTCCAAGGGTTTTATTTGAATCGGGTGTAGTTAGTTTTTATTTTTTTTTAGGAGTAGGAAACCTTGTACTATGATTTGAATGGAAGACGATGTCTCTTAAATTTATTATGCCTTGAGAATAGATAGTGATTTAGTTGTGATGCTTGGGTTCAGTTTTTGACTCTTGTATAAGTACCTTAAAGTGTATGGTCTTAACTTTGTTTTACTGCTTTGACTAGAGTGTCTTGATGATCCAATCTTGAATGAGTTATGTGCCATGTATGTGTGAGGTTTGTGTCATTCTGTGCACTGCATTTGATGTCTAGAACTTGCTCCGTGTGTTTGTAAAGCGAAATAGTAGTTTTATGCAGTCTTGAAAATGATATAGGCATTTCTTTGTTGAGTTAGATATATGAGTTTACCCATCTAATTGTTATGTATCTTAGTTAACCCCGTTGAGCCTGTAATCTTGTTTCTTTGGCAACCACATTACAAGCCTTACCCATTTGTTTGAATTGACCATCTATTTTAACCTAGTACCTCTCATGATCACTTGAAATTGTTATGAACTGTGTAAAAGTTGAAGTGTGGGGTGATTGGTTTGGCTTTTGAGTGGAACTATTGAGTTCCTAATTGTTCTTAATGAAGGTGCTAGATGTTGTCTTTTGAAATTGTTCTATCTTGAGTTCCTAATTATTCTTAATTTCTATTGTGTGTGGAACTACTCTCCATTGTTGTGTAAGGGAACTTGATTCATGAAGGAAAGGTAATGTCGTTGACCTCTATGTTGGAGTAAGAGAGCGAGCTATAAATAATGCGTGGTACTTGTGAGTTAAATCTTGAGGCTAGGATGTTACACTATTGTGCTTAGTCTATTTTAAATATTCTTGGTATGATGGGTTAGGAGAGTTGTTTAAAAATGTCATGTCTTTATAAAGTGTAGTTTGATTGATCAAGGACGAGTAATGGCATAAGTGTGGGGTGTTGATGGTTGGCTATAATCTTGTGTTTTAATCGCCTATTGCACTCTAATTTACTGCACTTCAATTGAGTTGAGCTTTAATCACTAGTGTTTTGCACTAATTGTGTATTTTATGCCTTGTAGGAGATTCCTAGCTATGTGGATATTTTGGAATGAATTCAAGCTATTCTGGAGCTTTGAAGTCTGAATAAAAGCCCAAGGATTAAGTTGGGATCGTGTTCGGGGATCAACGGACAATAGTGCACTTAACAAGAGAAACGAAGAATTGAGCAGGACACCACCCAAGTGCACGAGCGCGCACTGGGCACGCAAGTCAGGCAGAACACTGTCCAAAGTGCACAGCCATATGCGCGAGCACACCTCCAGGTGCGCGGCCGCGCATGTCCAATCCCAGAATTGTCCTATTTCGCGTCGGAAAAGGAGTTTTCGTTTGGGCCAGACCCTAATTGGTATATATACATGGAAAAATGGTATTTTCTGAACTTTTGATACATCTAAGACCTAAGGAGGCTAAGGAGAAAGTGGAGAAGCAAAAGAACAAGGAGTTCATCATTCAATCCTCATACCCACAACCATTTCAAGCCCAAATATGAGCGCTTGATATTCAGCAACATTATTGGAGCACCGTTGTGTCAGAGTGAAATAATATGGCAAAACATCTCCTTAAGAAGTGATAAATACTATTCCAGTGCCAGCTCCTTCACCATGTGCAGTGCCATCAAAATACATCTTCCAAGGAGGTTGAATTTCTATCACCATTGCATCTTTATCAGGCAATTCATCAGACAACTCCCAATCATCTGGAATCGGATGGTCAGCTAGGAAGTCTGCTAATGCTAGTCCTTCTACCACCTTTTGAGGAACATACACAATTTCAAATTGTTGAAATTGGAGGTACCACCTCGCTAATCGATCACTTAGGACAAGTTTAGATATGACAAACTTGATAGGATTCGCTCTTGAGATGAGTCGCACAACGTGAGCTTGGAAGTAATATTTCAACTTCTGAATAGAGAAAACAAGTGCCAAGCATAACTTCTCGATAGGTGAATACTTGAGCTCATTTGGTGTCATCATCCTACTCAAGTAATAAAGTGCAGTTTTTTTGCCTTCATTGTTTCCTTAAGACAGAAGCGCTCCTACTGACCTTTCTTGTGCTGAAATGTATAATATTAATGGCTTTCTAGGTATGGGGGCTGCCAGTACTGGAGGTTTCATCAGATAAGTCTTAATGCTTTAAAAAGCATTTTTGCAAGCTTGGTCCCATTTAAAAGGAACCCTTTTCTTCCTGAGGCGAATAAATGGTTGGCATCTTCCAGCCAGATTCGAAATAAATCTTCTAAGATATGTCAACTTACCTTGTAAGCTTTTTAATTCATGAATATCCTTAGGCTTAGGCATTTTCAAGATAGCATCCACCTTAGATTGATCAATTTCAATACCTCGATGTTGAACAATAAAACCGAGGAACTTTTCAGAAGTAACCCCAAAGGCGCACTTCAACGGATCCATTCTGAGTTGGTATCTTCGAAGTCGTTCGAATACCACCCTCAAGTATTGTAAGTGATCATATCTCTTCCTTGACTTTACTACCAAGTCGTCAATATAAAACTCCACATTTTTGTGAAGCATGTCGTCAAAAATGTTTTGCATGGCACGTTGATATGTAGCACCAGCATATTTCAATCCAAAAGGCATTACCTTGTAGCAGTATATACCTTTAGGGGTTCGAAAGGCGGTAAGTTCTTCATCCTTCGGTGCCATGCGAATTTTATTATATCCAGACGAACCATCCATGAAATACATCGCCTCATATCTAGTCGTGGAATCAATCATGAGCTCCGGGATGGAAAGAGGAAATTCATCCTTAGGAAAAGTGCTATTTAGGTCCCTAAAGTCAACACAAACTCGGATTTGGCCATTCTTCTTTCTTACAGGGATGATTAATCCATGTAGGATATTTAACTTCACGAATAAAACCAACCTCAATAAGCTTGTTAACTTTGGTTTCAATCAAGGGAACCAGTTCAGGTCTGAAGCGACGTTGTTCTTACTTTACGGGACGAGCACATCGTTTGACAACAAGATGATGAACAACCACCTTGGGATATAAATGTAAGGCCCCCTAAGATTTCGCAAAGGAAAAATAATATTTCGTGGTGCTGAACTGGGCTTACGTGTTTGAGGATTGTATAAATTTTTGGGTTGAACAATGCACTGGAAAGTAAAGGAAAAAAATTTTGGGCAGAAGAAATGCACTTTTGCGGCCCACTATGCGGCCGCAGAATCACTCTGCGGACCACATAATGGTCGCAGAGTGAGACAGTCTTTTGGGCCATTTTATATGTCATTTTTGCGGCCTATTATGTGACCACAAAGCCATTTCGCGGGTTGCACTCTGATCGCATACCCAGCTTTGATATTTTTCGGAGGGAGGTTCTACGGCGCATTATGCGACTGCAGAACAAGTCTGCGGACAGCATAATGACCGCAAACCGAGTCAGATTTGCACAGTCCTGGAGGACAATTATGCGGCCTATTCTGTGGACATTAGAAGCATTATGCGGACCGCATACCCTGTTCTGGATCTTTATTTTAGGGTTTTTATAACCCGACCCTACTTCGTTAAATAAACAATTTGTACCACTTTTGAGCTAAAATCTGATATTTTGAGAGTGAGGGTGAGGGAGTGCCCTAGATTTGGAGAGTGATCTTCAACAATTTATTCTTCAATTCTTGCTCGAATCTTTAAAATTAACAAGGAAAACTCACAAGGTCTTCATCCTAGAGGTAAGATTCTACACCCCAGCCCTTAATTTCGAAATTTATCTAAGAATGGGTAATTAACAAGACAATTCTTGGGTATGAGAGTTGTTATCTTGCATGCATGTGTTATCAAAGAATATGGGAAGGTTGTGAGCTAAAACATGGTAGAGAATGGGTTGGGGAATGATGGAATCTTTCACAAAAGGACCTTAAAAATATTAATGCACACCTAGTGTTTGATAATGTGCTCAAATGAGCTAGAATCATGACCATCTTCGTAATTTTGGTCCAACTTGTTATATTTCTAAAATAGATCGAAGTTGCTAAGAATTCCGGAATGTTTTAGAGTTTAAAGGAAGCTCAATTGAGGTATGTTGGCTAAACCCCCTTCTTCTTAGAATCGAATCCCATGGTGTTCATGTAAGTGGTGTAAGTCCCAAATTGATCATAATAGAATTGGCTATTCTAAATGTGCTTGTGTTGAAGGATATATGCTCAATATGTATTGTAAATGCTTCATCATATCACCTTATCATTGAGAATGTGTTCAAAACATGGAATATGTGTTAAAATGTTAAGACTTCAAGTCAAGATCGAAAAAAAGATTGTTATGCCAAATTGTTTTTATGAAAAGCCTCTATGTGCCTAAGATTCCCAAATTGCTCATATGTGAATTTAATGTCTTGAATGGGAAGCCTTATTATTGTTGATAATGATAATGATGTTTGAATGTGGAAAGGTGAAGTGGAATTATGAAATACGGCCAAGTGCCAAGAATGACTTTATAATTGTGGCCACTAGTGCCAAAGAAGTATGATGTGAGATTATTGACTGAAAAAGGTAATGTCTCGGGTGAGACGGCCTAGCCGATCGGACAGTGATTGGACTCCATGCCGCACACATGGTGGTGACTGTGCTTGAAATTATAATGAAATTGTGGTTATGGTTGATGTCTCAAATGAGACGACCTAGCCGATCGGGTCGTGATCAGACTTCGTGTAAGAATACAGTGGTATTGTAAATTATGGTATATCGGCACTAAAGATCACCCAACCTAATAACATGGAAATTGACTTGAAAACTTATGTGATCCTTAACTTGATGTTTTAGTATTATTTGAAGCTCTTATTGAATTCTTGACTGTTTCCCCATTGTATTATTATTCATTCTATTGAGATGGTGTTTAGTTTTACATACTAGTACTATTCGACAGTACTAACGTCCATTTTGTCGGGGGCGCTGCATCTTTAAATGGATGCAGGTGATTCCATAGCAGGCAGTGTTGATCAGCGACAGTGGTACATCCTCTTCCCAGCATACTTGGTGAGCCCCACTTTATCCTGGGGTCACGTATTGTATCTTTTGTTCATATTATTATCACATCTCTAGGTATAGCCGGGGCCTTGTTGCTGGCACTATCATAACACTCTTTTGTATCTTTTAGAGGCTCTGCAGACACTATGTGGGTTGTACATGGGTGCTAGAAAAGTCAAACAAGTTATGTTGTGTTTTGATCACTTGTTCTACTCAAACTATAAGAATATGTGTATTTTGAGACTTAAAAGTGAAGTAACTAATGAAATGATTTAGTATTGTGTACATGATCTCCCTACTGTCTAATTACCGAAATTATGTCTTCTCTTGATCATGGGTGCGTTGGGTAGAAAGCGTCTAACAGGCTTGCTTGACCGGGTTCACTCGGTTGGGCGTCGGTCACGCTTTCCGAGTTTGGAGCGTGACACTAAACCTAGCATTTCTTTGTAGCTCCAAGAAAATATGCCTTTGAACTCCTTAAGTAGCCAGTATATTTGCTCTCTTCATCACCAGTTAGAGAGGCACTTATATATGTGGGCTTTGGATCTTCAACAACTCCGATATTGACTTCTTTTAGTGCACCAACCGTTGTTTTCACCCCCTTTTCAAGCTCAGGTACTGCATCTTTAGCATATTCATCCTCTTGAGGATCATAATCATTGAATGATATGTGATGACATACACAAATATCAAGGCACTTTTCCTCGACTTGCGAAAAAAAGATCGCAAATGCGACCACTGAGAAAACTTCAAACAAAAACTTGTTGCGACCAAACACACTCACGCAAGTATACGCGGTCGTCAAGTAATAAAGTGACTCAAAGTCGGATGTCGAACCCACGAGGACTTATGATTAGCTATTAACTAAATTAGCCTATCTTAATTATCTAAATAAGAATTAAATCTAAAAATATTTTATTCTAACTAATTAAATAAGAAAAATATAAATAATAAACTTTGAACAGAGAAAGAGCAGATTTTAATGATATCAATGTAATGAAAACGATCTAGGGTTATGGTCTATCTAACAATCCTATTGTATTCTTCAATTGAATTGACCGACTGATTTATCTAGCTTATTGGTTGACAGGGTTAATATTGCTCATAAGAATCTGTCGAGTTCTTACTCGCCTATTCAAGCTAACCTAACGCCTATATGTCTATGGAGTTAGAATCAACAAGAACGCATTTATAATTCCTGTAAATCAATCAAGCAAGGCAATTAGGTATATGTCTATCCTAACTACGAATCCGTTCCCCGATGCCCGAGTTCAAGAACTTGCCCTACTCAATCCTATATGCAATATAGAATTCCCACTTTCGAGTTCAATTCTAGATTCGTAGATAGTATTCAATTGGTGATCAAGCAATTAAATAATTAAGTGCAAGATTGAATAAATAAACTAATATGATAAATCAAGAAGTCAAAATCAATATCCGAATAACAATAGTCATGAAAGACCCACAACCCTAGAACGTGAAGTTTAGCTCCACATAGACATGGTAGCCAAACAACAAATCATATAAAGAAACATAAAAATTACTAAATTTGGTGGGAGAAAGATGAAACTTGATGAATTCCGGCCTTCACAGCTTTTTCCTGGCTTTTTTCCTCTTCCCAATATGTTCGATAACCTAAAAGAGGCGTTTTTAGCTTATATATTGCGTACAAAAGTCGTGGGCCAAAGCTCTCCTATTCCTAGTCCAATTCGGCTTCAGGGATTGATGCTAAGGTGGATGCGACGCATCCACCTTGTCCTCCATTTCAATTTTTGCCTGCGAAGGTGGATGCGACGCATCCACCTTGTCCTCTATTTCTCAGCTTGCATGCGATGGTGGACGCGACGCATCCAGCTTCACTTCTACTTCCCAGTTTCGCACGCGATGGCGGACGCGATGGCACAACTTCACTGCTAAGGTTGCATGCAGGATGATGTTTTCCTAGGTTGGATGCGACGCATCCAACCCTTCTTCCTCTAGCTAAACCACCTTTTCTTCATATTTTGCACTCCGAACACCTTAAATCGTCACACATAACTTAATTAGTCATCAAACCAATAATTACACCATGTTGGGTGTTTTAAAGATTAAATAACATCAAAAAGTGGTTAAAGCATGGGTAAAGTAACATTAACACATATCGAAATATGCCAAACATCATGACCCCACACTTAAACCTTTGTTCGTCCTCGAACAAACCATCATATAGTAGACGAAACAAAATTAAACTCTTATCGTTCAAAGCACACTGCACCTATGACCGTGGTTATTTGCTACAATTAGGCTCTAGACTATGCATCAACACACTTCCCTTTTCTTATGCCCTTCTTTAAACATATTCGAACAAAGACAACATGCTCACAACAATCCTAACCTCAAAAACCGACTCAATGTCACAATGCACTCATGGCTTGAACAACCAACATCATAGAGAAGTCTAATAACGTTACCTATCCCTCGTGAAACCATGTGCCCTCACAACAAAAGCAAAGAGAGTAGAATCAATCCACACATTCGAATCTCATGCTCACAAAGAAAATCGCTCACTCTCACAAAAAGAAGTCGCATGCATGCAGTTGGTACCATAGGCTTGCCCTTAATGTAAATCTCTACTAATGTAAGCTCGCTCGATCTAAAATCAATTAGGACTTTTTTCATGGTTGTAATGTGGGCTAAGGGACGGGTAGGATATATTTTAGGAATAGTGACTCAACCTCCTAAGCACTTTAACACATCATCAAATAACTTAAGCGCAAATTCTTCAACACTACTTCAATTTCACAAATAATATCACCCCAACAATATTTCCTCTTTCTTTAAGCACTACTTTAATTCATACCCACTAGCAAGAATAAGACAACAATTTATTCCTCTATATTTTTCTTTCTTTTTTTTTCTTTTTTTTTCGCTAGTGGCGTATTATTTTACAAAATAAGTGCACCCTTCTTTCTTTCATTGGTTCCACTCAAAAGTCACCCCACACTTAGTCCCTTCTTACTTCTTTTAGCGCTCATCTAACAATTAAAGTGCTTTAAGAGGTAAAAGGATCAAAACAATGTCAATTAAGAATAAAAAGGGTATAGGCTTGTAATGTGGGTACCAAATAAAAGGTCTACAGGCTCAAAAGGGTTAACTAGGGATAGATTTTATTTGTGATAAGCAATAAGCTCAAAAAGATCAAAGAAAGCCTAAAATCATTTTTCAAACCGAGCATCACCTAAAATTTCGCTTCAACTCACATACCGGGCAAGTTCTAGACACAAGTACATTACATGGACTACACAAAAACCTCACCACACATGGCACATGACTCGCTAAGGACGATCACATTCCGACTCTCAAACAATGCAAGTATTCACGGAGCAACGAGATATTAAGCATTAAACGCAAAGTGAACACAAGTCAAGAAAAATGAGAAATAGGCTGCAACAAAACATGCTATCCGTTTTAACAAGGCATCATCAATAATTTCAGAGTGAGAAGGGAAGATATTACATATGTAAAAGCTTAAATATGCCAGTATCAACCAAGTCAAGGTCACCTAGGTTCATCATTCTTCCTCCTTTTATTCCCTACATTCCTACTCTACTCTAAAAAGAAAACAAAATTACCCGGTTCAAACTACATCCCATGGAAAAGAACCGAGGCACAAAGAAAAACCACAGGGGATTATTACTATCTACAAAGATACTTTTTTTTTTTAAATAAATAAACTAATAGATAAACTGATAGTTACTCCATATAGATGAATTTACTGCTATTTTATGCCATTAATCCAGTGAATATATTAGTACATTCATCCATACATCAAACATAAATCACCCCCACCCCACACTTAGGATTGTGCGTTGTCCCCAACGCACACAAACAAGGTAAAGTAGGGTGAGAAGGACTCCCTGAAGTCAAGGTGGAGGAGCATCTGCATCCATAGCATTCCTATCATCAACAACTGGTGCTGATTCTGTATCAGGTGTTACAGCGACCTCAATAGGCCTGTTGAGTGGAGCCTCGGTGACTATGGGAGGAACAGGAGTGGATGGTCCGGCAGTGGATGATGCAATCAGCTGGGAGATGTCTGTACCTGCACATTGAACCAGAGCTCTGAGGAGTAATGATATCTCCTTCATCATCGTGGCCTGCTCGGTCTGAACTCGGCTTAGATCCGCACGAGTCTGTCTCAACTCATCCCTGGTGGCACTTAACTCGACACGAGTCGCTATCAGCTCAGCCCTGTTCTCTTGCATATCTGCTTGCATATGCTCAAATAATTGTTGGACGGTGAGCTTAGAAGACCTTCCCTTGTTCGGCTCTAGAACATGAGTGACATCATATGGTCCTGGAGCTTTAGCCTCAATGTCATCATTCTCCTTGTCCCATAGTACTCCCCTCTCTGTTAAAAAAGCCGTTAGGGTATTAGCAAAGAACAGCCTCCACTTGTAATTCATCCTGGTTCGCTGTATTTGATCATGCATGATGGCTCCGAAGTTGAGTGGTATCCCCTCTAATAAAGCATATAATACGAGTGCGCGGTAACGAGGGACATCAGTTTTATGTTGGCATGGCAGCAGTCGATTACAAATGAAATTTAGAGCCACACGTGCTAACGCACTCATGAATTCCTTTGCTATAGAGTGGTACTCCATACTCCCATGCTTCCATTCTGCATCCTTCCTGGTAGGGCATAGGACAGACTTAATGTGTGCATAATCTGGTGTTTTGCATATGGCGTCAAACCTGTCAGTGAGTGTGTGTGGCACCCTTAAGAAGTTATTCAGAGCTTCAGCTGACACATTAATATCTACCCCTCTTACTCGCACAATGTTTCCCCGTGCGTGACGCCAATTGGCGTAGAGCTCTCTAACAATGGTGAGGTTGGCTTTGCCATGACCTTTCAGAATGGGTCCCCATTTTTGCACCTCTCGAATTGACTGGAGAAACTCTGAGTACTTTGTCTTAAGTGGTCCGATGTTTATCGGCTTTTCCGGAATGTACTTCTTTGAAACCAATATCTTCTTATAGGCTCGGAATGCCTTCTCATTAACAAAGTATTTCTCCCAATCAACTCGGTCTATGGGTTCACCTTCGTCTTCATCACTCATGTTGATCTGTAGGTGGTCATTGTCCGAATCGGAATCGGATTCAGATTCTGTAGTAATCTTCTCCTTCCCTTTATCAGTTGGAGCACTCATTCTCGAAGCTTTTCTTTGGTATGTCACAGGCTCTCGTATCTCTATTCCTTTGCTTGGTGTAATACCCTTCTTCACTGTCCTCCGGACCAATGTTTCCTCCTCCTCTTGCTCTGAATCATCACTTAACTGCCTAGGCAGCAGTTCCATTTCCTTCTCCGTCCGCTTCCTCTTTTTCTGTGGATTTGGACCGCCCGCTGCCCTTCCGGTAGGCTTTTTGGGCGGTTGTTTGTTACCATCTTTGTCTTGTTGCTTGGATGGTTTACTCGCTGCTGTCATTTTATGAATCTAAGTACCTGCAATGCAAAGAATTCAACAATTAGCAGATGAAACAGCGAAGTTCAGCTTGAAAGCAATTGCGACAGCTTGCAGACTTCAATTTATTTGTAAAGTCATGCCATTCACTCTTCATGGAATTGTAGCTCATGACTTTCGGCAAGTATGTGATAACTTTCTTCAAAAACGCAATTTCACATAGCCCCTCACTCGACCCCACACTTATTCTCAAGCATACACCAATGTTGCTCGGTTACTCAGACTTCACCGACGCCTAAATTTTTCTCAGGGACAATTCGTCGAACATGTGGTATGCAACAAGTGTGCCTAGTTCATTCTATCAGTTGAGCAGTGCAACTACCCTCCCAAAGTTGGACGAGATGAAGGGAATTATAGTTTATCATCTCTCAACCATTACAACTACCAAGAACGACAGCCCTAAAAATCTTGAAATTGCAAAACCTACTTGTTGCTGCCATTGAAGGAGGGAGGAGAGACGAATTTGGAGAGAAGCCAACGGAAGAACGAAGAGGATGATGCGTACCTGTCGCGTTTGATCTTATTGCGATACAATTTCGATGAGAGAATTCTGTTCTGCGTTCGTAGGCGTCGCCAAAACGAGACGAGTGGATGCGTCGCAAGAAACGTTTTTGTTCGAATAGGTTATCTTAAGATGTGTTAAAATATATATTACTTACCTGTGCGTGCGAGCTTTGACGCGACGCATCCCCTTGTCTTCCTTCAAAAATTTTCGGACGCGATACGGGCGCGATAGGCAGACTTCACTGCCTTGAGCAATTGGCCCGTCAATTTTTTTGCTGAGGGGGACGCGACGCATCCCCTTGTCTTCCTTCAAAAAATTTTCGGACGCGATACGGGCGCGATAGGCAGACTTCACTGCCTTGAGCAATTGGCCCGTCAATTTTTTTGCTGAGGGGGACGCGACGCATCCGCCTCATTTTCTTGAATAAAATCTATGTCCTACGAAACGAAGGGAGAAAAAAAGAAAAAAAAATTAAAATTAAAATAAAAAAACTAACTAACTTGGGTGGCCTCCCAAGAAGCGCCTGATTTAACGTCGCGGCACGACGCAACATGTTCTTCATGCCTTCACTAAGTCCATTGTGGTCTTGTGACGTGCAATGTCACGACCCCAATAGTGTTTTACTCTTTGGCCATTTACCAAGAATGTCGTATTGGACCCCTTTTCACACAATTCTATCGCACCATGAGGTTTCACACTAACCACTTCAAACGGACCCGACCATCGAGATTTAAGCTTTCCTGGAAAAAGCTTTAGCCTTGAATTAAACAGTAGAATTTGTTGACCTGGTTCAAACTCACGATGTTGGATATGCTTATCATGCCATCTTTTGGTCTTCTCTTTATACAATTTGGCATTTTCATACGCATGCAATCGAAACTCATCAAGCTCGTCGAGTTGTAGCAATCTCTTTTCACCGGCCAAGTCCATCTCCATATTTAGCTTTTTAATCGCCCAATAAGCTTTGTGTTCAAGCTCGACGGGCAGATGGCAGGCCTTCCCATAAACCAACCTGTACGGAGAAGTGCCTATTGGGGTCTTGTACGCAGTGCGATATGCCCATAATGCGTCATCCAGCTTCCCGGCCCAGTCCTTTCTATTCATACTTACTGTCTTTTCCAAAATCTGCTTTACCTCTCTGTTGGAAACTTCTACTTGACCACTCGTTTGGGGATGATAGGCAGTGGAAACTTTGTGCTTAACTCCGTATTTTGCAAGAATATTATTCAGCAGTTTGTTACAAAAGTGAGTTCCCCCGTCGCTTATCAACACTCTTGGGGTCCCAAAACGTGTGAAAATGTGCTTCTTTACAAAGCCTACCACAACTTTTGCGTCGTTAGTAGGAAGAGCTATGGCCTCTACCCACTTAGAAACATAGTCGACCGCCACCAAGATGTATCTGTGTCCGTTAGAATATGGGAATGGTCCCATAAAATCAATCCCCCAAACATCAAAAAGTTCTACCGCCAGTATATTTTGCAAGGGCATCTCGTGCTTCCTCGTGATAGTTCCAGTTCTTTGGCATCTATCACAATTTTTAACGAAGGCATGTGCATCCTTAAACAATTTTGGCCAATAAAAACCTGATTGTAGCACTTTTTGGGCGGTTCTATCCCCGCCGTGATGACCTCCATATGGTGACGCATGGCAGTCATGTAGTATAGCCTTCATCTCTTCCTCAGGAACACACCTTCTCACCAACTGATCTGCACACTGCCTATATAGGAATGGCTCATCCCACACGTAGAACCTTACATCATGTAGGAATCTTCTTCTATTGTCAGCTGTCCATTCTAGTGGCGTTACCCCACTTGCGATAAAATTCACATAATCTGCATACCATGGGGCTTCACCTGAGGTGATTGCCAATATTTGCTCATCCGGAAATGTTTCTTTAATTGACCCTCCTTCAGCTACATGGTTCCGGCTCTCTAATCTGGACAAATGATCGGCCACTTGATTTTCTGTCCCTTTTCGATCTCGGATCTCTAAGTCAAATTCTTGCAAGAGGAGGACCCAACGAATCAGCCTCGGCTTGGCGTCTTTCTTTTCAAATAGGTATCTGATAGCTGAATGATCTGTGTAGACGATGACTTTGGTTCCCACTAGATAGGATCTGAACTTGTCAAACGCCCACACCACTGCAAGCAACTCCTTTTCAGTCACTGTATAATTCATCTGAGCTGGATTCATAGTTTTGCTTGCATAATAAATGGAGTGAAAGATTTTATCCCTCCTTTGCCCCAACACCGCTCCAATTGCTATGTCACTTGCATCGCACATCAACTCAAATGGTTGTGCCCAATCGGGGCCAATGATAATTGGTGCAGTCACCAATCTTCCCTTCAGCTCCTCAAATGCTTTCAGACATGCATTATCAAACTTGAAGGTAACGTCTTTCTCTAGAAGCCTGCACAAAGGGGAAGAAATTTTCGAAAAATCTTTAATGAAACGACGATAAAAACCTGCATGACCCAAGAAACTGCGAATGCCTTTTATGGATGTCGGCGGGGGCAATTTTTCGATCGTCTCCACCTTTGCTTTATCCACCTGTAGACCATCTTTTGAAACCTTGTGCCCCAAAACTATACCTTCACGTACCATGAAATGGCACTTTTCCCAGTTTAGCACCAAGTTCGTCTCTTCACACCTAGCTAGCACTTTATCAAGGTTCATCAAACAACTATCAAAAGAACATCCAAACACAGAAAAATCGTCCATGAATACTTCTACATATCTTTCAACCATGTCAGTGAAAATAGCCATCATACACCTTTGAAAAGTCGCAGGTGCATTACAAAGACCGAAGGGCATTCTCTTGAACGCATACGTGCCATAAGGACATGTAAATGTAGTATTCTCTTGGTCTTCTGGGGCTATAGCAATCTGATTATACCCCGAATAACCGTCCAGGAAACAGTAGTATTCCTGGCCAGCTAATCTATCAAGCATTTGGTCAATAAAAGGCAGGGGAAAGTGGTCTTTCCGGGTGGCATTGTTTAGTTTTCTGTAATCTATGCAAATTCTCCATCCAGTTACAGTTCTTGTAGGAATTAAGTCATTATTTTCATTAACTACTACGGTTATCCCCCCTTTCTTCGGCACACATTGAACGGGGCTTACCCATTTACTATCAGAGATTGGAAATACAATACCTGCATCAAGCCACTTAATCACTTCTTTCCTTACCACTTCTTTCATGATTGGATTTAGTTGGCGTTGGTGTTCTACACTCGGCTTGTGTCCGTCCTCCATGAGGATTTTGTGCATGCAGAAAGCTGGACTAATGCCTTTAATGTCAGACATTGTCCACCCAATTGCTCGCTTGTGCTCACGTAGCACCCTTAATAGCTTTTCTTCCTGTAATTTAGACAAGTGAGCAGAAATAATAACAGGTAAAGTGTCAGAACTTCCCAAATAAGCATATTGAAGGTGAGGGGGTAGGGGTTTAAGTTCCAAATTTGGAGCTTTTTCAATTGACGGCTTTGGTGGGGGGCCACTTGGCCTATTCAGGGACTCAAACGGGATTATTCCTTGCATGTAACCACATGATGTATCTAGGATTCCCTTCATCTCCTCAACCTCATCATCCATCTCCAAGCTATCAAACAGCATGATTGCTTTTTCTAAACAGTCGCCTAGATATACACTCGTGTTAAGAAGTTTCTCATCCACCTCCACCACAGATATCATAGAGAGCTCCTCATAGTGGCGGGGGAGTTGGATTGCTTTGTAGACATTGAAGACTGCCTCCTCGTTGTCCACTCTCATAATCATTTTCCCTTCTCTCACTTTAATTATTGCATCGCCAGTAGCCAAGAGAGGTCGTCCCAATATGATTGGAACTTGTTCATCAGCCTCGAAGTCTAGAATAATGAAGTCAGCTGGGAAGATGAATTTTCCAATTTGCAGCAGCACATCTTCAATCACTCCTTCGGGGTAGGCTATGGACCTATCAGCTAATTGCAACATCACGGTGGTTGGTCTCGGAGCTCCCAGACCTAATTGCTTAAACAAGGATAACGGCATCAGATTTATGCTTGCACCCAAATCACACAGAGCACGTCCCACGTTAATATTACCGATTTGTACTGGAATAGTGAAGCTGCCAGGGTCCTTAAGCTTTTGGGGAAGCTTGTTTTGGACCCTTGATGTGCACTCCTCAGTAAGTGCAACCGTCTCGAACTCAGTCAATTTCCTCTTATGAGCCACTATGTCTTTTATGTACTTAGCGTACTTTGGAATTTCACGAAGTACATCCACTAATGGAATATTTAATTGAACCTGACTCAACATGGAGAGAAATTTGTTGAACATGCGATCGTCATTCCTTTTCTGCAATCTTTGGGGGAAAGGTGGTGGTGGCCTTGTAACCTCCATTCGCTCTGAACTTGCATCATCTTCCTTTGACTCTTGTGTTGCCTTAGGTGTCAACTCCCCCCCAGGTATAGGTTTTTCTTTTATCTTCCTTGGCGCTTCCTCTAGTTCCCTCCCATTTCTAAGTGTAACTGCATTAATTTGAGGGTTCTTCTCTGTATCACTGGGAAGTGAGCCTGTAGGTCTAGTATTTTGGTTTGCTGCTAACTGCCCCATTTGCCTCTCAAGATTTCTGAAATCGGTCCTGAGCTGTTGATTGTCTAGTAACAACTTTTTCAGCAAGTCATTCGTACTTTCTTCCATTTGTTGGGGTGGCTTCTGAGGTTGAGTAAAATTCCCTTGAGGCCTATACTGATTCTGTTGACTCCCGCCCCATGAGAAGTTAGGATGATTCCTCCAGTTTGGGTTGTAAGTGTTCCCATATTGCGCATGTTGATTCATAGGACCTCTGTTTTGTTGTCCCACATAGTATATAGATTCAGGATTCGTGGGGCACATGTCAATCATATGACTGTCTCCGCATAGTTCGCAACAAATAGACATCTGCTGTACATGTTGCATTTGTTGTGTTGTCATTCTATTCATCTGATTTGCCAATTTTGCTATATCGGCTCTCATGGCGGAAAAGTCATCAAGCTCAATCAAACCGGCGGCCTTCTGTTTAATTACCCTTCGTGAATCCCCCTCTCCTTGCCAATTATGGTCATTAGCAGTGAAATTATTTAGCAGGAGTTGTATTTCACTATACGGTCTTGCCATGCAACTACCCCCACAAGCTGAGTCAAGATTCATCTTTGATGCTTCATCTAACCCATCAACAAAAGTGTGACCCAATACCTTATCAGTTTGACAATGATGCGGGCAGTCTCTGAGTAGTTTCTTGTATCTTTCCCAAGCTTGACGAAGTGTCTCGCCATCCCGTTGTTGGAACCCAAGAATTTGGCTCCTCAACGACTTTGTCTTCTTAGTTGGGAAAAACTTGATCAGGAATTTCCTTGCTAGATCATCCCAAGTGTGGATAGAGTTCGCGGGCTCCTTTTGCAACCATTCTTTAGCTTCCCCCAACAGTGAAAAAGGGAATAGTGTCAGCCTGACATAGTCCTTGGAGACGTTCGGATAATTGTAAGTGTCCGTGATTTCCAAGAAGTTCTGAATATGCCTCTGCGGGTCCTCATGAGATAGACCCACATATTGTCCTGTGGACTGAATCAGCTGTACCATGTACTGTTTGAGTTCAAAATGCCCAGTGATATCAGGCTTCACAATAGCCTGAGTCATATTCGCAAGATTGGGCCTTGCGGCTTCGATTACCGGACGCTCTTCATTGCCTGCCATATCTATTGGCTGTGGTTGGATTGCGATGTCCAAATCTCTTTCTATTCTCGTTCTAGCTTCGTGTTCCCTTCTCACTCTATGTAATGTTCGTTCGATTTCTGGATCAAGAGGAATGAGGTTGTTTGCACTTCTACTCCTCTGCATTCGAGAGTAAACCCTGCGTTGACACAAACCAGGCAAACTGAAAATTAAAACTTGAAAACAAATATCTAATAAAAGCTTAACTTAGTCACGTAGCTAATTTCTAAGTCCCCGGCAACGGCGCCAAAAACTTGTTGCGACCAAACACACTCACGCAAGTATACGCGGTCGTCAAGTAATAAAGTGACTCAAAGTCGGATGTCGAACCCACGAGGACTTATGATTAGCTATTAACTAAATTAGCCTATCTTAATTATCTAAATAAGAATTAAATCTAAAAATATTTTATTCTAACTAATTAAATAAGAAAAATATAAATAATAAACTTTGAACAGAGAAAGAGCAGATTTTAATGATATCAATGTAATGAAAACGATCTAGGGTTATGGTCTATCTAACAATCCTATTGTATTCTTCAATTGAATTGACCGACTGATTTATCTAGCTTATTGGTTGACAGGGTTAATATTGCTCATAAGAATCTGTCGAGTTCTTACTCGCCTATTCAAGCTAACCTAACGCCTATATGTCTATGGAGTTAGAATCAACAAGAACGCATTTATAATTCCTGTAAATCAATCAAGCAAGGCAATTAGGTATATGTCTATCCTAACTACGAATCCGTTCCCCGATGCCCGAGTTCAAGAACTTGCCCTACTCAATCCTATATGCAATATAGAATTCCCACTTTCGAGTTCAATTCTAGATTCGTAGATAGTATTCAATTGGTGATCAAGCAATTAAATAATTAAGTGCAAGATTGAATAAATAAACTAATATGATAAATCAAGAAGTCAAAATCAATATCCGAATAACAATAGTCATGAAAGACCCACAACCCTAGAACGTGAAGTTTAGCTCCACATAGACATGGTAGTCAAACAACAAATCATATAAAGAAACATAAAAATTACTAAATTTGGTGGGAGAAAGATGAAACTTGATGAATTCCGGCCTTCACAGCTTTTTCCTGGCTTTTTTCCTCTTCCCAATATGTTCGATAACCTAAAAGAGGCGTTTTTAGCTTATATATTGCGTACAAAAGTCGTGGGCCAAAGCTCTCCTATTCCTAGTCCAATTCGGCTTCAGGGATTGATGCTAAGGTGGATGCGACGCATCCACCTTGTCCTCCATTTCAATTTTTGCCTGCGAAGGTGGATGCGACGCATCCACCTTGTCCTCTATTTCTCAGCTTGCATGCGATGGTGGACGCGACGCATCCAGCTTCACTTCTACTTCCCAGTTTCGCACGCGATGGCGGACGCGATGGCACAACTTCAATGCTAAGGTTGCATGCAGGATGATGTTTTCCTAGGTTGGATGCGACGCATCCAACCCTTCTTCCTCTAGCTAAATCACCTTTTCTTCATATTTTGCACTCCGAACACCTTAAATCGTCACACATAACTTAATTAGTCATCAAACCAATAATTACACCATGTTGGGTGTTTTAAAGATTAAATAACATCAAAAAGTGGTTAAAGCATGGGTAAAGTAACATTAACACATATCGAAATATGCCAAACATCATGACCCCACACTTAAACCTTTGTTCGTCCTCGAACAAACCATCATATAGTAGACGAAACAAAATTAAACTCTTATCGTTCAAAGCACACTGCACCTATGACCGTGGTTATTTGCTACAATTAGGCTCTAGACTATGCATCAACACACTTCCCTTTTCTTATGCCCTTCTTTAAACATATTCGAACAAAGACAACATGCTCACAACAATCCTAACCTCAAAAACCGACTCAATGTCACAATGCACTCATGGCTTGAACAACCAACATCATAGAGAAGTCTAATAACGTTACCTATCCCTCGTGAAACCATGTGCCCTCACAACAAAAGCAAAGAGAGTAGAATCAATCCACACATTCGAATCTCATGCTCACAAAGAAAATCGCTCACTCTCACAAAAAGAAGTCGCATGCATGCAGTTGGTACCATAGGCTTGCCCTTAATGTAAATCTCTACTAATGTAAGCTCGCTCGATCTAAAATCAATTAGGACTTTTTTCATGGTTGTAATGTGGGCTAAGGGACGGGTAGGATATATTTTAGGAATAGTGACTCAACCTCCTAAGCACTTTAACACATCATCAAATAACTTAAGCGCAAATTCTTCAACACTACTTCAATTTCACAAATAATATCACCCCAACAATATTTCCTCTTTCTTTAAGCACTACTTTAATTCATACCCACTAGCAAGAATAAGACAACAATTTATTCCTCTATATTTTTCTTTCTTTTTTTTTTTTTTTTTCTTTTTTTTTTTCGCTAGTGGCGTATTATTTTACAAAATAAGTGCACCCTTCTTTCTTTCATTGGTTCCACTCAAAAGTCACCCCACACTTAGTCCCTTCTTACTTCTTTTAGCGCTCATCTAACAATTAAAGTGCTTTAAGAGGTAAAAGGATCAAAACAATGTCAATTAAGAATAAAAAGGGTATAGGCTTGTAATGTGGGTACCAAATAAAAGGTCTACAGGCTCAAAAGGGTTAACTAGGGATAGATTTTATTTGTGATAAGCAATAAGCTCAAAAAGATCAAAGAAAGCCTAAAATCATTTTTCAAACCGAGCATCACCTAAAATTTCGCTTCAACTCACATACCGGGCAAGTTCTAGACACAAGTACATTACATGGACTACACAAAAACCTCACCACACATGGCACATGACTCGCTAAGGACGATCACATTCCGACTCTCAAACAATGCAAGTATTCACGGAGCAACGAGATATTAAGCATTAAACGCAAAGTGAACACAAGTCAAGAAAAATGAGAAATAGGCTGCAACAAAACATGCTATCCGTTTTAACAAGGCATCATCAATAATTTCAGAGTGAGAAGGGAAGATATTACATATGTAAAAGCTTAAATATGCCAGTATCAACCAAGTCAAGGTCACCTAGGTTCATCATTCTTCCTCCTTTTATTCCCTACATTCCTACTCTACTCTAAAAAGAAAACAAAATTACCCGGTTCAAACTACATCCCATGGAAAAGAACCGAGGCACAAAGAAAAACCACAGGGGATTATTACTATCTACAAAGATACTTTTTTTTTTTAAATAAATAAACTAATAGATAAACTGATAGTTACTCCATATAGATGAATTTACTGCTATTTTATGCCATTAATCCAGTGAATATATTAGTACATTCATCCATACATCAAACATAAATCACCCCCACCCCACACTTAGGATTGTGCGTTGTCCCCAACGCACACAAACAAGGTAAAGTAGGGTGAGAAGGACTCCCTGAAGTCAAGGTGGAGGAGCATCTGCATCCATAGCATTCCTATCATCAACAACTGGTGCTGATTCTGTATCAGGTGTTACAGCGACCTCAATAGGCCTGTTGAGTGGAGCCTCGGTGACTATGGGAGGAACAGGAGTGGATGGTCCGGCAGTGGATGATGCAATCAGCTGGGAGATGTCTGTACCTGCACATTGAACCAGAGCTCTGAGGAGTAATGATATCTCCTTCATCATCGTGGCCTGCTCGGTCTGAACTCGGCTTAGATCCGCACGAGTCTGTCTCAACTCATCCCTGGTGGCACTCAACTCGACACGAGTCGCTATCAGCTCAGCCCTGTTCTCTTGCATATCTGCTTGCATATGCTCAAATAATTGTTGGACGGTGAGCTTAGAAGACCTTCCCTTGTTCGGCTCTAGAACATGAGTGACATCATATGGTCCTGGAGCTTTAGCCTCAATGTCATCATTCTCCTTGTCCCATAGTACTCCCCTCTCTGTTAAAAAAGCCGTTAGGGTATTAGCAAAGAACAGCCTCCACTTGTAATTCATCCTGGTTCGCTGCATTTGATCATGCATGATGGCTCCGTAGTTGAGTGGTATCCCCTCTAATAAAGCATATAATACGAGTGCGCGGTAACGAGGGACATCAGTTTTATGTTGGCATGGCAGCAGTCGATTACAAATGAAATTTAGAGCCACACGTGCTAACGCACTCATGAATTCCTTTGCTATAGAGTGGTACTCCATACTCCCATGCTTCCATTCTGCATCCTTCCTGGTAGGGCATAGGACAGACTTAATGTGTGCATAATCTGGTGTTTTGCATATGGCGTCAAACCTGTCAGTGAGTGTGTGTGGCACCCTTAAGAAGTTATTCAGAGCTTCAGCTGACACATTAATATCTACCCCTCTTACTCGCACAATGTTTCCCCGTGCGTGACGCCAATTGGCGTAGAGCTCTCTAACAATGGTGAGGTTGGCTTTGCCATGACCTTTCAGAATGGGTCCCCATTTTTGCACCTCTCGAATTGACTGGAGAAACTCTGAGTACTTTGTCTTAAGTGGTCCGATGTTTATCGGCTTTTCCGGAATATACTTCTTTGAAACCAATATCTTCTTATAGGCTCGGAATGCCTTCTCATTAACAAAGTATTTCTCCCAATCAACTCGGTCTATGGGTTCACCTTCGTCTTCATCACTCATGTTGATCTGTAGGTGGTCATTGTCCGAATCGGAATCGGATTCAGATTCTGTAGTAATCTTCTCCTTCCCTTTATCAGTTGGAGCACTCATTCTCGAAGCTTTTCTTTGGTATGTCACAGGCTCTCGTATCTCTATTCCTTTGCTTGGTGTAATACCCTTCTTCACTGTCCTCCGGACCAATGTTTCCTCCTCCTCTTGCTCTGAATCATCACTTAACTGCCTAGGCAGCAGTTCCATTTCCTTCTCCGTCCGCTTCCTCTTTTTCTGTGGATTTGGACCGCCCGCTGCCCTTCCGGTAGGCTTTTTGGGCGGTTGTTTGTTACCATCTTTGTCTTGTTGCTTGGATGGTTTACTCGCTGCTGTCATTTTATGAATCTAAGTACCTGCAATGCAAAGAATTCAACAATTAGCAGATGAAACAGCGAAGTTCAGCTTGAAAGCAATTGCGACAGCTTGCAGACTTCAATTTATTTGTAAAGTCATGCCATTCACTCTTCATGGAATTGTAGCTCATGACTTTCGGCAAGTATGTGATAACTTTCTTCAAAAACTCAATTTCACATAGCCCCTCACTCGACCCCACACTTATTCTCAAGCATACACCAATGTTGCTCGGTTACTCAGACTTCACCGACGCCTAAATTTTTCTCAGGGACAATTCGTCGAACATGTGGTATGCAACAAGTGTGCCTAGTTCATTCTATCAGTTGAGCAGTGCAACTACCCTCCCAAAGTTGGACGAGATGAAGGGAATTATAGTTTATCATCTCTCAACCATTACAACTACCAAGAACGACAGCCCTAAAAATCTTGAAATTGCAAAACCTACTTGTTGCTGCCATTGAAGGAGGGAGGAGAGACGAATTTGGAGAGAAGCCAACGGAAGAACGAAGAGGATGATGCGTACCTGACGCGTTTGATCTTATTGCGATACAATTTCGATGAGAGAATTCTGTTCTGCGTTCGTAGGCGTCGCCAAAACGAGACGAGTGGATGCGTCGCAAGAAACGTTTTTGTTCGAATAGGTTATCTTAAGATGTGTTAAAATATATATTACTTACCTGTGCGTGCGAGCTTTGACGCGACACATCCCCTTGTCTTCCTTCAAAAATTTTCGGACGCGATACGGGCGCGATAGGCAGACTTCACTGCCTTGAGCAATTGGCCCGTCAATTTTTTTGCTGAGGGGGACGCGACGCATCCCCTTGTCTTCCTTCAAAAAATTTTCGGACGCGATACGGGCGCGATAGGCAGACTTCACTGCCTTGAGCAATTGGCCCGTCAATTTTTTTGCTGAGGGGGACGCGACGCATCCGCCTCGTTTTCTTGAATAAAATCTATGTCCTACGAAACGAAGGGAGAAAAAAAGAAAAAAAAAATTAAAATTAAAATAAAAAAACTAACTAACTTGGGTGGCCTCCCAAGAAGCGCCTGATTTAACGTCGCGGCACGACGCAACATGTTCTTCATGCCTTCACTAAGTCCATTGTGGTCTTGTGACGTGCAATGTCACCACCCCAATAGTGTTTTACTCTTTGGCCATTTACCAAGAATGTCGTATTGGACCCCTTTTCACACAATTCTATCGCACCATGAGGTTTCACACTAACCACTTCAAACGGACCCGACCATCGAGATTTAAGCTTTCCTGGAAAAAGCTTTAGCCTTGAATTAAACAGTAGAATTTGTTGACCTGGTTCAAACTCACGATGTTGGATATGCTTATCATGCCATCTTTTGGTCTTCTCTTTATACAATTTGGCATTTTCATACGCATGCAATCGAAACTCATCAAGCTCGTCGAGTTGTAGCAATCTCTTTTCACCGGCCAAGTCCATCTCCATATTTAGCTTTTTAATCGCCCAATAAGCTTTGTGTTCAAGCTCGACGGGCAGATGGCAGGCCTTCCCATAAACCAACCTGTACGGAGAAGTGCCTATTGGGGTCTTGTACGCAGTGCGATATGCCCATAATGCGTCATCCAGCTTCCCGGCCCAGTCCTTTCTATTCATACTTACTGTCTTTTCCAAAATCTGCTTGACCTCTCTGTTGGAAACTTCTACTTGACCACTCGTTTGGGGATGATAGGCAGTGGAAACTTTGTGCTTGACTTCGTATTTTGCAAGAATATTATTCAGCAGTTTGTTACAAAAGTGAGTTCCCCCGTCGCTTATCAACACTCCTGGGGTCTCAAAACGTGTGAAAATGTGCTTCTTTACAAAGCCTACCACAACTTTTGCGTCGTTAGTAGGAAGAGCTATGGCCTCTACCCACTTAGAAACATAGTCGACCGCCACCAAGATGTATCTGTGTCCGTTAGAATATGGGAATGGTCCCATAAAATCAATCCCCCAAACATCAAAAAGTTCTACCGCCAGTATATTTTGCAAGGGCATCTCGTGCTTCCTCGTGATAGTTCCAGTTCTTTGGCATCTATCACAATTTTTAACGAAGGCATGTGCATCCTTAAACAATTTTGGCCAATAAAAACCTGATTGTAGCACTTTTTGGGCGGTTCTATCCCCGCCGTGATGACCTCCATATGGTGACGCATGGCAGTCATGTAGTATAGCCTTCATCTCTTCCTCAGGAACACACCTTCTCACCAACTGATCTGCACACTGCCTATATAGGAATGGCTCATCCCACACGTAGAACCTTACATCATGTAGGAATCTTCTTCTATTGTCAGCTGTCCATTCTAGTGGCGTTACCCCACTTGCGATAAAATTCACATAATCTGCATACCATGGGGCTTCACCTGAGGTGATTGCCAATATTTGCTCATCCGGAAATGTTTCTTTAATTGACCCTCCTTCAGCTACATGGTTCCGGCTCTCTAATCTGGACAAATGATCGGCCACTTGATTTTCTGTCCCTTTTCGATCTCGGATCTCTAAGTCAAATTCTTGCAAGAGGAGGACCCAACGAATCAGCCTCGGCTTGGCGTCTTTCTTTTCAAATAGGTATCTGATAGCTGAATGATCTGTGTAGACGATGACTTTGGTTCCCACTAGATAGGATCTGAACTTGTCAAACGCCCACACCACTGCAAGCAACTCCTTTTCAGTCACTGTATAATTCATCTGAGCTGGATTCATAGTTTTGCTTGCATAATAAATGGAGTGAAAGATTTTATCCCTCCTTTGCCCCAACACCGCTCCAATTGCTATGTCACTTGCATCGCACATCAACTCAAATGGTTGTGCCCAATCGGGGCCAATGATAATTGGTGCAGTCACCAATCTTCCCTTCAGCTCCTCAAATGCTTTCAGACATGCATTATCAAACTTGAAGGTAACGTCTTTCTCTAGAAGCCTGCACAAAGGGGAAGAAATTTTCGAAAAATCTTTAATGAAACGATGATAAAAACCTGCATGACCCAAGAAACTGCGAATGCCTTTTATGGATGTCGGCGGGGGCAATTTTTCGATCGTCTCCACCTTTGCTTTATCCACCTGTAGACCATCTTTTGAAACCTTGTGCCCCAAAACTATACCTTCACGTACCATGAAATGGCACTTTTCCCAGTTTAGCACCAAGTTCGTCTCTTCACACCTAGCTAGCACTTTATCAAGGTTCATCAAACAACTATCAAAAGAACATCCAAACACAGAAAAATCGTCCATGAATACTTCTACATATCTTTCAACCATGTCAGTGAAAATAGCCATCATACACCTTTGAAAAGTCGCAGGTGCATTACAAAGACCGAAGGGCATTCTCTTGAACGCATATGTGCCATAAGGACATGTAAATGTAGTATTCTCTTGGTCTTCTGGGGCTATAGCAATCTGATTATACCCCGAATAACCGTCCAGGAAACAGTAGTATTCCTGGCCAGCTAATCTATCAAGCATTTGGTCAATAAAAGGCAGGGGAAAGTGGTCTTTCCGGGTGGCATTGTTTAGTTTTCTGTAATCTATGCAAATTCTCCATCCAGTTACAGTTCTTGTAGGAATTAAGTCATTATTTTCATTAACTACTACGGTTATCCCCCCTTTCTTCGGCACACATTGAACGGGGCTTACCCATTTACTATCAGAGATTGGAAATACAATACCTGCATCAAGCCACTTAATCACTTCTTTCCTTACCACTTCTTTCATGATTGGATTTAGTCGGCGTTGGTGTTCTACACTCGGCTTGTGTCCGTCCTCCATGAGGATTTTGTGCATGCAGAAAGCTGGACTAATGCCTTTAATGTCAGACATTGTCCACCCAATTGCTCGCTTGTGCTCACGTAGCACCCTTAATAGCTTTTCTTCCTGTAATTTAGACAAGTGAGCAGAAATAATAACAGGTAAAGTGTCAGAACTTCCCAAATAAGCATATTGAAGGTGAGGGGTAGGGGTTTAAGTTCCAAATTTGGAGCTTTTTCAATTGACGGCTTTGGTGGGGGGCCACTTGGCCTATTCAGGGACTCAAACGGGATTATTCCTTGCATGTAACCACATGATGTATCTAGGATTCCCTTCATCTCCTCAACCTCATCATCCATCTCCAAGCTATCAAACAGCATGATTGCTTTTTCTAAACAGTCGCCTAGATATACACTCGTGTTAAGAAGTTTCTCATCCACCTCCACCACAGATATCATAGAGAGCTCCTCATAGTGGCGGGGGAGTTGGATTGCTTTGTAGACATTGAAGACTGCCTCCTCGTTGTCCACTCTCATAATCATTTTCCCTTCTCTCACTTTAATTATTGCATCGCCAGTAGCCAAGAGAGGTCGTCCCAATATGATTGGAACTTGTTCATCAGCCTCGAAGTCTAGAATAATGAAGTCAGCTGGGAAGATGAATTTTCCAATTTGCAGCAGCACATCTTCAATCACTCCTTCGGGGTAGGCTATGGACCTATCAGCTAATTGCAACATCACGGTGGTTGGTCTCGGAGCTCCCAGACCTAATTGCTTAAACAAGGATAACGGCATCAGATTTATGCTTGCACCCAAATCACACAGAGCACGTCCCACGTTAATATTACCGATTTGTACTGGAATAGTGAAGCTGCCAGGGTCCTTAAGCTTTTGGGGAAGCTTGTTTTGGACCCTTGATGTGCACTCCTCAGTAAGTGCAACCGTCTCGAACTCAGTCAATTTCCTCTTATGAGCCACTATGTCTTTTATGTACTTAGCGTACTTTGGAATTTCACGAAGTACATCCACTAATGGAATATTTAATTGAACCTGACTCAACATGGAGAGAAATTTGTTGAACATGCGATCGTCATTCCTTTTCTGCAATCTTTGGGGGAAAGGTGGTGGTGGCCTTGTAACCTCCATTCGCTCTGAACTTGCATCATCTTCCTTTGACTCTTGTGTTGCCTTAGGTGTCAACTCCCCCCAGGTATAGGTTTTTCTTTTATCTTCCTTGGCGCTTCCTCTAGTTCCCTCCCATTTCTAAGTGTAACTGCATTAATTTGAGGGTTCTTCTCTGTATCACTGGGAAGTGAGCCTGTAGGTCTAGTATTTTGGTTTGCTGCTAACTGCCCCATTTGCCTCTCAAGATTTCTGAAATCGGTCCTGAGCTGTTGATTGTCTAGTAACAACTTTTTCAGCAAGTCATTCGTACTTTCTTCCATTTGTTGGGGTGGCTTCTGAGGTTGAGTAAAATTCCCTTGAGGCCTATACTGATTCTGTTGACTCCCGCCCCATGAGAAGTTAGGATGATTCCTCCAGTTTGGGTTGTAAGTGTTCCCATATTGCGCATGTTGATTCATAGGACCTCTGTTTTGTTGTCCCACATAGTATATAGATTCAGGATTCGTGGGGCACATGTCAATCATATGACTGTCTCCGCATAGTTCGCAACAAATAGACATCTGCTGTACATGTTGCATTTGTTGTGTTGTCATTCTATTCATCTGATTTGCCAATTTTGCTATATCGGCTCTCATGGCGGAAAAGTCATCAAGCTCAATCAAACCGGCGGCCTTCTGTTTAATTACCCTTCGTGAATCCCCCTCTCCTTGCCAATTATGGTCATTAGCAGTGAAATTATTTAGCAGGAGTTGTATTTCACTATACGGTCTTGCCATGCAACTACCCCCACAAGCTGAGTCAAGATTCATCTTTGATGCTTCATCTAACCCATCAACAAAAGTGTGACCCAATACCTTATCAGTTTGACAATGATGCGGGCAGTCTCTGAGTAGTTTCTTGTATCTTTCCCAAGCTTGACGAAGTGTCTCGCCATCCCGTTGTTGGAACCCAAGAATTTGGCTCCTCAACGACTTTGTCTTCTTAGTTGGGAAAAACTTGATCAGGAATTTCCTTGCTAGATCATCCCAAGTGTGGATAGAGTTCGCGGGCTCCTTTTGCAACCATTCTTTAGCTTCCCCCAACAGTGAAAAAGGGAATAGTGTCAGCCTGACATAGTCCTTGGAGACGTTCGGATAATTGTAAGTGTCCGTGATTTCCAAGAAGTTCTGAATATGCCTCTGCGGGTCCTCATGAGATAGACCCACATATTGTCCTGTGGACTGAATCAGCTGTACCATGTACTGTTTGAGTTCAAAATGCCCAGTGATATCAGGCTTCACAATAGCCTGAGTCATATTCGCAAGATTGGGCCTTGCGGCTTCGATTACCGGACGCTCTTCATTGCCTGCCATATCTATTGGCTGTGGTTGGATTGCGATGTCCAAATCTCTTTCTATTCTCGTTCTAGCTTCGTGTTCCCTTCTCACTCTATGTAATGTTCGTTCGATTTCTGGATCAAGAGGAATGAGGTTGTTTGCACTTCTACTCCTCTGCATTCGAGAGTAAACCCTGCGTTGACACAAACCAGGCAAACTGAAAATTAAAACTTGAAAACAAATATCTAATAAAAGCTTAACTTAGTCACGTAGCTAATTTCTAAGTCCCCGGCAACGGCGCCAAAAACTTGTTGCGACCAAACACACTCACGCAAGTATACGCGGTCGTCAAGTAATAAAGTGACTCAAAGTCGGATGTCGAACCCACGAGGACTTATGATTAGCTATTAACTAAATTAGCCTATCTTAATTATCTAAATAAGAATTAAATCTAAAAATATTTTATTCTAACTAATTAAATAAGAAAAATATAAATAATAAACTTTGAACAGAGAAAGAGCAGATTTTAATGATATCAATGTAATGAAAACGATCTAGGGTTATGGTCTATCTAACAATCCTATTGTATTCTTCAATTGAATTGACCGACTGATTTATCTAGCTTATTGGTTGACAGGGTTAATATTGCTCATAAGAATCTGTCGAGTTCTTACTCGCCTATTCAAGCAAACCTAACGCCTATATGTCTATGGAGTTAGAATCAACAAGAACGCATTTATAATTCCTGTAAATCAATCAAGCAAGGCAATTAGGTATATGTCTATCCTAACTACGAATCCGTTCCCCGATGCCCGAGTTCAAGAACTTGCCATACTCAATCCTATATGCAATATAGAATTCCCACTTTCGAGTTCAATTCTAGATTCGTAGATAGTATTCAATTGGTGATCAAGCAATTAAATAATTAAGTGCAAGATTGAATAAATAAACTAATATGATAAATCAAGAAGTCAAAATCAATATCCGAATAACAATAGTCATGAAAGACCCACAACCCTAGAACGTGAAGTTTAGCTCCACATAGACATGGTAGCCAAACAACAAATCATATAAAGAAACATAAAAATTACTAAATTTGGTGGGAGAAAGATGAAACTTGATGAATTCCGGCCTTCACAGCTTTTTCCTGGCTTTTTTCCTCTTCCCAATATGTTCGATAACCTAAAAGAGGCGTTTTTAGCTTATATATTGCGTACAAAAGTCGTGGGCCAAAGCTCTCCTATTCCTAGTCCAATTCGGCTTCAGGGATTGATGCTAAGGTGGATGCGACGCATCCACCTTGTCCTCCATTTCAATTTTTGCCTGCGAAGGTGGATGCGACGCATCCACCTTGTCCTCTATTTCTCAGCTTGCATGCGATGGTGGACGCGACGCATCCAGCTTCACTTCTACTTCCCAGTTTCGCACGCGATGGCGGACGCGATGGCACAACTTCACTGCTAAGGTTGCATGCAGGATGATGTTTTCCTAGGTTGGATGCGACGCATCCAACCCTTCTTCCTCTAGCTAAACCACCTTTTCTTCATATTTTGCACTCCGAACACCTTAAATCGTCACACATAACTTAATTAGTCATCAAACCAATAATTACACCATGTTGGGTGTTTTAAAGATTAAATAACATCAAAAAGTGGTTAAAGCATGGGTAAAGTAACATTAACACATATCGAAATATGCCAAACATCATGACCCCACACTTAAACCTTTGTTCGTCCTCTAGTGTGGACTATAGTATGAGCCTTTGCTTTGAGGACCTCTCCGCAAGAATCTACAAGTTTGGTCTCTCGCCTCATTCTAGAAGGAATTAGACTTGGACAGTCTCTGGTCAAAATCTCCTTTTTAGCGAAGATAGGTGCTCCAATCCTTCTATTACTTCCATGACGCTTGTTTTCCATATTTTGTGGTCCCAACCTATCAAAGACTAAGGTACTTGGTTTCGCAAGTTGATCAAACACATAAGGCTTCTCATTAAGTGCCGTAGACACTTCTTTAGCAGTAATGTAGTTACAACTTGCCCTTTTAATGGAGATACGGATTGGCGAGGGTTGTTTGTAACCCAAACCTTCACGTGATTGCTTCAGTGAGTACCCTTTCTCCATCATCATCTTTTGAGTAGGGTTTGAAGCTTCAGGCGGGAGCTTTCCCAACTTGGATGGTTCATTGAGATCATATCCAGCTTTTACTAAGAACTTGTAGGCATTTGGTTCAGATCCCTCAAATGTGCGCTTTGCAGGAAGTGCTAGATTTAGAAGCGAGTTGTGGTTTGATGATTTGAAAAACCCTTTAAGCAACTTTTTAGATGACTTAATTGCATCAATTCGCTTGATAGGAAGGGTCAAGTCTCCTAACACATTACCTTGTAGTTCATAAGATGAATCTTCAACCTTCCTTGCCTTTGGGACATAGCGAAGAACATGAGTAACTCTCTTACTTGAAGATGCCTCATTTATCTTGTTCCTATCATAAAGCACCTGGTCGTTTTCAACTGTAATCTTTACCTTACTAGTTGTGACATCAACCTTCTTTGCAGCACTTTTAGTCAACATCACATCATCGACCTTATCCTCCTTTGAGACATAATTCTTTAAGTAGAATTTCGCATCGGCAAAGTATGAATCATCCTCGGTAAAGGGCTTATCATCAGCAACTATCTTCTATTCGACCCCATCTTCATAGTACTTCAAGCATTGATGGTAGGTGGATGAAACCACTTTGTTCTCGTGTATCCATGGCCTTCCTAACAAGATATTATATGAGGTCTTTGCATCGATCACGTGTATCCATGTACTTGAATGCATATCTCCCATATTGATTTCTAATTTTATGGCCCATATAGCTCTTTGCCCGCCTTGATTGAACCCTTGAATCATCAAATGACTTTCACATAGTTCATCCATCAGTATGCCAAGATTTTTGACAGTACGAATTGGGAGAATATTGACACCAGATCCATCATCGATCAAAAGTCTACTTATTCTCTGTTCCCACACAAAGCCAACCATAAATAGTGGACGATTATGGTGTGTTTCACCAAACAAAATATCATCATTAGTAAATGTGATTTTTGCATCACAAATGTCCACTTCTTTAGAATTCTCAGTGAGTTTTTCAGACAGGGGAGGCGGCAGAAATGATGGATCTTCCTTCTTTGTCTCTTCTTCATCTACCTTACAACATGAGGCCTTGATATATTCACAGGAAGCTTGCGAGCGTAACCAACTTGGAAGCAATTCATCCAATGTCACTGGACGACGTAGCCTTTGATAGTGATTGTCCTCCATTTTTTGTTTTCTTCCAATTCTTCTTTATCATTTTCTTCTTGTGTTTTTTCACCATTTTTCCCGTAGTCAATTGCTTACTTGACTCCCTTTGTGAACTTGTCTTGCAGCGTCTCCGCCGAGTCACAAGAATCCAACCTTCATCATCAATTTGAACATCATGTGATTCACTTTCCTCTTGAGATCTTTCCTCCAATATTCGTTTATACACTATATGGAAAAGCAATGGTTTGCTCACATCGATAGGTTCAAAGTCACCAAATTTAATCTTATTTGGTGATGATGCAGTTTGGATGCCATCACATTAATGTACTTCGACATAATTGCAAAGGACAATGGGATCAAGTGAACCAAAAACGAAAGAGACTTGATTCGAACTGTCTTTCTCGTCCTCAAGCAAGATTTCTCCTTCAGTGGCCAAGTCCATGACTTTCTCCTTGAAGATAAAGCACTTTTCAATAGGGTGGCCAATCAACCGATGGTACTTGCAATAATTTTGATCATTAGTCCTTCCAACTTCGTCTGGTAGCTTCATTACGGGTAACTCAATGAGCTTCAACTCAAGGAGTTCTTCAAAAATTGCTGGGACATCGGAGTCTACAAATGAATATTCTTTCGCTTGCATTTCCTTTAGAGTTAACTTTCGGCCAACTTTATCCTGTAAGGACGTTATCTTCACACTTTGCTTCTTACTCACTTTTGTAGTGACATTTAATGCCGAGGCATTAACATTCATTAATTCCTTGCTCTCAAACTTCGGCACAAACTTGCCTCATTTCTTTACTTCTTGTTATGCTTCACTTTGCGAGGTTCATAAATAGGTGGCCCTTGATTTCCACTTGAAGACATACTTAACTCCATATCATGAGAACGTGTAGCCAATTCTTCAAAAGACTTAGGCTTGATACCTTGTAGGATGTAGCGAAGTCTCCAATGCATTCCTTGGATACACATTTCCATTCCAAAAGCTTCACTAAGTCTGTCTTTGTAGTTGAGGCTTGCATTCCTCCATCGATTGATGAAATCAACGACTGGTTCATCCTTCCATTGACGTGTGTTTGTGAGTTCAACCATACTTACAGTACGCCTTGTGCTATAGAAGCGATTGAGAAATTTATGTTCATGTTGCTCCCAGCTATCGATGAAACTAGCCTCGAGATCAGTGTACCAATCAAAATCATTTCCTTTTAAGGAACGAACAAACCTCTTGACAAGATAATCTCCACAAGTTCCAGCATTATTACAAGTTTCGACGAAGTGTGCAATATGTTGCTTTGGATTTCCTTTACCATCAAATTGTTGAAATTTTGGGGGTTGATAACCTACAGGCATCTTCAAACTATCAATTCTCGCAGTATATGGCATCGCATATGCGAGAGAAGACTTGGCAGCAACATCGTACTTGTCTTTGATAGTTCCCATGATGAGGTCTTTTAATTAGTCAATGGCAATAAGCCCGTCAGATGAAATCTGAAGTTCTTTAGGAGTCGGGTTCTACCTTGCATATGAGTCTCCTTTATCTTGCATCATAGGGAGCTTTCCAGGGGCATGACTTGAATCTCCCTCCATCATGCTTTCAACTCTATCTGTCAGCTTGACAATTTGATTATCTTGATCTTGCATATGCTTCGTTCACCCCTCAATTGCCTTTGTTAAATTTGCGAGTTATTCTTCAACAGTTGAAGTGTTAGTCACCATCGCTTGGATAACCGTCGTGGATGATGGAGCAAAGCATGGATTTTCTCTTACACCATACTTTGGGTGGTGATAAGTGGGGATTTTAACTACTTATTAGCATATTTTTGCTTTCGTTTTAGTCCAAAAGCGTTTAATTGTGTTACCGAAAATTGATAAAATATGCTTAATTGCAAGAATAGTGGAAAATGAGCCCCCAAGATGAAATCTAACTCAAGAAGGAGTGATCTGAACTCAAGGACACAAACAGGTACAGAACCTCAGAAGTGCGGACTGGAGATTTTCATCTGCCGCAGATTGTGAAGAAACTCCTATTAAAGACAGGTGCAAAGTACGGTACACACATGACATGTGCGGCCGCAGAACCTGGGCAAGAGCAAAAGTTCAGATAAGTTGCATCTCAAGGTCAACAGAAGTGCAGACCACATAATTATTGTGCGGCCACAGAAGAATAGCTACGCATCCGCAGTCATATTTGTGCAGTCCGCAGAAGAGCAATGTGCGGCCGCACTCAGAAATACGCGGATCGTAGAAAGAGAGAAGTGCGGCCACAGTTCAGAATTATGCAGCGCAGGTTTCCAGTACTGTCAGGCTGAAGCAAAGTGCGGACCGCACATGGAATTGTGGGGCCGCAGAACCTCCGGAAGGGCATTTTTGTCCGAAAATTCCAGCACTGTATAAATAGAACAATTTTACTTTTTTAGGTCAAGTTTTGACATCAGCAGCTACAGTAGACGTTTTCTTTTACTCTTTTTAGTAGTTTTTTCTATTTTGAGCTTTTTGAATATCGA
Source organism: Nicotiana tabacum (assembly GCF_000715075.1). Classification (NCBI taxonomy): domain Eukaryota; kingdom Viridiplantae; phylum Streptophyta; class Magnoliopsida; order Solanales; family Solanaceae; genus Nicotiana; species Nicotiana tabacum. The sequence continues at coordinate 123,343,871 of NC_134083.1, read as the reverse complement.
TTTCATCATTTTAGTTATCCATATGGGTTTAATTATCACTTCTTCTTCTTTTTCTTCCAATTTAAGCATGAGTAGCTAGATTTTCACTAGGGATGTGACCCAACCCTAGTATGTACACTTAATGGTTGTTTGATTTATTGCTTGTTTATGGTTGGGTGTTGATTATCTAGCTTAGTTCTTGCTTTTATGTGAAGAATTAATGGTTGCAAATATTATTTCATACCTATTTGACTTGGTCTCTACTTGAGAAAGAGAGACTTAGTCTAGCAAAACTTGGCTAGCAAGAAATTGGGTCAATCGAGAGATTGATAAGCCCAATTAAAGGGTTGAACCTAGAGATAGTAAAACCCGACTTGAGCTTATCATCTACTATTTTGTTCAATACCCATTTGGACTTGAGAAAGCCAAATTGGGCAAAATCACTCTCTGACCGAGAGGTATTGAGTGGGTACTTGGGTGTTGATAGCTATAATACACCCCGACCAATAAAACAAGATTTAAAGTTTACAACCCATTAGGCGAACACCTAGGTGAAGGTCATAGCCCTAGGCCTTTTATATCATTTGAAAAACAACCAAAAACACTTACCTAGTTTAAATTCTTAGTTTGTAATCTTAGTTTAAATTAGACCTAGAAACAACCCAAGTTTGTGGAAGTGCAATTTGAGATAATTCAAGCTCATATACTATAATATATATTCCTAAGACCCATTCATAGCTCCCTGTGGAAAATCAACCCCGACTCCTTGTTGGGTATTACTATTGCATCGACCGTTTTCATATCCTCAAATAGAGGAGTGAAATTAGATAAGATCAATTTTTGGCGTCTTTGCCAGGGAGCTAAAAATCGGTGTTAGCTATATATTTAGGTATGTTTTTGGAATATCATCTTTTCCTTCCTTGTTACTAACGTGTGAATATTGTAGGTGCAATCATGACAAACAATGAGTTCGGAAACATAGTCGTGGGGGATGTGGACGTTGATGATGATGCAATGGATGAGGTCCCTCTTGAACCTCAAGCCAATATATGAGGCCGACCGCCTCAAGACAATGTTCTCATTCCACCCCCACCTCCACCACGGGCGGCTCCACACCGGGTATTACCGAATGAAGGGTATGCAAGTGCTATAGTCCCACCCCGTATTATGGCGGGCAACTTTCAAATAACCAAAGTGATGCTCACTTTGCTTGAGAAACGAGGGTTCTTCACCGGTGCACCAGGTCAAAATGCATATAAACATTTGAAGGGGTTCGTTGATACGTGTTGGGGAAGCAAACAAACAAATATCTCTGAGGATTCTTTGAGGCTAAGGATTTTTCCCTTCTCTCTATGGGGAAAAGCTTTAGATTGGTTGGAACGTTTGCCAAATCATTCCATTAGTACTTGGGATGAACTAGCAGAGAAATTTATTTCAAAGTACTTCTCTACCAGGCACATAGCCATTCTTCGGGATGAAATTCTAGCATTCAAGCAAGAGCCTAATGAATCACTACACGAGATATGGGAAAGATATAGGACAATGGTGAAAGAGTGCCCCAAAAATGATATGACGAAGAACATGATTCAACAAACTTTCTATCAAGGGATAAATACCACCAACCAATGTGTAGTGTATCAACTTCCCAGTGGGAACTTCATGACTACGCCCTTTGCGGAGGCGTGTGATATTTTGGATGAGATGGCAGATACTTCATCGGCATGGCAATCTAGAGCCAATGTTCCACAAGGTGATCCAAATCTGATTCTTCTTCATAAAGAGTTACATGACCATGGGTAAGCCACAACCGAGTTGACAACCACCATGAACCAATTGGAAAAGGCTCAACTTCAACCAGTGCAAAACTCGAGGCAAGTCAATGCTATAGAGGGAATCAATATGATGGTTAACAAGAGAAGAACAAAAAGTCCACAAGTGCAACAAAGAGTGGACAATTGTGTGCAAGAAGATAGTGGATTTGATCAAGGTAATTCTTACAATGATTAAGAAGAAGAGGTCCAATATGTGAACAACTTTCAAGGGAAAAGAAGCAACTTTCAAGGTCCTAGTCAACAACAATGGAGACCTTCGAATAATCAAGGCAACTGAAATTCTAACAACCAAGGTAATTGGAATAGTGGAAACAATCAAGGCAATTGGAACAACAACAATCAAGGTAATTGGAGTGGAGGCAATAACCAAGGGAATTGGCAAAACAATAATAACCAAGGCAATTGGGGAGGCAACAACCAAGGCGGGTGGAACAACAACCAAGGAAATCGGGGGTCGGGTTTTCAAAGGCCCCCGATGTATCAACAACCGAGCAACCCGCCTCCTTATCTTTCTCATGGTCCTAGTTCCTCCAACAATGAAATGGGTCATATTGAGAACATGTTCAAGCAAATTATGGAGAAGAATGCCGATTCCGATGCTCAACTTGCTTCACATAACACATCAATCCGAAACTTAGAAGTGCAAATGGGTCAAATCTCTCAATATTTAAATTCTCATCCTAAGGGGGCACTACCAAGCGATACGGTGGTGAACCCGAAAGGTGGGAAAAATACGGGGGATGCTATGGTCGTTACAACAAGAAGTGGAAGAGGTGGGAATGCACCTACCTCAAGTCAAAAGAAACTTGTGGATGATGAGCAAGTGGTAGAAGAAGGGGAGATCACGAACAATGTTATGCAAGCAAATGATGAATTGTGGATTGATATTGATGACATGGCAGAAGAGACTCAAGAGGATGTGAACCCCTCTAAGGATCATGTGATTGACATACCGGAACCGGTAGTGCAAAAAGCTAAGGCACCATTGCCTAAGCCACCTCCTCCCTATCCTCAAAGGCTAGCCAAGAAAAATAGCGAGAATCAATTCAAGAAATTCATTGATATGATGAAAAGTCTCTCTATAAATGTTCCATTAGTTAAAGCTTTGGAGAAAATGCCCGGATATGCAAAATTTATGAAGGACTAGGTGACAAAGAAGAGATCGATGAATTTTGAAACTATCAAAGTCACTCACCAAGTGAGTGAAATTATGCATTCGATGGATCCTAAGTTGGAATATCCCGGTGCTTTTACAATTCCTTGTACCATTGGAAGTGTCGAGTTTGTAAAAGCTCTTTGTGATCTTGGGGCGAGTATCAACTTGATGCCCTATTCGGTTTTTAAGACATTGCAAATTGGGCAACCAAGACCCACATCTATGAGATTAAAAATGGCCGATCGTACGATTGAGGATGTATTTGTTCGAGTTGACAAGTTCATTCTCCCAGCGGATTTTGTTATTCTGGATTGTGAAGTGGACTATGAGGTGCTGATTATTCTTGGTATACCTTTCATTGCTACGGGGAGGCTCTTATTGATGTGAAAGCCGGTGAACTCACTTTCTGGTTGGGTAATAAAAAAGTGGTGTTCCACGTGTGCAAATCTATGAGGCAACCGAATAGCAATGAAGTGTGTTCGTTCGTGGACTTGGTGACCGATGTGATTATTGATGATACAAGTGCCACGATTAATGTGGGTGACATGTTAGAGGGCATTTTGCTCAATTTTGATGATGATGAAATGGATGGCTTCATGGAATGTGTTAATTCTTTGCAAGGGATGAGGTCATACAATTATGTACCTCGGAAACTTTCCTTGGATCTTGAGAATAGGAAAACTCCTCCTACAAAGCCTTCAATTGAAGAGCCTCCTATCTTGGAGTTAAAGCCATTACCTCCACATCTCATGTATGAATTCATTGGCCCTTGCTCTACTTTACCGGTTATTCTTTCATCTTGTTTGACTAACGTGCAGGTTGACTCTACATTGGCGGTGCTCCACAAGAGGAAGAAAGCTATTGTGTGGACTTTCGCAGATATTCGGGGAATAAGCCCCGCATTTTTCATTCACAAGATTAATTTGTAGGAATATGCCAAACCCTCTATTGAACATCAAAGGAGACTCAATGAAGCCATGCAAGAGATGGTCAAAAAGGAGATCATAAAGTGATTAGATGCCGGGGTTGTCTACCCCATTTCTGACAGTTTGTGGACTTCTCTGGTTCAATATGTTCCGAAGAAGGGGCATAACTGTGGTCAACAATGATAAAAACGAGTTGATTCCAACAAGAACGGTGACCGGATGAAGAGTGTGTATGGACTATCGGAAGCTAAACAAAGTCACAAGGAAAGACCATTTCCCACTACCCTTTCTTGACCAAATGCTTGATAGGTTTACCCGTCGGGCATTCTATTGCTTTCTAGATGGATATTCGAGCTACAATCAAATCCTTATTGCCCCGGAAGATCAAGAGAAAACAACTTTCACTTGTCCCTATGGCACTTTCGCTTTCAAGTGGATGCCATTTGGCTTATGCAATGCACCGGTAACTTTTCAATGGTGTATGATAGCGATCTTTACGGATATGGTAGAGGACTACCTTGAAGTATTCATGGATGACTTTTCGGTAGTCGGGGATTATTTTGATGATTGTTTGGCAAATTTGGATAAGGTATTGGCAAGGTGTGAAGAAACGAACTTGGTATTGAATTGGGAGAAATGCCATTTCATGGTCGAGGAGGGTATTGTCCTTGGCCACAAGATTTCAAAGAAGGGAATAGTGGTCGACAAATAGAAAATAGAGGTGATTTCTAAACCTCCACCTCCAACATCCGTGTAAGGCGTGAGAAGTTTCTTGTGGTCATGTGGGGTTCTAATGGCATTTCATAAAGGATTTTTCCAAAGTGGTGAACCCCTTGTGCAAGCATTTGGAGAAAGATGCTAAATTTACTTTAATGATGATTGCATGAGAGCATTTGAATTGCTCAAGTTCAAATTGACAACTACTCCCATTATCACCGCTCCTAATTGGAGCATTCCTTTTGAGCTCATGTGTGATGCTAGTGATGTAGTGGTTGGAGCAGTTTTGGGGCAACATATCAACAAGATATTTCATCTGGTCTACTATGCTAGTAAGACTATGAATGATGCCTAAGTCAATTACACTGTAACCGAAAAAGAGCTCCTTGCCATTGTGTTTGCTATTGAGAAGTTTCGTCCGTACTTGATGGGTGCAAAAGTGATTGTCCACACGGATCATGCGGAACTTTGTTACCTTATGATTAAGAAATCTTCCAAATCTCGGTTGATGAGATGGGTGCTTTTGTTGCAAGAGTTTGATATAGACATCCAAGACCGAGAAGGAAGTGAAAACTAAGTGGCGGACCACTTGTATCATTTGGAGGAGGAGGGGAGGCCGCATGATGGCCTTGAAATCAATGACTCCTTCCCCGATGAGCAACCCTTAGCCATTTCAATGAAAGAGGTGCCATGGTTCGCGGATCTAGAAAATTTTCTTGTAAGTGGTATCACCCCGGATGAGTTCTCTTCAAACTAAATGAAGAAAATCAAACGGGATTGTCAAGAATATTATTGGGATAAACCGTACCTTTTCCGGATTTGTACGGATGGAGTGATTAGAAGATGTGTACCGGAGGAGGAACAAGTTGAAATTCTGGGGGCTTGTCATTCTTCGTCGTATGGTGGTCACCATGGTGGAGCAAGAACGGCGACCAAAGTGCTAAGTTGCGGTTTCTATTGGCCCACTCTTTACAAGAATGCAAGTGATCTAGTCAAGCATTGTGATGAATGTCAAAGGGCCGGTGGAATCTCAAAGAATAATGAAATTCCCCTCACCGCCATTTTGGAGATTGATATTTTCGATGTGTGGGGTATTGACTTCATGGGACCTTTTGTAAGTTCTTGTGGAAACACCTACATCTTTGTTGCGGTTGATTATGTGTCTAAATGGGTTGAGGCCATTGCTATACCCAATAATGAAGTAAGAAGTGTGGTGGCATTTTTGAAGAAGAACATCTTCACAAGATTTGGTACTCCGCGGGCTATCATAAGCGATGAGGGGTCGCATTTTTGCAACAAAACTTTTGACACCTTTCTTAGCAAGTATGGTGTCACTCATAAAGTTATGACTCCCTATCACCCTCAAGCTAGCGGTCAAGTGTAAGTCTCCAACCGGGAGATAAAGAGTATTTTGTCCAAAATAGTGAATGCTAATCGGACGGGTTGGTCAAAGAAGCTTGATGATGCACTATGGGCTTATCGGACTGCTTTCAAAACTCCTATCGGGATGTCTCCATACCGGTTGGTGTTTGGCAAAGCTTGTCATCTTCTGGTGGAACTTGAGCACAAGGCCATGTGGGCTTTAAAGAAGTTAAATCTTGATTGGGATGCAGCTGCTAACTTGCGAGTTGCACATTTGAATGAATTGGATGAATTCTGGTACCATGCATATGCAAGTTCATCCTTGTACAAAGAAAGAATGAAGTACCTTCATGACAAATACATCCGAAACAGGAAGTTCAAGGTGGGCGATCTTGTTTTGTTTTTCAACTCACGATTGAAGATGTTTCTCGGAAAGCTGAAATCCAAATGGAGTGGTCCCTTTGAAATTGTGGGTGTGACACCTTTTGGTGCACTGGACTTGAAGAACAAAAAGGATGAGGTATTCCGAGTCAATGGTCACCGGGTGAAGCATTATTTGGGAAGGTTGATGATGGCCATGTGGTGGCAGTGATTCATTTGAAGTGTTAGTAATCTGCGTCGTGCTGCGATGTTAAATTAGGCGCTACTTGGAGGCAACCCATGTTTCTTTTTCTTTTTTTATTTTCTTCTTCTTTAGATAGGTCTTATTTTGTACTAACTGGATTTGAAGTGTGTTGCAGGAAGGTGTGTGATTTACAGGAACAGTGCTCAAAAAAATTGGCTAAGTATGGAAAAAGTGCGGATCGCAAATATTGGACGCTACAGCAAAAGGCAAATGCGGTCGCACAATTCCTGTGCGGACCGCACAACTTGAGATGAAAAAATGCAAACTCTCTAAAGTTTGTTTGTCAGAGAAACAACCAAAGTGCGGCCGCACATCGAATTTTGTGGTCAGCACCAAAATCTGCGGCCGCACAACTAAATCTGCAGACCACTGATCATCAAAAGGAAGTGGAACACCAAGTAACAGAGTGCGGACCGCAGAAGGAATTCTGTGGCCGCACTCTTCTCTTTATTCCTTAGCTAGACCCACTATGTATAAATAGTAACCCTAAGGCTACTGTTGAAACTTTCCATTCTTTAAGAAATAAAAAAAAAAGGCTAAAATTTTACACACATCTAATTCAATCATCTACCACCTAATTATGCATATGTGATCATTCCTTAGGACTTCATCACAGGTATGTTCAAATAATTTCTAGGATTCTTTAGTTTTCTTAGTTTAATTTACAATTTGTTAGTTAGTTTAGACCATTTGTCAATTTCATATCCATGTGGGGTTTAAATTGTGTGGGTTAACTCTTACTTGCTTTTTGGGGAGTGGGTAGTTTGATTATCATGTTTAGTTGCTATCACCATGTCCAATTTATGCATAAATCAAAAACCTACAAGACTCTGCCCGATTGAATTTTGAAATGTGCGGCCGCACAAAGAATTGTGCAGTCCACAAAAGTATAGATTAGGGCAGTTGGTGAGGTAAGATTGTGCGGACCACACTTAAAATTGTGCGGACCGCAGTAATGTCATCACGGCCACAGAAAAGTGTGTGCGGCCGCATATCAGGCCAATCTCTGTCATAAGAGAGTTGGCACTTTTGGAAAGTTTCATGTGCGGCCGCACTTGCAATTGTGAGGACCACACTTCAATTCTGTGGTCGCACTCAAAATTGTGCGGACCGTAGTTTCATTGTTGCGGCTGCACTTTAAAATTGTGCGGTCCACACAACCCAGGCTGCGGCCGCACTTGCAATTGTGCGGACCGCACTTCCCCACCCTGCAACATGTTTTGTTCTGTGACTTTCTATTTATCTGCAATTGAATTGGAACTGACTCATGCTGTTGTTTGTTACAGAAAATGGTTAGATCACGAGGTCGTGTTGATATATCAAAGGGGATGGGTGAACCTTCCAGAGGAAGAAGCAAAATCAATTTACCCCTCACCCTCCAAAGGGCAATCAGTAAGAAAGCACTAGCAGGCCGAGGAAGACAACCCGAGCCTTCCGAGTCTAGTTTATATGCCCCATCTCGGGAAGCGTCTGAGGGTGACTCAATGCAAGAGCAGTCTGTTGTTAAATCACAACCACAACAGGCACAAGGCATATACCAACTTAGATACGAGCCTTCCTCCTCTGAAAGCACTTACGAGGGTTAGAAAGGTGACAGTCAGGCTTCAGAGCCCTCATCCACACATGCCACCGACGCACCTGCTACTACAGTGGATGTTGACGATATTCTGTATGATGGTCGAGGGGGTGATACTAGAGTTGCCGGCCTTGAGAGGTCGAAGAAGAAAGAGATTTGGGAAGATATGGTTGTCAGTCTGGCTGCTTTCACAAGCTTCCGAGAGTGGTGGCCAATGCGATCGCTCACTCTTGAGTGTCAGTTCATGATAAAAGACCTTGACAAATAGAACCCGGAAGTGTTGAGACAGTTTCGGGAGCGGAAAGGATGGATGTGGTTCACCAAAAGTGTGGTAGATTCCAAGGAATACCTGGTCCAAGAATTTTACGCCAATGTGGAACATATAAAGAAAGGGACCAAGGTAACAAAAGTGAGAAATTTAAATGTGCGATTCGATCAGAGCACCCTGAACACGTATTTAAGGTTTGAGGACGTGGAGCTTGTGCAATACCTGGAAACATTAGCACTGGGAGATGCAGTTCGACCATGGCTAGCTGAGATTTTTGCAGCTCCAGGCCCGCCTCCAGTATGGATCACAACAGGGGTTCCCATTCAGCAGAACACCCTAAATATTAAGGCAAAGGGATGGCAAACATTCGTGTGTAGCAGACTAGACCCGTGCCAAAATGAAACAAATCTTCCAATTCAGCGGGTAGTGCTAGTCGCTTCTATCATGGACGGGTACTCAATCAATGTGGGTGTCGTGATGTCGGCCAACATGTCTATGGCCGCCAGGCAAGGTGACACCTCATACCCGTATCCCAATACTATCACTGAGTACCTGACGGATGCGGGTGTGGAGGCGAGCGATTTTGATACCAAGGTGCGGGCGAAGAAGCCCTTCTCATGGTATTCTTTGATGGGTGGTGGAAACCCAAAGAAAAAGGGTCAACCCTCTACTACTGCAGGCCGGTCTGATGAGCCCGTCGGGGTAGCTACTGAGATAGTTGACATGCCATCTACTTCAGCAAATCCTGATGATGGTGCAGCAGCTATGCCTCCACCTCCTTCTCTAGGTCCCTCAGCATCAGTGCCTTCCACATCGGCTTTGAATCCGGTGCCCATGCCCGCTCATCCAATATCTACGTTGCGAGTCTCCCAAACACTAGTGAGCCTCAACAACTGGATGCAGACAGCCACTGCAAAGCTGTCTGACATATCTAGTGTTGTTTCAACACAGTCATCCACTCCGGCAACCCAGATTTCTCCGACAGTGGAGGATACATTGAAGAAGATCTTGGAGAACCAAACCACCATCATGAACACCTTGGTAGCACATAGAGCAGTGATTGAGGAGCTGGGGAGGTAGGTAAAGAAAATGAAGAAATCCCAGGCATCCAAGAAATCAGTTGACATGTTGAGGAGAGAGGTGACCAAGATAGCAGCAGCTGGTGAGCTTCCATTCGATTTGCTCATAGGGTCAGACCCACCACCACCAGCAGATCCAGCAGCATCATCAGCTCCAGTGGCACCAGCTAGCCAGTCTGAGGAGCCAGACCTAGCTGCCGACACTGCTGAGGTAGTGTGCCAGATGTTCACCAACCCAGTTACTCCCAGAGCCGATGATGATGGGATCCAGTTAGAGGAGACTGAGGGCGGTGACGCTGCTATGGACATGGAGATGTCCAAGGCCACATAGGGAGTCTTTTTCACTCTTACCCTTCTTTATTCTTATTTTGATTAAGCATTGGGGACAATGCTTATTTTCATTCGTGGGGTGGAGTTATTTGCTATTTGGATGACTTTTAGACATTTGGTTTGTAATAACTGATAATATTTTATTCTTTCTCTTTATTATGTATATATATTCTCTCTGTTCTCTCTTGATGTATATATTCTCTCTTTTTCTCTCTCATTATGTATATTCGTTATGCTTTCGGTAGTTTGTTTTTTTAGCTTCTTTATTCTGTTTTCTTATTAGTCTATGTTTAATCTAATAGCTTCTTTTTATGTTTTAGTAAACAATAGGCCTTTGGTTTTCTTAATGTCACGGTTCTTTCCAAAGGTCATTTTTGTGTGAACCGGGTGACTCTTCCCAACGATGGATAGCATGATAACCTTCTTAAGGGATTGAGTCCTTTTTGGTGTTTAGGTAAGAATAGTAGTAATAATGAATAAAAAGACCTAATTGAGTCAGGCTCGAAGAGTAAAACATGTTTCACTTGGTACCAACACACTTAACTATGTGTTTATGGTTAAAAACAAGGTTTTTGGAAAGATATAGCTCTAGTTAGTGACCTTGTGATTCTTATATTGACTTAGGCAATCATCGAGTGATTTAGTCGAACCATAGTGATTTTCAATCTTGAATATATTCGTTGTGGGCCCTCGACTCTATCCTCTTTAACAATCCCGCTGCGTGAGAGGTGAGATGTTTTTTATTCAAGTCCAAGTACCCGTGCGAATCGTCTAGAACTTGCCCCAAATGTGTCTCTAGGCAAAATTTTAAATTTTGCTTAGCTTGAGAAGTGATTGTAGGCTCTCCTGGACCCGCTTGAAATTTTTCATGACCCACCAATATTGTTATCCCTAGTCAACCCATTTGAGCCTAAAACCCTTATCATTTGATAACCATGTTACAAGCCTTTACCCGTTCTGCCGTGACCCTCTCTTGGCACCCGAGCTTTCCTTAACACTCTTGTGAAACAATTGGCTAAAAACGTAAGTTTGGGGGAGAGACGAGGAGTTTGAAATAGGTATAAAAGCACATAAAGAGAAAAGAAATGAAGAGAAGAATGGCAAGAAAAAGAAAGAAAGAACAAAAAGAAAAATGCAAAAAGAAAGTGAATAAGTTGAAGAGTTGAAGGGATTCAAAGAAAAGTAATGATGCAAAGCATGGAGAAAGAAAAGAAGGAGAAAATGAATATCATGACCAAGAAAGAGTGATGCTAAGTCTCTCTAATCCCCCTATGGAAAAGAAAATGCCTCAAAGAGTTGGCAAAGCATGAGTCGATAAGAGAAAATGGAGTGCTTAAGGAAAGATGAACCCGTTCTTACATAGCATATCCAACCATAGTCCAAAAGCCTTCATTGCATTCCGAAAAAGCCCTACGTGATTTCAAGCCGAGTGAGCTTACATTAGTGGTGATTTACATGAGGGGCAAGCCTATGGTACTTAAAGTCGTACTTGTGACATTCTTTTGAGAGAGATGAGCGAACCTTTCACAAATCTTTGAATTGAGTGCTACATTCTTAAGTGAGATATGCAAACGAAGAGTAGAGAGGAAGAGTTTGGGATTCACAATGATCTATTTGAAAGAGCGAGCTTCCTTGATGAATGAAGTCAACTCTTGATGCTCAAGTGTCACATTAGAACTATTTGTGCTTAAAAGTTCAACCCATTGCCTTGTTAATAATTCATAAGTGTTGTGGGCAATTGTTGGTCCCAATTGATGCGTGATTGATGCATCTTTGATTAGCAGAAACAACTCTTAACTTGTGGAGGTGGGAATTACCTTATTTTCTTGAGGACAAGCAAAAGCTTAAGTTTGAGGGAGTTGATAAGTGGGGATTTTGACTACTTATTAGCACCTTTTTGCTTTCGTTTTAGTCCAAAAGTATTTAATTGTGTTCCTGAAAACTAATGAAATATGCTTAATTGCAGGAATAGTGGAAAATAAGCCCCCAAGATGAAATCCAACTCAAGAAGGAGTGATCTGAACTCAAGGACACAAACAGGCATAAAAGCTCAGAAGTGCGGACTGCAGATTTTCATCTGCGACCGCAGATTGTGAAGAAACTCCTATTAGACACAAGTGCAAAGTGTGGTCCGCACATGACATGTGTGGCCGCAGAACCTGGGCAAGAGCAAAAGTTCAGAGAAGTTGCATCTCAAGTTCAACAGAAGTGTGGACCGCACAATTATTGTGCGGCAGCAGAAGAATAGTTATGTGGCCGCAGTCACATTTGTGCGGTCCGCAGAAGAGCAATGTGCGGCCGCACTCAGAAATGCACGGACCGCAAAAAGAGAGAAGTGCGGCCGCAGGTTTCCATTACTGTCAGGCTGAAGCAAAGTGCGGACCGCACATGGAATTGTGCGGCCGTAGAACCTCCGAAAGGGCATTTTTGTCCGAAAATTCCAACACTGTATAAATAGAAGAGTTTCACTTTTTTAGGTCAAGTTTTGACATCAGCAGCTACACTAGACGTTTTCTTTTACTCTTTTTAGTAGTTTTTGCTATTTTGAGCTTTTTGAATATTGATTTCATCATTTTAATTATCAATATGGCTTTAATTATCACTTTTTCTTCTTTTTCTTCCAATTTAAGCATGAGTAGCTAGATTTTCACTAGGGTTGTGACCCAACCCTAGTATGTAAACTTAATGGGTATTTGATTTATTGCTTGTTTATGGTTGGGTATTGATTATCTAGCCTTGTTATTGCTTTTATGTGAAGAATTAATGGTTGCAAACATTATTTCATGCCTATTTGACTTGGTCTCTACTTGAGAAAGAGAGACTTAGTCTAGGAAAACTTGGCTAGCAAGAAATTGGGTCAATCGAGAGATTGAGAAGCCCAATTAAAGGGTTGAACCTAGATATAGTAAAACCTGACTTGAGCTTATTATTTACTGTTTTGTTCAATACCTATTTGGACTTGAGAAAGCCAAATTGGGCAAAATCACTCTCTGACCGAGAGGTATTGAGTGAGTACTTGGCTGTTGATAGCTATAATACACCCCGATCAATAAAACAAGCTTTAAAGTTTACAACCCATTAGGCGAACACCTAGGTGAAGGCCATAGCCCTAGGTCTTTTATATCATTTGAAAAACAACCAAAAAATCTTACCTAGTTTAAATTCTTAGTTTAAATTAGACCTAGAAACAACCCAAGTTTGTGGAAGTGCAATTTGAGATAATTCAAGTTCATACACTATAATATATATCCCTAAGACCCATTCATAGCTCCCTGTGGAAAATCGACCCTGACTCCTTGTTGGGTATTACTATTGCATCGACCGTTTTCATATCCTCAAATAAAGGAGTGAATTTGGATGAGATCATGTGGAACAACTCATTTGGAGTGATTGGAGCAGATCCAGTGATCAAGACATCATCATCATCTTGTGTGATGGTATTCTTAGATCTAGACGGGCTAAGTAGAACCAATGTCTTTTCAACAATTTCAACAATGTTCGCTCCTTCTTCCAATTCAGTTGAAAAAGATCTTTCCCCCTTTGAGGGTCGAAAATCAAAGATAGGAACTGACGCAGATGACATTTGAAATTCTTGTTGTCCCGTCAAGTTTGCTTTGTTCCCCGTGACGGGTCCTACGCTTTCTATAGTAGCATCCATCAAGTTTTCAACATCAGAGGAAAACTTGGAATTTGTAGCAGTAGTGAGTTTGAAGTTGATCTTCTTAGGAGCCATTTCTATGTTCTTAAAATTTGGTAATTGAAGAGATGAGAGGTAGAGATGGTCCCACTAGGCGTGCCAGATATTTCTAACAACAAATTTTCGCGTCGAGAAAAATAAGTAATCAAGACTAGAAAACTGTGTAACTAATGTAGTATTTGATTTCAATAATTAATGAGTGCTACAATCTCTATGATATTCCTCTGATTCTTCAAGAATGTAAACTATCTTAATGAAATTGATTTTGATTTTGATTCAAAGGCTTGTAAAACTTGATTTTGAATCTCCTTCTTGAACTTGAATTTGGATTTGATCACGAACAAGTAATTTGATCTTGAACGCCTTGGTATTTGATTTGACTTCGTTCTTCATCTTGAACTTAAATTTGAAGTTGTAGCTTGAGTGCTTGAACTTGTAGCCTGTAGAGAAATCTGCGGTGTTTGATCCACGGGCTCTCTGCTTGCTTCTTGTTATCACTTCTGGTGTCTTCTAGCTTTATGAAAACCTCTATTTATAGTTGTAGGGAGTTGTGTGGCTCTGCGATTTGATTAGTCCGTTTGAACTAACCAATACCATCTAGACACTTGGCATGATTTAATTGGCTCATTCTTTTGACTTGGATTGCCACATCACTTGACACGTGGCATGCACATGAGCTTTAAGATGGGCTAATAGCCATTTGGACCTTGGGCTACTGAAGTGGGCTTATCATTTAATTTATAGTCCAATTAAATGGACTAGCCCAACACATACATTGGATTTAAATAATTAGTCCAATTTACTAGCCACAATATTTGTTTGGACAATGTCTTGAATTTAATATAGTCCGAACATTTCTGATTTAAAATTTGCATGCTTATAGTATGATTCATTGCATTAAAAATGGATATACAGTCAGACATCTCTATAACAACACTTCACTTTAACGACCAGTTTTCCTTTTGAATCATTCTCCATGTTATGTTATAATATATGTTTTATATAACAATACTTCACTATAGCAACCAAAAGATATCGAAACAAATGAGACTGTTATAAAGAGATTTGACTGTAAAAGATATTATTTAAAATATTTATTTATATTTTAAGCTAAAAAATAATGAATTTACAAATTATACCCTTGAATGTTTGGCCTTCATAGGCTTCTGGAAAAAGACAAACATTATATCAAAATTGGTGTATAACTTTATACAAGGATTGCTATACATAAATTGAAGATATAAACCAAACATTGAATAACTATTACAACTCTTTATACCATAATTATTTCTTTCTGTACTCAAACCAAATGACCCCTAAGAGAATAACAACAACATCAACCCAGTAGTAATCCCACTAGTGGGGTTTGGGGAGGGTAGAGTGTACGCAGACCTTACCCCTACCCGGGGGTAGAGAGGTTATTTCCGGGAGACCTTCGGCTCAGAGACAAAAGATCTGTAACAACACAGAACCCAAACAAATAGAATCAGCACTGTAAGAGACAACAAATAAGTGGAAGGGCAATAAGTATGTCAATAATAAAATTGAAAAATAAATTATGGAAATAAAAATCGTGTGATGAACAACAACCGCTAGCATACCTAGATCAAACTCTATCAGACTAGCTGGAAAAATGCTCAACTACCCCCTAATCTACAACCCTAATGCTCGACCTCCACACCTTCCTATCCAGGGCCATGTCCTCGGAAATCTGAAGTTGCGACATGTCTTGCCTGATCACCTCGCCCCAATACTTCTTAGGTCGCCCTCTACCTCTTCTTGTACCTATCAAAATCAACCGTTCACACCTCCTAACCGGGGCCTCTAGGCTCCTCCTCCGCATGTGCCCGAACCATCTAAGCCTCGCTTCCCGCATCTTGACGTCCATGGGAAACACGTCCACCCTCTCCCGAATATCTTCATTCCTAATCTTATCCAGCCTAGTGTGCCCGCACATCCAACTCAACATCCTCATTTCGGCTACTTTCATCTTCTGGATATGAGAATTCTTAACTGGCCAACACTCAGCTCCATACAATATGACCGGTCTAACCACCTCTCTATAGAACTTACCTTTAAGTTTCAGTGGCACCTTCTTGTCGCACATGACTCCAGATGCTAACCTCCATTTCATCCAGCCCACCGCGATACGGTGCGTGACATCCCCGTCGATCTCCCCATCTCTCTGGATAATTGACCCTAAATACTTGAAACTCTCTCTCTTAGGGATGACTTGCGAGTCAAGCGTCACCTCTATGCCCGCTTCCCCCGACCCCTCGCTGAACTGACACTCTAAATATTTCATCTTGGTCCTACTCAACTTGAAACCTTTAGACTCCAAGGCCTGCCTCAATACCTCCAGTCTCTCATTCACGCCGTCTTTCGTCTCATCAATCAGAACTATATCATCAGCGAACAACATACACCATGGCACCTTTCCTTGAATATGGTGTGTCAGTGTGTCCATCACCAGAGAAAATAAGAACGGGTTGAGTGCAGATCCTTGGTGTAAACCCATAACCACTGAAAAAAGCTCTGAGTCCCCTCCCACAGTCCTTACCTGAGTCTTAGCTCCATCATACAAATCCTTTATTGCACTAATGTAAGCTGCCGACACGCCTTTCACCTCAAGGCATCTCCAAAGAACGTCTCTAGGGACCTTGTCATACGCCTTCTCTAGATCAATAAATACCATGTGCAAATCCCTCTTCTTATCTCTGTACTATTCCATCAATCTCCTGATAAGGTGGATAGCTTCTGTTGTAGAACGACCTGGCATGAACCCGAACTGGTTATCGGATATTGACACCGCCCTCCTTACCCTCCCTTCCACCACCTTTTCCCAGACTTTCATGGTATGACTTAGTAACTTAATACCCCTATAGTTGTTACAATTCTGGATATCCCCTTTGTTCTTATACAGCGGGATCATCGTACTCCATCTCCACTCATCTGGCATCCTTTTCATCCTGAAAATAACATTAAACAGCTCAGTCAGCCACTCCAAACCTACTCTACCCACATACCTCCAAATTTCCACTGGAATCTTGTCTGGTCCAGTCGTTTTGCCCTGGCTCATCTTACGCATTGCTCCCACGACCTCCTCCACATCAATACGCCCACAATACCTAAAGTCTTGGTGACTCTCGGAGTGCCCTAATTCCCCTAACTCGATGTTTCTGTCTCCCTCTTCATTCAGAAGTCTATGAAAATACGACTGCCATCTCTGCTTAATTTGGGCTTCTTCCATCAATACACGACCTTCCTCGTCTTTGATACACCTCACTTGCTCCAGATCACGAGCCTTCCTCTCTCTCGCTCTGGCCAGCCAAAACAACTTCTTGTCCCCACCTTTACCCCCCAATTCCTCATACAGCCGCCCCAAACGCAGCTGTCTTAGCCTCCGTGATCGCTACTTTTGCCTCCCTCCTAACTTCGTTATACCTTTCTCTATTCGCTCTCATCTGCTCCACGTCGGTGCTCTCTACTAACTTAAGTTAAGTCGCTTTCTTTGCTTCCACTTTACTCTGGACCACGTCATTCCACTACCAGTCGCCTCGGTGCCCACCTGAGTATCCCTTCGAGACCCCTAATACCTCTCTCGTCGCCTCCCTTATACAATCCGCCGTCGCCGTTCACTTACCGCTAGCATCTCCACCACTCTTCCAGGATCAGATCGTCGCCAACTTCCCCTCCAACTCCAACGCAGTATCCTTAGTCAAGGCTCCCCACCTGATCCTTAGTTGACCCCGTACAAACCTCTTCTTCCTCTTTATCAAGATACCGATGTCTATCACCAAGAGTCTATGCTGTGTCGCGAGGTTCTCACTCGGGATCACCTTACAATCCTCGCACAACCCCTTATCACACCTCCTGAGGAGAAGATAATCAATATGAATCTTAGCCACCATACTCCGGAAAGTAATCAAATGCTCCTCCTTCTTCGAAAAAATAGAGTTCACGATCACCAACTCAAAAGCTCTAGCAAAATCCAACAGTGAAGTGCCTCCTCCGTTCCTAACCCCACAGCCGAAGCCGCCGTGTACCTCACCATAGCCACTAGCAGACGACCCAATATGCCCATTGAAATTCCCTCCTATAAATAACTTCTCCGTAGGCGGAGTACCCCGCACCACCTCATCCAACTCCTCCCAAAATCGCCTTTTAACCTCCTCGTCCAAGCCCACTTGCGGCGCGTAAGCGCTAATGACATTCAGAGTGCTTCGTCCAACTACTAACTTAATCGCCATCAATCTATCACTCACACGCCTAGCCTCTACCACTGACTCTCTAAGCTCCCTATCCACCAAAATACCCACTCCGTTCTTGCCTTTCACGCCTCGGGAGTACCACAACTTATACCCGTAGGCATTCCTCGCCTTCGATCTTACCCACCTAGTCTCCTGAACACAAGCTATATTTACCTTTCTTTTCTGGAAAATCTTCGCTAGATCTATAGACTTACCCGTCAATGTCCCTATATTCCACAATCCAATTCTCAATCTATAGGCACCTTTGTTCCTCTTACCCCCTATGGGCCCCGTCCCACCCCCGACCCTTGCCCTAATCCCCGCCCCGCCACCCGCCCTCCCCGAGGACATGACCCTACATTGCCATTACAAACCACAACCGTTATACCTACGGAAGTCTATGTAAAAAATGAGAATATAGGTCCACTACTAAATTGACTGAACTAATTACGTACTACTACGACAACAAATCAACTAAGACAGGAGAGAGAGAAATAGGAGGCGGGAGGTACCAATTCCCGCAAATATAACCTGGACTTTCGACTTGGTATACTCTCGATGATGTAGAACCCGATGTTCTGCCGTTGTTCCTGCCAACCGACCTGCTATGCTGCTTTTGCGCGTGCGCCTCCCTCCCGTCACCAAACAGCCACAAAAATGGTACCTGCAGCACTCACACCACACCACACAACCAAGAAAAATGGATGATGGTAGGGCTGTCACCCTCACCACAGGTGGCCTAATTGAACTCAAAGCAGAGACACAACGGGCAGAGAAAGGAATAAAGAAGAGAGGACAAAAGGAACGGCGTCGGCGTGGGGTGGTCGCTGGACTGCTCGTCGCTCGCCGAAAATTTGTTGTTGTGCTAAGAATGGGGGAGAAGAGGAAAGGGGAAGAAAGAAAGGGGGTGGGGGGGTGGGAGAGTGATAATAGAGGAGGAGGAGAGAGAGGGGTGTGGGGCGAGGGGAGTGTGTGTGTGTGTGTGTGGGAGGGCTTGGACTTCCCGTCACGCCGGAGTCGACGCTGAAGTAACGGTCGAAAAACTGTTTTGTACTGAAGATATAAATAACACTGCTAATAACCATAGTCAAAACAGAGAAGTGAAAGGTAAAGATTGAGGAAGAGAATAAAGTCTAAGAAATTTAAAATATAAAAATCATTGTTTTAAAAATAAACTAAAATGAAATAGTGTGATGTAATATGAAATAAGAGAACATTATTTGTATCAGCTGTGAGACTTGCTTAGTTGGTAAAAACACAATATTCACGACCGTTAGGTTTTGAGTTCGAATTACCCCGGATGAAAAATATGAAAAAACTATATATAGATTTAAAAAAAAAAAAGTTCGTGTCAGCTTCCATAAAGAAGTAATGAGTAATTTCATACATAACGTCTGTTGATCAAAATAGTTTTCGGCACTGTGTTTAGTGGCATCCTGACTATAGTTGGGATCATGTCGGTAACCCAATCTCCAAACAAAGCATAGCGTGTGCGTCTAAAAATGTAACACGCAGTTCCTTCCCTCTTCCGCCGGTCAATTGGGCACTTTAGTTCGTTACGTTTGTCCAGAAGACTAATTTGAAAAGACATCCAAGGACACGCATCTTAAGCCCATAGCGCATGGATCATTTAAGGGTAGTTATGCCTTTTCATGCTGTTAATTAGAGTATCAAGCTATCTAGTCTTTTATTGTGGGTCCACGTGTTCTTTTCCCTTTTCTGGCGGTTGATATTTGGGAGGAGGGAAGTGGAAACACCGAGGACTGGATTCCAAATGTTGTTTTTGGAACGTTTGCTTTGAATTACGGTGATTTGGAGGGTTATAGAGATGGGTTTTTTGAGTTCGATACTGGGTTTTTGTGGATTTGGAGTTGGAGTTTCTGCTGGCTTGGTGATTGGTTACTTTATGTTCATCTTTTTTCAGCCCAACGATGTTAAGGTGCTACCTCTGTCTTTCTTTCTCTATCTTTATGATTGTGTGTCAGTAGGTATCTTTTTTGTTGGCACTTTCCTCTATTCAGTGTTTCTCCTTGCTACTATATTTGTTGATTTGTGGGGTTTTAAGTTCATTGTCTCTAGTGACAAACACGTCCGGTGAAGTTCTATATTTTCATTTGCCTGCTTGAAGACATTTTATTCAAGCATCTAAAAAATTTGGAGTACTTGCAAATAGTCTCTTCAAAGTTTAAGTTAAAGAGGGTGCTGAAATTTTATGTTTACTATTGGAATGAATGGGCGTGATAATAGAAGATTTATATAACCGACTGCAACTAGATTGAAATCGAGGTGTAGTTGGTTGATTTGTTGTGCTATATTTATGTGCTTCTACTAGATTGGTTATGGTGGTGGAGAAGAATATCTGCATTGCGATTTCCTATTTGAGTTAGATTCACATAACTCAGTGGTCTTTCCCCAAGTTGAGCTCATATACCCAAGGAAATTAACATTTAGTAATGCTAAAGAAGCTACATTAGCCTCGAAATTTCGCCTACTTAAAAAAAGAATCCTCTGAATTCCATGTAATATTTACTAAACCCTTCTTGATGTAAGCCTCCTAAATTTATGAAGACAGTAGTGTTCCTCTCTCAAATTGAATGCCTCCATTGCAACTTAGACAAGTATCAATCTAAAGATTCATCTAATTTGACAATTTCTACGCTGGCCGTCAACCTACTGCAGGCCTCCTCTATTCTTATTTGAGATTGATCCTGCTATTATTAAAATGGATAGAGTCATAACATCAAGATGAGGTTTAGAGGTAAAGGTCAATTCCACAAAGGGGTTCTCTCACAAGAGAAATCTTCATTAAAACATCATAAACTAACTTTAAACTAAAAGACTTCCTATTTATATGCGAAGTTAATGGAGTAGTCCGAAATACAAAGTAAAGATCCTAAATAACTAGGTAGATTATATGGCCCAGGTGGGTGGACGTGTGGCCCACAGGTTATTCATTTGTGAGAATAATATTTCTGGAAGTCTAAATGCTATACTCAATGTCTTGGTCAAACGTGGTCGATCCCCGGTCAACCCTCAGCCAAACTTGGTCAACTCTTCATAGAGCACTCCGGCCTTCTAAAATGGTGCAAAGTCCATGATCATGTTGTTGTCATTGTCGAAGAGGTTATGGAAGTACAGATTAATAGAACCTTGTCAAGCATCCCTACACATTGTTTGTCTTTTATGTCCGCACTGGTTAGTGTGACCAAAAAAATTAAAGATGTTGAGAATAAATTTCTCGTATGAAACAATTGATGAGAGAGAAAGAAGTTTCAGTTGGATAATTATGAGGTGGTCACATCTCCGAAAAGGTATGGAGGGCTTGGAGTGAAAGATTTGTTGGTATTCAATAGTGCATTATTAGGTAACTTAATGTGGAGATTTTGTAATGAAACAAGCTTTATGGAGGACTGTGATCCAAAGAAGTATAGAATTTAGGAGCTGGATGGAGGTTTGGGATCACTACATTACTCTATGAATGAGGAATATCGTGAAGAGATAAAGATGATTTCAGCAGTGACGTCCCTTCAAACTAGGAAAGAAAATAGGGTTTAGTTGTGGAAGCACGGGTGGTATGGTGATGCACATTGATGGCTGATTTCCATCTATTTATAGCACGTATATCTACAGTGTAGAAGATAAAGGAATCATTTGAGATTTAAGATTCAGGTGAAATTAACAAGACTTAAGAATAGTTGATTTTCAAAAGTAACTCTAAAAACAGAACATTACATAGCAAAACATGACATCTGGAAGAAGAATGGCAAAAAAATAGATTCTCTCTATAAAGTCCTATTACATAGGCTGCTGAAACCACTGGACACGGAGTTTCTTTACCTGTCAGTGTGAACTCTCAGAGCACTGAGGAAGGTAAATGACAACTAGAGGGGTGATACTAAAAGCTGAAAATGACAAGGAGTGTTTCTCACATCAATGTGAAATTACTTTATCAAAATATATTAAGCTAATCATATTTAAGCTAAAAATGCTATAACAATGAAGCAAATGCATATTTCATTTTAAGCATTTGACCTGTATTCATAATAGTACTTGCATGCTTTATTAAGCATAAGAAAATGTGGTTTTACAGCATGAGTAACGCTTAACGACTTATCATGCAAAACTTATTCCTAACAAGATTTGATGAACCACCAGGTGAACCTTTGTGTCCAACAAGAGGTGATTGGTACATGGTTACGACCGAACAAAAATGTACACAATTAGAAGAGGTGAAACAGTGCGATCATTCAGCTTGTAATATTTTATGACCCACAAGCTCAAACCTATATGCATATACAGTTACAGTTGTGAACCGGTCAAGTCTTTTTTTTTTTTTTGGACCTGGCAAGTAGCTTCCACTGCCAATATTGTGCATCCTTTCTGATTAATCCACTTGCTTGTGATTATTTGATTGAGGAACTACACTGGGTTGTTGGGAGGACTATGTTGGGGGAACAATGAAAACTTGATAGGGCCATCAGGATCTATGTTGCGCGGACTCATTATTTTAGCTGCTCCACCCGTGTCGACACGACACTGGTACTAGTAAGGGTATAGAATTCGTACCGGGTGTGGTCAATCGAGATAGGGTACTTTGACCACAATCCATGGACAAATTTGAGGAAACAAAGATTGAATTTTAGCTGTTGCTGGCTAGTGCCTACAATGTGAGAAATTCTCAAAATGAAAGATTGAATTATTGGTTGCACTCCACAACTTACTAGTAGGTTTTATAGATCTTTTTTTAGAATTTTAAATTACTTTTAGCCGAATCTCCACACCCGTATCCATACCTGAATCCGTACTCCCCGAATCTTAAAATTTAGATTATGAAGGATCCAGCATCTAGATTCGCACCCGGAGCGGATACCCGCACCCGAGTTTGAGCAACATAGACCAGGATATGATGATGGTTGAGGTATTACCTAAACACATCTTTAGCTCATAATGTTAGTTGTTTGGCAAATAATGTTTGTGTATTGCAAAGTTGCATCTCTAAATGATTTTGTTATTCAACGTTATGAGAGTTTAACTCTGTCTTTGAGCTTCCCAAAGTATTGACAGTTCGTAATTAGGATGACGGAGGAGGATTGTGACATTCAGCGCAAATAGCCAAAGTGTGATGAAGGATTTCTTTGAATACTAATTGGACCTAAATAGAGCAGAATTCATATGGAGGATTCATATAGCCGATCCAAGCTAATTTGGAATTGAGATATAGTTGACTGATTGATATACTTTCGACATTTTTCATTTGGACACTTTGGTATATATTTGATACGGTCAGATGTGAATATTGTAAGTGAAGTTTGAGATTGACATATGGAAAAGGCAAAGGAATGGAGTTTTCTCGGTTGGTTGTTGTGTACACCCCTGGATAAGTCATAAACCCCTGAGTTTGACTTACAAGGACTTACAGCTTCTCTTCGAATGCAAGACTGTCTGGTATCACAATGTTGGAATGGAAGCAGCTGGGTTTAGAAGGTGAACCTAAATGCAGAAGAAGAAGAAGAAGATCAACTAATATGGAAGAGGCAAACAAATGGAGTTTCCTCAGTTGGTTCTTCTTACAGGGAACTAAACAAGGGTTTCTGTAGCAGTATCACTTGGCCTTGGATTTAGCTATGGAAAAGTAAAGCCTTCTATAAGGTAGCATGTTTCATTTGGCTTCTTGCACATGATGCTTGCCTAATACAATGCAATCTACAGCAAAGGTGGATGTTATTATGTAGCAGATGCTATCTCTGTAATAAGGAAGAGGAGAGCAGCAGTCATCTGTTTATGCACTGCACAATTGCTAGACAACTGTGGAACTTATTCTTCAACTTGTTCAACGTATCGTTTGTCATGCCTAAAACAGTAGAGGAATTGCTGTCCGGCTGGAGAAGTGGTGGGATTAGAAATTCTCTGAAAAGAGCATGGATCACAGTACCTGCTTGTATCTGTTGGACCCTGTGGGGAGAGAGAAACTCGAGGTGTTTTGAAGGAAAAGAGACTATACAGTTGTTAAAGTTCAGATGTCTATGGTTTTGGCTTTCTTCTGCAACATTCAAGATGTAAATGATGAGGACAGCATGCTAGATTACATCATTTCACTGCAGGAATAGACATTTCGTACAAATGGGATCTTTTCTTTTTGTTTTTGTATATGGGGATCCCAGATCATGTAATCTCAAGCACTGTCTTAGTGCTTGGTTGTTGTTATTTATTAACTCCATAACTGTTCCCCCCCCTCCCCCCCAACCACAAAAACAAAAGTAGTCATGACATTGACAGGATCATTAACCATGTTAAGCTGGCATCCGTTAGTGATTGGTGTGTGTGTGTTTGGGGGGGGGGGGGCTTACATTAGCATTTCACATTTTTTCCTTGGGCATGCCGAACTACTGTTTTTAATTACTATCTTAAAATTATTTACCTTCTATGTTTTAATGTGATATCTCAGTGGGCAGCCATGTTGTTGAGATAAACTTTACTCGTGCTAAATTCTTCTCCTTCCTGCTCATTGATATATTTCATTTGTCTCACTTCTGCACTTCTATCAGTGGAGGAGATAACATTTTCTATTTTACACAATCAGCACCTTTGGAACAGCTAATGGTTTTCATTCTCAATCAGGACCTTGTTATTCATCCATTGGTCGAACGAGACACTCAAAGCTTGCAGCAATTACTTCCTGAAATTCCTATTTGGGTTAAATGTCCGGATTATGACCGTGTAAGTATTTAGTTACATGTTTAACCTGCATCCTTGAAGTTGAGCTGTGAATTATATTTTTATTTCCTTTGTTCGTTGCTGAAGGTGGACTGGCTCAACAAATTTCTTGAGCTCATGTGGCCTTATCTGGACAAGGTATTCTCCATTTCCTAACAGTGTTTTGAATTTCTTTCTCATTGATATCTATCAAAAAGGAAGTAAACTAACCTAATTTATATAAACAGGCTATTTGCAGGACTGCGAAGAATATTGCTGCACCTATTATTGTGGAGCAAATTCCAAAGTATAAAATTGACTCTGTTGAATTTGAAACACTGACTTTGGGGTCCTTACCACCTACTTTCCAAGGTTAGTGGTTTCTTAATGGCCATTAACAAAATTAGTTGGTCCTTTTATTTTTAGTTAGTGTTGTGACTTACTAGGAAATTAAAATGTGGCATACGAATAAGATACAGAAGATGCCCTCTCTTACTCGTCTGCTTTCCATTCCTATCGTAGAAATGCATTAGATGATAATTGTATAGTGGTCTTGATGTTTTAGTTGGCTAGGTAAATGATCTGCGTAAGAAGAAGTTTCAGTTATGTAGGGTAAGAATATGGTTATGGCATCAGAGAGTGCAATGCATTACTTTGTAGTTGCTCCATTTGTTAGCTGAAGTTCGCATTAATATATAATTGTCAAGGAGTTAACCCTCAAACTAGCAGATGCTGTCGTTTCGACACATAATAAGAGCTTTTTCCCCTTTTTGATAAGTATCATGTTTGGTGTAAGTTAATGAATTTGAGTGCACCGCCAAATAGTCTTTGAAAAGTTTGGTTAGTAAAGCTTATATCTTCGATAGAAAGATACAAACTCGTGATCTTAAACGTTTTGTACAGATAAGAAGGGAAGGTGAAAGGTGAAACGTACTAGTTGGCAGAGTTACTCGGGGAGTTTTTTCTTTTTATGAATTTCTGTTAACAGTGGTGTTATTATTATTTAAGTGTTGCATGGGATATTCTCTCTCTTTCATAGAGTTGGTGCAACACCTTTCATATACCTCTTCCCATGCTTCTTACTGGTTGCTCTGATCAGCTGTGATAGCTCATCTTCTTTCTCTCTCTCAACTGCTTTCTTGACCCTTGGTATATGTCAGACCTTGGATGCAATGAAATTGTGATCTAAATCTTTTAATATGATGGTTTATAAATAAGGTAGTGTGTTATAGGACTTTTGACTTAGCTTCAACATAAACTTCACCTAAGGTTCTGCTGCTGGCAGGTATGAAGGTCTATGTTACTGATGAAAAAGAGTTGATGATGGAACCATACTTAAAATGGGCCAGCAATCCTAATGTCTCTGTTGCGGTCAAAGCATTTGGATTGAAAGCAACTGTTCAGGTTTTGCAATTTTTTTAACCGTTCTGCATTTTGCCAAATTTTGAGAAAAATAAAGTGCCTGCCTACATTTGCTGTAATTGAGTAGAAAGTTGTAATTGCTTTGGTGGATATTTCAGGTTATCGACTTGCAGATCTTTGCAGCTCCACGTATTACTCTGAAGCCTCTAGTTCCGAGCTTTCCTTGTTTTGCCAAAATCTTTGTGTCACTTATGGAGAAGGTATGTCAGTCACATTTCTGGGAAAAGAAGGCATGTTGCTTGCAAACATGCTTCCAGTAGTTGTAATGGCAGATAGTTAAATGGTATGAAATACTTGAGACAGTATCATTGGTCAGTGTCCTTTTCTCTTATCCCGAGAATGTTAACATGTTCCGGATTGAATATCTTTTTTCTTGTTTGGATGGGTTGTTGTATGGAAAAATCAAGGTGGTGAAATGTATTCCCTTGACGTGCACTATGGAGAAGTGCACCATTATGTACATAGTTGCTCTTAATGTCCTCGATGTAGTATCACTGCTTTGGTATTAATTTTCATTTTGAAGATCTATTGCTTTTGTTCTATGTATGATTGTGTATTTATGCTATTGTATTTAACTATTTATGCTACTGTCTTGTTCACGTCCGTTGTTTTTTTATTATGGTTTTTAGCCACATGTTGACTTCGGGTTGAAGCTATTGGGGGCTGATCTAATGGCCATTCCTGGGTTGTACAGGTTTGTCCAGGTATTATTTTCTTTTATGCCAATTTATTTCTTTTGAAATATTATGTTTGTTGGATTTGCTCCATTTGCGCAAAAGAACCTGGAATGTTGATTTTACCCAAGGGCTTTAGTCTAGTGGTTAGAGCACAACACCTGACATGTGGGTTAGACACGCGTGTGGATTCAAATTGTGCCGCTGATGAAAGCTTGGTACTTAAGTGGAGAAGGGTAGAGAGCAGTGGCGGAGCTAGGATTTTCACTAAGGGGTATCAAAATATAAGAGTTTAATTATACCGTAAAATCAAGGGAGTCAATGTATAGTAAATATACATAAAATAAAAAAAATTATCTAGCAATACAGTGTAATTTTTGGGCCAAGGGGTGTCGATTGACATCCCTTGGTTGAACACTTGTAGAGAGGCGGGCCCATTATCCACCAAGTTCCGAACCGTGTGCCACTAACACTCCGGAGTCCTCGGTCATAAAAACTAACCCTGGAATTGTTGATATTTTTTTTTTTTTTGAGTGTAAGCTTTTGACTTTTGAAAGCTGCTAAAAACTTATTATAAATGTCTTGATAGATCCCAGAGTTGTAAGTTTTGATGTTTAAGGATGTGAATCACCTGTTAGATACTCTGCTGCTTTGCTTGTGAAGATGTGTCTGGGTCTGGGATAACATATTTGTCTTAGCTATTACTAAAGATCAGATGTTAATATCAGTTAGAGCTTTTTCTTCCAGGAGACAATTAAAGATCAAGTTGCTAGCATGTATCTATGGCCTAAAGCTCTAGAAGTACAAATTTTGGATCCATCCAAGTATGCTACATCTAGATTTTGTTCCCACATTCTTTGACTCACTTCACAAATTCCTCGTAATAACTTATTTCATTTTGGGAATATGTAGAGCCATGAAAAGACCAGTTGGGATTTTACATGTTAAGATTTTGAGGGCAATGAAGTTGAGAAAGAAGGACTTATTGGGCGCATCTGATCCTTATGTAAAACTTAAGCTTACAGAGTCGAAGCTTCCATCTAAAAAGACCACGGTGAAGCATAGTAATTTAAATCCAGAGTGGAATGAGGAATTTAGTATGGTAGTTAAAGATCCGGAATCACAAGCATTGGAGATCTCTGTTTATGACTGGGAGCAGGTAACTTTCAAGATTTAATTCATTTATTGATTATTTTACCTATTGAGTCTCAAGCTTCTTTTTGCCTTCTGTATCAGATTGGGAAACATGACAAGATGGGTACAAATGTAGTCCCGCTGAGAGATTTGACTCCTGATGAGTCAAAAACTATGACACTTGATCTCCTGAAGAATATTGATCTGAATGATGCTCAGAATGACAAGCAACGGGGACAGATTGTAGTAGAATTGACATATAAACCGTTTAAGGAGGAGGATTTGCCAAAAGATTTTGAAGAGTCTGGAACAGTCTTAAAAGCTCCAGAAGGAACGCCACCAGGGGGAGGTGTCCTTGTAGTTATAGTCCATCAAGCTGAAGATGTTGAAGGAAAGAACCACACTAATCCATATGTCAGGATTATCTTTAAAGGGGAGGAGAGAAAAACTAAGGTGCCTACTTGCCTCTTTCTTTGGCCCTTCATTGCTCTCTCCTTAACATATATGGATTGCAATAGTTATGGTGCGAAAAGCTTCTGACCTACCCACCACCTTGAATCTATAACCTACCCGTAGCTCTACCCAAGTGAAAAGACTATACTTTAACCTTGGCTCACTTCAGTAATTTTTACTGAACATGTCCCAAATTAATTTAACTTGGCCTTTTGCTTAATTGAGAAGTCTCCTAGTTTAAGCTCAAACCTGTATGTATCAATACTTCAATACTACTTTATTTATTTTAGATTTTGGATATAATAAATCCTCACAACCTACTCCTCCTTCACATTTCGACCACTGTTCTAAGCATATTGCATCTTTAACTAACTTCAGTATAATATACTATGCGACTTAAAATTATTAATCTTTGTGCTAATCTGATTATGTCCTGCAAAGTGTTAACTAGGATATAGGGAGCATTGATCATTTTGCATCTTCATAATAAACTTGCATTAGCCAACTGAGTTTCGACCACCGAACGTCGGAATACCTAATAGATTAATAGAGGGAGAGAGTGAGAAATACATACATCAGAACAATCACAAAGACAGCTGTCAGTCAGAGATGGTAGAAAGGAGTAGGTAAGCAGCTGTGAGAGGAGTGACTATGAAGAAGTTAAAACATAACCTAAAATCTTGTCTATACCCCAAGCTTATAGTGTGAATAA
Organism: Nicotiana tabacum; assembly: GCF_000715075.1. NCBI lineage: Eukaryota > Viridiplantae > Streptophyta > Magnoliopsida > Solanales > Solanaceae > Nicotiana > Nicotiana tabacum. Next base: position 123,314,986 of record NC_134083.1, on the reverse strand, counting down.
CCAAAGAAAAGTATCTAAAATAAAAGACATAATGTATCTACATAGTGAGAGTAAGGCCAATGCCGATTCCACAATAATAACCTTCCTTTAGCAACAGGATATTGAGATTCCAACCTGTAATTTTCTTTACGCACTATTTTCTCCAGAATCCTGAACTTCTTAACAGAAATAGGTTAGGGAACAAGAACCTGTTGGCAGCATAGCATTGGTATCAAGTTTGTTTTCTGGGACCTTTTGCCACTTGTATGAAAGACTCCTTGATGTTTTATTTATCTGTTTTTTCCTTCTCCTGATTTGGATGACTGAAAATTTTCAATTCTGCTGTTTCTACACGTTTCATAATGATAAGATTGATCAAATTTAAATTGCCTTGTTGCCTTCATTATTAATCTACTTAGACCATACACGCTACTTATTCTTTTTCTCCCCCTTTTTATTCTTCTTCTTATTCTTCTGAGACGAGGGTCTATTGGAAACAGCCTCTCTACCTTCACTAGGTAGGGGTAAGGTCTGCGTACACACTACCTTCCCCAGACCCCACTTGTGGGAATAATACTAGGTTTATTGTTGTTATTGTTTAAAAGAGTTTCTTGTTTGGTAATTACTCTGAACTCGAGAAATGTCCTATCAAGGGGTCTACTACTACTGCTGAATTTTGCCCACGTAAGCACTAGAAGTGATTTCTCCATTGTGATTGCAGCAAGTGAAGAAGAACAGGGATCCAAGATGGGAAGAGGAGTTTAGTTTTGTGTTGGAGGAGTCTCCCGTGAATGATAAACTGCATGTAGAAGTTATCAGCACCTCAACAAGGATTGGCCTTCTACATCCAAAGGTACGTAAGTTGCAATTTACTCTTATTTATTTTCATCATCAGCAGACTGAATGCTGCAAGTAATATTTGTCGAGAACTTAAGATCACCATCTAGTTTATAAGTCAAAGTGCCCTTAGAAATCATAATAATGCCATCTTTTAGTTTCAAAAGCTCAAATCCATCTGCCATTAGTTATTTGACAAGATATTACTGGTCTCCCTATTTCAATGAGTTCCTAAGAAATATGTTCTCTTGTTTATATTGTCCTGCAAATTTTCCCATGGCCCTCCCGGGACGCAAAAAAAGAGTTATCATCTTTAATTAATTCAGAGTTTTCATTTAGCAATAATGAGTTTTTAAAAAAAATTAATTCAATGGATTTATGGACCTTCTTTTGGGAAAGAAAACATTAGGACAATACCTTTCCTAATAGTAATGAATTATTAACTTTATATGCGGCTTCAAATACTGACTTGACATGGTTAGGGCATGATATTCCTAATAGAAATAAAATTAAGAGATAACCATGCCCTAGCATCCCTAAATATGAGCTGCATAAGCTTTTGATCTCTTGCCAACTCACCAATTATTTTTATCAATTTTGGATATCTAGTATATAGGTCTCTGCCATGTATCCTATGATCAATTTAATATGGGCGACTAAGCAGTAACACCCTGTCAAGATAATATATTTTATTTCTGTTTTCGGGAAGTCGAAAATCAGATGGAAGATAGTATTATTACACTTGGAAGATAACACGTATTCCAGAAAGGATGGAGTAGGCTGCTTCTATATGCTACTGTTTTCAGTTGTTCGTTGCACTACTAAAGCTTTCACTTTTTTGGGTATATTTCTTAATACAGGAAGTGTTAGGGTATATTGATATAAGTCTTTCAGATGTCGTTCACAACACAAGGATCAACGAGAAGTACCACCTCATAGATTCAAAAACCGGACGGATTCAAGTTGAGCTGCAATGGAGGACCGCTAAATAATCTTATCCCGCCTTTACTAAGTTACATACTTCTTAACCTCTTTTCTTTTCCTTTTTTCTGGTATTATCTTGGTTCCCTCTTATGCTAAGACAGACATTTTCCTCTCTCCAAACTCATGTGTTGAAAAATCATTGAATGTTTGTGTACATAGTACAATGACAACCTGGTTATGGTGGGTTATTTATATTTTCAGTACAGTTCTTCTCTGCATAACAGGTCGGTTCTGAAACGGCACCCCTTAGATATATTTGATTCTCATCTTTCATTAGATATTCTTTCTTGGTTGTTTTCGTCCTCAGATATTTGTTGAACTAATTCAGTTAAAGAGCGATTGAAAGAAGAGTGATTCATAGGGACTTAAAAGAGGGTTACCTCTTTTTACTCTCGGAACTTCAGACTTGATAAGAAAAAGGTGGGTCAGATAAGGTGGTTGTTTCAACCTTAACCGGTGTAATAGATTAAATGAGTTTAAGTTATATGCACTGTCAACAAATTTTACTCCAAAAGTTGTATACAATTACGGTGCATATAACTTAAAACTCCGATGTACTTGTTTAATGTCTCGTGTGCGAATATTGAGGTGCCAATTTGCTAATACTGCCTAACATTCTCGGGGACTGTAGCACTAGATTTTCCCAAAACAGGGAAGGTATTAGTTGCAAGTTTTCTGTAAATTTTTGGTTTTTTCTTGCTTAATTATTTTTTGTTGTTGCAGTGCATGCATCCTTCAGCCCCAAGCCCTTTCCAGAAAAAAAAAAGGTGCTTCGTGGAGTTTGTGTTTGTATTCAATAGGGAAACACGTGAGACTACATTTTGCTTTTATGAGCTTAATCCAAAATATGAACCATAAGAGAAAATACCTTTTGAATATATGAAGATACAAACAACTAAATGTCGAAGAAAACGATAATACCTTTTGAATATATGAAGATACAATATAGGATGTTTTCTGAGTCAAAAGTTTTGAAAAGAAAATGGACCAGAATTTGAATTAGAAGTGATTACGGAAGTTGAATTGACGGAGACCGAATATTAGATAAGTTCCAGGACTTGATTGAAGAGAAGTAGAGAGGAGGGAGGGAGGTAGGTAGATAAAGGTGTTATAGGACAGCACCCACGAGTCTTGTTAGGCGAACTTCAATTTTCTTCAGAAAACGGAGAAGGAACTTTAATTTTCTTCAATTGGATCCACCTTTGTATGCAACCGTCTCTAGATGACTAACCTAACTACCCTTTCTAGAGGATGGGGTAATACTCACTACTAAAAGGATAAATGCTTGATATAACTAGCTAGAGCAATAATGAAATTAATTGTTTGTTCTCCTCTATTATTGAACAAAAGATCGATAGATAGATTAGATCGGATTTGAGATGTAAGCATTTTAAGGAAAGTAATAATATCATAAAATCCGTACACATTTCGCTCGGTACTGGATAAGCTTATGGGTAGGTTTGCATTTGTATTAAAGAGAAGAAGTACGTGTAAGAATAAAATTCGAAACCTTGCACTGTTTCTTGGATCGTGACCCAACCAAAGGTATGGAAAAGTTGAAAAAAGGGTAGGTAAATACACTCATGAACTTACACAAGTGGACATCTTTCTCTCTCTCTCTTTCCTCTGAAGTCATCAACGCCAACTCAATTTTATGATCATGATTCTTATGCACAAGTTGCTATATTAGGCAAATTGGAGGGAGTTAATACTCTAAATACCATGAACAACAAGATCGAAAGGTGAATCAACCTTCCCAATATCCCAAACCTTACTTTTTGCATAAGCTTCAACCACAAGTTCTCGAGATATATAGATCAATAGGTAGGAACCTTACCTAAATCGATTACAAGGTAGGAAAATCTTTTGTATGCATCAAATTACACAATAGTAAAAACAACGAATCTTTTTGATGGGATGTCCTTCGAACTATGGAACTCGACAGGAAGTCCATAGGGAAAAAAATGGATCTCCTAGAGAGTTTTCGCCATGAATGAGAAGAAAAACACAATACAATCTATAGAATCTTCAATTATGATTCCTATATATTGTCGCGACCTAAATTTCATCATAGGGACCTGATGACACATAATCTCTAAGACTAGGTAAGTCAATCACTTAACAATATTAAATCAACAAAACATGATAATAATAAAACTGAATTTAATATAAAAGCGAAAATAAAGTTAACACAATGTTAAATGGCAATGCCTGATACAACTCCATAGAACTAGGTAGTACAAAGTCATGAGCTCTAACTGAATACATAAGGATGTCTCAAAATATAATATTGTTCGGATATGAAAAATAACAGTATCAATATAAGGATGGGACTCCAAGGAATTGCGACGGTCATGCAGCTCTACCTTGAATCTTCGTGACTAATGTAAGCATTTACTCCCTAGTTCCGTTGCTTCCAACACCTAGATCTACACAAAATATGCAAACGTATAATATGAGTACACCACAATTGGTACCCAGTAAGTTTTAAGAATAACCTCGGTGAAGTAGTGACGAGGTTCAAATCATATGATACTTCCTAGTCAAATAACCTGTGCAATATATCAATAACTGGCAATAGAATATGTAACAGAAAACAATATTAACAACCTCGTTAGAACATGCGATAACAATTCGACGTAGAAAAATCCATCTTTGGCAACGAATCATCAAATAGAAGAGGAGGCATATGATAACATGTCAAATTCAACTAACATCTCATTAAAATAATGCTACATCTGCCCTAATTATCACAACACAATAATGCTAGATTTCATCAAAGATTTAAGCTCATAATCTAATAATAAGGTGCACAAGGACATGGCAATAATAAAATACAAATGAGTGTTTAACATATAAAGCATGACTACAGCTAAATTAATTGCAGTGATCATGTTCATGTAGTCACAAAGTGATTAAGCATGTTTCTTATAAAGCACATCCTCAAGTTAAGGCATATTAATAGCCTAAGGTCTAATCCGGTCATAAGCCACACATAGCACCCGTGTACACACTCGTCACCTCGTGTACACGTCGTTTTTTCACATAACATGAATAAACAATTAAGGCCAAATACTAAAGGATATTTTTTCCACATAAGGTTAGGCTAGATACTTAACTCAAACAAGCCAAGTAATACTCTAGAAATGCCTTCCCACGCGAATCGACCTCCGAACGACTCGAATCTAGCCAAAAACAACTCAATAACATCAAACAAAATTATTGGAATTAATTCCACGTAATAAAGCTCCACTCTTTATTAATTAGCAAAAGTCAACTGGGGCTCTCTTCCTAGAATTCGACAAAAGTCACAAATCCCTACTACCCATTCGAATACGAGCCCAAATATACAAGTTTTATCCAAAAACCACTCCAAATTAGGGTTCAAATCTTTATTTTTTACTTTAGAAAAGTTTTGTCAAGGTTCCAAATTTCTCTTAGATTCACCAATCAAATGCTAAAACTAAAGATAGAATCATGAATAATAATCAAATCTGAGTCAAGAACACTTACCACCAATTCAAGTGGTAAAATATTCCTCAAAAATCGCCCCAATCCGAGCTCCTAATCTCAAAATATGATAAAATAAGCCAAACCCTCAACTAAAATAACACTTCCCAGCGATTCCGCTTTTGCAAACAAAATGCTCGCTTTTGCAGAAAAATGGCTCGCATTTGCGAGTTTACTAACTCCTCCAACCTTCCGCTCCTGCGAAGCACACTCGCTTCTGCGTACCAACAACCGCACCGGCGCCCAAAGCTTCGCACCTGCGGACACTGCAGCCCTCCACCTTCCTTGGCATCTGCGACCCCTTGTCTGCATCTGCAGACTTGCACCTACACAACATACCTCGCAGGTGCAAAACACCATTAACAGAACTATCAAACAAGATCGAAATAATCCAAAACTCATTCAAAACATACCCGAGGCCCCCGAGACTCCCTCCAATCATACCAACTAGTCCCAAAATATAACACGGACCTACTCGAGGTATCAAATCACATAAAGAAATATCAAAACTACAAATTGCACCTCAATTCAATCTTAATGAACCAATCAACTTTTCAATTCCAAAACTCATGTCGAACCACGTCTAATCAACTCGGAATGACCTCACATTTTCACACAGGTGCCAAATGACATAACGAACTTATTCCAACTCTTGGAACAATAATCCGAACCCGATAACATCAAAGTCAACTCCCAATCAAACCTCTGAACCTTCTAAACCTCAAATGTTCAACTTTTGGCATTTATAGCAAATCAACCTATGAACCTCTAAATCCAATTCCGGACATACGTCTAAATCCAAAATCACCATACGAACCTATTGGGCCATAAAAATATGAATTCGAGGTCATTTATACAAAATTCAAGCCTCGGTCAACTCTTATAACTTAAGCTTTCAAAATGAGACTAAGTATCTCAATTCACTTCAAAACCTTCTCGAAACCAAACCAACCATCCCCGTAAGTCACATAACAATAAATACACATACGTATCAAATAGGGGAAACAAGTCTTAAATACAAAAAAGACCAGTCGAGTTGTTACATTCCCCCCTTCTTAAACAAACATTCGTCCTCGAACGAGTTTAGAATCATACCTGGATATAAAAATGGTAAGGATATTTGCTCCGCATATCATGCTCAGTCTCCCAAGTCACCTTCTCGACCGGTTGATCTCTCCACTTAACCTTCGGTGATGCAATATCCTTTGACCTCACCTTTCAAACCTACCTATCCAAAATGGCCATCGGCTCCTCAACATAAGTCAAAGCCTTGACCAACTACACCGAGCCAAAATCCAGAACATGTGACAAATCCTCATAGTACTTCCGAACATGGAAACATGAAATACCGAATAAACTCCCAATATGCTGGGTGGCAAAGCAAGTCTGTAAGCCACCTCAATAGCTCTCTCCAAGACCTCAAATAGACCAATATACCGAGGGCTCAACTTGCCATTCTTCCCAAATCTCATCACGCCTTTCAAAGGCAAAACTCTTAGTGGAACCTTCTCACCCACCAAGAATGCCACATCACGAGCTTTCCGATCATCATAACTCTTTTGCCTGGACTGTGCTTTATGAAGCCGCTCCTAATTTAATTTTACCTTCTCCAAAGCATCACGAACCAAATCTGTGCCCAATAATCTAGCCTGAGCCGGTTCAAACCAACCAACCTAAGAACGATAACTCCTCCCATATAATGCCTCATATTGATCCATATGGATGCTCGACTGATAGCTGTTGTTGTAGGAAAACTCTGCTAATGGAAGAAACTGATCCCACGGTCCTCCAAAATCAATAATGCATGCCCACAACATATCATCCAAAATTTGAATGGTCCACTCGTACTGTCCGTCTGTCTGAGGATGAAATGCAGTACTCAACTCAACTTGCGTGCTCAACTCATGCTGAACCGCTCTCCAAAAATGCGAAGTAAACTGACTACCTCGATCCGAGATAATAGGCACAAGAACACCATGCAGCGAACAATCTCTCTAAGATAAATCCGAGCCAACTGCTCATAAGTGTATGAAGACATGACTGGAATGAAATATAAAAACTTGGTCAGTCTGTCCATAATGATCCAAACTACGTTAAATCTCCTCAATGTCAGTGGCAACCCTACCATTAAGTCCATTGCGATGCGCTCCCACTTCCACTCTGATATCTCAATCTTCTGAAGTAACCACCCGACCTCTGATGCTCATACTAGACCTATTGACAATTCAAACACCGAGCAACATATCCAACAATGCCTTTCTTTATCCTCCACTACCAATAATTCTACTTCTAATCACAGTACATCTTCGCAGCACCCGAGTGAATAAAATACCTCTATGAGCCTCCTCAAGAATTAACTCTCTCAACCCATTGACATTAGGAATGCAAATCTAGATTTGAAGTTGCAACACACCATCATCACCAATAGTCACCTTCTTGGCACCACCTCGTTGTACCGTGTCCTTAAGAACAAGCGAATAGGGATCATCTTACTGAGGAGCCTTGATGCGCTCAAACAAAGACGATTGTGGCACAACACAAGCAAGGACTCTACTAGGCTCCGAAATATCTAATCTCATGAACCTGTTGGCCAAAGCCTAAACATCCATAGACAAAGGTCTCTCCCCAAAGTCTTCAAATACTGATCATGTTAGTTGAAGCTCCATGAGAATAACTATCCGCAAAGCATCCCAATAAACGGTATATGACACATGGCAATTCTCTCTAAGAGTCTGAAGCAAAGTCCTCAAATGTTGCTCGTGCTCCTCCTTACTGCGGGAATACACCAATATATCATTAATGGACACAATGATGAAAGAATCTAGATAAGGCTGAAACACGTTATTCATCAAGTGCATGAAAGTTGATGGGGCATTGGTCAGTCCAAAAGACATTACAAAAAATTCATAATGCCCAAAATGGGTCCTGAAGGCCGTCTTAGGAATTTTTGAATCCCCGATCTTCAACTGAAGGTACCCAGATCTCAAGTCAATCTTTGAGAACACCCTAACACCCTAAAGCTGATCAAATAAATTATCAATAAGCGGTAGTGGATATTTGTTCTTGATGGTAACCTTGTTTAATTGCATGTAGTTAATGCACATTCTCATGGAATCATCTTTCTTCTTTACAAATAGAACTGGATCACCCCAAGGTGACACACTCGGCCTTATGAAACCTTTATCTAGCAATTCCTGCAACTTTTCCTTCAATTCCTTCAACTCTGCTGGAGCAATACGATATGGTGGAATAGATATAGGTTGAGCGCCCGGTGCCAAGTCAAGACCAAAATCAATATCCCTATCGGGTCGCATGCCTGATAGGTGTGCAGGGAAAATATCAGAAAACTCCCTAACTACGGGGACTGAATCAACCGTGGGAGTATTATCACTTACATCCCTAACAAAGGCTAATTACGCTAAACACTCCTTTTTAACCATTCGTTGAGATTTCAAAAAAGGAACCACTCTATTAGGAATATGCCCCAAAGAGCCTCTCCATTCCAAACTTGGAAACTCTGGCATAGATAACGACATGGTATTATCATGACAATCAAGAATAGTGTGGTATGGAGCTAACCAATCAATACCCAAACTCACATCAAAATCAATTTCATTAGGTGCCGAAAAATCAACTCTTGTCTCATAGCCCTCAATAGTGACCACACAAGAACTATAATCACGGCCTACCACAATAGAATCCGAACATGTGTGGAAGCAATAAACATGAGTATCCAGAGAATCACGAGAATATCCAAATATGAAGCAAAGTAGGATGACACATACGAATAAGTGGAACCCGAATTAAATAAAACTAAAGTATCTCTATGACATACCGGAACAATACATGTAATGACTGAATCTGATGCGCCGACCTTGGTCCTTCCAAGGAAAGCATAACAACATACATGACCTCTCCCTCTAGGACGACTTCTACCTACCTGTCCTCCACCTCTAGATGGATGTGTAGGTGGAGTAGCATCTGGGGAGAGAATCATAGCATGGGTACCATGTTGAGATCCACCCATTAGAAGTCTGGGACAATCTCTCACAATGTGCCTAGTTGATCCACACTCGAAACAACCTCTCTGCATGCATGGATTTTGGTACTGAGTCTACCCCGAACGACTAGAATAACTGCCTTAGGAACCTCGTGCAGAAGGTGCACTAAAAAATGGTTGTCGATTATGAGTGCTCTGGATCCATGGCTAGCTGGAGCACTACGTGAAATCTGAATCACGGACTGAACTGGTCGACTAAAATGACCTCTACCGTGATGGACCTTACCTCAGAGTAGGAGCCACTAAATTCTCCAGAACCACGAGGCTTATTAGCCTCCCTATCCTCTCTCTCCATCCTGCGGAAAGGCTATAAACTCCTAGCGATCCCCACAACCTGATGAAATGCAATCTTAGTCTCCATCTCCCGTGTCATCCCAAATATGAGGTTGTAGGTGATTCCCTCAATAAACCTATGGACTCTCTCTCTATCAGTGAAAACCAAGGGAGCTGCATAGCAGAATAACTTTGTAAATCTCATAGCATACTCGGACACATTCATACCCCATGGCGTAAATGCTCAAACTCACTATGTAACTCGACCCTACGGGTCTGTGAAATAAACTCCCTCAAGAAAAGATCGGAGAGCTGGGACCATGTTAGTGATGCTACGCCAGTTGGGCTACTTGCCTCATAAGTCTTCCACCATCTGTATGCCATCCGCGTCAACTGAAAAGTAGTAAGGTCGACCCCGCTCGACTCCGGTATGTAAAATGCGATGGCACTGCTCCAAGAAACCCTGTGCATCATAAGAATCCCCTCTAGTGAACTGAGGAGGATTAAATTTCTGAAACCTCTCCAAACTGTTCTTCCCCTCGGTCGACACAACTGGCCCTACCTTGGGCTAAACTGCAGCTACTAGCTACACCGGTATATCACCCGGTGTCTGATAAGCATGAGCCAATTGCTCTGGTGTATGGGCGGTGGGGGTTTTAGCTCCGCCCCCCCATGAAGTAGCTGGTGCAACCGGAATCAATCTTGCCTGGGACAAACTCCCAAATACACTCATAAAGTGGACCAAGGTTTCCTAGAGACCGGATGTAGCAATAGGCCCCTGAGGTGCCCGAGGGGATCCCACCCACTCAACATGATTAGGCTCCTGCTCCTCAACTAGATCTACTAGTGGCTCCACTGATGTTGCTCTAGTTGGTGCTCTAGCTGCGGCATGTGCCCCACCTCGGCCTCTACCTCGACCCCAGCCTCTCGCGGCTCTAACTGGGGGCATTGGTACCTACTCACTTGATTTGGCAGAACGTGTCCTCACCATCTTTGAGAGAATGGAAGAGTAAAGATTCAAACTTTAGAATAAAAAAATTGGCACGATAAAGAATGAAAGAAGGTGGTGTTTCCTAATACAACTCCCTAAAACTAGGTAGTACTGAGTCATGAGCTCCAACTGAATACATAAGGATATCTCAAAGTACAATACTATTTGGATATGAAAAATAATAGTATCAATGTAAGGATAGGACTCTAAGGGAGCACGAGTCAAAACAAGAGTCAACTAGTGGTTTCCCTATTTAAAGGTATGCAAGGGTCGTCACCTAATATTTAAAGGTATGCGAGGGTACCTATTTAAATCATTATTCTATTAGTCTGCTAACCAATGAGATTTGGGTAAGGGTTCTTGTTCTTCTAAGGGAAAGGTGTTAGGAACCTCCTAGAATCTACCTAAGGTAGCTCCATAGGACTTAGACTAGGTTTAGAAAATTAAATGTCTATATTCTACTTGGTTAGTGCTTAAAAGTGTATAGTTTACCCTATGTCATGTTTAAAACTTGTAATTTTGAAAGGAAGATAGTATATGTATTTTGAAAAGAGAATGCGAGTTTCATTTGTGAAAGCCTTGAAAAGTGTTCATATTTGTGTGATTAAAAGGAATTTTGGAAGTAGACTTATAATGCTTTACTTGTAAACTTTGTATGTATGGCTAGGTTTAAAAATACTTTACTTTTGAAACAAAATGGTTGTTTGTGTAACCTTAGTGAAGTAAGGGTTATTAGAGAAATAAAATTTAGATATACCTTAAGGATCGATTTAAATCTTGTATGCAAGCTTAAAAGAAAATCATTTGAAGTTCTTTGACCGCGACTGTGTCCTCTTGGTTTGTAGAAAGACTTGATTTGGAAATTATTTGCCCGATTCTGGCCTTTTAAATGAAAGAGGATTGTCAACTTTTTAAATCTGTTTTGAACTTCAAAATTCCATGCAAACGGTTAGTATGAAAGTGAAAACTGTATAGAAGAAGTAATTTAAACATGCTGAAGTTATTCATCTAATATAAGAGATAGTAATTCTTTTTTAGTTACCTACGGTTTTTAGCTTGCCTAGGTTTCTAAAGTAATTCAAAGAGATAAAAGGGAAAAGAATTCACTCAAAATTATCAATGTCGTATACACATAAAAACAACAACAAATTTATATAAGCGATAAAGGAAAGAAAGTTGGACTTATTATGGTTTGGGTCTGAAGAAATTTAGGCCCAGCGGACGACGAACATCAACAACAGCTTCAATGACTTCGGATTCAAGGGCTGGAACTTGGGCCTGAGTTCTTGAGAACTCAACAGGCCCAGTTCGATCACATATGCAAAAACAAAAAGGAAGGCATTAGTGATCAGACCCAATATGACACTTAAATACAAGTACGATCAATGTAAGGCCCAAAACAAAATCGTAATATGTACTAGTAATTAAGAGATACAATAAAATTAATATAAAGGCAAAAATAGAGTAAATAGATTTGTAGTGAAGCCTTTATTTCGTTTAGCACTAAACCTAAAGATATTTAAAAATGTCAATGATTAAAGGCTTAAGGTAAAATTCAGTTTATGGCCAAGACACCCTTTGGATCCCTGACACTTCAGAGTTTACAAGGTTCTCAGGGACCCCGAGCAATGCTTGTGTCAGAGAGGGTTTCTCAATCACAAACTTAATCTTACTCCTAAATACCCTTAACCACTCATACTTACTCTTCCCTATAGGTTTAAGTGCCAATGAGGCATACGCTGTAATTTTCAATATAACAGTAATAATAACACAAAGGTTCAAGCATATATACTTCTCACAGAAACTATACAGAATTTTACCATGAACATGAGATAACAAATAATACCAGGGAGATCACAATCCAAACACAAGTGTGTAGTACACTGTCAATAATTACCAATATGTAGAAGGGATACCTAGAGAAACCAAATACAAGAGCAAACAAAGGAAGGGATTACCAATAGGTTATTTCAGAAACCTAAACAGTTAAGTCATGTAGCTTAAAGAGTAGCGAAGATACATAGTTCAAGCTTACATAAGTCCTTGATCACAACATATTAACAACCTATGTTCAAATTAATCAGGGGTTCATCCACAGACTAAGTCTTAACTTCTATTAGATGTATGAGTTAACGGCTTCATTTGGAATCTCTAAAGAGCATTAGCAGGGATGGTTATGCAAATTGATAGGTCAATCTTATCCTAAGCACATGACATGATTACTTTCCCATTAAAATCTCTTAATCTCATACTCATAATAATCTTATTAAGAGTTAAGGTGCACTGCTATACTCAGGCAGGGAAGATAACATTAGAAGTTTCTCTTAAGTCTACAAGTCAGTCACATTTAACTTATGTAAGCTTAGTAAGGTTCACTGATAATAGAGGCATATGCATGAGCATGAAGGGCAAACAAAGGTCTATTTTAAAACAAGAATGAGTGCAGAATCCTCAAGAGATGGGCATTCAAATAGATACATGAGATATTCTAACCAGATTACAACATTACAAACATGGTTGAATATCAAACAACATGGGATCAGACTAACAATGTCATTATAGTAGTTCAGGACAATGAAAGTTTTATATTAAGTAGGCATGGTACGACTATATAAGTTAAGAGTGATAACTTAGTCATGATGAAGTTCAGTTTAATATGCCAACACAACAAGTGAAACTCAAACACCATAGATACAATTTTAACCAAGTTGCTAGGGCATAGCTTAAAACTAAATGAATAGCAGCTGTCAGAATACACACAAGAATAACTGTAGAAACTCAGTAGGACTTAATCCAATTGTTTCAGAACATATTTATATAGTGGAATTACAGATATGATCATACAATCATGATAGTTAGAAAAGCTTTATAATAATGTCTCAAGAGATCTCAGAATCATACATGTAAAGAAAGAAAGCAAGTCAAGCAACTAAACTAATATGCTTTAACTAAGATGCCAGCCCTGTATTCAACTTAAATTTTCATGTATATTTTAGTTAAGTCTATCAGGCAAACAACCTCAAGTATAATATCAGACACAAAGGCAGAATCAATATGGCAGGCTTGAAGGCCATAGCAGAACATCAAGGAAGTCTAAAGTCAGAACAAGTGTAGAAGGTCATTAAGACTCTTTAGCTAGTTATAGGAGTTTAATCACACATATTATTTAACCCAGAGCAGTACTCATTAAGGTCACACAATAAACGATTAGTACTGACTTGAGACATACAATACAAAAGCATAACAGTCGATTATAAACTAATAACAATTCATTATGAGCATTGAAGTCACCCTTTTATAGTGGCATTCAATGCCTTAGGATTGCAACTGATTTGAATCTAGGTAGTGGAGAGTGACGATTGCTAGGTGATGCAAGAAAAATTGAGTGAAAATCTAAGAGACAGAGGGGAAAATCAGCGGGGATTTACTTGAGAGGAGGAGGTTGACCGTTGAAGGTAAAACCCATTGGACAAAGCCTAGAAATACAAAGGTCATTGCATTTGACCTCTGAACCTTGAATAAACATAATTAAACTCTAAGATATGCTCATGCATGCTCCGATTTGATAGAGTACAAGAGAAATCTGGAGACCCAAAGTTTCATATTTAAGTCTAGGGTTTCAGATTAGGTTTTTTTTTATTTTGTGTGATGAAACGGGAAGAAACTGGCGAGATTCGCGGAGTCTAAAGACAAAAGATATAATTTCCTGGTCGATTTGAGACATTGCATGAATTTGTGTAAGTAATTTTGATTGATTAGGGCGATGGGAGTTGAGAGAATAGAGAGAAAAGGGAAAGGGGACGACTGAGTCAAAGAGGAAAATGATTTTAGGGTTTGGGGTTAGACCAACTATTCTCTAGGTTAAAATAGAAAGGAAAGATCTGGGCCGTTGGATCTTTTGATCAACGGCTCTGATAATTTAAGGGTTAAAGGATTATTATGGCGAAATATGCAAGCTGTTGGATCTCCGCGTTTCAATGACTGAGATTGGGTCTGAGATGCGTTAAAATTAAAGGAACAATCGAGATAAAGTGTGGGCCGTTGATCAAATGAATTAACGACTTAGATGAATGTGTGCTTCTATGTGAGTAGTGGAGACAAGTGACGTGGAACAATTTAATTGGTTCGGAGAGGGTGGCATGGATTGCCAAAGTGGAGTAGGGAGTGGACCTGGACCGAGCTAGATTTGATTTGGGCTTGTGTATTGGGCTGGTTTTAATTTATCAAATAGCCATTTCGTATTTAATTGGGCAATTGCAATTGTAGCCTATTTAGCCTTTAACCTCTCTAAAGTTAATTTAATTAAACTTAATTAATTTCAATAAAATATAATAGAAATTATAATCATCAAATACACTACCAGTTACTGTAATTAATTAATTATTAAAATATCTTATTTTTTAATTTATGACACTAATCTCGAATTATTTTGAAATAGTAGGCTAATTCGCTAAAATTAAGAAATAACTTTTAAAATAATTATAAGACCTATGTAATGAATATAAAGCTTATTTTAATAGTCTCAAAATAGTAAGAGTAATATATTCATAATTATATAATACGAAATTATTGATTTTAACATTATTAATTACTTAATTTATACAAAAATAGGTATTATTGATTAAAAGATATAGTCAACATATTTATTGTAAATCATTAAGTATAAGTTACTAATTTTAAAAGGGAGGGTCAAAATTGGTCGTCAACAGCTACCCCTCTTTGACCGGAGACGATAAAAGAGTTTTCAGATAAAGAAATTGAACCAAGACCAATTTTGTCCCGATTCTAGGCATATATTGCAAGAATGGCATATGTATTTGAGGAAGATTATGAATTGCAGGATTGCGGGAAGAGTGAAGGAAGATTTCGGGGAATTCTGGAAATTTGGTGCCGAATTCTGTCTTTGAATTGCTTACATATCTCGGGCTTAATGAGGATCAGGCCTCATGTAGTTCTGGAATGATGATTCGGAGAAGACGATGCTTGCAGGAATTTTTCCGGTATCGTTTTATGAAGATACTGCAAGGCGAGAAGATTTTGGCACCAATAGCTCTGAATTGCGGCTTGATTATGAGACTTGAAAGATTTGATGATTTAGAGTTTTACTGATTGTTTTGAGTTTGAGTTTTGATCCTCGGCCCGCTTATGAGTTTGTTGTCCTTCATAGCATTGTAGCTTAGTTTGCTGCTTAAAGTATCTCCACACGATGGGAGTAGTTGGCTTGAAATGTAAAGTATCTCTGCACGATGGCAATTTCTGACTTGAAACATGTAAAGTATTATGTAAGCTTCATGAACAAAACGTCAAAACATTCAAGATAAAATAAAGAAATAAGGATCATGCCCAAGAGATACTCTTGGCTGTAAAACTAAATTGCGGCCATTAATCGGCAGAACGTATGGCGGGATAGGACGGCCCGTCCTTCGATTGACGAAGTTGGCAATGAAGTTTGCAACTGTCTACTCGTTACCTCCGATATGATTGAGTGACAGTGCGATTGTGCGAAGTGCTCCAGTTGGCGAAGTGAACAGTTTTCTATATACAGGGCTTTGATTAACAAAGACGACGGCTCACTTTGTACAAGGCGCTCCGATTGCCTAGCTGACGGTTTGCTATATACAGGGCTCCAATTGGCAGGGCTAGCAGCTCACTATATACAAGGTGCTCTGCTTGGTTGAGCAGATGGATTTCTATTTACATTACGCTCCGATCGTATAAGAGGCTTGGTTCCAGCATACATGCAAAGAATTTGGAGTTTGTCCTTAGTGATATGAGGAAATAAATTAAATAAGGAAAGAGAGATAGGGTTTATGAGAGAGTAGAGGGTCTGTCATTGCTCTGAACGTGCTCCAACATTCTTTGTTTCCTGTTAGTCATGCGTTCAAAGAAGAATTCTTGGGGGGGGGGGAGGGGGGTGTTGGTTTGTGTTGATCGTAGTCCTGGATTTGCCCTGGGTATGGTGAGATTATGCCGTAAAGCTCGGTAGGTGGAATAATAGTTTTTTAAGAAAACATTTTTGAAAATTGTTCATTTTTATGGCAAATGCAGTCGATCCAGATTATGACATATTCAAAAGCTCCTTCCGGCGCGAGCGTTGTTTCTGAATGACTTCGTCCCGTTGATGTCGATTCCTGGAGATGCCTCTGGTGACATTACTTCTTGCTGATATGATTGCATCCTAATCTAAACGAATGTGATGGTAGGCTAGAAACCCGTGTTTTAGTCGTAGTTTTCACTCTAATTACTGCATTTTACTTGTGTTTGAGCTTAAATAATAGGGAATTGCATTTATGATGTATTTTATGCCTTGCAGGAAGTGATTTCGTGTTAAAAAGATAATCGTGACCTAAATTGAAAAAGTTGGAGCTTTGAAGTCTGAGTAAAATCCCAAAGGATTAAATTGGGATCGCGTTCGGGGATTGAGGACCGAGTCTGGATATCAAAAATTAAAGAAACAAATTTACTCTGTAAAAAGTGCACAGCCGCGCCGCATGGGGCAGCGGGGTAGTGCTTTTGTGCTACTATCCGTTAGAAACTGCTCTTTGAATTTCCCCACTAGCACACTGCATGGCACATCATGTATAATTTTCTCAGAGTATTTTCCTGTTCCGACTTGGAAAGGGTAGTTTCATCCGGACCCACTCCTACATGGTATAAATACACCAAAAGACATTTTTGAAGGCACTTTTTACCTTGGAAGCTTTTGGAGAGAATTGGAGTCTATAAGACACACGATTTCTTACGAGGCTTTTGGAGAGCATTCGATCAATTCAATTCAGGAGTTTGGATTGTAACGTTAGATTGATGTTTTCTTACTATTTAATTCTATTTGTGATGACTTTCTCTATGATTATGGAGTAGTGTCCCTTAGGGTTTGACAAATATGGCGTTATGATTGATATTTGCGGATTTTAACTCTAGTCTTTGCTTGAATTCATTTATGGAGCTTTGAATTGTTTGCAACTTCATTCACCAGTTTATTTCATCGAAAGAGGAATATTGTGGTGATTATCTTGTATTATTTTATTTGGTTTAATTTAGTGATTGTCTTAAGTAATCGAAAGAGCTTGTTGAATTGTTGACTAAATTAAGTTAGGAGAATATCCGAGAGATGTTTTTCTGAAGACTAATCCATTAACGCGTGCTTGCATATTTTCACAGTGCTTATATTAGTTTACCTCGTTGAGTTAATATTTAATCGAGAGAGGAGTCTTGACTAACGTTTGAACTAATCATCAAGTGAATTCATGAGAATTATTAGAACATTAGAATGAATTGAACTAGAGTTGGATCCCAAATAGGTATCTTGCACCTATCCTATCACCACCCTTATTTCTCCCATTGATATTTCGGTGTTTCTCAACTCTTGTCTTTATGTGATCAATTGTTATTTGTTTTAGTTTCATAGTTAATTTTAGTTATTGATCATCCCCACCAATGTGTTAATCATCCTGAATAATGTTAAGCTAGAAATTAGTTGAACATTATTTAAATCCAATCTATGTGGAGACGATAATCATAACTATTCTATCTTTGACTAGCGAGCAATAATTTTGTGTTATGTTTTGTGCTCATAAAAGTTTGGGGCTGTTGCCGAGGATTGGAAATCAATAGTGT
Source organism: Nicotiana tabacum (assembly GCF_000715075.1). Taxonomy (NCBI): domain Eukaryota; kingdom Viridiplantae; phylum Streptophyta; class Magnoliopsida; order Solanales; family Solanaceae; genus Nicotiana; species Nicotiana tabacum. Next base: position 123,296,735 of record NC_134083.1, on the reverse strand, counting down.
TCAAAATAGTTTTTGGTGCTAATACAATAACCAATTTTATTTTATTTTTCACGGTATTTATCTTCTGTGTGTAGGCGACATGTTAAGTTCTTTGGTGTATGACTCGATCTTCTTCAAAAGAAGTGATCCCATACGATCTAGAAGTGGAAAAGCATCTGTGATAGTTGAGGAAAGAGAAATAACTCACTGGGAAATTCTTGGGGCAATCTTCAACCCAAGAGAACATGGCTAAAAATGGTTAGGAGGTAGTTGATTTAGCTTCACGGGAAGCAGCCCAACAGGAACAAACCGCACAGGCAGCTGCTGAAGTAGCTCTTAGAGCCGATGAAACGGTTGACGGGGACGGAGGACGAAGATTTAACTTGAACCGACCTCTGGTTGAAGCCGCATTTGAAGATAATATGCCCAGGCCTGGACGATCACTGGGAGACTACGCCAGGCCAGTCTATAACTAAGGAGTATCTAGTATGCGACCTCCTCCTATCGCAACCAACAATTTTGAGATCAAGCAAGGCCTACTTCAGACCATTCAGAACAATTGTGTCTTCCGAGGCAAACCAACGAAGATCCAAATAGTCATTTGATGGATTTTGATGTGATTATGAATACCTTCCAGCACAACAGGGTATCGAAAGATGCTATCTACTTAAGGACATTTACTTTTTCACTGAGGGAAGATGCTAAGCACTGGTTGTGGAGTTTGTCGACTGGGTAAATTCAAACTTGGGAAGACATGACAAATAAATTCCTTGAAAAATATTTTTCAGCTGCAAAAACAGGGAAATTTTGAAGAGAGATCCACAACTTCAAGCAGAAAGATACAGAAATGGTATTTGAAGCATGGAAAAGATTTAAGGATATTGTGAGAAGATGTCAGCATCATAGAGTAGACTTATGGATGCAACTCCAAGATTTCTGAAATGGGTTGACACCTTCTGGCAGGAGGACGCTAAACAACATTGTTGGAGGTCCTCTTATAAAGAAAACTCCTGAGGAGATTGTTGCAATTCTAAATGAATTACCAAAAGATGCAAATCAATGGCCTGCAGATGATAACGAGAGAAGCAAAAAGGTTAGAATACATCAACTGGATTCTAACACATCAGGGCAAGCCCAGCTAGACACCATGGCCAGAGAGATAAGAAAGTTAACTTTAGCCAAGGTCCAGAGCCAGTTATCTTCGATTTATGATTTTTGTGGAATGGGTCATCCAACGCATGAGTGTCAGACCTCAACTATAGATGAAATGGTAAATGCTGTGGGGATCTTTGACAGAGGCAACTAACAAAGTGGTAATAATTTTAACTCCATGGGGCAGAGACACCCAGGTTTTTATTGGAGTTCACCAGGTTGTAGTGCGAATTCATGACAACAGAATAACTCAAGATCCCAGGGACGGGGAGCTCTTGGTCTTCTCAATCAGTAGAGGCAACAATATCAGCCCCTAGAGTCTAATCAGTCTAGCATGAAAGATCTGATGAAGGACTTTATTATTAAGACAAATGAGAGGCTTGAAACTCATGGCACAACTATCCGAGAACAAGGCTCAGCTATCCGAGAATATGGCACAACCATTCAAAACATGGAAAGACAGGTGGGGCAACTTGCTAATCTATTGTCTAAGAGGGTTCCAAGAACTCTACCTACTGATACTGAAAGAAATCCAAAAGATACAATAAATGCGGTGTCTTTGAGGAGTGGGCTCGTATTGAAGGACCCCATGACAAAACAAAAGGATGAGTTGATTGAAGGACAAGTCGAGATTGTGGAGGAGCAGACAGATAATAACATTCAAGAAGGTGAAGTGATAGTAGATGATAGTCTGAAGAAGAAGGGGAAGACTAGTGCTAAGAAGAAGAAGAAAGACGGGAATGAAATAAATGAGGAGACCTAAAAGAGTAAATATATGCCTGCTTTACCTTCTCCTCAGAAGTAAAGAAGAGAGAAGCTGGACAAATAATTTGGGCATTTCCTTGATGTGCTCAAGCAGGTGCATGTTAATCTACCATTTACGGAGGTGCTCTCTCAGATGCCAGCTTATGCTAAGTTCTTAAAGGAGATATTGTCCAACAAGCAGAGAGTGGAAGAGACATCGGTTGTCAAGCTCACAGAGTACTGTAGTGCCATTCTGCATAATAAGCTCCCTCAAAAGTGTGGAGATCCAGGAAGTTTTACTATACCTTACACTTTAGGAAGTACTAAACTTAGTGTGATTCAGGAAATAGTAGTCTTGTTCAGTCTAGGAAGTAATATATGCATTTCTTTGTTGAGCCAATTATATGCATGTGACCCGCCTAATTGTTGTGTATCCTAGTTAGCCCCTTTGAGCCTGCAATCCTATTTTCTTTGGCAACCACACTACAAGCCTGACCCCTTTTTGTTTGAATTGACTATCTATTTGAACCCTCTTACCTCTCTTGAGCACTTGAATTTGTATGAGCTTGTTAAAAGCTAAGTGGAGGTATGATCGGGTTTTTTAGTGGAACTATTGAAAAAGGAGAACGGTGCATTGTTGAAAATTGTTAATGTATATGTATTAAAGTGCTTAGGGAGGTGTAGTCACTATATCCAAATGTATCCTACCCGTCTCGCAGCCTACACTACAACTAAACTAAAGTCCTACTTGGACCGAATGAGCTCAATTAGTAGAGTATTACACTATGGGCAAGCATATGGTGCGTCTTCTGTGGCACATAATTTTAATTATGAGAGTGAGTGAATTCTTTCTATCTTGAGTTCCTATTTGTTCTTGAATTTCACTGTGTGTGTAACTACTCTCTATCTTTGGTGTGAGGACACATGATTTGCGAAGAAAAAGTAATGTCTTTGGCCTCTGGGTTAGAGTAAGGAAGTGGATTTTTGAAATGCGTGGCACTTATGAGTCGAGTCTTGAGGCTAGGATATTATGATAAGGTGCTTAACCTGCTTTAAATATTCTTGGCGTGATACGTCAGGGAAGTTGTCTGATTATTATGTCGTCTCTATGTGAAGTGCAGCTTGATTGCTCGAGGACGAGTAATGGCTTAAGTGTGAGGTGTTGATGGTAGGCTAGAAACTCGTATTTTTAGTCACCGTTTTTACTCTAATTACTGCATTTACTTGTGTTTGAGCTTAAATAATAGAGAATTACACTTATTACGTATTTTATGCCTTGTAGGAAGTAATTTCGAGTTCAAAAGATAATCAGGAGCTAAATTGAACAAGTTGTAGCTTTGAAGTCTGAGTAAAATCCCAAGGGATTAAACCATCGCGTTCAGGGGTCGAGGACCGAGTCTGGATATCAAAAATTGAAGAAATAAATTTACTTTGTAAAAGGTGCACAGCCGGCATGGGGCGGCGTGACAACATTTGTGCTGATGTCCGTCAAAAACTGCTCTTTGAACTTCCCCACTAGCACACCGCATGGCACAACGCGTGGCGTGGCGCACTTGTACTATTTTCTCAGAGTTATTTTTTGTTTCGGCTTGAAAAGGGTAGTTTCATCCGGGATAACCCCTACATGGTATAAATACACTAAAAAGATATATTTGAAGGCACTTTTGACTTGTAACATTAGATTGATGTTTTCTTACTCTTTAATTCTATTTGTGATTACTTCCTTCATGATTATAGAGTAGTGTCCCTTAGGGTTTGACAAATATGGCGTTATGATTGATATTTGTGGATTTTAACTCTAGTCTTTGCTTGAATTCATTTATGGAGCTTTGAATTATTTGCAACTTCATTCACCAGTTTATTTCATCGAAAGAGGAATATTGTGGTGATTATCTTGTAATATTTTGTTTGGTTTAATTTAGTGATTGTCTTAAGTAATCGAAAGAGCTTGTTGAATTGTTGACTAAATTAAGTTAGTAGAATATTCGAGAGATGTTTTTCTGAAGACTAATCCATTAACGCGTGCTTGCATATTTTCATAGTGCTTATATTAGTTTACCTCGTTGAGTTAAGATTTAATCGAGAGAGGAGTCTTGACTACACGTTTGAACTAATCATCAAGTGAATTCATGAGAATCATTAGAATATTAGAGTGAATTGAACTAGAATTGGATTCCAAATAGGTATCTTGCACCTATCCTGTCACGTCCCTTATTTCTCCCATTGATATTCGGTGTTGCTCAACTCTTGTCTTTCTGTGATCAATTGTTAATTGTTTTAGTTTCATAGTTAAATTTAGTTATTAAGCATCCCAACCAATGTGTTAATCATTCCGAATAGCGGTAAGCTAGAAATTACTTGAATATTGTTTAAATCCAATCCATGTGGAGACGATAATCATAACTATATTATCTTTGACTAGAGAGCAATAATTGTGTGTTGTGTTTTGCGCTCGTTATAATGCATTACAAAGGTTTTCCTAGGGTTATGACCAAACCCTTTCAGGTCACCTATATATCCGAACAGAATCAGGTCTGAACGTAGTTTGAGGATACTGATAAAGAAAGTATGATGATGACCGATCCTAAATCAAGAAGCCTACGTATCCAAATGGAATCAGGTTGAAATGTAGTTCGATTACAATAGGTAACTAAACCTGATGAGGATTGCCTGCGTGTTCCTGCCGAACGAAATCAAGTTGTGGCGTATTTTCGAGTTCACACAAAATGATATTTGGATTTTCTATTACAAAAGGGGAGAGAGAGACCGAACCCTACGTGGGTTGCCTATGTATCCCAGTGTGGGAAGTCAGGTCGGGCATAGTTCTGTTACAACCAAACCCTAATTCTATTGTCTTCAAATGTAGTATCTCTTGATTGTATCTGAGATGATGGGCTCCGTGCTGACTCTTCCATCTATTTCTACTAAGATCAAGGCTCCTCCCGACAATACCCGATAGATCTCATAAGGACCCTTCCAATTCGGTGCGAACTTTTCCTCATCTTCTTCCTGATGAGGGAATAGTTTCTTCAAAACCAACTATCCCGGTGTAAATTGCTGAGGTTTCACCTTCTTGTTGAATGCACTAGCTATTCTATTTTGATGCAGTTGACCGTGGCATACTGCATCCATTCCCTTTTCATCAATGAGCATGAGTTTATCCTGCCTGACTCGTATCCATTCTGCATCGTCTATCTTGGCTTCTTGAATGACACACAAGGATGGTATCTCGACCTCTACGTGTATCACAGCTTCGGTGCCATATACCAATATGTATGGTGTTGCCTTAGTGGATGTTCTCATGGTGGTGTGATAACCCAATAAAGTGAAGGATAGCTTCTTGTGCCATTGCCTGTGATTGTCTAATGTCTTTCGTAAAATCCTTTTGATGTTTTTGTTGGCTGCTTCAACTGCTCCATTCATTTGTGGCCTGTAGGCTGTGGAGTTACGGTGGATGATTCTGAACTTTTCCCAGATCTCCCTCATGAGATCACTGTTGAGATTGTCTGTATTGTCAGTGATAATTGACTCTGGGATCCAAAATCTGCAGACTATGTTGTTATGCACGAAATTTGCCACCACTTTCTTTGTATGCTCTTGTGTCCTCCTCAAAGGTTTAAATATGTAACGACCTGACCGATCATTTTAAGAATTAGCATTCCATTTAGTGGATTAAGGTCTCGAGCAGCTTCGTATTGTGTATCCTGACTTGCATATATGGACGGGTTCAGTTTTCGGATGATTCATGATTGATTTTGAAGAATGACTCTTGTTTTAGAAGTAACATATACAATCGCTTTCCTTGGTCATCTAAAAGTATCTGGCTCTAAAACTCATCTTGGCCAAAGTGAAACCATTCATGTGAGGTCTGCATGTTCCTGTGTGTATTTCTTCTAGTAATCTTGTTGCTTCAGCAGCATATACACACCTCAATAATCCCAAAGCTGGGGTCCTCCTATACAGGACTTCCCCATTGAGGAAAATGTGATTTTCTAGCCTTCTAAGTGCACGTTTCTGACCATTGGTGGCATTCTCTGGGTATTCTCTTGCTTCAAGGAACCTTTTGATGTCGTAGTACCATGGCTTACCGTCGTCTACATGAAAACAGTATGGATGTTGATCCTGAACCTCTATCTCAATAGGGTCGATGTACTTCTTATCTAGATGCTCGATCATGGATGACAATGTTGCAAGAGCGTTGGCAAATTCATTCTGGATTCTGGGAATGTGTTTGAACTCAATCATGGTGAATTTCTTTCACAACTCTTTCACGCAATGCAGGTACGAAAGGATCTTAACATTCTTGGTAGTCAATTCACTTCGGACTTGATGTATCAGTAGATCAGAATCTCCTATGACCAGAAGCTCCTTGATGTTCATATCAACTGCCATCCTAATCCCGATGATACATGCTTCAAATTCAACCATATTACTGGTGCAAGGGAACCTAATCTTTACTGACGCCGGGTAATGCTGTCCTGACTCAGAGTCAGGACTGCCCCGATCCTTACACCTTTGAAGTTTGCAGCTCCGTCAAAAACATTCTCCATCCTGGGTATGTCTCTGCGATGTCTTCCCCGACGAATAACAGTTCTTCATCCGGAAAGTATGTAGTGAGCAGCTCGTAGTCCATGTCCACTGGGTTCTCTGCAAGATGGTCGACTAATGCTTGTCCCTTGATAGCCTTCTGCGTCACATACACAATGCCGAATTCGCTGAGAAAAATCTACCATTTGGCCAAATTTCTAGTAGGCATCGGCTTTTGGAAGATGTACTTGAGCGGATCGAGCCGGGATATCAGATGTGTGGTATATGCTGACATGTAGTGCCTCATCTTCGAGCGATCCAAGTCAAAGCGCAACAGGTCCTCTCTATCAAAGTGTATTTGTCTTCACATGGTGTAAACTTCTTGCCCATGTAGTAGATAGCCTGCTCCTTCCTCCTGGTCTCATCATGTTGTCCCAACATGTATCCAAATGCATTGTCCAGAACAGTAAGGTATAGTAACAACGACTTCCCGGGTTTGGGGGGAACCAACACTGGTGGATTTGGCAAGTACTCTTTGATCTTGTTGAAAGCTTTTTGACACTCTTCTGTCCATTCTGTAGCAGCATCCTTTTTCAGTAGCTTGAAAATAGGCTCGTAGATTATCATAGACTGGGCTATGAATCTGCTGATGTATTTTAATCTGCCAAGGAAACTCATCGCGTCCTTCTTACTCTTAGACAACGGTAGGTCTTGAATGGCTTTGATCTTCGAAGGATCCAATTCTAATCCTTTCCTGCTCACGATGAAGACCAACAGTTTTCTGGCGGGGACTCAAATACACATTTTGCGGGATTCAACTTCAAACTGTACCTTTACAAACGTTCGAAGAATTTCTTCAGGTCATTCAAATACTTTTCACTCTTCCGGGATTTAATGATGATGTCATCCAGGTATACCTCGATTTCATTATGGATCATGTCGTGAAAGAGGGTCGTCATGGACCTCATGTAAGTAGCACCGACGTTCTTGAGGCCGAACGACATGACCCTATAACGTAAAATCCCCATAGCGTAGTGAACACTGTCTTCTCCGTATCTTTCTCATGCATTAGGATATGGTGGTACCCATTGAAATAATCCACGAATGACTGTAGCTAGTGCTTTGTACAATTGTCAATGAGGATACGAATGTTTAGTAAAGGGAAACCGTCCTTTGGACTAACTATGTTGAGATCTTGATAATCCACACATATCCTTATCTTCCCAGCTTTCTTTGGTACCGATACAATGTTTGCTAACCATGTATAATTGGTGACTCTCACCACATTTGCCTCTATTTGTTTAGTGACCCCTTCTTTTATCCTTAAACTTAAATCATGCTTAAACTTCCCGGGTTTCTGTTTAACTGGCGGTCTGGCAGGATCGGTGGGCAATTGATGCCAGACAATGGTGGTACTCAATCCAGGCATGTCGTCATATGACCATGCGAGCACGTCGATGTATTGTCAGAGGAGCTGGACCGGTTCTTCTTTATGTTCTGCTTCTAAATAGATGTTGATTTAAGTTTCTTTCACGTCTTTTTCGCTTCCCAAGTTGATTACTTCTGTTTCTTCAAGATTAGGCTTTTGCTGGCTCTCTAACTGCTCGATCTCTTGCGGGAGGTTATTAGGCATCATGCTCTCGCCGTACTCCTCGTAGTCGGGATCATTTTTCTTGAAGGTTTCATTACATGTCATAATCGCGGAATGCGGGGTTTTATCAATTTGATTACTGAAAAGCAAAAACTAGGTATAAATAAAGAGATAAATGGATTTGCAAAGATTTTAAGAAAAGCAATTCTTTTTATTTCATCAAAAGGGGAACGTTTAAGTAATAAATGAGGCAATTAACAAAGAGTACATGTATGATTCAGCCCTCAATTGGCCTTGACCGTGCGTTTTTTTCAAAAGTTTTACAATTCCACACTACCAAGACTCTCGGCGAACCAAAGATGGACTGGCGGTCCAATTCTGCAAGGCTTCTCCTGGTTCGGCGTCCCGAATGGTTGGTGTCTTGATATCAACTTCGTTGTGTCATTCCTCGATAATGGCTACAAACAGTCTTTCCATTCTATCTACGATGTCATCCTCTAGTGCTGAACTCTGACCCGAACCCGGAACACGCATTTACACAAAAGCCTTCTTCCCAAAGTTATTGTTGTGTGTTGTATATTGGAGTGTATGTAGGTTAGTGTGGAGGATGGTTGTTCATAGGGTAAGAGTTTTTTCTGTGGGGGTGGACTGGACTAGTAATAGGGAATGACTGCTGATACTTCTTCCTTCTTCTTCTTTTCACTACTTATCGAACCAGACTGAATTGCGTTGCTGGCAGCTTGCAATGCGGCCATTGATTGTATCTTGCCGGAATTGATGCCTTCTTCCAAAAAGTCTCCAATCTTAACAAGTTAGAGGAACTTCTGCCCCTTCATGCCCATCATCTTTTCAAAGTAAAATCCTTCTTAGGCCTTAATGAAGTATTTAGTCAGCTCATTCTCATCTAGCGGGGGTTGGGTTCTGGTAGCCTCCGACCTCCAACGGCGGTCATAGAGCGAACCTATCTAGATTAATTTCGATGTTAAACAGGAAACAGTTCATGAAATCTTCTGTCGTATCTGGCTATTCTCTCTAGTTTCTGGGGTCTTGGCGGGTGTACCAAGTGAGTGCCTCACCTGTCAAACTCTTGATAAATAGATTCATCCTTAATTTCTCATTTCTTCCTACTCCAACAAGCTTGTCGCAGTATGCCCTTAGATGTGCATGGGGATAACCTGTCCCATCAAAGATGTTGAATTTTGGAGGCTTATGCCTTACTGGCATGTCCACATCAGGGTGTATACACAAATCTTCATAATCTAGGATCTCGCTCTCTCAAGCAACCTGAAGATTCTTTATTTGTTTCCTCAATGCTCGCAACTGTTTGGATACCGACTCTTCCTCTTTGTACTTTGATTCCCTTTCAGCATACTGATCGATTTAATATGGCACTCTGGTCGTGAAGGGCGCTTTTAAGGTGGGTTCTGAAGTGGCACATACGAGTGGAACATACCACTTGTGTGTAGTAGTGTGTGCCACAGGTATGTGCTGGGTTTGATTGTTGGCAAAGGTGATGTTGTCACGGGGAGGCGTATGAACTGAGTTAGTTTTGACTGGTGGGTTCTGTGGTGTTTGGACATAGTTTGGTACATAAGGGGTATGTATAGGAAGATTTGGTGGGTTTGCGGGGGTTACTAGTGGTACAACCTAGATTGTGGGGTTTGTAGTGACTGTAGTTGGGGTATTGTTTGCTTGATGGGTGGTTGAAGGGAAATGATCAGGGATTGAGTCTAGTGAAGGGAAATAGGGTGGTTGTGGAAGCATCGTCACTGCCAGATATGCCAGTTCCCGAATATGTTGTACCTCTTCTCTTAATAATTCCATCTCTTGTGCCATCCTAGTAACATGCTCGTCGTTTTGAGTATCATTATTTTCACCTGATTCCCCGGGTTGTCGGCTATCACCAAAGCGTGTCCGGTCGGGTCATCAGTCGCAGACATCTTCCCTTTTGATCTCAAGTTGTATGGTGGTTCAGCCAGTTTTTGAGTCAACACAAACCAACCTCTGTTTTCAGTGGAATAAATAATAATGTAGTGCAAAAAGTAAAGGAAAAGTAAAGAAGAAGTTAGTTTCAAGTTTTGTACCAAGATAAGAACATAAAGCTGTTAGTTCACGTATTCAAATAAGTGCATTTTCCTAATATGCGAGACACCTCTCTTTGTTGGAGGTAGGCCTATGTCATAAAATTTGATGAACAATCAGATATTGACATATTTAGATTCGGAGCAAACTTTTGGTCTTTCATTAATAGTATTTGGATTATAACATACGGGAGAAATGATTAAAACACTTGTTTTCTAACATCCACAAGAGTACACGGGCCCACAGAGGCGGTCCAATTCTGTAAGTCCTCTCCTGGTTCGGCATCCCTAATGGTTGGTATCTTGATATCAACTTCATTATGTCATTCCTCGATAATGGCTACAACAGTCTTTCCATTCCATCTACGATGTCGTCCTCTAGTACTGAGATCTGACCCGAACCCGGAACACACACTAGCACAAAAGCCTTCTTCCCGAAGTTATTGGTGTGTGTTGTATACTGGAGCGTATGTAGGTTAGTGTGGAGGATGGGTGTTCATAGGGTAAGAGTTGTTTTTGTGGGGTGGAATGGACTGGTAATAGGGAATGACTGCTGATAGTTCTTCCTTATTCTTCTTCTTCTTTTCACTACTTATCGAACCAGACTAAATTGCGTTACTGGCAGCATGCAATGCGTCCATTGATTGTATCTTGCCGGAATTGGTGCCTTCTTCCAAAAAGTCTCCAATCTTAACAAGTTCGAGGAAATTCTGCCCCATCATGCCCATCATCTTTTCAAAGTAAAATCCTTCTTGGGCCTTGATGAAGTATTAGTCAACTCATTGTCATCTAGCGGGGGTTAGGTTCTGGCAGCCTCTGACCTCCAACGGCGGGCATAGAGCGAACCTATCTGGATTAATTTCGATGTTAAACTGGAAACAGTTCATGAAGTCTTCTGCCATATCTGGCTATTCTCTTTAGTTTCTAGGGTCTTGGCGGGTGTACCACGTGAGTGCCTATCCTGTCTAACTCTTGATCAATAGCTTCATCCTTAATTTCTCATTTCTTCCTACTCCAACAAGCTTGTCGCAGTAGGTCCTCAGTGTGCATGAGGATCACCTGTCCCATCAAAGATGTCAAATTTCGGAGGCTTGTACCTTACTGGCATGTCCACATCAGGGTGTATACACAAATCCTTGTAACCTAGGCTCTCGCTCCCTCAAACGACTGTCACACCTCCTTTTTTTGTTTCCTCAACGCTCGCAACTGCTCGGATACCGACTCTTCCTCTTGGCACTTTGCTTCCCTTTCCATTTTAGCATAATAATCGATTTCATATGGCACTCTAGTCTTGAAGGTCACTTTTAAGGCGGGTTCTGAAGTGGCATATACGGGTGGAACATATCGCTTGTGTGTAGAGGTATGTGCCGTAGGTATATGCTGGGTTTGATTGTTAGCAAAGGTGATGTTGTCACGGGGAGGAATATGAACTAAGTTAGTTTTGACTGGTGGGTTCTGCGGTGTTTGGACATAGTTTGGTACATAAGGGGTATGTATAGGAGGATTTGGTGGGTTTGTGGGGGTTACTGGTGGTACAACCTGAATTGTGGGGTTTGTAGTGACAGTAGTTGGGGTATTATTTGCTTGACGGGTGGTTAAAGAGAAATGATCAGGGATTGCGTCTAGGGAAGGGAAATGGGGTGGTTGTGGAAGCATCATCACGGCCAGATGCGCCAGTTCCCGAATATGTTGTACCTCTTCTCTTAATGATTCCATCTCTTGTGCCATCCTAGCAACATGCTCGTCTTTTTGAGTATCATTCTTTTCACCTGATTCCCCAGGTTTTTGGCTATCACCAAAGCGTGTCCAGTTGGGTCATCAGTCGCAGACATCTTTCCTTTTGATCTCAAGTTGTATGGTTGTTAAGCCAGTTTTTGAGTCAACACAAACCAGCCTCTGTTTTCGGTGGAATAAATAATAAAGCAGTGCAAAAAAATAAAGAAAAAGAAGAGCAGAAGTTAGTTTCAAGTTTTGCACCAAGATAAGAACATAGAGCTGTTAGTTCACTTATTCAAATAAGCCCGTTTTCCTAATATACGAGAGACCTCTCTTTTTTGGAGGTAGGCCTATGTCGTAAATTTTGAGTAACAATCGAATTTTGACATGTTTAGATTCGGAGCAAACTTTTGGTTTTTCATTAAAAATATTTGGATTATAACATGCGGGAGCAATGATTAAAACACTTGTTTTCCAACATCCACAAGAGTACACATTCCCACAGACTTGCCCTTAGGAAATAAAAGGGTACATGATAAATAGTGCAAGATAGGAAAAAGGGGAAATCAACCAGCCACTAGTAGCCATCCCTAGAATCATTTCCCATGTCCTCCTCTTCCGGTTCCTTTTCTGGATATTCCTCAAATTCTTCTTCTTCTTCATCGTTGTTGTATTCAGACACTTCTTTAGGATCTTCTTCTGGTTCTGTTTCAGATTCAATTTGTATATACTCGACCACTCGATTATCATCCTCTGGAGGTGGCAACATATGATCAACTGATCCTGGGACCACTTGCCGATGCATGGAGGTAGTTATGAGATAATGAGGCAAAGTCTCGTGGAAGATTTGTAAGGTTGTTGTTGCATCTTCTAGCCAGGCCACTCCTTCTTTGCTCGGTCGGGCCACATCATCCTCTTTATTGATCCAAACAGTATTCTGGGGTACACCATGAATTCTGACCTATCCACATCATGATTAAGTCACTTCACTCCTCCTGAAGTTTCCTCACCGTTTGGATTGGGATCTGGCCATTGTACTCATCTTCATACAGAGCCATTCCTGACCAGAGGGGTACATCTTGGACCAAACCAAACTTTCTGAGAACTGGTAGAGGTGCATATGACTGAATGACTTTGAGCCCTATCAGCTCTATGAATTACTTCCCAAGGGTCCTCAATATTGCCCTGCCACTCAACCACAAAAGCTTCCAGTTTACCCATTCTCCACTCAGATTTATCAGCATTTCTCTCAATTCTTCCTGCTCGTGTAGTGAGACCCAGTGCCTCATTCTCTCATTGTGACTTCTAATCAAATTGCTGACACCCACAAAATAGTCGATAGTGGCCTCTCTTTAAAAGAAGTGTTCCGTGGCCCATATTTGGAGTAACAAGTTGCATACTTTGAAGAAGTTGTACCCTCGGGAACATGCAGACAGTGCTCTGAGAGTTTCTTCCAATATCATAGGCACTAAGGTGACTTGGAGATTACCTCTAATTATTTCCAAGACCACAGCTAGTAACTTGATGTTGATTCTCCCTCTACTCTGTGGGAAAACCACTAACCCTAGTAATGCCAAAGAGAATGTCAATGGACAGAGACTTTCCTAGTTGCCTGATCACATTGGAACTCCCTCAGGTACCACTCATATCCCTCTCGATGTCCAAATCTATCAAATAATTGGTCTAAGATCACCCATCTATTTTCAATGTTCCTCAGACTTCGTCTACCTGCCAAACCCAAACCGTCGAGAAATCTATGGCCATGCATGGTAACTGGAGGTATCGCCTTCCTCCTAGCAAATGGTAGCTCTGTGAAAATAGTGATCTCTTCTAGCATTGGCACCAATTCATAGTCAACGAACTTGAAAACCACTTTGGTTGGATCCCAGATCTATCAGCAACCTGGTAAGAACCTTATCAACCTGGATGTTTAGTAAAGCAGTCAATGCTCCTAAGTGCGTCTTGATCTCATCTCCATGGTCTCGGCGGATCTTCTTTTACCATTGTTTTAGATTATGCGGTGCTCCCATAACCATATTGATTTCGGGTATGTTCTGGTTGATTTCCATTCTGAAGATGTGAGAAAGAGGTTTGATAAGTGTTTACTCCAAATCTTAAGCGTCTCATCGGGATTAGTTCATCGTTCCACAAAAGTCATGTCGTTGGGTGCATAACCCGTTGATATTAGGGTGGCTTTCCTAATTATAAGTCGATGCCAAGGACCGACTCACCTCATGTTTATGCAGTATGACCTATATTTTCTAGAGTAGAGTCGTCATGTTGTTGCACCCTATTTTGCACGAGTCAAAACAAGAGTCAACTAGTGGTTTCCATGTTGATGATTAAAGAGATGGGCCACATAATATTTAATGGTATGCGAGGGTACCTATTTAAATCATTATTCTATTAGTCTGCTAACCAATGAGATTTGGGTAAGGGTTCTTGTTCTTCTAAGGGAAAGGTGTTAGGAACCTCCTAGAATCTACCTAAGGTAGCTCCATAGGACTTAGACTAGGTTTAGAAAATTAAATGTCTATATTCTACTTGGTTAGTGCTTAAAAGTGTATAGTTTACCCTATGTCATGTTTAAAACTTGTAATTTTGAAAGGAAGATAGTATATGTATTTTGAAAAGAGAATGCGAGTTTCATTTGTGAAAGCCTTGAAAAGTGTCCATACTTGTGTAATTGAAAGAACTTTTGAAAGTAGACTTATAATGCTTTACTTGTAAACTTTGTAAGTATGGCTCGGTGTAAAAATACTTTACTTTTGAAAATCGATGGATGTTAGTGTAACCTTAGTGAAGTAAGGGTTATTAAAGAAATAAACTTTCGATATACCTTAAGGATCGATTTACTTGTATGCAAGCTTAGAAGAAAATCATTTGAAGTTCTTTGACCGCGATTATATCCGCTTGGTTTGTACAAAAACTTGATTTGGAAATCATTTGCATGATTCTGGCCTTTTAAATGAAAGAGGATCGTCAACTTTTCAAATCTGTTTTGAACTTCAAATTTCCATTCAAACGGTTAGTATAAAAGTAAAAACTGTATAGTAGAAGTAATTTAAACATGTTGAAGTTATTCATCTAATATAAGAAAAAGTAATTCTTTTTTAGTTACCTACGATTTTTAGCTTGCCTAGGTTTCTAAAGTAATTCTAATAGATAAAAGAGAAAAATATTCACTCAATATTATCAGTGTCATATACACATAGAAACAACATCAAATTTATATAAGCGATAAAGGAAAGGAAGTTGGACTCATAGTTTTGGCCTAAATAAAGTTAGGCTTAGCGGACGACGAACAGCAGCAACAACTTCAATGACTTCGGACTCAAGGGCTAGAACTTGAGCCTGAGTTCTTGCAAACTCAACAGACCCATTTCGGTCACATGTGAAAAAACGAAAGGAAGGCATTAATGATCATGCCCAATATGACACTTAAATACAAGTAAGATCAATGCAAGGCCCAAAATAAAACTGTAATATGTACTGGTAATTAAGAGATACAATACAATTAATGTAAAGTCAAAAATAGAGTAAATAGATTTGTAGTGAAGCCTTTCTTTCATTTAGCACTAAACCTAAAGAGACTAACAAATGTCCATGATTAAAGGCTTAAGGTAAATTTCGTTTATGGCCAAGACACCCTTTGGATCCCTGGCACATCAGAATTCACAAGGGTCTTAGGGACCCCGAGAAATGTTTGTGTCAGGGTGAGTATCTCAACCACAAATTAGATCTTACTCCTAAATACCTTTAACCACTCACACTTAATCTTCCCTATAGGTTTAAGTACCAATGACGCATACCCTGTAGTTTTCAATATAAGAGTAACAATAACACAAAAGTTAAAGCATATTTACTTCTCACATAAACTATACAAAATGTTACCATGAACATGAGATAACACATAATACCAAGGAGATCACAATCCAAACCCAAATATGTAGTACACTGTCAACAATTACCAATATGCATAAGGGATACCCAGAGAAACCAAGTGGGCATTTGGACATAAGAATTATAAAATTCCAAAAAAAATAAAAAAAAATTTCAAGTGAAAATGGTATTTGAAAATCAGAGTTGTGTTTGGACATGAATATAATTTTGTGTTGTTTTCGAAGTTTTGTAAAAGATCTGAATGAATTTTGTAAATAACTTTTTGGAGTTTTTCAAAATTTCGAAAAATTCCAAAATTCATCTTAAGTGAAAATTGACAATTTTATGGCCAAACACTGATTTCGAAAAAAAAGTAAAACAATTTCGAAAAAAAATGAAAAACTTCTTATGTCCAAACAGGCTCTAATTACAGGTGCAAACAAAAGAAGGGGATACTAGCAGTTTATTTCAGAAACCCAAATAGTTTAGTCATGTAGCTGAAAGAGTAGCGAAAATACATAGTTCAAGCTTACAGAAGTCCTTATCACAATATCTTAACAGCCTCAGTTCAAATTAATCAGGGGTTCATCCATAGACTAAGGCTTAACTTCTATTAGACGTATGAGTTAACAGCTTCATTTGGAATCTCTAAAGAGCATTAGCAGGGATGTTTATGCAAGTTGACAGGTCAATCTTATCGTAAGAACATGACATGATTACTTTCCCTTTAAAAGCTCTTAATCTCATACTCATAATAATTTCATTAAGAGTTAAGGCACACTGCTATACTCAGGCAGAGCAGATAACATCAAGAGTTTATCTTAAGTCCACAAGTCAGTCACAGTTAACTTATGTAAGCTTCGTAAGGTTCAGTTATAATGGAGGCACATGCATGAGCATGAAGGACAAGAAAAAGGTCTATTTTAAAACAAGAATGAGTGCAGAATCCTCAAGGGATGGCATTCAAATACATACATGAGACATTCTAACTGTCATTATAGAAGTTCAGGGCAATGAAAGTTTTATATTAATTAGGCATGGAACAACTATACAAGTTAAGAGTGATAACTTAGTCATGATGAGGTTCAGTTCAGTATGCCAACACAATAGGTGAAACTCAAACACCACAGATATAATTTTAACCAAGTTTCTAGGGCATAGCTTAAAACTAGGTGAATAGCAGTTGTCAGAATACACATAAAAATAACTGCAAAAACTTAGTAGGACTTAATCCAATTGTTTCAGAACATATTTATATAGTGAAATTTCAGATATGATCACACAATCGTGTCAGTTAGAAAATCTTTACAATAATGTCTCAAGAGATCTCAGAATCATACATGTGAAGAAAGAAGGCAACTCAGACAACTAAACTAATATGCTTTAACTAAGATGCCAGCCTTATATTCAGCGTAAATGTTCATGGCAATTTTGGTTAAGTCTATCGGGCAAACAACCTCAAGTGTATGATATCGGTCAACAGATAACACCAAGGCAGAATCAGTATAGCATGCATGAAGGCCATAGCAGAACATCAAGGAAGTCTAAAGTCAGAACAAGTGTAAAAGGTCATTAAGACTCTTTAGCTAGTTATAGGAGTTTAATCACACAGATTGTTCAATCTAGAGCAGTACTCATTAAGGTCACACAATAAACGATCAGTACTGACTTGAGACATACAATACAAAAGCATAACAATTTATTATGAATAGAGACAATCGATTATAAACTAATAAAAAACATCATAAGCAGAGATACTCTATAGAAAATAATAGGATAAACATGACTTCAGCTTGAGCAGTTAAGAAAGAGTAGGAGTCGACATATACTGACCTTTCATTGAGTAGCAAACCAAACAAGGATTTTTCTTAGCCGTTTAGGAATCAAAGACTTAAAGCCAAATCAGTGAGTAAACTCATAACCGGAAAGAGAAATCAAAAAAATCAATTAAGAACCCCAGACTTCGATTTTTGCTAATGTGAATTAAAAGTTTAGGTGTAGTTGGTGATGTTTCCGTTGTTAGGTCGTGTTAGGTATGAGAATTGAAGTCTCCATTTTATAGTGACTTAGGGTTTCAATAGATTTGAATCTAGGTAGTGCAGAGTGATGATTTCCAGGTGACGCAAGCAAAATCGAGTGAAAATCTAAGAGACGGAGGGGAAAATCAGCGGGGATTTAACCGAGAGGAGGAGGTTGACCGTTGAAGAAAAAACCCTTTGGACAAAGCCCAGAAACCCAGAGGTCATTGCATTTGACCTCGGAACCTCGAATAAACATAATGAAACTCTGAGATATGCTCATGCATGCTCTGATTTGATAGAGTACAAAAAAATTCTGGAGACTCGAAATTTCATCTCTAGGATTTCAGATTCGGGGTTATTGATTTTGTGTGATGAAACGGGAATAAACCGGCGAGATTCACGGAGTCAAAATACAAAATAGATAATTTTCTGGTCGACTTGAGACCTTGCACGAATTTGTGCAAGATTTTTTGATTGATTAGGGTGATGGGAGTTGAAAGAATAAACAGAGGAAAGGGAAAGGGGGATGGCTGAATCAATGAGGGAAATGATTTTAGGGATTGGGGTTAGACCGGCTGGTCTCTAAGTTAAAATGGAAGGGAAAGACCTGGGTCGTTGGATCTTTGATCGACATCCCTAATAATTCAAGGGTTAAAGGATTATTATGGCGAAATATACGGGCCATTGGATATCCGTGTTTCAACGACTGAGATTGGGTCTGAGAGGTGTTAAAATTAAAGGAAAAATCAAGATAAAGCGTGGGCCGTTAATCAAATGAATTAATGGCTCAGATGGAGCTTCTTATGTGAGTAGTGGAGACGGGTGACGTGGTACGATTTGATTGGTTCGGGGAGGTGGCATGGATTGCCAAAGTGGAGTAGGGAGCGGACCTGGACTGGGTCATATTTGATTTGGGTTTGTGTATTGGGCTGTTTTTAATTTATCAAATAGCCATTTCGTATTTAATTGGGCAATTGCAACTGTAGCCTATTTAGCCTTTAACCTCTCTAAAATTAATTTAATTAAACTTAATTAATTTTAATAAAATATAATTAAAAAGTCATCAAATACACTACCAATTACTGTAATTAATTAATTATTAAAATATCTTATTTTCCAATTTATGACACTAATCTCGGATTATTTTGAAATATTAGGCTAATTCGCTAAAATTAAGAAATAACTTTTAAAATCAATTATAAGACCTATGTAATGAATATAAAGGTTATTTTAATTGTCTCAAAATAGTAAGAGTAATATATTTATAATTATATAATACTAAATTATTGATTTTATCATTATTAATTACTTAATTTATATAAAAATAGGTATTATTGATTAGAAAATAGTTTCAACATATTTATTGTAAATCATTAAGTATAAATAAATTAATTTTAAAAAGGAGGGTCAAAATAGGTCGTCAATAGTAAGGATGGGGCTCCAAGGGACTGCGACGGTCATGCAACTCTACCTTGAATCCTCATGATCAGTGTAAGCATTCACTCCCTAGGTCCGCTGCCTCCAATACCTAGATCCGCACAAAATGTGCAGAAGTATAGTATGAGTACACCACAATCAATATCCAGTAAGTATCACGATTAACCTCGGTGAAGTTATGACGAGGTTCAAGTCATATTATACTCACTAGTCAAATAACCTATGCAATATATCAATAACTGGCAACAGAATATGTAACGAAAAACAATATGAACAACCTCGTTAGAACATGTGATAAAAACTTGACGTAGAAATCCATCTTTGGAAACAAATCATCAAATAGAAGTGGAGGCATATGATAGCATGTCAAATTCAACTAACATCTCATTAAAATACATGACATAGTTTTAAGAAAACATGTATATGATCAAAATATCATCCCTGTTTCATCTCATGAATATTATCAAGAGAAATCACTCCCAAATTATCACATAACATCATTAATAATACTGCCTTTATTTTGTCGCATATGCAAATAACAATAAATGCCATCCTTATTTAGCCACATGCACATATCACCACCCTTATTTCTCCACATAGACAACCCAAGAAAATGCCACCCTCTTTTAGCTTCATGCGCACAACAATAATCACAATCGCAAAACAAAGACCTAGTGCCAACACCTAATCAATTCGCCCAATATATCCTCATGTGCAATAAATATCACAAAATAATAATTCTAGACTTAGCTCATAATTTAACAATAAGGTACATAAGGACATGACAATAATAAAATACGGATGTGTGTTCAACATATAAAGCATGACTACGGCTAAATCAATTGTAGTGATCGTATTCAAGTGGCCACAAAGCGATTAAGCATGTTTTATTTAAAGCACATCCTCAAATTAAGGCATATTAATAGCCTAAGGTCTAATCCGGTCATAAGCCACACATAGCACGTGTGTACACGCTCTCACCTTGTGTACATGTCGTTTTTCACATAATACGAATAAACAATTAAGGCCAAATTCGAATAGGTATTTTTCCTACACAAGGTTAGGTAAGATACTTACCTCAAACAAGCCAAATCAATACTCTAGAAATGCCTTCCCATGTGAAACGACCTATGAACGACTCGAATCTAGCCAAACAAAACCCAATAACATCGAACAAAGTTATAGGAATTGATAACAAGTAATAAAGCTCCAATATTTATCAATTAGCAAACATCAACCAAAAAGTCAACCAGGGCCCATTTCCTGGAATTTGACAAAAGTCACAAATCACGACTACCCATTCATATACGAGTCCAAATATAAAAGTTTCATCCAAAACCGACTCCACATCGGGGTTCAAATCTCCATTTTTTCACTTTAGAAAAGTTTTATTAAAAGCTCCAATTTCTCTCTTGGATTCACCAATCAAATGCCAAAATCAAAGAGAGAATCATGAATAATAATCAATTACGAGTCAAGTACACTTACCCAATTTAGTTGTGAAAAACGCCTAAAACATCGCTCAAATCCGAGCTCCCAATCTCAAAATATGATAAAATAAACCAAACCTTCGATTAAAATAACACTACCCAGCGATTCCACTTTTGTAGAATAAATGCTCGCTTTCGTGAAATAATGGCTCGCATCTGCGAGTTCACTAACTCCCCGACCCTCTGCTCCTGCGAAGCACACTCGCTTCTGCATACCAACAACTACACCTACGCCCAAAGCTCCACACCTGTGGACACTACTGGCTTCTGCCTTCCTTCGCATCTGCGGCCTCTTGTTCGCAGATGCGGACTAGGACCTGCACAATATACCTCACAGGTGCAAAACACCAGTAATAGAACTACCGAACAATATCGAAGTGATCTAAAACTTATCTGAAACACATCCACGCCCCTGGGACCGCGTTCAATTATACCAACCAGTTCTAAAATATAACTGTCACGACCCAAAATCCATTAAAGTCCATGGTGACGCCTAACGCTGCTGTCAGGCAAGACAACAATTAAATAATTAACTTCATTAGTCATTTTAGTACTTTTGAAATCATAATTTCCTTCGATTAATATGTAAGAGATGAAATTTACAAGTGAGTGGCAATATTTTTACAACTTTAATACAGAACAACTCAAAAGCATCCACAAAACCCGTTTTCACGAGTGCATGAGCACCAACTAGGAAGTAAAACAAAATACAACATCTGTCCGAAATACAAATAGGACAGGAAAAATACAAATAACTCTGGAGGAGACTTTAATGGCTGCGGATCGTATCCTGAAATGCAGCTCGCGGCAAGTCCCCCGCATCATTCGTGCCTCTGTGCCCAAAGGACCACCAGACATAAAGGTACCTGCACAAAAATGTGCAGCAAGTATAGTATGAGTACGTAAATCCACGCGTAGCTAGTAAGTATCTAGCCTAACCCCGGAGGAGTAGTGATGAGGGGTCAAAATCGACACTCACTAGTGGTCCAATAATATCAGGTACAGTAAGGAGGTGAACAAATATGAGGCAGAGTAAATAAATGAAATACACAAGTGTAAACATGTGGTACAATTATCCTCCTTATAATAAACTCAAGCTCTTAATTAGCAAGTTCCTCCTCAACTGGAGCATATATATATATATATATATAAATGGGCCTCACCAAATAGGTTGTTATAATTCGAATCAGGAAAAAACTCACAGATACTCTGGCTTCTTGCCAAATATTATGCGCGATTCCATGAGGATATTTTTATAGAAATGCCGAGGCGTACGACCCGATCCAATATAAGAATTTAAACTATGCACTGTCGAGGGTCGAATGAAACGAACCATAGATGCATCTATTAAACTGCCGAGGCGAACGGCCCGCTCCCATGAGAGTGTGGTACATAAGTCCTGCCGAAGTGAACGGCACGATCCCATAAGAAGTAAAATACATAATCCAGCCGAGGAGAACGGCCTGATCCCATTAGAATAAGAGGCTTTGACAGGTCCTTGAACCCACTCATGAATAGACGTGTGAGTTGTAATTTCTTTAACAAAAACCTTTCAATGAAACATATATATATCCCGAAAACATGCCGTAAAGGGAGTAACATTATTCGGTAACTAATCATGAACTCGTGAAGTCTCTACAAAAGCAATTCTAGTCTCAAGTAGTAATGCAAAATAGAGGAATTTAATAAGTGCGAGACTGCTCAAATAGTACAGCTATAGCATGATGTGAAACTAAGTCTACCCGGACAATAACATGAATCTAACTACGTACGGACTCTCATCACCTCGTGCGTACGTAGTCCCCGCAACAAGTTGCACACATTAAATATATCACCTAGGGGTAGTTTTCCCCTCACAGAGTTAGACAGGAGACTTACCAAAGCCCTCTAGCACCTCAAACTGATGTCCGTCGCTCCAAAACTAGTCAAACAATGTGCAAACCAATAAATATATACTCTAATACTCATAAAAAATTAATTTAGACAAATTTCCAACTCCGTTCGAAAATCCGATAAAGCAACCCTTGGGCCAAGTGCCCGAATTTCGTAACTTTTCAAAGATAAACATTACCCATAACATTATGAAATCAAATATGTGATTTATTTTCAATTCCACGCTCAATTCGTGGTCAAAATCTAAAAAATATCAATTTCTAGGTTTTCTACCAAACCCCCCAAATTTTCCACAATTTTTCATGAATTTCCATGTTAAAATCTATATAAAATCCAAGTATTTAACTTGCAATAGGTAGGAATCACTTACCTTGACATAGATGATGAAGATGGAGCTCCACAATCTCTCCTAGGTCGACTCCCATGGAGGAAATGAGATAAAATGAACCAAACCCATTTTTGCAAACTTATACACTGCCCAGGCGACTGATCAAGGCCAAACCTACACCACTATAGAGTAGCGAGGATGGTCGATGCAGTTTTACCCAACGAGGTCGGGATCGATTTCCACAGGGAGTTAATTTGGCTTGGAGTAGGGTATCTAACTAATCTATATGTGCGTATTGTTCCTAATTGCACTTCCAAACATTGTTGTGATTGATTCTATTCTAATTTTATACTATTGTATGCTAAGTGTAAGTTAAGTACTATATTTTTGGTGAAAGTTTTCAAGTGTTAAAAGCCACTAGGGAAGTGACTTCCACCTAGGTGAGTATCTAATGGGTATCAAGAATCTATGACAAGCTTGTTATGATTGGGGTCGTGATTTAACCATCAAAAAGAAAGGAAAATTTCAGCTTTCCTAAGGTGACTTCATCAAGCATCAATTGGGACTAACAATTACCCTCAACACAAATGAATTATCAACAACATTATGCTATGACTTCTTGAGTTCCATAGTTCTAATGTGTCACAAAAGCATCAAGAGTTGACTCAATTCATCAAGGAAGCTCGCTCTCTCACGTAGGTCATTGTGGATCCCAGACTCCTCCTCCTCTACTCTCCATGAGCTAATCTCACCTTATAGAATGTGACACTCAAAACAGGGATTGTAAAGAAGTGTGTTCATCGCTCTCAAAAGAATGTCACAAGTCCGACTCTAAGTACCATAAGCTTGACCCTCATGTAAATCACCACTAATGTAAGCTCACTCAACTTGAAATCCAATAGAGCTTTAGCGGGATGTAATGAAGGCTTTTTGGATCAAGGTAGGGCATAATGAACTATGATGGTATCATCTTTCCTTAAGCACTCCATTTTCTCATTTCAGCTCGTACTTTCTTGACTCTTTTGAGTCATTTTCTTCTTCCTTAGGGGAACTAGAGAGACACATTGTCACTCTTTCTTCTTCATGACAATCATTTTTCTCCTCTCTTTTTTTTCATGCCTTTCAACATTGTTTTCTTGAATCCTTTCAACCTTTACTTTCTTTTTAACATGCTTCTTTTTGGTTTTTCATCCTTTTCTTTGCCTTTCTTTTTCATCAATTCTTTTTGTTCTTTGAACCTTTCATCACTTTGAAATTCCTCGTCTCTCCCCCAAACTTATATTTTTGCCAAATGTTCATCATGAATGCTAAGGAAAGATTGGGTTCCAAGAGAGAGTCATTATAAAATGGATGATGGCTTGTAATGTGGTTATTGAATGAAAAAGGCTTAGGCTCAAAGGGGTTGACTAAGGATATCATAATGGTAGGCTACGGAAGTTTTCAAAGTTCAAATGGGACCAAGGAGAGCCTATAATCACTTCTCAAGTCGAACTACACTTAGAATTTCGCCTAGAAAAATATTCAAGGTAAGTTCTAGACTTGTTGGCACGGGACTTGGACTTGCAATTCAATACCTCACCTCTCAAGCTACTGGATTGTTAAAGAGAATAGAGTCGAGGGCCCACAACAACCCTAGCTAATATTGAAGACCACAGATGGCTCACAGAAACCACTTGATGATAGTTTTAGTCAACTCAAGAGTCTAAAGGTCATAACTAGAGCTAATCTCGTCAACAAACTTGTCTCTAACCATGAAGTCAAAGGTAAATGCATTAGTGCCAAGTGAAGCCTACTTGAGACACTTTTATTCATTACTACTATATATCAAACAGAAAGAAAAACAGACTCAACCCCTTACGAAGGTTGTCATGCCATCCATCATTGGGAAGAGCCACCCGTTCACACAACATCCACCTTTGGAAAGAACCGTGGAATTAAGAAAACCAAAGGCTTATTGATCACACAGAAATGTAAAAAGAGGCTACAAACTCAAAAAGAAGCTACTAAAGGAAGTAAGAAGCTAAGTTATTAAGGAAAATTACAAAAGAAGTTATAAAGTAAAATACGGAAAGTAAAATGAATATGTACAATAGGGGAGTGAAATGAATATACACAAAATGGGGATGAATATATACATGGAATGGTAAAGTTGTATACATACCAAAAGTGAAAAATAACGAAAATGAAAATAACGATAAGTAAAAATAAAGAAAAATAGTATCATAATTATTACATGCCAGTCATCAAAGTCATCAAATCAAAATAAGATTGTCCTCAATGCTAAGAGTAAAAATAAGATCAGGGGAGGGATAGAGAGTAAATAAAACTCCCTATGTGGTCTCTGTCTGCATGGGATCAGGTACTCTGGTAGGGTCCTCAGACTATGTAGGCTCATCAGCTCCATTAGGATCCTCTAACTGAATCTCCAAGTCCTCGATCTGGGGTACCACAAATCTTCTCACCGGCTCTCTGTCAGCCTCCTGCTCTGATGCCTTTGCTGTTTGTGCTGCCAGGGCAGTCTCCTCCATAAGGAGGTCCAAAATATCTCCGGCAGAAGTAAGCTTCTCCACCTCCTTCTTTAACAACTCTTGATTCTTCTTCACCTTCTTGACCTGTTTTCTCATCTCCTTGATTACCTTTTCATGAGTACCCAGAGTCTCCAGAATTTTATTTTGGTTGTCAAGGATCTTCTTCCATGAATCCTCCACTGATGGAGGCATCTGAAGCTGCGTTGGAGCTACCTGTGTTGCGACTGCACTAGATAAGACAGATAGCTTTGATGTAGCTACCTACATCTAGTTGTTGATACTGGATAAAGTCTGATTAACCCGCAGTGCAGTTTGAGGGTAAGCTGAGGAGGAAGGCACAGATAGTAAGGTAGAGATAGATTGGCCGGATGAGGGAGGTAGCATTGCAGCCGAAAGAACCCTCCGTTGTGGAAGGCTCGGACCGAGTGTCCACTACCCTTGGCTCTTCAGACTGGCCAGTGGAGGTTGTGGCTTTGCCTTTGGACTTCGGGTTGTCTGCTCCCTGAAGGCTGTACCAAGAGAAGGTCCTTTTCGACTTCACCTTCGTGTCAAAGTGTCTCCCCTCAACCTCCTGGTCCTCTAGGTACATAGTGATGAAATTGGGGTAAGGGTAGGACCTTTCTTCCTTCCCGGCTACCTTGGATATGTTCTCGGCCATGAGGTTCCCCACATTTATTGGGTACCCTGCCATGATGGACGCTATGAGGATCGCCCGGGAGACTGGGATATCACTGTCATGCTGAGATGGGTCTAGCCGGCTGCAAACGAAGGTGAACCACCCTTTTGCTTCAAAGCTCAGAGTGTTTCTAGCAATTTGGACCCCAGGTGTAAGCCAAGCCGGTGTTGTCCGAGGGATGGCTATCACCTCTGCAAGCCATGGACAAACTGCCTCATCTAATTCCACCTTCTCCAAGTACAGGGATTCATCCACATCATTGAACCCGGCATATGTGTTCAGTGTTTTGCCATCAAATCTGATCTTCCGGTTTCGTACCTTAGTCACATAGGTGCCCTTTTTGATGTGGGCAACATTGGAATAGAATTCCTTGACTAGGTACTCATTTTCTTCCGGCAACTTGCTAGTGAAGAATTTCCTCCCCACTCTTTCATCAAATTGTCTCTTCACATTCCGGTTGTGAGGGAGTTTGCTCAAGGGTGAGCGACCTTTGTGGCCACCATTCCCGAAATTTGTGCTAGGCCTTCTCACTCACAAACCTATCTTGCCACACTCCCAGCTTCCTTGATCTAATCAACCCCCCCCCCTCATGGGTATCACCACATCTCCCGTCATTCGGGACATCTTTTTCATCATCAATATTAATTGGAGCCACTGTTGAGGTCGGAGTTGCAGCAGGTGGGCAGGTGGTGTCGAAGTCTCACTACCTCCTCCTGAGCCATCAGATGACCCAGACAAGGAGGTAGATTCATTGACGAGGTGGTAGGGCTGTGATTGAGCCTCTTGTTGGGGTTGTGCAGCTTCCCCTTCAGAAATCTCCCGGGAGGGGACATATTCACTAGTCTTAGAAGAGTCGAGAGTGGGTCTTCGGAGGGTTTGCTTCTTGCCAATGACCCTTTGAGGTGCTAAGGGTGCAGTTTGTTTCCCTCTACCATGGCCTCGGGAGGATTCTCCCCTCCCTTGTGATTTCTCAAGACCGCCACAAGATCGCACCATTATCTGCATACACAATCAGTGAAACCTCATTAGTATTGTGGTTCAATCAATCAGCAAAGGAAAGCAGATGAAATGATCACAGTATTTCTCAAAGTAGGGGTCCGCTGACAGGGTAAAAAGGAGCGCGGCCGCGGAAGGGTCATCGCGGTCCGCGTAAAAAGGAGTGCGGTCGCGAAAGAGTTGGGACCAGACTACCAACTATCTGAACATTGGTTTCCGCTGACCGCGGAATAATGGGCGCGGCCACGAAACAACAGACGCGGACCGCGTAAAAATGAATGCGACCGCAGAATCAATTTGTTAATCCTTTGAAGCTCATGCACGCGGTTCGCGAAATTATGGATGCGGCAGCATAAAGTCAACCGCTGGCCGCGGAAAAATCACCGCGTCCGCGAACATATAAGCCTACACAGTTCGCACAAAAACATGAACGCGGACCGCGTAATTTGGACCGCGGTCCGCGAAATTCAAATCATACTGGAATTGATGAATTATTTAAGACCTGGGGTTTCACTTAGTGCAAATATTTAGGTAATTAACAGGCATAGTGAACAACCCTATCCCCCATTAGGCATTAAACATTACCCACATGCAATTTTAGCATCAATCAAGAATCATTTTGATATCATGACATGTGTTAAACCCTAAAAAAAAAAAAAGTAAAACTAGAAGAAAGGAAAATCAAAAGATGAAATTAATGTAAAGATTTGAGCATACCAGATGTGGATTTGTAGTAGGAAATTGCTTCTTAATTAATGAGATATGAAACTGAAAGTGTAAGAAGGGGAAGATGAGCATTGGTCTATTTCGGTGAGAGTGTGGGGTTCGAAAAGTGTAAAAGTCCTAAGGACTTCCTATTTATACCAACCCCAGAGGTCCCACCGACTTACCTGAGCGCGGTCCACGAAATTCCACCGCGGTCCGCGCTTTTTACTTTTTGAAGAGCCTTTTCAGAAACAGGTCCGCTGAGAGCGGATTAACGGGTGTGACTACATAAGATCAGCGCGGACCGCGAAATTACGAACGCGGGCACGAATACAACTTCAAAGAGTTGATATTCTGGACTTTTCAAGTACGCGTCCACTGACAATTTGTGCCCGCGAAAATCTCTCGCTGACCACAAAATTTTGAGCGCGGTTCGCGTAATTCCCACACTTAGGCAAATGTTTCCAGCAACAGTCTTGCACTGCACAAATAATTCCTACACAAAGCTCACAACCAGTTAGTTCAAAATAAAACCTGATCTAAGAAGAAAATCAAAAAGAAAGAAAAACATATGGGTTGCCTCCCAAGAAGCGCCTGATTTAACGTCGCGGCACGACGCATGTTACTAACATCATTGGAAATTGATCAAGGCCACCACATGGCTGTCATCAAACTTGCCGAGGTAATGCTTCACTCGGTGCCTATTAACTCTGAAGATTTCACCATTTTTGTTTTTCAAGTCAAGAGCACCAAACGGAGTCACGTGCACCACCTCAAAAGGGCCACTCCATTTTGACCTGAGCTTTCCCGAAAATAGTCGTAACCAGGAGTTGAAGAGAAGAACCAAATCACCCTCCTTGAATTCCTTGTTCCGGGCATATTTGTCGTGCAAGTACTTCATCTTGTCCTTATATAAGGACGAGCTGGAATAGGCATGAAATTGGAACTCATCTAATTCATTGAGTTGCTCCACCCGGAGATTGGCTGCAATATCCCACTCAAGATTTAACCTCTTCAGTGCCCATATGGCTTTATGCTCTAATTCAACCAGCAATTGGAATGCTTTCCCAAATACCAACCGGTACGGAGACATACCGATTGGAGTCTTGTACGTAGTCCTATAAGCCCACAAAGCATCGTCAAGTTTCTTTGACCAATCCGTCCTATTTGCATTGATAGTTTTTGATAATATACTCTTTATCTCCCTGTTGGAGACCTCAACTTGTCCACTAGCCTGGGGATGATAAGGGGTTGACACCTTATGATTGACACCATACTTGGAAAGTAAAGTGTCGAAGGCCTTATTGAAGAAATGAGAACCCACATCACTGATGATTGCCCGAGGAGTGCCAAACCGTGTGAAGATATTTTTCTTTAAGAATGCCACCACACTCCGTGCCTCATTGTTGGGCAAAGCCACGGCTTTAACCCACTTGGAAACATAATCAACAGCCACCAGAGTGTAAGTGTTACCACACGAACTCACAAAAGGCCCTATGAAGTCTATGCCCCACACGTCAAAAATATCGATCTCAAGAATAGTGGTGAGATGCATTTCATCCTTCTTGGAAATTCCACCAGCTCTTTGGCATTCACCACATCTCTTAAAAAGCTCACTTGCATCTTTATACATGGTAGGCCAATAAAATCCACAGCAAAGAACCTTTGAAGCAGTTCTCGCACCACCATGATGACCACCGTAGGGCAAGGAATGGCAAGCATCAAGAATATTCATTTGCTCCTCTTCCGGGACACATCTCCGGATCACACCATCATTGCAAATATTGAAAAGATAAGGCTCGTCCCAATAATAATCCAAGCTATCCCGTTTGAGTTTCTTCCTTTGGTTAGAAGATAGCTCACTCGGGACAATCCCGTTTGAGTTTCTTCCTTTAATGCAATCTTCATTGAACTTTGCATCCTTTTTCTAGCAACTTACACAAGGGGTTCACCACTTTTGAGAAATCCTTGATGAACCTTCGGTAGAACTCCGCGTGCCCAAGAAAGCTCCTAAATCCCTTGACAGAACTAGGAGAAAGGAGTTTTGAAATAACTTCAATCTTCGCTTTGTCCACTTCAATACCGTTCTTTGAGATCTTATGGCCGAGGATAATGCCCTCCTCGACCATAAAGTGGCATTTTTCCCAATTAAGCACTAGGTTGGTCTCTTCACATCGAGTCAATACTTTGTCAAGATTATCCAAGCATTCTTCAAATTAGTCCCCCACAACACTAAAATCATCCATGAACACTTCGAGGAATTCCTACACTATATCCGTAAATATTGCCATCATACACCATTGAAAGGTAGCCGGTACATTTCATAAACCAAATGGCATCCGTGAGAATGCAAATGTGCCATACGGACATGTGAAGGTGGTTTTATCTTGGTCTTCCGGTGCAATGAGAATCTGGTTGTACCCTGAGTGCCCATCCAAAAAGCAATAATAGGCACGCCCGACAAGTCTGTCCAACATTTGATCAAGAAAGGGTAATGGAAAGTGGTCTTTGCGGGTCACTTTGTTCAGCTTTCTGTAGTCCATACATACCCTCCATCCGGTGACAGTACGAGTAGGGATCAACTCATTTTTCTCATTTGTGACAACAGTCATACCCCCTTCTTCGGCACACATTGTACCGGTGAAGTCCATGAACTATTCGAAATAGGGTACACAACCCCTGCATCAAGCCACTTGATAATTTCCTTCTTGATGACCTCTTGCATAGCCTCGTTCAACATCCTTTGATGTTCCATGGAGGGTTTGGAATCATCCTCTAGTATAATTTTATTCATGCAAAAGGTGGGGCTTATACCCCAAATGTCAGCCAAAGTCCATCCAATTGCCTTTTTCCTTCTTTGAAGCACCACAAGGGTGGAGTCTACCTGCACGTTAGTTAGGCAAGCAGAAAGAATAACAGGTAATATGGAAGAAGGGCCTAAGAATTCATACCTGAGGTGTGAAGGCAAAGGCTTCAACTCCAATTTTGGTGGCTCCTCGATTGAGGGCTTTGTTGGTGGAGTCTTCCGATTTTTCAAGTCCAAGGAACGTTTACGGGGCCCATATGAGTAGGATCTCATTCCTTGCAATGCATTTACACATTCCTCATGGTTTAACAATACAGATTCCAAAGGGTCTTCCACATTGATCATGGCAATCGTGTCATCAACTATCACCTCCGTCACAAGATCCACAAAAGATAAAACTTCATTGCTATTTGGTTGCCTTATTGATTTGCACACGTGGAATACAACTTTTTCATTGCCCACTCGGAAGGTGAGCTCCCCTGCTTTCATATCAACCAATGCCTTCCTTGTTTCTAGGAAAGGTCTCCCCAATATTATAGGCACCTCATAGTCAACTTCGCAGTCAAGAATCACAAAATTAGCAGGCAAAATAAACTTGTCGACCCGGACTAGAACATCATCAATAATACCAAGCGGCCTTTTCATTGTTCGATCCGATATTTGTAATCTCATGGAAGTAGCTCTTGGTTGTCCAATACCTAGTGTCTTGAACACGGAATATGGCATCAAATTAATACTTGCTCCCAAATCACACAAGGCTTTTGCAAAATCGGCGCTATCAATGGTGCATGGAATTGTAAAGGCACCAGGATCTTCAAGCTTTGGATCCATCGAGTGCACACTGGCACTCACTTTATGAGTCATTTTGATGGTCTCACAATTCATAGATCTCTTCTTAGTTACCAAGTCCTTCATGAACTTGGCATATCCCGGCATTTGTTCGAGAGCTTCCACCAAGGGCACATTGATTGACAAACTTTTCATCATCTCAATAAACTTCTTGAATTGGTTTTCATTATTTTGCTTTGCAAGCCTTTGAGGATATGGTGGAGGAGGCCTTGGCAAAGGGGCCTTGGCTTTAGGTACTACCATTTTCGGTATGTCTATCACATGTTCCCTAGACGGGTTCACATCATTTTGAGTCTCCTCCATGTTGTCATCAATATCGATCCTCACTTCATCATTCACATTCTCATCATTGGCTTGAATCTCATCATCTTCTTGCAACACAACATCATCACTCACAATCTTCTTTGGATTAGAGGTACTTGCATCTCCACCTCTACCGCTTCTTGTGGTCACCTCTATAGCATGGCCTGTATTGTTCCCACCCTTCGGGTTTACTACCGTATCACTTGGTAGTGCCCCCTTAGGGTGAGTATTCAATGCTTGATAAATTTGACCTATTTGTACTTCCAATTTGCGAATAAAGGTAGTATGGGAGGCTATTTGGGCATCGGAGTCAGCATTCCTTTCCATCATTTGTTTGAACATACTCTCTATCTGCCCCATCTCATTGTTTGAAGAACTTTGCCCTTGAGACGAATATGGAGGCGGATTGTTGGGTTGTTGATACATCGGGGGCCTTTGAAAGCCCGACCCCCAGTTGCCTTGATTATTATTATTATTCCAACCCCATTGGTTTCCATTTCCGCCCCAATTGTTATTGTTGTTCCCCCAATTCTGATTGTTGTTCCCCCAATTGTTCGAGTTGTTGTTGTTGCCATTGTTCCAATTCCCTTGGCCTTGGTTGCCCCAATTTTGATTGTTCCCTTGCGATCTCCATTGTTGATTTGGAGCATTGCTCCGTTGACCTTGGTAGTTATTGGCATATAACACTTCCTCACTTTGATCATCATAAGAATCGTCTTGATTGTAACCACTGCCACTTTGCTCATATTGATCTTGATTGTTTTTCACTTGTTGACCACGCTGTCTCCTCTTGTTGACCATGACATTTACCCCTTCCATGGCATTTACTTGCTTTGTCCCTTGAACTTGCTGAAGTTGGGCCTTTGCTAACTGATTCATAGTAGTTGTCAACTCGGCTATGGCTTGTCCATGATCATGAAGTTCCTTGTGAAGATGGATGACATTAGAGTCACCCTGAGGAACATTTTCCCGACTCTGCCAAGATGAGGATGTGTTATCCATCTCATCAAGTATGGAACAAGTATCGGCATAAGGCATTTTCATAAAATTTCCCCTAGCTAGCTTATTCACCACACACTGGTTGGTCGTGTTGATGCCCCTATAGAATGTCTGCTAAATCATTGCTTCAGTCATATCATTGTTTGGGCATTCCTTGACCATTGTCTGGTATCGCTCCCAGATTTCATGTAAGGGTTCATTAGGTTCTTATTTAAAGGCTAAGATCTCATCCCTCTATGTTGCCATATGACTCGGTGAGAAAACCTTGGCCATAACCTTTTCTACGAACTCATCCCACGTGTGTATGGAGTGGTTGGGTAGACTCTCGAGCCAGTCCAAAGCTTTCCCTCTAAGTGAAAATGGGAAAAGTCTCAATCTCAGAGCGTCCTCTGACACGTTCGCTTGCTTGCTCCCCAACATGTGTCTACAAAACCCTTTAGATGCTTGTATGCGTTCTGATGAGGAGCTCTAGTGAAGAAGCCTATTTGCTCCAATAGGGTCAGCATGACATTTGTAATTTGAAAATTGCCCGCCCAAATCTGGGGCGGGATAATTGCACTTGCGTAACCTTCATTGGGTAGCACCCGGTGTGCTGCCCGTGGAGGAGGTGGGGGAGTGTTTGGAATGTTGTCATTAGCCTGGCGGCCTCTTCTTTGGACTTGAGGTTCTAGATTAACCTCATCCTCACCATTGTCATCTACCTCCTCCCCCGGAAGAACATGTCCGAAAGCATCATTATGAGCCATTTGGTACCTAAAGTGATTGATACACAAACGTTAGAAAAAATAGAAGGAAAGAAAAACAAGACACACAAATAGTTAGATAGATAGCCAACACCGTCTAACTCCCAGGCAACGGCGCCAAAAAGTGATCGTGGCCAAACCTACACCACTATATAGTAGCGAGGAGTGGTTGATGCAGTTTTACCCGATGAGGTCGGGATCGATTTCCATGGGGAGTTAATTTGGTTTGGAGTCGGGTATCTAACTAATCTAAACGTGCGTGTTGTTTCTAATTGCACTTCCCAACATAGTTGCGATTGATTCTATTCTAATTTTATACTATTGTATGCTAAGTGTAAGCTAAGTACTATATTTTTGGTGAAAGTTTTCAAGTGTTAAAAGGCACTAGGGAAGTGACTTCCACCTAGGTGAGTATCTAATGGGTATCAAGAATCTAGGACAACCTTGTTATGATTGGGGTCGTGATTTAACCATCACACATAAGAGCTCACTCTATACCTCTCGGTAATTTGAGTGACTTTGCCCGATTTGGCTTTCTCAAACCCAAATGGGTGTTCATACAATACAAGTGAAATTGGCTCAATTCGGGTATTACTATCTCTAGGTTTAACCCTTTAATTGGGCCTATCAATCTCTTGAGTTCACCCCAATTCCTTGTTAGCCTAATTTTTCTAGACTTAGTCCCTCTTTCTCAAGAAGAACCTAAGTCATAAAGGCATGCGTCCGTGTTTGCAACCACTAATTCTATAATTTTAGAATGAATTAGGCCAAATATCACTAATCCAAAAATAATTAAGCCCTAAAATTCAGGACCCATTAAATACCCACACTAGGGTTGGGTCACAACCCTAGCTATAGGGTCTAGCTACTCATAATAACTGCAGAAATCAAAGATAAAAATGAAATATAAGCCATAATATTAAAGTACAAGATGAAAATCTAAAGTTTGAAGGTAAATCTACTCTAAATTTGCCTAAAAGGGGAAAAACCAGCCCTTCACGTGCTCTGCTAAACAAGACATAACCTAAAAATGTCAAAAAGGTCTATTTATACACACCTGAAATTTTTGGACAAAAATGCCCTTGCGGAGGTTTCGCGAACGCGTAATTCTGATCGCGTCTGCGCTTGAGCTTTCGCGGCCGTGTAATAATGTGCGCAGTCCACATTTCTTTAATACTGGGATTGGATTGGGCTTAGTTTCGCGGATCGCATAATTTCAATCGCGTTTATGTGTGCTTCCATCGCGGCCGCGTAATTTGGATGCGGACTGCGTTTTTCAGTTAAGCCTGACTTGCAGGGTCTCTGAACCTCAAGATGCGCTATCAGTGGAATTCCCTTCGCATCCGTGTAAGATCAATTCGCGGCCGCGTAGTTTGGACGCGGGCCGCGTTCTTCATTTGAGCTCAAACTGTAGAGTCTCTGAACCTCGAACTATGCTCTCAGTGAAAATCCCCTCACGGTCGCGCCAAAGATTTCGCGGCCACGCTTTTCCAACGCGGTCAGCGGTGATTTTAGTACTCGGAGCAGGTTCTTTGAATCTACTTTCGCGGACCGCATAATAGTGGCTGCCTCAGCTGCGGTCCTTACATGGCCGCGCTTTTCTGCCGCTCTCAGCGCTCCAGTCTCAGCCTTTGATTCGTACAAATTTGACTCCTTCATGAGTTGATTATGGCTTCTTTGTCTCATTTTGACCAAACCCTGCAAGCAAGCACATTAAGTAAGTTTTCGGGAATACCTTTACGCATTTTTGACCAAAAACCTAAGCAAAAGAGAGCAAATAATAGGCTAAAATCCCTACTTATCAGCGACCCTTCTTCGCATTCGCGAGCCCCCCATCGTGTTCGCAATGAAAAATATTCTCAAAAACCATTTTCAAACTCTTCTTAGACAACATCTAGTATAATGGTCATAACATTTTGTACAAAACTCCAAATCACAAATGGTTTGACTTTCTGGAAACAAAACATCAAGGGCTATAACTTTCATATGTTAATCATCTCCCAGTTCATTGTAGATTGCGAAATATAAGCTTCCAACATCATCCTTGCGCAGCAGAGATTTCTAAACTCTTCCCGGACAGTCTGTAGTGTATCTACCATAACTGTTAGTACACAACTCCAAATGACAAATGGTTTACCTCTCTGAAAACTAGACACCAAGGGCTACAACTTTCAGTTTTTTATCATCTCCATATTCATTATAGATTGTGAGAGATATAAACTTCCGAAGTCAGACGACGTACAACATAAATTCCTTCTTCACGAACGTGAAGAACAAAGTCCCAGCAGCAAAATCCTTCTTCGCGAATGCGAGAGGCTCCTCGCGAACGCAAAGAACAACACCAGAACCAGCAACCAGCAGTATCAAAACACCCAAACTTGGTCTAGAACCACACCGAATCACACCCGAGGCCCCCGGGACCCCGTCCAATTGTACCTACCAGTCCCAATACATAACACGAACCTGCTCGAGGACTCAAATCACATCAAAACCACGAATCACACCCCAATTCAAGCTTTATGAACTTTAAAACTTCAAACTTCTACATTCGACGCTGAAACCTATCAAATCAAATACGAATGATCTCGAATTTTGCACACAAGTCATAATTGACATTACGGACCTACTCCTACTTCCGGAATCGGAATCTGACCCCGATATCAAAAAGTCCACTCCCGGTCAAACTTCCCCAAAAAACCTTCAATTTTCCAACTTTCGCCAAATGACCCCGAAATAACCTACGGACCTCCAAATCCACATCCGGACGCGCCCCTAAGACCAGAATCACCATGCGAAGCTATTCCCAGGGTCGGAATCCCAATCGGACATCGATAACATCAAAATACACTTCAACCCAAAATTAGGAAATTCTTAAGCTTTTAAAAATGCCAACCTTCAATAATAGGCGCCGAAATACTCTCGGGCTACCCGATACTCGACCCGAATATACGCCCAAGTCAAAAATCATCATACAGACCTATTGGAACCTTCAAATCCCGATTTCGAGGTCATTTACTAAAACTCCAAACCTTAGTCAATTCTTCTAACTTAAAGCTTCTGAATTTAGAATTTTCTTCCTAAATCAATTCCAAACCTCCCGAAATTTGATTCCGATCACACGTACAAGTCATAATACCTGAAGTGAAGTTACTTAAGGCCTCAAACCTCCAAATGACGCGCCAGGACTCAAAATGACTGGTCGGGTCGTTATATTTTCTCCCACTTAAACATACGTTTATCCTCGAACGTGTCAAGAATTGCTTCGGAGTTGTCCAAAATTACTGTTTAACACCTTGTGCACCTACTCGTGCCATCACAATTCCAGTTTGGCAACTCGGCTCGAGCCGGACTGTAAGTCTTCCTTTTTATTCAATTAATAAGCCTTAGAACCAAATTCCAACCTCCGAATTTCTTTACAATACTTGATCCTAACATACCAACATTGTATTAATCACCCCGCACTGTACTGAAACATGATTGTGCACTTGTGCTAAAATCGCACCATGCACCCACATAAGTCAGTTGCCCATAATGACATCCTCCGACCACAATAGCTGAAATTTCACAAGTTTGTTGCCTGCAATAAATCTCATGACGTATATAAGTCCTGTTCCAATTCTCACATTACCTCCATGAAAAAAGAGTCGTGTAGAAACTCATAACCACCTGTAAAATCAACAAATCATTGAGTCTCTCCCCCAGACAAGAATCATTACACCATTCTGAACTAAATGATGATATTTGCTCTTTAATATACCTTATATAAGTCTGATTGCACTGATTCCAGGCCCAATAGTCTCGTCTCATCCAATACAAATTGCCCTGGAAACAAGCCACCTTAGACACTGCCAATAATCTCATATGATGCCCATAACGCGCCAATAAGCTACAAACTCGAATATGACTCATAAGGAAGAACGATCTCTAACCGGGAATTACCCATCCCGAGTAACGAATAACATGATTGAACAGACACTATGAACTCTCCTCAGTGAATGAGAAACAAAATGCATAGAAACCAATATATGGAATCGTACTCAACATCTCACTGTTGCGGCGTGCAACCCGATCCGACATGACACTGTTGCAATGCGCAACCCGATCCAAATAGTATATACCTGAATATCGACCACAAGCACGCCAAGTGTATAATACAAATACCGGGGAGATGGATAGCGCCACATGCTACGAAACTCAAGCACAACTAAGGCGCGATAATGACCTACATCTCGAGAGCTATTCTGCTCACATTACACTACAAGCTCCACAGAACCTCATACTGATTCTGATCGTATCATACTGGACCAATATCCTTCCAAAGATCCACAATAACCTTTTTCCATGACACACAATAACAACCATTAAATCTGGAACAAATATCATGCAGTCCACAACCCAAGGAATAGAACGCCTCTCTGGCATAAACTCACACGTTAGAGGCATCACCAAAATCTCCATACTTAGTTTCAATCTCTAACAATCAAGTGACTACCACGCCACTCCGATACAAATCTCCCAGTGGAGTATGCTCCCACAACCATTCCGCACCAGGTGGCAACGACTGCATTCCCATACCACCGACCGTGCTAATCTGTAAGGTAATTCACAATTCGCAAACCAATACACAATGCCTCTTCCACCGAACACCATTCTCAGGCGACACTAAGATAACGCCTGCTTACTATAAATATCTGAATTCTTTCCTACTCATCCGAGCCTCTGACATTTTTGACAACACCGGATCGCGACCTTGATCCTTAAATCAATTTTTTCCATGTCGCTCCTTGCACTTAAAATGCCGCTATGCGAAAATACCAGAATTCATCATAACTCCTGAACTACTAGTAGAATGAATAGTTCATTGGATAGAAAACCCTTTGTTCATCTCATTTTAGAAGGATCAATGCAACACGCAACTGGACCCCAACCCGCAGAAAATACAAACCTCAAGTTGTGGTCTAAACCATCGCAACTCTTCCGGAGATCCATTACACCTCAAAGCCATTTGAATCAAATACTCTCCCAATTCAAACAAGTTGTGGTGATGCTCAAACCCACGCATACAACTACAAGCCACCTGTATGACTTCACGCTGAAGGAGCTAATCACTGCCACAGTCATGCAGATTCAACCATTACTAACGGACCCAATTCCTTTAAATTTACTCTTGACTTGCCTTGGAAATAATAACAACTCCAATCAAAGCACAATGAACTAAATCCGCCCTCAACTCATCCTGAGTTACCCGAATCGCGAGACTACATCATCTCAATACCCATAAATCACCTCATACCTTCATCATGTGCACAATGGCGTCTCCAACCGGTATACCTATTCCACAAGACTTCCCATAATTTCCAGAACTATTTCTTCCTTTTCCCTAATACTGCACCGCTTACCCGGTAATAACATACAACACTTCAAGTCCCATTCGCAATCCGCTGCAGAACTCGATCCTTAACCATACAACGGACCCGAAATCCTTAAGTACTAGACTTAAATTCTTGAACTCACTGAACTGTTGTGAAGAGTCACCCACTCTGACATGGTCTCGAATGTAACCAACTTCAACGCTCTGCTAGCACATGAACACATTCTCCAAGAAACAACCAGCTGAATTCGTTTCCTTATACATTACATCCGCAAGAAGCATAAACTCGGAGTCTTCCCAAATCCTGCACCTCAATCGATAAGGCGGAATATAGCGCACATTTATCAATTTCTCTACTCGAATTACCCCTGATGCTTCCTTTTATTAGTCACAAATAATCCACCAATGCACCGATAATCAGAAGTTGCACAAGCCGACAACCACTCGATCTAATCGTGGACTGTGGGGCTCCCCCACTTAGCTTTAAGCTATAATCACAAAATATTGAGCCCCCAATAATTCCTTCTTCTCGATTACCATGATCTCTCTCCGTTATCCCGCCAAATTTCTCTAAGTGTTTTGTTAAATCTCGTCATGAACATTCTGAATCATCAGCCACGATCTCCTATCCGACCTCTTTCTACGATGTTGTATAGGTCCATTTCTTCCTCACTAACATCAACTGAGAGTTCAACAATATCATTCGAACTCAAGTCATACCGCATTTGTAACGATAGTCAATTCTTCACACCATCTTCATCCCAAGAAAACTCCTTTCTGCCTTATTCACTCTTTCTCCGTACGGTAACCATCATTCCAAGAAAATACCTATACCAAATCAACTTCAATCACGATTCCCAAATTGTTCTACACTTCTTAAGGTACGTGGCTATTCCACCATCGAATCCATATGCTACTCTGTCTCTCCCACTTTGGTCAAACCATCTCCTTTAAGCAACTTCCCGACTTCCGCTTCTCATACTTGGCCTACTAGTAAATTAACCACCGCAAGACACCTCCCTATGTCCTTCCTCATTCTTCGTTACCCAAATGTTGTATCAAATCAAAATCCATCTCTGTAGCACCTGAACTAACAAATTACTACCAATTCTAAGTCTCCTAAAAGATCATCTTTTTCGAGCCATAAACATTGTAATTACCCATTCGATCTTGAACCACTGCACACCTCTATTTCCGCTGCACACTATTTTCTGACAACCTTCCCTCAAACACTATTTCATAACACCTTGCTCCAAAGGAAAAATCAAAGAAGATCATAACACTGACGAACCATAATGCGTTCAAATAAGGACGCCGATGCCGTATCACAATGAAAATTCCGCCACGCTCGAAAATACCAAGTCTCATTACTCCACCAACCCAACCTGCACATTCGTAGTCCGATTGCTTTTCCTTTGCTGGAATCAAATATTGAGCCTCTGAATCACACACTGAGATAAATCTCCTTTCAAGTCATTCGTTGCATCGACACATAAATGATCACCCTACATTACACCAACATCGTGCATAGCCTCAAAACCGTAGGAATTACCGATACTGAGCTGAAATGACAAAACCTCCGTTCGCAAGAAGACGATAATAACTTGTTTGAATGTGTAGGGAGAAACATCTTGCTCCATGTATGTAGTACCACTGAAACTCTCCGATGCCCAATTAACACGAGCGCTCAACATCATGTAAGAATGAGTAGGAAGCAAATAAAGGCACAAATCTTAATGGAATCAAACCGCACGATAAAGGAATCAAGAAGGGAAATACTCCTAACAGCCATGTAGCCTCTCGAACATAAGTACAAATATTTCCGAACCGATCCAAAAGACTCTACTAGACTTGCTTATGACTCATGAGACCGAAGTGAACTTAGTTCTCTGATACCATATTGTCACGACCCAAAATCCATTAAAGGTCATGGTGGCGCCTAACGTTGTTGTCAGGCAAGCCAAAAATTAAATAATTAACTTCATTACTCATTTTAGTACTTTTGAAATCATAATTTCCTTCGATTAATATGTAAGAGATTAAATTTACAAGTGAGTGGCAATATTTTTACAACTTTAATATAGAAAAACTCAAAAGCATCCCCAAAACCCGGTGTCACGAGTGCATGAGCATCAACTAGGAAGTAAAATAAAATACATCATCTGTCCGGAATATACATAGGACAGGAAAAATACAAATAACTCTGGAGGAGACTCTGCTGGCTGCGGATCGTAACCTGAAATGCAGCTCGCGGCAAGTCCCCCGCATCATCCGTGCCTCCGTGCCCAAAGGACCACCGGACATAAAGGTACTTGCACAAAAATGTGCAGCAAGTGTAAAAACTGACAGATACTCTAGCTTCTTGCCAAATATTACCTATGATTCCATGAGGATATTTTTATAGAAATGCCGAGGCGTACGGCCCGATCCAACATAAGAAGTGAAATACATAATCCTGCTGAGGCGAACGACCCGATCCCATTAGAATAAGAGGCTTTGACGGGTCCCTGACCCCACTCACGAATAGACATGTGAGTTGTGATTTCTTTAACAAAAACCTTTCAATGAAACATATATATATATCCCGGAAACATGTTGTAAGGGGAGTAACATTATTCGGTGACTAATCATGAACTCGTGAAGTCTCTACAAAAGTAATTCTAGTCTCAAGTAGTAATGTAAAACATATGAATTTAATAGGCGGGAGACTGCTCAAATAGTACAGTTATAGCATGATGTGAACCTAAGTCTACCTGGACAATAACATGAATCTAACTACGTATGGACTCTCATCACCTCGTGCGTACGTAGTCCCCGCAACAAGTTGTACACATTAAATATATCACCTAGGGGTAGTTTCCCCCTCACAGAGTTAGACAGGAGACTTAGCTCGCTCCAAAATTCCATAACCGGCTTCAAAGCCCGCTAACACCTCAAACCGATGCTCGTCGCTCCAAAACTAGTCAAAAAATGTGCAAACCAATAAAGATATACTCTAATACTCATAAAAAATCAATTTAGACAAATTTCCAACTCCGTTCGAAAAGCCGATAAAGCAACCATCGGGCCCACGTGCCCGAATTCCGAAACTTTTCGAAGATAAACATAACCCACAACATTACGAACTCAAATATGTGATTTATTCTCAATTCTATTCCCAATTCGTGATCAAAATCCAAAAATATCAATTTCTAGGTTTTCTACCAAAACCCCAAAATTTCCACAAATTTTCCATGAATTTCCATGTTAAAATCTATATAAAATCCAAGTATTTAACTTGCAATAGGTAGGAATTACTTACTTTGACATAGATGATAAAGATGGAGCTCAAAATTCACTCTTAGGTCGGCTCATGGAGGAAATGAGATGAAATGAGCCAAACCCATTTTTGCAAACTTATACACTGCCCAGGCGACCCATCTTCGCATTCGCGAGCCCCCCATCGCATTCGCGGTGAACAAAATTCTCAAAAGCCATTTTCAAACTCTTCTCAGACAACCTCTAGTATAATGGTCATAAGGTTTTGTACAAAACTCCAAATCATAAATGGTTTGTCTTTATGGAAACGAGACATCAAGGACTATAACTTTTATATGTTGATCATCTCCCAATTCATTGTAGATTGCGAGATATAAGCTTGCAAAATCAGCCCTGTGCAGCAGAGATTTCCAAACTCTTCCCGGACAGTCTGTAGTGTATCCACCATAACATTTTGTACACAACTCCAAATGACAAATGGTTTACCTTTCTAAAATCTAGACACCAATGGCTACAACTTTCAATTTTGGATCATCTACATATTCGTTATATATTGAGAGATATAAGCTTCTGAAGTCAGACGACGGACAATAGAACTTCCATCTTCGCGAACGTGAGAGCCTCTTCGCGAACGTGAAGAACAAAGTCCCAGCAGAAAAATCCTTCTTCGCGAACGCGAGAGGCTCCTCGCGAACGCGAAGAACAACACCAGAACCAGCAACCAGCAGTATCAAAACACCCAAACTTGGTCTGGAACCACCCCGAATCACACCCGAGGCCCCCGGGACCCCGTCCAATCGTACCAACCAGTCCCAATACATAACACGAACCTGCTCGAAGCCTCAAATCACATCAAACAACATCAAAACCACGAATCGCACTCCAATTCAAGCTTTATGAACTTCAGAACTTCAAACTTCTACATTCGACGCCGAAACCTATCAAATCAAATCTGATTGACCTCGAATTTTGTGCACAAGGCATAGTTGATATTACGGACCTACTCCCACTTCCGGAATCGGAATTCGACCCCGATATCAAAAAGCTCACTCCCGGTCAAACTTCCCCAAAACCTTCATTTTTCCAACTTTCGCCAAATGACCCCAAAATAACCTACGGACCTCCAAATCCACATCCGGACGCGCCCCCTAAGACCAGAATCACCATGCGAAGCTATTCCCAGGTTCAGAATCCGAAACAGACATCGATAACATCAAAATACACTTTAACCCAAAAGTAGGAAATTCTTAAATTGTTAAAAATGCCAACCTTCAGTAATAGGCGCTGAAATACTCCCGGGCCACCCGATACTCAACCTGAACATACGCCCAAGTCTGAAATCATCATACGGACCTATTGGAACCTTCAAATCCTGATTCTGAGGTCGTTTACTAAAACTCCAAACCTTAATCAATTCTTCCAACTTAAAGCTTCTGAATTTAGAAGTTTCTTCCCAAATCAACTCCAAACCTCCCGAAATTTGATTCCGACCACACGTACAAGTCATACTACCTAAAGTGAAGTTACTCAAGGCCTCAAACCTCCGAATGACGCACCAGGGCTCAAAATGACCGGTCGGATCGTTACAATAATACAGACCTACTCAAGGTCTCAAATCATACAAAGTAACATCAAAACTACAAGTCACACCTCAATTCAAGCTTAATAAACTAGTCAACTTTTCAACTTCCAAAACTCATGCCAAACCACATCTAATCAACTTGGAATGACCTTAAATTTTGCACACAAGTTCCGAATGACATAATGAACCTATTCTAACTCCTGAAACAATAATCCGAACCCGATAATATCGAAGTCAACTCCCAATCAAACCTATAAACCTTCCAAGCCTTCTCCAACTATTGACATTCAGAGCCAAAGCAACCTAGAAACCTCCAAATCCAAATTCAGACATACTTCTAAATCCAAAATTACCATACAAACCTATTAAAACCATAAAAACACAAATCCAAGGTCGTTTACACAAAAATAAAATCTCGGTCAACTCTTATAACTTAAGCTTCCAAAATGAGACTAAGTGTCTCAATTCACTCCAAAATCTTTTCGAAACCAAACCAACTATTCTCGTAAGTCGCATAACAATAAATATACGTACAAGGAGCATCAAATAAGAGAAACGAGTCTCAAATACACAAAATGACCATTCAAGTCATTGCATAAATAGATCCTAAATAGTCCAAAACCTATAAGAGAAAGGTTTTTCCAATCCGACAAGGACAATAAGTTTTTCTTTAGGTTTTTCCAATCCGACAAGGAGAATAATTTTTTTTTTCAAAATCTATTAGAATGATGGATTTTCCAAACCTATTAGGATTATGAGTTTCCTAAAATTATAAGGAAATAATTCAAGATATAAATAACAAATTTTTTCCTTGGCTTGAATTCTTTTTATCAACAGGAACACCGTCTCTCTGCCTTGTCCTCAATCAAAAGAGAAATCAAATTC
Organism: Nicotiana tabacum; assembly: GCF_000715075.1. NCBI lineage: Eukaryota > Viridiplantae > Streptophyta > Magnoliopsida > Solanales > Solanaceae > Nicotiana > Nicotiana tabacum. Next base: position 123,252,193 of record NC_134083.1, on the reverse strand, counting down.
CTCTTTATCCGAGGAATATGCCAACACTCATTGTTTCTGATAATTCCATCAAACATTCTCAATCTGATGTTACCAATCTCCTCTACTGGTAATGGATTATTATCTCCCATGTACATAGTCCCACTCACCGGCTTGTAGGTTGCAAACTAATTCTTGCGTGGACATATGTGAAAAGTAGTATCAGAATCAAGAACCCATAAATTCTACCCATGATTAAAACTCACAACACAAACTTCTCCTACATAGTTAGTATCATCAGAATTATTGCATGTCAATTATATTTGCAGAATTATCTATTTTCTGTTTTCCTCTTTTCTCTTTCAGCTTAGGATAATCTCTTTTATAGGGATCTTGTTCCTGCACTAATAATAGTTTTTCCTTCTTGCTCTAGGCTTCGATATGGCTATTGTCTTTTTTCTATTAAACTCTTTCTGTTGTGTTTCTCCTCTACTCACAAGACCCTTAACCTTAGTTATGCTTTTTGGAAAGCTCTTTTTCAACTCTTTGGATTTTAGTGCATTACTAACATCTTCCAGTGATATACTATCTTTCCCATATAGCAACATATCGGCAAAAGCATCATAAGATGGTAGTAAAGAACATAACACAATCATGGCCTGATCCTCACTCTCAATTTTGATATCTACGTTCTTCAGGTCCATTATAATTGAATTAAACTCATCAAGGTGAGTTTTAATAGGTGTACCTTCGTTCATACGGAGATTGTATAACCTTTTTTTTTATGTAAATGCGATTTGTCAGCGATGTTTTAGAATAATGTCTTTCAGCCTTTTCCATGTAGTTGCTGCAGAAGTTTCTTCAGCAATTTTCCGAAGAATGCTATATGTAACCCTCATGAAGATCGCACTCAATACCTTCTCCTTCAGGTCTGCCTTCTCTGTCTCTTTCTTCTCTTCAGAAAAATCCTCATCAATTGCCTTCCATAACCCTTGTAACACCATGGATGATTTTATCCTAATTTTCCATTGAAAAAACTAGATCACCCATCGAGTTTCTCTACTTCGTACTTTGTTGAAGATGACGAAGATGTTTTAACCCTAGATTATATGTAAAAACATGTACCTTGCTCTAATACCAGTTGTTGCGGAAGATCGTGCGCTAACTAGCACATAATTATGTATAACGTATATAGAGAAGAAAAACAACACAAGGATTTAACGAGGTTCGGCTCAGTCTAATCCTCGGGGAAGAAACAAAGAGAGTTTTCTACTTTGAATAAGAAGAAAACCACAATACAATCTATATAATCCCCAATTAAAACCTCTATATATAGATCCCAAATAGCCCCGAACCTATTAGAGAAAGATTTTCCCAATCTGTCAAGGATAATAAATTTTTTTTCCCAAATCTATTAGAATAATGAATTTCCTAAAAATGCAAGAAAATAATCCAAGCCACATACATACACACACACACACACACAGAGGGAGGCGTGGATGGCACCCGGTGTCGTACTGGCCTGAGCGAACCACTTTGTAACTCATGATTATTCGACAAAAACTAGAACATATATAGGCCGATTTGGCTGAACTGATTCTTTCTGTAACTATCATGGGCCAACATAACCACAACTCGTACTGTGTACCTATAAGTGGGAAAATGTTATATCAGCGAGCCTACTCAAAACATGAATACACACAGACCGTCAAGGCCTCTAACATGTTGTACATATTGAACTTGTGTCTACAAAGCCTCTAAGAGTATTTGACATCGAAACATTGTCGGGACAGGGCTCCGACCTACCCAAAAGTATATATACATAGGACAGACTGATAACCTCTAGACTCGGTTGTACTCCAGATGAAATGGAGCTTCGCCAATCCTCAACTGGATATCAACTCTGTCTATGATAAAAGCCCGCCAAACTGGATATCTGAACCTGCAGGCATGAATGTAGTGCCCCAATGATGGGACATTAGTACAAAGAAATGTACTAAGTATGTAAGGCAGATAACATATGAGTAAATGAATTGATATTGAACTGACATGTATATATGATATATTGAAATTAATCTGGAGGGTCAATGAAATCGGGGAATCATACTTACCTTATTCTGACTCATAACATATCTAAGTATTGCCTTATCCAACTTACCTTACAAAGGATGTAGACTCAAAAGGGAAGGCTCTGTTGGTCGAGAACATCTAATGTCGTATATATATCTAATTCGTGTCATGATATACCTAAACTTGTTCCCATATGCTATCTGTACTGGACACCATAATATTATGGAACTTCATCTATAACATTCTTCTAGCCATCATACCTTATATCTGAATATTTACCTCATACATATCAAATATCTCTAGGGCTACACCAAAACATAAAAGTGACACTTACGCATTTCATAAGAGACTGTCTGTAAGGCTCAATCATAAACACGAATAACCTGTGGCTCGTACGCGTAACATAGTAGACCGTCCGTATGACTCATAATACTGAGGTCTCGCTATGCGTGCTACTGAGACCGTCCATAACCAACCTTCATTATGCACATACGCATTCATAGATCGTCTATAGGGCTTCACTGTACACCTACGCGTTCATATACCGTCCGTAGGGATCATGTCTTATACATACTTATTTCATATCGCTCATGCAGACATCATTCAATCATCAATAGATAAACTCTTATTCATAAACATATAAGTTCTTGAGTAACTCATTACAGTAACCAATCCTTATTCCTTATCCGCTTGTTACGTCATCCTTCGTATTCTATATTATTTAGTTGTAAAGGACGTGGTAACTATTTTGGAATCGCACGTTTATCCTTATTTCACATCACGACTCATTTCTTGGGATTATATGGTTCTGTCTATTTATAGCTATGTAATATGCTTAGCTTGTAAGGCTACTCATTAAACATATACATATCCATTCATCAATACGCAACAAGAGTTGTAGGAGTTACGCTGTATCAACTATATTCTTATTGATAAACTCATCATATTTTGTAGTTTATAGCTCCATAGATAGCGTATATCGTCTCTTAACATCACCCTCATATATAATCAACCTTACTTAACTTATGAGCAACATAACTATATTCATGGGTCTTTATCAGTTTCGTGAACACAAACGTGTAAGTATTGGAAGTTGTGCCATTCTTTAGGCCAAAACATTGACATCATTTTGTAAACTATACATTATGCTACCTTGTTGAACCGTTCGTATATAACTATTCCTCATTATACAGACACTATATTGCTTCTGATTCGTTAGACAATTCGTACATAATGTTTAATTAATATCTAGATGTCTTGTTACATATAAAAAATAAGGACCTTTTGGAATGCTCTATTTACTCCTTAAGAATACATGAAACTACGACAAATACAATCGATTTCAACATTAGTATGACTATACTCATGATAGGACCTTAATCGTCAGTATAGTACGTATACAAAGTCTCGTCTACTTGAATTCCTTATAAGGGAAACATAACTTACGGAATCATGCCAAAGAAAAGAAAGGAAGACCTTACATACCTCAAAATATCCTGTCCAATCCTCAAGCTAGCTTAACCTTCATCTTTTGTGTTTACAAGCAATGGACAATACTTTTGTCACTATTCGAATGCAATAACTTATCGCATTTGAACGACACACTTTATTTACGATAAAACGGACAGTAGCTCCCATGTTTATATGACTGCCCACAGGTTACAACAATCAATAATAGCCCAAAGAACATCAACAATACTTATAATAAGCCTTTCAAAAATGTTTAACAATCCCGACGAGCGGCAAGCTCGGTTTGTGACTAAACAACTATAGTTCTAAACCCCTTCTTCCTTCCAGAATTTATCAACAAAATTAACCGTCAGATATTCAATTATCCCTACTAATTGTCAGCCATAATACAACTTTAAAATGACCCCATAAAAGTCCCACAAGTTCAGCAACTCAAAACTTATTTTTCAGATTACTAAAATACGTTCCCGACTTGTCTTTTCTTTCAAATCGAGAAACACAACCAACAATACATAATTAAGCCTCTTCTCATATAAAACAACCATGAATTCAACTTAAAATTAAGTTCACAACCAGCTAACAGTGATGCCACAATAAACAACATACTACTTTTTCGAAACTCGCAAGTTCTAGTCTTTACGATCAAGCTACAACTCGTAGAAGCTCAGATAAGGGAAAGAGAAACATAAACTTACCTTGGAATAAGTAGAGCCCACAAAACCTAGTCCCCCTTCATCCAAAATCTGTCTCCAAACACAGCTACAAGAAGGAGAAAGGGAAATTAGCAAGTTGTTCGGGTTTTTCGGCACTAGAATCACTTCCTATCACTCGAAATCACCTAGGGTTTGTGTGGGATTTTTGGGGGAGTTTAAGGGGTTTTCTCCTATGTTTTGCTCATGAGATTATGTTGGAAATGTGAGATAATCATCCCATATAAAGGGCCCCTTGGCCGCCCTTAATCTGCCCTTTTTTGGGGATTTATTTTGTCCATTCATTTAAGCAAGTAGGTGGTGCACCTACTTGTCACCTACCAGACTGCGCAGTCTCGCAAAAATACGAATATCTCTCTACGCCAATGTCATATTGATAACAATTTAATGAGTTAGAAAGTAGACTTGTAGATCTTCAATTTGGTGGATGGATCACCCCATAATCCAAGTACATTGAAATAAAAGCTCAGTGACATCAGACCCAAATGTTTAGTAAAATTATGAACGCACTTACGACAACTTTTGTTTCATAACTCGCTTGACTTCAAAACGTAACAAACGACTATCATACGACTATAATACCTCATAATATAACCTTCTTATCATGTTACACACCCTAGTCTAATCCCAAAAGTATGGGTTATAAGATTCCCAACTTGCTGACTTTCGACCAAACTTATTTTTTTCGATTTATTTAGCTTCTAATTAAACCTTCTAACCCTCTTGGTACTTGCTGATCATGATCTTAAATATTTGTAACCTCCAAGGTAACATGATTAACTTAATTTATATACTTTCAAAGAGGATCGCATTTCTGAGCTTACATCAATTGACTTACGACGTACTTTTACGTATGAAAATATGGGCTCTATATATATATATATATATATATATATATATATATATATATATATATATATATATATATATATATATATATATATATACACACACACACGAATCAAGATTAATATATATTATCGCCTAAATATATTATCATTTAATCACGATAAACTAATGTGATTTGATGTGAATATTGAATATGAATAAATTTTTATTGTGTATTCACCTACAACCTGGATTCCGAATTATTTAGTTGAGATCGAATTTTAGATTAGTCTTCTACATAAACAAAAGAAAAAAAGCGGCTAAAGAAAGGGCAAAATATAAAATTGGTCTGTAGATCGAAACTAATTGCATTCGTTAGTGAAAAAGCGTATAATATATATAAAATATTTTGTTGGCTATTCTTTTTGTGTGTGTGTGTGTGTTTATATATATATATATATATATATATATATATATATATATATATATATATATATATATATATATATATATATATATATATATATATATATATATACACACACACACAAATCAAGATTAATATATATTATCGCCTAAATATATTATCATTTAATCACGATAAACTAATGTGATTTGATGTGAATATTGAATATGAATAAATTTTTATTGTGTACTCATCTACAAACAACCTGGATTCGAATTATTTAGTTGAGATCGAATTTTGGATTAGTCTTCCACATAAACAAAAGAAAAAAAGCAGTTAAAGAAAGGGCAAAATTTAAAATTGGTTTGTCGATCAAAACTAATTGCATTCGTTAGTTAAAAAACGTATAATATATATAAAATATTTTGTTGGCTATTCTTTTTGTAAGCCTCTAAAAGTATATATATATATATATATATATATATATATATATATATATATATCTTAAAATAAGAAAAGAAAAGAAAAGGGGAAGAAGTGGAAGGTAAAGCCCACACACAACTACGACACCCTTTACTACCACCTTCCATGTCTTCCAGAAACCCTGACAAAATATATACACACGAGCTCGATATCTCTCCACTATTTCTGCATGCTGGAATACCAATTATAGAATAAAGAACAACTCTTCCCCAACCTCTTTGTAGTCTTACTTGTATAAGCAAGAATATGTAAGCCAAGAACACTTTTGCACTGTTGTACAATCTTCACCAAATGCCCACTACAACTAACTCAACCATAAAAAAAGTACCTAACTTTCTATATAAAATGAAATAAAAATTTATCTGTGGACAATTCGTTTTCTTCCACATATGTAATAAATTACAATAGAAATCATCAATAAATAAAAGGTTTCTTTTTTAACAAAATATAAAAATAAAAAATACCAAAACTAGGCAAAAGTCGATTAATTGTTAATGATAGTTTCTTTGTCTATGAATAAAAGATCTAGGGGTTGTCCATATCACCATAAATAAAATAGAGGTGTTAGTTCGAACCGAAGTAGAATGATTAAATCGATATCATTTTATTAGTAGTTCGAAAGAAACTCATTCTGGTACCTGTCATTCATATGGTTGGGAAGGATTTGGAGGCTTTGGGTGGTGTAGCTAAATTATTATAATAAAAAGTTTGGTTAGAGTTTAGATACACACGAAAAGAAAAAGGGAAAAGATAACAAAATTTAAAGGGATTATCTCATCGCACTGTCTTTTGTCCTAACTAGAACTTTAATACTCCCTCTTTTTTTAATTTATGTAAATATATTTGACTGGATACGAATTTTAAAAAAAAAATAAAGATTTTTAAAATTTGTGGTCCTAAACAAGTTAAAAATGGACCCAGAGTATTTGTGTGGTTATAAAAGCTTCTCATTAAGGGTAGAATTATAAATTTAAATAAAATTATTTCCAAATTTAGAAAGATTTCATTCTTTTTAAAACGGATCAAAAAGTAAATACAACCATATAGACTGAAACGAAGATACTACTTTGTTACTTTGCACCTACCAAAGGTTACCTCTAGACTCTAGTTAATGAATGTCACATCTACTCTTCTTCTTTCGTCTTTCTTCTTTTCTTTATTTCGATAGACACCCTTTTGAAGTACTTTATCATACTCCTTCAATTTATTAGAATTTATTTTTTTTTTAGTTCGTGTAAAAAAAAATGATCTTTTTTTTTATTTAAAAATAATTTATCTTTATGTAATAATTTATAGTCACAAAAAATATATGTAACTCATTTTATATCATAAATTTAAAAATCTTCTCTCTTTTTTTAAACTCCTTATTTATTTCGTTAGACTCCCTTTTGAAGTACTATATCATATCAGTTATAAATATACGGTAATAATGAAGATGTTAATATCATCAGAAAAAGAAAGAATGGACGCCAGCCACTCCCTCAAACCTATCTTACCAACTCGCATCCAGAAGGAGTGAAACTTTTCTAATGCCTTTTTCTGGCAAAAAATATATTTTTACTACTAAAAAATAGTTACATAAATAACTAAAACGTAGTATAATACTGTGTTTTACAATATATAGCTCTAAAAGTTTAAGGGTTAAAAGTTTTGTAAGGTCATACTATTTGTGTGACTATAAAAGTTTCTTGTTAAGGATAAAGTGAGTAAAATAAAAAGTTTAAAATTAAGTTGTTTCTAAATATAAAAATTTGTCATTCTTTTTATAACAGACTAATAAGGAAAGTATGTCATTTAAATTGAAACAAAAGAAATATATGCTTTCTCTTCTTTTTTTATGTTAATAAAACCCTTTAATACTTGAGATTTTACCTACTGATTAATTTAGATTTGTGCTGGCAAGACTATCAAGGATAATAAAACACTTTTTATCAAAAAAATATTTTTATTCTCAAAACTTTATCCTAAGATCTGGAGTTAAAGTAGAGTTATAAATCTCAATCATTTCACGACCAAAGCTAGACTCAAAGGGGTCTGTTTGGAGAGAGTCAAAAGCCTATAAAACCCCATCTCAAAGTCCTTAAAGGCCGGCCCTGGTTCTTAAGCACTACTAAAGCTAAACTTCCTCTTCTTCTACTACTGCTTGAACAACAACCCCCCACCCTCCTTTCCATCTCACAACAACGAAAAATAGGATGGAAAAGAAAACATTAAACTAGGAACAGAAAGTTAGAAGTTTCTTTGTAGTGGATTCCATGGGAAGATCACCTTGCTGTGAGAAATCACATACAAATAAAGGAGCATGGACTAAAGAAGAAGATGAAAGGCTTATAGCATACATAAAAGCTCATGGCGAAGGGTGTTGGAGATCACTTCCTAAAGCTGCTGGACTTTTGAGGTGTGGCAAAAGTTGCCGTCTCCGATGGATTAATTACTTGAGGCTTGATCTCAAACGTGGTAATTTTACTGAAGAAGAAGATGAACTCATTATCAAACTCCACAGCCTCCTCGGAAACAAGTGCGTTTCATTACTTCTTTCCCTATAAATTTTACATAAAGAAATACTTCATTACTCCCTCCTTTTTGAAAATGATGAACCTTTTATTATTTGAAAAGTCAAATAAGATTTTTTTAATCATATGTTTTGCAATTAATTTTTTAAATATTTTTATTTTTTAATTATTGTGACTTATATTATTATTTTTTTTTTTATGTAGTTGCTAAATATGTAAATTTTATTTCAAAAATGCTTAAAGAATCTATGTCGGTATTTACACCAATTAGTCAATTTGAGAATACTTTTATGACCATCCGGAAATGTCGCACGTTTAAGATCACACATTTTAAGAGTACGTTTGATGTGAATCTCTTTTTCATAAATTTTATGTGGAATCAATTACCATCATATAAAACGAAAGGGATGGAGCACTATTTTAACTATCAATTCTTTTTGGAAGGAATACTAATTTTTCCCTTTTCAGGTGGTCGCTTATAGCTGGAAGACTACCAGGAAGAACAGATAATGAGATAAAAAATTATTGGAATACTCATATAAGGAGGAAACTATTGAGTTGCGGTATTGATCCTACAACACACCGGGCTATAAACGAGTCTAGCACACAAAAAGTGACATCAATTTCTTTTGCTTCTGGGAATGATGAGAAGATCAACATTAAAGCTGAATTTGGAACAATCAAGGAAGATGAAATTAGTAGCAGACCAGTTAAAGAAGAGTGTCCTGACTTAAATCTTGAGCTCAGAATTAGCCCTCCTTACCAACAAAACCAACAGAACAGGGCATTGGAACAGAGTACTACTGGTTCGTGGAGGACTAGCCCTATATGTTTTACATGCAATTTAGGATTAAAGAAGAGTAAAGATTGCAGTTGTAGTGACAGTAGTAATAGAAATGGTTGCAGCAGTAGCAGGAATATAAGTATAAATATTGCTGGTTATGACTTTCTAGGATTAAAGACAAATGGTTTGGACTACAGAACCTTGGAGACTAAGTGACTCTGATTTGGCTGATTTTCCCCCCCTTGAGTATTTCCAACAAAAAAGAAAAAAAATGAGTATACTTGTGGCAGAGGTGATGAGATTTAAGTTCTTTTGATTAAACTCCCTCTTGATTTGTACGATTGAAGTATAATAGTACTATTACATTTAGTTAAAAGCAGTATAGGGGGTGTACATACAAAACATAGATGTGGTAGTTTTTGCTTCAGTAATTGATTTTGCAGTCATTTGGTAAATCTTTCTTCACTTTCAAATTTAGTCGTCGTAAGAAGAAAAAACATTTCATAATTCTGCATTGTTTTTAGCTTCTTTTTTCTTTTGTCTCATAATAGTTGTGAACTTTAGAATTCCGATAAAGGTCCTCTGACCTCTGGTATAAGGAGATTGTTATTTAACATTTTTGTTTGTTTTTTCTTTTTTTACCGTTTTCTAGTTTTAGCACAAGCAAACAAACATTAAAAATTATAGATACAGCTTTAGTTCTTTTTTATTAGTTTATTCCGGCACATTTCTAAATTTAAAAATAACATAACTTGAATTTTTCATCTTATTATTTAATGATTTGTTTTTATAGTTATACAAATTTCGTAAGGCATATTTAATGTCATAAATTTCAAAAATTTAAATAATCTTATAAATAGTATAATATGTATTTAAGATCGTAAGTTTCAAAAATATTTGTTTCTTTATTAAATTTCATGATCGGTAAATTACGATAGATTGAAACAGAATAGAGTATGTATTTGGAGGTTGTGTTCTTTTTCATTTTTAAAAGATCTTATTTTTTCCCCTAGTATCTATATAAATATATAAAGTTGGGAATTGGCCAGCTGATGTGACATCCCTATATGGCCAACTTTCATATGATTTTTTCAGATTTTTTTTCTAATTTTAATACAAAAAAATCATTTACTACCTAGAACTAATAACGAAATGGATGAGGAGATTTCAGTTATGGAATATACAAAAAAGTGTAATTACTACTTTCTTATGAAGAGAATTCAGTTATGGAATATAAAAAGAGAGAAATTAATTAATTAACTTGTAATTGAAGTGCACATTGGTTATATAGGCTACCATGTGGCAATTCACAAGCACATTGGTTACATTAAACCCTTCAGTTGCCTTGCACATTAAACCCTTCAGTTGCCTTGCCCGTTCTTATTTATTTATTTATTTACTAATTATGCTAATAAAGAAAGCAATGAAGAGTTGTATTAGTGGGGATAAAGAAACAGTGAAGAGTCACAATAAATAGTAACGGCCTTACTTTTTTGGCTCATATAAGCCCCTTTACTTTGTTGCCTCCAACAATGCGAAGCATATGCAAATTAAGCCATCAAAGGTATTTATCTTTCTTTATTTTATATTTCCCTTTTTCCCTTCTATAATTATTTATAACTTCTTTTAGTGTGCATTTGTTAAAAGAAATAACTATAGAGATGACTCTCCTCTCCATTATCAAAGTCTAATTTTTTCAATATCTTTCGGGAAGAAAATGGAGCTGAATAGCTGCCAAGGAGAGTATGTAAAATAATGTTAGATCCTCTAGCTAATCATTTTCTACAAATATTTGCAATGATTGAATATTTGAACATCATTAGATTTTGTACTCCTGATTGTTGTTAAATATCGACATATTCAAAGGTCCATGTGCGAGTAGAAATGATTAATATTGTATGCAAAAAGATGAACTTGTATATGTGAATATTTTTAATGTATTTGTAGCCGATGGTCAATTTTGATATCCGTTTGATATATTTTTTCTGTGGCATGTTATGAATATTTGACTTGTATGTAAATTCAAACAAAGACTTGAATAGATGATTCTTTTGGGTTTATTATGATGAATTTACTTGATACTTATTTACTAGTATTAATTTACCTTTAGCATAGTATGCATTCTAAGTTTGAATCACATATAGCATAAAGTTGAGTCTTAAAGATGATTTATCTTGGCGATATGGGAATTTAAACAGAAGATATTTTTCTTTATTTCTTTTTTTTTTTTATGTGTTTTTGTCAGGATTTGCGTGATATTTTTTCCTGATATTTTATAAAAGCTTAATTTTGGGCACTTTATGGACCCTAAAAATTTATTTTATATATCTTACTGTCTCAGATTTATGAGGGAGTATGCATTGAAATTAGTAAATGAGATTGTAGAAAATTATCCTGAATCAAACTGTCTCCCGATTTTATCAATACCAATGCAAATATTGTCTTGCCTCGTCAGCCTCTTAAAGGCCTTTGCCAAGAGACAACAGTAGTAATGACCAAAAAGAAGCATATCATGGTTGTATTACAGAGATTTTTGAAGAAGATTTCACGTAATAATTTAAATGTGTTATTATGTCAATAAGATGCAATTTTTTTTTGTTAATAACCACGCGAAGCGCGGACCGTTACACTAGTTTTAATATAAAGACATCTCATGCTGATGAGTCTCTGATATACGTGTGAGGATATATATGGACGCTAGTTGATTCATATGATGAATAAAGAATTTGAAGGCCTAACATAGACCATTTTTTGTTTAAGACGTTAATTATCCTTTTCTTAAATTTTCGATTACGTAACAGCTTTTGTCCTCTTTAAAGGAAAATATTCCTTTTTTTTTTTTGTGTTGTGGAATTATTTTGCAAATGAGGGGGAGCAAAGGAGATATGGGGAGTGGGAAAGGAAGTGGATAAGTAGTTAGAGGATGAGAAGGAAAGAATAAGGGAAGAGGTTGGTAACCCATCTCTTCCATTATATTATTGAAATTGTAATAAAGTGCCTATAAACTAAGAGAAAATGCGTGAAGAAACTAACAACTTTGTCTTTAGTACCATTCCTCTACCTACCTAACAACTATTATCCCAACCGTGAGCTAACCAACCAAATCTCCTCCCCATCCCCCTCTTACCCCTTTCGATTTAGGATAACCTTCTCAAAAGACCGATCCAAAATTTAAAGTTTTGCGTTTTAATAGCGACATCACACACATATATATATATAATAACAACAACCCTAGTAAAATCTCATAAATGGGATCTGAAAAGGTAATATACAAATCTTACCCCTATCCCAAGGGAGTAGGAAAGATGTTTCCGATAGATCATCGGCAAGACGGAAAAAGACAATATATTTGTAGCATTAACAGAAATCATAAAAATAATAACAACATCATAAGAATAAAAAAAAATAGATGAAAAGCATAACAATAACCAGTAAATAAGCCCCGACACGATGAAAAACGGAAGAATAGTGTGAACACAACATTAACCACTAGCAATCTAAGACAAAACCTTATCAGACTAGCCTCACATTGGTATGAAGTAGATAAATGCTCAACTACTTCCTAACCTATAACCTTAATGCTTGACCTCCACACCTTCCTATCAAGGGTCATGTCCTCGAAAATCTGAAGTCACGTCATGTCCTGCCTGATCACTATAACTGATATTATATATATATATATATATATATATATATATATATATATATATATATATATATATATATATATATATATATATATATATATGAGCAAAAGTACTGAGTTCACGTTAACTCCATGACAAGCCTCTACTTCCACCGTATCCTTCTCCTACTTTCTCTTACTGACCCTTTCTCCATGTATTTGTAACTTCTAAGTTATGCATATTTGATACTGTAACGACTTTCTTACCATAATAGTTTAAATTAATTTATGATTGCAGGTTTTATATTTATCAGTTAATGAATTAATGCGTATCCTATGTAGAGATTTATTTAACCTTAAAAATAACTTAGTTGTAAATATTTTTTTACATCATTAATTTGCCGGTAGCAGTTAAACTGTCCTTCCTATTCTTCTCTTTTAAATGTGCTGGTGGATTAGAACAATGGTGAGAAAGAAGGTAAATAGGAAGAAAATATTTCCTGAGATTGAAACTTTGCACTTAAATGATGTGCGATAAACTCACCATCATATTCTTGAATTGTTGACCAATATTATTATTAGTATGATAGCTCCCATTGTTCTTGATCAATGTCTATAATGGCGTATGAAATAATCTATACTGTAGCAAAAAGAGAAAAAATAAATCTATACATTGCTTTTTGAGTCCGGAACCAAGGGTTGCAATTATTGACTCAAGACACGAAAATAAGTGGAAAATTATTGGGGACACCATAAGGTTTAAGTTGGAAGAGTTGACCAAAGTTTGACTTTTGAGTAAACGATCTCAGAATCGTGATATGAATGTTCCTATAGGTTTGATGGTATTCTATAATCACGTGTTTTAGTCGCTTATTGCACTTTAATTCACTACACTTTAATTGTGTTTGAGCTTTAATTGATAGTGTTTTGCACTTATTATTTGTTTTATGCCTTGTAAGAGTGATTCCGAGTTATGTAGATGTTGTGGAACTAATTCGAGCTATTTGGAGCTTTGAAGTTTGAGTAAAAGCCCAAAGGATTAAGCCGGGATCGTATTCGGGGGTCAAGGATCACTTTTGGACGTCAAAAATGAAGGAAGAAGCAACAACTGAAGAAATGCACTAGTGCGACGCACTGTGTGACGCAATAGTGTAATTTTGTGTCGGGAATTGACAAAGTTCAGAGACTGGGTTTCTGTGGTCTGACAAGAAAAGCACTAATGCTACGCACAGTGCGACGCATGAAAAACAATAAGTTTGTAAGTTTTTCTATTTCGGCTAGGAAAGGGTGATTTCGTTTGGACCCGACTCTACTTGGTATAAATACATAAAAAAATATTATTTTCTAGATTTTTGACATACTTTAGACCTAAGGAAGCCAAGGAAGAGTTGGAGGATCAAAAGCACAAGGATTTCATCATTCCTTCCTCACTCAAGACCCGAGTTTGGATCGAATCTATATTTTTCTATACTTTAATTATATTTGTGATGAATTTCTCCATATCTATGGAGTAGTTCTTTTTAAGGTTTGATAGATTTGGTGTATTGATATTTATTTGTGGATTATAACTCTAGTTTTATGTATTGAAGCATTTTTGGATGATTTAACTGTTGTATCTATATTCACTTGTTCATATAATCGAGAGAGACATAACTTGTGATATCTTTGCATTATATTGTTGGTTGACTTTATTAATTCTGCTTAGTAATCAAAAGAGGCTAGTTAAATTATTGATTAAACCTAGTTAGGAGACTAATCAAAAGAGGTTTTCCTAAAGGCCAATCCACTACACATTCTTGTATATCTTCATGTACTTAAAATTGGTTCATCTTGTGAGGTTAAGACTTAATCGAGAGAGGAGTTTTTACTGAACGTTTGAACTAATAATTGAGTGAATTCGAGAGACTCACTTAAACATAAGAAATGAATTATCTAGACTTAGATCCCAAATAATTATCTTGCACCTATCCTATCAACCCCTATTTTCTCCCATTGATAACTTCTTTGCTTGTTCCTTGTTGTGATTGTCATTAGTCAATAGCTTTAGATTTTTAGTTAATTTTAGTTAGACATCTTATAAATCTCAATTGTTGATTCTCCTGGATAGCAATCAAGCTACAAACTACGAAAATACTATTTAACTACAATCCCTGTGGGTACGATATTATACTATACTATCTTTGACTAGCTAACATAATTTAAGTGTGTGTTTCGATCTCGTCAAGGTTCGTAAAGTAATTTCGGACTTAGGCATATGTTCAGGTTGAGCATCGGATGGTCTGGGAGCGATTCAATGCTTATTATTGGTAGTTTGCGTTTTTGAAGGTTTGAAATTTGCTAGTTCATTTTATTGGCATTATCGGACTTCAGACAGTGTTCCAGGACCTTGGATAAGTTCATTTTATTGATTTAAACTTGTGTGTGAAGTTGCGTCATGATCCAGAATGTCTAAGTATGATTCGGACGCATTCTGCAAATTTTGAATGTTTGAAAGCTAAAATAAGGATTTTGATCGTCGATTCGTGGTTCTGATGTTATTCGTGGCATTTCGAACCTTCGAATAAGTTTAGATACGATATTGAGACTTGTTGATGTGATTGGATGGAGTCCTGGGGCGTCAGGTTTGTTTCGGGATGGTCTCCAACCAATTTTGGATGATTTGCTGTTGCTGCTGCTGGTGGTTTCTGGTGTTGTTCTTCACGAATGCTAAGGGATGCATGCATACACAAAGAAGGATTTGTGACTGCTGGGAATTTGTGCTATGTGTTGGCGATGGAGGTCTCACATTCGCGAAGGTAAATGGCAGAGGTACATCGCGTTCGCGACAAGGGCGTCATGTTCGTGTATGTGAAGCTGGCCTGGAGACTTTGGCCTTCGTGTTCGTGGAGGCGTGGTCGCGTTTGCGAAGGCCGACTTGATCAAGTATCGAGTTCGCGAGCCTTGTCTCACAGTCACAAAGAAGGATTTTGGAGCAGGAGCTGGTATTGCTTTGCGAACGCAAGGGACATGCTGCGTTCACGATGAAGGGTCGTCTGGGCAGAATATATGTTAGCCAAATCGGGTTTTAGCTTATTTCATCTATTTCTCTCATTTGGAGTCGATTTTGGACAATTTGTGATCTCGTCTAATTTCACACCTCAATTCAAGGTTATGAAAGGGTCGAATGCAATGATAGTACCCAACAAGAGTTGGGGTCGATTTCCACAAGGAGCTATATATGGGAGTTAGAAGTATATATTATAGTATGTGAATTTGACTATCTCAATTTACACTTCCACAAATTGGAGTTATTTTTAAGTCTAATTTAAAACTAAGAGTGCAAGTTGAGAAATAAAACTAAGAAATTATTTTTGTTGTTTTTCAAGTTTTGTAAAAAGCCTAGGGCTATGACCATCGCCTAGGTGTTTGCCTAATGGGATATAAACCTTAATGCTTGTTTTATTGATCAGGGTGTATTATAGCTATCAACACTCAATTACCACTCAATACCTCTCGGTCAGAGAGCGATTTTGCCCAATTTGGCTTTCTCAAGTCCAAATGGGTATTGCACAAAACGGTTGATAAAAGCTCAAGTCGGGTTATTACTATCTCTAGGTTGAACCCTTTAATTGGGATTATCAATCTCTCAATTGACCCAATTTTATGTTAGCCAAGTTTTCCTAGACTAAGTTTCTCTTTCTCAAGTAGAGACCAAGTCAAATAGGCATGAACCGATGTTTGCAACCATTAATTTTACAAATTAAAATATGAACAAGGCTAAATAATAAACACTCAACTATAAACAAGCATTAAATTAAACACCCATAAGGTTTGCTTGCAATTGAAGAAAAAGAAGAAGAAATGATAATTAAACTCATATTGCAAGATTAAAATGATAAATTCTATGTTAAAATATCTCAAAATATGAAAAGCTACTAAAAGAAGTAAAGATAAATGGCTACTATAGCTGATGATATCAAAAGTTGACCTAAAATTGTGAAACTCGTCTATTTATATAGAGTTGGAAATTTTCAACAAAAATGCCCTTCGAGAAGTTCTGCGGCCGCACAATTCCATGTGCGGTCCGCACTTTTCTTCAACTTGTCAGGACTGGAAGTCTGCGGCCGCAGAATTTTTGATCTGCGGCCGCAAGGCACTCTTTCTGAGGTCTGCACTCACTTTTACATGTGCGGACGCAATTGATATTCTATGGTCCGCACTTTTGATGGAGTTGGAATGCATATTCTCTGAACTTTGCTCCCGGCCTAGCTTTTGCAGCTGCACAATTCATGTGCGGACCGCACTTTGCACCAAACTCTGCTGGCTTTTCCTCCATCATCTGTGGCTGCAAATGATATTCTGTGGTCCGCACTTCTGAGCTTATGTGCCTTTTATGTCCTTGAGTTCAGATTACTCCTTCTTGAGTTGGATTTCATCTCGGGAGTCCATCTTCCAATATTCCTGTAATTAAGCATATTTTATTAGTTTTCAGGAATACAATTAAACGCTTTTGGACTAAAACAAAAGCTAAAAAGTGCTAATAAGTAGTCAAAATCCCCACTTATCAACTCCCCCAAACTTAAGTTTTTGCTTGTCCTCAAGCAAATAAATTAGTTCCCACCTCCACAAGTTAAGGGCTATTCCAGCTAATCAAAAGTGGGTCATTCACACATTAATTGGGACCAACAATCACTCACACCACTTATGAATTATCAACAAGGCAACAAGTTAAACTTTTATGCACAAATAGTTCTAATGTGACACTTGAGCATCAAGAGTTGACTTTACTTATCGAGGAAGCTCGCTCTTTCATGTAGGTCATTATGGATCCCAAACTCCTCCTCCTCTACTCTCTGTTTGCCTATCTCGCTTAAGAAGTTTAGCACTCAATCAAAAGATTTGAGAAAGGTTCACTCATCTCTCTTAAAAGAATGTCGCAAGTACGAATTTAAGTACCATAGGCTTGCCCCTCATGTAGATCACCACTAATGTAAGATCACTCTGCTTGAAATCACGTAGGTCTTTTTCGAAATGCAATGAAGGCTTTTGGACTAAGGTTGGATATTCTATGATAGAACGGGTTCATCTTTCCTTAAGCACCCCATTTTCTGTTCTTGGCTCATGCTTTGCCAATTCTTTGAGGCATTTTCTTTTCCATGGGGGAACTAGAGAGACTTTACATCACTCTTTCTTGATCATGACATTTATTTTCTCCTTCTTTGATTTCTTTATGCTTTGCATCATTACTTTTCTTTGAACCTCTTCAACTTATTCACTATCTTTTTTTTTCTTTCCTTTTCTTGCCCTCCCTTATCTTCATTTCTTCTCTCTTTTTTGTGCCTTGAAACCTCTTTCAAGTTCCTCATCTCTCCCCCAAACTTTTCATACGTTTTTACAAACCAATATGTCTTAGAATCATCAAAGTAAATCAAATAAACTCCACCCCCTAATAAAAATAAGCATTGTCCCTAATGCTTAACAAAATAAGAATAAAGGAAGGGTGAGAGTGAAGAAAACTCCCTATGGCTTTGTGGCCATCTGTGTCCCCAGCAGTGGCACCGACCTCTGACTCATCCAATTGGATCTCATCATCCTCAAGTCCGGGAGTGGCTGGGTTAATGAACATCTGACGTACTGCCTTGGCAGTGTTAGCAGCAATGTCTGGCTCCTTAGACTAGCCAGCTGGTGTTGTAGGATCTGGGCCTGGGTGGTGCGGGCCTATCAGCATATCAAATGGAATGTCTCCGACTGCTGCAATGTTGGTAACCTATCGCCGGCGCTTGTCCACTGACTTCTTGGAGGCCTAGGACTTTCGCATCTTCTTCACTTCCTTTCCTAGCTCTTCTATCACTGACCCATGATGCACTAGAGTGGCCATTATTGTGTTCTGATTTTCCAAAAGCTTCTTCAAGGTTTCTTCAACTGTGGGGGGAATCTGGGATGCCAGAATGGATGACTGTGCTGCAACATGATTGGATATGTCAGATAGCTTTGCAATAGCTGTCTGCATCCAGTTGTTGAGACTCGCCAGTTTCTGGGAGAATCGCAGCATAGAAAGTGGAGCAGTGGGCATAGGCACCGACTTCAAAGCCGAGATGGGAGGCACTGAGGCTGAAGGTGGGGGCATGTCATCTACACTGGATGAAGGCTCTGCTGAAGTGGATGGCATATCGGCTGTCTTTGCAACTACCACCGATGGCTCATCAGACTTCCCTATGATGGTAGTCGGCTGACCCTTTCTCTTAGGGTTGTGTGCATCCATCAGAGAATACCATGAGAAGGGATTCTTAGCCCAAAAATTCATATCAAAATCTCTTGGCTCTACCCGTGCATACGTAAGGTACTCAGTGATGGTGTTGGGATACGGGTAGGATGTATCATCTTGTCTGGAAACCACAGACATGTTGGCCGATATCACGGCACCCACATTGATCAGGTACACGGCCATGATGGAGGCGACTAGAAATGCTCGCGGAATAGGGAAGTTTGTTTCATTGTGGCATGGGTCTAGTCTGCTGTAGACAAAGGCCTACCATCCAATGAAGTTCAGGGCATTCTGCTGAATAGGAATCCCTGCTGTGATCCATGGTGGTGGCGGTCTCGGAGCTGCAAGAATCTCAGCTAGCCATGGGCGAGCTACATCTCCCATCGCCAGCTTCTCCAAGTACTGTGCATGCTCAACATCCTCAAACCCCAAGTAGGAGTTCAGCGTGTGCTAGCTAAATATCCACCTTCAGATTCCTCACTTTGTTCACTTTGGTCCCTTTCTTTATGTGCGCCACATTGGCATAGAACTCCCGGACCAGATACTCCTTTGCGTCCACTACACTCTGGGTGAACCATATTTGCCCCTTCCGCTCTCGGAACTGTCTCAAGACTGCTGGATTATACTTTTCAAGATCTTTCAATTGGAACTATCACTCAAGAGTGAGCGATCTCACCGGCCACCACACACGGAAGCTAGTGAAAGCAGCCAGACTGACGAACCGGTCCTCCCAGACCTCTTTCTTCTTCGACCTCTCAAGACCGGCAACTGTAGTATCACCCCTTCGGCCATCATTTGGAATAGCATCAACTGTAGTTGGTGGTGCCTCAGGGACAGGTGTAGAGGAAGGCTCTGAATCCTGACTGGCACTCTCCGAACCCTCGGAGGTGCTATGTGATGTGGAAGGCTCATCCCGGAGTTGATACCTCCCCAGTGGCTTTGATTGGACAGCCGACTGCTCTTGAACTGAGTTGCCCTCCGATGCATCTCTTGATGGGGCATAAGAACTGGATTTGCAGGGATCCACATTTCTTCCTCGGCTGACTGTAGCCTTCTTTGCGATTATCTTTTGAAAGGTTCACCCCTCCCCTTTGAAGTATCTCCTCGGCCTCGAGATCTAACCATTTTTTGTAACAAGCAATAGAAGGTGTCCGTTGTAATGCAGCTGTAACATACAAGAACACAACAGAGAGACAATGAACACATAATGTAAAACATGCTTGCAGGGAAGGGGAGTGCGGTCGCAAGCAGGGTATTGCGGGCCGCACAATTTAATCTTGCGACCGCAGAACTGGATCTGTGGTCCGCACAATTATTAGTGCGACCACAGAACTGGAATACAGTCCATACATTTTCTATCGCGGACGCACATTAGATTCACCAAAATGTCAACTCTCTGAAGACAGATATTGGGCTGTTTTGTGGCCACACTCACTTTTCTGCGGCCGTGATGGGATTTCTGCGGTCCGCACAATTCTCAGTGCAGCCACAGAATCATGCTTGACCCAAGACCCTAATCTCAACGTCTGTGGACCGCACAATCCCTTGTGCAGTCGCAGATTTCAAAACAAAATCGATCAGATATTTTAGGGTTTTCACTTTTTGCACAAATTTGACATGTTTTTAACAGTTAAGCATGATAATCAAGTGACCCATTCCCCTTGGAGCAATTTCCAGTCTACCCACTACATATTCACCCCAAAAGATTGTTCAAATAGATTTACAGACGAATAGTTCAAAATTATGCTCAAAATCTAAAAATTAAAAGAAGTTAATTAAGATGATGATGCATACCAGAGATGAATTTGCACACGAGATGAGTGATCAACAATTGTTAGGCTTATGAGCATCTAATTAAAAAGAAATTTTAATTTTTTTTTACTGTGAAGAGTTCAGAGAGGGAAAAAGAGGAACAATATCCCTAGGTCTACTATTTATACTAATGGTTCTGACTTGAGGGACAAAGGGCTGAGTGCGCCCACAGAATTCCTTCTGCGGTCCACACTCTGTTACCTGGGGCTCAGAAGCCCTTTCTGATTTGCGGTCGCAAATTTTTGTTGCGGACCGCAGATTTTGGTGTGCAGCCGCACTTTGGCCATTTTTCTGACAAACCAAACTTGAGAGAGTTTGCATTTTCCCTTTTCAATTTGTGCGGTCCGCACTGCAATTGCGCGACTGCAGCTTCCTTTTGTTGTAGCAATCACAATTGTGCGGTCTGCATAATATACATGCGGTCCACACTTCTTACCATACTTGGCCAATTTTCTAGAATAGTTCCTGTAAAGTTCATTCATCCCTACAACACACTTCAAATCCAATTAGCATGAAAATAACACATATCTACAAAAGAAGAAAAGAAAAGAAAATGAAACATGGGTTGCCTCTCAAGAAGTGCCTGATTTAACATCACAACACGATGCAGATTACCATCATTTGAAATGAATAACTGCCACCACGTGGACATCATCAAGCTTTCCCAAATAATGCTTCACCCGGTGATCATTGACTCGAAATACCTCATCATTTTTGTTCTTCAAGTCCAAAGCACCAAAAGGTGTCACACCCACAATTTCAAAGGGACCACTCCACTTAGATTTCAGCTTTTCGGGAAACATCTTCAACCATGAGTTGAACAACAAAACAAGATCGCCCACTTTGAACTCCTTGTTTTGAATGTATTTTTCATGAGGGTACTTCATCTTCTCTTTGTACAAGGATGAACGTGCATATGCATGGTACATGAACTCATCCAATTCATTCAAATGTGCAACCCACAAGTTAGCGGCTGCATCCCAATCAAGATTCAACTTCTTTAAAGCCCACATGGCTTTGTGCTCAAGTTCTACTGGAAGATGACAAGATTTGACAAACACCAACCGGTATGGAGACATCTCGATAGGAGTTTTGAAAGCAGTCCGATAAGCCCATAGTGTATTATCAAGCTTCTTTGACCAATCCGCCGGGTTAGCATTCACTATTTTGGACAAAATACTCTTTATCTCCCGGTTGGAAACTTCCACTTGACCGCTAGCTTGTGGATGATAGGGAGTCGTAACTTTATGAGTGACACCATACTTGCCAAGCAAAGTGTCAAAAGCCTTGTTGCAAAAATGTGACCCCCCATCGCTTATGATAGCCCGCGGAGTACCAAATCTTGTGAAAATATTCTTTTTCAAGAATGCCACCACACTTCTCGCTTCATTGTTGGGTAGAGCAATGGCCTCAACCCATTTAGACATATAATCAACCGACCAAGATGTAGGTGTTTCCACAAGAACTCACAAAAGGACCCATAAAGTCAATACCCCACACATCAAAGATATCAATCGCCAAAATGGTAGTGAGAGGCATTTCATTCTTCTTCGAGATTCCACCGGCCCATTGGCATTCACCACATCTTTTCACCATATTACTTGCATCTTTGTAAAGAGTGGGCCAATAGAAATCACAACTTAGCACTTTTACCGCCGTTCTTGCTTCGCCATGGTGACCACCATAAGCGAAGAATGGCAAGCCTAAAGAATAACATTTTGCTCTTCTTCTGGTACACATCTTCTAATTATCCCATCCGTACAAATCCGGAAAAGGTATGGCTCATTCCAATAATAATTTTGACAATCCTGTTTGAACTTCTTCCTTTGATTGGAAGAGAAATCATCCAGGATGATTCCACATACAAGGAAGTTTGCTAGATCTGCGAACTATGGAATCTCCTTCATTTAAATAGCCAAGAGTTGCTCGTCGGGGAAGGAGTCATTAATTTCAAGGCCATCATGTGGCCTTCCCTCCTCCTCCAAACGAGACAAGTGGTCCGCCACTTGATTTTCACTCCCTTTTCGATCTTGGATGTCAATACCAAACTATTGCAACAATAGCACCCATATCATCAACTGAGATTTTGAATCTTTATTACTCATAAGAGAACGAAGTGCCGCATGATCCGCATAAACAATAACCTTTGCACCCATCAAGTATGGGCGGAACTTCTCAGTTGCAAACACAATGGAAATAAGCTCTTTCTCTGTAATGGTGTAATTGACTTGGGAATCATTCATGGTCTTACTAGCATAGTATACCGAATGAAAAACCTTGTTGATGTGTTGCCCCAAAACTGCTCCAACCGCTACATCACTAGCATCGCATATGAGCTTAAAAGGACTATTCTAATTAGGAGCAGTGATAATGGGAGTGGTTGTCAACTTGAACTTTAGCAATTCAAATGTCCTCATGCAATCATTATTGAAGTGAAACTTAGCATATTTCTCTAAGAGCTTGCACAATGGGTTCACCACTTTAGAAAACTCCTTCATGAAGCGCTGGTAGAGCCCCTCGTGACCCAAGAAATTTCACACGCCTTTCACCGAAGTTGGAGGTGGAAGTTTAGAAATCACCTCTATCTTCGCCTTGTCGACCTCTATGCCATTCTTTGAAATATTGTGGCCAAGGACAATGCCTTCCTCGGCCATGAAATGGCATTTCTCCCAATTTAACACCAAGTTCGTTTCTTTACACCTTGCCAATACTCTATCCAAATTTGCCAAACAATCATCAAAGGACTCCCCAACTACCGAGAAGTCATCCATGAAGACTTCAAGGTAGTCCTCTACCATATCCGTAAAGATTGCCATCATACACCTTTGAAAAGTTGCCGGTGCATTGCATAAGCCAAATGGCATCCGCTTGAAAGCGAACGTGCCATAAGGACAAGTGAAAGTTGTTTTCTCTTGATCTTCCGGGGCAATAAGGATTTGGTTGTAGTCCGAATATCCATCTAAAAAGCAATAGAAAGCACGGCCGGCCAACCTATCAAGAATTTGATCAAGGAACGTGACACATTGCACCAGAGAAGTTGACGAACTATCGAAAATGGGGTAGATAACTGTAGGGCCCCGAAAAGTTTACCAAGGAATTTAAGGGTTCATGGTGTCGAAGTAGGCTTATGTGTTTGAGGGTTGTAGAAATAGACTTTTTGGGTTGAAGAATGCATCGAGGTGTTGGTGGAAAGTGTTGTGCTGAAGGGCCAATTATGCGGTCAGATTCGCGGCCGTAGATCCTTTCCGTGGGCCGCATAAGCGTCGCAGAGTTGAGTAGGGAGTTGTTGAATTTTGAGGGTTGTTTCGCGGTCCATTGTACGATTGAAAACCTGTTTCCCGGTCCGCACTTCTGTCGCAGAGTTGCACAAGGAAATTTCGTTGCGCGATTCTGCAGCACATTCTGCCGCCGCATAAGTGGCCTGTGGACCGCAGATCAGTTGCAGACCTATCCAGATCATCCAGGTTTTTGGGCATCACTTTCGCGGTCCATTATACGGACCACATACTTGTTCTGCGGTCAGTTCTATGACCGCAGACCTGAGTTTGGTGGGTCCATTTTTCTATTTTTATAACCCGACCCTATTTTGATAAATAGTCTTTGGGGCTCATTTTGGGGCAATTATCTGATGATTTTAGAGAGAGGTAGGAGCATTTTAGAGAGAGAAGGAGGAAACCTAACACTCTAATTATCCAATCTTGCACCAACCTTCAAGAATCAAGGAAATCAATTACTAGATTATCATCTATCCGGGTAAGACCTTGTCGTAAAACCTTCATGCAATTGTTATGGGTTTAATTAGGTTATGGGGGTTGGAAATAGGCCATGCATGTGACAATTGGTTGTAGTGTGTGGGTTTAATGAACTAGTTTGGGTGGTCTCTTGTTGAAATTGGTTAAGGGAGGAAAAGATTACCATTGTAGAGCTTTGTAGTCCATTTTGCATACTAGGTGTTCGACAAAATTCCTAAGAGAGTTACACCATGTGAATCCTTCTAATTATTATCCGATTTTTGCTACCTTCTTATAGATTGTTATTGCTAGAAGTGTTGGGACGTTGTAGCAACTTAAGGAAAGCTCAAACAAGGTATGTTGGCTAAACTCCTCTTTTAGAATTGAACCCCACAATGGCCTTCTAAGTCCCGTGTTGCTCATTATAAATTGATTCTTCCGAACAAGCCTTGTGTCAAAAGATATATGCATTCAAATTGTATTCCAAACGTTCTTTGTTGAGTTACTATTTGAGAATGTGATTAAACACAGGCTGTGTGTTAATATGTCATGATTTGAAGCGTGATTTTAATGAAAACTAGAATGTCGAATTGTGTAAGAAATTACATGTGTCTAAGACCCTTAATTTGGTTAGTTGCTCAAATGTGTATCTAAAGTCTTGAATTAAAATTCCTTGTTGTTGATAATCTATAAGGATGCTTGAAAGTGAAAGAAGGGGGTTGGAGATGGATAGTGTGGCCACCGTACCAATAATGAGAGTTATACTTGTGCCCAAACGTGGCTGTTTTAACTAATGCTATGCTTTGTAAGTGTTTCCAATGTGTCTTTAGCTCTTGTATATATTCATGAGTTGAAATTGTGTATTGCCATTTTTGGGAAAAGTATTTCAAGATTAAATAATGTGTTACTCGTTTATGCTTCTAACTTGTTCTTTGATTGCCAACCATTTTACTTCATTTCTTGGAAAGGAATTCATTATGTTTAAGGCTTCACTGCTAATAACTTAAAGTTGTAATTTTCGGAATACTCTATATGTTGATGATCCTTGAAGGTAAAGAAAAGAAATTGTGGAATATGAAGTACGACCGCGTGCCATGAATAATGAATCTTGTGAATGGCCAAAAGACCCAAGAAAATATTGTTGTTGCGAGTGGTTGAAAAGACTAATGGAGGTTTATACAATGTGAAAGATGATGAGGTGAATACATTTGTAATTATACTAACTTTGTGTGCAAAAAACAAAAAAATATTTTTGGGAGTATCATTAGCAAACAGAGGAAGGGTAGGTCATAAGGCCCACACCCGAAACTACACATGCCGATGTAGGGGTGGATGGTGATGGATTGTGATTATTCCCCTTATTTGGGATGAGATTGATATTAGTTGTGAATTGAAAAGTCAACCCACACGGCATATGTGGGAAGGCGGCCTAGCCGATCGGGTGGAGATCGGACGCCATGTTGCGCACATGGTGGTACTACTCTTGGTCACACCCTTTTTTCGCATCACATGTAAAACCACATTGTCCATGGGGAGATGGCCTAGCCGATCGGGCGTGATCGGACTCCATGCTAAAAATACGGTGGTATATCGGTGCTAATGATCTCCCAACCAAAAATATATATTATTTTTCGTATTTTGAAAACTGGTATGTGTTAATTGGGCATTTGGATATTGTTGATTGTGACTTGCTGTTTCTATGGTTTTTCTTTTCTTATAATGTTATTCTATTTTGAAAGTGGACATTTAGCTTTACATGCTAGTACTATTCCATATATACTAACGTCCCTTTTGCTGGGGGTGCTGCATCTTCAATGGATGCAGGTGATTCGTCAGTAGGTGGTTTTGACCCTCGTTAGCAGTTACTCTTTATTCAGCAGGTTTTGGTGAGCCCTACTATGTTCCGGGCTTCATGTCGTTTGACAGTATATCCAGGGCCTTATCGCCGGCACATCCATACTACTCTTCTGTTATACTTAGAGGCTCCGTAGACAGGTTGTGGGTGGTATATAATATTGGGAATTAAACTAGTAAGTGTTGGTATTTGGGCAAACATGTTTTTATCATATCAGTAGACTTGTTATATTTTGGAAATCATAAATGAATATCCTTTAGTAGTGTAAAATATTATGGAACACTTGACTCTTCTCATGTCTATCACTTGTACAGGTTCTTATATTGTTAATGGGAAAGGTTGGGTAGAAGGCATCTAACAGGCTTGCTTAACCGGGGTATCTCCCCGAGGTCGAGGCGTGGCAACAACCCCGGTATCTAACCATTTGATAATCTCCTTTTTGACCACGTCTTGCATAGCTTAGTTAAGTCTCCTTTGATGTTCAATATATGCCTTGGCATCTTCCTCCAAAGTAATCTTGTGCATGCAAAATGCGGACCTTATTCCCCGAATATCCGCCAAAGTCCATCCAATAGCCTTATTCCTCTTGTGAAGCACCGCCAATGTGGAGTCAACCTGCACGTTAGTCAAACAAGAGGAAAGAATAACTGGTAAAGTAGAACAAGGGCCAAGAAATTCATACCTAAGATGTGGAGGCAACGACTTCAACTCCAAGGTAGGAGGCTCTTCAATTGAAGGCTTTGTAGGACGAGTTTTCCTATTCTCATGATCCAAGGAAAGTTTTTGGGGTGCATAGTTGTACGACCCCATTCCTTACAAAGAATTCACACATTCCATGAAGCGGTCCATCTCGTCATTATCAAAGTTAAGCAAGACGGCCTCCAACATATCACCCACATTAATCATGACACTTGTATCATCAATAATCACATCGGTCACCAAGTCCATGAAAGAACACACTTCGTTGCAATTTTGTTGCCGCATAGATTTGCACACATGGAACACCACCTTTTCATCACCTATTCGGAAAGTAAGTTCTCCGGCTTCCACATCAACAAGAGTCTTCCCCATGGAAAGGAAAGGTCTTCCAAGAATAATTGGTACCTCATAGTCCACTTCACAATCAAGTATAACCATATCCGTCGTAAGAATGAACTTATCAACACGAACCAATACATCTTCAATCACTCCCAACGGTCTCATAATTGTACGATCGGCCAATAACATGATCCCTAGACGGGTTCACTTCCTCTTGAGTCTCTTCCACAGTGTCATCAATAGAAATCTGCACTTCATCATTTTCTTGCTCCACATTGTTCGGGATCTCTTCTTCTTCTATCATTTTCTCATCATCCATAAGTTGCCTTTGGATTGAGGTGGGTGTATTCCCACCTCTTCTACTTCTTGTAGTAACGGCCATGGCATGCCCCGTATTGTTCCCACCCTTTGGGTTCACCACTGTGTCTCTTGGTAGTGCCCCCTTAGGATGAGAATTTAAAGCTTGAGAGATTTGTCCCATTTGCATTTCCAAGTTACGGATCAAGGTGTTGTGTGAAGCAAGTTGAGCATCGGAATCAGCATTCTTCTCCATCATTTGGTTGAACATGTTCACAATACGATCCATTTCATTGTTGGAAGAACTAGGACCATGGGAATGATAAGAAGGTGGGTTGCTCAGTTGTTGATACATCGGGGGCCTTTGAAAACCCGACCCCCGACTTCCTTGATTGTTATTCCACCTGCCTTGATTTTTGCCTCCCCCATTGCCTTGGTTATTATTGTTATGCCAATTCCCTTGATTATTGCTTCCACTCCAATTGCCTTGACTGTTGTTGTTATTCCAATTGCTTTGATTGTTTCCATCACTCCAATTACCTTGTTTGTGAGAATTCCAATTGCCTTGATTATTTTGAGGTCTCCATTGTTGTTGGATAGGGCCTTGGTAGTTGTTTCTTTGCCCTTAAAAGTTGTTCACATATTGGACCTCCTCTTCTTGGTCATTGTAAGATTCATCTTGATCAAATCCACTATCATCTTGTACAAAATTGTCCACTCTTTGTTGCACTTGTGGACTTCTTGTTCTTCGCTTGTTCACCATCATACCTACTCCCTCTATTACATTGACTTGCCTTGGGTTTTGCACTTGTTGAAGTTGAGCCTTTGCCAATTGGTTCTTGGTGGTAGTCAACTCGGCTATGGCTTGTCCATGATCATGCAACTCTTTGTGAAGGTAAATCACATTAGGGTCACCTTGTGGAACATTAGCCCGAGATTGCCACGCCGATGAAGTATCCACCATCTCATCCAAGATATCACACGCCTCCACATAAGGCGCAGTCATGAAGTTTCCACCGACAAGTTGATTCACTACATATTGGTTGGTTGTATTGATCCCTCGATAGAAAGTTTGTTGAATAATGTTCTCTGTCATATCATTGTTGGGGAATTATTTCACCATTGTTCTATACCTTTCCCATATCTCGTGTAGTGGTTCATTGGGCTCTTACTTGAATGCTAGAATTTCATCCCGAAGAATAGCCATGTGCCCGGGAGAGAAGTACTTAGAAATAAATTTCTCTGTTAATTCATCCCAAGAATGAATGGAATGATTTGGTAAACGTTACAACCAATCTAAAGCTTTCCCCCGTAGAGAGAAGGGGAAAATCCTTAGCCTCAAAGTATCCTCGGAGACATTTGTTTGTTTACTCCCCTAACATGTATCTACGAACCCCTTCAAGTGTTTGTATGCATTTTGATGCGGTACACCGATGAAGAACCCTCGTTGCTCGAGCAAAGTGAGCATCACGTTGGTTATTTGAAAGTTTCCCTCCCTAATACGGGGAGGGACTATAGCACTTGCATACCCTTCATTCGGCAATACCCGGTGTGGAGCCGCTCGTGGTGGAGGTGGGGGTGGAACGGGCACATTGTCATAAGGCAGTCCACCTCGTCTATTGGCTTGAGGTTCAAGAGGGACCTCATCCATTTGATCATCCTCAACGTCCACATCCCCCAAAGGTAAGTTTCCAAGCGCATTGTTTGCCATGATTGCACCTACAATTTCTCAACATGTTAGTAACACGTAGGAAAAGAAGATATTCCCCAAAACACACCTAAATATATAGCTAATACCATTTTTAGCTCCCCGGTAACGATGCCAAAAATTGATCTCGTCCAATTTCACACCTCAATTCAAGGTTATGAAACAGTCGAATGCAATGATAGTACCCATCAAGATTTGGGGTCGATTTCCACAGGGAGCTATATATGGGAGTTAGGAGTATATATTATAGTGTGTGAATTTGACTATCTCAATTTACACTTCCACAAATTGGAGTTGTTTTTAAGTCTAATTTAAAACTAAGAGTGCAAGTTCAGAAATAAAACTAAGAAATTGTTTTTGTTGTTTTACAAGTTTTGTAAAAAGCCTAGGGCTATAACCATCGACTAGGTGTTTGCCTAATGGAATATAAACCTTAATGCTTATTTTATTTATCGAGGTGTATTCAATTACCACTCAATACCTATCGGTCAGAGAGTGATTTTGCCTAATTAGACTTTCTCAAGTCCAAATGGGTATTGCACAAAACGGTTGATAAAAGCACAAGTTGGGTTATTACTATCTCTAGGTTGAGCCCTTTAATTGGGATTATCAATCTCTCGATTGACCTAATTTCTTGTTAGCCAAATTTTTCAAGACTAAGTCTTTCTTTCTCAAGTAGAGACCAAGTCAAATAGGCATGAACCAATGTTTGCAACCATTAATTTCACAAATTAAAACATGAACAAGGCTAAATAATAAATACCCAACTATAATCAAGCATTAAATTAAATACCCATAAGGTTTATAAACTAGGGTTGGGTCACAACCTTAGTGAAAATCTAGCTACTCATACTTGAAATTGAAGAAAAAAAAGAAGAAATGATAATTAAACTCATATTGCAAGATTAAAATGATAAAATCTATGTTAAAATAGCACAAAATATGAAAAACTACTAAAAGAAGTAAAGAGAAACAACTACTGTAGCTGCTGATGTCAAAAGTTGACATAAAATTGTGAAACTCGTCTATTTATATTGGGCTGGAAATTTCAGATAAAAATGCCCTTCGGGAAGTTCTACGACCGCACAATTTCATGTGCGATTCGCACCTTTCTTCAACTTGTCTAGACTGGAAGTCTAAAGCCGCATAATTATGATCTACGGCCGCAAGGCACTCTTTCTGCGGTCCGTACTTTTACATGTGCGGCCGCACTTGATCTTATGCGATCCGCGCTTTTACTCCTGCGGCCGCACAATTCCTGTTCGGTCCGCACTTTTGATGGACACGGAATGCATATTCTTTGAACTTTGCTCCTGGCCCAGCTTTTGTGGCCGCACAATTCATGTGCAGACCACACTTTGTACCAAACTATGCTGGCTTTTCCTTCATTATCTGCGACCGCAGAGGATATTCAGCGGACCGCACTTCTGAGCTTCTGTGCCTTTTATGTCCTTGAGTTCAGGTTACTCCTTTTTGAGTTGGATTTCATCTCGGGAGTTCATCTTCCAATATTCCTGTAATTAAGAACATTTCATTAGTTTTCAGGAACACAATTAAACGCTTTTGGACTAAAACAAAAGCTAAAAAGTGCTAATAAGTAGTCAAAATCCCCACTTATTAATTTGGAGGAGCCAATGTTTTTCCACCTATCATTAGGTAAGTTATTCCCACTTGTTGTAAGTTAAATACACAGATTATGTATGGATTTGAACATGAAAATTTATGAAAATTGTGAGATTTTTGAAGAAAAACCTATAAATGATAATCTTGGATTTTGACCACCAAATTGGACATGGAATTGAGAATAAATTATATGTTTGAGTTCGTGGTACTTTGGGTAATATTTATCTTTGAAAAGTTTTGGAATTTGGACACATGGGCTAGGGGGGTGACTTTTTTGACTTTCAAGCGGAGTTGGTAACTGTTATAAATTGTTACATTACGAGTATTGGAGTATATTTTGATTGGTTGCACGTTGTTTGATTAGTTTTGAATCATTTGGCATCAATTTGAGGTGTTAGAGAGGCATTGGAGTCGGTTATCAAATTTCAGAGCGAGGTAAGTCTCCTGTCTAACATTATGAGGGGAAAACTACCCCGTAGGTATTAAATTATTATTTGCTACTAGTTGTGGGTGCTACGTACGCATGAGGTGACGAGAGTCTGTACGTAGCTAAAATCATGTTTATGTCCGAGTAGACAGGACTTTATCATGCAATATTTGTATCATTTGAACTTAACTTGTTAGTCTAATTACTTTAATTTATAATTGAAATTTGATTAGGGATTATGTTAGGCCAAACTTCATTATCTTATGTTTTGGCGGAATACTCGATTGTTGGTAAACAAGTATGCTTTTTTATGTGCCCATCCTTGTGTTGTAATTGTTTGACCCGTAGTTCAAAGAGTTTCTTTATTCATGTGGATCGAGCCGTATGCCTCGGCAGTGCTATGAAATAGCATTATGGATCGGGCCGTCGTCGGGTAGTATATTTGAGATGCATCCATGGGTCGGGCCGTACGACCTCGGCGGTGTATGTACATGACTATTATGGATCGAGCCGCAAGACCTCGCCATAATTCATGCGTAATATCGCTAGGAGTCCGAATATTCATGAGATTTTCTTTTTGGTTTGAGACTTAGCATTTACATGATATTTCTTATTTGTTGAGATGACACATGATATCTGAGGAATCCATACTGTCATTATGTTGGAGGATTATGTTAGTTACTGTTTCTTACCTCATCATTATCATTATGTTTCATATCTATTTATAATTTATTATACTGATTTATTGAATCGCTAGTAAGTATCGATATCGATCCCTCATTACTAATTCTCCGGGGTTAGGCTAGATACTTACTGGGTACATGTTGATTTACGTACACATTCTATACTTTGCACTGATTGTGCAGGAACTAAGACAAGTACTTTTGGTGGTCATTTAGGCATATGAGCGCAGCTGTTGAGGGGACTTTATGGTGAGTTGCATTCCATTTTACAATCCGCAGCACACAGAGTCTCGATCATATTCATTTATTTTGTCCTGTCTATTTTACATTCCAGGCGGATGTTGTATTAGAATTGTACTTCCTGGTAGATGCTCATGCACTTATGACATCGAGTTTTCTGAATTTGTGATTTTTCTCTTAATTGTATTCCTCTATGATTTTTTGGTTTATATTTTTGCCTTATTCGGATATTTAAAATAATAATATCTATATTTTCTATAAAAACAAGTGACTTCCACTCCTTATTTCTTTAATTATTTTGAAATGTATTTTGAATTAACTATTAATGTGTAGAGATATTTGTTGGCTTGCCTAACGATGGCGATGGACGCCATCACAGCCTATATTGGGATTTGAGTCATGACAGTTTGGTATCAGAGCACAAGGTTCACTTAGGTCTCACGAGTGATGATGTTAGTATGTGAAAGTACGCCATAAGTAAATTGATGAATGCTCGAAAATGAGATGTTACATCCCGTATTTTCGTACGTTAAAGTTTCATCATAAGTTGATCGACTTAAGCTCAGGAATGAGATTATTTTGAGATTATAAGTGTTATGCTATTTCAAACAAGTGATAAGTAAATTCGTGAAGGTGAGAGGGTGAGCGAATCGAAGAAAATTGAGTTTCGTTGAAGTTTGACATTTTGAGATAAACTATGGTCCAAGCTGTAATACCCTGTATTTATGCACTTGTGCCATACAAGTTACCACATGACCATGATAGTAAGGTATATAAGGTATGTTAAAAGTAAGTAGTATTTTCAGTAATTTGAGATAATTCTTAATTATGTGGGTAATTAGTTAATTATTGGTTAATATGAGATTAACTAGTTGATTAAGGAATTGGTGGGTGATTAATTAAGGCTTTTGGATAAGCCTTAACGTGGCAGCCAAATTGTGACTCCTAAGTTCACATTATAAGGTGGCACATTAAGAGAGATTGGTGGCTTAGTCATCTTATCAAAGTGGGGCCCACCTAAAGGTTAAAGGTATCCTTTCTAATTCACAATTGAATTGCTCACATCTTAAGAAGAAAGCTTCAGCAAAGATAATTTTGTAATAGCAACGTGATTCCTTCAAGCATTTCATACGAAGACTACCTAATACTATAGCAACGTGGGATTTGCGATTCTAAGGGAGTACGATGCAATCTTTCTCAAGAATATCATACTGATATTTCCCTACTTCGATCTCCCGTTACGTGTGTTGTCGCAATTAACATGTGTTAGAGGGATTGTCAAGAGAATCGGTTAAGGTATGTTAAGGCTTTCCCTTATTTCTTTTAGCATGATTAATACGATATAAACAAAATGAGCAAATACACAACTTTCATAAATGACTCTATTCATAGAAATACTAGGGGTGTCTATATTCTTGATTCCCCATGTGTCTTATTATTATATCTTCTGTTCATGTGTCACATAAATATATGTAGTTGATAAAGTTATCCGAAATGCATATTTATTTTATGACATTCCGGGAAATCTTATTAACTTACTTCTTATGCATTTCATTCATTTATATATGTACATTGACCCATGACCAGATGGCGTTATATACATGTATATTATATGTATATAGGATATGGGAAAAAGGTTACGACGTTATATACGCACCACCACCCGATCAGTTGGTATACGTTGATGATTTTCCCACAGTGGCCAAGATGATATGATGGGATGCCCTCAGAGGCTTGATGATGTTATGAATGCATATACCTATGCATGGTATGACATTTATACGCATATGCATGACATTATAAATATGAAATGATTCAAAGATCTATTCAGACTTACATGTTGAGTCTTTTACTCCATGTTTCTCTCATGTCTATTATTTACTGATTTACATTCCTTACATACTCGGTACATTATTTGTACTGACATCCCTTTTGCCTGGGGATGCTGCGTTTTATGCCCGTAGGTCCCGATAGACATGTTGAGAGTTCTCCAAGTAGGCTATCAGCTCAGTGGAAGGTGTTGGTGCGCTCTATTTGCTCTGGAGTAGCTTATTTGGTCAGTATGATTTGGACATATATTGATTACTATGGCGGGGCCCTGTCCCCACCTTTATGGTATTTATCTACTCTTAGAGGCTTGTAGACACATGTCATGTACGTGAAAGATTGTATGTCCTTGTCGGCCTATGCTCAGTGTATGAGTGATCATTTTGGCCTTATAGGCTCATATGTCATATGTATAAGTTTGTAGTACATGTTGGGTCATCCAATGTTGAGTGTTTCCTCATATTTTATTCTACTTATCTCACGACAACCTCTACGGCTCATTTATCTATGATAGTATGATACATTACGTTGGTACTCGATTGAGTAAGGTATCAGATGCTCGTCGCGGCCCATCGGTTTGGGTCAGACAAAAGTGGTATCAGAGCATTTCCATCCTAGGGAGTCTACAAGCCGTGTCTAGTAGAGTGTTATTTATGGGTGTGTTGTGCACCACACTTATAATCAGGAGGCTATAGGGCATTTAGGACTGTCACTCTTTCGTCTTACTCTAGATCGTGTGGTAGAGCTCATTTATAAGAATTCAAACTCTTAAACTCTATTTTATTCGTAATACAACAATACCTACGTCCAGAAAGATAGTTGGTAAGAGATTGAATGTGGCTGTGGAAGAGTTAAGTCAGAGGAACTTAATTTTGCATAATGCTTATGATGAGTAAATATGAGGTCTTCAGCCGAACATGTCTGTACTAAGCTTCTTGATAAGGAGACTTAAGGTAAGAATATCTATCCACCCATATGGTGAAAAGTAATGAGAGATTCAGAAGGTAGATACAAGTTTCAACAAGTAAAAGAAGCAAGGTGAAGAAGGGTACGAGGCGCCCAGTTAATGAAGATTATCAGTATTTACAATTCAGGCAGAGAAATATAAGCCTTTTGAGTTACCTTCAACAATAACAAATGTATGTACAATCAGCCACCCCATCTCAGATATGCCCCATGAGATCTAACAGATATGGTTTAAGAGAAGGAAGGGATATCAGGATCTGGCTGGGGTTAGAGTAACCCAAAATGGTGAATGGATTGTTTGCGTTGGTTGACATTCCCGAAGATATTGTAAATATGCTAATAGATTTCCTTGTGAGAGTGCACTCTAGAACAGTACAACTAGATATGAATACTAGAGTGATCAAAAATTATTTTTTTATAAAGATAGGCAACCCGAAGAGCCAGTGGATGGAGTAAGGGGAGCTAAAAGTAAGAGAATGTCTTGTTCAAATTTTCAGAATAAAGTGATAGACATAAATGTTAGCGGGAAATAAGGAGAGAGTTAATAAAGCATTATGAGTAAGATGTGATACATGAATGGCAACGGTAGATCAAAAACAAAATGACAGTATTACAGAATCTATAGACAAGGAAAGGAAAATACGAGAGGTAACAGGCCTTGAGGCAACAAAAGGGTATAGGCCATAAAGTCACATCCTCATTTCGAGAAATAATTTTGTGACTCTAACGTGATTACCAGAAGGAAAAGTTAGACCCCAGAGCAATAGAAATCAGTATGGATTGGTGAACAAGATAAACTAAACATGAATTAGGGACTGAGTGATTTGATAATGGTTGGCATCATAAGAATTTTAGATTGCGTTCCGGCGATAATAGAATGGACAACAGAAGAAGATTCATGAGAAATTCAGAGAATGGTAATTCAGGAAAACGCTTCCCTAAAGCAAGCAATGTGAGCAAAGTTAAGCTTAAGGGACTGTATGTGCCAGTTACACTAGGTGTCACCCTTGCGAGTAAGAAAATTTGTTACCCTTGGTATAGAAGGATTACCGAAAGCCGAGTAAGAGTCATCGATGATGTGAAAAGACGCCAAAGATGAAGAGGTAAAACATCTATAGGTAGATCATCGTAGCACTAAATCTTCGTACTCCCCTAAAGGGGGGAAATGGAGTGATGTGGCATTAAATCAAAATTAAGTGGTCCTGGTAACTATGGAATGATAAAGTAAGAATGCGATAGGAATGAGAAAGGGACGAGATTGCACTTATTCAAATCCCACAAATATGCTACGATTCCAGAACATTATGCAAGCATGACGTCAAGGAAAGGAAGGGTTCCTGCCCGGGATGTTATTGATAAATAAGGAGCCAGTGTGAGACGTAAGTTAAGACAAAGGAAATAACCCAAGAAAGATTACGTGGAATATTGATATGAGAATGGGCCAACGATTAGTTAGTAGTTGATTCAAGAGGAGCCTAGTTATGGCTAGACAAGAAGATACAGACAAATCAACAGATCGTGCAAGATAAACATAGTGAACCCCAACATGGGGAATTCAGTCTTGCAGATATGACATCGTGACCCTTGAGAAATATTCAGATATGAGTTGGTGTAGTTAAAGGTACCATATGAGTGTTACGGAAATAAAATAGAGTGCCACTGGGAAGACAGTCAAGATATCAGTTCAGAAGCAACCCTACAAGCACAAGGGCATGGAGGTAAGTAACTACGGATAATTATAGACGAGGAATAATATCAAAAATTCTATCGGGTATACAATGTAATAAGATCGTAGCTTTACAAGAGTCAGAGGGTTTTCCCTAAGTACTACAACAAAAGAATAGCTGAGGAAATAAGTAAGAAGGCTTTAACCTAAGCACTGTGACCTAAAGAGGAAATGGTCTTGTAAAAACAGTATCACTACAACATTGTATGCACTCCATAAGAAAGTGGCACCTACCGTGGCTAATGAACGAGACGAAAAATCAAAAGTAATATTCGAGATCATATGAGTTGCACAAAAATTTCGTCATGCGTGGGAACTAAGATAAGATAAGTATGCACGTAACAAGGGGGCAGAAAGACCAGGAAAAGTAATAGCTTACATTTAAAGAAGGATGAGAAGGAACAAAAAGAATTATTCAATCAATGATCCAGAGTTAGTTACATTATGAACACACTTAAGATTTCAGAGTATTATCCATGCATCATATATGTTGAAAATCATACAGCCATAGAAGACTCCGGTATAAATTAAAAGAATGAATTGAGTCTAGGTCATAGACAAAGGATTGAATCATTAGAAGATTGTATCATGGATATTCTATAACGCCCATGAAAGGCTAAAGTAATAAATAATACCAGGAGCCGCAGATCGGAAGATAGCTTAAGCCTACATAAAGGCTGATCAGAAGGAAGATGAAACTAAGAGTTACATCAACCAAGTAAATCAGGAGTCTGATTATTTGACCCAGAAAATTATAGAAATCATGATTGAGAACATTACAAGATCACTCTTAATATCAGAGGTACAAGATAGATAGTATAACAACCATATTCTATAATGGCTCTACGATAAAGCTAGTTAGAAAGTGTACCAGCCTCATAGGAAGTCAGTATGAAGCTTTCCATCGGATTGTGTATGCACCAGAGGTGCAAGTATCATAATAGAGCTTCAAGTTGTGGATATGAATTATACCTATGTGGAAGGGAGGTTATGAAATAGATAGAAGATGGGATGTGAGATTTTAAGGTAAGTAAGTTAAAGGTGAAAAACGTACAAGACACTCAGGTGCAGAAGGTTGCAAGTAGTATAAATAGATATGTGTAGGTCACAAGCTAAAGTTTGGTAAAATGACAAGGTTTTAGGAAGACAGGAGTAAGGATAAGAAAGGGCGAGTGAGAAGGTGACGAGAATGGATAAGTCCACGGGATTAAGCCCATGAAAACAAGTGAGCTAATGGTTTCTCTAAGTTATAGAAAGATCAGTATACCCTGAATGAACTCAAAGGAGTCTAAGACTAATAGCATCTAGAAGAGATGGAATGCTGCCCTGGTAGTAGAATAAGGGTGTAATTGTGATAGATAAAGGATGACGTTTGGACCTTCAATTGAGTAATGATTTGAAAAAAAATAAAAGATTTCACGGACGGCACAGGAATAGAATACCCCTCATAAGATGAATCACGTTGGAATGCTATGAAAAATGGTTATGGAAGTATTGTATCTCCCCCAGGTGGATCAGAAAAATCATTTCAAATGTTCGTGGATGTAACGTGAGCCCTAGTGATTATGCAAGAGGTTTCAAGTTATCAGTGGTATATTGTAGATCAATATTGAGGTGAATCTACAATGGATGGATAAAAGTTATAAAGTATGAGATGAGATTAGGCCCTCATTCTTAAGATGAACAGTAATGATGAAGCATTAAAGGACTTAGATTTATACATATAGGATAAGCAACAAGAGTAACATGTAGTTTGGTAGCAGACCTCAGTAACGATGAATCGAAGTAAGAGTTATGGTATAGTATGATCTACCTAGATGCAGTAAAGTCATGCAGATAGATAACCGGGTCATAGCAATATTCGTAAGTTCAACAAAGTACCGAGCGAAGAACTTCAGTATACCTATAGATAACCAGAGGGACATCTTGTCAAGTTCTGTATATGTTCACAAAGTGAGGCCCAGAGATTAGCTAAAAGATGGATGAAAAATGAGAGAAGGGTCGCAGAGGCGTACATACAAGGACAAAGTCGTACCGACTGCGTGATAGAAGGTGGAAATAGTTACGAGATTGGAAGACTTCCAACCACAAGTCGTGGTGTGAGAAAGCAGCCTAAAGGGGGGAATGCCTTGGCCTTTGGATTTATTTACAAAACAGTTGCCTAGATGGAAAGGAGAGTACTAAAGTATTTGCAAGAGCTATAGGTTATGATAAGTGCATCAGTCAATATTCGAGGACGAATGTTCCAAAGGGGGGAATGATGTTAGACCCCATGTTTTCGTACGTGAAAGTATGCCATAAGTAAATTGATGAAAGCTCGAAAATGAGATGTTACATCCCGCATTTTCGTACGTTAAAGTTTTGTCGTAAGTTAATCGACATAAGCTCGGGAATGAGATTATTTTGATATTATAAGTATTATGCTCTTTCAAACAAGTGATAAGTAAATTCGTGAATGTGAGAGAGTGAGCGAATCGAAGAAAATGAGTTTCGTCGAAGTTTGACATTTTGAGATAAAGTACGGTCCAAGCTACAATACCCCGTATTTATGGACTTGTGCCATACAAGGTACCACATGACCATGATAGTAAGGTGTATAAGGTATGTTAAAAGTGAGTAGTATTTTAAGTAATTTGAGATAATTCTTAATTATGTGGGTAATTAGTTAATTATTAATTAATGAGAGATTAACTAGTTGATTAAGGAATTGGTGGGTGATTAATTAAGGCTTTTGGATAAACCTTAACGTGGCAGCCAAATTGTGACTCCTAAATCCACATTATAAGGTGGCACATTAAGAGAGATTTGTGGCTTAGTCATCTTATCAAAGTGGGGCCCACCTAAAGGTTAAAG
Source organism: Nicotiana tabacum (assembly GCF_000715075.1). Taxonomy (NCBI): domain Eukaryota; kingdom Viridiplantae; phylum Streptophyta; class Magnoliopsida; order Solanales; family Solanaceae; genus Nicotiana; species Nicotiana tabacum. The sequence goes on along the minus strand of NC_134083.1, from coordinate 123,212,316 downwards.
GTAACCTTTCTAATTTACAATTGAATTGCTGACATCTTAAGAAGAAAGCTTAAGCAAAGATAATTTTACAATAGCAATGTGATTGCTTCAAGCATTTCATACGAAGACTACCTAATATTATAGCAACATGGGATTTGCGATTCTAAGGGACTACGGTGCAATCTTTCTCAAGAATATCATACGTATTTTTCCATACTTCGATCCGTCGTTATGTATGTTGTCGCAATTAACGTGTGTTAGAGGGATTATCAAGAGAATCGGTTCAGGTATGTTAAGGCTATTCCTTCATTATTTTGTCATGATTCATATGATATAAACGAAACGAACAAATACGCAACGTTCATAAATGACTCTATTTATAGAAATACTAGGGGTGTCTATATTCTTGATTCCCCATATGTCTTATTATTATATCTTTTGTTCATGGATCTCAGAAAAATATGTAGTTGATGAAATTATCTGAAAGGTATATTGATTTTATGACATTCCGAGAAATCTTATTAAGGTACTTTTTATGCATTTCATTCATTTATATATGTACATTGACCCATGACCATATGGCGTTATATACGCGTATATTATATGTATATGGGATATGGGAAAAGAGTTACTGCGTTATATATGCACCACCACCTGATCAACTGGTATACATTGATGATTTGCCCACAGTGGCCGATATGATATGATGGGATGCCCTCAGAGACTTGATGATGTTATGAATGCATATATGTAACACTCTGAAAAATTTTGAAGTACTTGAGCGCTAGTAAGAAAGTTGATGTTCGCTAATTATATTATTTTATGTGCAGACAAGGGCTATTATAAGAATCATATCAAATGATCATGATAATATATGTATAAGGTGCGTTAAGAATGGTTTATGGTCTAAGAAGAGCCCCAACGCTACGTCAAGTAGAAAATTTTATGATGGGATAAAGTTTCGAGTGAACTCGCACAAGACCTTCAAATGAGCATAAATTTATATTAATATTTATATGGTGTATTACCTATCAAATGAAATGTATATCTATATAGTTTCTAACGCTTCAAACCGTTCATCATTTGGACATTCCTACAAGAAGTTATGACCATATTACCAAAGGTTGGAAAAATGCGATTCTGCGACCAATTTTGCGATCGCAGAATAATTATGAGATCACAAAAGTGCTTCTACGACCGCAAACTGGTCGCAGAATGGACCAGTACAACCCAGTTTTTGGCACCGATTTTGCTGTGCATTTTGCGACCCGGATAGCCATTCTGCAGTCCATTATGCGACCGCAAACCAGATTTCGGAGGGTTAATTTTTCTATTTTCATAACCCGACCCTATTTTGATAAATAGGCTTTGGGGCAATCATCTGAGGCTTGTTAGAGAGAAGTGAGAGTGTTCTAGAGAGAGAAAGTAGATGAAGTGTTTTGTTCCTCAAGATCTTGCCCAAGCTTTGAAATCCAACAAGGAAACGTCATAAGATCTTCATCTAATAGGTTAGGTTCCATACCCTAGTTTTCAATTTCTAATTTGGGTAAAAGATGGTTGATTTGGAGTATGATTCTTGGGCATAAGAGTATTATTTATACATACTTATACTAATAAAGTTTGTGGGAAGATTGTTGAGCTCAAATAAGTAAAGATTGGGTTGTGGAGTGAAGGAAATCTTGTAGAAGAACCTTGTAGTTAAATTTTCACACCTAGTGTTTGATAGAATTTTCAAATGACCTGAGACCATGACTATCTTCCTAATAATGGTTCAATTTTTTTATGTCTTAAAATAGATTGGGATTTCTAAAATTTCTAGAACGTTGTAGTAATTTACGGAAATCTCAAAGCAAGGTATGTTGGCTAAACTACTCTCTTAGAATTGAATTCAATGATGTTCTCATAAGTTTCAAATATGGTTGTCTCAAGTTCCTTATTCTATGTTCCGAGATGTTCCCAATAAATTTGATTGTTCCGAATAAGAAAAGTGTCTAGATTCCTCCAAGTAGGCTATAAGCTTAGCGGAAGGTGTTGGTGCGCTCCATTTGCTCCGGAGTTGCTTATTTGGTCAGTATGATTTGGACATGTATTGATTAGTATGGTGGTTCCCTGTACCGACCTTTTTGGTATTTATATACTCTTAGAGGCTTGTAGACACATGCCATATACGTGAAAGATTGTATGACCTTGTCGGCCTATGTTTAGTGTACGAGTGATCATTTTGGCCTTATAGGACCATATGTCATATGTATAAGTTTGTAGTACATGTTGGGTCATCCAATGTTGAGTGTTTCCTTATGTTTTATTCTATTTATCTCACGACAAACTCTTCAGCTCATTTATCTATGATAGTATGATACGAAATATATGTTACGTTGGTACTTAGTTGAGTAAGGTATCGGGTGCCCATCGCGGCCCATCGGTTTGGGTCGTGACACATGAGCAAGTCTAGTAGATTTTTGTGGATCGGTACAGAGATGTATATACTTATATTCTAGAGGCTACAGGGCTGTTAGGAGAACTTTCCTTTCTTGATTCCTCATCGTGTAGTTTGATTTCATTGAAGCTTATGTATTCATTTTCTTCCTACTCAGCTTAAGTGATGCGGAGCATCAGTATCAATTATGCACTTATGAGTTATAGAGAAGCTACGAATATGGTGTATGATGTCTTTCCTTGCATATGCAGGCAGATTATTATCATAGCCTTATGGAGGGATGTTTTGTCATTTCAGCCCAATATTAATGTTGCCCACGGTTTTGAGGTTATACACAGTGTATGGAGATGATCATGCGTTGTGATCATGTAGTGTTGGTGGGAATGGTAGGGTGCTTAATTATGTGTCGTAGCAGTGAATGATTCGGGGGGAGGATTATTCAGTGCATGATTGGGAGATTCAACATTTATTTCCAACAAAGGAGAGGCAAGTGGAATATGGATGTTTAGGTTTTCGTTAGCAGAGTAGCTAGACTTGATATTCCTGAACTTGGTGAAAATTTTGTTTGTGTTGTGGTGTTGTCGTTCTTGTTTGAACGCATTAAGGCTTGTCGGTATAGTGGTCTTTATTTGTTTGCCTTTGGGGCATGGTGCTGTGAAATGCTACCTAAGAAGTAGTTATCAAAGATGGCGGTATGTAGCAGCTTCAGGTTCGAATCTGTGTCTCCTAATGTTGATGGATCGAGGGAGATGATCCTCGAGAAGGCTCAGAGGTGTTGGTATTTTTTTCGTTTGTGCATTACAGAGATGGATCATGGTTCGCAACATTTTTAGCAGCGAAGGATGAGAAGGAACATGGTGGGCAGAAGACTAAGTCGATGTGTTTCATTTGAGATGGTGGCTTCTATACTTAGGAAGTTTGAATAAGACGGGAAAGAGTCTACGTGGAATTAAGAGGGATAAGAATGCTTGATTGTTGTTTTGGGATGCAATACAACTTCGAGTTTCAAACGTATTGTTGGACCTTCAGTTAATGTTAATGGAATGAACAGACTCTTACGGTTGGTGGGTGAAGATGGACCCAGGAGAATTAACTGATTTCATCGTAGATGTAACTATGGCAATGTCGTTGGGGGATGTCGGTATGAGGTTACACGAGTGGGCTATCTCCTGTGAAAAGGTTAGGGATCGCATGACCCATGATGAAATTCCTATGCAGAGTTCTACTTTCTGTACAACATGAGGTATATACTACGATGTAGCCTTGGGTCGCTTGAAGAAGTTGGTGCAGCTGTCAGGAGGTCGAGTGTGCATTTGGGGATAATAATTTGGGATATGTTATGAAAAGTTTAACAAGAGCTTGCAAGAAATTTGGCTGGGTAACGGTGTGGGATCATGGTAGTCAGGAAGAGAAGTCATTTTGGGTCCTTGGAGTTTACGAGTGTGGCTTAAAGTTAAGAGGATGAGCCTACCGTCTATGATTGGGTCACATGGTTATGTGTCTTTCCAATTTCTAGTTATCGGTACGTAGGTAGATTAGTTATACCTACGCGAAGAAAACATCAAGGGTAATTCGAGCAAGGAATTTGATGGATGTGTACTACGTTTAACCTTATTGATATTTGAAGGTTGTGGAGTGATTAATATTTTGTACTTCTTGTGGATGTGATGTACAAGGGAAAGGATTCATGTGGTTGCTTATTTGGAGTGTTCATGTACTAACGAAGCACTAGTTGATTTGTTAAATAATTGGGTCTGGATTAGAGTGGGCGACTCTCAATAATGGTTCTAGTGGATTCGAGATTTAAGATGTGGTGCCTAAGAATTTTTGGGTTCGTTATGTGGATGAGGATTGGGTTTTGTAGCAGAGTGTGAAAAGTACTTGGAGTATTTCTATGTTATCCTCAGGTCTGCGGTGCAGTGTTAAATAAATAGGAGATTCAGCTTCGGATTCATAGAAGATCTAATCAAAATGGGTGTATAGGTTGGAGATACTATTGAGTGCATGAGGAGAGTATAAAGTGGCTTATGGGTATTGCGGCGAGGCGGTTTTGCAGTTTGGGGTCACTCGGGATGAGTGTCGAATGAGGTCCATTGTGTGCTGGGAAGGAAAAGTATTGATTCTGAAGGCAAGTCAAGAAGAAAATAGAAGAAGTTGAGTCAGTTTGATAGTGGTTTGGAGCGACATGGTAAAGGAAATGATCGGTCCCTTAGGTATGATAATGCTATACTGGCTTTTCATGGTTATACTTGGGGGCATGGCAATCTCCGTAATTTGATTGGTTTGGAGGTGTTTGATTCTGATAGTTTTTTTCTGTGTAAATGGGACTCGAAAGAGTTATGGTGGTTTAGGGCACACTTGAGGTTTGCGTTCTCTACAGTTATGGGAAGTTGGTTCCGTGTTGCAATATTTTCCTCCCCAAAATGAGTTAAGTGAATGGTTTCTAGCCAATGAAGCATTTATTCTACTGGTGGTTCAGGAGTTATGACAGAATTCTTGTACCGTCGCGTAATAGCATGATAGGTGCAGTGAGCAGTGTGGAATTGGAATTGAAGGATCAAGGTTACGGTTTAGTTTGGCGGGGATGTCACGAGCTCGGGGGAATGGGGAAAGATTTCATATGTTTAGAGTATGCTGGTGCTATTTTAGTGTCGCATGAGAATTGTGTTCTGTGGAAGAGGCATAGTGTATTAAATTGCAGATTCTTGATTTGTATTACTGAAATGGTATGGTTAGTAACCATGGATGTGAAAATTTTGCTACCTGGTGCAGAATGTTGTGGGAGTATCTCCCACGGGAAGATTATATAAGCGTGACGTGTCAGTCATTTAGTGGAAGAGATTGAAATCAGGTATGGAGATTCTGGTACTGTTGCTGATGGGAGAGATTATGTCTCAGAAACACACTATCCCAGTGGTTGCAAACTATGAAAGTTTGATCCGGATCTGACGGCTGATCGTATGTGTCATGGATAGGTTCAGTGTGAATCTTTGGAAGGTTATTGACCTATTTCAGGATGATTTAAATCGGATTTGAGCCCATTAGTAGGCCTAATGTGAATGTATAATCTTTACTAGATCAGATATGCTTATTTGGCATAACATTGCTTATGGATGGGTCTTCGGGCATGGTGGATGTTATTCCTTCCTTTGTCTATTTCAGGTGCTACTCTTTTATGCCATGTGGGTTGTGAAACGGCTTGGTTATTCACACGTGTGTTGTGATCCTATGTAGCTTATGGTGTTATATGAGCGAGATGTCTCTCGTGATGCATGTTGTTCATTGTACCTTAGTAGTGCTTGGCATTTTGTAGCGCATGGCGCTATCTGTCTCCCCAGGGTTATGTTTATGCACTGGGTGTGCTTGTGGTCGATATTCGCGTGTTTAGTGGGTATGAGAATTTTGGCTCGATGGGTATTACCTTATTTATTGTCATGTGTGGATCGAGTGGCACGCCGCCATAGGTATGCTGTTTGGATCAGGTTGCTCACCGCATCAGTATCATTTGTGGATCGAGATGCACACCGCAACAATAAGATGTTGGGTACAGTTCCGTGTACTCAATTTTTTGTGTTTTGTCTCTCATCTCTGAGATAGGTTCATAGCATTCGTTTGGTTGTTTTATTCGTTACGCGGGCTAGATAATTCTGTACTCGAGTTCGCTTTGCCTTATTGGTCATATTCGAGTTGTGGATTGTTTGTGCACTTATGGCGTTGTATTAGATTTTTGACGGTGTTTGAGGTGGCTTACTGCCCTGGCAACTTGTACTGGGTGAGACGAGGTTGTTGGACCTGAAACAAGTGCAATCAGATTTATATAATGTATATTGGAATGAAAATGTCACTAATCAGTTCAGAATGAGGTAATGGTTCTTGTCGAGAGGAGAGACTCCATGAGTTATTATTTTGGCGGGTGGATATGAGTTTCTACACATCCTTTTCAACGTTGCAGTATCGCGAGGGTTGGAATATGGCTTGTATGTGCTATGGGGTATATTACAGGCATTGGGTTCATAAATCTGCTGCCATTGTTATGGTTGGAGGATGTTACTATGTTCAAATAAATTATGCGGTGCATTGTGTGATTACAGCATGGGTGTATTCTCATGTTTTAGTACAACTTGTTGATATTGATAGGATGTACAAATGCTAGAATCAGACCTTGTAGAGAATTTCGGATGTTGGGATTTGGTTCTAGGCTTTCGGGCGAAGATAACAGGAAGGATCATCAGTTTGGGTTGAGCTAATGTGCTCATATGGATTGTGGTGGCATGGGTAGGTGTACAAGGTGTTAAATACTGATTTTGGGCAACTCTGGAACGGTTCTTGGCACGTTCAAGGATGAATGTATGTTTAAGTGGGGGAGAATGTAACGACCTAACTGGTCGTTATGAGCTCTAACACGCCGTTTGGCGATTTGAGGCCTTGAGTAGCTTCACTTTATGTATTATGACCTACACATGTGGTTGGTTTTATATTTCGAGAGGTTCAGAGTTGATTTGGAAGAATAATTCTCAATTCGGAAGCTTTTAGTTGGCAGAGTTGACCAAGGTTTGACTTTTGAGTAAACGACCTCAGAATCAGGATTTTAAGGTTCCGATAAGCTCATAAGGAAATTTTGAACTTCGACGTATGTTCGGGTTGAGTATCGGTTGGTCCAGGAGCGATTCAATGCTTATTATCGGAAGTTTGCATTTTTGAAGGTTTGAAATTTGGTAAGATTGACTTAGAGTGTACTTTGGTGTTATTGGACTCCGGACGATGTTCCGGGACCTTAGATAGGTTCATTTTATTGGTTGGAACTGTGTGTGAAGTGTAGTCGTGATCCATAATGTCTATGTATGATTCAGATGAGTTCGGCAAAGTTTGAATGTTTATAAATTAGAAAAAGGATTTTGATTGTCGATTTGTGGTTCTGATGTTATTCGTGGTGTTTTGAGCATTTGGATAAGTTTGGATAAGGTATTAGGACTTGTTGATTTGATTGGACGGGGACCCGAGGGCATCCGGTGTGTTTCAGAATGGTTTCGGACCAAGTTGGATGATTTGCTACTGCTGGTGCTGGTTTCTGGTGTTGGATCCGTGAAGGCAATCGCTCGGATATTCCCCTATCCCAACCCGGGAACGGACCAGAGGGAACCGCAGCATGGGGAATGTCCGCATCTCGTCGTAAGGCTCATTTTGAGTTATGGGTCATAAGGCGGGCAACTTTATCTGATCAAGGGATGGGGCACAAGGGTCCTGGTACTATACATGTGCAAAAAACCCCAGAGGTGACTGTAATGAGTAGAAATCTCACTCACGGGCCTAAACGACGAGCAAACACTTAAACGTGAGAGCAAGGGATCACCCAACGAATGGACGAGCTCAAAGGGGGGAGGGAGGCAAGAACCATGCTTTCAGAGACCTAACCCAACCCGGTCCAAATCTTATCTGAATTGTGAGAATAATTGACTACGTCGTGCCATAAAGGATCATTTGCCAAACGGGATAGGGCCAAGCCTTTAGGTTGTTTAAATATATCTCCGACGCTACTCTCCCGGCAAGAACATCGTTTTATATTATGGTTTTTTTGGCGAGTTCGGTCAGGAGGGACAAAAGAGAGATGGTTTTTATCAATCAAAACCAGTTCGCGAACACGAAGGGATGCACGCGTTCGTGAAGAAGGATTGTGACTGCTAGGAATTTGTGCTATGCGTTCGCGATGGAGGTCTTGGGTTCTGATAAGTGTGGATTTTAACCACTTATTAGAACCTTCTTGCTTTAGTTTTTAGTCCTAAAGTAATGATTTGTCTTTTCGAATCTATTAAATATATATAAATTGCAGGCATGCTGGAGGATGTGAGCTCAATGAAGAAATCTAACTTAAAAAGGAGATGTCCTAGCTCAAATAGCCAAAGAGGAGAAGTGCAAAGAAATGTGCGGTCCGCAGAACCTATACTGCGACTGCTGATGTAGGTGTGGCCCACAAAATGACAATTGAAGTATCTGAGGCTCTTAGCAGCAGTGCGGTCCGCACACCAAATTGTGTGACCGCAGAAGCTGATCGCACTGATAAGTTGGAAAAGATGAGAGAATGTGCAAAAGATCAAGTCTGAAGCCTCCTTGAAGCGCGATCCATAGCCAAATTGTGCGGCCGTTGAAGCTGAAGTGCGGCTACAGAAGTTATTGCGCGGCCGTAGAATCCCTCCTACTGCAAGGGAATCAGATGAAAGTGCTGACCGCATCCAAATTGTGCAGCCGCAGAACCTCCTGAAGGGTATTTTTGTCACCAAATTTTAGAGAACTAAAAGTAGATGAGAAACAATTTTTTCAAGGCAATTTTAATATTAAATTTAGAATTTTAGCAGCTGCTAGCAGTTAGATTTAGCTATTTTGGGAAATTGGTGACTAAATTTAGAGAAGACCCATTATTATTATCTTTTAATTTTAGTTTTATGTCTTCAATTACTTCTTTTTCATTTTCCATGCCTATGAGTATGGGTAGTCAGATTTTATCTAGGGTTGTGATCCAATCCTAGTGTGTAAAATTTATGGGTATTTAATATTAATGCTTGTTATAGATTGGGTGTCTATTATTTAGCCCTTTGAATACTTTATTTCTAAAATTAATAGTTGCAAATATTGATTCATGCCTATTTGACTTAGTTCTTGCTTGAGAAAGAGGAACCTAGTCTAGGAAAACATGGCTACCAAGAAATTGAACTAGTTGAAGTTTTGATTAGTTTGATTAAAGGATTTGAACTAAATATAGGGATAATCCCACTTGGACTCATATCAATTGTTTAGATTGCTACCCATATGGTCTTGAGAAAGCCAATTAGGGCATATTCACTCTTTGACCGAGAGGTATTGAGTGAATACTTGAGAATTGAGAGTCATAACACACCCCGATCTACTAAGCAAGCAAAGATTTTCTATATTCATTAGGTTTACACCTATGTGAAGGTTATATCCCTAGGCTTTTTCCTTACTTGTTAAAAAAACCAAAAACATTTCACTCTCTACTTGTTTACTAGCTAGTTCAATCTTTTAGAAGTTAATTTAGATAACAATTTCCCAGTATTGTTTGAAAGATAAATTTAGTTATTTCATGTTCTCTTCTTAAGTGTTTACCTTAGCATCGATCTAAACTCCACGTGGATTCGACCCCAACTCACGGTGGGTTTTATAATTGCAACAACCATTTCATACTAGTTTCTTGGGTGTGAATTGGACGTGATCAATTTTTGGCGCCATTGCCGAAGAGTTTTACGGTATTAGCTATATACTTGAGTTTGGTTCTTGAAATATCTTCTTTTACTTTCGTGCTTATAATTTGTTGAAGTGATCGTAAGTTCCCAATGGCGAACAATGAACTTGGAAACTTGCCATTGTGAGAGGTGGATGGCGAAGAGGAGCAACTTGATAAAGTTCCTCAAGCTCCACAACAAAACTGCCGAGGCTGTGGTCAAGAAGACAATGTGCCTCAACCTCCCACCTCCTCCACCACCACACCCACAAGCGGTGCAACATCGAATTTTTCCCAATGAAGGTTATCCAAGTGCCATATTCCCCCCTCGCATTAGTGCAGGAAACTTTCAAATTACCAATGTGATGCTCACTTTTCTTGAGCAACGAGGTTATTTCACCGGGGCGCCGAGTCAAAATGCTTACAAGAATTTGAAAGGTTTTGTGGATATTTGTTGGGGGAGCAAACAGACAAATATGTTGGAAGATGCTTTTCGGCTAAGACATTTTCCCTTCTCATTAAAGGGTAAGGTTTTGGATTGGTTGGAATGCTTGCCTAATAATTCTATCCATACTTGGGATGAATTGGCGGCGAAGTTTATTTCAAAGTTTTTTTCTCCCGGGCATATGGCTACTCTATGGGATGAAATATTGGCTTTCAAGCAAGAACCCAATGAACCTCTGCATGAAATTTGGGAGCGATATCAGACAATAGTGAAGGAGTGACCAAATAATGATATGACCGATAACATGATCCAACAAACTTTCTACCATGGTATTAATAATACGAATCAATGTGTGGTCAATCAATTGGATGGCGTTAATTTTATGACAACACCTTATGCGGAGGCATGTGAGATTCTTGATGAAATGTCAGAAACCTCTTCGGCTTGGCAATCCCGAGCTAATGTTACCCAAGGTGATCCCAACATGATTCATCTTCATAATGAGTTGCAAGACCATGGGCAAGCTATTGCCGAATTGACTACAACTATGACTCAACTTGCTAAGGCCCAACTTCATCAATCCCAAGCTCCTAAGCAAGTTCATGCTATGGAATGAGTGAATGTCTTGGCCAATAAGAAGAGGACCAAAGGTCCACAATTTCAATCCCGAGTGGAGAATTATGCACAAGATGATGGTATCTTTGACCAAGATGATTCTTATCAAGAGCAAGAAGAAGAGGTACAATTTATGAACAATTACCAAGGCAACAGAACAATTTTCAAGGCTCCAATCAAAATCAATGGCATTCTCAAAATAACCAAGGTAATTGGGATTTTAGTAATCAAAGGAATTGGCATAACAACAATAATAACCAAGGGAATTGGGGAGGCAACAATAAGGGAAATTGAGGAAACAATAACAATCATGAAAATCAAGGTTCGGGTTTTCGAAGTCCCCCAATGTACCAACAACCAAGCAATCCACCTCCTTATATTTCCCATGGTTCAAGTTATTTAAAAAATGAAATGAGCCATATTGAGAACATGTTCAAGTAAATGGTGGAGAAGAATGAGGATTTGGATGCCCAACTTGCCTCACATACCACATCAATCCGTAATCTTGAAGTTCAAATGGGGCAAATCTCTCAAGCTCTTAATACTCGTCCTAAGGGTTCATTATCAAGTTACACGGTAGTGAACCTAAAGGGTGGTAATAACACGGGGCATGTCATGGAGATTATCACAAGAAGTGGAAGAGGTGGGAATTCACCCACCTCAAATGAAAGGCAACTTATGGATGATGACTAAGAGATCCAAGAGAAGGAAATTACACGTAATAATGTTCAAGTACATGATGAAGTTCAGATTGATATTGATGATGATGTGGAGGAGACCCAAGAAGAGGTAAACCCGTCTAGGGAACACATTATTGACATACTATAACCGGTAGTGAAAAAGGCTAAGGCACCCTTGCCAAAGCCTCCATATCCTTACCTTCAAAGGCTTGCTAAGCAAAATGGTGAAAATCAATTCAAGAAGTCTATTCAAATGATGAAAGGTCTCTCTATTAATGTGCAATTGGTAGAAGCTTCGGAACAAATGCCCCGTTATGCTAAGTTTATGAAAGATCTTGTGACCAAGAAGAGGTCGATGAATTTTGAAACTATCAAGGTCACACATCAAGTGAGTGAAATTGTTCATTCCATGGATCCTAAGTTGGACGATTCCGATGCTTTAATGATTCCTTGTACCATTAGAAGTTCCGATTTTGCTAAAGCTCTTTGTGATACTAGGGCGAGTATCAATTTGATGCCCTACTCGGTGTTCAAAACTTTGGGGATTGGGAAAGCAAGACCCATATCTATGAGTTTGCAAATGGTCGATCATACCATGAAGAGGCCATTGGGAGTGATTGAGGATGTCTTGGTCCAAGTTGATAAGTTTATCCTTGCAGCGAACTTTGTGATTCTAGATTGTGAGTTTGACTATGAAGTGCCTATTATTCTTGGAAGGCATTTCCTTTATATGTGTAATGCCCTCTGTGATGTGGGAGTCGGAGAACTCACTTTCTGGGTTGGTGATGAGCAAGTGGTATTCCATGTATGCAAGTCTATGCGTCAACCAAATAGCAATGAAGTGTGTTCTTTTGTGGACTTCGTAATCAATGTCATTATTGAGGACACAAGTGCTACAATCAATGTTGGTGACATGTTGGAATCCACTTTGCTCAAATTTGCCGATGATAGATGGATCGTTTCATGGAATGTGTGAACTCTTTGCAAGGAATGGGGTCTTACAACTATGCACCCCGCAAGTTATCTTTGGATCTAGAGAATAGGAAGACTCATCCTACAAATTCTTCTATCGAAGAGCCACCTACTTTGGAGTTAAAACTATTGCCACCTCACCTTCGGTATGAATTTCTTGGCCTTTCTTCTACTTTAAAGGTTATTATTTCCTCTTGTTTGACTAAAATGCAGGTTTATTCCACATTGACAGTGTTGCAAAGGAGGAAGAAAGCCATTAGGTGTATTTGGAGGACATTCTGGTATAAGCCCCACATTTTGCATACATAAGATCAAGTTGGAGGATGGTGCCAAACCGTCCATAGAGCATCAAAGAAGACTCAACGAAGCTATGCAAGAGGTGGTCAAAAAGGAGATTATCAAGTGGTTGGATGTCGGGGTTGTCTACCCCATTTCTAATAGTTCATGGACCTCTCCGGTTCAATGTGTCCTAAAGAAGGGGGGCATGACAGTTGTTACCAATGATAGGAATGAGTTGATTCCTACAGGAAAGGTCACCGGTTGGAGAGTTTGTATGGATTATCGTAAGCTCAACAAAGTCACAAGGATGGATCACTTTCCTTTTCCTTCCATGGATCAAATGCTTGATAGATTGGCTGGCCGTGCTTTCTTGATGGGTACTCGAGCCACATCTAAATTCTTATTGCTCCAGAAGATCAAGAGAAAACCACTTTTACATGTCCATATGGTACTTTTGCTTTCAAACAAATGCCTTTTGGTTTGTGCAATGCATCAGTGACTTTTCAACGGTGTATGATGGCTATTTTCACGAACATGGTCGATGATTGTCTTCATGGTTGAGGAAGGCATAGTCCTTGGCCATAAGATTTCAAAGAATGGTATTAAAGTGGACAAGGAGAAGATTGAAGTTATTTCTAAGCTTCCACCCCCACCCCCACCTCGGTGAAGGCTATACGGAGTTTTTTGGGCCATGCGGGTTTCTACCGGCAATATATCAAGGATTTATTTTAAGTGGTTAACCCGGTGTGCAAGCTCCTTGAGAAGGATGCCGAGTTTCATTTCAATGATTATTGTATGAGAGCTTTTGAACAATTCAAGCTCAAGTTGACAACTACTCCTATCATTACATCTCCAAATTGGAGTTCGCCATTCGAGCTCATGTATGATGCAAGTGATATAGCGGTTGGGGAAACGTATCAACAAAGTTTTTCATCTGGTTTACTATGCCAGTAAGACCATGAATAATGCCGTCAATTATACCATTATGGAGAGAGAGCTCCTTGATATTGAGAAGTTCCTCCCATACTTGATGGGTGCCAAAGTTATTGTCTACACGGATCATGCGGCAGTTCTCTATATGATGAGTAAAAAGGAAACTAAAGCTCGATTGATGAGATGGGTGATTTTGTTGCAAGAGTTTGATGTTGACATCAAAGATAAGACAGAAATAGAAAATCAAGTGGCAGACCACTTATCTCATTTGGAGGAGGAGGGGAGGCCACATGATGGCCTTGAAATCAGTGACTCTTTTACCGATGAACAACTTTTGGCACTTTCAATGAAAGAGGTACCGTGGTTCGCGAATTTGGAAAATTTTCTTGTGAGTGGTATCATTCCGGATGGTACTCCGCGAGCAATCACAAGTGATGGAGGGTCACATTTTTGCCACAAAGCTTTTGATACTGTTACGCCCCGACCTCGAGAAGCGCGACCGGCACTCAACCAAGTTGATCGGGCCGAGCAAGCCTGTACAATGCCTTCTACCCGAACTCACTCATGAATAAACGAAAGATCCATTTCATTAATTAGAAAATGGGGAGGATCATGTGAACAAAACCGATTCCTTATCATTCATCAATTTCAAAATACATACACTTTCATAGTTTGAAGTGGAACGTGTGATACAAATACAACATTACTAGTTTGACTTACCCAACACCAACATACCATCCACACTATGTCTACGGAGCCTCTAATAGATACAAAAGCGTATGATGATAGTGCCGGCAATAAGGCCCCAGCTATACCTCAAAACATAATACATAAGAAACAAAAGATATACGACCCCGATATGAAGTGGGGCTCACCAAGTCAGAAGGGGAAAATAGTGTACCGCTATCAATGATCAAAGCCGCCTGCTGTGGAACCATCTGCATCCATTAATGATGCAGCACCTCCGGTAAAAGGGACGTTAGTACATATGGAATAGTACTAGTATGAACGACTAAACGCCCTCTCAATAGATGAATGATAACACAAGGAAGGACAATCATAAAATCAATGGGTGCCTCAAATAATACCATAACATCAAGTTAGGAGAAAGACAGGTTTTCAAGTAAATTTCCATATTTTTGGTTGGGAGATCTTAGCACCGATATACTATCGTCATTTTAGCACGGAGTCTGGTCAGGGCCCGATCGGCTATGCCGTCTCACCCAAAGACATCAACCACAATCACAACCGTTATCTCAATCTCAATCATTGTTTCGATCATAATCTAGAGCACAATCACCACCATGAGTGCGGCATGGCATCGGATCACAACCCGACCGGCTAGGCCATTTCACCACAATGCCGTGTGGATCGACATCACCCTTTTCTATCAATTATCTCATCTCAATAAAGGGGAATAATTTAATCAGATCAATCTCATCCCAACAAAGGGGTACAATCACAATTCACTCCTACACCGACACATGTAGTTTTGGGGTTAGGTTATTTCAACCTACTCTTCCTCTGTGACTAACGATACTCCCAGGGTGTTTATTTATTTAAAGGATTGACAACTCATTTCATTATCTTTTATATATCATTCATTTCATTCGCACCAATGGCCATAACACAATGTCACTCTTGGCACGTTGGTCGTATTTCATATTTTATGTTCATCACTTTCACTTTCAAATATCATCACGGATCATCAACAACAAAGTATTTCTATTCAAGACTTTAAGTCCACATATGAGCAAATAAGAATGTTAAGCACATTGAGGCTTCTTATACAATTTGGCATAATAACTTTCATTTGAATCACGACTTGAAGTTATACTATTTAGGTATGCAACCCATGCGTCGAGCACATTTTCAAATAGAACATAACATAACAAGAACATTTGGAATACATATTGAATATATATCTTTTGACACAAGGCTTATTTGGAATAATCAATTTATAATGAACAACTCAGGACTTACAAGGACATTTTGGGGTTCAATTCTAAAAGAGATGTTTAGCCAACATATCTCGCCTCGATCTTTTTAAATTACTACGATGTTCCGGAATTCTTAGCCACTTCGATCTATTTAGAGATATAGCAAAAATAAACACAAATTAGGAAGGAGTTCATAGTTCCAGCTTATTTGAGCATTTTATCAAACACTAGGTGTACATTAAGGTTTCAAGGTCCTCGTATGATGGATTCCTTCATCCCCAACCCAATATCTACCTTTTTTTTAGCTCAACAACCTTCCTACAACTTTGTTGGTATATGCATGCATAGATAACACCCCCACACCTAAGAATTACACTCTCCATTATCCATTTTCTACCCCAAAATCGAAATTGAAGACTAGGGTCTGGAACCTTACCTCTTGGATGAAGAATTTGTGACTTGCTCTAGTGAATTCTTCAAGACATGAGCAAGGATTGGTAAACAATAACCTTAAGAATTTCCCCTTTCCCTCTATACCACTCCACTCTCTCTAAATATCAGTTAGGACTAGCAAAAATAACCCACAAGTTGTTTTTATGAAAATGGGATCGTGTGAAATTTTCCAAACATAAACGCTTCGAAGATGGGTCTGCGGTCGCAGATCGGACTGCAAAACAGGTATTCGGCTCGCAAAGGGGACCGCAGAAAAGGGTCCCAAAACTGGGTTGTTCGGGTTGGGCATGTGGTCCGCATACCAACTCTGTGAGCTCATAATGGACCGCAAAACCTCCTTCCGAAGTTTCTCATGTTGGCTTCTACGACGAATGTGCGGCCCACGAAATGATCATGCGGCCGCATAATTGATCGCAAAAATATCATCCTAAATTTTCCCAGTTCTCTACTTCTCTCAACGACAGATATGCAGTCTACAGATCAGTTCTGCGACCGTAGAATGGACCGTAGAAATGCCCTACTCTGCCAAACAAAATTTCTTCAACTCCCCAACGTGCTGTTCAACCTAAAAAGTCTGTACCGCGGCGAGGATGGCATCAAGAAACCCTGGGGTTTAGTTGAAATTTTACGGGGCCTTACATCCTCCCCCGCTTAAGATCATTCATCCTTGAATGAGGGTCAAAATTTGCCATTAGAAACCAATGTGACTCAGCTGCTATTCCACACACTAGAAGTGCCAATTTTTTGACTAACTCCCTAAATTTCCAAGAGATTTGCCAGAGTTTCCCATGTAGCTACGCCTATCCACCTATCAGATAATCCCAGAAACCAATCCTAACAACAACCAACGATGCAACATAACATAAAAACAATGCCAACCGTGGCCTCACGAGCAGTATATTTCCAAAAAGGAACACCCTTAACATCAACTGTACAAATGATACATAATTCTCAAGGAACAATTTCATAGAATCGATTACATAGCTATTTAAACAAATGAGGGTACTTCTTCTTCATATCTTCCTCGGCCTCCCAGGTGGCCTCTTCAATATAATGGTTTTGCCATAGTACTTTCACGGAGGCAATTTCTTTATTTCTCAGCTGACGGACTTTTCTATCAAGAATGGCAATTGGAATTTCTTCATAAGTCAATTCCTCGTTAACCTCAATAGCCTCAACTAGAACAATAAGCGACGGATCTCCAACCACTTTCTTCAACATGGATACGTGGAACACATGGTGCCCTAAAGATATCTCTGGAGGTAGTTCAAGCTTGTAAGCCACCCGACCAATCCTTTGAATGACTCTGTACGGTCCGACATACCTCAGACTCAACTTCACTTTCTTACCAAACCGCATTATACCCTTCATGGTAGAAACCTTCAAGAACACCCAATCATCTTCTTTGAACTCCAAATGCCTATGACGAACATCCGAATGGGACTTTTGACGACTCTGGGCTATTCTCAAATACTACTTAATGATCTTAACCTTCTCCATAGCTTGATTTACGAGGTCTGGTCCTATCAACTCTACTTCCCCAATCTCGAACCATCCAATGGGAGATCTATATCTCCTGCCATATAAAGCCTCGAACGGTGCCATCTAAATGCTAGCATGATAACTGTTGTTGTAGGCAAACTTTATGAGCAGCAAATGATCACTCCAGCTACCCTTGAAGTTAAGAATACAAGCGCACAACATATCCTCGAGCGTTTGAATAGGTCGCTCTGCCTGCCCATCAGTCTGCGGGTGAAAGGCTGTATTAAGATTTGCCTGAGTACCCAAACATTGCTGAAACTTCTTCCAACAATTAGCCGTGAACTGTGCCCCTCGATCTGAGATAATAGAAACTGGAGTGCCATGCAACCTGACTATTTCCTTGATATACTACTAAGCATACTATTCTGAGGTGTTGGTAGCTTTAACAGGTGAGAAGTGAGCTGATTTTGTGAGTCGATCCACAATCACCCAAATCAAGTTCTATGTCAACCCACCGGGCTTTTGGGGCTCGACCTTCACTTGTTGTAAATTTGGACTTCTTGCCACAAAGTCTGCCACATTCCTCTTCTTATCATTCCACCAGTATACTTCCCTAAGATCATGATACATCTTTGTAGAGCCCGGGTGCACGGAATACCTAGAAGCGTGAGCCTCGGCCATGATTCTTTCCTGGAGACCATCTACAGTTGGAACACATAGTCACCCTTGGTACCTCAATTGTACCAACAATGAATTGTTGTATTACTTCTCCTTGACCTCCACCATAAGCGATGATTTGACCATATTTTTCAAAATCACCCCTCCTTCACAAGAATCCGCAATACGAACTCCATAACTAGGTAACCGATGAACCTCCTTGGCCAACGACCTTTTATATGCCTCCAAGTAAGCCAAACTGCCCATAGATTTACGGCTAAGAGCATCCGCACAACATTAGCCTTCCTCGGATGATATAGGATATCGATGTCGTAATCTTTGAGTAACTCAAGCCATCTTCTCTGCCTCATATTCAATTCCTGCTGTTTAACAATATATTGAAGGCTCTTATGGTCCGTGAATATATCCACATGGACCCCATACAAATAATGACGCCAAATCTTTAATGCAAATATCACTACCGCAAGCTCTAAGTCATGTGCTGGATAGGTCTTTTCATAATTCTTGGATTACCTAAAAGCATAAGCTATCACCTTGCCATGTTGCATTAATTCACACCTAAGTCCGATCCTTGAAGCATCACAATATACCACAAACCCATCTGTACCCTCTGGTAGAGTCAACACCCGTGTCGTAGTCAATCTTGATTTCAACTCTTGGAAGCTTCTTTTACAAGCATCTCACCATTGGAACTTAACCGCATTCTGCGTCAATTTAGTCATCGGAGAGGCAAGAGTAGAGAACCGCTCCACAAATTTCCTGTAATACCCCGTAAGCCTAAGAACAACGAATCTCTATTAGAGTTTTAAGTCTAGGCCAATTCTTCACAACTTCAATCTTCTGAGGATCAACCTTAATTCATTCTCTGGAGATGACATAACCCAAGAACATGACAAATTCAACCCAAAATTCACATTTCAAAAACTTCGCATACAACTTGTGCTGATATAGAGTCTGTAGAACTGCCAGGAGATGATCAGTATGGTCCTCTCGACTTCGCAAATATAGGAGGATATCGTCAATAAACACTATCATGTAGGAGTCAAGAAAAGGCTTGAATACTCAATTCATAAGATCCATTAAAGCTACGGGGACATTTGTTAGCCCAAAAGACATTACCAGGAATTCAAAGTGCCCATACCGGGTCCTGAAAGATATTTTCGGATATCCTGCTCCCTAATCTTGAATTGGTGATACCAGGATCTTAAATCACTCTTAGAGAAGTACTTAGCACCCTACAATTGATCAAACAAGTTATCTATCCTTGGCAGTTGGTACTTAGTGACCCATCCTTCTTTCTTACAAAGAGAACTGATGCACCGCAAGGCGACACACTCGGCCGAACAAAACCTTTCTCTAACAAATCCTTCTATTGTTCCCTTAGCTCCTTCAATTATGCTCGTGCCATTATGTAGGGTGAAATAGATATAGGCTGTGTGCCCAGCATCACATCAATCTCCCTATCTGGTTGAATCCCATGGAGCTCATCCGCAAAGACCTCCAGAAATTCACTCACAACCGGCACAGACTCAAGTGTAGGTGCCTTAACATCAATGTTCGTAACTCAGACCAAATGGTAAATACACCCCTTGTTAATCATCTTCGTGTCCTTAAGGTAAGAAATAAACCTACTCTTCGGCACCACATCATTCCCTTCCATTCAATCACTGACCTATTTGGAAATTCAAACCTAACGGTTCTGGTTGGACAATCAAGCTTAGCAAAATATTAATAAAGCCATTCCATCCCCATTATTATATCGAAATCCACCATCCCCAATTCAATGAGATTGGCCATGGTTTCCCGAACACGCATCCTGACAACACAATCCCTTTAAACCCACGCGACCACAATAGATTCACCAACCAGAGTTGATACAGAGAATAGCTCATGAAGCTATTCTGGTTCTATCCCAAATTCCATAGAAACATAAGTAGTGACATAAAACAAAGTGGAACCTTGATCAATAAGAGCATACACATCATGAGATTGGACAGTCAATATACCTGTGACAATATCTGGAGAAGCCTCTGAACTCTAGCGCCCATCATAGCGTGGAAATGGTTGGGTCCTCCCGAACGCTGTGTACTACTCCTAGCTTCACCACGCCCTGCGGGTGTTGGAGTACCTCGAGCTGGAGGAGGTGTTGTGGATGTAGTAGTTGCAGAATTGGCTGGTTGTGCTGGGCCCCAACCCGCACACTGGCGGGACGAACGACAATCCCTTTGAATGTGAGCCCTCAATCCGCACACATAGCATATGAGTAGGTCCATGTAGCAGATTCCCAAGTGTATCTTTCCACACCTAGGGCATGGGGACCTCCGTTGCTGCTGGAATCTCCCACCAGGCCGACCCTATTGGGAGGATCCCCTGTTGCACTGACCGAGACTAAAATGACTCCACTGCTGTTGACTGGGCCTTGATAGCGGTGCACTGACTGAAGACTGAGCAAAAGACTGGGATGGCCTTGATGACCCTCCCTAAATGCTGACCTACCACCACTACCACCAAATGAACCACCAAAGTTGCCCGCGGACCGAGCCTTGCTGCTACCCTCTCGCTCCATTATATTCTTCAACGTATGGCTCTCTGTAGCTTGAGCAAATGCCACCATCTTCCCATAGTTCATATCAGAATTCAAGGGAGGTGTAGCGGCCTCATTGATAACTAATGGGCTAAGCCCCTGCACAAACCGACGCACTCTAGCCAACATAGTGGGCAACATGTATATACCATACTTAGACAGGCGTGCAAACCTCATATGATACTCCTACATACTCAGGCTACCTTGCCTTAAGGTCTCAAACTCAGCGGCACGGGCTGACTTAGTATCGGCAGGCAAGAAATGATCAATGAATGCATTGGCGAACTTACTCCACCTCACCGGAGGGCTCCCCTCCTCACGGGACTCCTCCCATAATTCAAACCAAGAATATGCCACCTCTTTTAGGCGGTAAGAAGCCAACTCCACTACGTCCATCTCGGTAGCACGTATAACTCAAAGAGTCTTGTGCATCTCATCAATAATGTCCTAGGGGTCTTCCTCAGGATTAGTAGCCATGAACACTAGAGGATCTAACTAAAGAAACTTGTTCACCCTGGAACTAGCAGATTCCCCTGGTTGACTGGAAGAAGTAGGTGCAACATTTGATCTCTAGGCCTGAGAAGCCACTATTTGAGCCAACATCTGTATGGCTCCCCTAAGAACCCCCTCAGAAACATCGGTACCAGAAGCTGGGGCTTGAGGTGGAAATGGAATATCAGTTGGAGGGATCATTGCACCCTCAGTAGGTGTAGTGGAATCAGGCAGTGTAGTAGTCGGGGGAATATTCTCATCCCTTGGGTGCTCACCCGCATCATCAAGTAAAGAATCAACTGCCACTCTTGGGGTGGCCTTGGCTCTTTCGCCAGTTCTTGCTTTCTTCCTAGGTGCCATGTAGTGAAAATTATAGCTATGCACGAGTTAGAGGAGGAACAATCTTACAATTTTCTTTATCGCACGATCTAGAACATCAAAGAAGGGTTTATTCCCAAATGCCTAAGTAATCTCCTAATTATAGATGTGGTCGATAACACAGTGATAAGAAGGACTCTACTAGACACGGCTCCGAGACATCCTAGGACACTTTAAAACCTTAGGCTTTGATACCAAGTTTGTCATGCCCCGACCTCGGGTAGCGCGACCAACGTTCAACTGAGATGACATGGTCGAGCAAGCCTGTACAATGCCTTCTACCCGAAATCACTCATGAATAAAGGAAAGACCCATTTCATTAATTAGACAATGGGGAGGATCATGTGAACAACACCGATTCCTTATCATTAGTTACATCATTTTTCAAGTTCAAAATAGATACACTTTCATAGTTTGAAGTGTAACGTGTGATACAAATACAACATTACTATTTTGACTTCCCCAACACCAACATACCACTCACACTATGTCTACGGAGCCTCTAATAAATACAAAAGAGTACAATGATAGTGCCAGCAACAAGGCTCCTGCTATACCTCAAAACATAATACACAAGGAACAAAAGATATACGACCCCGATATGAAGTGGGGCTCACCAAGTCAGCTGGGAAGAGGGTGTACCGCTATAAATGATCAAAGCCACATGCAGTGGAACCACCTGCATCAACTAAAGATGCAGCGCCCCCAGCAAAAGGGACGTCGGTACATATGGAATAGTACTAGTATTAACGACGAAACACCCTCTCAATAGAACAAATGATAACACAAGAAAGGATAATCATAAAATCAATGAGAGCCTCAAACAATACCAAAACATCAAGTTAGGAGCAAAACAAGTTTTGAAGTAAATTTCCATATTTTTGGTTGGGAGATCTTAGCACCGATATACCACCGCGATCTTAGAATGAAGTTCGATCACGACCTGATCGCCTAGGCCGTCTCACCCAAAGACATCAACCACAATCACAATCGTTATCTCAAACTCAATAATTGTTTCAATCATAATCTCAAGACCAATTACCACTATGTGTGCTGCATGGCATCCGATCACGACCCGACCGGCTAGGCCGTCTCACCACAATGCCGTGTGGATCGACATCACCCTTTTTTAGTAATCATCTCATCCCAATAATGTGGAATATTCTCATCACATCACTCTCATCCCAATAAAGGGGTACAATCACAATTCACTCCTACACTGGCACATGTAGTTTCAGGGTTAGGTTATTTTAACCTACCCTTCCTGGGTGACTAATGATACTCCCAGGGTGTTTATTTATTTAAAGGATTGACAACTCATTTCATTATCTTTATATATCATTCATTTCATTGGCACCAATGGCAATAATACAATGTCACTCTTGGCACGTTGGCCGTATTTCATATTTCATGTTCGTCTCTTTCACTTTCAAACTTCATCACGGAACATCAACAACAAAGCATTTCTATTCAAAACATTAAGTCCATATATGAGCAAATAAGAATGTTAAGCACATTGAGACTTCTTACACAATTTGGTATAATAGCTTTCATTTGAATCATGACTTAAAGTTATAACATTAAGATATGCAACCCATGCTTCAAGCACATTTTCAAATATAACATATCATAACAAGAACATTTGGAATAGATATTGAACATATATCTTTTGACACAAGGCTTATTCATAATAATCAATTTATAATGAACAACTCGGGACTTACAAGGACATTGTGAGGTTCAATTCTAAAAGAGAAGTTTAGCCAACATACCTCGCCTCGAGCCTTTTAAATTACTACGATGTTCTGGAATTCTTAGCCACTTCGATCTATTTAGAGATATAGCAAAATTGAACACAAATTAGCAAGGAGTTAATAGTTCCAACTTATTTGAGCATTTTATCAAACACTAGGTGTGCATTAATGTTTCAAGGTCCTCTTATGGTGGATTCATTCAAACCCCAGTTCTCTGTTTCACTCTGAGGCAGATTTGCAGTCCACAGATCAGTTCTAGGACCGCAGAAACACCTTACCGTGCCAAACAAATTTCTTTAACTCCCCAACGCGCTCTTCAACACAAAAAGTTTGTATCGCAGCGAGCGTGGCATCACGAAACCCCGGGGTTTAGGTGAAATTTTACGGGGCCTTACATCCTCCCCTGCTTAAGATCCTTTGTCCTCAAATGAGGTCAAAATCTGCCATTAGAAACCAATGTGTCTCAACTGTTATTCCATACACCAGCAGTTCCAAATTTTTGACTAATTCCCTAAATTTAAAAAACTTTGGCTAGAGTTTCCCCTGTAACTGGGCCTATCCACCTATCAGAGAATCCCAAAAACCAATCCTAACAGCATATACATGAACCAACGAAGCAACATAACATAAAAACAATGCCAACTGTGGCCTCATGAGCAGTATATTACCAAAAAGGAACACCCTTAACATCAGCTATACAAATGATACATAATTAACGAGGAACAATTTCATAGAATTGATTACATAGATATTCAAACAAATGAGGGTACTTCTTCATCATATCTTCCTCGACCTCCCAGGTGGCCTCTTCAATTTGTTGGTTTCTCTATAGTACTTTCACAGAGGCAATTTCTTTATTTCTCAGCTTACGGACTTGCCTATCAAGAATGGAAACTGGAATTTTTTCATAAGTTAATTCCTCATTAACCTCAATAGCCTCAACTGGAACAATAAGCAACGGATCTCCAACCACCTTCTTCAACATGGATACGTGGAACACCGGGTGCACTAAAGACATCTCTAGAGGTAGTTCAAGCTTGTAAGCCACCCGACGAATCCTCTGAATGACATTATACTGTTCGACATACCTCAGACTCAACTTCCCTTTCTTACCAAACCGCATTATACCCTTTATTGTGGAAACCTTCAAGAATACCCACTCATACTCTTTAAACTCCACATCCCTGCGGCGCATACCCGAATAGGACTTTGGATGACTCTAAGCAGTTTTTCAATCATTGCGTAATGATCTTAACCTTCTCCATAGCCTGATGCACGAGGTCTGGTCCTATCAACTCTGCTTCCTCAATCTCAAACCATCCAATGGAAGATCTACATCTCCTACCATATAAAGCCTCGAACGGTGCCATCTGAATGCTAGCATGATAACTGTTATTGTAGGCAAACTCTATGAGCGGCAAATGATCATCCCATCTACCCTTGAAGTGAAGAATACAAGCGCGCAACATATCCTCGAGTGTCTAAATAGTCTGCTCTGGCTGCCCGTCTGTCTATTGGTGAAATACTGTACTAAGATTTACCTTAGTACCCAAACCATGCTGAAATTTCTTCCAAATATTAGCCGTGATCTGTGCCCCTCAATCTTAGAAAATAGTAACTGGACTGCCATGCAACCTAACTATTTCCTTGATATACAACTAAGCATACTGTTTTGCTATGTCCGTAGCCTTAGCAGTTAAGAATGGAGCTGATTTTGTGAGTCGATCCACAATCGCCCAAATCGAGTCATACTTATGAGGCGTGCAAGGTAGTCCCACAACAAATTCCATATTGATCATCTCCCACTTCCACATTGGAATTTGTATGTTCTGTGTCGACCCACCGGGCCTTTGGTGCTAGGACTTCACTTGCTGACAATTTGGACATCTTGCCACAAAGTCCGCTACATTCTTCTTCATATAATTCCACGAGTAGACTTCCCTAAGATCATGATACATCTTTGTAGAGGTCGGGGGCACAGAATACCTAAAAGCGTGAGAATCGGTCATGATTCTTTCCCGTAGACTATCTACATTTGGAACACATAGTTTACCTTGGTAGCTTAGTGTACCATCATCCATTCCAATAGAAAGGTTCATGGTCTTATGTTTATGAATTCCTTTCTTCAATTTTACCAACAATGGATTGTTGTATTGCTTCTCCTTGACCTCCACCACAAGTGATGATTCAGCCCTATTTTGCACAATCACCCCTCCTTCACGTGAATCCGCAAGAAGAACTCCCAAACTAGCCAACCGATGAATCTCCTTTGCCATGTTGCATTAATACACATCCAAGTCTGATCCTTGAAGCATCACAATATACCACCAACCCATTTGTACCCTCTGGTAGAGTCAACACCGGTGCCTTAGTCAATCTTGATTTTAACTCTTGGAAGCTTCTTTCACAAGCATCTGACCATTGGAACTTCACCGCCCTCTGCGTCACCAAACCCCGGGTTTTAGGTGAAATTTTACGGGCCCTTACAGACACTTTACTTGGCAAGTATGTCGTTACTCACAAGGTGACAACTCCCTATCCCCCACAAGTTAGTTATCAAGTGGAAGTCTCCAATCAGGAGATTATGACTATTTTATCAAAGACAGTGAATGCAAATCAGACGGAGAAGTTTTATAATGATCTACGAGCATATAGGATGGCTAACAAAACACTTATAGGAATGTCCTCATACCGATTGGTATTCTGAAAAGCTTGTCATATTCCGGTGGAACTAGAGCATGAGGAAATGTGGGCTTTGAAGAAATTGAATCTTGATTGGGATGTAGCCGCTAACTTACGGGTTGCACATTTGAATGAATTGGACGAGTCTCGGTACCATGCATATGAGACTTCGTCCCTATATAAAGAAAAGATGAAATATCTTCATGACAATATATTTGGAACAAGGAGTTCAAGGCCGAAGATCTAGTGTTATTGTTCAACTCAAAATTGAGGATGTTTCCCGGGAAGCTCAAGTCAAAGTGGAGTGGTCCTTTTAAAATTATTGGTGTGACACCTTTTGGAGCCTCAGACTTTAAGAACAAGAATAATGAAATATTTCGAGTCAATGACCACCGGGTGAAGCACTATTTGGGAAAGGTTGGTTAGAGCCATGTGGTGGCAGTTATTATTTTGCTTGAGGCTGCTATGAGATTGCGTCGTGCCACGACGTTAAATAAGGCGCTTCTTGGGAGGCAACCGAAGTTCTTTATTTTTCTTTCTTATCTTTTAGTTAGATGTTATTTGTAACTTGACTTGAAGTTTGCTACAGAGATTAGTGTTAGATGAGAAATGGTATCTTAGGTTGTATCATCCAGGCCAGAAATGCAAACTGCATTTTTTCTTAGTGCAGCATGAAAAAAATAATGTTGACCACATAAGACTTTGTGCGGCCGAAGATTTCATCTTCGGATCACACTTGCAAGAATGAACCTCAGGTGCTAAATGGAAGGTCCCCTGAACATTTCTCCCAATAGTGCAGAGTAAGTTTGCAGACCATCACAAATTATGTGGTCGCAAAAGCACACAATCAAAGAGGTGGTTGTACTACAGTGTCAAGAGTGCAAACCACAAAACTAAGTTCTCCACCGCTGGCAAGGTAACAGAGTGTGAACTGCACTTGGAATTGTGCGGCCACACTAGACTCTCTAACCCTCAATCTTCATTAAGTATAAATACAACAGTGAATCCTCCTTTCACACTTTTCACCCTCTTCAATCTCATACTGTTATTATGAGAAGTTGCCCGATTACTTGCAATTTGGATGACAAACAACCCTTCACTCACTTGAATCTTAGTACACTAGCACTCTCTGGTATGCATCACATCAATCGTGTTGATTTTATTTTTTGAATTTATTTTATTTTTTTAACTTCTTTTTAGGCCATCTGTTATTGCATTCCTTCAATGTGTCCATGTGGGGTAGTTTAATATTGGGTAATTATCATAGCATGCTTAGATTGGGTTGGGTTGATTGTTTATGATGTCTATACCATGTCACCCAGTAGGATTGAACACAATCTTTGCATAATCTAGGTTAAGATACCTATAACCGTGTTGTTCTTGATTGTGCAGACTGCACTTGAAACTGTGCGGTCCGCAAACTACTATTTGGGTAACTTAGTTGTCTTGCTATTTGTGCGACTACACTTTAATAGTGTGTACGACGAATTTTGTTATATGGCCGCAGAATAGGTCCGCACTGATAATAAGAGGACCTACTCTCTGAGCATCTCACGTGCAGACCGCACACAGTTTTGTGCGGATCAGAGATGATTTCTGCAGCAGCAAAATGCAGTCGCACTGTCTATTAGGGAGATGAACCTGAGAACTGAGCACACATGTGCTGACATCAGCCCGCACTTGAAATTATATGGTCCTTACTTCAACTTTGCGTACCACACTTCAAAATACACAGGCCGCACTTGGTCTTTGTCTAATGCATGCTGAAATCCTAAAACCTCACTACTTCTATGATTATATGACTCTTAATTGTTTACAACATAAATATCAACTAACAAATCTCTTTATGCATATACAGAAAATGGTGCGATCAAGAGGTCGAGGTTAATCTTCAAAGGGAAGATGAGAATCTTCAAGAGGCAGGGGCAGAGGTGCCATGCACCCAAGTGTGCAACGAGCAATTATAAAGACTATAACTGTAGGTCGGGAGAGAGGTAGAAGCCT
Organism: Nicotiana tabacum; assembly: GCF_000715075.1. Classification (NCBI taxonomy): domain Eukaryota; kingdom Viridiplantae; phylum Streptophyta; class Magnoliopsida; order Solanales; family Solanaceae; genus Nicotiana; species Nicotiana tabacum. Next base: position 123,184,298 of record NC_134083.1, on the reverse strand, counting down.
CTCAAAGTCGAGTTCTTATGCCCCGTCTAGGGAGGCCTCAGAGGACAATTCTATATCTTTACTTGAGGAATTCAATGAAGAGCAATCTAGGTCACAGGGGCAGTTTGAGCCTTTAGATGTGCCTTCTATATCTCATAGTACCTCCTAGGGTTCAAATAGTGACAATCATGAGTCCAACGCAGTTGCTCTATGCTCTGATTTTTATGATGCCCCGGATGATGGGAGAGGGGGAGCAAGTGCACAGGTAGGCTTGGCTCGGACTTAGAAGGTTTTAAGGGAAGATTGTTTCTTGAGTTTGCAAGCATATACAAATTTACGGATGTAGTGGAAGGAGGGATCTCTGACTAACGAGTGGCAATTCCTTCTCAAAGACTGAGACAAATACAACCCTGTAGTCTTAGAGCAGTTTACCAAGAGAAAGGGGTGGATGTCGTTTATTGAAAATTGGTGGATGTGAAAGATCATCTTATCCGGGAATTTTATGTCAACACAACGCATATTCTCAAAGGGACAAAGATTAACAAGGCGTAAAACCTGAAAGTAAAGTTTGACCGGCACACTCTGAATGCATACTTGGGATTTGATGATATGGATCCAAAGGAGTATTTGGCGAAGGTGTCTTTGAAAGAGAAGGCTAGACCATGGCTTGTTGAGATTCTGGCACCTGGACCTACTCCTCCTTGGATAGGTGCTGGGGTGCCCATCCTCCGCAACACTCTAAGATTTGAGGCAACAGGGTGGGAGATATTTGTCTGCAGCATACTTGACCTATGCTTGAATGAGAACAACCTGCCCCTTCCACGAGCTATATAGGTAGCCCTATCATTCTCGGCTACCCGATCAATATGGGTGCTCTGATATCAGCCAACATCTCACTTATGGCATATGGGAGTAACACATCTTACCCCTACCCCAACATTATTACTAAATATATGACTGATGCCAAGGCGTAGTATAGGCCATTTGAAACTAAGGTCAAGCCGACCGAGCTATTTGAGTGGTACAAGCTGCAAGATCTGAGGAACTCAAAGAAGAACATTAAGCCTTTTACTACTGCTGACCAGTTTGATGAGCCGATAGTTGTAGCACCTTGTCCATATGATATTCCGTCTACCTCGGCTGAGCCTTCTACTAGTTTCATAACTACAATCCCTGAGCCACCATCCTCATCCCCTACTACTATGCCTACTCCAGCTCTGAGGTCAATGCCTATGCCTAAAGGTCCGTTGTCTGCTTTGCGGGTCTCTTGGACACTTGCGCGCCTCAATAACTGGATGCTGGTAGCTACTTCAAAGCTGTCAGAGATCTCCAGTACAGTTGCAGGGCAGTCATCTTCACAAGCACCATTAGACCCCTCTGACATAGATAAGAAGCTCACCACAGTCTTGGACAACCAAAAGGTCATTATAGATACACTAGTACAACATGGTGTTGTGATAGAGCGACTGACCAAGTAGGTAAATAATACGAGGAAGACATAGACCAGCAAGAAGTCAGTTGATGCACTTCGAGCTGAGGTGACCCGGATAGCTGAGGCTGGTGATTTGCCATTTGACATGCTAGTAGACCCCGCCCAGCCTCACCCAACTCCATCTTCTAATGAGGATCCCACTGCTCAGCCTGAGGAGCCGTGCCTTACATCTGACACTGTTGAGGTGGTGCATGATATGTTTAGATCTCAGGCTGCTCGCACACACGATGATGACATTCAGTTAGCTAAGCCGATTGTGACTGCTACTTTTTGGTGACACTTTGATGGTTGAGGACACTTAGGGAGTTTCTTCGCCCTCTCTGCTTTTTTATTTTATTTTACTAAGCATTGGGGACAATTCTTCTTTTTATTTCGGGGGGTGGGGGTGGGGGGAGTATATTTTATGATGGTTTGATACATTCGACAACATTGAGATGTAATAATTGGATGATTCTACTTTTTGTTTATCTTTAGTACTTGTTACATTTATTAGCATCTTTAGTTGTTTATCTCAAATTGTGTTTGTTTAGGTAGGTTTTATGTTTTTCTTATTATTGTGGATAATAAACCTTTGGTTTTCTTAATACCATAGTTCTTTCCAAAGGTGGGCTTTTGGGTGAGTTCGATGACTCTTCCCGAGGATGGATAGTGTGACAACTTTCTTAAGGGAATGAGTCAGTTTCATGTTTAGGTAATAGAAGTAGTAAGTAGTAATGAATAAAAGCCCTAACTAAGTCATTCTCCAAAAAGAGTTATTTATGCTTCATGTGGCACTAACATACTTAACTACATGCTTATGGTTTGAAACAAGGTTTTTCGAAGAAAATAGCTCTAGTTTAGTGACTTTGAGGTTCTTGAGTTGACTTTGATAATCATTGGGTGGTTCAATGGACCATAGTGATCTTTAACATGACTGTGATCTTTGTGGGTTTAAGACTCTATCCTCGTTTATAGTCTAGTTGCATGAGAGGTGAGATGAATTTTTGTTGCTGGTCAAAGTACTTGAGTGAATAGTCTAGAACTTGCCTCGAATATGTTTCAAGGCAAAATTCGAAGTGTGCTTGGTTTGAAAATTATTGTAGGCTTTTCTTGGACCGTTTGAGCTTTCTATTTCCACCCTATGATCATTATCCGTAGTCAACCCCTTTGAGCCTTTTATCCATTCTCCATTGGTAACCATGCTACAAGCCTTTACCCATTTGATCATAATCCTCTCTTGGCACCCGAACCTTCCTTAACACTTATATGTAATAAGTGGCTCAATGCTTAAGTTTGGAAGGAAAGTTGAGGAATCTAAAAGAGGTATCAAGGCATTAAAAAGAGAGAAAATAATGATCTCCATGAAGGAGAAAGTAAGAAAAAAAAGAACAAAATGAAAATAAAAAGGGAGACTGACGAAATTCAAATGAGGCGACTATCTCTAGTATGAGCATCAAGGGAGTAAAAGAAATAGATGAAAAACAAAGAGTGATGGAAAGTCTCTCTAGCCCCCAAGAAAAAGAATTGCCTCTATGGATTTGGCAAATGTGAGCCAGAAATGAAAAGTGTAGTGCTTAAGGAAGGATGTAACCACATATCCCATATGGTATCCTACCCCAATCCAAAAGCCTTCATTACAACCCAAAAGAAGTCCTACTTGATTTGAACCGAGTAAACTTATATTACTGGAGATTTACATGAGAGTCAAGCCTATGGTACTTGAAGCTCTACTTGTAATATTTCTTTGTTAGAGAACAGTGAAGCATGTATTGCTCTAGAAATTGAATTTTAAATCTTGAAGTGATCATGGAAAATGGAAGGTATAGGATGAAGAGTTTGAACTCCACCATGATTTAATGAGAGAACAATAGTCCTAGATAAGTGAAGTCAATTCTTGAAGCTCAAATGTCACACTAGAGTTACATGCAAGTTGCATATTTTTGAAAATTTGACACCTCGTTGAGAATGCATGAGTATTGTGGGTAATTATTGGTCCCAACCGAGTATAAATGACTTATAAGTAACTCTTTTAAATGAACTTTCACTTAGTGGAGGTGAGAACTAATCGATTTGCTTGAGGACAAGCAAAGACTTAAGTTTGGGGGAGTTGATAAGTGTGGATTTTAACCACTTATTAGTACCTTCTTGCTTTAGTTTTTAGTCCAAAAGTAATGATTTTTATTTCCGAATCGAATAAAAATGTGTGAATTGCTGGCATTCTGAAGGATGTGAGCTCAATGAAGAAATCTAACTAAAAAGTGAGAAGTCCCAGCTCAAATAGCCAAAGAGGAGAAGTGCAAAGAAATGTGCGATCCTCAGAACTTATTCTGCGACCCTAGATGCAAGTGCGGCCCACAGAAAAAAGAGTGCGGCCGCAAACTGACCATTGAAGCATCTGAGGCTCTTAGAAGCAGTGTGGTCCGCACACCAAACTATGTTGCCACAGAAGATGCTCGCATTGACAAGCTAGAAAAGATCAGAGAAGGTGCAAAAGACCAAGCCTGAAACCTCCTTGAAGCACGGTCCGCAACCAAATTATGCTGTCGCAAAAGCTGAAGTGCGGCGGTCAAAGTTATTGCGTGGCCGCAGAATCCCTCCCACTACAAAAGAATTATATGAATGTGTGGACCGTAGCCAAATTATGCGGCCGCAGAACCTCCCGAAGGGCATTTTTATCAGCAAATTTCAGAGCACTATAAATAGATGAGAAACATTGTTTTAGGGCAACTTTTGTACTGTAGTAGTTGGTAGCGGTTAGATTTAGCTATTTTGGGAAACTGATGACTAAAATAAGAGAAGACCCATTACTTTTACATTTTAATTTTAGTTTTATGTCTTCAATTACTTCTTCTTTTTCATTTTCCATGCCTATGAGTATGAATAGCTAGATTTTATCTAGGGTTGTAACCTAACCCTAGTGTGTAAAACTTATGGGTAATGCTTGTTATAGATTGGGTGTATGTTATTTAGCCTTGTTTATACTTTATTTCTAGAATTAGTTGTTGCAAATATTGATTCATGCCTATTTTACGTAGTTCTTGCTCAAGAAAGAGGAACCTAGTCTAGAAAAACTTGGTTAACAAGAAATTAAACTAGTTGAAGTTTTGATTAGTTTGATTAAAATATGTGAACAAGAGATAGGGATAATCTCACTTGGACTCATATCCATTGTTTAGATTGCTACCCATTTGGTCTTGAGAAATATAATTTGGGCGTAATCACTCTTTGACCGAGAGGTATTGAGTGGGTACTTGAGAATTGAGAGTCATAACACACCTCGATCTACCAAGCAAGCATAGATTTACTATATCAATTAAGTTTATATCTAGGTGAATGTTACATCCCTAGGCTTTACCCTTACTTGTTAAAAAACCCCAAAAATATTTCACTCTCTACTTGTTTACTAGCTAGTTCAATCTTTTAGAAGTTAATTTGAATACAAATTTTCCACTATTGTTTGTAAGATAAATCCCTGTGGATTCGACCCCGACTCGCGTTAGGTTTTATAATTGCAACAACCATTTCATACTTGTTATTTGGATGTGAATTGGTCATGATCATGTTCGCGAAGGTATGGGGCAAAGGTGCATCACGTTAGCAACAAAGGCATTGCATTCGCGTAGGTTATGCTGGCCTGGATACTTTGGCCTTCGCGTTCGCGGATGCGTAGTCGTGTTCGCGAAGGTCGGCTTGGCAAAGCATTGCATTCGAGAGCCTTGTCTCGCGTTCATAAAGAAGGCTTTTGGAGAAGGAGCTGTTTGTGCTTTGCGACCGCGAGGGACATGTTGCGTTCTCGATGAAGGGTCATCTGGGAGAATATATGTTGGTCAAATCGGGTTTTGGCTCATTTCATCTCTTTCTCTCATCTGGAGCCGATTTTGGTGATTTGCAGGAGTCATATTCATCACCTATCATGAGGTAAGTCATTTCCATTTGTTGTAAGTTAAATACATGGATTATACGGATTTGAACATGAAACATTGTGGAAATTATGAGATTTTTGAAGAAAAACCTAGAAATGGTAAGCATGGATATTGACCTCGAAATTGGAAATGGAATTGAGAATAAATTATATATTTGAGTTCATGGTGCTTAGGGTAATATTTATCTTTGAAATGTTTTGGAATCCAGGCACGCATGCCCAAGGGGGGAGGGGGTTGACTTTGTTGACTTTCGAGCGGAGTTGAGAATTGTTAGAATTTGTTAAATTACGAGTATTGGAGTATAGTTTGATTGGTTTGCACTCTGTTTGATTAGTTTCGGATTGTTTGTTATCGGTTTGAGGTGTTAGAGAGGCGTTGGAGCCGATTATCAGATATCAAAGCGAGGTAAATCTCTTGTCTAACCTTGTGAGGGGAAAACTACCCCTTAGGTGTTATATTTTTATTTGCTACTAGTTGTGGGTGCTACGTACGCACGAGATGACGAGAGTCTGTACGTAGCTAAAATCATGTTAATGTTCGGATAGACTTAGGACTTTATCATGCAATATTTGTATCATTTAAACTTAACTTGTTAGTTTAGTTACTTAAATTTATAATTAAAATTAGATTAGGGATTATGTTAGGGCGAACTTCATTACCTTGAGTTTTGGCGAAATACTTGATTGTTGGTAAAACAATATGCTTTCTTTATGTGCCCATCCTTGTGTTGTAATTGTTTGACCCGCAGTTCAAAGAGTTTCTCTACCTTGTGGATCGAGTCGTACGCCTTGGCAGTGCTATGAAATGGGCATTATGGATCGGTCTGTACGACCTCGGCAATATATTTGAGATGCATCCATGGATCGGGCCGTACGACCTGGGCTCCCTCCATTTTTATTAAACAAACTTCCATCGGAGCCCACCTTCGAGTCGGGAAATCACTTGTCGTTATTATATTACGGAAAAATTCAAGATTCAAGTTAGCTCGAGGTGTAGAACACAATTTGTGCTCGATTTGGTTGTAAAAGTGGCACATATTCTCCAGTTATACACTTCAAAAAAAGGTATTTCGATAAACTCCATTTTGTATGAATATATATATATATATATATATATATATATATATATATATATATATATATATATATATATATATATATATATATATGTGTGTGTGTGTGTGTGTGTGTGTGTGTGTGTGTGTGTGTGTGTGTTTATTTTTTGCCATTTTTATGCCATTCTTTTATGCGATAGTTTTGAATCCGAATATATGCTATTCCGTGTAACTTGTGGTAATATGCGATGTTTTGTGATAATTTATTGCATTTGGCCCCTTTTTTTTTTGTTATTAAATTGTGCTAGAATTTATTTTATTCATTGAATTTGTTCAGTATTGCCTCATTGTTGAATATTGTCTAATTGTTGAATATTTAATTTGTTGAATATTGTATAATTGTAGAATAAGTTAGTGTTCTCTAGTGTCCTTTAGCGAAGTCCTTTTGTGTAGAACAATAAATGCATGTCGTCATTAACGTAATCCGTTAGTGTAATCAATTACGGATCATATACTAATTAATCAATAATCTTATAGTAAAAGTATTATCAGATACTAATCAATTAGAACACGATAAGTTAAATAAATTAAATATTTAGTGTTCTTTAACTAACGAATAAAAAAATAATTAGTTGTCAGAATAAATGAGACCCTGCCGGTTTTTTTCGTAAAATATAACAACTTAACATATAAACCGTTACGAAATAAATAAATGATTAATAATACTTTATATCAAAATAATTAATAAAAATATTTAAAAATATCTCAATAAGTTAAGCAAATTAAATATTTAGTGTTTCTTTAATGACGAATAAAATATAAAAAGTTGTTAGTACAAATGAGACTCTGCTGAATTTTCGTCGTAAAATCCTAAAAAGCAACATATAAATAAATACGTTATATCGAAATAATTAATAATATAAAAATTTATGAATTAAAAAATAATTAAATAGTATTTCAGGATATTTTGAGACGTTAAATGAGTAAAGAGAACATAACTTTAATTAATATTTTTTCATGTACAAACATCATTATGGATCGCCTGACTGTTCATCCTGGACCTGCTTCTCGTGAGCTACTTACGCTCCAGGCGGGACACATGTCTTCACATATCTGGGATGGAGAGTTGCTTTGCCAGAACTTCCACCGAGACACATTGGTGACTTCTAGGAGTTTATTAGGGCCACCCACTGCATCATCATACAGTTGCATGCCTTACTTGGACTGGTTTTCACCGAGTTGTTGAGGTCAGCTGGTTGTAGTTCGATTGTTCCTTGATCACGGCTCTTATTGAGCATTGGAGGCCTGAGACACAAACATTTCATTTCTTACTGGTAGGCCACCATCACGCTACAAGATGTGGAGGTATTATTTGGGTTGCCTGCGGACGGTCTTGCTGTTCACTACCCTCTCGCGGTTAGGGAGTATAGGAGGCATGACTATCTAGAGATGTTGGAGAGGCTCACTGGATTCTTGCAATCTGAGGAGACTGCAATTAGTGGAGTTAGTCGATTACAACTATTGTCTGTTAGGTAGCGCCTAGAGACGCTTCACCAGCAAATCACGGAGGAGACACCAGTGGAGGCTATTGAGCGACAGTTAAGGCTGTTGCTTTTGATGATATTTGGTGGAATTCTTTTCCCGAACACCTCGGAGAACCTTGTGAGCCTACGTTTCTTGCTGCATCTAGAGCGCTTAGATGATTTACCCATGTACAGTTATGGTGGTGCCGTTCTAGCATAGCTTTATAGGAAGCTGTGCAGGGCGCCGATGGGTAGCGTGAGGGTCGTCGCTGGATTTATTCCGCTATTACATGTGATAACATTATTAGTTCTTTTCATGATTATCATAGATATAGTAAAAAAATACTCAATTTTATGTCACAATCAATATTAGGTTTGGGTTTGGGAGAGATTCTTGCAAATGCAGCCCCCTCCTCAACTACTGGGTCCAGATGCACCACCTCCGCCGCTTCTACCACGTGCTAGAAGGTGGGTAGATAGGAGAGGTTGCGCCTGCAACGTCGAGGCTTGACATCATATCCCTCTTTACAGGGATATGTTGGATCTACTGGATGGTGATCAAGTAAATATTCGACTCAGCATATTTGTTAATACTTGATTTGTCTTGTGTTTACTAATTGTTCTTGCGTTTAATAAATAGTTCATATGGAGGCCATATAGCGGCGATGTCACGACCCGAAATTCCATCGTAAGGATCGTGATGTTACCTAGTCCTAGGGACTAGGTAAGTCGAGCACATATCGAGAATTTATAGAAATAACCAACCTAATTCAAAACAATAATTGATAACTGAAGCACTACGTGAAGCATGAAGTGCAGACGGAACTGGCTGACCCACAAAACCTCAACCATGACGCGACCTGCCTCCAAAATAGGGATCAATAAATCCTCCTGATCCACAAGGCTTATTAGCCTCCCTATCCTCCCTCTCTAGACCGCGGATGCGCTTCATTCTCCTGGCGATCTCCACAGCCTGATGAAAAGAAGTATTAGCCTCCAACTCCCGTGCCATCCAAAGTCTGAGACCATAACTGAGCCCCTCAATAAATCTATGGACCCTCTGTCTGACAGTAGAAACAAAAGTAGGTGCATGATGAGATAGCTCACCGAACCTCATAGCATGCTCCGACACGGTCATAGTCCCCTGCCTCAACATCTAAAACTCAGTGCGCCACGTATACCTAAGGGTTTGTGGAACGAATTCCGTAAAAAATATATCAGAGAACTGAGTCCAAGTAAGTGGTGTTGCGCCAACTGGCCTACCCTCCTCATAAGCCTGCCACCATCTATACGTCGACCCCGTCAGCTGGAAAGTAGTAAGGGTAACCCCGCTCACCTCCACAATGCCTATGGTGCATAGAATACGGTGACACTGCTATAGAAAACCCTGTGCATCCTCAGAAGATGCTCCACTATAAGTAGGAGGAAAATACTTCTTGAACTTCTCAAGTCTCTTCTACTTCTCCATTGATTCCACTGGCCTCACCTCATGCTGAACCGCGATAACAGGTTGTATTGGTGTAACACTAGGAACTTGAGCAACATGAGCTCGCTTCTCTAGAGTATAGGCGATGGGAGTCTGAGCTCCTCCCCTTGTCTATGAAGTAGCTGTTGCAACAAGGATCAATCCCGCCCGAGCCAATGTACCAAACATGCTCAGGAACTGTGCTAAAGTCTCCCGAAGTCCAAGGGTAGCAACATGCGCCTTCGGTGCCTGTCCCCCAACCAGAGCTACGGGTGGCTCCTTAGCTGTTGCTCTGGCAGGTGCTCTAGTTATAACACGTGCTCCTCCCTAGCCTCTGCCTCAACTCCTAGCAACACCAGCTCTGTGGGAAGCATCATCCGTAACTGCAACTCGTGTCCTCACCATCTATGAGAGAATAGAAGAATAATGGCTCAAACTCCAAAATCAATAAATCCGCATGATAAGAATAAAAGAAGTGAAGTTTCCTAATAATTTTGTAGCCTCTCGAAGATAAGTACAGATGTATCTGTACCGATCCACAAGACTCTACTAAACTTGCTTATGACTCGTAGCACCTATGAATCTAGAGCTTTGATACCAACTTGTCATGATCCGAAGTCCCACCATAAGGATCGTGATGGAACGGAGTCCCTCAGACTAGATAAGCCTAGCACATGCTGAAAATTTACAGAAATAACCAACTTTATTCAAAACATTAGCTGATAACTGAAATAACATAGCTGGACCGAACAACAGTCACACAACCCCCAAAACCAATAGTACAGATTCATAAGCTTTACTGTTTTCACTAGAAATTTCTAAATACAATATTGTTTTGGAATAAAAATAAACAGTAGTAATGAAAGACAACAAAAGGTGACCTTGAGGCTTGCGAACCCTATGGCATGTATACCTTGAAGTCTCCACAGCAAATCACAAGCAGCTAACTATCGTCCGGGATGCTCTGAAGTACCTGGAAATGCATAACAATGTGTAGAAGTATAGTATGAGTACACCACAATCGGTACCCAGTAAGTATAAAGACTAACCTCGGTGGAGTAGTGATGAGGTACAGGTCAAGACACCTACTAGACAAAAAAAAAACAAGTGCAACATATTAATATAAAGCTTACAGCGGAACAAATATCATTATAAAGCAATATGGAAATTAAAAGAAATAAATGGAAACAAGGAGTAAACAAGTGATAACGCAACAAAGTAATTAGAACACTATTAAAGTACCAGTGAACCCAATTACAGAAAACAATTGACAACCAAATAATCAAGCCGTTCTAACTCAAGGTCTACAGTGAGAAATCACACTGAGGTACCATACCTCATAATCATGAGTGACGAATCTCAAATCACGAATCAAATACACAGGGCACCTCATGCCCTCATTATCAATCACAAGTGCACTGACAAATCATGTACCAATATCACAACCTGCTTGGCATGGTCACATGCTCAATATCACAATCTGCCCCGGCATTGTGACATGCTTAATATCACAATCCGCCTGGCAGATCACATACTTAATATCACAATCCGCCTGGCAGATCACATGCTCAATATCACAATCCGCCCGGCATGGTCACAGGCTACCAGTCCAGCTATCACGCCCCGACCTCGGGGAGCGCGACCGGCGCTCAAGTGAGATACCATGGTCGAGCAAGCCTGCACAATGCCGTCTACCCAACTCACCCATGAATAAAGAGAAGATACATATCTTTAATTTGACTGTAAGAGGTCATGTGAATAACATCAGTTCATTTTCATAAGTTGCGTAATTAGCAAGTCTCGAAAAATACTACACTATACAATCATAGTTGAAGTGGAACAACTGATACAATTTACAACACTTTTACTTTAACTTTCCATAAATAAAGTACAACACACACTGTGTCTACGGAGCCTCTAACAGAAATAAAAGAGTGATACGACAGTGCCGACAACAAGGCCACGGCTATACCTCAAAATGCTATACATAAGGGACAAGAGAGATACAAGAACCCGGAATGAAGTGGGGCTCACCAAGTCAGCTGAGGAGAGGGTGTACTGCTATCACTGCTCAATGTCTCCTACTATGGAACCACCTGCATCCATTAAAGATGCAACGCATCCCGGTAAAAGGGACGTTAGTACATATGAAATAGTACTAGTATGAAAACTTAACACCCCCTCAATAGAATGAGTAACAGTACAATGATAAAGAAACATGGAATCAATGAGGGCCTCATCAATATTAAAGTACCAAGTTAGGTGAAAGAAAATATTTCAAGCAAGTTTCAATATTTTAAGTTGGGAGATCTTTAGTACCGATACACCACCGTGTTTTTAGCATGGAGTCCATTCTCAACCCAATCGACTAAGCCATCTCACCCCGAGACGTCTACTCACAATACCACCATGTGCGCGACATGGTGTCCGATCTCAGCCCGATCGGCTAAGTCGTCTCACCATTATGCCTTGTGGGTTGGCTTCACCTCACATTCCGCTAGCAATCATCTCATCCCATTTAAGAGGAATTATCTCAACACATCAATCTCATCCCATATTCGGGGAAAACTCTAACCACCTCACACAGAGGATTTTACCCCCCACTCACTCCTACACCGGCATGTTTAGTTTCTGGGTTAGGTAATTTCAACCTACCCTTCCTCGGTGACTAAACGATACTCCCAAGGCATTTATTGTTTAAAGAATGTACAGCTCATTTCAATGTCTTTTACACTTCTCTTCATTTCATTGGCACTAGTGGCCTCTATTGTAATATCATTCTCGGCACGTTGGCCGTGTTTCATATCTCTTGCTCACTTCCTTTGCTTTCGAACAACATCAAGTATTATCAACAATAAGGCATTTCTATTCAAGACTTTAAGTACGTATGTGAGAAAATAAGGGTCTTAGGCACAATGAGATTTCGTACACAATTCCACATAATAGCTTTCATTAGAATCACGTCTTGAAGTCATAGCATGTTAACACACATCCCATACTAAGATCACATTCCGAAAGGATGACACAATAAGATAAAAGCATTCGGAATAGTCAAATTTATAATGATCAACTCTGGGGTTACAAGAACATCGTGCGATTCAATTCAAAGAGAAAAGTTTAGCCAACATACCTCCCCTTGAGCTTCCTTAAATTACTACAATGATTGGAAAATCTTAGCCACTTCGATCTATTTGGAATATAACAAAATTGAACATAAATTAGGAAGGAGTTCATGGTTCCAGTTTATTTGAGCATTTTATCAAACACTAGGTGGGCATTATTATTTCAAGGTCCTCCTATAGTGGATTCATTCATCACTTCCCAAAGTCTACCCAATTGAGCTCAACAATCTTCCCATAAACCTTGATAGTACATGCATGCATAATGAACAACTCCCACACCCAAGAATTGCCTTTCTCATTACCTATTTTTAGTTAAATCAAGAAATTGAGGGCTAGAAAATAGAATCTTACCTCTAGGATGAAGACCTTGTGTGGTTTCCTTGTTAATTGTCCAAGACTTGAGCAAGAATTGATGAGTAATTAGTTTAGGAACCCTCTCTCACTCTAGAGCACTTCCTCACTCTCAAAATATCAGATTTTTACTTAACAAATGGTCCTTAACATCTATATATCGAAGCACGGTCGGGGTTATAAAAACCAGAAAATGGACCCTCCGAACACAGCTCTGCATTTGCAGAGCAGACCGCAGAACAGATATGTGGTCCACAAAATGGGCCACATAAGTGATGTCAAGAACTGGGCTGTTCAGGTCAGTTCTTCGGTCCGCATACCAGTTATGCGGTCCGCAACCAGTTCTGCATAATGTGCTGTAGAACTCCCCTCTGGACTTTATGTTGGATCTGCGATGGATTGTGTGGCCCGCGAAAGCATTATACGGTCGCATATTGGACCGAAAAATGACCCTCCAAAATTGGCTATTTTTTTGTTGCACTCTCCGGCTGATCTGCGGCCCGCAGTGTCATTTTGCGGTCGCGTAGTGGACCGTAGAAATGACCTGCTCTGCCAAAATATTTCTTCAACTCCCAACGCACTATTCAGCCCAAAAAGACCGTACCGCGGAGAATTTGCTCGCCGCAAAGAATCTCTATAATTATTAGCCCATAAGCTACCTTGGCATCACGAAAACTCAGGTTCTAGGAGAAACTTTACGGGGCCTTACACCAACCATATCACAGAGAAGGCAGATATACAAGAATGCATGTACATGGTCAATAGACATCAAGTTCCACACTCGTAGACTGGATTAAATGATATATTACGGTGTATGCATGTGAAAGTGTACAATCACAACTCAAGTCAACAAGTAATATCAGAGACAACGAGTAGCACAATGGTAAAAACACAACAAATCATGTAATATGCACGACACACACAAGTCACACCACCAAACGAGTATCATCAATAATACGCCCCCAGACCATCACATATCATTCCTGACATAAGCCCCCTTGTCTCGCCACATGCAACAATAGAGTGAATGCCCGCCTTGTCTTGCCACACGCGCATCAATAATTATCCCACCTTATCTCGCACATGCGCAATATAAATACATGCATACATACATACATACATATATATATATATATATCCTAGCTTGTCTCGCCACATGTGCAATATCAATTATAAAAATAGCACGGCAGAAACCTCGTGCAAACACACCCAACAATCCTCTCAACAAGAACACATGTACCAAAGTCACAACAACACAACATATCAACTCGCACTACACATGCCCATATACCACAATATTTCCAAAACAATAATACCAATATCACTATGATACATAGCCCACAACTCAACAACAATATATACCAGAGTTTCAACAATAACACAATGAAACAGAAGAATAAACTCTACAATGAAAGATAATCCATGTAATAACAACTTCAATTGAATGAATAAAAGTTAAGTCGACAATGAAAGATATATCTTGTAATAACGACTTCAATTAAATGCATATAAGTGAAATTAAGAGTCTAAACCGGTCAATATCCACATTTAAGCCCGTGCACACTCCCGTCACCTTATCTACACATTTTCCACATAATCCAATAGTATATTAAGCCAAATCCAACGGGGTAGTTCCCCCCCCCCACAAAGTTAGGCAAGATACTTATCACAAAGAAACTAAATAAATACTCTAAGAATCCCTTCCTCTGTGAAACAACCTCGCACATGCGAAAACCCGATGTATATATGTATATAGCCTGCCTTGTCTCGCCGCATGTGCAATACCAATAATAATAATAGCACAGTAGAAACCTAGTGCAAACACCCCTAATATTCATCTCAACAAGTCCAACATATCAAATCTCAACACACGTGCCTAACAAGTCCAACATACCAATATCACAACGATACCTAGCCCGCGGCTCAACAACAATATATACTTTAGTCTCAACAATAACACAATGAAACAGAAGAATAAACTCTACAATGAAAGATAATCCACGTAATAACAACATCAATAAAATGAATAAAAGTTAAGTTAACAATGCAAGATATATCATGTGATAACAACTTCAACTAAATGCATATAGGTGAAATCAAGAGTCTAAACCGGTCAATATCCACATATAAGCCCGTTCACACACTCGTCACCTCATCTACACGTCTTCCACCTAATCTAATAGTACAAATATTAGGCAAGATACTTACATCAAAAAACCAAAACAAATATTCTAAGAATCCAGTCCCCGAAGAAACAACATCGTACATGCACAAAACCGATATATATACGTATATAGCCTGCCTTGTCTCGTCGCATGTGCAATATCAATACTATTAATTGCACGGCCGAAACCCTGTGCAAACACCCCCAAATATCCTCTCAACAAGTCCATATGTACCAAAGTCACAACAACAAAACATATCAACACGCACCACACGTGCCCATATACCACAACATTGCCAAAACAATAATACCAATATGAAAACGAAACATAGCCCACAACTCCACAATAATATATACTAGAGTATGAATAACAACACAATGAAACGGAAGAACAAACTCTACAATGAAAGATAATCCATATAATAACACTTTAATTAAATGAATAAAAGTTATGTCAACAATGAAAGATATATCATGTAATAACGACTTCAATTAAATGCATATAGGTGAAATTAGCAGTCTAAATCGGTTAATATCCACATATAAGCCCGTGCACACATTCACCACCTCATCTACACATCTTCCACATAATCCAATAGTGCAATTAAGCCAAATCATACGGGGTAGTTTCCCCCACACAAAGTTAAGCAAGATACTAACCTCAAATAAGCTAAACAAATACTCTAAGAATCCCTTCCCCTAAGAAACAGTAGAAGAGCCCAACCCGATATATATATGTATATAGCCTTCCTTGTCTCGCCGCATGTGCAATTTTAATAATAATAATAGTATGACAGAAACCTCGTGCAAACACCCTCAACTATCCTTCAACAAGTCCAAATGTACCAAAGTCACAACGATACAACATATCAACTCGCACCACATGTGGCAATATACCAAACCATTGCCAAAACAATAATACCAATATCACAACGATATATAGCCCACAACTCAATAACAATATATACTAGAGTCTCAACAACAACATAATGAAACGGAAGAATAAACTCTATAATGAAAGATAATACATGTAATAATAACTTCAATAAAATGAATCAAAGTTAAATCAACAATGAAAGATATATCATGTAATAAAGACTTCAATTAAATGCATATAAGTGAAATTAAGAGTCTAAATCGTTCAATTTCCACATATAAGCCCGTGCACACACTCGTCACCACATCTACATGTCTTCCACATAATCCAATAGTGCAATTAACCTAAATCCTATGGGGTAGTCCCCCCACACAAAGTTAGGCAAGATAGTTACCTCAAAGAAGCTAAATAAATAATCTAAGAATCCCTTCCCTTGTGAAACAACCTCGCAGGTGTTCCAACCCGTATATATATATATATATATATATATATATATATATATATATATATAGACTGTCTTGTCTCGCTGCATGTGCAATATCAATCCTCTCAACAAGTCCTTATGTACTAAAGTTACAGCTACACAACATACAACTCGCGCCACACGTGCCCATATACCACAACAATGCCAAAATAATAATACCAATATCACAACGATACATAGCGCATGGCTCAGAAACAATATATACCAGAGTCTCAACAACAACACAGTGAAATAGAAGAATAAACTCTACAATGAAAGATAATCCATGTAAAAAAAACTTCAAATAAAAGAATAAAGGTTAAGTCAACAATGAAAGATATATCATGTAATAACGACTTCAATTAAATGCATATAAGTGAAATTAAGAGTCTAAACCAGTTAATTTCCACATATAAGCCTGTGCACCTCATGTGCACGTCACTTTTCACATAACACAGATAAGCAATCAAGCCTAAATCTTGAGGGATATTCTCTCACACAATGTTAGGCAAGATACTTATCTCAAACAAGCCAAATCAATACTCTAAAAATATCACCCCGTGTGAATCAACCTTCGGACAGCTCGAATCTAGCCAAAATGACTTGATAACATATATAAAACCTGCCTTGTCTAGACGCATGTGCAATATCAATAATAATAATAGCACGGCAGAAACATAGTGCAAACACCACCAACAATTATTCAACAAGTCCATATGTACCAATGTCACAACAACATAACATATCAACTCTCACCACACGTGCCTATATACCACAACATTGCAAAAACAATAATACCAATATCCCAATGATACATAGCCCGTGGCTCAACAACAATATATACCAGAGTCTCAACAATAACACAATGAAATGGGAGAATAAACTCTATAATGAAAGATAATCCACGTAATAAAAACTTCAATAAAATGAATAAAAGTTAAGTCAACAATGAAAGATATATCATATAATAACGACTTCAATTAAATGCATATAAGTGAAATTAAGAGTCTAAACCGGTCAATATCCACATAGAAGCCCGTGCACACACTTGTCACCTTATTTACACGTCTTCCACATAATCCAATAGTGCAATTAGGCCAAATCATACGGGGTAGTTCTCCCACACAAAGTTAGGCAAGATACTTAATTCAAATAAGCTAAACAAATACTCTAAGAATCCCTTCCCCTAAGAAACAACCTCGAACTTGCACAAACCCGATATATATATGTATATAGCCGGACTTGTCTCACCGCATGTACAATATCAATAATAATAATAATAGCATGATAGAAACTTCGTGTAAACACCCGCAACAATCCTCTCAACAAGTCCACATATACCAAAGTAACAACGACACAACATATCAACTCGCACCACACATGCCCATATACCACAACATTGCCAAAACAATATTACCAATATCACAATGATACATAGCCCACGACTCAACAACAATATATACCAGAGTCTCAACAACAACGTAATGAAACGGAAGAATAAACTCTACAATGAATGAAAATCCATGTAATATAAACTTCAATTGAATGCATAAAAGTTAATTCAACAATGAAAGATATATCATGTAATAACGACTTCAATTAAATGCATATAAGTGAAATTAAGAGTCTAAACCAGTCAATATCCACATATAAGGCCCGTGCACACACTCGTCACCTCATCTACATGCCTGCCACATAATCCAATTGTGAAATTAAGCCAAATCCTATGGGGTAGTTACCCCACACAAAGTTAGGCAAGATACTTACCTCAAAGAAGCTAAATTAATACTCTAAGAATCCCTTCCCATGTGAAAAAACCTCGAATATATATATATATATATATATATATATATATATATATATATATATATATATATATATATATATATATATATATATATATATATATATATATATATGTATGTGTGTGTGTGTGTGTGTGTGTGTGTGTGCAATATCACTAATAATAATAGCACGGCAGAAACTTCGTGCAAGCACCCCCAACAATCCTCTCAACCAGTCCATATTTACCAAAGTCACAACAACAAATCATATCAACTCGCACCACACATGCCCATATACCACAGCATTGCCAAAACAAAATAACCAATATCACAATAATACATAGCCCACGGCTCAACAACAATATATATCAGAGTCTCAACAACAACACAATGAAACAGAAGAATAAACTCTACAATGAAAGACAATCCAAGTAATAACAACTTCAATAAAATGAATAAAAGTTAAGTCAACAATGAAAGATATATCATGTAATAACGACTTCAATTAAATGCATATAAGTGAAATTAAGAGTCTAAATCGGTCAATATCCACATATTAGCACGTGCATACACTCCTCACCTCATCTACACATCTGCCACATAATCCAATAGTGCAAGTAAGCCAAATCCTATAGGGTAGTTACCCCACACAAAGTTAGGCAAGATACTTACCTCAAAGAAGCTAATTTAATACTCTAAGAATCCCTTCCCTTGTGAAAAAACCTCGCACATGCTTAAACACGATATATATACATATATATGTATGTCTATTGCCTTCCATGGGTCGCGGCATGTGCAATATCACTAATAATAATAGCACGGTAGAAACTTCGTGCAAACACCCCCAACAATCCTCTCAACAAGTCCATATGTACCAAAGTCACAACAACAAAATATATCAACTCGCACCACACATGCCTATATACCACAGCATTGCCAAAACAAAATTACCAATATCACAATGATACATAGCCCACGGCTCAACAACAATATATATCAGAGTCTCAACAACAACACAATGAAACAAAAGAATAAACTTTACAATGAAAGATAGTCCAAGTAATAACAACTTCAATAAAATGAATAAAAGTTAAGTCAACAATGAAAGATATATCATGTAATAACGACTTCAATTAAATGCATATAAGTGAAATTAAGAGTCTAAATCGGTCAATATCCACATATAAGCACGTGCACACACTCGTCACCTCATCTACATGTCTTCCACATAATCCAATAGTGAAATTAAACCAAATTCTACGGGGTAGTTGCTACCACACAAAGTTAGGTAAGATACTTACCTCAAATAAGCTAAACAAATACTCTAAGAATCCCTTCCTCTAAGAAACAACTCGCACTTGCACAAACCCGATATATATATGTATATAGCCTGCCTTGTCTTGCCACATGTGCAATATCAATAATAATAATAGCATGAAAGAAACCTCGTGTAAACACCCCCAACAATCCTCTCAACATGTCCACATGTACAAAAGTCACAACGACACAACATATCAACTCGCAGCACACGTGCCCATATACTTTACTATTGCCAAAACAATAATACCAATATCACAACGATACATAGCCCACAACTCAATAACAATATATACTAGAGTCTCAACAACAACATAATGAGATGGAAGAATAAACTCCACAATGAATAATAATCCATATAATAACAACTTCAACTTAATGCATAAATGTTAAGTGAACAATGAAAGATATTTCCTGTAATAACGACTTCAATTAAATGCGTATAACGAAATAAAGAGTCTAAACCAATCAATATCCACATATAAGCCCGTGCACACACTCGTCACCTCATCTACACGTCTGCCACATAATCCAATAGTGCAATTAAGGCAAATCATACGGGGTAGTTCTCCCACATAAAGTTAGGCAATATACTTATCTCAAATAAGCTAAACAAATACTCTAACAATCCCTTCCCCTAAGAAATAACCTCAAACTTGCACAAACCCGATATATATATATGTATATAGCCTGCCTTGTCTCGCCGCATGTACAATATCAATAATAATAATAGCATGGCAGAAACTTCGTGCAAGCACCCCCAACAATCCTCTCAACAAGTCCACATGTACCAAAGTAACAACGACACAGCATAGCAACTCGCACCACACATGCCCATATACCACAGCATTGCCAAAACAATATTACCAATATCACAATGATACATAGCCCACGACTCAACAACAATATATACCAGAGTCTCCACAACAACATAATGAAACGGAAGAATAAACTCTACAATGAATGATAATCCATGTAATAAAAACTTCAATTAAATGCATAAAAGATAAGTCAACAATGAAAGATATATCATGTAATAACGACTTCAATTAAATGCATATAAGTGAAATTAAGAGTCTAAACCAGTCAATATCCACATATAAGGCCCGTGCACATACTCGTCACCTCATGTACACGTCTTTCACATAATTCAAATAGTGCAATATAACCCAATCCTAAGGGGTAGTTCCCCCACACAAAGTAAGGCAAGATACTTACCTCAAAGAAGCTAAATTAATACTCTAAGAATCCCTTCCCGCATAAAATAACCTTCGGACGGTCCGAATCTAGCCAAAATAACTTAATATCATAAATAAAAGCGATAGAAAATAATTTCGAATAATAAAACTTCGATCTTGAACAAGAAGAAACTTCGTGCAAACACCCCTAACAATCCTCTCAACAAGTCCATATGTACCAAAGTCACAACAACAAAATATATCAACTCGCACTACACATGCCCATATACCACAGCATTGCCAAAACATAATTGCCAATATCACAATGATACATAGCCCACGGCTCAACGACAATATATATTAGAGTCTCAACAACAACGCAATGAAAGAGAAGAATAAACTCTACAATGAAAGAAAATCCAAGTAATAACAACTTCAATAAAATGAATAAAAGTTAAGTCAACAATGAAAGATATATCATGTAATAACGACTTCAATTAAATGCATATAAGTGAAATTAAGAGTCTAAATCGGTCAATATCTACATATAAGCACGTACACACATTCGTCACCTCATCTACACGTCTTCCACATAATCCAATAGTGCAATTAAGAAAAATTCTACGAGGTAGTTGCCACCACACAAAGTTAGGTAACATACTTACCTCAAATAAGCTAAACAAATAGTCTAAGAATTCTTTCCTCTAAGAAATAACCTCGCACTTGCACAAACCCGATATATATATGTATATAGCCTGCCTTGTCTTGCCGCATGTGCAATATCAATAATAATAATAGCATGAAAGAAACCACGTGTAAACACCCCCAACAATCCTCTCAACATGTCCACATGTACCAAAGTCACAACGACACAACATATCAGCTCGCACCACACGTGCCCATATACTTTACTATTGCCACAACAATAATACCAATATCACAACGATACATAGCCCACAACTCAATAACAATATATACTAGAGTCTCAACAACAACATAATAAGACGGAAGAATAAACTCTACAATGAATGATAATCCATATAATAACAACTTCAACTAAATGCATAAACGTTAAGTCAACAATGAAAGATATATCATGTAATAACGACTTCAATTAAATGCATATAATGAAATTAAGAGTCTAAACCAGTCAATATCCACATATAAGCCCGTGCACACACTCGTCACCTCATCTACACGTCTGCCACATAATCCAATTGTGCAATTAGGCCAAATCATACGGGGTAGTTCTCCCACACAAAGTTAGGCAAGATACTTAATTCAAATAAGCTAAACAAATACTCTAAGAATCCCTTCCCCTAAGAAACAACCTCGAACTTGCACAAACCCGATATATATATGTATATAGCCTTCCTTGTCTCGCCGCATGTGCAATTTTAATAATAATAATAATAGCATGGCAGAAACTTCGTGCAAGCACCCCCAACAATCCTCTCAACAAGTCCACATGTACCAAAGTAACAACGACACAGCATAGCAACTCGCACCACACATGCCCATATACCACAGCATTGCCAAAACAATATTACCAATATCACAATGATACATAGCCCACGACTCAACAACAATATATACCAGAGTCTCAACAACAACATAATGAAACGGAAGAATAAACTCTACAATGAATGATAATCCATGTAATAACAACTTTAATTAAATGAATAAAAGTTAAGTCAACAATGAATGATATATCATGTAATAACGACTTCAATTAAATGCATATAAGTGAAATTAAGAGTCTAAATCGGTTAATATCCACATATAAGCACGTGCACACACTCGTCACCTCATCTACACATCCTTCACATAATCCAATAGTGCAATTAAGCCAAATTCCACGGGGTAGTTGCCACCACACAAAGTTAGGTAAGATACTTACCTCAAATAAGCTAAACAAATAATCTAAGAATCCATTCCTCTAAGAAACAACCTCGCACTTGCACAAACCCGATATATATATGTATATAGCCTGCCTTGTCTTGCCGCATGTGCAATATCAATAATAATAAGAGCATAAAAGAAGCCTTATGTAAACACCGCCAACAATCCTCTCAACATGTCCACATGTACCAAAGTCACAACGACACAACATATCAGCTCGCACCACACGTGCCCATATACTTTACTATTGCCACAACAATAATACCAATATCACAACGATACATAGCCCACAACTCAATAACAATATATACTAGAGTCTCAACAACAACATAATAAGACGGAAGAATAAACTCTACAATGAATGATAATCCATATAATAACAACTTCAACTAAATGCATAAACGTTAAGTAAACAATGAAAGATATATCATGTAATAACGAATTCAATTAAATGCATATAATGAAATTAAGAGTCTAAACCAGTCAATATCCACATATAAGCCCGTGCACACACTCGTCACCTCATCTACACGTCTGCCACATAATCCAATAGTGCAATTAAGCCAAATCATATGGGGTAGTTCTCCCACACAAAGTTAGGCAAGATACTTATCTCAAATAAGCTATACAAATACTGTAACAATCCCTTCCCCTAAGAAACAACCTCGAACTTGCACAAACCCGATATATATATGTATATAGCCGGACTTGTCTCACCGCATGTACAATATCAATAATAATAATAAACCCGCAACAATCCTCTCAACAAGTCCACATGTACCAAAGTAACAACGACACAACATATCAACTCGTACCATGCTTGCCCATATACCACAGCATTGCCAAAACAATATTACAATAATACCAATAATACATAGCCCACGACTCAACAACAATATATACCAGAGTCTCAACAACAACATAATGATACAGAAGAATAAACTCTACAATGAATGATAATCCATGTAATAAAAACTTCAATTAAATGCATAAAAGTTAAGTCAACAATGAAAAATATATCATATAATAATGACTTCAATTAAATGCATATAAGTGAAATTAAGAGTCTAAACCAGTCAATATCCACATATAAGGCTCGTGCACACACTAGTCACCTCATCTACACTTCTGCCACATAATCCAATAGTGCAATTAAGCCAAATCCTATGGGGTAGTTACCCCACACAAAGTTAGGCATGATACTTACTTCAAAGAAGCTAAACTAATACTCTAAGAATCCCTTCCCCTGTAAAAAAACCGCGCAAACACACACACTATATATATATATATATATATATATATATATATATATATATATATATATATATATATATATATATATGTGTGTGTGTGTGTGTGTGTGTGTGTGTGTGTGTATGTATGTATATAGCCTGCCTTGTCTCGCCACATATGCAATATCAGTAATAATAGTAATAGCATGAGAGAAACCTCGTGCAAACACCCCCAACAATCCTTTCAACAAGTCCACATGTTCCAAAGTCACAACGACACAACATATCAACTCGCACTACACGTGGAATTATACTAAACCATTGCCTAAATAATAATACCAATATCACAATGATACATAGCCCACAACTCAATAACAATATATACCAGAGTCTCAACAACAACATAATGAAACGGAAGAATAAATTCTACAATGAAAGATAATCCATGTAATAACAACTTCAAATAAATGAATAAAAGTTAAGTCAACAATGAAAGATATATTATGTAATAACGACTTCAATTAAATGCATATAAGTGAAATTAAGAGCCTACACTAGTCAATATCCACATATAAGCCCGTGCACACACTCGTAACCTCAACTACACGTCTTCCACATAATCCAATAGTACAATTAAGCCAAATCCTATGGGATAGTTCCCCCACACAAAGTTAGGCAAGATAGTTGCCTCAAAGAAGCTGAATAAATACTCTAAGAATCCCTTCCCTTGTGAAACAACCTTCGGAAATAAACCTGATATATATATATATATATATATATATATATAATACTACTAATAATAATAACAACACAGCAAAAACCTCGTGCAAATACCCCCAACAATCCTCTCAACAAGTCCATATGTACTAAAGTCACAGCAACACAATATATCAACTCGCGCCACACGTGCCTATATAACACGACAATGCCAAAACAATAATACCAATATCACAACTTTACATAGCCCATGGCTCAGCAACAATATATACCAGGGTCTCAACAACAACACAGTGAAATAGAAG
Organism: Nicotiana tabacum; assembly: GCF_000715075.1. Taxonomy (NCBI): domain Eukaryota; kingdom Viridiplantae; phylum Streptophyta; class Magnoliopsida; order Solanales; family Solanaceae; genus Nicotiana; species Nicotiana tabacum. The sequence continues at coordinate 123,159,471 of NC_134083.1, read as the reverse complement.
AATAAACTATACAATGAAAGATAATCCATGTAATAAAAACTTCAAATAAATGAATAAAGGTTAAGTCTATAGTGAAAGATATATCAGGTAATAACGACTTCAATTAAATGCATATAAGTGAAATTAATAGTCTAAATCGGTCAATATCCACATAAAAGCCCGTGCACACACTCGTCACATTATCTTCACATCTTCCACACAAAGTTAGGCAAGATACGTATCTTAAATAAGCTAAACAAATACTCTAAGAATCCCTTCCCCTAAGAAACAACCTCGAACTTGCACAAACCCGATATATATATGTATATAGCCTTCCTTGTCTCGCCGCATGTGCAATTTTAATAATAATAATAGTATGACAGAAACCTCGTGCAAACACCCTCAACTATCCTTCAACAAGTCCAAATGTACCAAAGTCACAATGATACAACATATCAACTCGCACCATATGTGGCAATATACCAAACCATTGCCAAAACAATAATACCAATATCACAAAGATACATAGCCCACAACTCAATAACAATATATACCAGAGTCTCAACAACAACATAATGAAACGGAAGAATAAACTTTACAATGAAAGATAATACATGTAATAACAACTTCAAATAAATGAATAAAAGTTAAGTCAACAATGAAAGATATATCATGTAATAACGACTTCAATTAAATGCATGTAAGTAAAATTAAGAGCCTACACTAGTCAATATCCACATATAAGCCCGTGCACACACTCGTCACCTCATCTACATGTCTGCCACATAATCCAATAGTGCAATTAAGTCAAATCCTATAGGGTAGTTACCCCACACAAAGTTACCACACAAAGTTAGGTAAGATACTTACCTCAAATAAGCTAAACAAATAATCTAAGAATCCATTCCTCTAAGAAACAACCTCGCACTTGCACAAACCCGATATATATATGTATATAGCCTGCCTTGTCTTGCCGCATGTGCAATATCAATAATAATAAGAGCATAAAAGAAGCCTTATGTAAACACCGCCAACAATCCTCTCAACATGTCCACATGTACCAAAGTCACAACAACATAACATATCAACTCGCACCACACATTCCCATATACCACAGCATAGCCAAAACAATATTACCAATATCACAATGATACATAGACCACGGCTCAACAATAATATATACCAGAGTCTCAACAACAACACAATGAAATAGAAGAATAAACTCTACAATGAAAAGCCTCTATGTGCCTAAGATTCCCAGATTTGCTCATATGTGAATTTATTATCTTGAATGGGAAGCCTTATTGTTGTTGATAATGATAATGCTATTGAATGTGAAAAGGGGGTCCGGAACTATGAAATACGGCCAACTGCCAACAATGACTTTGTATGCGTAATCACTAGTGCCAATGAATTGAAAGTATATGAAAGAAGTACGATGCGAGATGATTGACAAAAAAGGGTAATGTCTCAAATAAGTTGGCCTAGCCGATTGGGCCGAGATCGGACTCCATGTAAGGACACAGTGGTGTTGTGGATGAAATTGTGAAAATGGTTGATGTCTCAAATGAGATGGCCTAGCCGATCGGGCCGTGATTGGACACCATGCCGCACACATAGTGGTACTGTGTTGGAAATCATAATGAAATCATGGTAATATCTCAAATGAGATGACCTTCGGGTCAAGATCGGACTTCGTGTAAGAATACAAAAGTATTGTGAATTGTGGAATATCGGTACTAAAGATCACCCAACATAATAATATGGAAATTGACTTGAAAACGTATATGATCCTTAACTTGTTGTTCTAATATTATTTGAAGCCCTTATTGAAGTCTTGACTGTTCCTCTTGTATTATTATTCATTCTATTGAGTTGGTGTTTAACTTTACATACTAGTGCTATTCGACGGTACTAACGTCCCTTTTGTCGGGGGCGATGCATCTTTAAATGGATGAAGGTGGTTACATAGCAGATAGTGTTGATCATAGATAGTGCTGCACCCTCTTCTCAGCGGACTCGGTGAGCCCCATTTCATTCCGGGGTCATGTATTGTACCTTTTGTTTATATTATGGTCACTTTTTGAGGTATAGCCGGGGCCTTGTTGCCGACACCATCTTTACTCTCTTTGTATCTTTAGAGGCTCCGTAGACACTATGTGGGTTGTATATGGGAGTTGGGAATGTTAATCAAGTATATGTTGTGTTTGATCACTTGTTCCACTCAGACTATAAGAATCTTTGTATTTTGAGACTTAAAGGTGAAATATATAATGTAACGGATTAATGTTGTATGTATGAACTTCCTTCTGTCAAATTAATGAAATCATATTTTTTCTTGATCATGGGTGAGTTGGGTACAAAGTATCTAGCAGACTTGCTCGATCGGGTTCACTTGGTTGAGCAACAGTCGCGCCTCCCGAGGATGGGGCGTGACAGTGGCTATTTGAGGTCCCATTGATATGTCTCAATATAATTGAGCACAATCCGACCGGGAGAGACCTGCGATTGTTTTGCCGGCCACATCATATACCTACTCATTCAAGTTGCCATGCCACGCATTACGAGTAGGATGATCGTAGTAGAGTTGACCTGTCATACTTGGTCTGGCTAGAGGTCCAGATAAAGGACTGGGATTAGAGACATTTTAGGTTTCCGCTAGACCCTTCACATGACGGTGTTAATGGTAAGCATGAGTACATGACTTTGTATTATCATGTTACTAGCACTCTGATAGGTAATCCTGATCATCGTGGGTGTTGTCGGTATGTTCCATACGCCGGAAGGCACGAGGCACTGGTATGTTATTTGATATACTTACGTATAATGTTAGATTTACTTATCTTGTTTAATTAATATATTACATTCGATGCAGGCTATAGGCTTACATCGTATTCACTAGATGGGTTTGGATATGCAATAACATTTAGGCCACGGAGTGCCACTATTGCACTATTGGGGTCGTAAGGTTTCTACGCTTGCTACTTCCACATTGATAGCTGCACGAGCAGATGCGCGATTAATTTTTGATATAGCGTATGTGCAGCTTGAGGATTACCATCATGGGCCAGGCGTGCCCCCAGCATATGGTAGACATGCCAGGTATGTCCAGAGAGGAAGGTGTGGCACACATGGTCGAGGTGGTAGGCGCAGACGGGGCGGCCAACAAGGGGATGCTAAGGCACCCGTGGAGGATATTGGTGAGGTTTTTTCGGGTGCCCTCGGTAAGGCACACGATGTTGGTGATGATATGTCTACATTCAGATTGTTGTCACCGTGGACTTTGTCGTTTACCCCAACAACTCCATTATTGATCGCGGGCACCGACATTACGTCATTTGATTGGGATGAGTACTATCATGATCCTCCAGGCACATCAAGGGATGAAGAGGATCGTCCGGTTCGAGATGTGCAGAGTGGAAGACGTTGAGTTATGGCTCTAATAATGTCAGTATTTTTTTATATCAATCTTTAAAATGTCATTATAATGGTATTATTGTTTAGCAGAAAGATTATGCTTTTTCATCATGTTATGAAGGAGACATCACATCCGATGGAGATGATACAACCTTCATTTAGTCTAGTTCACCTCGGAGTTCCCCTAAAGTATTGTGTGCCCACTGAGACGCATGTTTGGTTGTATTACTATTACTATTAATATATTGCATCTTGATTATTAGTCAGTAATAGATAATTCATTTGTATATTATTTTATGATTTCTCCATCACCTATCACTGAGACGACAACATGTGATACTCGCATGCTGGAGACGCAAGACCCTATTCAGGAGCCAGTTGAGATAGAGGTTTGCCTATAAATATTTGAAGCTATTATATTACAATTTTATATATCATATACTAAAATCAGGTTAAATTTTGTAGCATACTGCTGGCCCAACGAACGCCTCTGCTGATCCAGCTAGCCTTCCATACGATCATGTTGTAGCGTATTCTCAGATAAAGAGGCGACGAGATAAGGATGATCCGGATAGCGTAGTCGGTCGGTAGGGTATGCGCCTCAGGATAGCCAATGCACTAAGCATATAGGCTGTGGGATGCATTGATATTCAGTTTGCATTGTATATATTACATTAAACAGTATTTTTAATATTATTGATGTTTAACATTATTACCTTAGTTTTTTAAGTTTTAGTCTTATTGATTATGTTAATACTAGAACCACAAAAAAAACCCGAATTAACATACATTAAAATATGAAAAACAAATCACATAATACATGAAATCTAAAACATAAAATAAACAATACACTTAAAATAACCACGTGTTCGTTTAGTCACTATCGCTAATTATTCTCTGCTTTAACAACTGAAATATTTCTTGCAACCGTTTATTTTCTTCTTCTGCCGCTTTCAGTTTCTCCTCCACTGCTGCTACTTCTTCTTCGAGTTTCTAGATCTGTAGTTCGTACTCCTCGATACATTTCCAATGGTTTTACAAACATGATTTACAATATTCCTGGTTAATGGGTTCATCATACCATTCTTCAAAACTACATTGATTTTCGTCCTACGAATGGTGATGATAAGAAATGACTATCAATTGAGTTGTTATAAAATAAATAATCGAATAACCGACATAAGTTTGAATATGAATAACTTACAATGTATTCACGCATCCAATGTTTGCGCCTTTGATTGAAAGTGGCCCAACATGGCTTCAAAATTGCACGTTTCCCGCAGTAACACGTAGGGACCTCATCGCGTTCAGGCATCTCATATTGCTTGAACTTGACAATTTATGGAAAATAAGATTCTTTGGTTGGTTAAGCTGTTAGGATCCGTAAAGAATAAAGTAACATGCACAGTATTTTTAAAGGTTTGAATGGGTGGTTTTAGGTTGCATAACGCATATTGTTCATACACCATATTTTATTCACAAAGGAATCATTACGGTATAAATACGTCCATACTTTTTCAGGTCGACAAGATAAGACGCGAATTAAATTTGTACTACTTTTTGAGTTGCTGCATAACGCATATTGTTCATGCGCCATGTTTCACTCATAGAGGAATCATTACGGTACAAGTGCATGCAAGCCTTTTCAGGTCGACAAGACAAGGCGCCCATTAAATTTGTACTATTTTTCTTAGCTGCTACATAACGCATATTGTTCATGCGCCATTTTTCACTTACAGAGGAATCATTATGGTACAAGTGCGTATGGGCATTTTCAGGACAACAAGACAAGGCGTACATTTAATAGCGCATATTGCACATGCGTCATGTTGAAATACCTCCACTTTGGTTCTTCGTAAGTTGAAATTAATTTTAATTTTCAGTTATTCCTTTAAACAAGAATTTTCAAATGCCACTTACATTTAGTAAGTGGTTTAAGATGTGGAAAAACGGTGAAGGTAGCTCAAAAGATCCACATGGCATGGGTAAGAATTGTTGAGAAAAACATGCTAGGTTGCTATACTGATTTGTTTGATGATAAGCGATATGGTATTTTTCGATTCTTGGAAAATAAACCCATAAATATACATATAGATCTCAAAATTGCAGGGAACATTATTGAGGGGGAGGTGTATTCTACAAAGCCTGAAGGTGTTCGAATTAGGGGTGACAACCTACAGTGGGTTCCCATATATTATGTCATTGGCATGAGCTAGTTGTACCATAAGCATTGTCTGCAATGTTCCAAACCTCCGAACACATAGATGAACCAGAAGTTATCGGCATTTAATGAAGGAGATTTTAGAGATGGAAAAGGCACTAACCATTCATCATGCATTGGATGATCTTAACTACCTCCAAGGGACGGAGGATCAACATTGGGCATTATTAGAGAATGAAATATTGCATAGAGATTTTGATTATCCTGTATTCCCAACAGTGGTTGAGTGGGAGGGACTACCAAAATATCTACCAAAGACGTAGGACATCGGTGTTCTATATTGTTGTAGAAATCATGAAAGTGGTCTTATTGATGATAGCGATGAAATAAGATAAATGTGTGTCAATTGGAGGCTAGATTATGATTCCCTCAGTCTGGACGGATGCGAATAAGATGGTGACTAAGAAGATGAAGAAACTGACAATAAAGAGACAAACAAAAGTAGCGATGAATTAGTGCCTGATAGTGACGATAATAATGAATGAAAATATTTCTTTTTTTCCCAAGTTTTTGTTAAGGTTTCTATAGAATGTTCAATGCTAAGTGTCAATTAGAGTTAACACTATTGGAAATACAAGTTTATTTCATTAATATTGCAAACACACCATTACTGACACTTATTCCTACTAAATATACTACTACAAAAAACTAATAATATGCTTGATAATTGCCAATATTAGATGAAGTGCCACCAAGAGCTGAATTGCCACAGCGTCCCAAATCGATTGCAGGACATTTACGGTGATCGTGTTCTGTTTGGGAACATAGACCACATTTTCGTGCTCATACGGTATACCCGACATACATTTGGTTCTGTATCCGTATTCTTTTTTGCACTTGCTTGTGACGCAAAAACATCCTTGTTCTAAACCATTACAAATGGTTCTGGCAGCCAATAGTGCTCAGAATCCGATGGTTGGAAGTGTCCGCTATAGGTACTTGCGTATGCAACCACACTATATTCTCTATCAATATACCTCATCATTGTAAACCCTGTATATTGAAAGCATTTCATCGCAAGTGATGAATCAATCATTTCCCACATGAACATAATCACGTGCTCTCATTGATAGTGTGGGTGTTATTAATGCGGTCTCGATGCAAACCAGTGCGAACTTCAAAAATATTTGGTTGCTGCAATATTGCGAATATGTATGCCACTGTGACCGCTTCCTATAACACGCCAACTGTTGCATTAGTTCTGGCATAAATTGAACACTCCTTTTCAATAAGGAGGATGCATTGCAGAATCTATCAACGAACCTCTTTGCCAACTGCTTGAATGACAGTCGCACCATGGCAGTGACTAGCAATCCATGGGCTGACTTCAACAACCCGTGGAAAGACTCTTGACACATTTATAGTCAAAACTCCCCATCATACGCCACCATCCTTATGTAGAGTATACTTCTCAAACTCATGATCCATCAACCAACGATAAGCTGCTTCGTCTTCCTACCGAATCAATTCCATTTGCATCAAGAATTTATACACTTGATGATCTGTTGCAGCCATCCATATTAGATCATGTAACCTCTTGTTCGGATAAGCCCGCTGGAAGTTGGCCGTTAAGTGCCTAACACAGTAATGGTGGTAGGAGTACGACTCTTTCCATGCATCCAAAGTATGCCCCAAACTAAAAATCCCGGCAATGCCGATCAGATATTAGACAAATACCTGAATGTTGTCTCACAACATGCTTCTTCAAGTGGTTTAAAAACTAGGTCCAAGTATCTTTACTTTCATTGGAACAAATAGCAAAGGCAAGGGGAAATATTTGGCCATGCATCTATTTCAACGGCAATCAACATCTTTGTATCATACTTTCTATACAAATATGTGCCGTCTATGGAGATTAACAACCGACAATGAATAAAACCATCAAAGGACGGTTTAAATGCCTAGAACACATATCTGAATATGTTTCCTAGAACTCCGGTCGTGCTTCCATTCAGCAACTATCCCGGGGTTAAAGTGTTACAAAGAAGCCATATACCTCGGTATAATCACAAATGACTTGTCCTAGTTTCCATAAACAATCTGAAATGCACGTTTACGCTAGATAAATGGCTTTCTTTTTGTAATGGAACACTCATATACCTGCGCAATTGATGTTATACACTCCTTCACCTTGTAACTTTTGGACGATTCAATGTGTGGAATCAAGACAAGGGAAATCAAATCAACGTTCAAGTTCAAATGATTCCTATTGAATGTGTCCATATTACAAGTATGCTTGCCAATGTATTTCCCCACAATCCACATATTAGTTTTTAACTTTCTCCTACTCAGCATCCACTTATAACCTCGGTCCCATCTACGACAAACCACCTTATATATTTGCTTAGATTACTCAACAGCCTCAATCGCATTGTAGAGTTTTATGATGTAAATTTTCACCACCCTGCTGAGGTGCGCCTTATCACTGAAAAGCATATTCTTTGTCACGCCCTGACCATGGGGAGCTCGACCGACGCTCAACCGAGATACCCCGACCGATCAAGCCTGTACCATACCTTCTACCCAATTCGTCCATGAATAAAGAGAAGATACATTTATATTATTAATTAAACATCAATAGGTAATGTGAATACACCAGTTCATTTGTAAGGCCCCGTTAAAATTTTCTAATGATTTAAGATTTTAAAGTGCACCAACGGTATTTAGGAATAATGTGTTCGACTATTAAAGGAGACCCATGGGATAGAAACACATTATTTTAAAATGAAAAATATATGTTTAAGGTATGTTTGAACATACTAAGGAGTTTTTTGAATGGCAAGAATTCGTGTGGAACAAGTTGGATACATTAAATGGAAAGGATGTCTTAATTCGCATGAGATCCTACTTCAAACACATGCTGCTACGAAACAATAATGACTTAGGAGGTGATCTACCTATCAAATTAAATCCCTTTGTGTCTAGTTTCTAACGCTTCAAACTGTTCATCATTTGGACACTCCTACAAGAAGTTATGACCAAATTCCCAAAGGCTGGAAGAATGTGACCGTGCTATAACCCTCGTGAAGCCAGGTATGTAGCGCGCTAGACCATGCTATACAGCGTGCCTAGCCTAGTCTATAGCTCGCTCCAGAGCGCTCCTAGCCTGGTCAATAGCTCTCTACAGAGCGTGCCTAGCTTGGTCTATAGCTCGTAACAGAGCGTGCCTAGCCTGGTCTGTAACCCGGTCCGGAATTTTAAAGTATCCATTTTTCCATCTTTATAACTCGAACCAACTTCGATAAATAACCCTTGAAGCTCATTTTGGAGGAAAAATCTGATATTTTTAGAGAGAAGTGAGAGTGTTCTAGAGAGAGGAAGAAGCTTAAATTCTTTGTTCATCAAGATTTTTTCCAAGCCTTGAAATCCAACAAGAAATCCCTCAAGTTCTTCATTTTAGAGGTAAGGTTCCATACCTTAGTTTTCAATTTTGGATTTGGGTAGAAAATGGTTGATTGAGAGTATGATTCTTGGGTGTGAGAGTGTTATTTATACATGCATGTACCAATACGCTTTATGGAAAGCTTGTTGAGCTTAAATAAGTAAGGATTGGGTTGTGGAGTGAAGGAAATCTTGTAGAAGAAACTTGTAGCCAAATATGCACACCTAGTGTTTGATAAAATGCTCAAATGAGCTGAAACCATGAATATCTTCCTAATTATGGTTCAATTTTGTCATGTCTCAAAATGGATTGGGATTGCTAGAATTTCCAGAACGTTGTAGTAGTTTAAGAAAAGCTCAAAGCGAGGTATGTTGGCTAAACTTCTTTCATAGAATTGAATTCCATGATGCTCTTGTAAGTCCTGAGTTATTCTTTATAAATCAGTTATTCCGAATAAGATTTGTGTTGGAAGGTATATATATCAAAAATGTATTTCGCATGCTCTTATCATATGATGTTATCCTCCGGGAATGTGTTTAGTGCATGAGTCGGGTATAACAATGTTATGACTCCAAGTAGTGTTTCAAGTGAAGGGATTATGCTAAATTGTGTAAAAAGTCTCAATGTACATAATACTCTTATTTGCTCATAGGTGTACTAAAAGTCATGATTAGAGATTCTTTGTTGTCGATAATCTATAAAGATACTTGAAAGTGAAAGTAGTGAGTTAGGGATATAAAGTGTAGACACCGTGCCAATAATGAAAGTTATGATTGTGGCCAATAGAGCCAATGAAATGAAATGATGTCTGAAATATGATGATGAGTCTTAAAAGTACTGAAATGAAAGTATGGAATATAAGATACGACCACCGTGCCATGAATGAAGAATAATATATATGGAAAAAAGGGAGCCAATGAAATAATCATGTTGTTTGCCTAAATGAGAATTATGAGGTGTTGTATGTCCCAATGGTTTCAACTATAGATGTATGCTTCTGAAATAATGTATGTAAATGACTTTGATGTTAAGTCCTCAAGAATCATGAACTTAGCTAATGACCTCAATACGTTAAGTGAGTGAATAATAAGATGAAAGGGAGATATGTCCTATGCTAAATGATGATGAACCTTAAGGAAAGAAATTGGGCTCATGTGCCAATGAAATTCACTTATTTATTCACCATGTATGTGCTGATGTAATGTGCTATGTTTCTCCATGATGAGCATGAACATCAAGTGTTCCAATGATCCGGGAACTTACGACCTTAATGTAATGTTAATCATATCGCTTTGAGTTTATATATGGTTATATGCATAATGATGTGCATGAACCCTATGGACGGTCTATGAAATGCATAGGTATATATATGTATGAACCCTATGGACGGTCTATGAAACGCATAGATATATTGTGTTATGAAATCTTATGGACGGTATATGAAATGCATAAGTATATTATGTTATGAAATCCTGTGGACGGTCTATGAAACTCATAGGTATATTGTGTTATGATATCCTATGGACGGTCTATGAAACGCATAGGTATATTGTATTATGAAATCCTGTGGACGGTCTATGAAACGCATAGGTATATTGTGTTATGAAATCCTGTGGACGGTCTATGAAATGCATAGGTATATTGTGTTATGAAATCCTGTGGATGGTCTATGAAACGCATAGGTATATTGTGTTATGAAATCTTGTGGATGGTCTATGAAACTCATAGGTATATTGTGTTATGAAATCCTATGGACGGTCTATGAAACGCATAAGTATATTATGTTATGAAATCCTGTGGACGGTTTATGAAACACATAGGTATATTGTGTTGTGAAATCATGCGGATGGTCTATGAAACACATAGGTATATTGTGTTATGAAATCCTGTGGACGGTCTATGAAACACATAGGTATAATGTTATAAAATCTTGTGGATAGTCTATGAAATGCACAAGTGTATTGTGTAAGTAAATACTGTGAACGGTCTATGAAACGCACAGGTGTATTGTATAAGTAAACACTGTGAATGGTCTATGAAATGCACATGTGTATTGTATGGTATATGTGAATCCTATGAATAATCCATGAGACGTATAGGTGTATTGTCTATGGAATCCTATGAACGGTCTATGAAAGACATAAGTGTTTAATATGACATGTGAACATTAAGGACGGTCTATGAAATGTATTGGTGTAAGATAATAGAGGGATATGGACGGTCTAGGGAGACGCATTGTTAACACAGACATTACGTGCCATTTTTATCGGCATTGTTTGAACATGTTGTTTCAATTACTTTGTATTATGTATTCCACACATAGTTCATATGGCTCAGTTAATCCTAAACGAAATTTCAAGTGATGTACTTCATATGACTCTTATTCGAATTACCATGATTTCATATGTTGTTCTGTTTGCCTTACATGCGAGTACTATTACACATGTACTCACGTCCCTTTTGTCGGGGCACTACATCTTTTAATGGATGCGGGTATACTTCTACAGGATTATTTGGATCTTTGGTAGGGATCTTTTGTGCAATAGATTATGGTGAGTCTGCTACAATTCTAGTGGACATTCTAGTCTAGTTGGTTTTATTTACTTAGGTATCTATTGTCACAGAAGCTCCATGTACACTGTGGGTTAGGTACTTAAGTTTTTGAGTTTCGTCATGTATTTATGTTCACGAGAGAAAAAAAAAATATTTATGGGCCATTGAGCCAAATGTATTCAAATATAAAAGTCATGATTTAATTATGTTTTGATAAATGATGCATGATTTATGATGAGAGGTTGATGTAACGTAGGCTTGCTCGACTGGGTTCATTCGGTTGAGCTCCGGTCGCACTCCTCGAGTTCGAGGCGTGACATCATTTTCCATTAGCTACGTCATTAACAAGTCCCCAAAATAGTACACTATACACTTGTAATTAAAGTGGGAGAGATGATACAATTACAACAAGTTTAGTTCAACCTTCCCAAAATAAGATACAACCCACACTATGTCTATGGAACCTCTAACAGAAACAAAAGAGTGCTACGACAGTGCCTGCAACAAGACCCCAGCTATAACTCAAACACTATGTACAAAGGACAATAGATACAGGACTCCGAAATTAGGTGGGGCTCACCAAGTTAGATGCGGAGAGGGTGTGCTGCTATCATTAATCAATACCACCTGCTATGGAACCACCTGCATCCATTAAAGATGCAGCGCCCCCGGCAAAAAAGACGTTAATTCACATGGAATAGTAACAAGGTGAGTGAATAGTACCAACAAACGGAGAAGGAAACAAGAAATCATTAAGAGAATCAAATAATAACAAGGTGTCAAGTTAGGGGAAAGGGAAATTTCAAGTATGTTCTAATCATTTTTTAAGTTGGGAGATTTTTAGTACCGATACACAACCGTGTGTTAGAACGGAGTCTGAACTCAGCCCGACTGGCTAAGCCGTCTAACCCCGAGACATCAAATCACAATACCACTATGTGCGCGGCATAGTGTCTGATTCAGCCCGATCAACTAAGCTGTCTCGCCACAGTGCCGTGTGGGTCGACATCACATCACATCTCTCTAGCAATAATCTAATCCCATATAAGGGGAAAATTCTCAACACATCAATCTTATCCCATATAAGGGGAAACAATCTCATCACATTAACATGGGGATTTACGCATCAATCAATCCTACACCGACACGTATAGTTTCGGGGTTAGGTTATTTCGACCTACCCTTCCTTGGTGGCGAATCGATACACTAAAATCATTTATTATTGAAACGAATTACCACTTATTTCATAATCTTTTGCATATCATTCATTTCATTGGCACCAATGGCCATGACGCAATATCATTCCTGGCACATTGGCCGCACATCACATTTCATGTTCTCTTCTTTCACTTTCAAATATCATCATGGATAATTAACAACAAGGCCTTTCAAATTAAGACTTTAAACACATATTTGAGCAAATTAGGGTCTTAGGCACATGTGATTTCTTACACAATTTGATATGATAGCTTTTATTGGAATCACGTTTTTAAATCATAACATAATAACACACAACCCATACTTAAACCACACTCTCAAACAGTAACTCAAATCATACTTAACCCATTAGTCTGCGGGTGAAAGGTTGTACTATGATTCACCTAAGTACCCAACCAATGCTGAATTGTTTTCTAAAAGTTAGCTGTGAACTGTGCCCCCCGATCTGAGATAGTAGAAATTGGATTGCCATGCAACCTGACTATTTCGTTGATATACAACTATGCATACTGCTCTGTTGTGTCGGTAGCCTTAACTGGTAAGAAGTGTGCTGATTTCGTGAGTCGATCCACAATCACCCAAATTGAGTCGAACTTGCGAGGTGTGCGAGGTAGTCCCACCACAAAGTCCATATTGATAATTTTCCACTTCCACATTGGAATTTCTATGTTTTGTGCGAACCCATTGGGTCGTTGGTGTTCGGCCATTACTTGTTGAAAATTTGGGCATCTCACCACATTGTCCGCTACACTCCTCTTCATATCATTCCATCAGATAACTTCCTCAAGATCATGATACATCTTTGTAGAGCCCGGGTGCACGGAATACCTAGAAGTGTGAGCCCCGATCATGATTCTTTTTCGAAGACCATCCACATTTGGAACACATAGACCCCCTTGGCACCTTAGTGTACCATCATCCATGCCATGAGAAAATGCTATGGTCTTATGTTTATGAATTCATTCCTTCAATTGTACCAACAATGGGTCGTTGTACAGCTTTTCCTTGACTTCCACAACAAGCGATGATTCAACCCCAATTTGAATAATCACTCCTCCTTCACTAGAATCCGCAAGACGAACTCCCAAACTAGCCAACCGATGAACCTCCTTGGCCAGCGGCCTTTGATATTCCTTCAAGTGAGCCAAACTACGCATATATTTTCAGCTAAGAGCATCCGCTACAACATTAGCCTTCCCCGATTGATATAGAATATTAATATCATAATCCTTGAGTAACTCAAGCCATCTTCTCTACCTCAGATTCGATTCCTTCTATTTGAAAATGTATTGTAGGCTCTTTTGGTCGGTGAATATATCCACATGGACCCCATACAGATAATGATGCCAAATCTTTAATGCAAATATCACCGACGCAAGCTCTAAGTCATGTGTTGGATAGTTCTTTTTATGATTCTTGAGATGCCTAGAAGCATAAGCTATCACATTTCCATGTTGCATTAATACGCACCCAAGTCCGATTCTTGAAGCATCATAATTTACCACAAACCTATTTGTACCGTCTGGTAGAGTCAACACTGGTGTCATAGTCAATCTCAATTTTAACACCTGGAAGCTCCTTTCATAAGCATCTGACCATTGGAACTTAATCGTATTTTGCGTCAAATTGGTCAATGGAGAGGCAAGGGTAGAGAACCCCTCCACAAACTTCCTGTAATATACAGCTAATCCCAAGAAAATGCAAATCTTAGTTGGGTAGTAGGTCTGGGCCAATTCTTCACCGCTGAGATTTTGTGAGGGTCGACCTTAATTCCTTTTTTTGGAGATGACATGACCTAAGAATATGACAGATTCAAGATAAAATTCACATTTAAATTTTTTTGCATACAACTGGTGCTGATACAAGGTCTGCAAAACTGCCTTGAGATGGTCAGCATAGTCCTCTCGAATGCGTGAATATATAAGGATATCGTCAATAAACACTATCACAAAAGAGTCGAGGAACGACTTGAAAACTCGGTTCATAAGATCCATGAAACTGCCGGGGCATTCTTTAGCCCAAAAGACATTACCTGAAATTCAAAGTGCACATACCCGGTCCTAAAAGCTATTTTCAGAATGTCATGCTCCCTGATCTTCAATTAGTCATACCCGGATCTTAAATAGATCTTGGAGAAGTAGTTAGCACCTTGAAATTGGTCAAACAAGTCATCTATCCTTGGCAGTGGGTATTTATTCTTGATCGTGACCTTGTTCAGATGGCGATAGGTAATACAAATTCTGAGTGACCCATCTTTCTTCCTTACAAAAAGTACTGGTGTGCCCAAATGCGACACACTCGATGAGATGAAACCCTTCTCTAAAAAACCCATCAGTTGTTCATTTAGCTCATTAAATTCTACTAGTTCCATTCTGTAGGGTGGAATAGATATAGGCTGCGTGTATGGCATCACATCAATCCCAACATTAATTTCCCTGAATGGTGGAATCCCAGGGAGCTCATCCGGAAAGACCTTTGGAAATTCATTCACAACCGGTACGAACTCAAGTGTATGTGCCTCAACATCGGTGTTCGTAACCCCGACCAAATGGTAGATATAACCCTTGTTAATAATCTTTGTGGCCTTGAGGTGAGAAATAAACCTACCGTTTGGCACCACATCATCCCCCTTCCATTCAATCACTAACTCATTTAGAAATTCAAACATAACTGTTCTGGTTCGACAATCAAGCTTGGAAAAACATGAATAAAGCCAGTCCATCCCCATTATTACATCAAAATAAACCATCCCTAATTCAATGAGATCGTCCATGGTGTCCCGACCATGCACCGTGACAACACAATCCCTATAAACTCGCACGGCCACAATAGACTCGCCAACCGGAGTAGATACAGAGAACGGCTCATGAAGTTGTTCCGGTTCTATCCCAAATTCCATAGTAACATAGGGAGTGACATAGGATAAAGTGGAACCGGGATCAATAAGAGCATACACATCATGAGATTGGACAGTCAATATACCTGTGACAACATCTGGGGAAGCCTCTGAACTCTGGCGACCTTTCATGGCATAGAACCAACTAGGTCCTCCCAAACTATGTACTCTACCCCTAGCTGCACCATGCCCCGCGGGTGCTGGAGTGCCTTGAGCTAGAGAAGGTGTTACGGATGTAGTAGCTGCAGAGCTAGTTGGCTGTGCTGCACCCCTTCCCTTGCTCTGGTGGGACGAACGGCAATCCCTCTGAATGTGAGCCCTCATTCCACACCCATAGAATATGGGTTAGTCTATGAAGCATTCACTAAACTGCATCTTCCCACATCTAGGGCATGGGGGCCTCCGCTACTGTTGAAATCTCCTACCAGGCTGACCCTGCTGGTAGGATCCCTTGTTGCCCTGGATGGACCTAAAATGGCTCTCTTGATGATGGCTGGGCCCCGATGGGTACGTACTGACTGACGACTGAGCAAAAGACAAGGATGGCCCTGATGTCCATCCCCTAAATGCTGATCTGCCACCACCACCGCTAGAAGTACCACTGAAGTTGCCTGCTGATCGGGCCTTGTTGCTACTCTCTCGCTCAACTCTATTCTTCAGTTTGCGGGTCTATGTGGCTTGAGAAAATGCCAACATCTTACCATAGTTCATATTAGAATTCAAGGCAACTGTAGTGGCCTCATTAATAACTAACGGGCTAAGGCCCTGCACAAACCGGTTCACTCTTGGCTCCATAGTGGGAAACATGAAGATGGCATGTTTGGACAGGCGCACAAATCTCATATGATACTCCCACACACTCATTCTCCCTTGTTTTAGGTTCTCGCATTCGACAACATGGGCTTCCTTAGTCTCGGCAGGCAAGAAATGATCAATGAAAGCACGGGGGAACTCACTCCACCTCGCCGGAGGGCTCCCCTCCTCACGGGAGTCCTCCCATATCGCAAACCAAGAATAGGCCACCCCTTTCAGGCAGTAGGAGTCCAACTCCACTCCCTCCATCTCAGTAGCATGCATAACTCGGAGGGTCTTGTGTATCTCGTCAATAAAATACTAGGGGTACTCCTCAAGATCTTACCTACGAACACCGGAGGATCTAACTGGAGAAACCTGTTCACCCTGGAACTAGTAGAATCCGCTGGCTGACTAGAAGAAGTGGGTGCAACATTTGATCTCTGGCACTGGGAAGCCACTATCTGATCTAACATATGTATGGCTCCCCTATGATCCCCATCAGGTATACCGAGACCGAAAGATAGGGCTGAGGTGGAACTAGAATATCAGTTGCAGGGATCGTTGTGCCCTCAGTAGGTGCAGGAACTGATGCAGTCTGATCAGGTGTTGTGAATCAGGCAGTGTAGTAGTCAGGGGAATATTCTCACCCATCGGCTGCTCACCCGCATCATCATGTAAAGGATCAACTTTTACTCCTGGGGTGGCATTGGCTCCTTGGCCAGCTCTTTCTTTCATAGATGTGGTCGACAACACCACGAGAAAAAGGACTCTACTAGGCACAGCTCTGAGACATCCTAGGACACTTTAAAACCTTAGGCTCTGATACCAAGTTTGTCATGCCCTGACCATGGGGAGCGCGACCGACGCTCAACTGGGATACCCTGGCCAAGCAAGCATGTACCATACTTTCTACCCAACTCGCCCATGAATAAAGATAAGATATATTTTTATTATTAATTAGACATTAAGAGGTGATATGAATACACCAGATCATTTCCATTAGTTATGTCATTAACAAGTCCCCAAAACAGTACACTATACATTTGTAATTAATGTGGGACAGATGATACAATTACAACAAGTTCAGTTCAACCTTCCCAAAACAAGATACAACCCATACTAGGTATACGGAACCTTTAACAGAAACAAAAGAGTGCTACGACAGTGCCGGCAACAAGGCCCCGGCTACACCTCGAACACTATGTACAAAGGACAAAAGATACAGGACCCCAAAATGATGTGGGGCTCACCAAGTCATGCGACTTAGAATGCTAGTGTGGGGTTCAATTCTAAAAGAGGGGTTTAGCCAACATACCTCACTTTGAGCTTTCATTAATTCACTACACAGTTCCAGAATCCTAGCAACTTTGATCTATTTAGAGACACAATAACATTGAACACGAATTAGGAAGGAGTTCATGATTCTAGCTCGTTTGTGCATTTTATCAAGCACTAGGTGGCCATTATAATCTCAAGGTCCTCCTATGGTGGATTCCTCTATTTCTCTACCCGAAATCTACCCAATTGAGCTCAACAATATCCCCACAACCCTAGATAGTACATGCATGCATAATGAACAACTCCCACACCCAAGAAATGATGGGCTTATTACCTATTTTCAATCAAATCTCCAAATTGAAGGCTAGGGCTAGAACCTTTCCTATTGGTTGAAGAACTTGTGAGTTACCTTAGAGAATTCTTCAAGGCTTTAGCAAAGATTGATGAAAAAGAGACTTAGAAATTCATTTTCTCACTCTAGACAACCTTACTCTCCCTAAAATATAAGTTTGAACCTTCTAAAATGATCCCTAAGATAGTTTTATAAGAATGGGGTTGGATTCAAAATTTGGAAAAAATGAAGGCCCGATGCAGATTTGTGGTCGCATATGCGACCGCTTAATTCTTTTGCGGTCTGCAAAATGGACGGCATAATGGTCCTCTAGAACTGGGCACTTCTTCCTCATTCTGCGACTAGTCTGCAGTCCGCAGACCTATTCTGTGGTCGCATAATGCGCAGTAGAACTTTACTCCGGAAATTTTTGTGCTGGGTCTGTGATGGGTTATGCGGCCCGCAAAATGATTATGCGGCCACATAATGGTCCAAAAATTTGCCCAAGTCTCTGCTTCAATCTATGGCATATCTGCATTCCGCAGATCAGTTCTGCGACCGCAGAAACACCCTGCACTTCCAAAAAATTTTCTCAACTCCCCAACGCACTATTCAAGCTCGCCGCCAAGAATCTCTACAATCATCAACATATAAGTTTACTTCGGTACCACGAAACCTCGGGTTTTAGGTAAAATTTTACGGGGCCTTACATTCTTACAAAGCTTTGTTGGTCTAGTTTCATCCCACATTGCTGTGCGAATGTCTTCAAGATCCCTTTTGAGGGAATCCACATCCAGCATATTTGGCAACTGATCAAGGTAGGAATTCTGCCTTGAATAAAAGGGCACATGCGACTCGTACATTGTTGGGCTAACGGTAGGTGGAGTCTGCATATATGGAGCATGCTTAGTTGTGCTCATTGGCATGCCCCTAACCTGGGGAGGCATGGCCAGCACCCGGTGCCCTACTCGGCCCAAGCGTACCACTCTGTACCTGTAAACTCTAGAGGAGTTACCCTCAACTTAGGCTAATAAGGCCTACCTTCAAACTAACAATACCAATCAAGGCCGATGCGGCCATATTCTGTATAATCTGAAAATAACATCTCTCTCATTTAAGGGGTAACATACCCAAAAGCTCATATACATATCTGTGCAAGACGACGTGGCCGCCATGAATGTCTTCAACGCGCAATACCAAACAAACATATACACAAGGCTTGCAAGGCCACAATAATGATATACAAAATACAGAGGACTCATCTACAAGCCTCTAGAAATAACTGAAATGTATCATGGTCAGGACAGGGACTCAAACTACATATCAAACATGTATATATAAAATGGACTCAAGGTCTAGCCCTGGTAACTCCAAAAAAGTAGAGCTTACCAACCAAGCTGATGTTTGACTCCGTCTACTGAGAAGGTCTATCCAGCTGTCTATTAGGACCTATAGGTATGAAATGCAGCATCCCCAGCAAAAAGGGACGTCAGTACAAAATAATGAACCGAGTATGCAAGGCAACAAAATAACTGAAAGCTGAAAACTAAACAGATAATATAATAACTGGAAGTAACTCGGAGTCAAAGATAATCTGATGATATGCTCACTAGATGATACTAACTTAACTCTCTCAATATAGTAAGTAAAATAGTTGTCCGGCCATATAATGCTCGATACGTGTAGTAGGCGCGATCATAGGCGCTCGGCCATACTAGGCTCTGTATCTAGGCCATTATGGATTCTCTCTTAGCCACTCGGCCACAATAGGCTTGGTATATAACTTACCATCTAATCAAAGGGATGTATCCCAATAAGGGTCTGCCCACCAATTATAGCTCGACGGTGGTAAAAATACAGTTGTACTATATATATATATATATATAGACCATCTACTCTCTTGACTCGAAGAATATAATACTTAACTATATATAAAGTCCCGATAAGGGAGAATACAATAACTTATGAGACTAGGAAAATGTATATAAATTCAGGAATTTGAAGTTCTCTTTATGTCTCGTTATCAAATGCATGTAGTTATGGAATCATGCCAAAATGAAGAAAAGGTTTAGTCTTAACATACCTTAACCGGTTGAGTCCTTAATACTTTCCAAGCAACTCTTCAAACAACTCAACTCAATCTACCATAGCATAAAGAAATTCAAAATCAGTGCTGAGTAAAGACTAAGTCCATAACTTAAGCTAGTAGTTTGTTTACGTAAATTTGGTAGCATCTTCCTGTAACAAAGGCCTCCTCCAATACCATATACTAATAACAACAATAACAACAACTAGAGTAATCCCGCAATATATAAGTATCAATAATAAGATACCATATAACAACAAGTCACAACTATTTTACGACGAGCGGCAAGCTTCAATTGAAATCCATATACCCCATATTACCCCTTATAGACTTCTTACTTCTTACCTTAATTTAACAGTATCATTAACATGATAATAAATTCATTCATCAATGATTCCAGCCTTATACCATATATTTATAACAAAGAAAATAATCCACAACTCCAACTATCCTCAATTACTAACTTTATTCAATAGTTCATGTCGAGTCCATCAATTTAACTTAATCAACATCAAGATAACCTTAATCACATGCAAGAACACAATATAATTACATAATACAGTAGCTTCAAGTCAAAATCCAAGTTATATTTAGCTTACAACGGCCCTCAATGGCAATACAACACCATAGAAGTGACTTAAGCTAATCTTCACTTCCAATCTCAAGTTACATATGTTTCTTTCATCAATTCACTTGATAAGCATATAGACATGCATAACAACATAAACCATATCATAATCAAGTTATTTCCCCCAATTTGCAGCCATAACAACATATATAGCCTTAAAACAACCCAACAAAAGATAACAACATATCTTCCCCTTTCAAGTGCTATCTTGTAATCTTTTACTCCGACACCACAAACAACATGCAATTAACCTTAAACACCATCAAAAGGATGTTACAAATACCTTAGTAAGTAGATAAAATGCGAACCCTAAGCTTAACTTAGCTCACCATCATCCTTATTCACATCACAACACCATAGAGGGGTTATTCTCAACCTTTGGCTAACTTTAAAAAAAAAAGTAAATATACCACTCGGCAGAGTGCCTAGTGGCTTTTATATTATATATTGAACAAAATCAAGAATCCAAATATTACAAACGTATTAGGAAGAGAAAATTTAAAAGAAACTAAGCTTAAGCTATTAAAAGGAAAAATGCAATTTATTACACAATATGTTCCCGTAGTAGCACCTTTATCTCTCTCACTAGGCGCCATGTCTTGCTTTCCAAAGGTCAAGGCAATTGTGAATGTTCAAAGCACACCACCTAAAGCAGACGTATACCAGAACATATCGTGATTTTTTGTTTTTTAGATTCCAAACAATATTGTGGTGAAGTACATACAACAACATTGCAGCACAAAGGTCAAGGCAATTGTGAATGTCCAATGCACACCACCTAAAGTAGGAAATAACCAGTACATGATGTGCTCTATTTGCATATCCAAGTACATGGTGTTGATGAATCCACAACATCAGTGCAACATCATTAGCCAAACAAGATTGTTTTGAAGTTGTGCATACGAATCTGTAAAAAGACATACAGTTTTATGCATATTGTTCCCGTACCAATTCGATAGTAACTTCCTATATGGTGATGCACCAACCCCAAATTGAGCATTATATAACGCTAATACCACTGAGTATTGACTCATTACCATAAAGTATGTATACTGTCTAAAACAAACTATCACAATCAGTTCAAGTTTTCCAAGGTTGCCATTGTTGAATACTTTGTAGTAGACATGTGTTAACGCCTGTATATGAAGTGCAGTAGACAGACTTATGTAGTACAAATGATAAACACAATTGCTTGTGTGTGTTAACAAAACGTCAGCTTGCAGCAATAGCAGGTTGAACTGAGAGAGACAAATGGTTGTGTATAATCTACTAAGCTGTCTGTCCACAAATGAGATTTTTATACTTTTGTGTAACAACACCAGATTGATCATTTGTCGAAGTTAATACTACTGTAGTGTAGCATAGAACTCGATCCTGATAACGAAGAAATACCAGTGGGTAGTAGTCAGAGATAACATCAAAAGTAAGTACTGATAGAACCTTTGTTTGATAATCATTGATCAGCTTCATCTGCATGTTGAGCTTCATTCTTATCAATCCATTAAATGTGAATGCGATGAATGAGAACTTGCAATTGAATATTCTGAATTTCCCAATGTGCCATGAAGAAATATCAGCTCCTTAGAAATCCAATTGTGATGTCTTTCATGACACTGCCAGAATGGAAATGTGCTAATGCCAGCACAAATGAAGAGTGTTATAACATCACCTTGCAAGTTTTCGTTGATAATGATGTAGTTGCAGCGTTGGTTCCTATGTAGTGTAGCAGGTGCACCAATTGCGGATGAATTTTTGGAAAATTTGTAGCATTAACCTTGTGTATTGGTCTTATTCTATTTTTGCAGTATAAAAACTCATGCCATTGCCTTTGCATCATCATACCAGAACATTGTGGTATTGACCGATAAGAACTCAACCACTTGCTTATCTGATATGAGACATATTCCACTAGGACACCACGAGAATGAGCATGACTGCATGCTAATACCACTGGTAGATGTCTTAGTAAGACAAAGTAACAGAAGATAAACACAGATGAAGCATCATCTGTCATTTTGCTTTCCTATGGTAACCATCTGTTAGGTGGTTTTCGTTTTGTTATCCTAACTCTTAGATTAGGAATTTGGTATTTGCCCATGTTGATTAGTCTCCTTCCTGCACTAGGTAATTCACTGAAACTGTTAAAGTGAGTAGTACCCGCAAAAGAGAACACAATGTTAGCTATGAAGTATGCTACTATATTTTCCTCTCTGAACACATGTTGGAATATGACATTAAAATGGTTCCTTATCCCCTTGATCTTCGGCACTTCTGTCCCTATGCACCATGATGTATCCCATTCCCCTTCAATCACCTTATTTAAAACGAATGAATTAGTTTCCATTGTGAGTATATGAAAATTGTTTTCAACACAGTATTCCAGGCTTGCCATTATTTTCTTTGCCTCAGCTACAATATTGGTAGTTATACCCAAGTCGTATTCTCTTGCGTAAATCAAATCACCTACATCATTTCTCACACAAAAACCAAGTGAGCTATGCCCTGGATTCCCCTTTGAGGCACCATTAGTGTTACTTTTAAATCACCTTTTGTGAGTAGTTATCAGGATAGGTTTATATCCTTCAAGGAAGTCTATCATTTCAGGCCATAACACTAGTAAATTGAATAGCCATGGGTACTTAACTCTTGCCACGAAGTGAAAAGTCTTTTTAACTTCATGAATTACTCTATTAGTAGAAACTGATCCGTCATTTTTGCTAGTGTTCCTCTTCTTCCATAATTCCCATGTGATGATAGCTGGAACTGCTTGAAATAGAGGTTTCAATTTTGGACAACACTTTTTATTCCACCACGCCCTTATAACCTGTTTCACCTGCACCATTGATATTGTAATTCCTGCAGCCCCCAAAAATCTCTTCAAACTTTATCAAAAGTAGGATTTTTTAGGAAGATGTGATTAAACATTTCTTCATGTGGTCTTTGGCAGCACCAGCATCTTGAAACATGGGCATATCCTTGCCTTCGCCATAGGTCATTTGTTGGTAATTTATGTCTCTATAACCTCCATAAGAAAAATGATATTTTAAAAGTCAACCCTTTAATCCACATTTGTTTGAACTCTGGATTACAGTTGTTCCTCTGGCTGAGGATATGCCAGGTAGTACTAACAGTAAACTTCCCGAATGAGTTGGCATCCAATGTGGAGTGTCCCAATAGTCCTCAGTGCCTTCATAGTGGACATTTAGGTTGATATGTTCTGCAATATCTTCCGGCATACTTTGATCAATTAGTTGTTCATTCCATGATCCTGCTTGCCATAGTTCTGACACCTCTTCCATTTCTTCATTTCCTGGAAAATTTGGAGGTACTATATTATATAATGCACCCAATCCTGTCTAGTTTTCATGCCAGATATTTGATGTTCCGCTGTTTAATTCCCAAAGAATCTCATGTTCTACTTCTTCCCTAACATCCAATATTTCCCTCTACACATGAGAACTTTCTCTAAAATGTACTACAGTTGATAATTCTTGTTTGCAGTACTTGTTCCACATAAAGTTACACCACAAACTTTTTGTTGTCCTAACTATCCACCATAGTTTAGCAAAACGAGCCTTAGATACACCATATATTGATCTGAAGCCTAGTCCTCCCTCCTCGTGAGGAAGACACACTTTTTTCCATGAAGACCATTGTATACTCCTTCATTCCACTTTGGTGCTCCCGAAGAATCTTGCAAAGTATTTATGCAAGGGCTTGATTATGTTGTTCGGTGGATCAAGAGCTGATAGTAGATGTAGGGGCATGCTCTGAAGCACACTACTAATTAGGGTTGCTTTGCCTATAAAAGACAGTAGTTTTCCTTTCCAAGAGTGCAATTTAACCTTAACTTTCTTCAGTAGATCATCATAGTTGTCTTTCCTTTTTCTTGAGTAAAAGATAAGACATCCTAAGTAAGCAAACGAGAATTTTCCTCTATTAAAACCTGTGATATCTTCCATTACCTGTGTCACTACATGTGATACATTGGCATGCATATAGAATGAAATCTTATCTTTGTTGATCAACTGTCCTGATACCTGCTCATATCCGCCAAGTACTGCCATGATTTTCTTCAACTAAGGAGGATGTATTGAGGCAAAGATTATGGTGTCATCAGCATATGCTAGGTTATTTAAGGGATCAATCCACTTAGGCATACAAATCCCTTAAATGTTATATCGTCAAATAGTTTATTCAGGCATCTTGAAAGCACCTCTGCTGACAATACAAATAATACATGAGATAAAGGATCTCCTTGCTTCACTCCTCTTATTGACTTTAAAAAACCTAAGCTCTGCCCATTCACCAACACTGAGTACCAATTATTAGATATCGAGTTCTAGAGCATGTTGATATAGTGTTCCGTAAATCCCATTCTCCTTGAGACATGCAACAAGTACTTCCAGGATACCCTGTCATAGGCCTTTGCCATATCTACTTTAATGACTACATTGGCTGGCTTACCTCTCATCCTTATTTCAGTGATAATTTCCTGAGTAAGAAATATGTTTTCAAAGATGCTCCTACCCTTAACAAAACCAGACTGATTAAGAGAGATTAAAAATGGCAGTAATCTTTCTAATATGTCCTGAAGCACGCTGGACAACACCTTGTTGATGAAGTTACTCAGACTTATAGGTCTTAAGTTTGAGAAAATGTGTATTCTTGTCTTCTTAGGCAGTAGTACCAAGTTTGTGTGAGTGATTGATTTTGGCAGTGATGCACCGCTATAAAATTGAAGAGCCATGTTGTGTATATCATAGCAAATAACATCCGAACATTCTTGGTAAAACAGTCCAGTAAAGCCATCCAGACCACTTGCACTATTGTCACTAAGTTCAAAAACAACATTCTTTACTTCTTCTAGAGTTGGGTATCGACACAGTTCCAAATTTTGCTCCATTGTAAACATAGTAGGTACAATATCCAGCAAAGAATAATTTGTAGCATCTCCTTCTGTAGTGACGTGTTTCTGGAAGAACACAACTATAGCATCAGAGATTGGTTCATAATCCTCCAGCCAATTGGCATTTCCATCATGTATCCTTTTCAATTGTAATTTCAGTCTTTTACCATTGACATATTTGTGAAAGAAACTAGTGTTTCTATCACCCTCAGCAAACCATGTCATCCATGCTTTCTGCTTCCAGTACTATTCCTGTAAACTTAAATATTTTTTCAGTTTCTGCTTCCAGTACTATTCCTCCTCAAACAACATTTCCTTTATATTTACTATATCTTCCAGATTGGGAAATGCTTGAAAATGTCACCAAATGTATCCTTTCTCCATTTTGCTAAATCCCCCTTTACTTTCTTCAATTTATGCTTGAATAATAGGAATGTATCTCCTATGAAGTCTGCATCCCAATTATGTCTCACCAACTCCTTAAAAGAAGTATAGTTTACCCAGAAATTCAGGAATCTGAAGAGCTTTACAAAATGTGTATTATGTTGACCACAAGACATAAATAATGGTTCATGATTTGATCATGTTTTGATCAAATGTTCTATTTCTATCGAAGGCATCAACTTCTGAAATGGAAAGTTCACTAAGATCCTGTCCAATCTCTTGAATATACATTGAACATTTGGTCTTCTATTCCACCAAGTGAACGAATTCCCCTTATAGCCTTGATCAAACAGACCATACGAGTTGATACAGAATGCAAAATTCTCGTATTCAGTAGGATAGACCGGTAATCCCCCTATCTTCTCATCTTTGTTTAAGATTACATTGAAATCTCCTCCTACTAACCAAGGTAGCTCCATATCACTATCCATGTAATACATATTGCCCCACAATTCCAACATGTCCAAAGATGAACACTTTGCATACACAAAAGTCATCATAATATATTGCCCAATGTCATGGTGGAATAATTTAACAGTCACCAGCTGATCAATTTCCATAATCAATTCCCATTCTAGCATAGCATCAAAGAACAATCATATTTTACAATTCAAATTTGAGAAAGAAATCTCCATATTCAATCTTCTTCTTTACCTTAGAAAATGCCCTAATTTTTGAAAAGGCTCCAGCAGTGCAATTACAAAAAACTTGTGCTCCCTTTGCATATTGATTACCCTAGGAAAGGCCTGTTGTGTATTCACAGACCTAATATTCCAGATCAACGTCTTAAAGATCATTTAGGTTGTGAGGCTGCCCTTCTGGGTATGATTCTTGTAGGTTGAAGAGATTCTTTGTTCTGAGTCTACCTCTTTATCTTCTTACCACCCTTTGCATTAGTACTAGGAGATAAGTCAGCCTCACTTGAAACTTGCTTAAAATTCCCAGTCGTTGAATCATCATCTCTTTCTTGCTCTAGTTGTTATTTTTCCATCAAAGTCAGATCCATAGGTGAAATATTATGTGTTACCAAATCATGTAATGTTTGCAAATGTGTCTTCAACGATATGTTGATCTGCAATGGTGATGGCTGCCCAGTTTTAGAAGAACAAACTACAGGACTGGCTTCCATAATATCTGTTGTTCTTGGTACAATATGTTGATATGAATACTGTGAATCTAGTTCCTTAGTCTCCACCATAAACATAGTATTATGTTCTTCATCACAAGAAGTGTGCTGCATCTTCTTGAATTGCAAAGCGTAGATAGATCCTAGACAGGGTTTTGCTGTAGTCAATGATTGTGAAATCATTGTTCCGTTTTTATTATTAGCCTTGTACCGAGTTTTCTAAAGATGTGATTGCTCATAAACATCGAAGGACTCTACATTAGAAGCTCTAACTTGATCTACATCTACAAATTCTACCAAAGCACCTTCAAAAGTAGTGAAAACTTGCCCAGTTTGTGTAGAGGAGAGTGTCCCATTGTCCTGCTTCATCTGTACTGTTGTTGCTCCTTTTCTTCCATCATTCAAAGGTTGCAATTGAACTGTTGTATTATGCTCAACTGGGAAACATGCTTGTTGCATGTTGTTCTATTTTTTTTGAACTAGCGGTGGTTGTTTCTTGATTTGCTAGTAACATAAGTTCATCACTCCATATTGAAGTATCAGAGTTGTCTTCATTATTCTTTCCATTTATTTCAGTTTCTTCATATGTTTGTGAAAGCATTTCCTGGCATGACTTGTTTATGGTGACATTCAGTTGCTTCAAGTTTTGTCTACTTTTTCCAAAACTCCTATGTACCTAATCCAAAGTTGACTCCACAGGTTGGTGTTTTTCAGTTGCATTTCCTTTTACCCGAGCTTCAACTTCTTCCTCTAAAGTGACATTAACCAAAGGAATCTGATGTGCAATGTCATTGGGGTCAGCAGGGGAATTGTCCAATGTAGGTTCAATCAATTGTGCGTTAACACAATCATGCAAAACATGAGGAATGCCTCACTTTTTAGGATCGCCATCATTTTGTGTAAGGTTTCCTCCTAACCAACTTCCCTTCTTCCATTTACTTCTTCTACAATATATCCAATAGGCGGAATAGGGTTAAATTACATGTTATAACATTTCCAACTTGTCGACTTTCGACGAAACTTATTTTCTTCAATCCGTTTAGCCTCTAAGACTTCCAAACCTCTTGGTACTTGTTATTCATTATCTTAAATATTTGTAAACTCAAAGGTAGCATGATTAACTTACTTTATATACTTTCAAAGTTGATCTCATTTCTGAGCTTATATCAATTGACTTACGATGTACTCTCTCATACAAAAACATAGGGTATAACATCATTCCCCCTATTGGAACATTCATCCTCGAATGTTGACTAATGTGCTTATCATTCTTATGTCCTATAGCTGCCACGGATACTTTAATACTTTACTTGCCATCTAGGCAACTGGCATGTGAATAAATCCAAAGGCTAGGGCATTCCCCTCCCCCTTTTAAGCCTTTTTCTCACACCACGACCTGTGGTTGGAATTCATCCAATCTCGTGACTATTTCTACACTCTTTCATGCACCACGTACGACTTTGTTCTTGTTTTTGTGCCGATGCAACTCTTCTCTCCCTTTTCCTCCAGCTTTTATCCAATCTCTAGGCCTCACCTTGTGAACATTTAAAGAACTATGACAAGTTGTCCCTCTAGGCATCTATAAGTATACTGAAGTTCTTTGCTTGGTATTTTGTCGAACTTACGACTATTGCAGTATCTTGTTTCATAACCTCGATTATCTATACATATGGCTTTAGTGCATCAATGTAGGTCATATTATACCATAACACTTACTTCGGTTTATTATTATCGAGGTCTGCTACCTAATTCCAAGTTACTCTCTCGCTGCTTATCATATATGTATAAATCTAAGTCCTTTAAGGCTTCCTCATTACTGTTCATCTTTAATAATGACGGACTAATATCATCTCATACTTTGTAACTTTTATCCATCTATTGTTGATTTACCTTAATGTTGATTTATAATCTACCATTTATAACTTGAAACCTCTTACGTAATACATTGTCACTAGGGCTCACGTCTTATCGGGGAACATTTGAAGTGACTTGTCTGATCCACCTAAGGATGATACTATACTTCAATAACTGTATTTCATAGCATCCCAACATGATCCATCTTATAAGGGTATTCTAATCCTGTGCATTTCATGAAATCCCTTTGTTTTGAATCATTACCCAATTAAACGCCTAAATGTCATCCTCTTATCTATCACAATTACACCCTTATTGTACTGCCAAGGTAGCATTTCATCTCTTCTAAATACTCCTAGTCTTAGACTCCTTTGAGTTCATTCAGGCTATAATGAGTTTTCTATATCTTACGGAAATAGTCAACTCTCTTGTTTTGATGGGCTTAATCCCGAGACCTTACCTATTATCGTCACCTTCTCACTCACATTTTCCATACTTACCTTTAAATCCCGCATTGTATCTTCTATCACTTTGATAACCCCCCTTCCACATTGGTGGAATTCACATCCATACCTTAAAGCTCTACTAAAATACTTGCACCCTTAGTGCATACAAAATCTAGTGGGAACTTCATATTAACGTCTTATGAGGCTCATCTAACTGGCTTCATCGTAGAGATGTTATAGAAATTGCCGTTGTACTATATCTCTTGTACTTTTGCTATTAAAAGTAATTCTACAATGGTTTGAGTCACGATTTCTGTAATCATCTTGGTCTAACAATCACGCTCCTGATGTAACTCTGGAGCTTCCTCTTCTGCCTCAGCCTTTATGTAAGCGTAAGATGTTATCCAATCTTCGGCTTAGGGTATCAACTATTACATGAGCCTTTCGTGGACTCTTTGTAGCATCCATGATATAATCTTCTAACTATTCAAGCCTTTCTCTGTGACGTGGACTCAATTCTTTCTTTTAACTTATATTAGAGTCTCATATAGGTATATGAATGTCAAGATATATGCTTCATGGATAATACTCCGAAATCTTAAGTACGTTCATAATGTAACTAACTCTGGGTCATTTAGCGAATTATTCCTTTCGTGCCTTCTCGTCTTTCTTTAAACATAATCAATTACTTTTCCTAGTCTTTCTGCCACTTGTTGCATTAATACTTGGCTTGTCTTAGTTCCCACACATACTAGAATTTTGTGCAACTCATATGATCTCGAACATTACTTTTGGTTTTACGTTCCTTTCATTAGTGATGATATGTGCCACTTTCTTATGGAATGCATACAAATGTTGCAATGAGACTCTTGTTACATGATCATTTCTTATTCAGGTTACTATGCTTAGGTTGAAGCCTTCTCATTATTTCCTTTGTCTTAACTTACCTCTCGCACTGACTCCTTATGTATCAATTGTTCAGTCGCACTTATTTATCAATAACATCTTGTGCGGGAACCCTTACTATCTTTCCCCAACGTTGTGGTTGCATAATGTTCTAGAGTCATAAATGCAATCTCATTCGTTTCACCTTTTTACCGCATTCTTCATTTACTATTCCATAGTTACCTGAACCACATAACTCCGACTTAATACCATATCACACCTATAGGCATTCCATAGTTTTTGAACATTCTAGTATTCATTTATGACTGTACTATTCTCGAGTGCACGACCTGGGTGTCTAACAAGGAGAACTTTTACCACATTTGCAATATCCTTCGGAAATATCAACTAATGCTAACAATCCAACCACTATTTTGGGTTACTCTAATCCAAGCTGGATTCTGATATCCCATCCTTCTCTTAAACTATATATGTTAGATCCCATAGGGCATAATTGAGATTGGCGTGGCCAATTGAACATACCTCAGTTATTGTTGAAGGTAACTCAGAATGCTTATATGTTTTCTACCTGAGTTGTAAATAGTGATAATCTTAACTAACTGGGTACCTTGTAACCTCCTTCACCTTGCTTCTGTTACATGTTGAAACATATACTTTTACCTTGTGATACATCTATGACCTTCTATTAACGGGGTGTGTTTGATATTCTCATCTTAGGGTCTTAAGCTAGAAATTTGCATATCTGGTATGCACGATTTGATAGGGCCACGCCATTAAGAACTCTCTCTAAATTAGTGCCCTTACCTATTGTTGTATTATCCCTCTAGCTAGTTGTAATATTTCTAATTACAAACATCTATGTATTATTACCAAACATAAGTCCTGTCTCAAACTCTTAGGACTCTGCTCTATAGCATGATTTGGATTTGAAAGAAGGGTAACAAACTCCTAAATGCCTTGTAGCTTCCTATTTATATAATGCAGCGCACAACGCATCTATAAACAAGGCTCTACTAGACACAACTTGTAGACTCCGTAGGATAGAACTGCTTTGATACCAAGTTTGTCACGCCCTAAACCCGGGCACCCGGTGCCATACTTGGCCCGAGAGTACCCCTCTATGACTATAAGCTCTAGAGGGCTAACCCTTAACTAAGCCCGATGAGGCCTACGTTCAAACTAACAATACCAACCAAGGCTGATGAGGCCATATTATGTATAACCTAAAAATAATATCTCTCTCATTTAAGGGGTAACATACCCAAAAGCTCATATACATATCTGTGCAAGACGACGTGGCCGCCATGAATGTCTTCAACGCGCAATACCAAACAAACATATACACAAGGCTTGCAAGGCCACAATAATGATATACAAAATACAGAGGACTCATCTACAAGCCTCTAGAAATAACTGAAATGTATCATGGTCAGGACAGGGACTCAAACTACATATCAAACATGTATATATAAAATGGACTCAAGGTCTAGCCCTGGTAACTCCGAGGAAGTTGAGCTTACCAACTAAGTTGATATTTGGCTCTGTCTACTAGGAAGGTTTGTCCAGCATCAGGACCTGAAGGCATGAAATATAGTGTCCCTAGCAAAAAGGGACGCCAGTACGAAATAATGTACCGAGTATGTAAGGCAACAAAATAACCGAAAGCTGAAACTGAACTGATAATATAATAACTGAAAGTAACTAGGAGTCAAATATAATCTGAGGATATGCTTACCTGCTGATACTGAATCAACTCTCTAAATATAGTAAGTAAAATAGTTCTCCTGCCCTATAAGGCTCTATACGTGTAACTGCTCTGCCGTAGTAGGCTTGCTCATAGGTGCTCGGCCATACTAAACTCTGTATATCGGCCATTCTGGGCTTGCTCATAGGTGCGCGGCTATAATAGGCTTGGTATAAAACTTACCATCTGATCATAGGTTGCCCAATAGAGGCTTGCCCACCGATTATATCTCGATGGTGGTAAAATTACTATAATCTCTCTCTCTCTCTCTCTCTCTCTCTCTATATATATATATATATATATATATATATATATATATATATATATATATATATATATATATATATATATCAAGTACTCTCTTGACTAGAAAAAGACAATACTTAACTGAATATAAAGTCTCGATAAGGGAGAATACGATAACTTATGAGACTAGGATAATGTATACAAATTCAGGAATACGAACTTCTCTTTATGTCTCGTTGTCAAACACAAGTAGTTATGGAATCATGCCAAAATGAAGGAAAGGTTTAGCCATGACATACCTTAACCCTATTGATTCCTTAATACCTTCCAAGAAAATCTTCAAACAACTCAACTCAATCTACCATAGCACAAAGGGATTCAAAATCAGTGTTGAGTAAAGGCTATGTCTGTAACTTAAGCTAGTAGTTCGTTTACGCAAATTCGACAACATCTCCCTTGTAACAAGGGCTTCCTCCAATACCATATACCAACAACAACAACCAGAGCAATCCGGCAACATATAAGTATCAATAATAAGATACCATGTAACAACAACAAGTCATAACTACTTCACGACGAGCAGATAGCTCCGATTGAAATACGTATACCCTATATTACCCCTTATAGAATTCCTACCTTAACTTAACAGCATCATTAATATGATAATGAATTCATTCGTCAATTATTCCAGTCTTATACCATAAATATATATATAACAAAGAAAATAGTCCACAACTCCAACTATATTCAATTAGCAACTTTATTCACTAGTTCATGTCTAGTCCATCCGTTTAACTTAATCAACATCAATATAACCTTAATCACATGCAAGAACACAATATAATTTCCTCCTACAGTATCTTCAAGTCGAAATCCAAGTTATATTTAGCTTACAACAGCCCTCAATGGCAATATAATACCATACAAGTGACTTAAGATAATCTTCACTTCCAATCTCAAGTTTCATATGCTTCTTTCATCAATTCACTTGATAAACACATAGACATGCATAATAAGAGAAACCATATCATAATCAAGTTATTTCCCCCAATTTCCATACATAAATATATATATATATATATATATATATATATATATATAGCCTTAAAAAACCCAACTAAAGATAACAACATCTCTTCCCCTTTCAAGTGTTATCTTGTAATCTTTCACTCCGACACCACAAACGACATGCAATTAATCCTAAAACATCAAAAGGATGTTACAAATACCTTAGGTAGTATATAAAATTCGAATCCTAAGCTTAACATTGCTCACCATCATTCTTATTCACATCAAAACACCATAGAGGGGTTATTCTCCACCTTTGGCTAACTTTGATATTGGATTATGGTGTATTTTTTTGGCATTTATTTGGAGCCTTGGGGAACTGTTTGGGAGGTTTTGGAGAGTGTGAGTATGGAAGTAGGTCGAAAAATGAGCAAAGCTCATCCCATAAATGAGATAAAAATAGGTGAAGGTCGGCCACCGACCAAGTGGGTCCCATAGGGTTGTCTACACGGTCTCGCAAAAATGTGAATATCTATCTACTCAGATGTTGTATTGAACGATATTTTAATACGTTAGAAACTATACTCATAGATGTTGAATTTGGTAGGTGGATTATCCAGTAATTCCAGGTACATTGGGAGAAAAGTGCATCTACATTTGACCTAATTTCAGCACATTAATGAATGTAACTTGTGATGACCTTTGCCAACTTTTATTCCATAACTCGCTTAACTTCAAAACATAAAACACGACTATCATACGACTAAAATAACTCAAAACATAACCTACTTATTATATCGAGCACCCTAGTCTCACTCCAAAAGTACATGTTATAACATTCCCAACTAGTCGACTTTTGTCGAAACTTAGTTTCTTCAATTCATTTAGATTCTAAGCCTTCCAACCCCCGTGGTACATTTTATTCATGATATT
Organism: Nicotiana tabacum; assembly: GCF_000715075.1. Classification (NCBI taxonomy): domain Eukaryota; kingdom Viridiplantae; phylum Streptophyta; class Magnoliopsida; order Solanales; family Solanaceae; genus Nicotiana; species Nicotiana tabacum. The sequence goes on along the minus strand of NC_134083.1, from coordinate 123,125,071 downwards.
AAATTTTGTAACCTACAAGGTAGCGTGATTAACTTACTTTATGTACTTTCAAAGATGATCTAATTTCTGAGCTTACATCAATTGACTTACGACGTACTCTCATGAACAAAAATATAGGGTGTGGTTCTCACTATCAGTGTTGTTGTCATAATCACTATCATCTTACTCACTCTGTGTATATGCCATATCCCGATTCAATATATCGTCATCACCCAACTGTGTTAGGACAAGACCGTCATGTTGCTCGTTTTCACTGCACAACTAATAAAATAATGAGTATTTCAGAGTCAACCCAACACAATATATTAACTTTATCTCTTAACTTACCATTAATAATTTGTAGATAGAACATGATGCACGTTATCAAGTTGTTGATGACTCGCTGATGGACCAACATGATCCATCCCTCCAAAAGTAGGTATATTCCAACTATTGGTTAGTTGATAACTTGTAAAATTCATAACTGGTCGGTAACCCCTATGAAAGATATAAGAGTTATTACGATTATGATACATAAAAGGAACAATTATACTACAACAAGGAAAATTGAAATTTACCACTCGGCATGTGAATTTTGTAAACTTAGCAACCCTCTATGCTGCTGCATTGAGGATTATGTCCTTGATCCTCATTAACCAGTAGAGATAAGTTTAGATGTGGCCAGACTCTTTAATACGGAATGTGTTCAGATAAAACATCCCCCAAAACACCACTAGATGGTTGAGTGTTAGCCTTATTTTGCGGAACATCAACATTGTTGACGTCTTCACACTTAACGTACATTTCCAGCATTGTTAACACAAGAACATCCAAGTGTTCATCCGGAATCCTAAAAAAAACTTGTAGAGTTTCACCATCATTGATATTAAACTCAGCATAACAAGTAACCCCTTTCAGAGTAAGCGAATACCGATATCTTTTGATTACCTAAAGATTTACCGAACATTTACTCACACTCATTCTTTTACAAATCAGAGATACCAATCTGTCGTACTCCAATATGAGTGGCACCTTAATAATACTCCGTGGAGAACAACTATAGTGTACCGAGTTATTCTTCACCACAACCTCACCACCCTAATATAACGCAACCCTTATTTATCGCTCATCAGACATTGTAGCAAGATTCAAAAAGAAAAGGTATATATTGATGAATATGAAGTGATATTGTTGATACTCAATTTTTCTCTCATGTTTTATAAAGTATTCTATATATTTTCAAAATATTACTTTTATACTTTAATCAAATTTATATTACAAAAGTTCATACAAATAATTTTTATCCTTTTTTTAGCTTTTAAATTTGATTTTTGGCATTTTAATTGATAAATATTTATTAATTACTCCTTAAAAATTATTTTTGGGTGATTAATTGTCCAAATTAATTATTTATACCCCAGGAATATTTTATAATATTTTACTTCATTTTATATAATTAAAATTTGCATTTTATACTATTTGCAATAATAGTCACTATTTTTCCAATAATTGTTTTCATTATGCTATTTAGGTCAAAATAACCTTTTTATATATTTTTACAATTAAAGTCTATTTTTATGAAAAGTATTAATTTTTAAAACAACATTTTTATCACTTTTATCAATTTTTTATTTATTTCCAAACTAGTTTCTATATATTTAATTCTAACACAAATTAGGCTAAAGGCCCAAACCAAAAACAGTCCTAAATCTTTGGCCCAACGACACCCAAAAACCAAACTACCCCTTAGTAAAACTCGTCGAACACGTTAACTGACCCGCCCCGCTATTTTTTAAATCCTAGTCGTTGATATCAGATGATCAACGACCCACAAACAACCCCTTTATTTTAATTACCTAAACCCCCTAACCCTAATCCCATTCCCTCTATTCCACCGCCCTCACACGCTCTTATATCCCTCATCTACCCTGTAAAACCCTTCCATCCTCATCCCTAATTCCTCTCCAATTCCGGCTAGACAATGGGATCCTTCTATGATCCACCTGCCTTATCTATGTTACCGCGTTACTATCTACGCGACTATGGTGTTACTTAGTACTTGTCCGATTATAGCAACTACTATTTCTCAGAATCAGGTCCGGTCAACTTCAATCTTCAAGATTTGGACAATATCTCATCCATATACATGGAAAAGGGCGTTATTCTTGCACTCACAGGCCAATTTGCATTCATTAAACCCCAAGTCAGGTTTGAAAGCCGATTTTGTTTCCTTATTGGTTGTCTTACTAATCGCACGTGATTTTCCCTTTCCTTGTTTAAATCAGATTGATTTTATTTCCTTGTTTGTCTTCTTAATCGAGCACTATATAAACCTCACCCCCAATTCCCCCCAAAGGGACCTTATTCATTGCTCTCTTTTTCGCTCACTCACAATGTTACACTCAAATACTTTCTAAAATTGTTGGATTCTTGGCCGGCTGAAAGCCAAGGCCATTGTGGTTGACTCACTGACTTCCTCTGGTACAAGTACAGCTCGGAGCTTATTCGAAGCTCGTGTGAACTCTGAACCACCAATACTTGGAGTTCTCATTGTCCTCTCTTGGCTACTGCTAATTAAGTTGCTGCTGAAACCTAGTCCCTTCATTTATTTTCCTCGTTAATTTTGCAACTTGTTAGTGCCCCTGACTCTTGCAATTCTGTTCCTTTTTCTGCATCTGTTCATGTTCTGCATCATAATATGTTTGAACTTCTGTGAACCAGCTTGATTTTAATATTGTGTTTCCTTTGTATATAATCCTATTCATCTTAGTGTTATTCTAATGTTCTCTAGCATCAAACCTACCAAAGTCTAGATTTTTTAGGATATGTTTATTATGTATAATAAATTGGATCGACCTCTAACTATCTTAAGGTTGCCTAGCTTATGTCAAAACCTAAATCCTGCATTTTCTTCCTATTATGAGTTCATTGTCATGCATTGAATTTTTGCACCAAGACATCTTTATGATTGTTGATGTTTGCCCATAATCTCAAAATGCTAAGTCTTTCATGTCGACTCAAGTGAATGCATGTAGGCTATTTGAATCATGCCAATCTGTTTGCTTGTTTGGCTACAAGATTAGTCATGACCATGTCTTCTTTAGATTTCTATGTTGAAGACATTCGTGTAAAGATGCTACTTGCTAATTTATGATCAGGACTCTTCTATATTCCAACGTTAAGGCTTCTATGTCTAAAGTCTCACTATAATTAGTTTTGGATCATGTTTGCTTTGACTTTCTGCTTAGTGAATCTTTTGCTATCCTATAATGTTCAAAATTGTCGTTGTGAACCTGTTTCTATGTGTGCCATATGTGCTTGTAGGAGATTTTGTGTAACCTTGTTTGTGTGTCATTGTTTGGAAATCCCTGCTATTTGTTAGCTATAGTGCTAAGGACTAAAATGCCTAAGTTATAAGGTTGTTTAGCTGGCCTGGTATTTATTTGTCACTTGTATTTCATAGTTGGTTTGGTATTCATTGGGTAAAACAAGGCAGTTGTTTTACCGTTTGGGCCTGCCTATTGGGCTAGTTTTGGTACTGGGATCTGAAGCATATTGACAACCATCTTGAGTATGATCCTTATCGAGTTCTAAGCCTATATGAAGGCCCAGATGCATCGCTGGGTTATTTTATAATTGTATTAGACCTGCAATTGTTCTAATTTGGCTTGTATTTATTCTATTTGTGTTTGTAATAACAAATAATGGTGAAATTATGTATGTGTGTGTGGGGGGGGGGGGGGGAGGGTAATCTAATTATTGAATGAATGGGTAGAAAACATGCCTATAGGGTTAAAATATTTTGTCTTGCTTGCCATGATCTTTTCTTGTGAACTATTTTCTTATAGGCCATCAACATCGTATATTCACCTAGAGATCAGGAATTAGGACCTTAAATAATTCAAGTATTGACCCTATCCACAAGCTCGCAATATGTTTAGAAAATATGCCTATATGATTCAAATTGAATTTGTTTGCTACTTGCTTAGCCTGTCTTACTTCTGTGTATAGACAACATGCCTATAGGATTCCTGTTAAGTAAATGAGATATTTTACATTGGTGTTTCCCTTCAACTATATGTCTCACAGAGAAATCATGGGGCGCGATAGCATGGCGACTCTGTTGGGGGATATACTTAGGCTCTTACCATAAAGAGTTTTGCTTGTGTGGATCATTGAATCACTTGTTTGACTTCTTTCGTGTAGCTCCCCTCTTCCCATCGCTTTATTTGCTCGAAGTTTCTACATCACGAACCTCCCTTCCCCAACTCCTTTATTTGCTTCATTTATTTATGTTTTTTATTTGTTTTGTGTTAATTATGCTAACTTTTTCCTTTGTCTTTTCTTTTCTCTTTCTCTCTCGCTTATTTTACCAAATTATTTAATACTACCTCTATGTACTTTCACCATTTAAATTACTTGACTACATGTTATCGTTTTTGCATAAGAATATTTTCGATATCATGTTCCACTCGTGCCAATTATCAATATAGCGGCTCTTGATGAGTGTTTGCGCTATCCATAAATACATTTGTCAAATCGAAAAGGCTTATTAGCAGTAGATTAGTCGATCAGTGGTGTAGTCAACGGTCTCGTGGCTTTTCCTCTCAAGTAGTCCGCTTGAGAGTATCAATCTAGACCCTTCTAGAAACCTACTCTGATTGAAAATGTGCATGCATCATGTTAAAACCTAGAATGAATTAAACACCCATAGAGCATTAATCCGTTTAGATAAGTCTTGTCCAAAGTCCAAAGGGATCTCTATAATCCCAAGGGACACATTCATGCTATTTGCATCACTTGGAGAAAATGTGCCAACATGTTGACTGTTATCGCTTAATTTATCAATTTAGGAGGGGGAAGGGCTAACTCTTTTGTTTTATGCAGAAAATGTGGCATGAAATTCTTAGGTTTGGCATGGTCCATAACATCCCACCTCTGTTGATTGATTGGTGGAACGACCTCGCACGGTATGACAGGAATCATGTAAGAAGGGTACTAGGTAATTTACCATCCTTTATGGATATTCGACAAAGCAAAGAACTAATTGAGGCAGCCACTATATTTTGGTATGAAAAGAGGACCGTCTTTTGGTTCAGACCTATTGAGATGACTTCTCTTTTGGAAGAAATTGGATGTTTCACCAAATTTCCATGGGATAGTCTGGGTTTGTTGGTGCCTGGAAATCGTACACCTCATAACTGTATGAAAATGGTTGTGTTCAAGAATAATGATGAGTTGGGTTTCTTGAGGAAGTCCTACATTACCTTTTGAATTTCTCTATAAATGGCATTGACATAGCAAATCATATCGTTTGTATCATGAGGAATTGACCATCACCTCCGTTGTATGGGTTCATCGTCGAGTTTATGTCTTCATAGTCTATTTTCTGGGTTTGCTGATTTTTCCAATGCAAGGATGAAAAATTCACACTCGTTTAGCCATTGTCTCTAGGACCATGATGGAAGGAATTGAGGGACAAAACAACACTATTGTTCCTATGATACTAGCCGAGATGTACCGAGCCTTGGATAGATGCAAGCACGGGGCTGGGTATTTTGAGGGGTGCAATCTTCTGCTGCAGGTTTGGCTGTTACAACATCTTCAAAAAGGAAACTAACGTCAAGAGTACCTTGTAGAACATTGAATGATTACATCACTAGTCATCATCCAAAGAAGATGACATTTTCCCCCGATAGATTCGCAAAGCCTGCAAATGCTGAAGGTTAGGTATGCCTTTTCAGCAATCTGACTGACGAACAAGTACACTAGATATTGGTGTGATCTCCCAACAAAATATTTATAATATGGTCCAAGAAGGCCACTTATTTGGTGTTTATCAAGTTGCGGGGCATTTACCCTTATGCTCCAATCAAGGTGATGAGACAAGCTGGAAGGAGACAGGTTATACCCCAGGTGTCCAATATAATTCAGTACAAAGTAAACTTCAAAGGGTATGTCATTCCTTTTAAGTTCGAGGTTCTGCACACGTGGAAGTAAAAGCTCATTATAGATGGAGAGACTATAGAGCCCAATAGGTATCACGCTGGACACATATACTACTACCCGTCGTGGCTAGAGGATGACATAACAGGGTATCAATATGAAAGGAAGGATCGTACACGAAGAGGCCGAAACTTAGGTAAAGTACAAGAGTCTACTCAAGAGTGTCTTCGAATCTGAGACCAAACATATGGAATAACATAAGATAGACATGGAAGCAAAAAGGGAATGTAAGGAGATCGCAAATAAGTCGACAGATAGGTTGGAGCACTTAGAGCAAGGGTTGATGGAGTTGGAAGGGAAGATGAGGCAGAAGCTCTAGGACTTCGTGGGTATGGGCTACGACAAAGGAGGGAAGCTAGCAATGGCTTACTTGCTACTCGACATGCGCGTCCTTGGGAATGCGACTGATGGCGCCAAGAAGGAGAGGCATGGAGAAGGTCCATCTAGGACCAAATAGAATAGGAGAGTTTTCTTTTATCGTGTTTATAGTTAGATTTCGTTTAGATTAAATGTAATAAGGTTTTGTGTTAGTGACTCTATATTATTATTTTGGTTTATTAATATAATGGTTTGATTTATTTTCGCATTAATGAGATGAAGCAACGTTGACACAAAATTTTCCGAGTCTATTTGTCGCTTAGGAGTACCTCGGTCATAACGAGATCCCCAAATTAGGACACAAACCATTGCATGCCTTATATGCTATTTTTTTAAATATTGAAAGACTGATTTATTTTATCTTACTGACTAAGCTACCTTTTGTTTTTCCTTCTTTTGATTATTCCTATTCCCAAAGGTTGGTTCATGCATTATGGCAATGGCAGCATACCACACCAGATCTAGAGTTCCTTTACCTCCTCCCCCTCTTAACGACATCAAATTCAAGGGTAAAGAAAATATGGACGATTTCAGTGGTAACAGGAAAGACAACGCTCCTATGACAGAGATTGTAGAGGCTTCAGATGGAAGGAGTACACTGGGGCAGAATGAACTGTTTCTTCAATTAGAACACAAGATTTTGGAGTTATAAGGCGAGATCGAGCAGGTCTGCAACCTCGCCAACCTATCCCTTACCTTAAACATCCCTGGCATCAATCACCAAAATACCACCACTCAAACCCAGACACAACCCCAGAATCCACAACCTCAAAATCCACAACCCCAAGCTCCACAAAATCCCCTTACTACACAACAATACCACATGCCCACACTCCCACAAAACCTAAACTCTCATCCATTAGAAGCTCCTCAACAACATCCTCATAATACAACCCAATACCCACAAACCGCCACCTACCCTACTCCTCAAAATATACCACGATACACCCTAGGCATCTATGGTCATCCATGCACTCAATGTCACGCCCAAAACCTGGAGAGGCGTGATCGGCACCCGGTGCCATACTTGGCCCGAGCGTACCACTTTGTAACTGTGAACTCTGGTGGGGTAACCCTCAACTTATGCCGATGAGGCCATATCCTAAATCATCTAAAAATATGGTCTCTCTCATCTAAGGGGTAAACATACCCACAAGATCATATATATATATATATATATATATATATATATATATATATATATATATATAATTGTGCAGACTGACAAGGCTGCCATGAACATCTACTGACATACAAACTATACAGGACTTGTCTACAAGTCTCTAGAGATGACAGTGTCATGGTCGGGATAGGTCCTCGACCTACCCATCAAACATGTTTAAAATAAATGGACTCCAAGGTCTAGACCTAGTAACTCCGGGGAAGTGGAGCTCACCAACCAAGATGATGTTTGGCTCTATCTACTGGGAAGGTCTATCTAACTGTCTATCAGGACCTGCATGCATGAAATGCAGCGTCCCCAGCAAAAGGGACGTCAATACGAAATAATATACCGAGTATGTAAGGTAGTAACTGAAAGCTAAAACTGAGATGATAATATAATAACTGAAAGTAATTGGGAGTCAAATATAATCTGAAGATATGCTCACTTGCTGATACTGACTCATCTCTCTCAATATAGTGAGTAAAATATATGTCGGGTCATATAAGGCCCGGTATGTGTAACTGCTCTACATAGTAGGCTTGCTCATAGGTGCTTGGCCATACTAGGCTCTGTATATCGGCCATTCTGGGCTCGCTCATAGGCACTCAGCCACAGTAGGCTCGGTATATAACTTACTATCTGATCAGAGGTTGCCCAATAGGGGCCTGCCCATCGATTATAGCTCGATGGTGGTGAAAGTACTGTAATACTGTATATATATAAACTATCTGCTCTACTGACTGAAAGAAGACAATACTTAACTGAATATAAATTCCCAATAAGGTAGAATACTATAGCTTATGAGACTAGGATAATATACATAAATTTAGGAATACGAACTTCTCTTTATGCCTCATTATCAAACGCAGGTAGTTACGAGATCATGCCAAAATAAAGGAAAGGTTTAGACTTAACAGACCTTAACTCCGTTGAGTCCTTAATACCTTCCAAGAAATTTTTAAAACAACTCAAATCAATCTACCACAGTATAAGGAGATTCATTATCAGTGCAGAGTAAGGCTAAGTTCGCAACTTAAACTAGTAGCTCGTTTACGTAAATTTGGGCAGCATCTCCCCTGTAACTAGGCCCTCCTCCAATACCATATACAAACAACAACAAGAACAGAACAATAACAACATGTATGCATAATTTTTCAACCTTTTATCCATCACAATATACCACAAAATAGCCTACACACCGTAATCACTTCATACATAAAACGACAACCGAAGTAGAATAAAAAAACCTAAGAAATGTAACGACGAACGACCAGCTCACCATTCTGTCATTATGTGGTGTTTCTACACACCAGTTTCTCCTCTAAAATACCATAAAACATCAGCATAAGATGCCAACTCTAGTGGACAACAAAACAATCCACTAAAAGTGAAATAAATTGAACTCACGGCTTCCCATCACCGTCCCGTGAGTTCTAACAATTAGGAAAGAAATTTATCAACCTTGCTTGACATTTAAAAGCTTAAATATAGAAAGAATGTGTTTTCTTAACTATGAAGTACGTTCCAAAACTCGAACTACAAAGAAAAAAAGAGGTGATAAAGAGATACTTACGTCATAGGGATCGTTCTAATGTTATCGCTTCTTGATTTCGTACCCGGGATGTTAATATTCTTTGGAACCCTTGTAGAGAGCTTAAGGGTAAGTTTTTGGGGGTTATCTGGTCGTTTTCTATGAAAAATGAAGATAAAGACGATTTAAAACCCAATATATATCAACTTTTCAAAAGTCAAAGAGGTGCTAGCTTGGCACCCTAGCATTGGCCCTTCTTCTGATGCTTATATCTTTTTATTCGGATATCATATGAACAAACGGTTAAGAGAGGTAGAAACTACATCCCAAGACCTTCAAATTTGTATATAATATGTCCCAATAAGACCTCATATAACACACGAAATGTATTTCTCAAAAAGCTTTAGTGACACAGCTACTTGTCACCTATGCAGTCTGCACAGTCTCGCCAAACTGCAAATATCTCTCTACTTCGATATCATATCGACAGACGGTTTAATTAATTAGAAACTAGAATCATAGATAGTCAATTTTATATGTGAATCATCCCGTAATTCTAAGTACATTGGTAGAAAAGCTCAGCTACATTTGACCTAATGTTTAGCATATTTATGAATGTAACTTGTGATGACCATTGCAAACTTTTGTTCCACAAATCGCTTGAATTAAAAACATAACACACTACTATGATATGACTAAAATACCTCATAGAATAGCCTCCTTATAATGTTAATCACCCTAGTCACACCCCAAAAGTACATGTTATAACATTCCCAACTGCTCAACGTTTGACGAGATGTATTTTCTTCAATTCGTTTAGATTCTAAGCCTTCCAACCCTCTTGGTGCTTGTAATTCATGTTCTTAAATATTTGTAACCTCCATGGTAACATGATTAACTTACTTTATGTATTTTCAAAGATGATCTCATTTCTGAGCTTACATCAATTGACTTACAACGTACTCTCACGTACTAAAACATGGGTTGTAACATCATTCCCCTTTTGAAACAATTATCCTCGAATGTTGGCTGATGCTCTTATCAGTCTCATAACCTATAGCTCTTACGAATAATTTACTACTTTCCTTTACATCTATGCACCTATGAGACTCTTCTCTCCCTTTTCTCCACCTATTATCCAATCTCTAAGCCCCACTTTGTGAACATATACAGAACTATAACAAGTTATCTCTAGGCTTCTATAGGTGTACTGAATTCCTTCACTTAGTACTTTGTCAAACTTACGACTATTGCTATAAGTTGTTTCATAGCCTTGGTTATCTATCCTTATGAATTTACTACATATAGCTAGGTCATATTTTACCATAGCACTTACTTCCATTTATTATTACCGAGGTTTGCTACCCAACTCCAGGTTACTCTCTCGCTGCTTGTCCTATATGTATAAATCTAAGTCCTTTAGTTCTTCCTCATTACTGTTCATCTTAAAAATGACTGCCTAATCTCATCTCATACTTTGGAACTTTTATCTTAATATTGATCTATAATCTACCATTAATAACTTGAAACCTCTTACGTAATATATTATCCTTAGGGCTCACGTCTCATCGGGGAACATCTGAAGTTATTTGCCTGATCCACCTAGGGATGATACAATACTTCATTAACTTTATTTCATAGCAGTCCAATGTAGTTCATCTTATGGGGGTATTCTAATCTTGTGCAATTCATGAAATCACTTTTTCTCTAAATCATTACTCAACAGAAGGCCTAAATGTCATCCACTTATCATTTATCACAATTACACCTTTATTCTACTACCAGGGCAGCATTCCCTCTTTTCCAAATGCTCCTAGTCTTAAACTCCTTCGAGTTTATTCAGGTTATACAGGGCTTTCTATAACTTACGGGAACCAATAGCTCTCTTGTTTTGATGGGCTTAATCCTAAGGCCTTACCTATTCTCTTCACCTTCTCATTCACTTTTTCTTATCCTTACTTATGTCTAACTAAAACCTTTTTGCTCTACCATACATTAGCTTACGACCTACACATATCTATTAATATTACTCTCAACCTTCCTTTAACTTGCTAACACTATAGATTTGCTTATATTATTCTGGAACCTCAAGCGAGACATCACGCTATCTCTAACTCTTCTTTACTCTCTTAACTAGACCTCTCGGTACCCGGAAACCATAGGGTGGAAGTATACTACTAACAACACCAGTATCATTTTTGGATACTGAATCATAGTGCTTCTAGCACTCTACCCGAAGTATGGACTATTCACAACCTTCTGCACTTGAGTATCTCGTACCTTCTTCACTTTTACCTTACTTATCATTAAAGCTCGCATCGTATCTCTGTCTCTTTCATAACCTCCCTTATACATAGGTAGGATTCACATCCATAACTTGAAGCTCTACTATAATACTTGCACCTCTGGTGCATACAAAATCCGGTGAGAGCTTCATACTTACTTCTTATAAGGCTGGTGCTCTTCTAACTGGCTTGGTCGTAGAGCCGTTATAAAATATGGTTGCTGTACTATCTCTTTTGTATCTATGATATTAAGGGTGATTCTGCAATGTTCTCAACCATGATTTCTATAATTATCATGGTCTAGTAATCAAACTCCTGGTTTTCTTTGCTGATTAACTCTTTAGATTCCTTTTTTCTCTCAACCTTTATGTAGGCTTAAGCTATCTTCCGATTTGTGGATCAGGGTATTAGTTATTACTTTAGCCTTTCTAGATGATATGGAACATCCATGATATAACCTTCTAACAATTCAAGCCCTTGTCTGTAACGTGGACTCAATTATTTCTTTTAACATATACCGAAGTCTCCCACGACTGTATGAATGTCAACATATATGTTGTATGGATAGTTCTCCAAAATCTTGAGTTTGGTCATAATGTAACTAACTCCAGGTCGTAGATCGAATAATTCCTTTCGCGCCTTCTCAGCTTTATTTAAAAAGTAAGCAATTACTTTTCCTGGTCGTTGTGCCACTTATTGCATGAGTACTTGGCTTATCTTAGTGCCCACACCTATTGGAATTTCGTGCAACTCATATGATCTCGAATATTACTTTTTTCCCGTTCATAAGCCACGATAGGTGCCATTTTTCTTATGGAGGGTATACAATGTTGTAGTGAGATTGTTGTTTTATGATCATTTCATCTTTAGTTACTATTCTTAGCTTGAAGCCTTCTATCTTATTTTCTCAGCTAATCTTTCGTTGCAGTACTTAGGGAAGACCCTCTGACTCTTATAAAGATGCGAGCTTATTACATTGTATACCGCACGGAATTTCTGATGTTCTTACTCGCCTATAATTATCTTTAGTTACTTACCTCTGTGCCCCTTGTGCTCGTAGGGTTTCTTCTGAATTGATATTTCGACTGTCTCCCTAGTGGCACTCTCTTTTATTTCCATAACACTTATATGGTACATTTTACTACCCCAACTCCTATCTGAATATTTCTCAAGGATTACGATATCGTATCTGTGAGACTTAATTTCCTAAGCTAGGTTTCACTACGTTTATCTTGCACAATCTGTTGATTTATCTGTATCCTCTTGTCTAGCCATAACTAGGCTCTTCCTGAATTAACTACTAACTACTCGTTAGTCCATGCTCATATCTATATTCTGTGTAACCTCTATTGGGTTATGTTTTTTGTCTTAACTTACATTTTGCACTGGTTCCTAATGTATCAAGTGTCCATTCACACTTAATCCCTTAAACTTAACTCTGCTCACAGTGCTTGCTTTAGGGAAGAGTCTTCCTGAATGACCTTCAAAGGTTATTCTTCCATTGTCCATTCTCTCATTGCTGAAATGCGATCTTTGAAATTCTCACGATGCTGACTATTATCAAATCCTCCAGTCCCTAAATCATGTTCGATTTTATTTTCTTGTTTACTAACCCATACTAATTTCTATTACTCCGAAGGTCTAACTTAGCCTTCTAGAAATCATGTAGGAGTCACCAACTCATTTCTTGAAATAAGGATATGACTTTATGGCTTATACTCTTTATGGTCTCAAGGCCCGTCACCTCTTGTCTTTTCCTTCACTTGACCATATACTTTGTCATCCTACCATATTTTGATTTATTGTTATCAACCATTTATCATACCTTACTCATAATGCTTCATTTACTCTCTTCTTATTCTACTGCTAATATTTCTCTCTATCACATTATTCTGAAAACTTCAACAAAACATTATTTCACATTTAGCTCCCCCATCTCAATCCACCATTTTTGGTTACTCTAACCCAAGCTGGATCCTGATATTCCATCCTTCTCTTAAATTATATATGTTAGCTCCCATATGGCATAACTGAGGTGGGTGTAGCCAATTGTACATACCTCTATTTCTGTTGAAGGTAACTTAGAATCCTTATATTTCTCTACCTGAATTGGAAATTCAGATAATCTTCATTAACTGGGTACATCGTACCCTTCTTCACCTTGCTTTTGTAACCTGTTGAAACTTATACTTTTAATGATACTCCCATAGCCAGCTATTCACGGGGTATGTTAGATATTCCCGTCATAGGGTCTTAAGTAGGAAATTCACAAATCTGGCATGTTAGATCTAATAGGGTCTCAAACGGTACCACGCCGTCAAGAATTCTCTCTCTACTAATGCCCTTACCTTTTGTTGTATTAGCCCTCTGGCTAGCTATAATATTTCTAATTGAAATTATCTATATATTATTAGTAAACATCAGTCTTGGCTCGAACTTTTATGACTCAGCTCTATAACACGATTTGGATTTGAAAGAAAGGTAACATATCATGCCCCAAAATCGAAAAGCGCAACCGGCGCTCAACCGAGTGAACCCGGCCAAGCAAGCCTATTCCATTTCCTTCTACCCAAACTCATTCATGAATAAAAAGAATATATGATTTAGTTAATCAAACAATAAAGTGATCATGTCTGCAATACCATTATTTATTTCATTTTTAAGTCTCAATTTCACACACAATTTTCATCATTTGAAGTGGAAATAGTAATTCAAACACAACATAACGAGTTTGACTTCCCCAGCACCAATATACAACCCACACTATGTCTACGGAGCCTCTATAGATAAGATGAGCAAAATGATAATGTCAGCAACAAGGCCCCAGCTATACCTCAAACAGAATACACAAAGAACAAAAGATACATGACCCCGGGATGAAGTGGGGCTCACCAAGTCAGCTGGAAAGAAGGTGTACTGCTATCACTGATCAATATCTCCTGCTGTAGAACCATCTGCATTCATTTAGAGATGCAGCACCCCCGACAAAAGGGACGTTAGTACCGTCGAATAACACTAGTATGTATAACTAAACACCCTCTCAATAGAGTGAATAATATTACAAGGAAGAATAATCATAAAATCAATGAAAGTCTCAAACAATACAAAAACATCAAATTTAACGTAAATTCCCATATTTTGAGATTGGTGATTCTTAGCACCGATATACTATTGATCACAATACCTTTATTCACAATACCAATACCACAATACTCTTAGCACGAAGTCCGATCACGACCCGATCGGCTAGGCTATCTCTTTAGAAACATCAACCATAATCACTCTCAATATCAATACCACCGTACTGTTAACACGGAGTCCGATCACGACCCGATCTGTTAGGCTATCTCATTAGAGACATCGACCATGATCACAATTTCAATTACAATTTCCAGCACAAGCACCACCATGTGTGCGGCATGGTGTCCGATCACGACCCGATCGTCTAGGCTGTCTTATTCAAGATATCGACCTTTTTATATCAATCATCGCATTTCATACTTCTTTCACATCTTGTCATTTCATTGGCACTAGTGGCCATAATTATAACGGCATTCTTAGCACATTGGTCGTATTTAGTATTTCATGCTCACCTTTTCAATTTCAAACATCATCATCATCATTAACAACAACAAATACAATTTAATTCAAGGTTTGTAGTACACATGTGAGCAATTAAGGGTCTTAGTCACATAGAGATATTTCACAAAATGTGGCATAATATCCTTCATTTGAACTTTTCTTGAAGTCGAAACATTATTAAAGCACAACCCATATTTTGAACACACTCTCAGTTGATAATAATACATGAATAAAGCATTTGAGATACTTATTGAACATATATCTTTCGACACAAACTTACTCGGAATAGCCAATTTATAATGCACCACTCGGGTCTTAAATAAATTACATGAATATCGTGGGATTCAATTCTAAGAGAAAATTTTAGCCAACATAACTCAATGGATCTTCCTTAAACTCTACAATGTTCCGAAATTCTTAGCAACTTCAATCTATTTTAGAAATATAACAAATTGAAACAAAATTAGAAAGATGATCATGGTTCTAGCTCATTTGAGCATTTTATCAAACACTAAGTGTGCATTAAGGTTTCAAAGTCCTTTTTATGGAGGTTTCCATCACCCACAACCCATTCTTTACCATTTTTAACTCAACAATCTTCTTACACCCTTTGATAATACATGCATGCAAGGTGAACAACTCCCATGCCCAAATATTATTTTACTAATTAACCAATTCGAGACAAAATTCAAAATTGAGGGTTAGGGTGTAGAATCTTACCTTTAGGATGGAGACCTTGTGGGTTATCCTTCTTAATCTTCTAAGATTTGAGCAAATATTGATGAAAATTAGTCTACAGTTTCCTCTCTCTCTCTAAAACACTCTCGTTCTCTTTAAAACGTCAGAATTTTTGCTCAAAAATGATCCTTTGCAGGTATTTAACGAAGTAGGGTCGGGTTATAAAAATCCAAAAAATGAAGCTCCGGAACAGGGTATGCGGTCGCATATGCGATCGCACAATTGATATGCGGACTACATATCAGCCGTATAATTTGTCCTCCAAAACTGGGTATGACTGACTCGGTCTCCGGTCACTATGCGTCCCACTGACCTGTTCTGCGGTCTCATAATGCACCGCAGAATTGGTCTGCAGTCGCATAATGCCCCGCAAACCTGGTCTTCCTTGCCTCACTCTGCGACCATTATGCGGTCCGCAGAGTGATTCTGCGACCGCATAGTGGGCCGCAAAAGTTCATTTCTTCTGCCCAAATGTTTCTTTTACTTTCTAGTGTATTGTTCAACCCAAAAAGTCCAAGTCGTTGTGAGCAAGTTTGCCGCGAAGAATTTCTATAATCCTCAACACGTAAAACCAATTCGGCACCATGAAATATTATTCTTCTTTTGCAAACGTTTTATGGGGCCTTACATTCTCCCTCACTTAGGATCATTCGTCCTCGAATGAGGGTAAAAAAAAATTGTTATTAGCATCCAATGTGGCCCAACTATTAATTCACACACCCGTAGTTTCAAAATTTGGCTAACTCCCTAGATTTCCAAACATTTCCCCAGAGTCTCCCTCGTAACTGGGCCTATCCACCTTCCAGAGAACCCCAAAAATACATCCTAATAACATTTACATAACCGATGATGCAATATGACACAAGAACAAGACCAACCATGGCCTCATAAGAGACATATTACCAGGAAAGGAGCATCCTTAACATCAACGGTACAAATGATACATAGTTCATAGAAAGTAACTCTTAGCATTTTCATAGATCACAACTTTATAAATACATGGCTCTATTAAAACAAATAAGGATACTTTTTCTTCATTTCTTCCTCGGCCTCCCAAGTAGCCTCTTCAACCTATTGGTTTCTCCATAGCACTTTTACGGATGCAATTTCTTTATTTCTCAACTTTCAGACTTGCCGATCAATAATAGAAATTGGAATCTCTTCGTAAGTCAATTTCTCATTAACCTCAATAGTGTCAACCGAAACAATGATTGTCGGGTCTCCAACTACTTTCTTCAATATAGACACATGAAACATCAGGTGCACTAATCATATTTCAGGCGGTAGCTCAAGCTTGTACGCCACCTCACCGATCCTCTGAATGATTCTATATGGTCTGATATACCTCGGACTCAATTTCCCTTTCTTAACAAATCACATTACACCTTTCATGGGGGAAACCTTCAAGAATATCCAATCATCTTCTTTGAACTCCAAATCCCTACTACGAACATCCGAATAGGACTTCTGATGACTCTGAGCAGTCTTCAACCGCTCCTTGATAATTTCAACTTTTTCCATAGCCTGATGCACGAGGTCAGTCCTTATCAACTCTTTTACCCAATTTCGAACCACCCAATGGGAGATCTATATCTCCTTCCGTATAAAGACTTGAACGGTGCCATATGAATACTAGCATGATAACTATTATTGTAGGCAAATTATATGAGTGGGAAATGAACATCCCATCTACCTTTGAGGTCTAGAACACAAGCACACAACATATCCTCAAGCGTCTGAATAGTTCGCTCTGCCTGCCCGTCATTCTGTGGGGGAAAGTATGTACTAAGGTTCAGCTGAGTACCCAAACCTTGCTGAAATTTCTTCAAAATATTAGCAGTGAATTGTGCTCCCCGATCAGAAATGATGGAAACCGGAGTGCCATGCAACCTGACTATTTCTTTGATATACAACTGAGCATATTATTCCGCTGTATCGGTAGCCTTAACAGGAAAGTAGCGTGCTGATTTCGTTAGTTGATCCACAATCACCCAAATTAAGTCAAACTTACGAGGAGTACGAGGTAATCCTACAACAAAGTCCATATTAATCATTTCCCACTTTCATATTGGAATTTCTATGTTCTGCGCTAACCAACCGGGCCTTTGGTGTTCGGCCTTCACTTTCTGACAATTTGGACACTTCGCCACAAACTCTGCTACATTACTCTTCATATCATTCCACCAGTAGACTTCCCTTAATATCATGATATATTTTCGTAGAACCTAGGTGCACAAAATACCTAGAAGTGTGAGCTTCAGTCATAATTTTTCCCCGAGACCATCCACGTTTGGAACACATAGTCGTCCTTGTTACCTTAGTGTACCATCACCCATGCCAAGAGAAAAATCCATAGTCTAATGTTTATGAATCCCCTCATTCAATTGTGCCAACAATGGATCGTTGTATTGTTTCTCTTTGAGTTCCACAACAAGCGATGATTCAACCCTATTTTGCATAATTACCCCCCCTTCACTAGAGTCCGTAAGACGAACTCCATGCCCTTCGGGTGTTGTGCTGGGCCCCTGCCCGCACCATGGCGGGACGAACGACAATCCCTCTAAATGTGACCTCTCAATCCGCATCTGTAGTATATGGGTAAGTACATGTAGCATATTCCTAAGTGCATCTTCCCATACCTAGGGTACGGGGGCCTCCTCTACTGCTGGAATATACCACCATAATGACCATGCTGATAGGAGGCCTTGTTGCCCTGACTGGGCCTGAAATGGCTCCATTGTTGCTACTGACTAGGCCTTGATGGCGGTGCACTAGCCGAAGACTAAGCAAAGGACTGGGATGGTCCTGACGACCCTCCCTTGAATGTTGACTTGCCACGACCAGAAGAACCACAAACGTTGCTCGCTGACCGGGCCTTACTGCTACCCTCTCACTCCATTCTGTTCCTCAATTTGTGAGTCTCTGTTGCTTGGGTGAATGCCACCATTTTTCCATAGGTCATATCAAAATTCAAGGCAGTCGTAGCATCCTCATTATTTACCAAGTGACTAAGGCCTTGTACAAAGCGGCACACTATAGCCTCCATATTGGGCACCATGTACGCGAATCTCATATGGTAATCCCACACACTCAGGCTACCTTGCCTCAGGATCTCAAACCCAGAAACACGGGTTGCCTTAGTCTCAGCAGGCAAGAAATAATCAATGAAGGCATCAACAAAAGCACCCTTCTTCATGGGACTCCTCCCATACTTCAAACCAAGAATATACCACCTCTTTCAGGCGGTAGGAGGCCAATTCCACTACCTCTGGCTCAGTAGCACGCATAACGCGGAGAATCTTATGCATCACATCAATGAAGTCTTGTGGGTCCTCCTCTAGGTTAGTACCCGTGAACAGTGGAGGATCCAACTGGAGAAATATGTACAACCTGGAACTAGTAGAATCTCCTTGCTGGCTGGAAGAAGTGGGTGCAACATTTGATCTCTGGGCCTGAGAAGCCACTGTCTGAGCCAACATCTATATGGATCGCCTAAGATCAACATCAGAAACACCAGAATCGGAAGCAGGAACTGGAGTTGGAATTGGTATATCAGTTAGAGGGATCGTTGCACCCTCAGTGGGCGTAGGGGCATGTGTGGTCTGATCAGTTGTAATAGAATCAGGCAGTGTAGTAACTGGGAGATTATTCTCACCCCTCGGGTGTTGTCCCGCATCATCAATTATAGGGTCAACTGCCACTCCTGGGGTGGCATTGGCTCTTTGGCCAGTTCTTCCCTTCTTCTTAGGTGCCATGTACTGAAATATAAAGTAAAGCACGAGTTAAAGAAGAAACAATCTTACCACCAGCTTTATCGCACGATCGAGAACATGAAATAAGGGTATTATTCCTAAATGCCCACGTAGCATCCTAATTATAGATGAGGTCGACAACACACCGATAAGAAGGACTCTACTAGACATGACTCTGAGACATCCTAGGACACTTTAAAACCTTTGTCTCTGATACCAAGTTTGTAA